>NC_084664.1:81173718-82395147 GCF_028389875.1 Rhea pennata | reverse complement strand
TCTGTTAGTAAAAATGCTTTGCAACCATATTTTATATACTAATATGCCTTATTTTAATATTTATGACAGCTATATTAATGTACATCTAAAAGCCAGCTACTAGATGACTCCTTTTAAGTTCACATTTTTTTGATTTTCACACATTTGATTATCTGTAGTAATATTTGGAGGTACATCGTAACGTGTTTGTCAATGTTAAGTGGTTTGCCTTATCTATAGGAAACACAGTGAATGTTGTTGAAGAAGTTCATAGAGTTAAGACAAGTATACATGTATACAGTTCTCATCAAGCACCGATGGATTTTTTAGCTGTAAGTGGCAAAAAAACATTTTGAAGTCCATATCATTCTCAAGAAATGCATGCAATCCTGTTGTCACAAATCTGTGCTTCCTGGTGCCGTACTTTCACCGTACTTCTTGTCACCACAACTTGTCTGACTGTGTATAAAATTAGAGTACTGTAGAATACTGTTGAGTATTTTGGGAAGGAAACTTGGTTTTTATATCCCCTTAAGTTCAAAATTGTTTTCTGTTTTGAAAAGGTGACCTATTCTGTTTTGCTACTAAACTTTAAATGAAAATAGTATTCAAAATCTATGTATTCAATATATATGTTTATAACATGTTTTGACATTATTTTAAAAGTTCTTTCCTGAAATTTTAGTCTCATGATTTCCTTTTACTAGAAAATTATTGTTGTAACAAAATTGTTGGTATAAAGATTTCAAAGACTTTTTTTATCAAAAAGTACTGTAAAACTATTCTGTATTGAACAAATAAAACAAAAATAATATTGAAAATATTCTTCTATACTGAAAAATTAAAAAAAATGAAAATGTCTATCATTTTT
The DNA here is from genome assembly GCF_028389875.1 of Rhea pennata. NCBI lineage: Eukaryota > Metazoa > Chordata > Aves > Rheiformes > Rheidae > Rhea > Rhea pennata. Next base: position 82,394,297 of record NC_084664.1, on the reverse strand, counting down.
TGTAGCTATGAGCATTTCTAGTCAATTTCTGTTATCTGGGTACTACAAATAATAAAAAATTTACAAAAGAAGTTTATTTAGATGGTACACAAATTTACAAAATAATCAAAAGTGACTTAGGAATAAAACATTATGTCATCAAGCCTGAAACAAAAACCCCCAACAATGTAAAGAGAGACCTGCAGATGGCATAAAAACTCTGGGAAGGATTAAAGGTACTACTCTTGAAGCTACAAAAGAGCTATTTACATATGGTGCTTGAAGGTATAAATGAAGCTAAGAATGAGAGTAAATCATTTAGAGTGTTTCTGCCTTCTGGTAGAACTTGGAAACCACGACACAGCTCCAGAGCAGAAGCAGCCACTGCATCTCCCTGCTGATGATGCACACTCAACGCCTTGCTCTCTATCTGTCTTCTGATGTGATCTTGATTAGGTCTCTCATGTATTAATAGTAGTACTTCAAGAGTCTCTCAGCTGCAATTCATGTGCACTGTGGTAGGGAAATCTCTTTAGAAGCCAATCCATGGTAAAGGAACAGGAAAAATAAAGGACTCTCAAGATGATGCTTGGTAGGCAAGAAATTCTGGGAAAAGTTCTGTCCACATTAAAGTGATCACAATCATTATGTGGAAAAATCAAAGCTATTTTTCCTTGATTTGGTAATAATTTAAGTGTAAAGCATAACAACATAGATAAAGCTACTTTGCTAGGAGCTTCAATATCTACGCTTAAAAATAAGCTCAACACAGATTTCCTGAAACAAAATACTCTTTCTGGCTACCTCCAATACACGTGGATATTCATACCTCTGCAAAAGAATTATCAAAACTTACAGAATACACTTTAGGAATAGGAAATAGAAGAATATTAGGAAATCTCTTGTTATGAGCCAAGATTCTCTTTTGTAAAATGAAGCCATCATGCTGGCTTCAACAAAGCTAGAATAATTTACAGCCTCTGCAGAACTAGCCTGTAGTAGGTTTGTTTTCTGCTCTTTTTTTTTTTGTAAATACATTTAGCCTATGCCACGAGTTAAGCAGAACATAGAAATTTTATTCCCCTTTCTTCTTCTTTTAATTCCTGCTAGCTGTATCATCTTGGTTTGAAACTGATGCAGTACAAAGTCCCTCACACCAGAAAAGCAGAACAGTCTCAGTACAAAAAGTACACAGTAAAAGGACATAGAGGGTTAAGTCGATTTTTTGAAGAAATATCTCTCAGTTTAAAGGACTGCTGCTAGGACCTAAAGTTAATGACAAGCAGAAGGATCTCAGTGCATGCTCAAACTTCCAGGGAAGCTAGAATGAAGAAACTGCCTGCACAAGCTTCTTGTCTCCTTCAAATGAGCAAGGGACTTTTGAAAAGATCCATAAAGCAACTGAAGTGAGATTGAAGTCTCTACCTTCCATTTTATTTACCCAGTGAGAAAAAAAACAAATCCTATCTCATGTGACATCTCATCCTAGATGTTTTCTGAAAGCCACTGGAGACATTTCTAACACTGCAGCTTTCTATGCATGTTCTTTCTATGTTCAAGTCTGTTCAAAGTCATACTTTATTCCAAAACTGACTGCTGAATCCCTGACAAGAAGTCAGAAAGCACTGAACTCTAGATTATGCACGTGACAGGGTTTATTCACAGTAAAGCCGACAGGTCTGGAGCACTGGTAACTTGTTTTCCAAGGAATATTCGTTAACAGATTGACTAACATATAACACTAGAAAATCAGAGATTCTGACCTGATTTTCACTGAGTAAACAGATAGAAAACAATAATAGATGCCAAAGTCTATCTGGTTCTGTGAAACATTTCATTTCTGACCAAGAAGCATTTTTGAAATTTTGCTTTATCACAAATTTTTTGATCAGACTTATCTTCCATCACTTCTGTTCTCCAAATGTTCTTACTATACCAGTTTCTTTTACATTTCAATAATTTAATCCATTTCCAAGTTATAACAAACACAGTACACCATTACAATACAAAGAATCCCTCTGACAAAGCACAGTGCTCAGTTTCTCAGTCTTTCTTTTTTCTTTCTTTTTTTTTTTTCTTTCACCATTGGCAGCCACTGTAAAGCAGACAGTTCTGCAGAACATGTTTGAGGCTGCCTGAAGGTGCAGAGATGCTGACTGGGATGATGGGAACCTGTGTAAAATGGGCTGAACATCTCAGTTCATTGACAGTAACTCTGCCATCAAAAAAGGACTTTTAGATCTTGAAATGTATGATTCAGGGGTAAGACTGACATGGGTGGTAAATCTTTATCAGTGACTATTCTGTCTGCTTTCTTTTAGATCTATGAATCACAAAAGCCTAGAAGATTTGGATGAAAGAAGTCAGCTCAACAAGTCACTACATTTCTTATGTTTTAATGCAGGATCAACTATACCTCAAACAGTCTTGTTAAATACCTGTCTAATGTCTCTATAATAACCTCTAAAAAATGGGGATCCTCGAGTCTGCAGACAGTGCTTTTCTATTCTTACCATTTAGAAGTTTTTATTAATGACGTGAATCTCTTTTGCTGCAGTTTAAGTTCACGACTTCTTTTCCCAGTGGATGTGTAGAACAGTTTATTCTCTTATCAGCAGCTTTTTTCTGTTGAAATCTGTTACTAGGTCCAACCCTTCTTCTCCTTTTCTCTAGCCTAAACACACAGCCATTAAGAACTTCCTTAATATTATGTATATTATAGTATAGCCATTAGTATGGTGCATATTTTAAAGAGAGAGACTCTCCTAAAGTATTGATTTATAATAGAACCACAATCTAAACTGGTCTTTTAGGAGTAAAAAAAAAAAAAAAAAAAAAAAAAAAAAAAAAAAAAAAAGCATGAAAAACAATTACTTCTTCAGGATGCTAGCTGACAATACCTCTGCAAAATTACATTAGAGCTGCTGTCCTCACTGGGGAGCTCCTCTTTCAGGACATGCCTAGGTGGACGGCACACACATCCATGCATCTGCTCTGCTGATGCTTAAGTCAGTCCCGCAGCTTAGGTTTGTGACCGGCTTGGCTCAGTGCAGTGACAAAATGGCTGTAGCTGTGCATACTGATATCCTCCCCCCTCCTCTCGAAAATAAATACTCGGGGGGGGGGGGGGGGGGAGGTAGCATCTACATCTCTATAGCCTGCAGCCAGCCTAAGCCTTGCTCTCCCCTGGGGTAGCAGAATGCTGTTATAATGCAGACAGCCAAGCACCAGCATAAGACAGCACAGCACCAACAGCTGTATGCAGGCTGCTGTGAAACCTGTGCACGAGCACATGCTTTTACACTGGTTCTGCTTCCGCCTTGTGTGTTACACAGCGGTGCCTTCAGGAAAGTGCCAGGGACCAGGCAAAGGAGGGAGGGAGACAGGTGAGTCATCCTGCTGAGTCAGACACAGTGCTATTTTACCTTGGAGCTGTGTGTTCTCACACTGTCAGGGGATTGACTCATTAATGTAAATTAATTGGAAATTAGGACCCCAAAGTACTATGATGAAAGGAAAAGCTACCTTAAAAACAAAACTATCTTTGAAATGATATTTCTTTATATTACTATGCTTGTGAGCATCACTGTAGAAGAAAATTTCCTTTTACTTTCAAAGTGTTTGAAATGTTAAATGTACTCTTTATTGTATAATACTTAATAATTTATAGTTATTAATCTCTAATGTTCCAGGAGCTGTGATGGCACATTATATGAAGGTAGGAACTCTACTAATTTCCCAATTACACAGCATCTTGAAATGCACTTAAAATTTTGGAAGAGCGGTATAGCTAGAATGATATAGATAAACTTCTCAGATTGGTCATGCTTTTTTTGTGGGCTCCCTCTTCCTTTATACAATTAGAAATGCTCACTTTATCTGTAAATGTGATGTTGTTTCATGTTGAGAAATGTTTTCAGAAAACACAGGCTTTAACTTTCCTGTTTCTCTGTCTCTTGACACCAGATGGCAGTGTGATATCCAACTGCTGTATTCATCCCAATTAATCCTGATTTAAGTGGAAAAAAATCTTCATTAATCAGCTTGGTTACTATAGCTATGCGATTAAAAGACTTACTAACCCTCTTGCTCACTTTCAGTCCTGCAAGCAGGCAGCTGTCATAGCACCAGAAACTCCCTCAGTCTTTTTGCTGTCAGTATTCAAGGTATAGTTCAGAAATCTTTAGTCGTAGCTTTGTCCAGCTCTTTCAGTCTTGTCTGCCTTTATCTAAAAATGCTTGCCCACTCACAAAGAAGGGGAAAGACAGCAGGCTGAGGAACTGCAGTCATAGTTTACTTGCTGTGGAACAACATCTCACAGCTGTGAATGAATGAGTATCTTGAAGAGGTCAGTCATTCTCATGACTTCCAGTTTATGCACTGTTTTGCTCATAGCTTTAAAGCACTGTGGAAGGGTTCAGCCTGGCCAACAAGTGAAGTGAACAAGACATGCCTCTAAATCAGAGTAAAGGTAATACTAATGTTTTCTTTTCTACTGTCTGATTTTTACAATTCCAAGGTTATAGTTGATCAAGATGATAGAGCCTTGCCTTACAGATACTTCTCTTCTCCCCTGTCAATGCTCCTGAATGTTGAAGAAAATTTTAAATTACACTTTTTTGATTCCACTGCATTATACTGATGTTTTTTAGGAGCTGCTGCTTATTAGACTAGTGGCTGGAAGAATGTCCCTATACATCATTCAGAAGAGCACAGTTCCTTTGAAAGGTCAAGGTGGAAATCTTGAAAGATAGGAATCATGACAGCATATTTAACTTGATGTCTGTTGAAATATAACCCAGAGAGTCTCAGAATAAATGGGACTTTAAAATAATGCTGCCAATCCAGGAAAGGCTTTAGGGATAGCAACATTCTTTAAGCTACCACAGAAGCCCTGGTAAAGCACCAGGATATCTATGTTGCAAGTAGAACTGAAAAGAAAAGAAAGAAAAAAAAAAAAGTTACCAATTTCGTGTTAGTTAGGATACAATTTTGTAAGTTCTGATGGTGTCATGAGAAGCAGATAAGGGCTTCTGCTGCCTAAACCGGCCTTTACAAAGGTCAAATATATAGTTTCCTTTCTTGCTTATGGCCTAGCTTTGAATATGCCTCAAAAAATAAGCATCCTCTTCTCGGGGTATAAAAAAAAATATAGAGGAGCTATATCGATTTTAGGGATCTTCTCTCCCTCTCTCCCCCCCCTCTCTTTTTTTTTTTTAAGTTTTGACATAATTAATCTTTTAATAATTGCAGATTACTGCAGAAGACTAATATTGATTTCATGTACAAAATAGTCTAAAAGAAGATTTATGGCCCAATCTGCTGTACACACTGAAGTGTCAAGCACTATCAGCTAATGACGCTAAAAGATGGTATGTTAAAGCAGGATAGCTTTTACTGTAAGGTCTTCAAACAGCATATACAGCAAACTCCTGGATAACAAATTAACACAGCTCCACTGAAGTCAATTTGTATCTGTTTGCGCTAGCCAATGTTTTAGGCTATAGTAGCACAAATGACTTTTCCCCCTTCCCTCCTGCCCCTGCCTTACTAAGTGTGGAGCAGTACTTCCAGCAGTTAGTAGGGGAAGAGAATGAGAAAGGTAAATGAGACAATGTGCTTTTGGGCTCTGGAGATGTTATGAATCATGCAGTCCAAGAGATCTAGCATTTCTCCTCCTTCAGAATGGAGAAGCTCCATCTCCATGGCCTTGGGTCTTCACTACTTTGACAACTATCCAGAACCCACCACTGTGACTGAGTAATGGAAATGCAAATGTTCTACTAATCCTTCATTTCTCCTTTATCAGGTGAAATTGGTGTAGGGTCATGTTGTTAACCGCTTTCCAAAGGGATTCTCTTCATAAGGGATAGTGTTTGATTACTCTGCCAAGTTTTTATGCAATATAGCATGTCAGAGACTCACAAAAATGATTTCACAGGAGTAAGAAATGGGTATCATGCTCTCTGACTTTAATAAATATGGAAGTAACAAAATTTTTGGCTGTCGTCAGAATGAATGAGCAAAATAAAATCTCCATATGAGGGTAATATTCATTTCCAGAGTAACTTAAGTCTTTAAAAAAAGAAATATAAGTTACTGTAGTACTAGATTTTTAACACTAGTTTGATACCATTGAAACAAACTTATATGAATCCACTTAGAAGAAAAATATATTGCTTAGGGTCTTTTTTTTTTTTTTTTTTTTTTTTTTTTTGCTTTTTTTGTTATTTTTGATTTAGAATGGAAGAATTCAGAAGGACAGTTTTGCTCCAATGAACCTTCAGATTTTTCACCAAAAAAGGTTCTCTCATACCAGATCATAATAAATCTAAACCAGGTATGTATGTGTGTTAACTTGACCTATCTGTGAGATATGGGGGCAGTGGAGCAGGAAAGGAAGATGCGATTGAAAAGGTTGATTCTCTTCCCCCTCCACTGAAAAAATACGAGTCCTGCTCTTTATTTCTTTCTAGCTTTACAAAAGAGAATTAAATGTAATAGAACTATCAATAACACATGCAAAAAATGTTACTGTGCTTCCACTGATTTCTTGCACCCACTACTTTTCCTTCCCACAACAGTTTACTGCTCTGAATCAGCTTCTAACTGCATGTACACAACTGGCAGAGAAGTTCATTCATGTTGACCCACGAAAGCGTATTCCCTGGCAGAGTTTCTGTATTAAGAGCCATAAAATAATTTTAACCTATTTTTACCACTTCAGATAATAAAAAAGAGCAGTAATGTCTGAATACCAGCTGTAGAAGCCAATTCAAAGCAGTTCTGCATGTCTTTGATTTTCATAAACTGTTACAACAGAGTTTAACAGAAGCTCCTAAGATCACATTACCAGTATTTTTTTTGGCTGAAGGATGGCCAATTAAAACCAGGGAAAAAAGAAAAAAGAAAAAAAAAAAAAAACTCTCTAAATATTGACATATATGATATTTATTTATATATTTTACATATAAGAAATCCTTTAGTATGACTTTTTAAATACTTTCTACTTCATCCTTTTTGTTTGTATTTAATAGGCCATATTTATCAATGGAGTAAGAGGCGCTGCTATGATCGAGATCAAATTAGATTACAGGTAGATTGAAACTTCATAATGGAGACTGGCATACACTCTTACTGTGTTAGTTTGACTGTCAATTACTTGTATGACAATGTTAAGAGTTACTGTAATCCTGTCAGAAACCAGAGCCCTCCTCCATGACAGCCACTGCATAATGGAAAAGATGCTGCTCTTGTATGGCAAGCATCACAGTACTGTTTTCTTCCCAAGTGCAGGTACCTCAGGTCTTCAAGATCTCTGCCTAAATTCTTTATAATACTTCATATACCCAAATGAGATTTTTCCCTGCAACTTCGATACTGCTGCATATGAATCCTGTATGACAGCAACACTTTCAGCTACCCAAACAATAGGGTAATTCCCATCTTCTAACATTTTGGCAGCTATTATCTTAACTATAGGTGCAGCATTTCCTTACTTTCCCTAAATCTCAGTGTGATTTAGAGGAGAAAAGTTAGTCGTCTTCCGTATGCATATGCAAACACACTTACGAAGCTACCCCAGATTTGTGAAAGGGGGAGGATGGAAGGATACAGTTTTTTATGGAGCACTAGAGCATTCTAAGAGATAAATCAAACAGATCCAGCAGAAAATAGTGCAAGATGACGTGTATTTGGAGAATGCAGTATTTTCTGTTCCTGGCTCCATTTGGTCCCCATTGTAAAAAGGTGAGAAATATGCAGAGGCCTGGGAGACCCTATTGGTGGAGACTAAGCAAGGAGGGACCTTGGCTTTATGCATGTCTATCACTCACTAGGTCACCTACAACATTTAGTAAAGGGCCTACATTGCAGCCTTGTTCAACCTTTCTTCCATGTAAGCATGGAGTAGATAAACTATGGGAGGGAGGCTTTGGGGATGGTGAAGGCCATAGGCAAGGATTGTTGAGGGGGATGGGAAGGGTTGTTTATTTTTTGATTTTTTTTCCTTTTTTTCTAGTTAATCAGTTGTATCTTGAGAACCTGTGTCTTAACAAGGCCCCCCCCTGCTTCTCATATTTGCTGTATGAAAAAAAAAAATGATGAAGAAGAAAATTACATAAAATTAGTACCCTAAAAGCAGAAAAAGCAAAAGAGACAAAACAAACCTGCAGACTACATGACAAAAGGAAGGGAGAAAGAAATGGCAGAAGAGTGAACACCTGTCAAGCTATTTTCCAAGGGCACAGTGGGAGAAGATCGCAGAGATGCAATCAGCCACCAGTCTTTGAGAAAAAAGAAGATCCCCCCCTCAACCCCCCCGCCCCCCCAAAAAAAAAGAGAGAGAGGTTGGGAAATGACTGACGGCGAGGCACAATCACTTCAGTCGCACTGAGTCTAATAATGCCATCCTGCCACTCTGTTTGAAATGGCTGACAATAACAGCAGTGCCTGTCAATCTGTTCCTTGGCTCAGAGATTGGGTCCTTTTTTTCTCTTTTTCTTTTAATAATCCCTATGAAGAGCCACAGAATAGACATAAAATGAGCAGCTACCAAGCTTGCATACCAGTAAGTGAGAAAAAGACAAAGTTCCTAGAAAGAAGATGCACATCTGCTGCAGCTTGAAGAACACACTGCGAGATAAAGAAATATAAAATAAAAATCAACAAAGATGAGCTGTCCTCAATACATGCAGATAGCTCATCTCTAGGGCTAACACCAGGCCAAATCTCAAATTTTATGAATTAGCATTTAACAGACATCAGCACACAAGTAAATGAAGAGGTACATAAAATTGCTTAGCACTGCCTGGTTCTGGACCCCTATCATTAAAGGGCACTTTCCAATGGCCATGTCACCACAATAGACTCCTAGGCACAGACACGGAATTGGTGCTGTTCTGGGAAATTACTGTTTTGTATCCTTTCTTCTGTTCATCTCTCTGAGCAACAAGACCAACTCTACTAGCTTTTAAAGAAATATGACAATAGAGTAGAAAGATCCTGGCAACGAAGAATGATCAGCTTAGAAAAATGCAGGAAAGCTGAAGAGAATCTGTGTTCTGATGAACCAGGAATATGGATCTGTGTCCATCCTAGCCACTATGTAGTGATGCTGCAGCTCAAAACTGTTGCATTTTCTCTCAGTATGTGGCCCATTACCTGCCATGAAAAAAGGGAAATCTGCCCAAATTTTTGGCATAATGACTCTTGCCGATGATTTTCTAAATAGCACAAAAAGAGAGTAGCCAATATGTGAGAAAGGCAGTAAGGTTGTTTAAAAAAAATCTAAATGAGCAATTCTCTTACAACCTATATTCTGAATAAAAATATGGATGCAATATTAATAATTAAAACCTACACTTTAGAACAGAAATTTTAATAAGAGACTCTTCCTTTTAGCTCTTAATAACTTACCTCCTCTTACTCTTTCACCATAATCCTCCTTTATAAAATCCTGCTGTCCCACACTTATGCAAGAGGAGCAATTTCCTTTTATGTTTCTAATGACTTGCTTCACTAACAAAGTTGATTCAAACACAAAATTCCAATAGCTCAAGTCAATGAAAGTATTAACATTATACTGAGGATACAAAATCCAGTAACTGTAACCAATTAACAAGGTGATTTATTTTAAATCCTTTTGTTAGACTTTATAATAACATATATGAAAAGAAACACCTCTTTTAAAATAAGAACCGAAGAGTTTGTGGAGATTTCTTAGTGAGTATTGCTTAACAAAAGGCTCTTTTGCATGAAATAGGAGTGCCAAGTGATAGGAATTAATCAGCTTCAGTTACTTTACATGTTATCAAATGGCTATTCTTGCAGCATAACTCTGTATAATATATTAGTCAGAAGTTGGTTAAGACAAGAAGTCAGAGATTGTCTTTGAAATTTCATCCAAGCAAGGGAAAAAAAAAAGCCTTGAGAAGTAACAGTATTGAAAGTCTAACTGAGAATAGTTACCCTGTTCTTGTCCTGTTTCATCCTAGCTGCCATTTTCTTTTATTATTGTTTCTCCTTCCCAAGACTTTGTCATATAAAAAAGAAAAGCTTCAATGGATTCTCCTAAACTGGTGCAAAAAAGCAAAAAAGAGTAATTGACATTCACTGAACTGTGATGGTCCACACTTGCTGAAAATTTAGACATTCATTTTGTGAGGACTCTAGGTACACAATAAATTACGTATTTATGCAGCTAAAAGCATTGGGCTATTGTGTTTTTCCACCATTATACTTGTTAACTCTAATGAAATCAATGCTGCTACTCCAGCCATTTCAGCAATGACTCAACATTTACATGGTGAAGAATACCATACCTACAGTACAGTAGCAGCTCACTGTTTGTATTCAGGTTGCCTTGACAGGGCATCTTCTATAAAGAGGATTCAACTTGCATATAACAGGCAAGTTGTTTGGATGAGGTAACCTCTCTCTTGAGAAGAGAAGTAGTGCTGTTAATTCCAACCAGTCGGCTTCCCAGGTGAATCTGTAACAGAACAGACGATTTTCAAAGAAAGACTCAGAAAGTGAGCAGATATTCTGACTCAAAACACTGTTTAAAAGGGAAACAAAAACCGTAAACATATTTACAAAAAATATATCCTTTATATAAATAAACTGATGTACTCTGACTCTTCTCTACACCTCAACATTTACTGTCTTTCAAAATACTGTCAAGCGGTTGCAAGTAAAACTAGCCTAATCAGAAATTCTTTAAATCATTAAAATAAACTGCCAGTGAAACTTGACTGATTTTCAGTTATCTTACGATTTTAAAGCATTTTATTTTTATTTTAAGTCTGGAAACATTCCACTTAGAAAATTTTTATATGCTATTTGAGTCAGATTATTTTTTAAATTTTCTCAAATTTAAACCATGTCAGACTAAGAGACCTTAGAAAGTCAAATAAAGTATTTTGAAGTAATCAACGATAAACACCTTAATTATCAAAATCAGTATCTTACATCTGTTGGATGCTGAACATTCTTTTAATTTTGTTTCTTTTCAACTACTATTTGGAGAAAAAAAATCAGAAACTTAACTCTTGTGAGACAGGAAACATTTCCTGCATGACAGAATCACGCATCAATAATAATGCACTTAATAAAGAATTGAGAATAAACTGGCAGATCATAGACTTTGTGATGTACAGCAAAATACCCCAAAGTTTGCTTGCTTCAAAGATATAGTACCATATTAGGGACACACGTTAATTAGATATTCCTTTTAGATATATTATTCTAGATGAATTAACACATGACTGGCAGCAAAATCTTTAAAAGCTTCTGCTTAAAAAAAAAAAAAAAAAAATCTTTTTATCCTCAAACTTGATAAAGTGCTAAAGGATGGACTCCAAGTATTTTTTTTTCATGGCTGTATTGTACAACAAGGAAGTGAAGCCTGTAATCATGTAGACCTATAACACATTATTACCACTGCTTGTAACCACAAGCTTTGCACTGTATTTACAAGGCTTCAGGATTGAGGTTTGTCAGGCTTGCTCTGTCTAAACTTTTCTTCACCTACCAGTAACTTTGTTTTACTTGATTTAATTCATTCATAGTTATATGGCACACCATATAGATAGCAATAAGAGGCACTTACTCTGCGTTGAATGAGATATTCACAACTCTAACACAAAGACATTGTCTAGAGAAACAAAGGTCTGGTGCCACAACAGAGGCCTCAAGAAGTAGAGATGCAGGATGTTGCACAGAGCAGTACAAGTATGGGATGGCAAGAGATGGGGCATGGATTTGGCCTGTGAGACCCTACAGTTATGAACAGCTCACCCATGGTCAGTTACAGAAATTAAAACTAGAGCTAGGCAAAATTGTTTTTAGGAATAACAGAGAACTAAGAAATAGTACATACAAAAAAAACATACAAAAAATCACCATACATAAATTTGGATGTAACATGGAGCTGCAGATAAATGAAGGGAGAAAAAGGTGTAAAAACGTGTTAGCAAATACATAAAAAAGACCCCAAATGGATCTTAGGGGTAGAAGAAGAAACCAACAGCATCCACATCACATTCCTCCCAACAAAGGATTCCAGAGGCAGAAGACTTACGTTGTTACCCCCGTAAGCAGTCCTAAGTTACTGACTTCAGCGTCCAGAGGAGCAGTGGAAGCATGAGCATAATCGCATGAAAAGGGGTAGAAACTATGAAGTGCATATGTTACAATTTTAATTGCATTATTACTGAGGTTTCTGTATAGAAGTATTTTAACTGCATTATTTATTTTTTCTGTAATAATTAAATCTGGATTAATAATGATTCTTGAATCAGACTTTTAAGTTTTCCATTAGAGTAACAATAAATTCTTGCTTTTCCTCCATGTAATACATGCTTCTCCCTTGTCCATAAACAAGATTTTGAGCAGAATAAAGTCCCTGGGCTGAATCTGGGATTCAAGTCGTAGCTAACAATTCTGCTACCATGTAATGCAATAGAAGGTTCAACCATCAGAGTAAATCTCACAGGAAGACTGTCCAAAACAGCTCAGTGAATCTGCACTCGGGTATTAACAACTACCGCAAACCTGTGGTGATCACTACAAAGACCTTTCACATTCAAAGCACATTTCACCAGCCTTCTTCAAAACAGGGCAACACGTTTTACCCCTAAAAATAGAAGCAAATCATCAAAATCTCAAAGTAAAGGATTCCTCTTCCTTCATAATTCTTTTTCTGAGAAGATGAGAGAAGGAACAAACTACATGAAAACAATGCCAGGCGTAGAATGCTATAAGGAATACCCTGTGATCCTGAAGTCACTAAAGTGGTAAGAAAAAAGTAGACAACAGGATATTACAGTCACTTTTGTAGGTGGTGAAACAAGCTAAAAAGGATTAGTGCTTATAAACTGCAAATCTGAGCTAGAATTGTGTTAGGTTTGGGCACCTATGCCAGAAAACTGTAAGAGTATTTCCCATTACGTGTTAGCCCTTTGTGCCAGAAACTTAGAGTTCTTTATGACTTTAGTCCAGATTTAAATGTGTATATAGGGGATGAATTTAGCTCTGCAGTTTGCCTAATCTCTGTATAAACCCTGATCTTGCATAACTCTTAGGTGAGATAATTACCTGCTTAACTTTGAGATATGAATAAAGTGCTTCACTGGATGGGAGCCCAACTTTGTAATTAACCATGGATCCAGTTCTGGACTTCAGAAACCAAGGGCACATGGAGGCAAGATTTTGACTGAGAGAACTCTCAGATGTCAGTTAAAGAAAAGTGGATTGGGAGAAAAGGGAAGCAACTTGGATAGAAATTATGAAAGATTAGATACTATTTTATCAAACAATTTTATTATATTTTGTTTATTTTCTGCCTTTAAGTAAAAATAATTACAAAAGGAGCTGATAATCTCATAATCTGAGGTAATTGTGTTAGTTGTATGCTATCACTACAAGGGACTAAGGCATTATGTGATAATTCATTAACAAGAGTCAAATTCAGAGTGAATGAGGCAGAGAGCAAAGAAAGATCCCAAAGAGAGCTATCTAATAGTACTACCTATCATCAGCTTTAGTCTTTTCTCATAGTAACTCCAGATTTGGGTAACCCAGCCAGTTTCCTCGCTTTTCATTCTTTTTCATAAGCGTCATAAACTGCTAGTTTAAATCACTTTCATCACCAAGGCAAAGTTAAGCAAATGCTTTCTGAGCCACTTTATAACCTGTATCACCTGTCAAAAGTAGATATCTTTTCTGTGAGTGCTTAATGGAGAAAAAAAAATCAGTTTGCCAAAGTGCATTTAAAATAGTAGAAACACCTTTGTTCATCTCTCAGTAGTAGTTGGCTGGCTGTGCACTGCAGGTGCACACCTTGGCTCAGAGCTGCCTCTTGCATGCTGTTAGGAACATGCTCATGAGCCAAATAAAGTTACTTGCCAACTTGGCATGCCAAAGGCAAGCATGACTCTTTGTTCTCCATGTTTGTCACAGTGACAGTTGTGCACTGTAGTGGTCACAGGGGTCTGGCAGAAAAGGAAAACAACAGTCTGCTGCTAGAGGCCAAAATGTTTTGTGCAAACTAGCACTGCCACCAGCAGTCAAAATAAAAGGGCTTACCCTCAGTTCAGGTAGCAGCTAACCATGTATACAAATTCATTCTCATTTATCAGCAAATTTGTTCCTAGTACCTGAAACTCAGGTCCTTTAAAAATTTAATTTATTTAATTTTCCTTCTGTGTTATACCAGGAAGAGCCAATATAAAATAGTAACAATAACAAGATGAACAAAGAGGGTTATGTTGGGCACTTAATTGACATCTAGATAGTCTAGTAGTAGCTCTCCAGCAGGACCAACAACAGTTACAGGGGAGCACATGAGTGTCTGTACAGAAGAACTATGTATTATATTTGCAAGGATACGTTCCTTTTGTATCCCCTCTGTATTACTTAGTTCAGTGGAATTTTGTTACAGGTTTCCACAGGAGTGAAAGGGGATCCAAACCAGCTGCCACTGATGTTAACAGGAAATTTTGCACACTCTCAGAATAGGAAAATATATGTTATTTTCTGCGGATCAAGGAATGAGTTCATTAAAATAAATAAATAAATACATACATACATAATTAAAAAAATCAAAGTCCAGCCTGGTGTCCTTTTCCTAGCACTCTAGCACTTAATTACTTTAGGGGAGAGAGATATAGAGAGGGCAGTCAATAAAACAGCTCAAGTTGGGAGGCCTCCAGCAGGTGCATACAACCTGGGACGTGCATATGAGACATGGCTCTGGGGGATCCCCTTGCACCCCTCCTGGGAAACCTGCATGCAGAGCAACCTTTCTGAAATGCTGTACACCAATGCACACAGCATGGGGAACAAACAGCAGGAACTGGAGATCTGTGGGCGGTCACAGGACCATGATCTCATAGCAATCACAGAGACATGGTGGGATAGCTTGCATGACTGGAACACTGTCATGGGTGGCTATGTAATTTTTAGGAAATACAGGCCAGAAAGGCGAGGTGGTGGAGTTGCTCTTTATGTGAGAGAGCAACTGGAATGCATTGAGCTCTGCCTGGAGGTGGAGGAGGCAGTCGAGAGCTTATGGGTGAAGACCAAAGCACAGGCTAACATGGGGAACACTGTTGCGGGTGTCTGCTACTGGCCACCTGACCAGGAAAAGGAAGTCAATGAGGCTTTCTACAGACAACTGGAAGTAGCCTCGTGATCACAGACCTTGGTTCTCATAGGAGGCTTCAACCACCCTGATATCTGCTGGAAGGACAACACAGCTAGGCACAAACAGGCCAGGAGGCTCCTGCATAGCATCAATGATAACTTCTTGACACAGGTAGTGGAGGAGACAACAAGGAAGGGTGTCCTCCTGGACATTTTCCTAAGCAACAAAGAAGGACTGGTTAGAGATGTGAAGGTTGGGGTCAGCCTTGGCTGCAGTGACCACGAGATGGTGGAGTTCAGGATCCTGCATGGAGAAAGCAAGGCAATAAGCTGGATTGCAATCCTGGACTTCAGGAGAGCAGACTTTAGCCTCTTTAGGGACCTTCTTGGAGAAATCTCATGGAGCCAGTGTATCCTCAGATACATCAGGAAGACTGCTGCCAGCAGGTCGAGGGAGGTGATCCTGCCCCTCTACTCAGCCCTGGGGAGGCCTCATTTCGAGTACTGTGTCCTGTTCTGGACTCCCCAGGACAAGAGAGACATGGAGCTACTGGAGAGAGTCCAGCGTAGGGCTACAAAGATGATCAGAGGGCTGGAGCACCTGCCCTATGAGGAACAGCTGCGAGAGCTGGGCCTCTTCAGCCTGGAGAAGAAAAGACTGAGGGGGGATCTTATCAATGTGTACAAGTACCTGAAGGGAGGGTGTCAAGGGGACAGGGCCAAAGTCTTTTCAGTTGTCCCATGTGACAGGACAAGAGGCAATGGGCAGAAATTGAACCACAGGAAGTTCCACCTGAACGAGGGGGAATTTCTTCACTGCGAGAGTGACAGAGCACTGGACCAGGTTGCCCAGAGAGGCTGTGGAGTCTCCTTCTCTGGAGATCTTCAAGGGCCGCCTGGATGCAACCCTGTCTAACATGCTCTAGGTGACCCTGCTTGAGCACGGAGGGGTTGAACTAGATGATCTCTACAGGTCCCTTCCAATCTTACCCATTCTGTGATTCTGTGATTTAGAAACCCTTATTTTTTATTCACAATTATAACTCAATTTCTGCCTTACTCTGGGTATGATCACAGCATGTGTGCACTTAAAGTTTGTCCTCAATTCACACTTAATCTCTAAGGTGTTAACCTCCTCATCTCAATTCCAGCCTCAAATTTCCTGTGAAGTATGCTAGATTAAACACTTTAGGCTGCTATGGTGTTATGGGTTAATAACTCTCCACATGATATAGCTGTGCCATGCAAAAAAAAAACGAATTCAAGATGCATTACAAAACAGCTGTGTTCAGAACATACTCTGTGATGAGAGGAGACCTGAAGCTACTTAACTTTTTAAGAGAACAATTAATGATTCAATGGACTGAGAGGGTCAGAGAGACATGAATGATCTTGACTATCTAGTCTCGTGATAGGACATTCACCAGGGAGCTGAGTTGCAGTCCTTGCTTCAATAAATTTTCGGTTATTATACATTAAACAGCCCTTGACTAATACACTAAGTAATCACTCAAGCAAGATCTGAACACCTTCTCACATGAGTGCTATAATGACTAGGCTTCAAAGTCATGATCCTTTTCATATTTTTTAATTCAGGCCACTGACCCTAAGTGACTTTAAATATACTGTACATGAAGGAGGATATGCCAGCACCTTCTGGAGCATCAAAGTTCAGGACTCTTTTCCCATTATCCTTTTGCTAGTCAACAGAACTCATACTAATGATAAAAGCCTCATCATATACAGGAAATGTGGTGCTTTTATATAACTAGGTTTCAGCAGCAGAAGAATGTGTTGCCTACAGGCTTTCTGGAAGCTCACAGTTTTTGCATAAGAGATGCTCAAATAACTGCCCAGTATAGACTGACATAACAGATGTCCCCAAAGTGTTTGCTGGATCAATCAGAATTAGCTTTACTATGAAAATATGTGTTTAGAAAACAGTTATAATAATGAAATTGAAGTTAGAAACATATATGATTAAGATTTATATTTAAAGGTTAAAAGATTTTCAGTTTTCTATTCTAACATCTCGGTTTGTTTGTGAGACTGAACTACTAACTCAGTCCTGCCTGAGCTGATCCTGGATATTTTAAAGATATTTCCTGCTGTCACTGTTAGAGATTACTACACCACAGAGCCACCCTGGGTGATATATCCTCCGCCTCTTTATCTCAAAAAAGGAAACCTGTCCTAGTTCATTTCCCTTCACAAGAAAGAGGTAAAAGCAGCACTACAGATGGACAAAGATGTGACACATGGCACTGTGGGGTTTCTGTTATTTCCTTTTTTCTCTCCCCTCCTCCTCAAGAACTTTTAATTAACATCTCATTTTATATCCTAATTAGATTCCTCCTGGCATCTGGCCTGAGGTTGTTTTCCTCCATTTATAGCTCATATAAAACATAGTGGTATAATTTTACAAATTATATACTATGAGAAATTTTGATTTGCAAGTTTCTTTCAAGGTTTTTCATGTTTAGCTTCTGAGGAGCTTTATTTGAAGACCAAAAAGACTGATCTGAGAATGGGTTTGCCAAGCCTGCACACTGTGTTAGATCTAAGGGAATTGCCCTCCAAAAGACAGATTTAATAGAAAGAAGTAAATGTGTTCTTGCCTGTAGCTTGAGGTTGAATGATCTCAGAAGTAACAATGATGCAGATTTATTCCATTCCTAGGCAGAGGAGGATAATAAGCAGTAATGCATTCATCATAACCAAATGCTCTAACACTCAAACTGTTTCATAAAAAAAGGGCAAGCAGCAGCATTACAAGTGAGAAGACAAAAAATGCCTATATATCCTTTAGGAAATAAGATAAGCAATCTTCAATTCCTGGTCAGGATTTATGCTCTGGTTCCAAGAATGGACAGCAGCATTCCTTTAAGACTACAAGGGATTGAGCACTACATAGCAGGAAGAAATAGGATTTAAGACATACTCATTTGCACAAGATTTCTTGTTTATTATGCTCTGTAATCAATGTGCTACTACTCATGCATCCTGCTCTGATCCAAAATATTACACAAGATGTGCAGTACCTCACTCAAGACTATGATAAAAGCCATTTAAAATTTAAAAGCTACTACAAAAGTATGTAACATCCAAGTTCTTTTGTGAATATATCCCCAACTGTTCAGTTGCTGTCACGAAACAGCAAACCAGGACTCATAAGCTGTTCCTTGCGTTTATAAGTAACCACTACCAGCAGCACTTGCATCTGATTAATAATAATAATAATAATAATGAGCAAATAGTAATGAGACTCAGTCCAACCAGTAGAAGAAAAAATTTCCTCTACCCCGAGATACTGCACAAATTTTCATGATTACTTCATCTCTCAATATCAGCAAATATTAGAAATGGTAGAAAAATTCAACCTGCTTAACAGTGACGGTACAGAATGACAGAAATCCACCTTATCCACACCCCAGAAAGTTTTCTCATATTCAAACCTAATCTTTTCAGTGATTTGGAGAGAACTGTGACAAATTCTGACACCTGCTTATTCATCCAAGTTATAGTCAGTGATCTGAATCAGTGAATCTCAGCCTTGCTGAGTGAAGAGCTCTAATAAGTAAATTGCCAAAATATGGGGCTGATTACACCCATGTCACTTCCCTTTCTTAGCCTGTGTGCAAACTGGAATCTGAAAGATTCAATTTGAAAATTATTATTCATATAATGCTGGCATGTCTAGGTTACAAATATGTAGTATAGAGAAAATTACAATAATGTAGCTACACTTGCATTTTTTTTTTCTTTTGAACATAAGCAGGATAGAGTGGTTGCTTATCAGTGACAGCAAGAGTTTTTGAGATTTCAGTCTTTCCTGTAGGTAATGGATCATATCAGAAAAACATTATAAGGAAAATATAGGAGGTTGGTTTTCTAGGACTTTAATCTTCAGTGATCACGGGAAGTTACTTTAGTCTTATTTCATAAATAAAACTCAAAAGGTTTAATTAATATGCTTCTTGCTGTTACATTTTATGACCTGATCGTCAGTGGCACGATAGCTTTTGGGTTGCTTGCATAACTGATAAGCTTGACACAGCTTCACTGAATACCACTACTGAACTGAAGATGGGGTTTCAGAGAGCCCATGAGGATGAACTGTCCTCCCTGCTCCTTACAGTACGTCAAAAGATAACAAGTTTTTCAAATATTAGAAAAATGAAATAAACTGCTGTTTTCCAGAGGAAAAAGCACTGCTTAACAGAGGGAAAAAAGAGACACTTGGAAGTTTTCTGTTGCACTCCTTCTGGAGTAGTGCTTCCTACTAGTCCTCTTTACAATGGCTATATTTGTAGTTATTCCACGCTGTCCCCTGTTTTCCAGGAAAAGGTTTTCCCCTGCTGTCAGACCTTAGGCTCAGCTTTGGATCAGCTCTGTATTGCAAGCAAGCCACACAGCAAAGCAAACAAATCAAAATGCTCTACTATTTCCTACAATCTTAATGCTAAACCAACATCTTTAACAATGTAGCTTATAGACCTTTGTCACTTCTTAAACACTGTGATATGAAAAAGCCATTTGCATAGTAATTCTACCACAAAGACGGAGTTGAGACAGTTAATGTTTCAGGCATGACAAAAAAACTTTTATCATTAATATCGGCTCTGCAGGGCTGAAAATATTAATTGAATTGCTATGAATTCAGAATTTATGGAATAATCTCAAATATTTTTTATTTAATCTGTATAAGGAATTAGGGGTTTAAACATTTTGGCATTTTAGTTTGAAAAGTTAATAGTTCAGATGACTTCATAAAAAAGTGTTGAAATAATCTTTATGTTTTTAAATAAGTGTAGAGATTTGCACGATTCTAGGAGTTGAGTTTTCAAATACAAAGCAAGAAAACCTGTAGAAAGAAATTCTACACCCTTTTCCATAGCTTGTTCTCTTTCTCCTTTAGCATTACTGTCAAATTTGGAATACTAAATAGTAGCAAAGTGCTTTAACCACAAGCTTTGGAGATATTTAGCAGGAATTACCAGTGCTTTCTATAGACCAACTGCTATATTTCAGGGCAAAAAGAATAGCAAAGAAAAAAAGGGAAATTTTAATGCCATTGTTTGCAAAATGCACTTTGAGTTATTGATGTATATCATATCTTTTTGTGCATTTACCATGATTTAAGGAAAAAAAATGACTTTCCTATATTTTATGAGGTTTGCTTTAATCACTAACAAGAGATGCCAAATCTGTTTTCCCCCCTCAATTTAAGTACGGGAATTAATTACTTTTTGCAATAATTTTTGATATCATTTCTTGAAAGGAAACTGACAGAGGAAAAAGTGTGTAGAGGATACTGACCTATTGATAACAGAACAATTTAAAATAGTGCCGTATGAACTTTTATATTAACAGTGCTTATCTGCATCAAGAAAATAAAGGCAGTCTTACTGCTATGTTTAAATAAAAAAAACTTTGACCCACTAACTGAAATGGTTTAATAAGTCTTGAAAGAATGAAAGAAACCTAGAAGAATAAGAGCTAGCAGAAGTCTTCAGATTTTATGATTATGGATTAAAATTATACAAAAAGGACAACAGTTAAAATATATTTGAACACTTACTTCCCTTTGGTTAGTAAGTTAAAAAAAAACAAAAAAAAAATAAAAATAGAATATTAACAACCTAACTATAGGGAATTCATCATTTTTAGGGAAAAAATATATGATTGCTACAGATCAGCTTACGGATGTTAAAAGACTGTAAAATAGGGGAGAATTGGTGGCGGATATGAAGGCTGGAAGCAGTCTTGGCTGTAGTGACCACGAGATGGTGGTAGAGTTCAAGATGCTGCAAGGAGGGAGCAGGGCAAAAAAAACCCTGGAGTATACAACAGTAGACTTTGGCCTCTACAGGGACCTGCTTGGAAGAATCCCATGGGATACAGCCCTGGCGGGAAGAGAGGTGCAGCACAACTGGTTGATATTCAAAGGTCATCTCTTGCAAGCTGAAGAATGGTCCATCTCAATGAGCAGGCGGTCAAACAAAGGTGGCAGAGGGGTTGAATGAATTGGTTGCCCACATCTCACGCATGAATGTTAGGCATGAACATGCATAAACCGTGTCAGAGAAGCTGCGGTTTGATCCGTCTTGAAATTGGAAAGGTAACAGTACGACCCAATAAAGGTTTATACTTCTTAGGCTTCTGTGGTGCTTCTAGAAAAACCAATACCCTTTTCCCCTCCAAGAACGACACCTGAAATACCGAGAGCACAGAGCATTGGTCATTTAACTGGAAGAGAAAGGTGTGAAGAAGGAAAAGACAGCCTAGCTCTCTACTTCAGAAAAAGTACTTCAGTTACAGTTTGGTTACACTTCAGTTCAGAAAAGAAATGGAATTTGAATGGAAATTTGCAATGAGTACGGTGCCATTAATGATAAGCGCAAAATCTGAAGACAGAAAAACTCTTTCTGAACAGTAGTTTCCTTCATTTGAAGGAAATGAATGAAATTCATTTGAAGGAATGAATGAACCTTTCCTTCATTTGAAAAAAAATGTTAAGACATTTTTATCAGCATATTCCTCTGCTGTATAGCTGTTACAAGTGTCGGAAGAATATCCAAAACACCATATGACTTATCCTTTTCATGCTAATCTTGTATTCATTGTTAACACTCCTGCCTAACTTTAGTTATTTTATCACAGATGCCAGCTAGGCAGGGTAGCTTTTTGTTTTGGGGGGCGCCGGGAGTAAGAAAAAGTGTTTAGTTGTTTCTCAGAAAAGCATTTTTTCTCCAGCCCATCACTAGAGCTTTGAAAACAGAATGTACCTGGAAAGGCTATTCCAGGTGCGCTCAATCCAGGCCTATAACCAAGAACTGGGATAGGCAGCCCAAATAAGGTGATTAAGAGCAACAAGGAAAGAGAAACATGGGGGTGGGGGGTGGGGGGTGGGGGAAAGAGATTGGGAACACTCATGCTTGAGAAGGGAACCAGGAATGGGGAAAGAAATGAGGCCTGGGGAGACAAGGTAGTGTTAAAGGGTAGTGGGCAGAAGGCTTTGTCCACCTTAGATCATATGTGCTTTTCCAGAGGTTGTGTCCAGAAACTCAGCACTTCCAGACCTTCTGCAGCCAAACATTTGTGTTCCAACAGTCATAATCTCTTAGAGGACTGTGTCCTCTCCTATGTTATCATTTCTTATGTGATCCTGCTCGGGCATTAAGTCGCTGATGCATTAAAATGACAAGCAAACTGAGTCCAGAGTCACACATTCTGAGCTCCAGCTACAGAAATCAACCTTTAAAATACATCTGTAAATCAGAATCATTGCAAATATTGCTAATCAATTACAAGCACCCATTAAAGGCCACCAACAAACTGTGACAAAGTAACTGCTTTGCCAGCAGCAAACTGTGTGCCAGCAAAGACAACAGGCAGGCACGTACCGTTAATTTTTCCCTACCAGATCAAAAACTCTGCAGAAACTTTGGGTTTGGGGGGACATGAGGGGTCCCTCCATGAATTTGGAAACCCGTCTGGAGTTGAATCTGGTGAGGGATGTGAGGGCAACAAGAAAAGCTTCTACAAATACATCAGAAGCAAAAGGAAAGCGAGCAGAAACGTAGGCCGACCGGGAAACGTGGCATGTGCGCCGGTGAGAAAGGACACGGAAAAGGCAGAGGTGAAGAGTGTCTTTTTTACTTCAGTCTTTGCTGGTAAGACCAGCTCTGAGGAATGCCCAGACCCTGAGGCCATGTTTGGAGCAAAGAAGGGTTACCCTTGGTGAAGGAGGCTCTGGGTAAGAAATACTTGCACGCAGGGAAGCAGTGCCAGAGCCTGGCCCTGACAGGAGGCCCCGCAAGTGCTGAGGCACCTGGTTGACATCTCGCTGCACAGTCACCCTTGACCACCTCTGAAAGGCCCCCCGCCCCCCATTTTTTTTGGGGGGGGGGGCTCTGCCACAATGGGGCAGCGGCACTGGCCACCGGCCACGTCCCTGGCGGCGGCAGTGGCCGAGCAGGAGCTGTGTGCTGGCGCAAGCGTCCTGAGCGCAGCGAGAGCCTGCAAGCCGCACGGTGCGAGAGCCGCGTCCTCCCCGCCTCTGCCCGCGCACGCCAGCAGGCTGCGAGGAGCCGGGCTTGGGGCTGCCGGGCCTTCGGCGCGGCCTCGCAAGGTGGGCGGCAGAGGGGACGAGGAGGGGGCGAGGTGCCGGGACCTTCGCTGGTCTGCTCCGACACCCAGCGATGGGATCTCGCCATCAAGGGGAGGCTGCTTTGGGGCTCGGGGGGGGAAAGGTCTCCTGGGAGAGTGCCCTGGCTTGGGAGACGCAGAAGAACTGCCCTTTCTCAAGCCGAGAAGAAATCTCTTCTTGAGAGGAGAGGGCATGTCACCGAGCATCCTGTGCAAGCAAAGAAGAGGGTGGAAAGTGTTTTCTTCCCACCTGGAGGGCAGCGTTTAGGGAAGCCCATGGCACTCTTGTTGCGCTCCCTTTCCCATGTTGCTTTGAAGACCAGAGGGGAGATGGAAACACGGGGCCACAGAGAAAGCCTCTCTCCCCCCGCCCCTGTGTGAAGCACCAGGAGCTCTTTCTCCATGATGGAGTGCAGAAACCTCCTGGCAAAAGGCCTTGGTGTGGCCCTTGCCCTGGCTGCTGCCTCCTCCTTGACTTCGATTTCCTCCAGATGGGCCCAGGGAGCCACTGAGGTTCCTCCCACACGGACCATGTCCTGCACCTGCAATGTCCCCGGTCCTTCTTTTTCTTCCTTTAGCTGGAAAGGAAGAACTGGGACCTTTTGGATGCCTGTGCCAAGGCATGCAGGCTGCTGTTGAGCCTGCTGAGGAGGCAAGGGACAGGGCTGTCCCCAGGGTGGGGGCCTCAAAGTGTTGGGGAGGTGCTGGGAGCTCAGGGACCCCCGCGAGATCCCCCCGGTGGGGGGGGGGGGGCAGGGCAGCAGTTTGGGGGAGGGAGGGAGCCGAGGGAAGCTTGTGCGCTGGCTCCAACCCTCTCTTGCTTGCTGTCCCCGCAGCTGGGCTGGCAGACGGTGGGAAGCCAAGGGCAGGAGTGCGAAGCTTCGAAGGAGCCTCTGCAGAACTCTCGCCTCTGGGTCTTGCAGCTGCGTCCCTTGGAGGACAGGTGAGAGCTTTGCTGGGCTGGGAGCATGTGGGGCTGCAGGATGGGGAAAGCCCTGGAGGCAGCCGGCAGAAGCCATTTCTGCCCCTGCCCACCAGGAGATGCTGAGAGCAGGGGCGGTTGTCTTGAATCTGCTGGCTGCCTCCATGCCTCCTGCCTTCTCCTTTTCACAGTTGGTGTGCATCATCCCGCGACCCGCTGTCCCTGCGGGCAGTGGAGGAGAGAGGGACTGCTGCAGAGCAGCTCTGCCACTCAGCAGGTAGCACCTGGGGAGCAGGGGAGGGCACGAGAGTCACCCGGGCTGCTCTGGGCTGCTCCGTGCCTCACATGAGTGCCTGGCTGGCTCTGAAGGAGCCCAACTGGGGGGTGGGCAGGCAGAGGAGGCTCTTTTGGAGCTGTGGCTGCTTCCCCTGGCATGAGTGGCTCTGGGAGTGCCTGTGTGTGTGTGTAGGGCCAGTGTGGGGCAGGTCCTGGTGTCCAGGCATGGCTGGGCAGTGCAGGGAAAGGCAGCCCCGAGCTCACCCTCACACCTGCTCCCCTCACTCGCAGGATGGAGAGGCTGTGGAGGAGGCTGAAGAGGAGGACAGCCAAGGTGTCCCCATGGCCAGCAGCAGGTGCTGTGCAGCCTGCTGCTGGGGAGGGCCCGTCTCTGAAGGGGAAAGAGGACAGAGCAGCTCCCAGGGACGCCGAGTCCTCCCGCAAGCCCATGGGGCTGTGTCCTTGGAGGCGGCTGCGGAGGCAGCACCCCGCTGGTGCTGGGAGCTGCTGGCACACACTGCGGGGCTGCTTTTGCTGCGGCCAGAGGTGCCAGGAGGCCAGCAGCAACCTCACCCCACCTGCGTCACCTGCCCTGGCAAGAGGGCCAAGGGCTATCCCCAGCCCAGGGCAGCACGAGGAGCAGCCCCTCACAGACTCCAGCAGCTCCTCCACCCTGCAGTCTGCTGCCAGCTTCGGAGAGGACAGCAGCTGCCTGGCCTGCGGGGACGGAGAGGCCATGCTGGTCTCCTCCATGCTCAGCCTCACCTTTTACATGCAG
Source organism: Rhea pennata (assembly GCF_028389875.1). NCBI lineage: Eukaryota > Metazoa > Chordata > Aves > Rheiformes > Rheidae > Rhea > Rhea pennata. The sequence goes on along the minus strand of NC_084664.1, from coordinate 82,369,044 downwards.
AGGCAGGCAGGCTCCCTAGACAGCTGGGGCAGGGAGCGGGCCTGTGCCGGGGACTGCGGCTCCCTTGTCTTGGAGGACATAGAGGATGGCAGTGATAGCCACGACTCCAGCTATGTCCTAGAGGTACAGAGCGTGAACACCTTTGGGCCCTTTGAATTACAGTAGGGACACAAAGCCCAGACCCATACCTGCACCTCAGGCGCACACGGTGGCAAGACCTCACTGCCAGCCCTGCGGAAGACATCGGCAGCAAGTGAAAGTCCCTGTGCTGCCAGGAGGCAGACAAAGAGCATCAGGACCCACCCCTCCAGGTCCGCCAGCGGTGGTGCTGAGGCAAGAGCCCTGCCCAGCGCGGAAACCAGCTGCGGCCTGATGTTCCTCTGTGACTCCAGCTCTGCCTTTGACATCGGCAGTGAGTAAAGGTCCCCAGGCAGGTGGACCTGCTGCGAGAGCAGCACCAGGCACTGCAGCTCCATCTCCCCTGGGACAGGTGGGCGCCTTCAGCAAGTTACAGCAGAGCATAGCAGAGCAAGTGCCCTTCACTGCAGCGCCCACAAGATGGTGGGGTTGAACACAGTGTGAGGAGGGAGCAAGGCAAATGCACAGTCACATGCCTAGCCTTTAGGGGAGCGGACAGCTGGTTAGTTCTCCTGCCCAGGCCAGTGGCACTTTGTAGACCTGGCAGCTGCTAGTTGAAGGATGCTCTCCTACGGACAGGAGATCAAGCACAAAAAAGCAGGAAGAGAGCCGATTAATCACTGTACTAGAAAATGAATGTGTATCTACTGCTAACATTGACTATGGAGTGAGTAGGAATTCTGGCAGCAGTTGTAGCTGTTCATGAATTCTGTAGTTATCAGCAAGATGTTTCTACCGATGCACAATGTACCACAACTGATAGGTTGCATTCTAAAATTTGGGGAAATAAAGAATCAAACTGCTTTGAGTGGAATGCTCTTATTCAATACCACTGACTAGTCCCGTAAGACTAACGTTTATGTATGAAAAGTAAATTAGTCATACACGGTAACATACATTGAAGAGCAGTGGCAGCTTTTCTCTCTTATGCGCTCTCTCGTCATTTCCCACAGCTCTGAGCTGCTCGCTTCCCTTTTCAAGACGTGTAGTTTTAATCTTCATTTGTGCACCCTCAAATTCCTTCTGAAAGCTAGAAATGCACACATCATTTCTCTCTTCGTAGTTTAAGGCAACTGAGGATATGGAAGTCTGGGGGAAAATCTTGGCCGCTTTGCTGTCTTTACACTTTTTCACTGTATTTCTTTCTCTGTGATGGTAATATCAGCATAACACTGAGATGACCTTTTCCTCTACAATAATACAGGCTATATAGTCACCTTAAGCCACCACATTTTACCTTCCTCCCATACACACAGTACTGTCCTGCTGGCTTCTACCTGTACAGTCATTTTATTAAATTCCTTCCTTGTGTATGGCTTTGCTATGCAACACCTCCAAGGAAAGTATGAATTTGAAAAGAAGCAGGTAATTGCATAATTTCAGAGAATTCCACAGAAGGCACGGGATTTGTTCTTTCTTTTTCCTATGCCTGCATTGTTTGTGCCACTTTGTTAAAACTCTGCATTAAACTGACATTGAACATGCAAGATAATGGATTGCTTGGCATCTGAGACAGATATACACGGAAAGAAAGAAAAACAGAACCATGGCTTCCACTAATTTTCATTTGCTCATTGAACTGTAGAAAATGCTGATACCATCTTCACTGCTCCCCAGAGTAAAAACTTAGGCAGAGTAAAACTTAAAAGGAAGCCTAAGTTCTTTGTTTTTTTCCTCTCTGATGAGTCCACCTAGAGTGAATGACACTACCTTCATTAACACGGAGAATTATTTAACCTTATCGAGCTTCTGCACTTTTTGTAATTAAAGATCGTAATTATATTGAAGTCATAATTTGCTGACAGAAGTACAAGATGACTTTAGAATTGGAGAGGTAAGGCCACCTAACAGCCTCATAAAGGTCTTTGGTATTTACCTGGGTGAGCAAATCTTTTAATCTGGAGTTTAACAATTGAATTCCATGGGCAACTTTAATTGATTTAGATGGTACCATGACTAAGAAATTCTCTAGGACATCAGGCAAAATACAATTATTTAAAAGTATTTTTTAAAACTCGTTTTTGTTCTACAAAAGCTTAATTCTGTAAATAGCTAAATTGGCTTTCACATGATGGGAAAAAATAAAGACAAAGGAACATTTAATCTGAGGGGAGAAGAGAGGGAAGTATTATGATGACCTGTTTGAAAACGTAGCCAAGAGATGTGTGTGACTTCTTGGGCTGAGAATGCTTTCTTTTACATAAATAGCATACTTCAAAAACACAGTTACATCTCCCAACGGTCAAGTTTCTTACATAAATAAGACTATGCAAGTCATGTGGCAGGACATGATCCATGTTCAGCTACAACATGCTACTGGAGTAGCTTCTCTCAATAAACAATACAATTAAACTACATATATAACTGTTTGCTGCATAGTGTCAGGTATGTTGCAGATTGTTTGGAAAACACCTTCCTTCAGAATACTTTTTCTGAAAACTAAACTTAGAATTTATCTCAAATGGAAGAGACTTCCACCCAATGAATCAATAAAGGCTATATAGAAATGAATATAACAGTTGAGAAAACAGCATGTGAATCAGTAATTAAACAAACATGAAATGAAATACAAGAATAAAAAGAGAAAGTTGGGACTAAATTCAAGTTTAATAGTGAAGTTCTCCAGAGAGGACTTAAAACACCTCTGCATTCTCATTGTTTTATGGCACGTGGAAGTTGATTCTTGACAATTAATATTGTTTACTTACGAAATAAAATGCTATTGTTAATATATTCCTCATGTAATTCAGTTAAATGCTCTCTTAATAGTAATATTGTCTTCTTATTAAAACATCTGTATAGATATAGAATCACAGAATGGTTGAGGTTGGAAGGCACCTCTGGAAAGTATCTAGTTCAACCTCCCTGCTCAAGCAGGGTCACGTAGAGCCCATTGTACAGGATTGCATTACATTGCGATATATTGTTTTGACTTACACAAGATTAATGTATGCAATGTCCTCATATATAATTAAATTAATATACTGATTAATGTTTCCCTTGATGATTATTAATGAATCCTCACTCCTAGAAACCCCAGAGAAAATAGTGAGTCATACAAACAGCTAGAAATATTGTGCAAGTTGAGACCTACCTCTTAGTCATTATTTTTAAATGCATTGTCCAAGAGCATGTCAACTTTTGCCCTTTTCTATGAAGGGAAAAACAAGTCACTTGAGGTGTGCAAATTCTATGAATTTTAGCATTCCAAGTTTCCAGTATTCATTTGCATATGAAAAAGTCATTTAAAGTGTTTTAGACTCTTACTGACTTCTTGTTAAACACTTCTCCATTAACTTTAGCATTTAGGTTTATAGGACAGCAATTATCAGGAGTGCATTTTCTCCCCTTGGCACAATACTGACCTAATACAGAATGTTAGTAAAGTGTTCTATAAAATGAAATAAATCATTTTAAAAAATAGTATTACACATTTTTAGTCTCTCTGTCTATTCCACCAGGCCAAAAGGGATAGGGATATATGCATCTCTCTCTATATCTATATATTTAAATGAGAAGTTAGTATTTTATTATTTTTTTATTGTATTTGGCTGGTCATATGTCAGCTCATGTTATCATCAGTCACATTCACTTATCCCTGGCAGCCCACACTATCCCGTGTTCCTGACAACTTCCCACAGTACCATGTTTCTCCATGCTTAGCATACACATGCCATAATGGTGCCCCTCAGCCATCACACACCTCACTGCCTTTGTGCACACCTGTCCCAACCTCCATAGCCCAGCTCTTTCCACCATATACTGTGGTTTTAGCAGCTATTCATTTAGCAATTATCTTGCAGTACATTTTGTTCCCTGATGCCAAAAGCCAGCGCCTCACTCATCACATGGCATCTCTCCCATGAGACCCACCTTTGCACTACATTCAGCCAGGCTGTGCAGGGCTCCCCTTGCTCTGTGACCCTGAACACAACAGTGCTTCCCCAGGCTCCTCAGTCCACCTCTGTGACTTAGTACTTCCTCATGTGCAACATGAATATCCTTTCAAAATTTACTTCTTCCTTCCTATGCTACACGTATCGATGCCAGAGAGCATGTTGGGATCCCACACAAAGCATCTGTCCCATAACAAAAGATTCTTTTTACCTATTATTTCCTTCTTCCACATCCACACCATTTCCTCTTTCAGAGATATCTATATTTTACAATAATCATCTCCCCCTCTCTCCACTAAAGTGACTGACAGGAAGAAAGCAGCATAGATTGGTACAAAGGATAATTGGAGTAAAGCAGAGGGTTTGTAAAGTACCAGGAAACTGGAAGACTCAGAGCAGAAAGCAGGGGAATGCAGAAGGTACAGAAGAGAAAGAAGTAGAAATATGACTTAATACGCAACTACAGAGGAGGTGAATTTGGCTCTAGGCAATCAGTTCTCTACTCCTACACAAAACCTTACACAAGACATGTTGTTTCTCCAGGTTTTTGAACTGATACATAGGCTCCCTTGGTGTTAACTAACTGATTGTCAGTATCTATCTTTACTTATGTAGGAAAGTTAGTCTAGAACAGGCTGTGATAGCCAGAACTTTATTTCCATTTCTTCAAAACATTCCTGAACATAAGTTCAGGAAGAACACAAAAAGCAGACTATATGAACTGTGGCGAGTGTTGATGCATAGATTTTTCTTTTAAATAGCACTGAAGAGCTTTACATGGTCCCTACTAAGCAGGGTATCATGTTATTCATAAATAGAATTGTATTTCTGACAGGAAATCTAGCTTTGATAAAGGGTGGAGAGCAGAGAAAGCAATTGCTTCATGTTATGAAGAACAAACAATGAAATAGCTAAAGTTTCTTAGAATATTTCACTTTTTCAGAGTGGTTCCTCAACCGAGTAGGAAGGACCTTAGACTTACCAGAGCAATGCAAACAGTAGGATGGCAGCTGATTTTCACACCAGCCAAGTCTTTTATAGTAGGGCACATGCATTGTTTTTATTGCATTTGCTTATAGTCTGCTTTGCAGGAGCTGTTTGATTTGAGCTATTTTTTACAATGCACTACGATTGCTTCCATTAAGACTTATGGCAGCCTGGCCTCCTAGAATTGTAGCAGAATTAAAGCTCCATTGTGGACACAGCTGCGTATTTTTCTAGAGCTGAGAAGTTGCACGTAATAAACAGTTGACTTCTGCAGCCTAGGCTGAACAAAGGGATGTCACGTATCACTTATTTTAGAACTCTGTCATGCAATCTTGTAGCCAATGTGGTACACCAAGAACACAGATGGCCTCTGCACAGCATGTTGCCAACTCTGTAGTTGTGTGTATTTTGTGACAAAAATAACAAGAATATGGATAATAGACAAAAGTAAGTGCAACAACATTAACTTCTACCATAGCAGTCATTAGTTAAGACTAGTAGAAGCAGTACAAGTAGGCTGATAAAACTTGGAAATTCATCATGCATGTCCTTACATAACAACAGTTATTAAATCACTCTCACACTCCATCATTTTCTCAGAACTTGGAGACGAAAACCCCCAAATGCTTAAATCTCTCCTTCTCCTACTGAAGAGCAAAATACAGAGATGGTATAATTCAGTTGTAAATCATTTAATTGATACAGCCATTGGATCCCAGCAGAGACCACAGAGCACAAATTTCCTGTTGCAGGATGAGGTGCTTAATTACTATGTAATGTTTCAACTATCTAATTGATTATTCGGTTCACACACAGCAGTATCAGTGTATGAAGTACAATGCATCAGTGCAAAGCTAACCACTCAAATTGAACAAAGGCTGAAAAGTGTTAAGAGATGCTGCATTGGGACACATCATTTGAAGACAGTTGGGACTATTCAGCGATAATGATGCTCAGCTGAATTAATTATTTATACAGTATGGTGAACATGAGTGCCTCACTCTTGTATTTCCTCCCAAAACTTATTATAAAGCAACATAATCTCCAATATTTTTCTATACAAAAAGAATAAGCTTCAATAACCATGCATTTTCACATCCCTGAAAGCTAGAAGCACACGTTCAGTTTTTCTCCTAAATGAAACTAATCCTGTCAAGTATAACCCAGAACACTTTCATTTTATAGTCTAGAAACATCTCTGAATACTGTATCATTAAGAGTTAAATCAACATTTAAAATTATAATGATAATTTAATAGCAGGGAAAGCATACATGGAAGGAAGACAGAAGACATTTTCAGATGAGATTCAAGTAATGTGAAATCACTGAAGCTGTTAGATAAAGGAGGGTTCAAAGTACTCTGAATGATTCATATAATCTTTGCCATGAAGAATAAGAGTATAACTTTTAATACTTTAAAAAAAACAAGAGATCTAAACCTTTGTTGCCTTTCCAACAGTTCGAATAAGTGACCGGTCTGAAGTACATAGTCTATTCACAGTATAGAATGTACTGAATGTCACCAAAAAAAAAAAAAAAGTTTATTTACTATCTCTAGGGCTGTGAATAGACACATTAGTGGTTAATTTCCTATTAGACAGTCTATAAACATTAAGGATTTTCTGCATAGCAGCAAAGAGTTCCAGTTATTAAGCTTATTTTAATTTATTTTGGAAGTGACACCAAGAACTTCCTCATGTTTACACTACTAGATTAAATTGAATTTGCAGGAAAAATAGACAGTAGTATCCTGGGCACATAGGAGTCTAGGAATCATGAATTAAATAGGTAACAGCAAAAATGTATGCCATGACAAAATACATTGAGAGACTTGATGAAGACTACAACAGAGTTGAAGGAGAGATGGTAGTATACATGGGTATGGCTAAGTATTATCAAGAGCTTTTACTTTATACTTTGTTTACACTAGGTATTCAGAAGCTGGGATGAATCCTTGGTTAGTGATTTCACCACAACATAAATGGTTACATACTCATTACCAGAAAGGCTAACAAGGTATGAGAGGATAGTTCAGAAGTATTACCTGTCTTTTATTCCACTGAAAGTACATACTTTTTAGAATATCTACTTTTATCATACTACTTTTAAGTAGTATGATCAAAATAGCCTTTCTACTTTTTAGAGGAGTAAAAAAAGTTGGGTGATTTCTGCTAACAATGAAGGTGTATGGCTTTCTCCCTGCAGTGATTAAATTAGTTATGATAAAGAAATTTCAATCAAAGCATAGCCGACCTGACACATTAGGCCTTGGAGACCGTTCCATTTTTGCCCTTTTGTGATCGTTTTTATGTAGTTAACACGAGAGCGCGTCCTGTGAAACTTAGACAGCAGCAGGCGGTACAGAGCCGAGGGCAGAGGGGCGGGTGAGGGGTGGCGGCGGCGGAGTCGCTGTGCTCTGGAAGGTGCCGGAACATTCCGGTCTGGCCGCACCAACCGGGCAGGCAGGTTGCGTGGGGAGGGTGGGGGGTGGAGACGGCGAAGCGGCAGCAACTGCCCGCGCTCACAGGAAAGTTCAACTAAAGGACACCCTTCGGCAACCCCAAAGGCCACCAGAGACCCCTGTGGAAAGGCCCCCAAAGTGCACACGTAATCACAACGTGAATATTATAATTAGTTTCAGGAAATGTTATGAATATGCAAAGCACTTCCAGGAAATCTAATGAATATACAGGAGGCTGAGTTATAAAAGCTCCATTTGGTGTGATGTGCAGCATGCGTGTTAGGAGGAACGACCTCCCGTGCATCCAGCGCTGCAATAAAAAATGCCTGCTTTCTAAAACTTCAAAATTAAGTTTTAGGGGGGGTTATTTTGAGCCTGATAGAGTTGAAGGAGACATGGCAGTATACATGGGTATGGCTAAGTATTATTAAGAGCTTTTACTTTATAGTTTGTTTACACTAGGTATTCAGAAGTTGGGATAAATTCTTGGTTAGCGATCTCACCACAACATAAATTGTTACATACACATTACCAGAAAGGCTGACAAAATAAAGTATGAGAGGATAGCTCAGAGCTACTACCTTTTTTTTTTTTCCACTGAAAGTACATACTTTTTAGAAGGCCTACTTTTATGATCAAAATAGCCTTTCCACTTTTTAGAGGGAAAAACAAAACGTTGTGTGATTTCTGCTAACAAGGAAGGTGTATGACTTTCTCCTTGGAGAGATTAAATTAGTTACGATAAAGAAGTTTCAATCAAAGCATAGCTAAACTAAGTTGTTTTCCTTAAAGAGGGATTAATTTCATTAAATGTCAAAGTGCCAAAAACGATGCCTTTGAAGACTGAACTCTGCTTATCTATGGAATAACAACAGCCAGGAAAGCTTACCCTAAGCTGTTCTGCTCATGTACCACAAACCTGGAACAAATCAGCTACCTATGTGGAAAAGAGACAACTCAGCAAGTAGCTCCTTTAGTACCTGTCTTCTTTACCGAGACACAAATACCAGTGCCACATTACCCACTGATAGTGATGCTTTGTGTAACTTTGTTTACTTATTACTGATCTCAATATTCTGTAGAAAGGATAGATAAAACATGCCATGTCTAAACTAGGGGGTAGTCAATTCAAGAGAGAAGGGATATAAATGTCAGTTTGAGTACAGACATGGTATAAAGCCAATAACTGGTTTGTGCAGTTCAGTGTGGACAAATACAAAGGGATGTGATTTTTACCTAGAAATAAAAAGAAAATTCTCACAATAGGCCCAACAGAGAAATAAACAGAGAAGTTAGAAGTTATTAGCAAAGGAAGTTTTAAAGCTTTCTGAAGCAGAATATTTAAAAATAACTGAGACAAAGACATGGATATTCTAATATCAAGGGAAAAATATTGTTGGTAATAAAAGTCTTTGTATATATGGGAATCAGTTCACCTACTCTGTGGTACAAAGCAACACTGCAGAAATAATAATAATAATAAAAAGGATAGCATGTAACTGCATCAGTGATCATATCTTAGAGTTAGTCAAGTCAGAAGTGCTAATCTTTAGCTCTGTGAAACTTTTTTCTGCTTCACTGCTGTGTTTTGCTATGTAGTTGTGGATTTACCTAACTCTCAATGATACACTAAACAGAGGGAAAAAGGAGTGGAAACTGACTTTTATCTCATGCTTCTAAGATGATAAAAGACAAATACTCATCTCCCACAAGTAAGTCCGACAGCCAAAAATACTCTTTACCAAAAAGCGCTATCTTTCTCTGGAGTCATCTTGCCTCCTCAAACAGAAGAGTTCTGCTCAAAGTCTCCTTGCCAAACTTTGAACACAGATGAAGTGAATCACGCAGAATTTGCGAGGAAGCTCTTGTGAGAATTAAAAACTCGGCTCTCATTTCTGAAACAGGTTTTTAGTAAGAATCAGAAGAAAAGTTTTCAGTGAACTTATTTTTTTAAAAACAGAAGTTGCAACTGAGTCAGAAACTTCCTCCACTCTACTAGTATATATATATATTAAAAAGTTTCTCCCACAAGAAAACAAGGAAGCCAGCCACACATGAATACACTATTAAGCAGTATTTCAAATAAACCTGTATTCTCTATCAAGGATAGTACTTTGGATTCAACAGCTAAACTTTCTTCCAGGTATCTCAGCCTTTTTGTAAGGAATATAACAGATACATACATTATTTAAAAGATGGTAGTATTGAGTGTGTTATGTGAAGGTATTTGCCTGATCATCATGATAGCTTTTTCTCGCATTTATTTACAATTTGAATGATTTTTTTTTCTTTCTTGAATATGATTAAAGAGTTGCAGGGAAAATCTAGTTTGCATAACGGAAGCACCGTGCCTTTTGCAGAAGGCTGTATCAGTGTAGCCACTGAAACCTCGGACCGTTACTCATTTGTCAGCCTTTCATAACTATCAGGTTTTTTGCAGCCCCTCATTCAACCAGGTCAGCAGTGAATATGAGCACCAGTGAAATAGTTAGTGTTGACATTTACCAGTATTATTATTGATTTTTAGATTTCTTGCATAAATTAATGCAGGAAAAAAAAATACATTTCTGAACTACTTTGTCTACCTAACTGCAAACTCAAGCAGATGTTACATCTGCGTTTTTGGCTAAATTCTGAAGCAGAACGATAAAAGCCAAGTTTGTTGCTTAGTGAGGATGGAGGAAGAGAACATAAACTTTCAAATTTCCAAGATTTCTCTACCAAAAGCTTATAACCATTTTTTCCCCTTTTTAAGATAATATCCAAAACAGGTACACAGGAGATTTTTCAGAGCCAGCATGTTAAACTGCTACCATTAAAAGCTTCTGAAGTACGTGATGACATCAGATCCCATTAATACCAAGGGAAATAATTGAGAATTGCAGAAGGAAAGCAAACGTTAATATCACTTCCAACCAAGTATCTTGGCCTTTGATAAAAACTAATTGTTACCACCAGTGGAATAGTAAATACACTTAAAGCCATCTAACTTTTAAGCAGCAAGTACTTACAGTTTATGTATTTTAATCCACATTCTGAAGCCCGTAAGAACACTTTAAAAATAAATAAATAAATAAATAAATCATATCTTGCCTGTGCATTGTAAGCACTCCTATAAATTATATTTTTTTAAATACATAGCCAAGTTTGCACTTTTTGTAAGATGACTGAAATAGCAGAGTTGCAGTCAGGGTTACTATGAGACTAACTGTCCCTAATTTAAAAAACATACAGTTTATCTACTACATGGCAGCAATCACAAAGGGAAGCATTTGTCTGAGAAAGCCTGTTTTGACTCAGAACATCCTGGAAAGGGTGAGAACAACAGGCTGAGGTGGAAGCAGGGACTGGGCCTGCATATGGGTGACAAAAACCATCTGCCCAGCTAGCCATTTTAATAAAAGTATTTGAACATGTTTGGGTTTAGTTTCATTATGGAATAAAGCACAGTTTTGAAACCTCGAAGAACCGTGAAATGAATCTGTCACATTCTCAAGTCATTCCTAGTATATAATTCTTCAGAAAAACTGAGCCTTAAGTCTTGTCTTAAAGAGATAGCTCATTAAAACTGAAAACTGTGACACATGATAACCAAAAACACTCTAAAGATTTTTATTCCTCACACATTTGCATAAACTTGTGCCTTTTAAAGAGACTAGTACAAACACAAGCCAGACTCCATGTTATTTATACACTTTTAAAAATTCAGTATACATTGGTTTAGCTTTTGCCCAATTAGCCTTATCTCCCGGGAATCCTTTTGTAATAATCAGTATTTACTGTCGTGTTACTGGGCACAAGCAGAGCTAATTTCATACGCGTGCTGATTCTGTTGCTGAACAGAACAAGCAAGCTGTTTGAGGTTGTTTTCTGGAAATGTTTCTGCTTTGTAAAATGACGAGAACCTAATGCAACATTTTCCTCCTTTTTCATGGGGACACAACTGAAATTCAGGAACTCATTTCTGAATGTTGCAGACAAAAAGCTGGCTCAGCTAGATACTGGCTGTTCAAAGACATGGGCCTAACCACATGATAATTAACTGGCATACCAGTCCAACTGAAGTTTTAATCTATAGAATTAATAATGTGTGTTCTGATTCCAGCAACTGTGACAGATGGTCAACAGAAAAGAAAGCTACCCCTATCAGCACAGCCGACTTTTCAAATCCCAGTGCATGAGCCACAGATGGCCCTGGCAGAACTGTTCAACACATTAGAGATCCAATAATAATCTTTTCCTGTTCTTCACTGCACTCCTAAAAAATGTGTTTGTACTATTTGCAAGTTACCTAAAAGCAAACACATCCTTGAGTTAAAGCCACCTGCCAGTTAATATAAATGTTGTATGGTAGGTTAGAGACATGATGATCCAATATATTGATTAAAAAAAAAAAAAAATCATCTCTCAGAATTTCCATTGAGCGTAGGGGAAAGACTGCAGCTTACCAAGCCTGCAACATTTTTGCATGGCTGACAAGTAATCAAGGTATCACATTTAACCCCAGGCAAGAAAACAACCAGGCGAGGAAACATTAACTACTGAAAAATGTCACCATATGTGAGCTAATGCAGGTTCTCTGATTCAATTCTGAAATTATGAATGCTATAGAAATGTTTTGAGTGCTTTTTATTATTATTTTTTTCCCCAGTCTATATGACTAATTCTGAGCCTCTAGGTCCCTGCACAGACCCAGGTAAGAAGAGAACCCCAAACCCAGGATCTATACCTGTAGGTGGAGGGCCTGTTCTGTGACCTCAAATTCAAGCAGCATGGCATAGCTTGTGTAGATGTGGTAAACTCTCTTCCCTCTCCAATCAGGATATCAAGATAGTTTTGTTCATAGCGCTTCCTGAGACCAGTCCCAGACTAGTGCTGTCTACTGAACAGTGCCCAGACATCATCTGCAGGAATGCTAGTTAGCATGGGCTTAGGAGTGTGCTGCAAATTAAGTAGCGTGGATGATTATGTCCCAATGCTTAAACCTTAATTTAAAAGTATAGCTGTGAAATGTAGATGTAAAGGCCAGTACATTCTGCCCAAGAAGTAGCACATACATCTCTGAAAGCACATTTCAGTCTTCCTACTTGGCTTCTGTAATTATGTGAGGCACTAACTCTAATAGACAAAGCATTTTCCCTGTGAACTTGGGGGTTGGGGGAAGGGGAGGAAAGGAAAAAGGAGGAAAAAAAAAAACAGAAAGAAACCAACCTCTGCCCCAGTCCACACATCCAGCATTTCAGAGCCATCATCTCTGTCTTCCTCTGACATATACCTCCATGAACTGCTTTTCCCTTAGCCATGTCCTAAGGCTGGCCAATTCCTACTAGTGCATTACTTGTAGCTATTAAGGTCTGCTCTCTTTGGCTCCAAACACATGACCAGGTGCCTAAATGACTGCAAGCCACAGAATTTGTTAGCACAGCAGAGGTTGCCAATACCCATCAGAAATCAACAGGCTGCTAAGGTATACTATGCATTACCTGGGAATCACTTCATTCCCATTTTACTCAAGATTTTACCTATATAGCTCCTATTTGAACATGAAATGAAAGCATTTAGATGTTACCCTCTCAATCTTCTTTACAAAGATCGAAGAGAAACATTAGGAAAAGAATTACAGGGTATTGGCAACAACTGTTTTTACTTATCCAGATGTTAACAGTTTGCAATTAGTACCTTTAGGTCTTTGGTGGCCCATTGTGGCCTGGTCTCAGTTTGATTTAAAATAAAGATGAAAAAAAATGCTATAGAAAAAAAAAAGGGGGAGGGGAGAGAAAAGAGAAAGCAAAATACATTCTAATGAAGATTGCCCAAATGTAAGGCAAATACCCCTGGCAACACAACTAGCAGAAAGTTGCTATGCTCGGTCCAGTGTTTAGCAGCCAGGTTTCACCATCACAGAGAGCATTAACTGCATGTAGCACCAGTTGGTACCTCTGTTATTTTTGTAGTTATCACAATAAAATGCTTATTTTTATGTCTGTTTGGTAATGTCTCAGATCGGCTACATCAAAAAACATGCATGGAGAAAGATTAAAGTCTCTGTAGTTTTTGTGCTGATCTTTATTTTTGGGCTTTAAGATCATTGCAGAGAAACATAAGGTATACAACTGCCGCCTGCACTGGTGTTAATAGTTTGTTTTTATGGGACCCTGGACAAAGTTGCACAGGGGTAAGAGACCTCACCATTTTACTATATGAACATGTTCCCTTCTATTTGGAGTAGCTCCAGATGTCTCCATCAGGCTCACAGTACACTTGCTGCAAGGCCAAGGTGAGTCAAAGAGGTGCTTCCTGACATAGGAGTTACAATTTCAGTCCAAGACCAGATTATATTTCTGAACATAGGTAGAAGAGGAATCACAATATCTTCTTGGAGAAGGTTGCAGATGGAGAGGTGAGAGAAAAAAAAAAAAAATATCTGTAGGGTTGAGCCTAGAGGTTCTGTTCAGCTCTATGAGCGTGAACAGCAGACAGTGATGCTAACTGGGTTTGCAAGGCCAGCTTATTCACCTTCACATCAATGTAAGGATTGTCCTTCTAAGACAAGACGTTTCATTTGTTTTTGTTTTTAAAGTCTCAGCTAATGAATCATAATGTTAGAGGAGAATCCCAGCTTAATCAAAAGTAAATATAAAGAGTATAAAAGGCATGGGAGAAATCAAAAAGGTCAATATTTAATCATTTTTTTTTTTAAAAAAAAACTCATGCCTCCCAAACCAACCTTAACTTAGTAGATCTTCATGAGCCATGATGATATGATATTGGCAGTTCTTCATTTTTCATTCTCATCTGGACAAGCCCATGAGTTAAATAAAATATTTCCACTAAATTAATCTCTGTGGGTTCATATTTGTAAAGGCCTTGAAAAGACCTCTGTAGTTCCTGTCTTCTTTTTAGAATTCCTTCCTACTTAGAATGTAACATTTGATTTTATTGATACAGTCTTCTGTCTAAGTGCTAGTCAGGCCTAGGATGATTTAGCTACTGAAACTAGGTACATATAGTCCAGCATGTCCACAGGCGGGTTTGGTAGTATGCTAATACAAAACCATGAAAGGAGAAATAACTTCGGTCCTTTAAGGTATTTTAATGACAGGGCTCTAATGGAAGCTACAATAAATTTTTAGGATCTAATTAGGAAACTATTAATAAATAAAATATTATATTTACTATCTGCTACTTATTATATGTTTATTATATTTTTTATTATTATTATATACCTTCTAATCCAAAAAAGGGTGTAGCTGAGCAAATGTGATTTTCTCCCTCCTTTTGCGCCACTGTTGCGGTACCAGTGCTTTGGTCCAGCTCATACCAGTTCTTCCCTACTTCCATATCCTCCACTGTAGACAGCAGTTTTCTGTCCCACAGGCACACAATCAACATCAAAAAGCAAGGCCCATGGGAGAAAGAAATTACTAGGGACAACAAACACAAATGGTTTGTGATGTTTTGAACACAAAGAAAATGAGACAAAATAGTACTTGATTGTGATGGGCTATAAAAGGAACAGTGAAGCAGAAAACGTCAACCTCAAAATTCTAATTTTAAACTATTTAAGTGCAAATAAAGAAATCAAATGTGTTTTAACATGTGATCTAATAAATTATATTTCTCTTAAAAGGAAGAATAAAGCTGCAAAAGAGCAATGCCCGCCTATATAGTCTCCATCATATACAGATACAAAGATAAAATATACTGTATTAAATGGCAGCCTGTGACTGCAACCAACAAATGTTTGATCATCAAAGCACTAAGAACACATCAGCTACTGTAGACAATGTCAGCTGGAATGGACACTACTGAAATTGTAACACCATTCACAAAACAAATCAATGAATCTTGAAGCTGGGCAGCTGGGCTCATGCAACTAGAAAAGAAGCCAGATCCCCCTCCCCAGAAAAAGAAGAAAAGTCGTTAACTATTGCTTTATTTCACAAAGCAGATACCTGCTCTCCCATAGGATGCTTAGAAACACACACAGCACTATTTTAGCCCATGATCATCCACATGCTTGGTGACAGGCTTACTGTAGACCATGGCAGCAGATTATTCACCTGTTGTAAGGCACTTAATGAAAGAGAGGGGAGGGAGAGAGGGGGGAGGAAAAGTTTCATAGAGTGAATATGACAAGTAAGCACAAAAGAAAAGTTCAGAATAAACAGAAATAAATAGAAGACAACTGAGAGCCCGCTCACTTCAAAAATCTAAAACCAGCAAGAAGTTGCCAACTAAGAGAGTAGGGGGTTATGCTTTTTCTAGACAACACTTCATTTATAGTGCTTCTGTCTAGCTAACAGGTTTGTATAATAAAATTCACTTCAGCCCTATTTCTGCAATCCAGTTGATGCAGAATCATGACAGACCAGTAAATCTCTCTTAAATCTGTATCATTCTTCATCCCTACTTCATGTTACTTAGTTATGCTTGCAAATTAACCTGTGTCATTTGGTTATTCATAGAGTAAATGGAAGCCTCTAATAAAGAGGGAGAGGGAAGTCCACATTTGTTATAAATAGATTACATCATGAAAACATTAAATGCAAGATCTTCATTTTTCAATCAACATTTTAAAAGCAGTAACTCTGGGCTAAATAGTTTTCTGAGCTTTTCTCTGCCAGCTTAGCAGCTTTCTTTCTTTCTCTTTAAAGTTTTCTGACATCTTGAAGTCACTAGATCTTGACAGCAAAACTTCATTTCAATCTGTTCATTGATTCAAGACAAAATAACCAACAGAAAAGATGATTTTGTTCCAAAAAGTATCCAGAATGAAACTGGAGAATAAATATTCATTTTCCATGGAAATTTTCTTATAAAATATGCTTAATTAAGAATTAAAAAAACCACACAAATTTAAAAATAATCTCCAGGCAAACTCTGTCTCAGTAAGGACCTCAGCATTTGACCACAAAGGATTATTAATTTGTGAGAGCACATTTAAAGAGTGTTTTGGAAGAATTTCCTGTATTTTTTTCCATTTTTTTTTTTATTAAGTAGTTGTATGTATACAACGATGTCGAACCATAGAATCATAGAATCAGTAAGATTGGAAGGGACCTCTGGAGATCATCTAGTCCAACCTCCCTACTCAGCAGGGTCACCTAGAGCATGGTAGACAGGGTTGCATCCAGGCGGCCCTTGAAAATCTCCAGAGAAGGAGACTCCACAGCCTCTCTGGGCAACCTCTCAAGTGACAGTGCTCTGTCACTCTCACAGTGAAGAAATTCCACATCACATTCAGGCAGAACTTCCTGTGGTTCAATTTCTGCCTGTTGCTTCTTGTCCTGTCACATGGGACAACTGAAAAGGGTTTGTCCCCATCCCCTTGACACCCTCCCTTCAGGTACTTGTACACATTGATAAGATTCCCCCTCAGTCTTCTCTTCCCCAGGCTAAACAGGCTCAGCACTCGCAGCCGTTCCTCATAGGGCAGATGCTCCAGTCCTCTGATCATTTTTGTAGCCCTATGCTGGACTCTCTCCAGTAGCTCCATATCTCTCTTGTACTGGGGATCCCAGAACTGGACACAGTACTCGAGATGAGGCCTCCCCAGGGCTGAGTAGAGGGGCAGGATCACCTCCCTTGACCTGCTGGCAACACTCTTCCCAATGCAGCCCAGGAGACCGTTGTCCTTCTTGGCCACAAGGGCACATTGCTGGCTTATGGTCAACTTGTAATCCACCAGCACTCCCAGGTCCTTCTCTGCAGAGCTTCTCTCCAGAAGGTCAGCCCCCAGCTTGTACTGGTGCCTAGGGTTATTCCTCCCCGGGTGCAGGACTCTGCACTTGCCCTTTTGAACCTCAGGAGGTTCCTCTCCTGCCAGCTCTCCACCCTGTCCAGGTCTCTCTGAATGGCAGCACAGCCCTCAGCTGTATCAGCCACTCCTCCCAGCTTGGTATCATCAGCAAACTTGCTGAGGATGCACTCCGTCCCCTCATCCAGGTCACTGATGAAAATGACCCAGGAAACCTGCAGGCATAACCACTTCTTTAGAACTGTCTGCTGCTTTTTTTTTCATATTGTCTGACCAGCTGTAATACGAGTTGGGATGATGTGATTTGAAAAGCAGCCTTTTGTGTGGACTATACATTACCTATATACATCATTTGCTCACTAATCCTGACTGAAGAGTAGTTTACCCTGACCAACACTAGATGACTAAAATTAAAGTCATGAGGAATAAATACTAGTGTACTAAAATTGTATTTATTCATAAAACAATTTATCACAGATCCGTGATGGAAATTAGAGCTTCCAAAAGCCACAGCAGGGAAGATTAAAAGTTGGACAGTAACTATTATTACACCTAGATATTATTAACTCTAGTAATCAACCAACCCTTCTAACCAATAGGATCAGTCTTGAGGTAGGAATACCTGAGTTGATTGTGAACTGGTCCATGAGCCAGCAGCTTTCAGCTGCATTAATATGGTTGAAATGACATTCAGTTGAGAACAAAGTTGGAGCTGGTTTGCTGTAATACCAGGACTAAAAATCTACAATAGCTTAAGAGCTAATTCAGTGTCAGTCAACTGCTCAGAAGGATATGTTGTCAAATGGAAATGATAGTGCCTTCTACTTGCCTAATGTGTGTGCTAGGAAGTATGAGGTCATGGCCAGTGGCCAGTGGCCAGGCTTATGTGGTTTTCCTGGACAGAATTTCCAACTACCACTGCTGGAGACTAAACACTGTGGAAGGGATCACTGCTCTGACTCAGCTAGTATTTATAATGTCCTCATGATATTAATTTGCTGCTACTCCTGTTATGGACCAATTTATAAACCCAACCTTTAAAAAGATTGAAAGATTTGGTTCCCTTATAAGGGTGTTAGCCCATTTCCATTATGGTAATATTGCACAAGCAGGTTAGCTATCCAAGCATTTTTTTCAAAAAGATGAGTCTCTTAATGATGGCTAGGTTGTCTTTTACCTAGTACCTGGCCTTCCAAGTGAACCTGCAAAGGTTTATACTAAGGGACAACATTAGTTCAAGGTAATCTCTTCCACCTCAAATATACACATAATATGTACGTAAGCTAAGGCTTACTCAAAGCTCAAAGCTGAGCCTTGAAGAGTAAACATCTGAAGATGTGGAATCCTTGGCTGGATTTAAAAAAATACAATACAGGCATAGCCAGAATGCCTTGATTCTCCAGTATTCACTAGGACAATATAATGTCACCGTCTACTGGGAAGTTATATGGGATAAATAGAGTAAAGATTATGTGTTTCTTAGCAACCTCTAAAACTGAGAATCCTGAAAGTATCTGACATGTGTTTCTGCTCCAGTTATACAAAAGTATTTGTCATCTGTCTTAAATTGTAAATACAAACGGACATCTCTTTAAATTAAAAAAATTCCCAGCATGTCATTTTTTATAGTCAAATAAACATACATATTTATAGAATAATTCATGTGTTCTTGAAAATAAATATGACCAATAAGCAATATATATACAGTTTTAAACAAAACATCTTAATCAGTGCTTCACAGATACTGTATGTATTTCAACAGAAAGTCAAGATGAGAAAAATGCTACAGTTTTCTAGTAAAATAATACTTTCCATAGAATTAATTTGGCCAGCCATTTACTAGATAAGCTTCAAACAATGGACTTCAAAATATGGTCAGATAAGTCTCACAATTCTGTGGTTCTCAGATTCATCAAACCAGAAATCTCTTCTCTCTTCCTAAAGAATCAAATCAAACAAAAACGGAGTCAAATAAAAAGCACTGCAACATTTTTGAAAGACCATGATGTTTTAGTTTTTTTGAACTTATCTGAAAGTAGAATGAATGTTGTAGTGGGAATGAAACAGATGTGATTCACATGAGTTTTAAAAGAACACAGCCTTCCAAAAGTCTGTAGTGTATTTATAACAAACAGACAGATGCTTAATTTAGTAAATCACATAGAGCCCTCAAAGTGCTATTTCATTATAAAATCCTTTTCTTTCACTTTTCTAAGTACATATACCTGTTATATCCACCTCTCTCCTCCTAGACTTTTAGAGCAGGAACAGAATTCTTCTTTCAGCGCTTGCGACTAGGGGGTCAATGTGTGACAGGATTTATAGCTAATACTAGGCAATCTTGTCTAATTTGAGGTCCAAGTGCTTGCTTGGATCTCTAAATGTCAGCCATCATTTAAGAAAAGTTCCCTGTAATATTGTGCCAAAAGTATTGCTTGTATTACTAAAGCTGAATTTCCTGCTTTATTTCATAAAGAAATGGAATGCTCAGGGTTTAAGAAAATAATAAGAGTTTTCTCACAGATTGTTTGAAGTAAGACAGGAATAATGGATCTGATTTAATTCTCCTTTTTTAACGAAATATAAAAATTTGGTATGGAAAGTTAAATATTTTACTATGTTGATGCACACAATGTAGAAGCATTTTATGATATTAACTCTCTTATCTCAATGTCCTACAGTCACGGAAAGCTAACATACTTACACAAATAAACAAGAATTATGCTAAAATTATGCCAAGAATTCTAGATCATTTGTTTCTAGCAATTTTACATTGCTGATGAAAATTCACTTCTACAGTTTTAAGCATTAGCTTAACAAGTTTAAGCATTAACAGATTTCGAAATCTGAGGAAGTATTAACAGACTAACCAAAAAAATTATTATTTAGAATCTAGGTTCTGATAATCTGAATGGTGAAACAAGTATCCAAGTTTGATAACTCTGACCAATAGCTTAGCTCTACTTCAGCTCACAGAAGAATACACAAAGCTTTCACTGATGACAAGTGGAGGATGGGAAAAGGGAAGAGATTTATTTTTATATCTGAAATTTACCACAGCACTTTTTTGTACACTTTTTTTACAATTTAACTACAGAAGGAGGGATCGTATCTGTCATTTTTTTCCCCCAGGAAGACTGAAAAAGCTTGACTTTCAATTCAGGTATATGTTTGTTTTGTCATATCCTAAAATTTCTATGCTGTTGCATATTGAGTTCTCCTTAGTTTTCACTTTGGAATAGATCAAAGAAAGGAATTAGAATTTACAATTTTTAATAGCATCCCAGGCTAATTGGAGGTTGCAGATTATCTGAACCTTAACAGACAGTATACAGTCTATCTATGGTAACACAAACCAGTATTGTTTGAAATAACTAATGACACGGATTTTAGTCTAACTTGGTAACATTTGCCAACATTGTCAGCACACTGCCATAAGAGAGAAAAAAACAAGAGAGTGTATATGACTGTAGAAAGTAAAGCCATCTCACTGGGAAGAGTAGTTATAATGACCGTTCCTTTCAAACCATTATTTTTCAAAGATAACTACATATTTTCCTCAATGTATCCATTCTTATTAAAAAATAAATAAATAAATAAAAGGAAAGATAGCATGTTGTACTGGAAAATCCAGTATTTTCCAGTTCTGGATTGCCCCTAAATGGGAAAATACATAAAATTCGATGTTAGCTAAATGTACAAATCAGATATAACCAAACAAGTAGTATTTTCCATGGGAGCTTCAGAAGACAAGAAATCCCATACAGGACTTTTTGCTTGTGAAGTTGTAGCTGAGTCAGCCTCATGAGCCAGCCTCATGCTCCTGGGAGAACAGGAGTTCCTATTAAAGGGAAAAGTAATTTTAGATGCCATGGGTTTCCAAGCCATCCATACTGAGAATACAGTCACTGATTGCAGCTGAGGAGTCGTACAGCTGGGTGCTGAATTTTTATATTTCATCTTGTCCCCCTCTTCCAATAAGTGATTTTTATGCTGGTAGCTTGAGGTATCTAAGCGGTGTTGAAACCTCCCATATCTGTGCAAAAAGTTAGAAGATACACACGCTATGTCCATGCTGACCATGCTGCAGGACTGAGTTATCATGGTTTTCTCTGTTTGATGGCTACCAGCACACAGTACACATGCTCAGAGCTCTCAGGACTGCAGGCTCCTTTTGCAATCATCACCCCAGCAGACCTTCCCACAGCTGGGGGAAGGTTTAGCAGTGGGAAAAAACATTTAGGGTATTTCAAGATTGAACACGGACAGGGTGGGACATCTGCCATTTTCTTATTCCACTCTAAAAGTAGATGAATCTAAATCATTTTTAAGACTTTCTGCATAACACCACCACTGTAGGAAGTAGAAATTTTAGTCCAGGGATATAGGAAATTGAGTTCAAATATAGCATTTCAGTGGAAATATATTGCAGGCTTAAAACTTAGTTTTTCACAGCCTCAAGGAATCCTTTCAGAAGCCATTCTTAGCTATTTCAGATTAGCTCAAATTTCTGGTCAAAACCAACCTGCTACTGAGAAACCTTTTCCAAACATAATATGTACAGATTTTTAAAAAAATTGTTTAAATATTCTTCAGTTTTCAAACAAGAAAATTCTTCAATGGAAATGTCTCTATCAGTCCTAGGAACAAAACATAACAGCAAGCTAAAAAAAAAGAAAAGATTTGTTGTCAGAGTTCACATGAAGTGTTTTTCAAACTTGGCATCTCTAAGAGATAATAGCATTTGTATCTAAGAAAGGGAACGTAAACTAGGGAAGAATGGATGAAATAACAGACTGCAGGTTACAGAAGACAGCTATGCTATTTCATGCAGTGCTGGGAAATGTCCAAATACAGTCTTACACTCCCATAATCATATTACATTAACACATGAAGGGTCTTACCAAATTCAGTGGGCCCAGAAATTTCAATTTACCAGATCAGGTTTTAAGAAGAAAGTAATAAACCAGGAGTTGAGAAGATAAAGACAGAGGGATTGAAATAAAGAGAAAAGAATACACCAAGAGCAGCAGGAGCTTTTAGAAAGCTGTATAAAATCAGCTGTTACATTCTCCATCAAGGATCCTGGGGTCCAATAATACCCATCAATAAACTGCTAGATAGTAAAGTAACACACTACATACAAAGACCAAAAATGCATCTTCCATGCAAACTCTTGCTTAACCAGCTCTTTTTTAATGCTTGGCTAAGGCTTAGGGAAGAATAAAAAATTAAAAATTAAAAAAAAAAAAAGCACTGCTCTATTGGAAAGCAAAACATCTTTTCAGTCAGGTAGGGTAATTTTAAGCTGATAGCATTAAACTTTTTCTCTATGAAATAACTACAACAATTTATTCAATCACACAATTTGGTTTAATGCACACAGTTCATAGCTGACTTTGATTTGAGACTGAACATGAAAGTAAATTTCTTGCTTTGGGTTAATAATGGGTGTGGAAGTAATCCTGTCTTTAGGAATACCATTAATTTCTAGACATTTTAATTGTTACCAGTCCTGTGGCAGGCTGTTTTATTGCCACTGCCAAACAACAGAACTGAGTCACAGATTCAAAAATAAAGCAATTTTCATCCAACTGATCACTTATTGCTAAACACAATTTAAATTTGTAAATAAAATTTGGCATTTAGCCATCTCTTCTTATACAGCTAAACTTAGCATTCTGCTTGCACCCTTTATAGAATGTTAGCTGATCCAGAGATAGAGGAAATTAGAGACCTATGTGTTTTTATTAAGAAAACTATTTTCTCAATCCTAAAACTTTTTTTAGGCCATCAGTCATTAAATTGCTAAAATGTATAATCTTCTTGACAAAAATGCTGGCCACAGCACAAAAACTGGCAGAAGGCCATATCCATTTATTTCTGGATATGTTCATATGTAACTGTTTGAAATTGTAAATGTTCGCCTTAAAAACATATAAGGTCTTTCCTCTCTTTTAGGAAATTTATATGTTCTTAGGTTTTTCATGGAAATCAAGTACTGCAATGAAATCATTTGTAGATCTAGTGTGGTTGTAGCTAGGATGCAAAAATATTACATCTCCTAACAAATTTTGTTTAGCTTCTTATTTTTTTTTTTTTTTTTACAAGATCAACTGACAGAGTTGAAAAAAGCAGCTGAAAGTCATAGTTCTTTTTGAACACAATGAAGGGCCATAGGAGTTTAGTATTTTTTTGTTGTTGTTGCTGTAACAATTTGCCCAATAAGTTTTATTAATCCTTCTTTAAAACTCCTGCTTATAGAGTAAAAGAACTATTCTATGGATTTCAGAATATGACCTGTACAGTAACTTCCTTGTATCTCTGCTCTTTTAAGTATTGTGGTATTATTCTTGCAGTTCTTTTCTCATTTGGAGAAACTAAGGTGGTTATATGCAAAAGGATAGCTAATAAGTGATATTACAAGAACAAGTTTTGTGAGCCCTTACACTTCATATTTCAGCTGTGACACTCCTTTCCTAGAATTACAGTTTAGCTATAAAAATGAAGCTTTCTTCCATGTTGCACTTGGAAGCAGGACACTTTATATATTATAACTCTGCTGCCTAATTTTTTAGTGGGATCTCAGTTCACTCTCTGATAATGTGCGTGTGATTAATTATGGGGGAAATATGTCAGTGGAACCAACGAGCTAGCAACACTTGCAAGTAATTGATAACAGGCACAAAATTTGTGACTATTTTTTAAAATGGACCACAAGTTACAGTGAAAGAAACAGCCCAAGGTTGCTACTTATCATTCAAAAGGAGTAATTTTTTCAGAAAATGCTTGATTTCATTTTTAAGTAAGCACTTGTTCAGTAGAAAAAAAATGTAATAAACAACAAGGAACTCAAGAATTTTTGAAAGTCTTGATTCCACAGCTACTAAATCAGATTGGCCCAGGGGAGTGGGAGGTGCATGAGGAGATATTTGTATCCAGGTAGAGCCTTGATGACATTTCATATGACAGTGTTTATTTATGGCTTATTTCTATTCTAGCTAGCATGCATATTGATTAGCATAATCACTTTTGTTAGTGATTCATTTATTTCCATCATTTCCACACAGAATGTAGTATTTTGACATACTAGTGCAAGATCCATAGAGAGAATCTGTCGGGACCCTGGCTAATTTACAGGAGTATGAAGAGCTGAAATAAGCAACAGGCTGTTCAAGGTCACCGAAGAAGACGTCCTTGAAGCCAATTAGAGAGAGAAACCAAGATAAGCAGAAGTATGTGCACCTGGGAAGGGAGTCAACACAGCAGCCAATTAGAGACTGAGCAGATGCGCGTGGACAATGCTAGACAACCAATAGCGACGCTTTGACTGCTGGAAAGGATATATAAGCTAGATAGGTAGAATAATAAAGTGGATTGAACTTGCATCACATTGATGTGTGTGTTCTTTCCCATCTTGCCAATAATGGGCTGTGGCAAGAATCCCATCCCAGATTTGAACAGCATGCAGCACAAGCGGTCATGTCATTTACACGCATAACCATACTACTCAGAACCAATCCTTAAACTATCTATTAGCTTCCGAAAATAAAGAGAACTCAAGTGAAAGACACTTCCCTCCATCTTGTCTGTCCTAAGGTAAAATAGGGGTAACAATTTGATCTGGTTTCCAACGCAATATTTTATAAGCTTTTTCCAGCTATGTAGTGTAAATGATTATATAAATGAGACAGAGGAGTCTCAAGCCACTTTGTCTAATGATGACTGAAAGAGGTAACGAGGGTACTGAGATGCCTGCGCAAGAGACTGATGGAATTTTATGAGAGACCATGATGTTCATTAGAACAAGCTGGAAGTTTAGCAAACAGTGTGACCAAATGGATATTTAGGAATCTAACTTTACAGAGGTGCTTATAAAAGGTTAGGAGTTAGTGGGACTTTTAGGGGCTTAGGAATATGTAATATTTCTATGTATTTTTTCTGAAAACCAAACAGATTCATTTCATACCTTCCACGAGGATTTGGGAACCTAATTTCAGGCACCAGTTCCTGATTTCAGGCTCCAGTTCAAATGGAACCAATTTCAGAATCCAGTTCAAATGGCTTAAATTCAGTAAGGTTTTTGTTACTAACATTTCTTATTGGCTAGCTCTGGGCTTTAATAGTTAACCCAGCCAATAGAAAATATGATATTTTGGCCAAGGGCATCTTAAATCCTGTTTTGCGTCTAAGGTTAAAAATACATATATATCGAAGCACAAACAGTATTGTTAAGTTACAGTACCAAAAGACCAGAGACATGATAGTATTACATATCTAACCCACTTATGTGATAGACATGGCACTCTGATTACCTCCACAAATTGTTTTCTGCTCAAAGGGCAGACATCCTATCTCCGTGACACAGGAATTTAGACTACTTACTAGATTCCTTTTATCTACGTCGCATTAGGATGAAAAAAATAATACAGAAAAATAAATGATTGTCAGTTCTGGTAGTTCTCATCCCACCTGTACTGTTGATTTTTACTGTAAGTATCACTCTTAATTTAATCTGTCTGGTTGTCTTGAGGATATATGACTAAGTCTGACCAACACTTGGTGAACAGTATTTATAAGAACTTGTCTCCCACAGATATTCTATGAAAAATGAACATCAGGAAATCATAAAACAAAATTTCAAGTATTTCCATTAAGAAAGTACAGAAAAGCCTTTAATGATGAATCTACTTTTTGTTATAACCTAGAGAGAAAATGCATCGTCGTGGGTCATATAGTTTAGTAAGAGAATTCTATCCATAGAATCATAACATAAATAATTTTGGAAATGACCTCAAGAGGTTCAACCACCTGTTCAAATCACAGTCAACACTGAATTTAGACCAGGTTCCTCAGGGCTTTGTCCAGTCAGGTCTAGAAAACCACCAAAGACAGGGATTCCACAACCTCTCTGGGAAACATGGGTTCCAACACTTAATTATTCTCATAACGATTTTTGTCCTTACAGTCAGAAGTACTATTCATCTAGTCAGAACCTCTCCTGGTTCAGCTTATGACTATTGTCTCTCAATCACCTCTAGGCACCTCTGTGGAGAGTCCAGCTCTATCTTCTCAGTAAGCTCCTGGTAGCTACTGGGAGACTGCCATTAGGTCCTGCTGAAGCTATCCAGTCTGGACAAGCCCTGTTCTCTTAGTCCTGCCTCACAGGCAAGTGCTTCAGCCACCAACTGTCTTGTCTGGACTTGCTTCATTTTATCAACATCTTTTTTGCACTGGGGTATCCAAAACTAGACTTAGTATTGCAGATGTGACCTAACAAGTGCCAATAAACTGAAATTATTTGCTATAACCTACTGACATGCTCCTGTTGATACACCCTAGTACTGTAGTAGCCTTCTTTACTCAGTGTGGATTCTCTTTTAGCCTATTGCCAGCCAAGATTTCCACATCATTTTAAGCAGAGTTGCTACTCAACCAGTCAGTCCCAGCATATTATGTTGTAGGTAGTCCCTAACAGATGAAGGACTTCTCATTTGTCCTTGCTACATTTTATGAGGTTTTGGTGGGTCAAACCATTTCCCCATCTTATCTAGGTTCCTCTAAATAGAAACTCTGCCTTTGATTGTATCAACTACATTCCACAGGTTGATGATGATGCATTCCATCTCCTTCTCCAGCTTACTGATATTGATTAGGACAGGTTTCAGAATAGATCCCCTCAAGAGCTCACTCATTACCTGTCTCCAGGTAGAGGCATCAACCATTAACCATTAAGTACTACTTTTAGAACCTAACAATTCAGTCAGTTTTAAAAGTATCTAGTAGTCCGGCCATTTATATTATAATGTCCTAACATATAAGGATGCAGTGTCAAAAACTCTACTAAAATCAAAGCAGACATCATTCATTGCTCTCTCTACAGCCACAGATGTAGTCATTTCATCATGGAAGGCAATCAAGTTGGTCAAGTTTGATTTACCACTAGCAAATTCATACTGACTGTTCTCAGTTACCTTCTTGTCCTCTGTGTGCCCAGAAACATGTTGCAAGAGGACTTGCTCCAAGATTTTTCACAGGGACTGAAGTGACCAGCTTATAGTCCCTCGGAACTATAAGAAAGGGAATCCTATTTGCCCCTTTTTGAAGACGAGCACAACATTTACCTTTCTCTAGCTGTTTGCCATCTCTCCATAATGAACTCTCAAAGATGATAAAAAGCAGCCTTGTAATGGACGTCAGTCAGCTCTTTAAGCACTCTCAGATACATCTCATTAGGTCCCATGTGTATTGGTCATGATTTCTCAAGAGCTCTTTGACTCTTCCAATGCCGATAATTCCTCTCGAGCCCTATATATAGGTATGGAGGCCCTGGGAAGTAGAATCGTAGAATCATAGAATCAGTAAGATTGGAAGGGACCTCTGGAGATCATCTAGTTCCCCCCTCCCACCCCCGCTCAGCAGGGTCACCTAGCGCATGTTAGACAGGGTTGCATCCAGGCGGGCCTTGAGTATCTCTGGAGAAGGAGACCTCACAATCTCTCTGAGCAACCTGTTCCAGTGCTCTGTCATTCTCACAGTGAAGAAATTCCCCCTCAGATCTTGTATGGGAAGATTGAGGCAAAAAAGGTGTTAACTACCTCAGCTTTATCTCCATCTGCTGATACCTGAAACATTCAGTAGTGAGCCAACATCTTCCTTGTTTATTCTTTTACTGTTAGTGTAGGAGCAGAAGCTCATTACCTCTGACATCCCGTGTAGGTCTCAACTTCAGCATAGCTTTGGCTTTCCTATACATGCCTGGGCAATGTTATGATAGTGCTACTTTGTAGCTGGTCCTTGTTTCTACCTCTTGTGTACATCTTTCTTGAATTGGAGCTCAGTTATGAGCCTCCTGTTTAGGTAAGCCTGAAAAATCTACATATTTTCCTGAGTACTGGAAAGGACAATTCAAGTTTATCCTTAAAAATCTATAAGCTTTCTTAAGTTCCTTTGCCTTTCAGAGTTGCTTCCCATCAGAGCCCACCTATCAGTGGCCCTGAATAAGCCAAAATCTCTCCTGAAGCCCAGAGTCTGTATTCTGCTATTTGCCTTCCTCACTCTCCTTAGGATCTTGTACTCCTCTATTTCATGGGTGCTACAGTCAAGGCAGCCATTGTTTATCTCATTCCTGACCGGTTCTCCTTCATTGCAAGTAGAAAGTCAAGGAAATCTTCACTACTGATTAGCACATCTAGCACTTTTTAAGAAAGGTGCTCATTACATCCTAATTCACAGGATGTCTCCACAGTGTGTGTCCACTCCTATGTGAGCTTTGCCCCTTCAGCAGCAGGCATTTCTTCAGTTATGCCCCCCACCCTCTGTAGTTCTGATAGGTTCCAGGTCCCTTCCAGAGGTGACACTGGTACCCATGTGGACAAATGAAAAGAAGCCACAGGACTGGAAAACCTTTGGCACTCTCTGGAAACTCTCCTCCCACCCCCTGAATTCCAGGCTTCCCACAAGCAGTAAACCTCACAGCAAGCAGTGACCCAACCCACCAAGTCTGGTCAGCAGCCAGGTGCTTACTTCCCCTGCAAATAGGAATCTTCAGTCTCTGTCATCTACCACTTCTTCTTGGTACTAATGCTTTGTTCAGACCTAGCTGGCTCTGAGGCCTCCCTTAACAGGGCTTGTTCTCCAATACAGGATATCAGTACCAACTGTGTAAGTTCAAATCTGAGAGTGCAGAAAGAGCCACTTACTGCCAGAAGTTACAAGTTTCAAGCCTCTCCCATCTTGGAAGTCTCTGCTTGCCACTCATTCAAACATAGCCCCTACGTGCTCTTCCTTCCGTGTGATGCATACTCTTCCCTCTATGAGGTTTCTGCAAAGACTTTATCAATCTCCCATTTATCATCTGTCATGGCACACAGCCTTTTCATCTCTTCCTACAGCTCCTTCACTTGGAGATTTAGGGCTTTGATCAACCCACACCTCCTGCAGGGAGGTCCCAGGCACTCCCTGTAGCCTTTTCTCATTTGAATTTCACATTGCACATAAATAAATAAATAAATAAATAAATAAATAAAACACCCCACCTTCTCTTGTGATGTGCCTCTTTCTGTCAGTGGTGTTCTTTCACTCTGCTCTTCTGCGCATATGAGTGATTTTGATGCAGTGAACATGCTGAAAGCTATGCTGCTTGTTGGGTCTCCAAAATGTGGTAGGTCCCAGGATAGAGTCCAGTAAGGTTCAAACACTAGTTTACCATAGATGGAAACAAAATTTGCACTTTATTTTGCAGCATACCTATGGTGGAAAAGTAGAAAACTCTTAGCTGATGACAAAGGAATGCAAATATATAATATTGCTTAGATGTGTACCAAAACGTCTCTGCAAATGAACTGAGGTAAAGAGATTACCAGAAAAAGCTATTTACAGCCTTCCAGTGGTTTTACTCATTTTAGAAAGCACAGAAATAAAGTAACACAGATATAGGTAGCAGTTAGTATCATTTATTTTTGTCCATCAAATATTTACCTGCACACAGATGCAGAGCACTACTAACAATAGCAGGTGTTTTGCAGAGAAGTAACACTATTTAAAGGTTTAGCAATGCAAACTGCCTCCACATAGTCTGTTGCATATGCATATATTACATATGTATTTGTTCTATCCTATAAATATTGGAATTATATCATCAGATAAGATGGCAGTTTCCTGTTTAACAAGTGTGTGTATTTCTCAATCCATTTCCACCATACTTCTTTCAGAACTCAGCTTCCACAGTAGTTTTGACAATTTTCAGAAAAAAGTGCTTTGAGAAACCTCAGTCTCTTGTCTGGGTGTAGCTGTATTCTCTCCAGGTAAGGTCATACTCTTGCTGTTAATTTTGTTAAAAATTGAAATGCACTGTTTCCAGAGTGCTAGAGACACTATTAATTTGTTTATTCTTTCTCCTTCTCAATCCTATAGGAATTTCACATGCTATTACATAGACATTTTAAGATGTGGTAACAGAATCAGAGGTATTGCCAGTTTCATCCAATTACTTTTGTCTTTTATAGAATAGCTACTTCCACTGTTCAAGTGAAGGCTACTGTTAGACTACTTTGTTTGCTAGACCATATGCCATTCTGGTCTTATCTGGGGTGACAGACCTCACAACCAGCAGCTGCGGCATAGGCCAGCTTCTCCTAATGCTGTTTGCGAAAAGGTAGGACAAACGATTTGGAGTAAAATGCAAGCCAGTGGGTAGTCAGTGATAAATATGCATCCCACATGCTTTATCCAGGTGCAAAGATCAGTGATGCACTGTACTGTTCCTCATTTCAGCAACATGAGTGAAATTCTACCCTCAAATAATTCCTAGGAAAAACTGTGAATAAAGTAGGATCTTGTGGATTAACTAAATCAATTGCAGTTAATAGTCTATTCTTTATTCAAAACGTTTTTCAACTGTATAGTCATGAAAACAGTTAAAGATTTAGATCCAAACTGTTTATGATGATGAACAGAAATAAGAGGTGATTTTTATGTTTCACAAAGTGGTAATTTGCCTAAATCATGCTTCTTAAAAAGATAGTTTTGCTTAACAAATATTTAGCTCAGATTAACCATTTTTTTTTTCTATTGCAAAACATTTTTTTTACTATCTTATCTAATTTATTTTTCAAACCTTCCTGATTAAAATCCCCTTCCCTATAATCTCATTCTCCTGGCTCTAGTGAATGTCCTTTAGGATTTGTTGAGCAAACAAACAATGACACCATCAATATGGACTAGAAAAGCTTTCAGAAAATGTGGAAGAGCAGTCTCTACCTTGCTTTGCACATTTCCATCACTTATTTTATTTTTTCATATGTGTGGATCGAGGAGTGGCAAGATACCAATATGTCGTGAATACTGACTGGATTGCAGATTAAATACTTGGGTTGAATTTAATGTTGAGGTTCATTTAGAAACTGAGCTGACAGTGAGGAAGACAAAAGAAATTAAGCATAACTGGGAAGTTAATCATCAAGTATTATAAACTCTGAAGCTCTCCAGTGTAGGATGAAATTAATGACATAGTCACACATCTTGAAAAGACAAATCCTACGATTATCTTCAAAACAGTCTAGTTCTTCATAGTAGTTCAAGGACACACACTTGGAATCTCTTCCTCCCACTTTTAGAAGATTATTCTTCTACTAGAAAGCTTTCTGATAAAAACATTAATTACAGATCTATTGCTGGTTACAAATTTATTAAGATCGGTAAATCATAAGCCACAGGAGTATTATAGTCCTCTACAAGCATTAAATATACCAGAAACAAGGAATGACATCTCTAATGTGATACAAGTAACCACAGGTGATTGAAAACAGTTTGTAAAAATTCAAATAAAATGAAGTACAGTTACTTTCCTGAGAGAAAAATGAATCAGTCACTATTCACAAAAGTGTAACAATAATTCATAATGAAAAACACTAATCTAAAAATAGTATTTGCTGAAGTGAAGCAAATGAAAACTGTTTAGCAATATTAAGTTTAAGATTATAACAGTGAAAAATACATTTAGTGTTTTCCAAATAAGTCAACTTGATAAGATACTTGGCATTTTTTTTTCCTGCTTTGAAAAGTGCATAGTAAGAAAGAACAATAACATTCCCTCATCCTGAAAGGATTCTGAATAAAAAGAACAAGAGTAACAACAACAAATACTGAAGAATATAGGTCATATAAAAGTACTATACTTCAGACAACATTTGCTTTAAATCAGTCGGCTGTATTAACAAGAGATTCTTGGCTAGTCCTGTCCTGCACTAGTTGCCTATACTAAAAGCAGTGACTACTGAATAGTGACAGAGTATAATGTGAGGCTCATCTCAGTCCTTGTCTGCCTGTCATCCTCAGCAGAGGAGTCCCTGAAACACAACATGGCACCTTCTCCATCTGGGTATCCAGGTTTCATTGGAAAGGAAAAAGATCATCATCCAGGTTAAAGGTGAACAGCCCTGACTCCTGCCTACATGGAAGTGAGGAAGTGAGATCCCAAAGCACCCCAATTCACAGTATGTGTCTTGAATATATTCTTGAATATATATATATCTGTATATGATTAATTAGTGTGTTGGGTACTGTATCCATGCTATGTGACACTTGGTGGTGTGCATTGTAACTTTTGTATCTGTACTACCTGATATTTGGTGGGAGTGGTCCGTGTTGTAACCTTCAGGTGTCTGGAACAATACTGCTGTGTTAAGCGGAATACAAATAAGTAACTAACAAGGTCTTGGAAATCTGTGAGAAAGAACAGCAGTTGGTTACATATAGATTCTGTGGCTGGAAGCATGAGAAGCAGTCAACATGAAGGTCAGAAGTTGAAGAGTAATGAAATAGCGACCCCCCAAATAAGTCTGCATGCGTGCGCAGTATCATAGCCCGGTTACACAGCCAGGGCGCAGTTGGGCTAGACTCCCTGCACTTGTTGGGCCCAGGTGCCGGGACTCCTGCCAACCGCGAATAATCATAAATACCGGAGTTTTCCGAAGGAGGAGGAGGCTGCTACACAAGAGAGGACCACATTGCCTCCTCGGGGACGCCCAAAAAGATTGTGCCTGCCGACTCTCTCTCTCATCACGCAGATGATTGGGACAAGCACTGGAGTGGTCCTTCTCGAGATTACCATTGGGTTGGCCTGTTTGTAAGTATCTGCTAATACACTGCTTGCTGCTGAAGAGTGTTTGTGTGTGTGTGTGAGTTTGTGCTGGCTTGCCAAACTGGACATTTGGCCCCCAGGAATCTAACTAGAACAGGTGTTTAGAGTGATGCTTGAAAAGCTTGACTGACAGAAAAGAACTTTTTTTGATGGAAATTTTCCACTAGGAAGATTAGTTTTGCAAAAAACAAATAGAAAGTAAGGTAAGTACAGTCTCTCCATCGAGAATCTAAGTAGTCAATCTTCCTAGCAGTGGAAGCTGGAAAAGTTTTGTTTTTTTCTTTGTCTGCTAATAAGGAGAAAATGCAATATTGGCCATTCATTTCTAGGCTTTGTTTTGTCCCCTTGGAAATATTTTCTTGTGAAAACTCTTGCATTTTATGTTCCATCCTGATAAAATAAAATGAAATGTCCCTATTTAACCTTTTTCATGGAATGGATTTCTCTTGTAAAGAAATTTTAAAGCAAGTAATGGTAATAGTCCAAGTTCTAAGAAACTTGAAGCTTTCCAAGACCTCACTTTTATTCATGCCTCTATTACATCTATGTAACTCATCTGACTTCAGTGCAGAATGTAATTTCTGATCTAGACAGCTAAAAGGGAGAAGAAAATAAACCCTTCTAAGCTCAACTGGATTTCATATATATGCTTCTTTTGTTAGACACCTATTTTTAATGTATTCCAGTTTTCAAATTATGGAACAACATTTTGCTGACCTACCCTGGAAATGCATGAAAATTTCCTATTGGGTTATATAAAACTTTATATTAATAAATAAAAATGCAACTGATAACTAAGTCAAGTAAATTAAGACACCTGATGTTTAATAATTTGCAGACAGTGATGCTAAATATTATCTAAGGAATAAAGTATAGATGTATGTATTTTTAACTAACATGCACTAGCTGGCAAGATTAATGTGCATTAAAAATATTATGTAGGCATTGAACCAGTTCTGGAACACTTGTAGCATAAAATACTATATTGCCTTAAGACTGAAGTATTCTTGTAAGACAATTTAGCTTCTCAACCCAATATGATTTTGCTCAACCACTATTGTCTGAGTAAGATCATCTATTACACTTGTTTTTGTGCTCTAAACTGTATTTTCTGTTTCTGTCACTTTTATTTTAAATCAGTTTGAAAAGATGCTACGTTTCACTAAAATATCTGCTCTTTCAGTGTAAATAATGGATATAATATGATTAGTTCACTCAAGACTTGAATCATGAAAGGACCTTTGTCTGATTTAGCTTCACCTAAGTGAGTCAAAGTGCATATTATGTGCATGATTAAAAAGCAGCAAATCTGACATTTGAAGGTCAGATCAAAGGGGGAATATGATTATGCATTATTTCAACATTTAAAAAAGGGAGTAATAAAGGTTATAATAGAAAAAAAATATGATTCATGATATAATGGTATAATGCAAAAAAGAAGAAAGTAAGCTGATGCAATCTATGTATTACCTTATATTTAACATAAATCTTATGCAATGTTCACAGAAGACCTGTGTTACAAATATATTAATAGAATTTAAAGAACAGAGGAACATGAAAATTTGCATGAGAAATCTGTTTCTGTACTAGATTGTGCTTTGATTTTTTTTATGTCTAAATACAATACAGCATGTAGACTTTGCTGTTGTCTTTCACAAAAGTAACGTGAGCAAGCAAACTGATAAAAAGGAATTTCTAATAGAATATCTGTAAGAAGACTCATAAAATATGTAGCTTTACCCCAGAAATATTCTATGTGAATTACTTAACAGTGCAGTGAACTGGTAAACTGTAAATCAAGAGAGGGCACTGCAGTTAATCTCTTCCTCTTTTCCTAACTTGATGACGAGACAAATGGCAACCTAGGAAGGGAACGTATTGGGGGCCCAGTGAGAGAACAGATGCTGATGCAAAGACCATGGAAAAGGGTCTTAACCTCTCTTGGCAGAAGTACATCTGTTGGAAGGAGAAAATAAAATGGCTATCTCTGACAGATAGCCCTATAATCCCACAACTGAATTACACAAACCTCTTGCCCTGGATTTACACAATTGCTGTGCTATAGCAGTAGGCCGTGCTACAGAGGTGGAGAACAAAGCAAAGTTGATCAGATACATAATAATTGCCAGGTCACTGTAAATAGCTAACTGCATCCTAAAATTTCACACAAGACAGAGTCAGACATAGAAAAGTGACATTCATGTCAAGCCATAGAGTATGTCAATATGCTGCATGTGGAACCACTGAAAATACTTCTACTGAAAGGCTGACAATGTTGTATTTTCCAAATTTGATATTCCAAATCAATTGGAATTGATTTTAAAAACTGGAACATTAGGAGTAAATCCCAAATTCTAATTTTGTCTTCCAAAATGGTGGGAGGAGGGGAAAAGAAGGGAGAGGAGAAAAGGATTTAAAAGTATTTAGAAGGAAGGAAGAGACAGAGGGAGGGAAAAGTTTGTCAGAATATTTACTATCCTTCCTCTTCCTCTTTCTTTTTTTGGCAAATTCTAGTTTCACCCTCCACAACCTTGTGTCACAATTCGGCATGTGCATACAAAAGATTGCATCTTAGTATTAAACCAGATTAGGGTGCACATGGAAGAAAAACACATCCTGAGAACTTTATCTCATTATATTTTCACCTGAATACCACAGTATCATAGCTCTGAATTGTGATACACACTTTTTTTCTTAAGTTTTAATCTCTTTTGATTATTCTTCCTCCTCTGTTTTATCCCTTTGCACAGCAATGCAGGAGAAATAAGATAATGCTGACACATTGTGATACCACCAAAACTTACTTAAACAGTTGTTTGTGAAGTACAAAATAAGGATTTTTTTCCTCTCTGTATTTTTTTAATAATCTATGTTTGAGGATTGAGGTAAGTTTTCTTAAGTGAGTAAATAAGATCTCACTTTTGTTAAACACTCAACAAAACTTAGATCATTTGTGATGGATATGTATGTAGCAAGCACTTTCTTTCTTTGATGAACGTGACACTTTATGAACACAAGCTTTTAAAGACTTTCCTACAGAACCACAGCACACCATACAGTGTGCTATGGTTCTTAATAAAAACTAGATAGGCTTTTAAAGAGTGAAACAAAATTTATTTGAAATGAAATATAAACTGAAATGTAGTTGACTAGAGAGAATAGATTTTTTATTATTATTATTATACTGAAACTAACCTTATACGTGCTTCTTGTGTGATGTGTTGATATAGTACTACTACCAGGAAACAATAAATGATACTGGAGACATTAGGTGTGTTTTATAGCTTTAAAATACTTCTACTCAGATTCAAGCATTACTGTAGCCTGCAGATATACTAGAAGAACATAACACAGAGTCACGAATTTTCCCATCAATAAAATGTTAAATCTAAAGCATAATTATGAAAATGGAAATGACATTATTTAAATCAGCTAAGCAGAAACCTCTCACTATTAGACTTACTCAGAATCAGGATATTATTTTAAGAAAATAAAATCTGCATATTAAAAACAGAGTGAAGTGGTGAAGATCTAGACACTTAAAAGTATATTGTGACCATTACTGCCAGAATTAGCTCCAGAGAATCTATGTTTTTAGGTCAGTTGACAAATCAAGCTCATAAATCACTATGTTGTCTTTTTTCCTGTGTTATTCCCTCTTCTCCATTTCTAGCCGTACGCCTGCTCCGGCCACCAGAAGGCCATAAAATAATACAAGGCTTTGGATTTTGTCCAGTCTCAGCAGCATTTGGTAAGCAATTCCCCTGAGCCTGTTAGTAGACTCCTCTGACTAGATAGTGAATTTGATTATTCAGGTGGTAATACTTTGTGCAGTAATAGTGGTAATACTCTGGGTCTGTATTTGCAAAGAAGTTGAATCCAAGGTAGATTGGATTCAACTAGGAGACAGTGAGAGATCCTGATTCCCCATGGTCTGAAATCATACTATAAAATTGTAATTTCTGGTGAGACAGCTTGTGTACCTGTTCATGCAAAGTGGATTATGATCCATGAATGTCACATTAACATTTTAGCCTAAATATGATAAGGAAGAATTTCATAAGCTATTTCCTAACCATAAATAAGTTCAACTTAAATTAAATTATAAAAAATCTACCTAAAGTCCCTGAGGACAGAACAAAGCTAGGACACAGCAATCTAAATACAGGCATCAGGTGTTATATTAGGTATCTTGGATATCCAGGACAAATACACAAATGTAGATTTAATATAAAACTTAAGGCATACCTGTGGCTCTTCTGTAGTGGGAGGCCACACAACCACAGGACATCAAAAACAAGTCTAATTGTCTATATATTTAGACAACTTTAAGAGCCTGATTATTTTCAAGCATGGTTTTTCCATTGTTTCTTTGCTAGTCTGCTTTCTTTCCCCCATTTTTCTCCTGTTGATAAGAGAAAGAATGAGAGAAAAACGGAGAAACTGGATGAATAAACAACAAAAAAAATCTTTAAAAAGTCTGAGGAATGAAGAAGCTTCTTTGGGGGATAAGAAAAAGGATGCATGGAGCTTTGAGAAGAAGATGAAAAAGTTGAAAAGTCTAAAATAGTGAATCTTAAAATTCATCAAACTGCCCTGGTAAAACAGGAAAATAGCCTGCTGTGAAAAAAGTACACATTAAAAAAACCCAACAATGATTCACACTAGTGATTCAAAACATAATCTAAAGACCTATTTCTGTGAACATACAATTTTCAAAAATGGTTAATTCCCAATAATATACAAGTACAACTGGAAACCTGCTTTCCCAGGATTTTTGATAGACCTGACTACATTGTCTCCAAAGCAAGGCCCAAGATTTTACTCTCCCCCTCATATAGCCTGATGGCAAAGAGCAGCATGCTCCAAACCTAATTATAGAATTTTCTGATGGAGCTGAACTGTCTCAAAAGCTGTGAAGATTTTCCTCCAGTGTTCATCAGAATAAACCCATACAAATATCTACAGAGTTAATGAAGTTACTTCTAACATCTACATCTGTGAGAGCAGAAATTGCCACTTATACTTGGAAAATTAGGTTTAATTAAACAGGATATTTTTAAAAAAGAGTCTCCTGAAACTGCAGCCCATGCAAAATCTTAGTAAACAACAATAAAAGAAAGATACTGAGCAATATGTATGCACATTACACACACCAACTGGTAGATTTGTTCAGCTACAAAAAGGCTTGCAAGAAACAAACAGTAGAAGACAGACCAGCCCTGTTCTCTTAAGAGTTCCCCAAGACATTTTTCATCCAGTGACATGAAAACTGGATTGTCCTTCTTGATAGCTAGGTAGTTTGTTTTCAGGTAACCAAAGGCTGATAATAATCTAACTTCAAATCTGTAGACAGCTTTATAAATGCACATAAAAATCATTTGATTATTGGGTACACAGAGGCATTCACTCATTATTTGTCTTTCTGCTGACTATTCAAAACACTATTCTGAAACAGCTGTCAGAATAAGAAATGTTGCCACCAGTTTTCCAAACTAATTCTAGCTTATATTTCTGTATTATCTCACATTATCATCATTATTTTTCCCTGAATGTTATCTCACTGTGCAAATAGACCTATGAGATAAACAAAGGTGAGAGACTCCAAACCTTTGGGAGAGTAGTACTAAGACATTTCCTTTCCTACCTATGAATCAGTATGAAAATGTTGCCTATATCCCTTTTCTTTGTCACTATAAATCAAGTCAGCTGAGGGAAAACAAGATGAGTCAGATATAAAGCTGTAAAGGGGAAAATCTTAGGGAAGTAGAAGGTTACTTAGCAGATTTGCAGAAAGTTAGTTTCTTTCTGTGTAAGAAAGCTAAAATGAAAGGAGTTAAATCCAGAAGTCCCCTGTCTGCAGACTAACTTCTTATTGACTTGGATTTTACCTTGAACAAGGAGTTTTGAATTTTACCTACAATTATTTTAAAGAGGGTTAAAAGAGCATCCTTTAAAGAATAGCAGAATATGATGTGAAATATACTTAGAAGTCCATGAAACTCAGATGGCGTTTCAGGGCTAGACATAAGTCAAGGTAAGTCCTCATGAGGCTGACTTAATATTAAGTATAGAATTCTTTTTTGTTGCTTTTTGGCATTTTGTTTGTTTTAGAAGCAAAGTAAACACTTGCATGTAACATACTAACTCAGACATCAAGCCAATTTTTTGCATTGCATGTAGTCAATTCAGCATGCAATATTTGAAATATCCTCGATAATTATATTTGCTATGGGACAGCATGCTACAAAAAAACAGGCAGCTACTTTACCCACCTGCTGCAGTCCTTGCTGTCCTTCCAAACAGTATTTTAGCTTTCATAATTGAGCTATTCATATTTTAACAGCGATAACCTGGAGTATGGCATTTTTAACACTTTCAAGATAATCACTTTTTCTTCAGATATATGTAGCTGAATTTTAAGAGTGTCTGTGAAATATTCCAGTGAGATAGCCCCAAAATTTTATTTACTTGACACTTAATGTTATCTATTAAGGGTAACATAATTAGTAAATGGGTTACAAGAATAGGAATAAGATGATTACCAATTATTGGCTCTACTTTTGATTTATATGAGCTGACAACTTATATTATGTGTTGCCACTCTACCTTGTTTTGCTTTGTAACTAGAGAATCACTAATTTGAAGAGCTATGACTCTTCTAGAAATACATGCTGAACAAAGCTGTGGCTTCATGCTTTATTCACATAGAACACAAATTTATTTTTGCCTCCTTTGTAATTTTATTTTTCACTATAACCAAAGATGTATGATAACAAACATGTAAACATACTTATAGTTTCATTTCTTTGCAGTAAAAGTCATGTTTGGCTAGAACACATTTAATTACATAGAATTCAGTGATTAAAAGAAACCCCACTGTCTTATTTCTGTCACTTTGATATATTACCCCAATTTCACCAGAAGATTTATCCTAGCTTATACTTTTGCTTACTGTTTTCATAAATACCTTCCTTAGGCAATTCATTCCGTTAGGAACACGTATGACTTTGGAAAATCTTTTTCCTTTCAGATCAAGAGTTGCAGTGATTTATGGACCTGATCCTGACATCCTGCACTACAAAGCAGATAAAAAAAAAACCAAACAAACAAACAAACAAAAAAAACTCTTTGGATTAGATTCACTATAGTGTTATTCCAATTTTGTGCAGAAGTAACTCCATTAGGTTGAAACTGCTTGTGAAAAAGTTGGCAAAGTGAAGAAGACAAAGTAAATAAAGGTCAAACCTTTCCACAGCATTTTTGCCATTTTCTATGGCCCTTTTTTCCCCCTTTAGATTGATGTTCAACCATTCTATTTTTGTACTTTAAAAAGAACTATACCAATTCTTCTACTCCACTGATATAAAAGAAAAAGCCTTGCATAAAATATTCCAGATACTAGTCCACTTTGGTTTTAACAAAGAATCGATCCACAGAGATATTTGTTCTCTTTATTTTTTTCCATACCTTCCATAGGAGCAATCCAAAACTGAAGAAAGGTGGAACACTCATCTTCGTGTTTGTTCTGGAAATAAAAGAATGCCTTCATGACCCCCTAGATGGCTATCTTGTTGCTTCAGTTTTTTTTATTTTCTGTATGTATAGAATCACAGAGTCATAGAATGAATCATGTTAGGAGAGACTTCAAGAGATCCTCCCATCTAATCCCCTTCCCAAAGCAGAGTCAACACTGAATTCAGACAAGGTTCCTCAGGACTTTGTCCAGTCAGGTCTTACAAACCTCCAAGGACAGAGATTACACAACCTCTCTGGGCAACATGTTCCAGTGCTTAATTATCCCCCAAATGGACATTTTTTTTCTCTTATGTGAAGTCAGAACCTCTCCAATTTCAATTAATGACCACTGCCAATGTTCCCTACTTTCCAGAAGTATCTTTTCATTGTAGCTGTGTTTGTGGGTAATTCCCTGTTCACATTGATTTTTATCTAATTTAGCATGCCATATCCTAACTTTGCAAGCTAGTTTAGAGTTTAGGATTTAAAGGGGAATATTTAAGAGCTACAACAGGCAAAACAGTGGCCATTCAGAGTCACCTCCAGCTTTCTCAAGGGCAGAGAAAAGACTGGCGTCTTTCACATCAGCAATGAGAATAAAATAACTTTGGTGAGGAATGTCACTTTGGCATCCTTTATGGTCCTCAACCTCATGTGATAGAAGAATTCAGTTGTCCTAAAGTTATAATTGGTGCAGCTGGGTATCAGAGCTGTGCCTGTGTGCACACATTGTGCATTTAGTCATTAGGTCCCTGTGCAGTCCAGGAACTTCCTCCATAGATGACACAAGGATGAGGTTGAGACAAGGGGATTGACTGAATCCACCATCACAACAAAACAATTGAGTAACTATTACAGCCTTAGATTTCACCAGGCAGCTCCTGCTGTGCCTAGATGAACGGATATGCACTATTTGCATGCTGCAACTGTTGGCTAATAGCCTGGGTGGAGAATATGACTACTCCAAAGACTCTCGAGGTGGTTCTTCCTGCAAAATTGACCAAACTGTAGATAGATAAAACCCTTCTCAATAGTTTGTGGAAACTTCCTTAAAATGACAAAATAGTGACATAGCGTAGTCTTTTATATTTTCTTAAGATAGGAGATGCTTTGTGCGTTTTTTTGAGATGAACAAGAGCAACAGACCATGCATATGCTGGCATGGTCAGGTAGGGCATATAAGCATATAAGCAATCACCACAACAACAGTTTGGGTAGTTTCACTGGATCCAGCTGAAGATGCCAGTGCAAGGAGCCTTGCAGTGGAGATTCCTGTCACCACTTAGACAGGGGCCACCCACCCTGTTCAAGTGATTTACTTGAGCACTGATGATAAGTAAAACCCTATGCAAAAATCACAACAAGCTCTTATTTTTTTAACAAGCCCTGTCTGTGAGTATCTATGCAACACCCAGTACCCAAAACTTGTACTTCAGTTCATCATCTCAAAGATCACAGCCTCACCTAATAAGCCAGAGATTTTAAAAGCTACTGCCTCCTTGACACAGCTCTGGTTTCAGCTATGGAAGCAAGGGGAGAGGGATGAATGATCTTGGATGAATGCACTGATAGCGAATCACTGTAGCCCTACCTCCTGCTCCAACTGTGAGGAGGGAAACGGGTAGCCAAGATAGAGGTAACCACACAGGAAATCCAGACAGTTCACAGTGGTAAAATCTCTAAGAGGAATATCTGGCTGTTACCATCCTACAATTTTCTGTCCCAAGCAAAGGCTTATTTTGCCTATAGCTATGCTTAGTGCCAGCACTGGCTTGTTGACATTGTACAGAAATGAAATTCAAAGGCATACTCTGAGATTGCTACAAATTTCCCCTCTATCTAGGCTGTAGTAAACTGTTGCAGTGAATTCTCAAAAGTCATATTGGTCTGGAGAGCTATGGCAGCTCTGTATCGATTACAGAAGCATTCACCTCGGTCTGATCTTGTTCAGGTTCCTTGAAATACCTGCTTTACCATAGATATTCACAAAAGCTGGAATGCACTAACCATAAATAAAAGCATTGTCAGTGACATAGCACTAGCTAACTTAACAGATGGCCTCCCAATTAGGGGGATTTTATTTACATACACAAATTGCTTCCAGGAGAATTGGAAAGCTGGAGATGTAATACTTAAAGAAACCATTACTCTATACACTTGTTTGGAAGATAGTCTTTTTATAGCTTCTGAATCTGAACTTTGAAAAGCAAGTATGATTTATAGCATTCATCTCACATGCAGGTTGATATGCAGAATATAATTAGTATTGAGGCAATCCATGATATATTTATTTGACTAGATTACTAAACTGCACAGATACAGATTTTTAGAAACATTTATAAAAAATAGGTAGAAGCTATACTGCTATGTTTTATTCCATTATTAAGCAAAGAGCTGTTTAAGATATTAAAAGGAATAATACTGTATACGTGATAACGTATGTAATGATAATATAATTTAAATATAAGTTATAATGTTTTCCGATGCATGATGCAAAATGCATGCAAAATATTACTATAGAAAATTTGTCAAGAATAAAACTTGTATATTAGGAAAGATTCTTTAATTATTTTTGTAGTCAGGAATATAGCTTACAAATGAATTTTTCAACACAGCATAATGCAACAAAGCAGTCATCCATTTGGGGAAGACTGGACTGGGGAGTCATTTTGTCTCTTTTGAACGTTTGTTATAAAAAATATTCCATTTTGTGTGCCTTTACTTACTTATTTATTTATTTTTCCAGGTAACTGTCTAAGGCGTGACTATTGATATTTAGAACAGGACCCTCACAGCTCCTGAGATCTTTAACATATGTTTTATTTGAATGAACTCTAACTGAAACTAAAGAGGTTCACAATTAAATCAATAAGAAAACCTTAACTGATGGTAGCAAGAATGGTAGCTTCACTGGCAAAATTTTGGTGATTTAACATAACTGAAGTTGTTTAAGACAGAAAAGAAAACGTGCTAGTCAACTGATGATGCAACTATCAGTATTTAAAGTGTATCTATCTTCTAAGATAAGGCATGTAGCTAAAGACTAGATCAAGGGAAACCTAAATGATGGCATTTCCTAATTTTCAGTGATTAACTCTATAACCTGTATTTGTAAATAACATTATATAATTTCATTTTTCTTCATATCCTTGTACAGTTTCCTAAGTTTTTAATAGAGAAAATAAGATTTTTTCCTCCCTCTTGTTATCTAGCCACATGATCCTAGTACATTCAGTGCATAGACCTGTTAATGGAATCTGACAGCAATAGGTAGTTGTTACTCTCTGTTTGGACAACCAATAGAGGAAATGACTGCAGGAGTTTCTTGAAAAAGAAATAAGAGGTGTCAGGTGCTGATTATTAGTTACTCCTAGTTAAGGCAACCAAGAGGTCAGAAAACCAATCTGATGCTGTCTAGAATCAGTTTATTTTTCAGGACTATAAAAGACCATAATCAGTTACGAGCATAGAACACACATCACCTTTGGAGTTAGAGAGAAATTACATAGAGAGCAGAGTACCAAAAAATTGCATTCTTCTTTATCACCTACAGCATGTATTTTACAAATGGTATTTGTTAAGTAGATTTAAAAATAAAAACATGAAATAATTTACAAACTTCTTTTTGCAGTGACACAAAGAAGAAAGCCTTTGCTAAACATAATCAAAAATACTGTGCAGAACCAAGCCTTATACAAAGTTTAAATTAACTGGCCTTGTTGACATAAGATATGAAAACTGACTAGGCTCACTGATACAAGTGCTTATACATGCAGGCAGGCTATTTTCATAAACTAACAAAAGACATCTTCATAAACATCAAAATTAAATCAGCTGCATAAAAACCTAATGATGAGTGCCATCAGATAGTCTAACATTTTGGCATACGTGTAGCTTTAGCTAACATAGGCGTATCAAGTCCATTACCTTACTGAAGAACAATGTCCTCTAGTAGCCATTGATTTACACTTATTCTCCTCAAGCTTGATGTGCTTTCATGTCCCCTCCAAATGGCTCTTCTTCAAGGCTGTCTGTTTCTTGCCCTGGCTCCACATGACAGCCTTCTGTTCAACCCTGCGCAACTTACTTCATCTCATATATATTATTTTTGTCCTAAAACACCAACAATTTATAGTACAGCCAAGGCATAAAAGCTTAATGTTTGTGGTCATCAATAGCTCAGCAA
The DNA here is from genome assembly GCF_028389875.1 of Rhea pennata. Lineage (NCBI taxonomy): Eukaryota > Metazoa > Chordata > Aves > Rheiformes > Rheidae > Rhea > Rhea pennata. The sequence continues at coordinate 82,324,455 of NC_084664.1, read as the reverse complement.
GCAAGAAAGGTTTCCATCTCATTTTCAGCTCTTCCTACATAAAGTCACCTAATAATTCCTTCTTAGTTTTGGGAGTCTTGCTCTGTTTAGCTCCTTTCCTGAAGCAAATCAAATGGTTTCTATAGAAGCCACCATCTGAACTTTCCCTGGCTTTTCCTAGCGCCAGCTATTCTTCATCTAGTCTTCTAGACATAGATGACAAGCAGTAGTTAATTAGTCATATCTCTCAGGTCTCTCTCTATCTTTCATATACAGTTTATGACAAGACTACTAATTTTACATCTCAACAGGCTAAATTATTCAAAAAAAAATTATTTTGCCCATGAATGTCTCCAACACCTATATGATTAATATTTCACTATAACAGAATAAAAAATGAGGGCATTTGGTATGTCAGTGTTTAACACAGCTCTAAAAATCTTTACATTTGTACTTTAACAAAATTCTTGACTTCAAACCAGCTGTTCCATAGTAGACTAATGAAATGTCATTTCTTGCAAATACTAACAAGTTCACACTATGCTAGTTTATCCTCTAATCAGGCATTAACTTTTGCAATATTATGAAGTCTCAATCACTAACTCTTGTGCCAAACTTTCAGTGAACTGTCACTACTGTCAAATAAGTAAGTCTGTTAAAGATTAATAGGAATTTATATTAAATATCCATGTAATATTCATGTTAAGAGAACTAAAGCCCTGAAAGCAGAGGCTCATCCTTGACCAGTACCATCTAGCCTACTAGCATCTTCCTGGACTGTTCTCTGCGGGAATCAGTCTGAGGATAAGAAGAAACAAGAGAAGGGATGTTATTATTGTTTCTTTTTTTGTATCCTCTTGTTATTAAAGATATTATTTCTTTAAAAATGTTGTTATTAAAAAACCTCAGAGCACAGTTAAATTTAGTTGACATTTCATATTTCAACGAACAAAGGACAATCCAAAGGACTGAGGATGAGATACTTCCTTTCACTTGATTTCTATACCAGATGAAATATAAGGGTTTCCATCATTTAAAGGACAGCCTTCTGTTCCTCAGGAAAGATGTCTTTTATCCCAGGAATCATACCCAAGTTGTGGTATTTCGGTTGAAACAGACCAGATTTTCTTTCTGAAAGCTAATCAGTTTTAGACAAAAGGAAGAGGAAGAAGCACCAGAAGAGGCGGCATAGGAGAGAAAAGGGAGGAGTTTTACAATAGCAACTACACACCATTGTGGCTTCTGAGGTCAGATGTCAATCTATTTCACCCTATTCCAGTCCACAGCACCTCTTCTAGGCACAGCTGCTGCCCATCGAAGAGACAAGGTGGCAGCTCTGGGCAAGGTAGGGGTTTCTCAACCCTGCTAAACTGTGAATTCAGAAAGAGAGAGGTATCAGAAAGCTATGCTTTCCTATAAATCCATCTGGGACTTCCGTAGCGGATGGATGTCCACCATTTCCCATCCTTGTGTTTAGTCCTCTGTTAAACTACAAGGCACTCTGAACTAAATAACAAGAGAAACATCACCATTTTCCACCTAGATAAATATTTATTAAGTTAGATTGTTATTCAGAAAGAAAACATAAGACACATATTTAAGTACATTCTTATTCAAAATGTACACTTTAAGTATATCTTTAGATGTATAGACGCTATGTCATAGAGATGCTTCGCCTAACGGAAGCCTTGAATTAAATCTGTGCCTGCTTCTGACTTCTTAGAAGGTCTCTCATTCACATGGCCTTAAGCTTTCAAATGGAAACCACCGTAGTGTGAGACTTCCCTCCCCAGTACGCAATACATGTCCCAGATTCTGATCCATCCTTATTTCTCCATTTCTGTCGCAACAAATGCCCCCAGCTAGAAATGTTCTTCTAGCTCCAGTATGATCCACAAAAAGTTTCTTTATGGTTGCTGTAAAAGCAGCTGACTCTTAAAAAGCCCTACTCCCTACCAGCAACTGGTAGCTTAATATTGCAGATTAAACCACTTATCTCTTTTGAGAGAAGGATGCACAAAAAACTTCCATATTTTCCAAAGCTTTTTCCTCCAATGTGTTCAAATACAGCAATATACAGGTTAAAAACAAATATTAGGCCACTTTTCTGTCATTAATAAAGATCCAAGAACTCTAGAAGCTCTCCTTATTCACCTTTTCCCAGAGTGTCTGCAAATTGTTTTCTTTTAAGAATAAAGCTGTTATGAACCCTTATCCCTCTCACACATTTTCACAGTTATGGTTCCCAGTAAGGAGAACATAGAGTAAAGTTGCTTTTATCCCATCAATAACCTTCAATCAGGCCATCAGCTTTGTTGCCATAATCGCCTTGCTCCAAGCATGGCATTTTCTTGAGACCTTCACAGAATAAGGAAATAATCCAGCAGTAGCATGTTCACACAACAATCTCTGCTCTCCCACACTCTCCCCAACCTCGATGTCACCGAGTCATAGGATATATGCAACATCCTTGAGCAAACTGGTGGGAGAGAATATGGGAGAAAGCACTTTAAAGAGGGGGAGGGAGCTTCATAGATGTAAAAAGGAAATACTTCTCTACAAATTTGCATTTACTTCTGAACGATGGATGTGCATCTCAGTTCAGGGCAACCTGGCAGCTCTGGCCTATTTCTCCTTGAGCCAGGTATTCATATGGCTTTCATACGAACACTATCCTCATGCCCATCCCATGACAAATTTCCACTGTGTGATCTGCCCATGGCTCAAGATGCATACACCGATCACCTCTGGTTTATAAAGAATCACAGTGTACTGGTGAGAAATAAAGACAGCTGCCCAAACCTGGACCATGTTTTTGATGGGCCTTCTTTGTCAATATGACTCACTTCCTGATAATAGTATTTTTTTTTTAGGAAAGCAGAATGTGCTCTGATGAATTAATCTTGGTAATGTTGGTAAGTACGAACATTCAGAAGGGAACTGATGAATGATGTAATGAACTGAGAATTCTCTGAGAAATCATTACAGAGATTTCAATTTATATTGAAAAATGTTATAAAACAGAGTTATATATCTTTCCATCTTTTATTGCCTGTTCTAATCATCTATTATCTGTCATTGTGATAAAAGCCAATGTGACTTGAAAAGTTTTACACAAACTCAAGCTATACACTAGGTTTCAACATACTGAGAATAACGTATATGTTGGCATATACTTTCATTCCTGTCACCTCACTTTGCAGTGGTTCAGTTTTACGTTTTATCCAGTATACGTTCATGTTAAACATGAAGTTGCTCTAATTCAAAATACATTTATATTATTAATAAATTATTCGTCCTACTGTGCAGTAAGAGATAGTTCCTGCCAGAAAAGGTTAAAACCTAATTCTGCAGAACAATGATTGAAAGAACTTCCTTTCCAGATGACTAAGGAACAGAAAATCTGTGAAAGAATTTACCAACTCCTCACAGTGTATTGCTCAGCATAACCTATACAGTTTAAGGAAGTCTACTACCTGGCTTACTGAGCACTCTCCAATTACATTTTAGCAAGCTAAAACACCTAAATGTGTGGAAATTTAAATAGTGGGTTACAGTTCCAGTGGAATTTCTCAGTTGCTTTGATATAGACGTGGTCTTAGCTTAAACAGTTGGTGCCTACATACATAAGAAGCTTTGTATATATGAACACAGCTCACCTTGATATTTAAGAGAATTCTTCATTCAAAGCTCATTATCAAGGAGATATAGTTCTATTATGGTATTCCATGATAAGACTCCACCCTTTCCAAAGTATTTATGCACTTGCTCAAATTTACTATCATTGAATCAACATTTGAGTCTCTTAAATGCACATCGTTTTTTCTCTAAAATACTGACAAATAATATCTGTAGAAAAAATAGAAGTCTTATAACACCATTATGCATAGACTACACCATTTCCTTTGCAAAGACATGTAGTAATGGAGATATAACTTGGCTCAACCCTACTGTAGGCAATTCTTAAATATTGAGCTGACTGGACATTTTAAGTTCAAACTCCTTCTTGGTTTCCAGGGCACTAATTGTTCTTTTTCCTTAAAATTTGCTGAAAATGTGAGATGCCATAAATGAACTTGAGGAAATGGCTTTATTTTTATAAGGATGAAAAGACTTCAAACTCATTTAATGCCTGTCAAGTGGGCAGACAGACAAAAAGAGGTTCACAGTGTGAATAAAAAGAGTACTGGATCCACAAAATGAAATGATTTGATTTACGGAGAAATGAGTGAACAAATAGTAACATTCTGAATGAGACATTTGAAATCAAAGACAAAAATAGAGTAATGGTCCTGACATCTTTTCATTTAGAGCAGAATCAAAATAGATGATACTGAAGATTTTTTGATATCCTGTTCTTACTGTTATTTACAAAGATAATGGTGACTGATAGTGTATTTTACAGGACATAAGGTTCAGATTTAAATTCTAGTCTTTCCATATGAGAAAGAATTTCATCCTCTTATCTTCTATTTCTTTCAACTAACATGTATAAAACTTAGATGTCTTTGACCCCATAATACTAGGAGTTCCATAAAACAAATAATTTTCTGTAAACTGATCTTAACAGAAAAGCTTATCATATCAATCAAGTCATGACTTCTAGTATCAAGAATTCAAGAGTTTCAAAAGCTTCCTTTAATGTCTATTTGTCTTCAATATACATTTTATCCAGTAATACTAGCTCACTCGAGATTTATTAGAATTTAGTTTCTCATACTTCTGCTCAAAAAATGTATGTTTGTCACTGAATCCCTAGGTAATAATTAAGAGAAACTTAATAAAGAGATCAGCCTCAATTCAGTAAAGTATCTTCTTTCCAAACAGTGCTTAGCAGGTACTTGTCTTCAAGCAAATGATTGTTATTCTGCAGTAAGTGGGACTTACCATCTTCTTAAATTAACAGTAATTTAAATTCTTGACAGAGCTAGAATAAAATGAAGTAATGCAACAGGCATAATGGAAAAATACATAATAAGGAAAAAAAATGATAGCAAACTGTGGGTCACGTTGCATGGTTAACTGAAGGTAATGGAAGTTCTTTTTCAGAAGGCATTACTGCAAGGTGCCGTTTGTATATATCCTTTAGATAAAATAAGTGGTAACCACAGGTAGAGGAAGATGAAATAGAAAATATTAGGGCTCAGAAAATAGACAGGCTGTCACACTACATTCTATGTGAAACATTCTGGGCAAGTAGATTCCCAAGATGCCTTGAAATGCATTAAAATCATTTTAATGTCATAGCTGTGAAGTTCAAACCCTGTCATGATAAAATTTAAGGATGCAATACCTCTATGTAATAGACTTCAGCACTTTCTCCGGTGTGCTATCTTCCCCTGGCATGAGATAAAGGTCTGATGTGTTTTTAATGACATCAGGAGGTTAGTTCTAGGTAGCATGAGGGAGGAAGACAAGAAGAAAAGTCTCATATATTCCTTGTTGGCTGAAAGACTCATATCTCTCTCGGTATTAGAAAGTGGGGTCCCGTAACATGACTTTACCTAACTTGATGTGTTATATCCACAATGGCACAAAATCCCAGACAGAATGGCTCAAAAGATTCTTCTCTCACTCCAGTTTTCCCATTCTCCTGTATTTCTTGTCCAGCTGTGACTCTGCTACTCCTGTGACTAATCCCTAAATCACATTTTATTTGGGGTTCTTTATCAACTCCTCAAGGAGTAGTAAATATGTGACAAATTTAAAAGAAAAGAAACCAAACATTTTAGGAACACTGAAGAACAATGAGATATACAATCTAAAAAGTTTAAACTTTTTGTTTTGATTCTAGAAAAACTTTAGTTACTGAAGAATATTTGCTGAAATTAATGCAGGAATTCTGTGGTTAACTTGCAAAGATATTTAGGTAAGTTGCTTCAAAGCTCTTATTAAAAAAACAAACAAACAAAACCCCAACTCCAAAGAAAGAGTTATAATAAAAATACTCTCCTAAATACCAGTCTCTATGTTATTATTCCTAAGAATGTAATAATTCACAGCAGAATGGCAGAGCAATGGAGAATAGCTATTTGTAGTCTCATTTGTCTTCTGCAGTCTCTTGTGCAGGGCTACAAGTAGAAGGAGAAGTTAGCCCAGCGTTAGGCAGCCTCCATATCAGAAGCACAAGTGTTTATGTTCCTTCATACAAAACCCATGCATAAAAATACCCAAGATCTTCTGTGCTCACTCTATTGTGGTTCCTTTCTAGATTCACAAGCTATTTTTATAAACTGTCAGAAAATTAATCATTTCACACCCATGCATAGTTTTCTCTTTCTTTTATTTCCCACCAGCCCACCCAATAGCTTCACTTTTGTATTCTCTTTCTTCTTTTGTTGATCTCCCTTTTGTTTTCTCTTTTTATAACTTTTCAAAGGCCTCCCTCCCATTGTCCCATACTCATACCCTGCTTTACTGAAAACTATCTGCAGCAGCATTCACTTTTAGAAGTGAATGGCAAGTGATACTGCTGATTCAGTGTAGCCAGGAGAGGTGAATAATAAGAGCAGTGGTGGTTTTACAGCCTATGTCAAAATAAGGGCTGGCCTTGGTTTTCTTGAAGATTCACCTAATGGGTTTGATTCTTTATATAGGGAAAAGCTATGTTCAGCATCAAGTTTCTACTGGTTTTAGAGAATTTTTATCGATCTACTCTTTTGGGTATTTTTTTCTTTTCTTTTCTTTTCTTTTTTTTTTTTTTTTTTTTTTTTTTTTTGTATACAATACCTATGACATTCCATAAAACTAACATATTTAAAGGACTACTGAGCATATATATTTTATTATTGTTCTCCAGAAGAATCCAAATAATTATTAGCTCCTGTCTTGAAAGAACAAAACTGCTTGCCCCTCCCAACAAAAAATCCTCCAAAACATACAGATTTTTTAATGAAAATATGCTATTCAAAATAATGCTCCTGCAGAAAATTAATATGAACAAGTGAATGTTACTCTACAAAGTAGATTCATGCACATCATTTGGGAAGATGCACTCTATCTTAATTATGCATATCATTGCATTCAATTAGCTGTCATTAGAGATTACTGTTGAACTCTTCTGGCCCTTACCAGCCATCTTTATTTTCCTGAAATGGGTTGATGGAAAAGCAGTGAAGGATTATAGAAAGATCTTTTACTCACCCCCTCAATATTCTCAGAAATAGGAAAGGTTTAGAGAAAACAAGAACATCTCATATTTCCAGCCACAGTACCAAATTTTACTGATTACTTATATAAAGGCGTTCCTAAAGGGAATCTTTCCATCTGCTACAAGTCACACATCAACTGGGAGAAAATTCTTTGGGCCTTGAAAGCATGCAAAAGATTTTTAGCATATTCAAAGGCTTATATTAATACAAATACAGTTGTTTTGACCAAATTCCTTCTTCAGCTATGCTAAAACTAAGAAGAAACACACACACACACACACACACACACAAAAAAAAAAAAAAATCGTGAAGTAACAGGTCACTACAGATGGTTTGTTGAGTGCAGCTATGCTTATGCCCCCTCCTAGACCATGACAAATGTGAAATTGCTCAGATGAGATAAATTCATAATGAAAGAGGACTTGCTCAGATTATTGTTTGGCAGGAGGATGTAGGGACTTTTAGTCTGTTTTCAAGATTTTGGTGATGTACAGGAACTTGTATAAAATATTTTATTGATATGAATGTTATTTCTTTCCTCTCTGTTTTACTTCAAGTAGGATAGAGTTTAAGTGAACATTATAAAAGGTCACATTTTTAATAAAAGTGTCCAAACAGTGTTTTATTAGTACACCTAAGAAAATTCTTCTATGTAAACAAAACTCAGTCTGTGTCTTTCTCTTAACTTCTTGGCCCATAGCACTTTGATAATAAAGCATGAATTAACAGAAATCAAATGTGAACTTCGTTCTTTCATAAACTCTGACTTCTTTTAATGGTTAGGCTGCAGAAGTTCATATGAGATATCTTGTCTGAAGCTAAATCAATGTTTTAGAAACAATGTTTTTCATTGCATCATTTTATTCATATAATAGCAAGTATTGTCTGCTTTATGTATTAAGACTGCTGTTTCCTACATTTTGTAATGCCTCCTTCTAACACTGGTGTTATAAAAATCCTGCTTTCATCTTGTAGCTCAAAATCAGAGGTTGAAATCTGGCCCAAAGGAAGTATATCTTTCATTACAAACAGGATTTTTACCTATTGTGATCAGATTCTACTCTTCTAGTCAAATTTCCCTTGATCAGAAATATCAAACAGCTTGTTTCAGGCTCTCCTTTGATTAACAGTATTTATAACATTGTTCCTCTTTATCAGTGATGAGCTATTATCCTCTGAATCTCCCAGTATCTAAATATCAAGATACAGTTATTATCATGTTTTTAAACAGCTTGATGAATTTGCAACTAGTTTAAAAACAACAGTTCTTATGCTAGTATGATCAGCCTGACTTCCGACTTCACAGAACACAAATGAGCATCAAACCTAGAACACACAAAACATCTTCTCCACACTATTAAAAAGGCACGATAAAGATTATTTTACTTTTTCTCAAAGTCGGAATTCATTTTACCCCGTTACTTGCAATATATTCTTTGCGCAGTGTAAAAGGATGTGCTTTTTTCTTGCTCTTTTGCATTATCTAGCTTATTAGTGCCTATATTTAATTCTTGTTCTATCTACAAGCTAAAGAGTGGGGAGTTTAAACAAGCTGGATGTTTTTAATGATCAGTAATTTCAGGCTGTGGGTGAAAGAGCGAGAGTTGAAAAGCATCAATACAGAGAAAATTAAGTGATTATCTGAGATTTATTTTGAGAAGACTTAGCTATACAAATGAGATAGCAGAAAAGGAGATCCAATTTACTGAAGTAAGGCTTGAAAAAGGTAAGTGGAGAAGGAGGAGGAGGAAAGAAGAACAAGCTAATAATAAAAGACAGTAGAAAATAGAAAATCACAAAACATTCCTCTTAGTAATATAGGAAGATAGGGAATAAAAGGTGAGACAGAAGACTAAGTGAAAGGCATTAACTAGAGAATAAGGATCTCATTTTGTTACACTGGCTTTAAAATTGCATATTAACATATGCTTCAGTGGGACTACCCTTTACAAAGATAGGACAAAAGTAAATAGAGAAGAAGTCACACAGAAAGTATACGATAGCACTAAAATAAAAATAAATAAACCATCAAAATAATAAAATCATAAATAAAAACAACAAAATACAATAAATTATAATAAAAAATAAACTACACAATAATAATAAAAATATATAAAATTATTAATGAATTCAGGAAAAGCATTGTCCTAGACTGAGAATTTTTTAAATCAGACTTTCTAAATCACTGACTATGGGCCCACTGCAAAGCTTTTACCTTTGAAAGCCAACTTATCTGCTAACTCCTAGTACTTCAGTAAATGCTCAGGACTCTGATGCCTACCCTAGAAAAACAGTGTGGGGGAAGGAGTGGGAGGTTGTTTGTTTTTCTTTCAAACACAGTGATTTTACTTAGCAACAACTATTCATGCATCATCTCCTAGATGAAACACAAAATCTGGGCAAACTACATGAATTTGTGCCTTCAAAGTATCATGTCTTGCCAGCAAACTTGCCATTCAAGACATTCTAACCTACTATTAGTTTTACTTTTCATGTATAGGTACTGTATTCTTTGTAGCTTTGTAGCTATGGTAATGCTGCTGAAAAGGGTTCTGTGTCTATTATTGCTGAGTTTAAAAATGTACAGTGAGGTTTTATATTTATTTTCTCTCATAATAACATTGACGGAAAAATGTCATAGTCAAACATGACTTCATGAATCTCTCATACATTTATCGCTACTTAAGTGCATTTGAGAGACTGCCATTTTAAGGAAATAGTCCCAAGTCTATGTGCAGAAACTCCAGCCCTTTATTAACGTTGCAGCATACCAATGTGTTTTCATTGCCAATTAATTGCTGTTGAAAACCTAAATCTTACTAGATAACCTATTGAAACTTGATCTTTCTTTTAGAAATCTTTCTTTTGGAAGGGACAAAAGCTTAATCAAATAGCTTATTTACTTAGTAAAACACATAATCTATGAGCCTGCTATTTTTAATATGGAAAATGCTATCTATTATTAATGCATCTATTACATGTTAGAGTATGTTATTTTGGAATTGTATTTTCCATCCGAATCACAAGGATTAGTAATATTGTCTCTTTTATTATACTACACTTTTAATGTTCTCTCCCCAAAATAGCTTTTTTTAGTCTTCTGAATGCTCAGTTAAAAAAAAAGATCAAGATTCTGTTTAATAAAAGTTTGTGTGTCATAGTATCAGGTATTTATTCCCCTCTTCTCTTATAGGCTGCAATTTAAACAGTATGTGAGGAACACCACTTCTTCCAGTCTTCAGTGGTGCCAGGAAGTAGAGAAGTCTGAGAATATCTAAAAAATCACTTTGTTCATGCTAGGAACAGCCATTGAAGCTGATCATAGAAATGCTCATTATTTTGCTCCTGCTGTATCAAATGCTTTATATCCTAATAATGAAGTGTTTCCTTAGATTTTATCACTTTTTTAGGATCTTTAAAAAAAAAAAAAAAAAAAAAAAAAAAAAAAAAAAAAAGCAATGATATGCTTATTTTAGATTGAATCATATTTGTTGGGGACAAATATCCCTAAACGCTGTCTTATTTCCCTCTTTTTACTATTATAAACATGTTCAGTGCTAGCTTCTTCAGTAAACAAAAGTTTAAATTGATGCACCATGTCATGTTGTCAGCCTGGTATCTTCAAAATATACAGATGGTTTTGAGAAGTAAACAAAATGCTTTAGTTGGAACAGTGAAGCATCCACAGAAGAAACCTCCAGGGATCCCCAAGGTTTTATCTTACAGCATTGCATTGACAGGTACATGCTTAAAAATCTATTTCCTCCCTAAGTGAGCTGCATTGTCTAGACAGGGAGTGTGTGTGCATGTGCATGTCTTGTTTCCAATGAAAACTAAGTACACCATGATTTGGGAAATGAGCAACAGAATTAACTCAAGCACTGTGATTTTCTGATATTCTTTCACGCATCAGTGTAACGCCTTTTTCCTTATACAGCATACCTTGCATTTCATCTCACTCTTAGTGAAGGTCCATGGGATGGGACGACTTGGGCTTATTAGCTGCAGCTGCTCATTCATACGTTAGGAAGAAAGTGGTTGTGTTGCTTTGTTCTCAGCTAGCCATGAAATGCCCAATTTAAAGGATCAAATTATTAGAACATATGATTTAGATTATATCCCCTCAGTTCATGTAAAAGGTTTGCTTTGTTAACAGATACAGTTTACAGTTTTAGCATTGCTTTAGTAATCTTTATGATATAGGAAAAATAAAGCTATTGGCAGAATCACTGGATTAAATCCCTCCAGTCAGGATCAAGATTAAATCTGATTAAGCCTCACTGCACTGGGATTCAAGAGAATTGATTTAGTTTCTGATTTATCTACTCTTCCTGAGAGACTAAGGGCAATCCATTTTATCAATCATGTTTCACAGGCGATGCATATAGATTCAATTAATACCTGTGAAACTTGAGAAAGTACATTCATGAAGGCAGTCGAGTGATAAACAAATAGCTTGCTACTCCTGATTTCAGCAAGATGATTAAAAATACATACATAAAGATAAATCAAAATCTATTGTCCTTACCCATTAGTTAACTATAAAAAGTATCTATCGTTGAAAGCATCCAATAAGTCAGGATGTTTTTCAGTAAAAATAGAGAAAAAAAAATATGTGAAGAATATAGAAGAAAAATATGTGGCCTGTCTATATTAAAAAAATTAGCAATATAAGCATCTAAATAATCAAAACCTGGAGAAAGTCCAAAAAGTGAGTCAGGCAAGGAAAAAAAAAAAGTTTTAATGAAACTCTGGCTCATTTTTCAACACATACAAAAAAAGTAACAGGTCTTACTCTAAGTTCCTGGAATTCTTGTAACACTGCTGAAAAGCGTCCTTCACATTATTGACCTGATTTATGATCAGAGCTAGATGACTGCTGCAAATAGCCTTCTGAAAATATTTTGGTGAACTTTAATCCAATTTACAGTTTGGTTTTGTTTGCCTTCCTTTTGCTCTTTTTCCAATTAGCACTTCTACACAGACATTTTACTTTTCAAAAACAGAAGAGGAAGACAGAAGTCTCATAAGCCCATGTATTAATAGTTGTTCCTTAGCAATACTACAGTAGAATCTCCTGGCTCTCTGTATTACTCAAAGCAAAGAATTAATCATTAAATGAATAATAAGAAGAAAATACATGAATGTAAGAACTAACAGTAGGGAAATCATTTGGCCATCTTGAAAAGCTTTACTGAGTAGAAAAAGATGAAGTGACTTGGTACTATATTGCTATTATCAAGCAATGCAATAGATAGGGGCACAATACAATGATCATTTCCTAACATTATCCACAGAAATTTCCTTGCTTGAAAGAATGTGCTAGTAAACAAAGCAAGGACAGAACAGATTTTCTTTCCAGAATGTCCTGGAGAGACATGATTAATTGATTTATGCTCCCGTGTCACCTGAGACTGCTATTGCTTTGGGAAACCATGGACAGCGGCATCACAAAAATGGCAAAGATACCATTTGCAGCAAAATATCATAGATTTATACTCGTAGGAGTACATGAAAGTCCAGTGATCAAGGCATTCAGTCTTAACGTGGGTGAATTAGGTTCATTCCTCTTCCTAAAGGGGAATTGAAACTGAGTTTTCCACCTCATAATCAGCAGCAATATTCTTTCCTGGTGACGTTCTACTTTGTACATGATACCCAATATTCACTGCTGCAGTGTTTGTAAGGCAGGTGTCTCCCTTTGCAAGTAAGTGTCCCATTCATCAGGCTATGGAGATATTAAGTTTTTCTGTGTACATCAATATCTACTTAAGATTAAGTTAATAAAAAGGGGGAGAGCCAGTGTGTGTGACAGTCCTGATCATCAGACAACTGAAAAGTGTATGTTTGCATGACAGATTAGAAACAGAAGCTGCACTTACTGATATAAAAATCAAAAAAAAAAAAAAGCACAAAAAGAGAAAGCAAAGATATATTTTCTTTAAATATTTCAATTTCTTGGCTCCTTAGTATAGTAAGAAAGACAGACATTCACCTCAGTCTCACTTTATTCTCCTAAGCAGGCCAAAGAACAAAACAGCAGCGGACCAAAAAGACATACAGAAAAAAAAAAAATAATTAGTTCTCCACAAGGGCAACAAACAGAGTTTCTGTACTGCTATGAATGCCATCTTTAGTGGCCTACTCAATCTATACAGATCAGTGCCAATTACATCTTAAAGAAACAGTGAAAATGGTTGGATATTCCTTTCTTCTTCCCTCAAATAAATATATAAATTGTTTTCTCTAGACTTTCCATTAAACTGTTGAGAAAATATTTACTTGCTGAGATTTATCAATTCATTGAATTTGCATATAGCTTTTAAAGCAAGCATAGTATTTGGAAAATCAACCCCGGTTTGAATTATTCACCAAATTCTAACTAAGGCAATAATATTTTGTCAAGCATCATTTAATAATAAATTCCATTTTGTTGAATTAGATATGCAGTAGGGATGGTTCTGGGTCATGAAAGACTGAAGAGAATATGACACGCACTACCCAGAAGTAGAAATGTAAGTAAGTACTGCAACTACCTTCCTAAGAAACAAAAGAGAATTTTGAGGAATTCTACCCAGAAATTCATCATCTCAGGAAAACTAGAACTCTAATCTGACCCCTCACTGCAGAAGCTTAGCAGACTATGTTCATGTCCTTTCTCCCTACCAGTCTGGAATTTTTCCTTACTGTGAATTTACTTTTATTTTATTTTTTTTTTAAGATTTTCCACTCTACATACTTATAGCCATAGTACGATATCAAACTTTATCACTAGAAAACTGGGCCAAAATTCTTGGTGCATTCTTCTTGCTCCTGACATCTTAAACTGCTTAATCCAAACATGATAAATTCCTTCTTTCTCAAGCCATTTACTGCAGAAAGTGAATATTACCTCTATTGAGCTGCTATACTTAGTAAATCAGCTATTCCTATTTTCTTATCAACATTCCATTACCAAAACTCTCCGAAACTGTATGAAAATTTTAACTCTGATTTGATAAATATTCAGATTCAGATCTGACATAAGGCACCCATGGCACCACCAGCAAAAACTGAGATCCACTGCTCCATGGGAGCCCAGGGAGGACAGTCTCCCCCATTGACACAGGGGAAAAAAAGGAGCACAGGGAGAGCCAGGACAGAGCGAGCTCTGGAGAAGGGAAAGGGGCATAAAGAATTCCTGGAGGACTGAAACTATTCTGCCTTTTGAAATTAAGAGTAATGGTAATGGCAACCACTCTTTTCTGATGGGATGGCTTGAGTCATTTTACTCCTCCTGACCCTAAGCAGCAGGGAGCAGCACCAGGAGCAGAGGCAACAATGTACGCAGCAAAAAAAAAAAAAAAAAAAAAAAAAAAAAAAAGGCAGCAGGAGCATGAGAAGTTCTTCCACCTTCTTTAAACTTTAAACTAAACATTTTGGGTAATAGACTACTTTGTCCATGCCTTTCCCCCGATCAAAGTCCTATACATTATAGTAAGAGCTATCGGATTTCCACCTATCGCAGTTCCTCCTGTTGTTTCAGTTTCGCTGTCTTCATTGTTAATCTGGTTTCCTTTGAACTATTGCTCTTCCTTATCCTCAAATGACCAGTGATTGACCATTTCTTATCTTCAAGCTTTTTGCTGTTTCATTGACAATTAATTCTTCCCTATGTTCTGCTACATTTGTACGCGTGGTGTTGTATCACTGAGACAATGCTAAACTTTGATCCTCTGCTTTCACTTGAATCAGTGCAACTGTGCACCAAAGAAACTTTATACTCCTATGCATTACTTTTGTTTGAATTATACCATGTTATTGTCTGCACTAATAGGATGGCAACTTGATAAACCAAGGGTATCTGTTCCAGTCATGGGTTCTTTGATTTCTATACTTGAAGTGTTTTCTTCTTGTTGAGAATTTTCAGAACGTCCCTTTCTGTGTCACTAAAAATGCTAAAGTGTTTAAAAATGAACATAGCAGGATCTACTGGAGGCTTGCACTGCAACAAACAAATATTCACAATCTATGCATTTCTAGTTAGGTTTGAAATTATATCGTACAATGCAATCATCTAAAATGTTTTATTGACCTTTTAGGAGTAGATCATCCTATCACCAATATAATTATAACTAAAAAGTAACCAGTACAGAGAGCTTACCTGCAATTTACAGAAATCAGAATATGCAACAGGCTAGAGTTTGGCCCCTAGAGAAAAATCGCTTCACTTAAGACTGTTAATGAAATATGACAGCATGTGAGAAAAAAGGCAAAAATCAGGAAATCACTGCAGAGTCTGCATGACATCCAAGCTTAGAGGAAGGTTACAGGGAAGTATGTGGCATGATGAGTCAAATCACTGTATGAAGTTTTTATTACAGAGATCTAAATTTTCTTATGAGCAGATGGCATCTTGGTTTAAGCATGTTGAAGTCAGTACTCACACACACACAAATACACATCCACAGACATATAGAAGAAAAAAAAAACAAGTTTTGGAAGTTATGAAAAAGCTTCAAGAACTTTAAATGTAAAAAAAAAATCAAAAAATTAATCAGTCAAATAAAACATATTATTGTAGAAAGCATTGGAGACTAGAGCAATTATTCAAAATAGTGGTCTATGTATCATACTAAGTAATACTGAGAAATTCAGTCTTTGGGATTAGTGGAGCTGAGGAGAGTTTTTCTCCTCTCATGAGGGGAAAAAAATATCTTACACTTCTTGTTCAAAAGCACAGTTCCTAAATAATGTCAGAAATGGAATATAATCCATTATCATAGGGGACAACTGCTTTCTTTAATGGTCACTTCTTCCAAAATATGACCAGCCACTGAGACCTCTCTCCAAGTGGTGCTACATACTTCTCAGTTCAGAGCACTCCCCTTTCTCCAAAAAAGAAATGATGAATTTTGCATTCCTGAGCACTGAAGAGCAACTGGACTTAGGGAAGGCTTTTGTTGAAATGGATTTACTGTTGGTAAATTATTTTGAATCCTATGGCAAATTCTTACAGTATGGCTGTTCAGAGTCCTAAGAGAAAATTCAAACCACCCTAACTGATCATTCCTACAGCTAACTTTATACAGACTCAATTATTTTATAAGTGGTTTTAATAAATCTGTGCAAAATTGGTAACTAATTCCATTCTTAAGTATTCTTCTGTGTTGTGTACCCTCGAATGAAAGCCTAAGGAGTTAATGTGTACTAACCCTCATGGAAAACAGAATATCCTTGCAATTTTTTCAAGCATACAAGAATAATGAAATGTTAAGTTTCAGTTCAGAGTATGGAAAGATTAAACTCATACAAACGTCTTCCCTCAAGCCACTCACATCAGATAAGCATTTGAAAGCTTTGCTAGAACTTTGCTAGAGCTAGGCAAAGTGAGTTGTTTTGCCCCAGAAATGGTGTTCTGAGAAGATATTAACCATTACAGAGGATTCTTTGAGTAGTTTTAGCCTGAATAAAAAACTAAAAACATTTTTAAAAGTAATATTTATTTAGGAACATCACAATAATTTTAAATAAAATTTTCAATATTTTATTTTGAAGATGAATTTTTTCATTTTGTTTCATTTTCAATCTTTCCTTAACAAGTTTTGCATACTTAATAGAGAGACTTGAATAAAAATTTCTGGTTGACTGAAAAATGAGTATAGCCACATTTTTCTATTTTGTCAAAAATATCATAAAAAAGATTTTGGTTCAGTCTAAACTAAGTTCCTCCTAGCTTTGCAAGTCAGCCTCCAGTTTGAAATGTATTATTCTTTCAGCTTTACTTTGAATACCTGACATAAACTGAATGTTTTTCAAGTAGTTTAGCATTAAAAGCAGTAAAAATGCACTGTAAGATACATTTTTTTAAGGTCTAAGTAATGAAGAAGATATATTGAAAATTTCTGGCTGATAAAGGAGTAACAAAATTGCGACACTTACAAATGTTCAAACATTCTTATCATAATTAGTAATAAGAGTTTTACTTGTGTAAGAATGAATAAAAGCTACAGGAAGAAGCTTAGAGAACACAGAATTCCTTTTAGCCAAACTTCAGAAGGATGACTTCCCATTTAGAAAAACTGATATAATAGTATAAAGTTGGGAAGAGTGGACAGCTAATAGTGACTGTCAGAATTTCCAGCAGAACAAAAAGTCCTTTTTCCTTTGCAAACTGGTAACAGCAGCACTCTATCACATTCATGCTAAAATGTTAGACCTATTATTTACTGCCATCTTATTAATCATATATACAATTTTGTAATTGCTAATACAGGTCCAGTTACAGTCCTGGAACACAATAGGTATCAACAACATATTCAATGACTTTTACAATCACTGACAAAGGGGCTTAGAAGACAGAATTGAGAGGGAAGAAATAAAACTACCTTCTGGCACAACCATATGATACCAGTAATAATAATAACGATTATTATTACTCTTATTCGTTATGATGCATATTTACTTTTACTTGATAACTCAGAAGAAAAAAAAAAAGAGGGGTAAATTATCCTGATTTATACTGAGAAAACAGACAGCATTCTTGCATTAATTAATTATTTTTCAAAAATGAGCTGTAGGAAATTGAAAAAACCAATTAGAAATATAACAAGATTACAAAGTGAAATCTTTAGATTTGCGGCATTAATCTTTAAATATCCATCATCCACCATCCACCAATTTCATTCACCGACAGTGAGGTTAACATATGCAGAGCTAAGTGGGAAGGTATAGTCTAATATTTAAATAAATAACAGAATTACAGACACATATTCAAATCATATATGCATTACTTTGTAGATTTTATATACATCAGTAACTATCACAAATTCCAAGTCCATGATTTTTAATTTATTGTCATCAGACTCATATTCTCCTTAGCATTTCCATTTTTCTTCCTTCTTCTGCAAAACTCTGCACATAACACATTGCAAAAATCCTACAGGAGTATCTCTACACGAGAGCAGTAGAATAAGGAAGAAAAAAATCAGCTCTTGTAACTGACACTGAAACTGTTCAAGCAAACGTTCACGGAGCCCCCTGGAAGCATAATGGCCCACACTTATGACTTTTAGTTTATGACAGAGGCCCAAGAAAGAATTCACATTTTGAATTATGCAAATAATGTTGATGGAAAAGTCTCATAATTGAAATGTTAATAGAGAGAGATGTAATTATAGAGAAGAAAGAGAAAGAACAGAGGAAAGGTGGATCAGTGGTACAATATGTCAAAATATCCTAAAAAAAAATCAGCAAAATGTAATTTGATAAAGAGTGTTGAGCTTCAGTTCTCCAGGTAATGAGGAAAGAGGGTAACTATTATGAAATATGATACCATCCTCCAAGATGGGCAGAAAGAGAGGAAAAAATATCTAGATTTTATAGTGCTTTAGATCAATTTATACAGCTTCAATGTAACGTATTTTTAGAACTCCATCACCCTCTTCCTGTTTTTTGATGCTGATAATTCATTTATAAGATCCTTTTTTTCAGAATTTATCTGCAATACCTAATACCAATAATTTACTAACCCTAACCTCCCCGTTGCCAGAACAAAACTTGGTAACAAACAGCACAGACTAGCATAGAGAATACTGTCGTGACGCAATTTCTTTTCTACCAGTGAACCTGCTGATTCAGCTTAACAGAGCTTGAGTAAAAAGGTATCTACTCACCCTGCGCTACTGTCAGTTCAAAGGCCTTTGCTGCCAAGCAAAACTGACCCTGTAAGAAATACTGTGAAGTGAATCTAAATTGTGATAGTTGAGCAAGCTGTGTGTTTTGAAATTGAATGAAAACTCTCAGGCTGCATTTCACCAAGATAGCTAAAAATATGCTAACTGTAGCAGATGTGAGCAGTCGTAGTTCCTGAATTGGATTAAAAAAAATAATAAGAAGTTGCTTTTGGAAGTTGAAGTTATATTCAGATGTAATGGACACTATAATCAGTGTAAAACAATTAAGAGGAATATAAATATTAGACACGAATTCACTTACAAAGCTTGTTAAATAGCAGCTTGTGCTATACTTCACGTTATTCTGCTTTGCTTAAGGAAACCAAGTCCAAAAGTCAATTTTATCTTCATTATTCAAACATTCCTATACAAAATATTCAAACCCACAAACTAATTTTAAACTTCAGACAATATCTACTCTGTTTTAGGACTATATACAAAATGTATCATTTAAATCATAGGGAAGCTTCTGAAATTCTCATTCCTATGAAGTCAGGTTTTCTATACCAGATGTTTCACAGAATCTAATGTTGAATTTGTTAGACTGAAGGCATTTAAACTTAATTAACTCAGTGTGTCCCCCCCCCCCCCCAAGTTACTAAGCATCCACAGCTATGGAAATGTAAAGGAAAAGGAAATTGTCTGCACACAGATGATGATAATGTTTTTAAAATGTCTATTTAAAAAAAATCTTACACACTCTTATAGGCATTTCCTAACATTCTCAAGGTGTTTATTTATTTATTTTTATTAGACCTATTAATGTATTTTGAACAGTAACTGTTGAGGCAGAAATGCATCCTGTATATTTCCCTAATTTTATTATCTTTTAAACCCATCGTATATTTTTCCAGAATTAGAATGTGCTAGGAAAAAGGGAATAGGAACTTTTCTTTAAGTATAAACATAAAACAGCAAAGTGTATGTGTCATTTGATTTATCTGTGTCTTACTTCATACTTGATGTAGGCAAAAAGTATCTCCTCAAAGACGAAATTTAGCAACGTACCATCTAGTAAACTACCTTTACTTTTTTTGGCTTTGTAGAGTTTTAATCTTTACTGAGCAAGAGCTATGATAGTTTTTAGACTATTGATTTCAGACTGCATTTGTCATGGATGTAGCGGTAGAATTAAACGTACTCCATTTTCAAAGTTTAGTTTAATGATTAACACTTAAAGATATAAAAATGTGAACTGTTATAGATTATTTGAGTCATTAAGTACTCTTTTTAATAGATCACATATTAACAATGTCTCTGACATAAAACAGGGAAAACCCTGTCAATTAGAAATGATTCTGAAACCAGCCGATTGCATCTCTGAAGCTCATTTTATCCAAAACTTCATTACTGCTAAATAAAAAGAGCCTTTGACATTTTAGATATGTGTGCGTTTGGCAAAGAGCTTATGAAGTGATTATCAGTGACATAACTGCAGAATGTAAATATTCTAAATATAAAAAACTACAGGAGATTTCAGTTGATGTTGTATTTCAGAATCTATGTTATTAGAAAGTGTTTGATTAAGTACATCATTTCACCTCCAAAAATTGCAATTAAAGAACAAGTCTGAATGCTAACAGCCTCATTCTGTTCTCATGGGCACTGATATTTCCAGTGACAAAAACTTTGATGAGTTCACTGAAGTTGCATAAAGATTTCACATCCGTGTAACTGAATGAAGAATCAAAATGATAAGGTTTTCTATTACAGTGCGTCTAAATGCAAATTTCTCTGTTTCATCTTGAATAATAATCACATTTAAATGGACTATAGTACTCTGGTGCTCCTATCTAAAATATTAACTATATTGGAAAAAAGCTGCATTTGATATTCGTTAGAGTGTATTACACTGTTATTTGAGCGGACATTTTAAGTGTTCATTGCATAAACTAAAAGGTAATGAAACAGTGCTTAGATGACAAAGATATGTCACTGTTCTGACCATCACTGTCTCCAGTGAAAATAGCTAAAAATCAAGTTTTATTAGTAACATTCATTAAAATTTACTCTTTTCTCTAAGGAAGAATCAAAGCTTTAGCACTTAATACTGCAAAGCCAGATTCTGACTGGCCTAAACATGCCTGTACAATGTGTTGGACTTGACTAAAAATTATGTTTCCCTGGAACTGTTGAACAGTTGTGCCTCTTCGGATTTGCAGTTGTGAAGATCTGAATGTTGGTTTCTGATGCGTATACTTTGCGTTTCTTAATCTCCATATTCCTTAATAGGAAATGATACTTACTAGATTCTATAGAAAAAAACTATAATTTTCTGTATTTAATCTTTTGACTTGTGTACAAAATAGAAGTTTACCCTGAGACCTTTGTATATGACTTTTTTCAGACACAATCAGTATAATAATACTAGATGCAGGAAGGATCATAGGTGATACTGCAAAGTAGATCTTAGCTATAGCACTAACTCTAAGTCAAGGAAGTGATGAACAGGATTAAGGGACTATGCCTCATAATCAAAATAGTATACCTCTTATTTTCTAAGGAGTATAATTATAATATACTACCTTAAATCAAAAGATTAATTAATTGGTTGACTAACATGAAGTGGTAGGACACAATGAAAATACCAGATTGAGGTGCTATCTCATTCAGACAAAGGAACATCATACTAACATGAGAAAACATGAAATACAGATCTGACAAAGAAAAACACAGGTAAATAAAATGCTAGAAGTAGGTATCCTAAAATTAACTGTATTATGCCAAATTCCATTACAAGCATCTTTAAAAAATGAAAGAGTATTAGCAGGTATTACAGCATGAGAGAGACATTCTGGAATAATACTATTAAGATAAAAATTTTTGAGATAATTACAATCTATTGAAACAGAAAACATAACCTACCTATTTTTGTTCGGCCCTCACCTAAAACTGAAAAAAAAAAAAAAAAAGTTGTTTTTGGATCACTTCTTTTGCCCGTGTTAGACCCTAATTAGTTTGCTTGGCCTGGCTTTGCAGCTGAAATTCATCAAATAAAATTTACCACAAGAATACTATTTCACTGAACTAGATCCTCAGTCTTGGAACCAGTAAATTAATTAGAAAATTTCTGCTGAGGAATTTGATCTGAGCCCTGTCAGTATGTAAGAGCACTAAGTACTCCATGTTGTATTCCTAGGAATCAATATAATTACCAAAACAACAAACTGACCTTCACGTAAAACTATATCCTGTCATTTTACTACAAGAGAGGTAGATAATACGATGGAGATTTGAAACACCACATAGGAAGCAGAAATTACAAAGACAAAAATTTAGCAGGAGGTTCCCGCTTGAGCTCAGACAGTGAGGACACACTCCTCTTTCCCCTCTTCTTGGCTGACATCTTTTCTAACCCTTTTGTGCTGGAGCACAAAAAAGTCCCAATATGCCTGAAATTTTTTTCTGTGGGAATAGATGGTTGAATCATAAATAAATAAATAAACTACTTGATGTTGGATCAGTTTTTCCAAAATGCCATTTTAAAACAATGGACAGAAAGTTCCAACTGCTGCGTTGGTCAATTTTGATATTTGGAAGTTAATGTTTTATGTCTTTGAATAGTTCCATTTTTAAGTTTACATTGTGGAATAGTATAATGGAATTTAAAGAATCTAACTTCAATGCTGAAAGAACACAGAACATTTTTAAAGGAGAATATTGTTTTGTGAAGAATGTAAAACCATTCTATTTTCATTTGCATTTGAAACTAAGATGAATTTTGAAATCCATTGTAAAAAGATTTTTCTTCTCTGCAGTGCTTGTTAACACACAACACAAAGGACACACCAATCTTCATTCTTTCAGATTCAAACAGTTGACTTTTTTTCTCTTTCCTTTAAAATATTTCCTGCCTGCTCCTGTGAATCAATGGGTAATATTTGCCTAACCATTGCCAGAGTCTTTGTAAATGTTTTCTCATATGCACAAGCAGGAACTAACAGCAGAAAAAAAGATGGAAAAATACAATAAATTAAGCTGGAGTGGCATTTTTGCATTTTAAGTTGTCTACTTGGTTAACCAAATTCTGCAGCAATTTATTTTACTCACCCCTAAAACACATCTTGCAAAGCAAGAAATGGCTTCAGAGAAACCTATGGACAAGTGGCTACACTGTAAGAAAGTCACAACAGCTATTTTTCTTGCTAAGATTAAGGAACCCTGGGATACCCAAACTCTTCCTGAGGTGCAGCAACTATCATTGCACCCCATCTATGTGAAGTAAGAGTTCACCTGCTAGCAAGTCTGTGGTGATTGATAACATCTACTCCTCCAGGTAGTAGCTAATGTGACCAGAATTCTCTTAAGCAGCTTTAAATGAGTGTAGTACTGACTTTGACTACATATGATGATGCCTATTCCCCTTAAACCTTAAGAGCTCTGACATACATCTCCCTTTTTAAGTAGTTTATCACAAAACCCACTTAATTTGAGAACTCATCTGTACTTCACTCAGGGGATCTAGAATCACTACCTTTGCAATTTTACCTAGTACTGACTGCTGGTTTGGGAGAGTTGCCAGATTTTTTTTTTCATATTCACTTATGAGGGCTACTTTTTCAAAAAAACCTTTACTGTATCAGTAAAATTCCACTTACGGGTTGTGTCACTCCTGTTCACCACCTTCTACTCTTCCCTCTACTATTCCTCCACTAGTAAGAATAATTACAACACAAATTCAACTAGATTAGGTTTGAATGGACACTGGTACTGCTCTCTAGGATTTCATCCAACCAAATATACTTGTATACATTTGAGCTATCTAAATAGGATCTCCATTAACACAATGGAAAAAAAAATCAAAATTTTTAGGATATGATTAATCTCATACTAAAGCAGGTCAGACGAGTCTGACACTAAAACATCTATTTTTCTGCAGTAACTTAAAAATATGTTTAGATAACTACTGCAAACCTAAAGTTATAAATGATGAATTCTACCCTTCTGTCTGCATTAGTTTTTCTTTTTATTAGCAGCTGGTTCCATTAACTCCTGCAGCATATTAGATATACACGTATTGCCCTAGAAGACTGCAATCAAACTAATTTTGCTGCTCTGCATAGACATGCACATTCCCATGTGAAACTACCCTGCTCCTCTAAGTCTCAGGGTCTGAATGCCAGAAGTGAAAGCATCTATTGTCCAATTTAGTTAAGTAGCTGTTATGCAGTCCTCCCACACAGGACATTGTTCAGCACAGTCTTTCTTTTCCTCCTGAACAAATCCATAAATTGTAGGCTGTTTAAAAAATGGTAGCTCAAATCAGCTCATCTTAAAATTTGGTTTCGTAATCCACCTTCTTTTCCCTGATGTAACCCATGTTTGAAACAGTAGTTTACTGATGGACCAGCTACACTTTAAGAATCAGCAGAACGTTCATGTTATCCATTTTTTGCCTGAAATCTCTAGTGATTTTGAATCAGGGGTCCCTGCGAACCTATCTAGAGCCCCTAAGGGCTAATTGGTTCTGGCTTAGTATAACCATGTGGGTGAGTGAGAGGGGATTTGGAAAAAAGAAAATAGGCTTGTGTGTGTTCAAAGTTAGGTGTAGAAGCTGTTACAAGGGAAGAACTAGAAATATTAGTTTGCAGCTATGCTGAAGTAGGGGGATTTTGTACGGACAGAGCTGAGAAGTGAGGCTTGCATGAGACTAGAGAGTGTAAAAGAGAGTAGCTTAATCCCAAGAGAGTGTAGAAACAGCAATAACAGCAATGCTGCCCTTTTTATCACAAAATCAAGGTTAGAAGGGACCTCTGCAGATCATCTAGTCCAACCTGCAAACAAGTAGCCTGTACACGGATTGAACCTGCAACCTTGGCATTATTAGCACCATACTCTAACCAACAGAGCTAAGCAGTAGTTCCTTTTTTACCCTATATTGTAACATAGGGCTCTGACTGCTGAGTTATTCCATAGCTTTTTAGTGGTCTGGTCCTCCAGGCTTCAGAACCGATACTTTAATTCAGACTAGATTCAGATCTTCCTTTCATTTATTACCCACTACCTTTTACCACTAGACTTCATCAGGGAGTTAAAATTTGATAGACTTAGATCCATGACATCTAAATTCACTTCTGCTAAGCCAGGAACAGCATTTCTGTAGCCCAAAATGCTTACCTCAGGAAAAAAGTTTGTATCTCTATTTCTCAGGTAACTTTTCTGGAAGAAATAATGTAGTAGATGAACTATTCCCTGGGGTAAATGTTGGTCACAATGATCTTCTATACATTCACGTCCTCTGTGTTCAATGCTGCTGTTAATTATACACAGCAATGAAGCCATCAGCTGCAATAAAACTCGAGTTAGGTCAGAAGCAGTGCCTGCCTACTTAGCAATAGGAAGTGCTGCTTTATAAGCAGGTCATTTAGTGCTTCACACTGGCTTTTTAGGGAATTCAAAGTCAGATGCTAGGGTCTTTGGATTTACCCTTCTGTTATCTACCACATAACACTCATTGCAATCAGTTGCTGTGGGCTGATGAGTAGGTTCTGCAGTGCTAACCAAGACAGGGAGAAGAGAGAGTACTAATCATTAATTAGGTTAGTTGTTTGCAGATTCTGATTTTAGTGATAAAGTGATCATGTCTTCTTCAACATGCCTATCTTCTCTTTTCCAAATCCCCTCCCACTCACCCACATAGTTATACTAAGCCAGAACCAATTAGCCCTTAGGGGCTCTAGATAGGTTCGCAGGGACCCCTGATTCAAAATCACTAGAGATTTCAGGCAAAAAATGGATAACATGAACATTCTGCTGATTTTTAAAGTGTAGCTGGTCCATCATTAAACTAGTGTTTCAAACATTAGTTACATCAGGGAACAGACGGTGGATTACAAAACATTGTTTTCAACTATGAACATGTTAAAAAAAAGGAGCAGTATTCCCCCCCCCCCCAAAAAAAAAATCTAATTGGATCATTCGTTTAACACAAATCAAGAAATTTTCTGCTTGTAGTAGGAACATATTATTAGGAATGAGGAAAGTGATTTCAATTACCAAATTATGTTCGGAGTAATCCCATCGTAATAGTCTTTCTATGGTTCTGGAAAGCCATGTATTGCTAGGAGTGTCTAACCGTATAAAAAACAGAAGCCTGTACATTACATCAGGAACACATACTTCTCTTTTACTTTCTTTTAATTTTTAAGAGCTATAAAGACCACAAAAATTAATTTAGATATTTGGTTATCTCATATTGTATGATAACACTTTATCAACCTTCACTTATTCTTGAAAAGTTATAAGAATCCCATAAGAAAGCCTATAAGAAATAGTTCTGGAGGTTTAATGCAACATAAAACTGGAACTATTTGAATTGTAATCATATACAATATCAACAGAAAAAAACTCAGCCTTGTCAGTAGTGGAAAAAAGTTACTGGACAAGAAGGTACACTGTTTTTTTATTAAACATGTTTGTAAGTTTGTTCTCTTCCATTTGGGCAGCGCACAGGAGTTGTGTACAGTGCATAATTCCATAGTGCCTGTAAAAGATGTCCATACTGCTTTGTAATAGTGCTTACCAAGAGACTTTTTTGGGAAGGGTGGGTTTAGCTCAGCATTATACATGACTGCTACGTAGCTAACTTCTGACTTTAACAGGAAAGCCATCATACAGCTGAGCTGTAGTCACAGCACAATAATAAATGTTTGCATGCTTGCTTAGTTTACTCAGTTTTTATTTGCATGATAAAAGATGTCACATTCATTATTGCTGTGCTTTTACCTACAAAGAAACAAGGAGGAACTCTTTGTAGTATACTTTTGTTAAGTGTTCATTTAAGTACCATAGTTGGGAAACAACATACAATGCAGCAGTACTGATTAACGCACTTCTAGAGTGTTGTAGAAAAACATGACATCTCCTCAGGACTGAGTGCATCTGAGCATATGCTAACTCAGAACTAATGCATGGTTTGCTATAATTTACAGTTTAATTAAATCAACGCTGCTAGGTATGTTGTGGCAACTCCATTAAAACAGGATATACTAGCATAAGCACAGAGGAGGAGAGGAAAGCACTGCTTAAGACTATTTTGTTTGATAGACATGTTGTATTGGCTACTTAGCTGTTGTCCTAAATTTTTTATCTGTCAGTTTGGCCATGTCACTTTATATTTTGAGTATTGATTGTGCAATATCCTGTTGTACTCAGCTGAAGCCCGCACGAAGGCCACATTTTACTATAACAGACTTTTTGATTGAATTTCACTCTACTTCTTCCCTCTTCCCACTCAGAACAGTTCTAGTGGCTCCCAGTACTCATTTGTCTCATATTCTATCTTCTCTAAATCTCCTTTTGAACTGTTTTCTCTCCATTTCTTACTGTTAAACATTTGGATCACTTGTGAGCGAAGAAAAAAAAGGATGAAAGGTAATGTAATTCTCATAGCTAGTAGCTAAAGACAATTGGCTTTAGATTTAGGAAGATAAAGGGAAAAAGAGAAAATTTTACCTTCCCAATTTTCCTCTTCAGTTGTCCCCTTTGGATCTGTTCAAGCTCTTCCTTCTTGGAGGTGGGAGGGGTGAAGGAAGGACAAGAGATGAGGAAGGAAAGATATAATAACTGTAACCTCTTTTTCCTCTGCCTGTTGTAACAAAAACAGAGGTCCACAATCCTGTTAGAAGACTATTATTATACTAAGCACACAGGAAGAGAATTATCCCTAAAATCCTGATATATTATCTTAAAAATATGTGGGTAAAAGGGCTCAAGACTGAATCTGCAGAAGGTTCAAAGTCTCAAAATTTAGAACTAAAAGACATAAACAAGGGATATTTCCACATTCCTCTGAATGTGCAGGAGTTTCCAATTCCTTTAAATTAAAATCAGAAAACTTAACTAAAGTGCGCATAACAAGAAAAAGGGAAAGGAAAGGACTCTCAATAAGACTAAAGATGGATGAATCACAACTTGAGAATAAACAGAGGTCATAGGAAATGTATAAGGATACTTTTTACATACCAATAAATTTAGGATTAAAAGGAGAAATATCTATGTCATAACGAAGATTGAACCTCTCAGAATAAATTTCTTTTTATTTTTTGTGAAGTTCGCTAGTTATAAGCAAACACAGATCTGGGAACTAATCTAAGTTGTTATGCAAGACCACTGAACTAGAGATGAGAAATACCTGCGGTCCTAAAACTTGTCTTGTAATGACAATATTCAGCACAAGAGCAAAGGCAGGGTAACTAATAAAAAACAGAGTATATAATTTTTCATATTCAAACCTAAAGGGTTTTATCTGAGGAAAAAAAAAAAAAAAAAAAAAAAGGATAAAGAAATTACAGCCAGGAAAAGAAAATCTCTGTCAAGAGCCCTAGGAAAACTGGCACACAAATTCACTTATCTTCCAGCTAATATTTTAAGCAAAACTGTCCAGCTGAGAATGGTATCCTGGCAGCAAACACAGAATGGTAACATAGCACCAGAAGAGGGAAGTAGTTAGGCAACTAAAAGCCTTGAAACATGCCAGCCTTTGCATAAAACTTTGAAGTGAAAAATAATTAAATATATGGATAAGAAACACATGAACTGCAACAAGAGCTTATTAATATTAAAGACAGAGTATGAAAAATCAGTTTGATATTTTTCCCATGATTTCATTTGGTATGGTAACAGATTTCGTAGGCAAGAGCAAAAGAATCTCTGTCTCTCCTTTTTTTTTTTCTTTTTTTTTTCTTTTCAGCAAATATTTAGGTGTATGACTATATAGCATAAATGAGAAAATATTGGACTAGTTCACAAATAAGGCATAACTACAAAGAAAACACAATGTGAAAACAGACGTCTGAATCATTTTCTTCCAGCCTTAACATATTTTCCAGAGAGCTTTTTGCTTTAGTGGGCTTCCAGTCATCATTTTCCTCCAGTGGAAACCCATTCTGCATTCCATTTGAGGAAAACCTTTTTCTTAGCATAGAGACAATCATACAAGACAACATTTATTGAATCACTGCTTCAAACCCTCCTGGGGTTATGATTATAGGAAATCTTGTTTGTTGCTTATTTGTTTTTAAAAATATATATACGGAAGACAAATGTAACAAAGTAAAAAGCCAAAGGGTAACAATCTCTTGTGCATTTTCTATTTAAAAAAATACAAGTTATTTCTTTGTTCTTGCCTTTATTACTGCCTGCAGGAAGGAAATTGCTAGGAAGAAAGCACATATTGCACATTCATCTGTTCCGTTTCACTTTGGCCTGTTCGTCTCTTGCTTAGCTGTTTCCTAAGAAGAAATAAGTCTAAAATAAGATACAACTCAGGCCACCTTTTCTGATCAGCTTGTTTGCATGAGAAAAGTGCTTTTTAAAAATATAGTTGAATGAATATAAGAAAAAAATGGTTAAAGAGAGGTCAAACTTCACTAGCTCTGTAAAACTTAACTTTAAGCACTTCGCAACAAAGCTTACAGTCTCATTAAGTAGGATATTTCAAGGTCTTGCAAGAACATAATCTCTAACAGTGGTATCTCATGGAATATGTATAATTAGTAACATATGAAGAGGTTTTTCAAAATAACCATATTGCTTCTTTACTAGATCAAGCATTTGTGTATTAATTATTCATAAGATAAGAATATGCCCCCTAACAGAGTAGATTTTGCATGCACAGTCCCATTATTAAGTCTAATAAAAATGTCACTCTAGAATGTTTCTCAGTAATGGGTTAAATTTTTCATGTTTTAGTTACTTTACTTTTTCATGAATAAGGAGAAACTGGAATATAAAGAAGTAGAGATTTTAAATCATCAGGTAATTAACCTTCATATTTTATTACTACCGCAGTAAAGCACATTATTGTCTAAAGCAATATTTAGTTGGAGAAAAGTTCTACGGTGAACATTTTAAAGAGGAAGATCAGTATTGTACTGAATTTCTAAATGAAACAACACGAGCATAACATTAGCTCGTACTTATACTGCAGATATAGTAATACATATTCAGATCTAGTAATAATATGGTACAACTTGATATAAGTCGTTAATGTTATATGCGCATACACTGAGGCTGAATTCAGCCCTGCATTTTCACCACTGCTATAATGAATCACAAAACAAGTACTGTAGTTATAGTTATGATGTACCAAGAAGTCCTGGCTTATCATTTGACCAGAGTTAATAAACAGAATTTGTGACTTATTTTAGAGCGTAGAATATTATTACTTACTTTATAAGCTTGCAAAAAGTAACCCTAAGGCTTTATATTTAGGAGCCAGGAAATTCCACAGATCAGGTTTTCTCCGCAACCATGATTCAGCCCTGTTAAAGACTCTTTAATTATGTGCCTAGAATCCCTGCCTCAAGCTGCAAACGGAAGGGAGAATGGCCTGGGAATAAATGAGGGAAATGTAGAGAATGAGACTTGTCTATGGCAGCCTTCTGCCACGCTTGTTAAGGAAATCAGCGTGATATAGCTATTAAGGCCGTGGATTACAGAAAGGGAGAGTAGAACGGACGTGGCTGTAGCTTCTTTGTGGCTACAGTACTAAGTTGGACTGAAGCTCTACCAATAACAAGTAGATAGTCATGAAGTTACGTGTTACTTGTGCTATACTTCTGACAAAATATTTATTGTAAATATTTACAGTAAATTCTGTATAATAAACGACCTAATGTTGATGACTGAAACAGGAAGAAGGCAACATGTTAACACTTATCCACCTCTGAGCCATATCTGTAGGGCGAAACCTCATGTATTCCCTCCTCTTGTTCACCGGACACCTCGTCTTAAACAGGGCAGAGAAAGCCCTGCTCTCCGAGTTCCTCTCCTCCTCTTGGGCCTGTGAGAAAATGTGGACCTCGAGAGAGAAGAGTGTGAAGGAAGGTTACAATAATGCGCGCAGCCAAGGCATCCTGAAGAACAAGAACCACAAGTAGCTCTAGCAAGTGGCTATACGGTGCGTTCCCATCGAACGTGATTCCGAACAGCACCCACCTGCAGTTACCAGAATGAGGGTTCCCAGCACCTTCAAGTGAGGCTTGAGGACAGCCTCCCCAGGGTTGGCCTCACAACCCTGTTTCTCAGACCTATCCCGAGAAAGAAGAGATGGAGTGCGTGCTCTGCTCGCCCAGACACTGAGCACAGCCACAGGCAGGTTTACACCATTTTCTAGGCTGAGAATTTTCTTGACAAGGCAAACTTTAATTGTAAAGTGGTATATTTGACTGATTGATGCAGAAAGTAGCGCGTGAACTTAAAGGTCAGTGAAAAGTACTTGCAAATTTGTGTCAAGTAAGTTCAGTTAAAATTATAATGATAAAATACTTCAGAAATGTCACTTTTAACAACTGTATGTTTTGTTATGTAGTATTTGTAATATAATAAATGAAGCAAAACCACCACAACGTTTTCCCCAGCTTTTTTCTATAGCTGACTGCCATAGGACTCCGTAGAATATATGTCAGGATGTTATACTGCAAGAAAATGTCTGAAAAAGAGAAGTTTTCAGGGTATTTTAACATAGAAAATACAAAGTCAACTAAAACAGCACTAGAAATGGAGGAAATGTTTTCAAAGATTATCTCTAAATGGAACTAGGTTTTGATGTACCATATGAATAAATTGTCATCATGACATCGCATCATACTCCTTGTGGGTTTAGATTTCTCTCTCATGGCTTCTCCACAATGCACAGACTACTAAAATATTCTGTAAGCTAGTGAGAACAACATTTCAAAATGTTTGTTTAAGCACACTGATATGAGATAGAAAAGCAAAGTTAAATTCATTTTTTTTTTTTTTTTGTGGATGTGAACTAAGCCTTTCATTTCTCAGAAGTTTTCTATATACCAAGTTATAGATTAATTCTTTTTCTCTGGTACAATAGATATTTAACTATTCCATGACAAATGACTCATTCAAACTTTGCAGTTTTTCACTACTTTATGCAATGTACTTGTTTTTTCCATTTACTCAGAAATCTTGGACTGCAAACACTTCCACTGTAATGGTCTGTTTTCATTATTGTCCAATTCCTCCTAGTTTGTTTATTCCCTCCAGTAAACACATTTTTGTATTTGAAGGTTTTTTTGTCTAGTCTGCAAAGACAGGGTTTTTTAACCATAGAAATATATGACTAAGCTGGCTGTAGCATAAGGAAACTGCCTTAATAACAATGAATATTATGCTCTCCACATCAGTAAAGACACTTTAAGATGAAAAGTGAGTATACGCTAAAAGCTATTCAGCTCAGAAAGCCCCAAAATGACATTGTTACATGAATCCAAAACAAACCTTCTTGCTTTCGACCATCAGAGTTCCATTTAGGGGTCAAATTATTATTTGGAGTCACACGTGTACAGCAATTTTCTATTGTGTTGGTAATAGCCACATGAAACTCCCAAATACTAAATGCTACCTCACACACATGCTCAAGCATTTTTCTCCTGAGAAAAGAAAATCAGGTAACATCACTAGACAATAGCAAAATAGAAGTGCAAATTATTCTAGAAGAGAGCAGGGAGAGTAGAACCTCATTTAGAGGCTCTGAATTCACTTCCTGGAGTTTACTGCTTCTTGAATCTACAGGAGCTCAAGGGAGAATCATTCCCCCAAGTTACACAACTAAAACTGGATGTTTAGAGTAACCGCTGTAAACACCCTTCCCTCTTTACTGTCAGGAATTATACTCTCTTCTTAAAACTCTTATCCAAGGCCTACAGATTATATTTTTTCATCTACAGGCAATCTATATATGTGCGTGAACGACAGAAAACCCAGCAAGTATTCTCTAAATCTAATTATTTCCTAAACAAGTAACTGACACAACTGTTTTCCAAATTCACAGTAGCAGCTGGTGGATTTGGAGAGGACTCAATACAGATGGAGAATGATTTTTTTTTAGATGTTCAAGAAGAGACAACCTGAAAAATCATACCTAAGTGACACTAATAAAATCCTATTTCTGCTGCTGTGCCTACCACCCCGAAGAACACTGTATTCTTATGTTACAAGTTACCTTATAACGATGTTAAGGTCATTAGCAATTTGGCTTATTGTCAGGGGAAGCATTTGTCACATTCAGTCATCTTGTTTAACCAAGTTTTCATACAATCATAGAATCAGTAAGGTTGGAAGGGACCTCTGGAGATCATCTAGTCCAACCTCTCCGCTCAGCAGGGTCACCTAGAGCATGTTAGACAGGGTTGCATCCAGGCGGGCCTTGAAGTTTTGTACAATTTCAGTGAAGATTGCTTATTCAACCTGGGACATATGTTACTTCTCCTCTTCATCCCAGTTATCTCTTAATGCTGCTCTTTGTGAAAATAACAGCTAAATAGAAGACTGCTTGCCAATGCTAAAACGGAGATCAGAGTCATTCTTTCACTGTTTTCCTATTATAACTAATATTAAAACATACTTCCATTGTATAAAGCTCGTTTTCTCAGAAAGCTATTCCAATTTTTTTAAAGTCTTCGTAAATCTACATTCAGACACTAGAAAAAAATGGTTAGATTTCTGTAGGTTCCTTGAAGATTTTATTTATTTTATTCTCAGAGGTACTGAAAGTTTTGCAATTTCACAAGTATAATCGTTCAGTTGGATGCACAAATATGTGCTTCACAGTCCAGCTTCAAACAGGCATCTTGGAAAGACTGTATTTCAGTCTCTAGACTCATTAAATCTTACAATAACTGGGATTTCATGTTTGCATTCCAACAAGAAGAGACCAGTAAACTTAAAAATATTTCTGTCTTAAAAAATGTATTCTTCAAACTTCAGAACTGAAACTGGAGCTTCTGTTGAATGGAGTTGGGTATTGAGTGATTCTCTCTCCCATGTGGTGGAAACATTTCACTAAGGTAAGTAGAAATAGTTTTCCACAAAAGATAAGGATTCTATGGCTTCTACCTTTCAGGAGGGGTACGATGATGAAGCAATCATCGATTGCTTTTCATCGATGATGAAAAATGTACTAGTCTCCATGAAATTAGATGTGCAAACAGCTCTGCCCTCAAGAGTTTTTAGTAAAAACAGGCAAGACAGATCAAGGAAACATCTTCTACAGATGTGGATTAGATGCTGAGTTTACAGATTAACCAATGAATTCAGCTCTTTAATCAGTTCTTTTAATGATAAATCCATTCCAGACATATAGAATGGAAAACTGAAGGAGGCACAGTGCATGGACATGCAGTCTTTAGAAATATGTTATTTTCTGATTACTTGGAAGACAATTTTTGATGATCAAAAATGTGCTGTGCACTTTCTTTGTAGTTCATCAGATGAAGAGAGGAAATTATTAAAAAGAGAGGAAATTATTACTTTAAAAGACTAACATGAACACAACAATTGCAAAGTCAACGACCTCCTGAAGTCTCTTCCAACTTGTTTTTTCCTATGATCTTAACTCAGAATCAGCATTCGTATGAAAAACCAAAAAAAAAGAAAACAATCATATTATTTTTAAAAAGCTATTTTTTATTTAAACAGAATGCAAACACTAAGCTGTTAGTCATAAAAGATAAAATCATATTTCATTTTAAATATGAAACCTTTAGTAAGGGAATCAGCATGATTCTCATTTCTTTCTCTCACCCCATTTATTTAGAAAGATTTAAAACTTTATGTGTTTGTACAATGAGGCATTTCACAAAAACCAATCACTGAAAGGATTTAGAGTTAGGATTTGGTTTTGACAATGGAGAAAAATTAAATTTAAGAAAAGTTTTTAGGTCATGTGACCCATATGATGCTAGAAGAAATTATGTATGAAATAAATAGTCATCCCTGCCTCTATAAAGTTGCCACTTTCATTGTAGTTCTAATATAGAGCACTGAAGATCTAATACAGACCACTGAAGGAGAAACAGAATATCTCTACTATCTTTTTGCCTTCTTATCCTCTCACTAAAAAAAAAAAAAAAATAAATCTCAGAATGAAATTGTATATGTACTATTTTTCCTGTATGGAAAAAATCAGAGAAATATACTTAAACGTCATGCCCATCTTCTCTAGAAATCTTTCCAGATGTACTTAAAAAGCTCAGATAGCCATAGCCTTAGATGTGTGTCTATGATGGCACAAACACCGTGATTTATCTTTTTAAAATCTAGTCCAAACTATGTACATACATATTAAAAAGTATTTTATATATATATATATTTATAAGCTATAAATATATGTTTTACATATATATAAAGTGTGTATATATAAATAAATAAATACACACACACATATATATATAAACCTTTTCCTAGGGGGTATCAGCTGGAAAACCCCAAATAAAATCATCAACAACCATATTATCTTACTCCTGAATATCTCTTTTCGTGCTACATCAAAACAAAACAAATTTATATCAGCTCTATAATTCTATGTAGTATATTTTATTAGCCAAAAAGGGACTTTGGGGAGGAGGATTTTGCTATCCCTTTCAGGTAAATTGATTTTAAGAGCCACAATTAGCTACTGTCTAGTTATCTTAATTCAGAAATCTATCTTTGTTAACGAATCAAAAAAGAGACAGTGTTTGGTGAGATAGGATCTATGAAACCTTCTGATGCAATCTAAGCTACTAAAAAAGGTTAGTTCCCTGCATGATGCAGGAGCTTTATGGAGGCGTGGGAATCAATTGCTTTACATGCAGAACTTAAGAATCTTCATCTTTTCAGCTTAGATTTCCCTGTCTGACCAAAGATACAAATAAATCAACCATCTGATGTGACCCTATCAGTCTGGTTCAGAAGTGAGTCTTCCTTTGTTCCTGCGAGGACACAGAAACAGCTGCTTATAGACAGGAGAGAGGTTGCAGTGTTCAGTTCGGGTCTTGGACAACTGATAAAATGGACTGTAATGCAGTGGATTAGACACACTTTCTGAAGACCAGAGGATTTTTATTTGTCATAAAATAAATGAAGATGAACATAGGAAATAATATATAAAATATAGGAGTCATAAAGAGAAATTATTTGGAAATCTAAGACCCTTGCTGAGACTTAAATTTTTAATATGACTAGAAACCAACTCTGGCTGTTATATAAAAGTCCATCAAAAGTTAGAGAGACTGAATTCAATCAAACAAAAAGATGGGGTGATACCACTAACGGTCATGTTGAAGACAGTCAACACCACAGGTTTGCAAATTGAAACTGAGAAAGAAAATTCAGTGCAAGAGAAATCAGATAAGTAAAATTACGAGAAGGTTAGTTATTCTATCCATCATTCATTTCTGGAGTCCTTAATTTAACTTGGGTAGCAGGAAGAGGTGTATAGGAGCAGTTAGCTTTTAGCATCACCTTCTGCTGCAGGCCATTTGGTGTCCCACCAGCTGTACCCTTTTGTTCAGAGAGAGCCTGCTGCAAGCAGATAATATCCAAACAAAACCACTTACCAGCATGCAAAAGGTAGCCATTGGTACTGGTTTAAACAGCTCATTGATAACCCCTAAATTTCTAAATGTCTAATATAATATGGACACAAGACACGATCATTTCTCAAGAAAGAGGCAAAGGTCAGTAACAGAAAGAGATGCTATTATCCCCTCTCAGGATACTGCATCACATAAACAACATATCCAGCACACTTCATCTCCCACTTCACCCCAAAAAGACCAAAAATGCCATGTTTGATACTGACTAAAACCAGTCAGTATATTTTCGTTACAAAAATTTTACCCAGAGAAAGGAAAACATAAAGAGGAAAGTTATTAAAAGCAAAGTGTTACTTAATGCTTATACATTTTATTGCTTAAAGTATGTCTCTTCTGAAGAGTTGTAATGGTTAAAATGGCTATTTAACATTATAGTAGGACAAAGAGTAAATGGTAAATATATCTGAAGCCTTTGGTTCTGGGTTGATATGTACATAAATATTAGAATAAAAAAAAATGAGTAGAAATTCTGAAAACAGAATTTCCAGGAGTGCCTAGGCAGCCCCAGCTTCCCACTGCTTTGATCTCTGGTTGTGAAGTGGAAACCAACAGAGTTCAAGAAGCCTGACCAAAGAAACAAATATCTCTTAGCAAGAGGTAGGGTGAACTTCATCTGAAAATTTAAACATGAACTCCAGTGTGTAAATTAAAAAAATATATATTCTACAAGCAAAAGCAGAAATTTCATGTATTGTAGCAGTATGGGGTATAAAAGGTCAAAGATCAAAAAGACTAGCTTTTTCACTACAAGGAAATGTGAGTGGTCCCCAACAAGGTAGTGGGAGACATGTAGATAATCACAGAGACATTTCACTGATGTATCCATACAATAAAGATCAAATCTTGGAAGCCTGAGAAAATATACTGCAGTCTTAGATTCTTAACCATGTAGCCACATTGATATTTTAAACATATACATGGATAATCTATAATGTCATATAACAGAATAAGGAACATTCTACACATAAGGGCAGAGCATAGCTTCTAAAAGCAAACTAAACTAATATACTACTGTTAATAAATCAATGTTGATTTTTAGTTGTTGTTTCAAATTAGTTGGACACCTATTGGCCAGTGGTGGCATGATTTCTCTAGGATCTACATGTAAGCCAGCTCCTTCTTTCCCCCTACCTTTTCTTCTACTAGTCTCAAAGACTGCTGGATGCATATTATATCTTGAACGCTTTTTAATCCCAATCCTATACTACTGCGTCCCCCCAGGATGCCCCAGTCAAGTGCTCCTTACCCCAAGCACCTAGAGCCCCCTCACTTGGATGTCCCCACCGTCCCGCTCCTTGAGCAGAGCAGCCTTGCAGTTGCATCTCCCACAGCCCTCACTCCACATGGCCCCACTGCTTACCGGTCTCCAAAGCGAATTCATAACATGATATTTTGTCTAGCATAGCCTCAGGTCTTGAAGGGATGTCCACATTTAGCAGGTGTCTATGGGTTTACCTTTGCACAAAGCTCCACAGACCACCCGTGAAGAGGGGATGCAGATGAACTACTGTGGTTCCAAGACACCTGAAACAACATTGCTGATCATGACTGAAATATTGATTAAAAACAGGTAAAATATGTAAAATACAGTTTGTAGGTATGTAAATTCTCTAAATTGGTTCACTTATAGTCTTGTTTCAGTTACTAAGAAATTCTTGCAAGAAAAAAAGAACACAATAGTCCCAATTCACTAGATGATACCTGATATTAAGCACCTTCAAGGTGCTTTCATAGGGCTAGGGCTTATTCACACTGTCAGCGTTTAGCCACACTAGGTTTGGAGATGAGTGACAATTTCTGGTTACTGAAGAGGTAAACTCTTCTAGAGAGTGGCTCTCACCCTGCACCACTGTTGGCAAGGAACCCCTTCTCTCCTCAGCTAGCTTCCTACCAGAAGCGTGGTGAATGACCATCTCATATGACACAAGACTTTCACCTATTAGGTGCCCTGCTCTCTTGACAGCCTTCTGGATACTTCATTTTAAATTTCTGTATTTATAAATCACTTCCCATCCCATAAAAATATGTGCTGCGTCACTGTATATGACAGCAGACATATGAAATTATCACTAAGCATTTATATGCTTGTAAACTAGATTATTTTTCTTTTTTAAAAAAATGGCCACTATGCCTATTCTTCCCATAATTCTTGCTTTCCTGCTTCAAATATCTTCCCACAGTTTTCTAATTGCCCCATTTGCTTTTTTGTGACTTGTTTCATTTATTTCATATTTCAGTTATCAGCTTCCCTTGACCCTTATTTTGTCTGTTTTCCTGCTGCCCAGTAACCTGGTTTCCTTTTCCTCAGGGTTGTATTCTGCGAGGTATCAAGAACAACTTGCTGAAAAAAAGACTGAACTAAGGTGTTCTATCAAAAAACAAACTTTTTTTCCCCCTTGACTTCTATCAACAGAGTATCTACTGTCACAGAACCATTATTAAGTCTTTTTGAGGACAAGGATCCTTGATCCTTAAAGAACAGCATTTCTTAATAGGAAGTTAGAATTTAATTTTTGTGTCCATGCAAATTTACTTTTACATGCATACATACCTACACATATAAATACCTACAAATATATAGGGCCACTGCTGTATATGTTGGAAGAGACTTGAATACACACAGGCATGTACACATACAATTATACAATATTAATATCTCCTTACACAGCAAAGTCAACAAAATCAAAGTCAAGCTACTAATGATTATTCTTACATGAATATATGATATCTGAACTTATGTTAGATACCTCCATATCTGACATTTCGTAATTAAATTCCTTGAGAGGGCTGTATAAACATTTATAACAAATTCCTTTAAGAAAAGCTGTCAAACTTTGGCTAACCAAATCGTGATTTTTAAACGTATTTATCAAACTTTATTATTGTTCAGGTTTTATTTTGCCAATAAAATGTTATTTCTCATACCTTATTTAATTAGAAAACTAAAACAATTTGTGAGAAGGATAATTTATTCTTTCTAGGAATAAATCATTATTTTTGTAAATTTCCAGATAACATACCTGCTACTCCAATGAAGTGATGCTATACTGAAATCAATTTATTCTGCCAACAACAAAAAACAAATCTATCTCTGATGTGCCACGTGAGCATAAACTATACTTGGAAAAGACCAAAGACTGTGATTTAATCACATATGCTGAGATTTAATATACCATTTAAAATTATGTTAACACATTGTGACTACTGCTTCGAGGTCTCCAAAAAAAAGGGGGGGAAGGGAGTGGAATAATGATTAGGGATTTCAGTCTGATCCCAGCACTACTAAAAAAAAAAATCAATGAGAAGATGATTGCTATCTCATCCATTAATCAGAAAGTCAAAAAGTCTGATTGAGTACCTCACTGTAATGTAGAAAGTGAGTAGAACTAAAATTAGTTAAAATGAACTCAGTGTTTATCAAGATATTACTAGATGCCTTCAGCAGTATTTGCAGCAGAGATTATTTGTGAATAGTGAAAAAAAGGTCATGGATTTCCTGGCAAGTATTCTCAAGGATAAGCAAAGGAAGAAGACTCTATTTATTTATTTATTTTGTTTTGTTGGAGCCACCACCCTAAGAACAGCAGTTGGATTCGGAAATATGGGAACAGAGCAATAATGATGTTTTCAGTCAAGTTTAGTAAGAATTCCTAACTGCAGCATTATCGGGTTCAGTAGTACAGCTCCTTGAGATCATCACAACCAAGGAGAGTCAGTCCAGCTGGGGGTATGATAGTCCAGCAATTCTCCACGTCTACAACAAGTCCATTACCACAATCACTGGTCCCCAAATCCTGCAGCAGTGGTATCAGGGGAAACTTAGACTGAGCAACACTAGGAGCTCCATTTCTTCAGGAAGGAGATTAAATCACTAGGCTCAGCCACAGTTTATGCTCAGATTTCTTAAGTATCCAAGATGCACTCAAAGAAATGCATATCTTCTCTAGATTAAATCTGATTTTAACACATATGTTATCATGTCACTGCAGCCCCTACCTCCAACACAGAAATGATTTTACTATAAAAGTGATATTATTATTATAAAAGTTACTAGTAGTTATACAATCTTATTTTGTTTATAATAAAACTTAGGCTTTATTTTCTGTGCTTCTGAATTATGCAAATAAATACGTATAGTCTCTTTAGCTGGCAGACTGAATATAAATTATTTCTCTGCCCTTGAAGTCAATAAATGTCTTAAACAGCTTTTATGAAGACATATAGCATAGATATTGGCTGAAAAGAAAAATATGTAAAATCTAATGTCTTGAGAATGAAGACATGAATCCTTTTCTTAAGAAGTTTCCTATCTTAAAGATACTTTAAATGTCTGATGAAATAGAGTATTAGGGCTTGGAAGGAATGAAGTTCTCTCTTCCTCTATGTTTTATTTATAAAAGTATTTTCTTTTTTCTTGTTGACTTCTT
The DNA here is from genome assembly GCF_028389875.1 of Rhea pennata. NCBI lineage: Eukaryota > Metazoa > Chordata > Aves > Rheiformes > Rheidae > Rhea > Rhea pennata. The sequence goes on along the minus strand of NC_084664.1, from coordinate 82,283,806 downwards.
TTTAAGCAACAGTATATCTTCACTCAGGAATACTTGAATCAAGAGTGTGAGAACATTTGCATCTTTAATTGCACTTTTTCTTGCACAGTACTTTGGATAATAAAGCCTCCAAGGAGAATCATGTCAACTGGACTAGCTGCTTAATTCTTAATGACCGTTGTCAAATTAAGGATGCAGTATCCCAAAATGGTGACAGTCTTTGAACCAGCTAAACTGGCTGTCCGCCTCATTCCAATAAAGGCACCAGGAGCTGACAATAGCCACAGTACTTTTTCCTTCTGATCATTCTTCAAGAGCTAAAGTTGCAACCCCTATGCCTCATCCCCCTTGTTTCCTCCTGCTATAGCTAAATCATTGCCACTGGCAATTCATCCAGATAATTTCAATTTGCTGCTAATCAAATAACCATTAGTGTTAACTGATGGGCACTTTTATGATGGATGCACTGATTTAAAAACGGGAAGCAGGAAAATCTGAGAGCACAAGTGTCTGTAGCTATTCCCTTACACAACTTCAAGGTCACTACAAGTTGGCAGATAGTAACAAAGACTAGAAACTCAGTTAGAACTATTAAAATAAGCAGATTTAAAGAGCAAACTGCTGTTTTTCCTTTAGCACTGTGAGGGAGCATCAAGGGCAGGTGATCCTGGAGCCGCAGGTCCCAGCAAGGCAGGTGGCAGCAGCAGCAACCTCATCCACCTAGGTGGAGCCGGAAAGTGGAGGCTGTGAGTTGGATCAGGATCAGCTCTGGTGACAGCAACCTGGTTGGCCAAGAGCCCAGCCAGCTTCACCTTCACAGCAGCCCTTCTCAGCCTCCCACGACTGGCAAAACTCCTACTGGGGCAGGGGACCGCACTCCTGACCAGTACTTCAAAATTCACCAAATTGCCTGAAGTACAAGGTAATAAGGATTTGGACGTTTAAGCTTTCTTTTCGAACGAGTGAATTTAGGGAAAAAATCCAATAGAATTTAGAGTAAAATTTAGAAATACCAATTTCCAGTTCTCTCTTCAGGTTCTGTAGGTGGCAGGAAACTCAATTCAAAAATAAAGATAAAACAGAGGTTTCTTCAGATGGAGCTTTATATCAGCAATTATCAATTTTTGTGCAGTGCAGTCTACTTAAAAACACAGAGCATTGGAGGAGGGCCTCCATATATATGTATTTTGAATAAGACAGAAGAAATTTTCTTGCTGAAAGATGTTAGATTTAAGTTGGTGCACATGCAAAATGAATAGCCATAGAATAGCTTTAAAAATTCCTTTCAAAATAAATCAATTTTTGTAACTGAGAATATGTTACTTATTTTATCACTAGAAAGTGTAAACTTAATATTAAAACAAAAATCTGTGCATGAGGAGGTTAATAGGGATCAGGCTGAATGTGTATTAAAGAAAAGGTTAAAATGTTCAAACCAGATACTTAAATAGGAGGTTTCTAAAAGCACTGGAATAGCAAGACATATCACAAAATTATTCACAGCCAAAATATTTATAGCTTCTTCACATAAGGCTTGCTTGTAAGTTGTTATGGAGATTTGACTATTACAGAAACTTTGCAAATAAAGAGAATTGTGGGGTTTTTTTTGAGCAAGAACAAAACACTTCAAATTGCATTTCAAAATGAAACACAATGAAACCCATAATCCTACTTCATTTTTATCAGGAACCAAAACTAAAGTGAGATATACACCAAAGGGCTGTTTCTGCAGTGCTCCTGAACAGCTGCAGACAGGGACGATCTCTTTACCTGAATACCGAGACTAACTACATGATGTTTCTAGTCTAATTTCTTGCTTGTGGAAACTGAAGAAGCACTAGGTACGTGATCAACTTTTATATATCCAGATGAGCTAAATTTCATCTTTTACTAAAGGACACTTTATACCTAATTCTATTAACAAGTTGAAACAATTAAAAAATATGTATCATATTTATTTTGAATTTTTTAAAAATTATTTAATAACTATTTAAAGTGATTTGTCCTTCAGAAAATGGTGCTGTAAGAATTTCCTTCAAGTTCACTCTACACTACTGGGAAGACAAAAGTCCAGAGCAGAGAATAAATGATAAGAGCAACCTCTTCCCATTTTGCACAGATTCATAACAGAAATAAGAGAAAATGAAAATTTAAAGTTTTAATAACATTACTTTTGATGACATTGTAAACCATTTGTTTTTTAAATTGTGTTTTGAGACAAAAGACAGCCACTATATCTCAACTAGCAGTGGCGATAAGTAAAAGAATAATGTAGGATTTGCTGTTCTCCCGCAGCAGCATACTGTAATTTTATTACTCTGGAAGAAAGTGCACCCTTACTTTTATAGAGCAAGGTTCCATTGTGTGTCCTTTTTGATCTATGTACATTTACATCACAACCTCTGTCTTTTAATCTAAAACTTCTTCACTGATAGCACAAACCATTTGGAAGTTCTTTATTCTCAGTCATATCTTAGTTCTCCTTTAGTATCGATACTCATATTTGTGGCAGATATACTGCAGAATCTTTATTAAGCCCATATAATCATAGTCATCTGTGCAAATGCCTTTTTCCTCTCTTCCTTTATGAGAAGACACTGTTTTAATAAAGTCATTGTTGAGATGACGAAGAACAAAAACTGAATGAAACCACATTTTTGCACATATTATACATTTATACATGTTTTTTCATGACACTTTATTTTTCTATTAACATTTATGAAGAAACAAAATGAACTTTATACAAAGGAGATATGTACAGTAGCAATATTTAACAAAAAGCTAAATAAGGAAATGTATATGGATTTCTTTGTCTATTATCAGTTACAAAAGCAGCAAGAAAGAAAGCATGGTAGCATTATTGAACCAAAACCCAAAGTATGCTCCACCTATGGAGATGAACCTTTCTGATCTCCTACATTTAGATAAGTGAGAAAAGGTTTCCACTAGTCATGATTGTATAACTTCTTCCAGCTACGAGACGATGCTTTGTGTTCTTACTCATGATTTTCAAGTCAACAAGCAAACAAAAATACAGAGGAGCCTACATGAATAAGGCAGAGCAGGGATTAGAATGAGCTTTGTGATTCAGGCTATGCACCCCAACTCTAATCTGATGTACCAGCAATGGCTCACTTTACATTATATTTATTAATAGGAATAAGTAGTTGCATAATTTTGTGCTCAGCAGGATTATTCATTATGATCCCAAATTTATAGATTCAGCTAAATTCTAGTATCCAATAAAACTGAAGACTATCAAACATCCAGAAGAAAGAGAACAAACTGCAAATATCAGACACAGAAAGGTGCTTACAAACTAACAAAAAGACCAGGCAGTGAACAGTAAACAGCATAAGGATCATTTTAGAAATGCAACATATTTGCCCAGCTGTAGAAATGCATAGTGGGAAAAAATACTCCCAAAATATGAAAAGCCAAAACAGAAAATGTCTACTTTCAGCAAACTGAAAATCTGGACTGAGGAGAAATGTGCTATTTGAGAAGGCTTCCCCTGTGAAGCTTTGCGAAGCAAAGCAGTGCTCCTGAGCAAATATCAAAATCTGATCAATTTAGATGGGAACAGCGTGTTAATAAGAGAGAATTATCAACAAACCTACAGGTCATTTATATAAAAATCTTGCTTGCAATAGCAAAGAAAAAGGTACAAAAGTAGGTCACACAGATCTGCACGTTTAATAAGGGTTTCAAATGTATGGCGTTCATTTCCATGGATGATTTTGACAGTTTTGGCACTTATGCTGTGGGTCTGTGGCAAACATACCAGTGGTTCAAGGTATGGTAAAATGAAGACAGCTTCCAAGTTGATCAAAATTGACTAACACATTGGAAGAAAAAAGTCAACTTTGAAGGCAAAAATGCAATCAGATATTGCCCAGTACAAGCTGTATCTTAGCAGTTTTCATTCCCTTGCTGGAGTACTGAACAGCAGGTGAGAGAGAGAGAAGCTTTTAAGAGAGGTACAAATGAAAATTGGGGTTCCCAGATAAAACTCCTTTGGGAAATTCAAGACAGTAGGGTGCCCTTACAGGACAGAGGAGCAAGTGCCCCATGAACTGCAACAGGCCTGTTTTCCCACAGAGGAAAGAAATATTTCCTTGTGTGAGTGAAAAGGTTTATCCAAGAAATACCTCTGACAAAACCTAAAACTACTGAAAGGAAGGAATGTGAGTGAGCAGTGGGAGGCAAGCAAAAAAAAAATATAGGACTACGTAATGACACAAAAAAATGATGTTTTGTAGAAGTACTTACTATTATCAAAGCTATCTACCTGTGCTTTCTGTTTCTAAATATAGTGTGGATTTCATGTCCAAATAAATAGCTCTTTTGTTTATAAAGTTAGTAGAAACTACTGCTATTTAGCATAATGGTTTTCAGTGGTAAGAAGGACAGACTATGGAAATTAAAATATGATCTACCCTTAAGAACAGCTTTGCAGACATTCCACATTATGGGATTTAATCTCGATGCATTTCTAGCACTTAAATTGTTGTTGCTTCAGAATTCAGAAGGAAAACCAGAGTTTTCTCCCTTGCTAATTCTTTTCTAGGCAGCTTTCATAGATGTGCTTGGAGCCAAACATACGGCATTTCTAGCTTTTAAAGTGGGCTGCAATTCACTGTGTGATCTAATCTCTGCTTAGATCAGGCTATTTTAGTTTACTAACAGCACCGATGATTAAACATTGGTATTTTCATCACATGCCACAAAATCAATTGATTTGTCATCTCAGCAGGTCTGGTTGATTCTGAACTAGAGCGCCTTTCAGTGCCTCCGTGATCTCAGTGTGGGATTAGTTTAACTGCAAGCTGCTACTGCAAAGGCATGCCCTAAGAGCACAGCAGGAAGGGGAGCAGCAGCGGGCTCGTCACGAGGCAGAGGCACGCTTGCTGCGGCTGCGGAAGAGCCAAGGTCGTGACAGAAAGAGAGAAAAGAGAGAAATCCATGCAACAAGAGATTAGTTCCCAGGGCCATTCCTTTCTTTGGAGATTGCAAAATTCTTTATAGGTATAGCTCTGGGGATTTAAATACAGGAGACTTTTCATTTTCTTTTTTTTTTTTCCTCCCTTCTGCCAGAATCTTTGTGTGCTCTACACTCAAATAAAAAAATCTTAGCAGCACAGAATGGATTAATACAGGATTACAAGAAGAAGATTATATTTCTGGATCCTCTCATCTCCTTTTTTTAAAATGTACTCCCAATATAACATTGCATGTATTCAGAGTGATTCCTTTATGCAGAGCTGTGTATTAATATGGCTGTCAAAAGAAAGTCATTTTTACATGTAGCTCAGATTTGTGAGGATCCTGAGAGGATTTATTTAGCTTACAAAGAAGGTTAACAGGAATATTCATTAAAACTCTAGAATGATTTAGGATTTAAATGTTTCCTTATATCATGCACACTTCCTTGCCTCGTATTTGGCCTTTTAGATACAGTATTACCTGGCGTTATTTTTCTTCTCCTTCCTCCAAATATTTTATGCCTTCTGACATTCTTGTGTAATAGAAATTCCAGCAGAAAATATCACAGACTCTCTCTGTTCCTTTCATCCTGAGAACAATATTTCTCTGAGCTTTGCCAGTCACCAACATTTACTCATCAGAAAGGCCTGCTCCTGCTCCTATTGAAGTCAGCTGAAACACTTCCAGTGTCAGTCAATGGGCTCCCCAACTCTCTGAACAGCATTTAATCCAGAATATTTTAAAAAGAAAAAAAATCTACTATTCTTCAAAAAGAAGAGTAATGGTAGTTTCTTAAGAGTTAAGGCTCCTAAGCATCATTACAAAATGTGAAATGATTCTAAAGTTTTATGCATGTTTAACTGATTTGAATATAACAAATTGTGGATCATGTCACTGATTTCTGTTTCTGACCTGAGATATCCCATAAGCTACATTGCAGAGATGGCCAATATTGTAGTTTAGTTAGATGAATTTGTATCTACAAGAACAGGCTGGGACTGCTGCCCACATTTTGTTCTGACTTAATTCTGACCAAAACACAAGTCTCCAGCAGTAAAACGCTACTACCATAAACCATTGCCCTGCAACATGCAACTCTTTATCTTGCTTTATGAATTATTTAACTTAAAAATCAAAAAACCTATTTCTCAGTTGATCCTACAGAAGCAGTTAAATCTGAGAACTCACAAAAATCATTTAATATCAAATTCTAATAGAAGACTTAATTGAATCAAATTGTCTTTTCTACTTCTGTAAGCACATGCAGCAGAAATCTAGTAGATCCTGCCATGAGATGGACCTAATTTATTTTCTTCATTTCTATGCAGAAGAGTTAGTTATTAACATAACTCTTATTAACCTAATGTAGGTAGGTTATGTGGGAATAGGATCTATCATTTCTGTATGAAAGAATGAGGAATCCACTACAAAAATCAAAGTTTTATGGCAAGTTCCTGCAGTTCATTTTGTTAAATTGTATCACTCAACTGGGTGGCAAGCGGTAGACAGCAAGAAATCTAGAGAACCAAGGAAGGGTACTGAAAGATATAGGATTTAGGCAGGCTGATTCTCCCTTTGCTGTTGTTGATTTTATATAATTATTAGGATAAAAGACTACATTTCCTTCTGTGATGGAGAAATTCAGGGAAACAAAGGGAAAATAGGGAAAACTAATTTGCCATTTCTTTTCTCTGAAATCACCTCTTGCAGAGTGTCTTTTAGCTCTTGCACAAAGGACAACTAGCTCTGCCAGTTTGCACTCATCAGTCAGGGGTAAGGTGTTGAGCAAGTGGATAAATAATTCACTTTTTCCCACAATCTCCTCCATGGACAAAAGGAGAGAAATTTTTTCCAAAAAGATCTTCCTAAATTAGAGCAGAATATTAGCGATTACAAGAATCCCTTTGAAGTTATATCTAGCATATGTTCTTGTGATGCCAGCTGGTGGCACCACTGCAGAGCTAGATGTGAGGGGCTATAACCCACCTATCCCATCTTTTCAGAGAGCATAAATAAAGTTAGCGTAAACAAATAAGCCTCTATAGCCTACGCTCCACTTTTCCTGAAATGAAGCACAGTCAAAAAAGCCTCTTAGAAGGAAAAATAGGCAAACAGAGCATCATACCAAGTAGGCAGAGTTAACTTGCCAGTGATGTGATTAATCAGCTGCTATCAATAGTCAAAGATCCTGATAATTTATGTAGACAATGAAATGTGCAAGTTCAGCAAGAGCCTGATACCAGGCATCTATCTTTAGAAAGTGTTTAACTCCAACCCGTATGCAGCATGCGAGCTCTTGGCGCTCTGGCTTGCTCCCTGTGCCAGCAGCACGACACCAGCATCCCACCACCAAGTTCCTTCTCGGTCCCCAGTGGGGCAGAGGATGCTCCCCTGTATCCTCAGCTGGTTAAAACAGCGGTTGGTTGTTTGTATTCACTAACCTAAATGATTCTTTCAGTAACCCTGGGTTTCTACCTGCTCTAACAACTTCCTGCGTTCTTAAATATAGGCAGTAGGCAGGAATTGAGAGAGTTGCAAAACATCTACTCTCCCACTGAGCTAGCTGTTTCTACAGGTAGGCTTTTATTTTTTGAGGTGCCTAAGTAGCCCATATGACTTGTGGGAACGTAGGTTTTTAGTGACCTCCCTCTGTCACCCCTGTTTTACAGTGTCTGCATAGAGATTACACCTGGGCTTCTTTTATGTCAGGCTCTGAAAGTTCAAATTGAAGCAGAACCTTCACATTGCCTACCTAATCTTGGCCCCCTATTTTCCCTTTACAAGCCACTCTTTTGAGGCACAGTCCCCTCAGCAACTCAGAATAATTCTATTCCTCAAAAAGTTAATGCAGCTAAAAAGAAGAGTATGTGAGATGAAGACAAAAAAAAAAAAAAAAAAGTAGTTTTCATGTGACATTCTTTTTAGTGTGGATTATTCTTATTAGTTACATTGAAAAAAAATCTATGGGTTATGGATGTGAGGGGAGAGACTTGGCTCTTCAGATTTCCAAGTTTGTCATCAAGACTGCTGAATAAATCTGACCTGTGGCTCAAAGACATGAATAAAATTGTGTCAATAAAAGTTCAGGTGCTGGCTGTAGTAGTTTTATTTATCCTGCAAATATCAGGCTCATAAAATAGGTCAACCCATTTTATTTTATTCTGTTGGAGCACTATTCCTCAGTTCTGGTGCAGAGGAGAATCTTCTAGGAATAAGAATAATCCTTCCTTTTTACTTTTCAATCCATGATGTCCATAAATAGATTTAAAGAATGGATAGCAGTAACTGATCATTATAATGATGGACAGCTGAGTCTGTTAGGAGCTGAACTAAGAGCAGTAACTAATTTCAAAGACACAGGCTAGAGAAATTAAGCCTTGCAGTTTAATTGTCCTTTTGACATTAAGCTGCAAAAGAACATCAAAATAAAATAAAAAACAAATTAGTGATAACATGCATTCTTTTAATGGTTATATCATACAAAAGCTTGTGTGATATTATACTTAATAGCAATGGAGGCTGAAAGTAGAAAAAAAACTCTACACTTGAACCTACAATATAGTCTGTACCTGAATGATATTTAAAATGGGAACTGAAAATGTTTGTATCTTTTTACTGAACTCCTGTTCAAGGTCATAAGACTAGTTGCTTCTAGCTTTTAAAAATATGACTCTAGATTAAAGTTAAGAGTTTTTTTCTTTACTATATCAGCAGTGCTCTGCTTGAGGTAACAGTGGACTCAATAAATTGAGTACCTAGCCAAACGCATTTGGCTGTCTCTTGTCCTCTGGTTATTGTATAGCATTTGAAGTGTGTGTGCTAGTACAAGAATAAAATTAAAGTTCTTCTAATATATACTTCAGATACAGTATTTTGAAGAATTGATTCCTAGCATTTTTACTTTGAAAATGTACTTTTTACAATCTTAGGACATTTTGTCATCCATATCTCACTCCATATGTTCTTTCACTGAAAGCAGGGGGACTGGTCGTAAGAAACTGAGCAGGGCAGACAGGAACTGGTCCAGGAAATAACGTTTTTATTGAAATCAGCAAAGGAGCTCCCTCTCTCCTCAGCATGGTCAGCTGTACGTTTTAATGAAGACTGTATAGATTCTTCTGTTTTATTTCTGCGTTCTTGGGTTTTTTTCCATCACCTTCTCACATTCTCCTTCTCACTTTCTTTTACTTATAAGTGTTTTAAACATTGTCTTTAAAATAGCATTTTAAAAATCTGACTGTTTTTAAGGTATATTTTCCTTTATTTCCTCTTCTATATGGGTAATTTCTCTTTCCACTTCTCCTAGAAGCTACCTGTTTTTTGTTCTTTATCTCTTCCTTGTAATTTTTTTTCCTCCTCTGGGAATTACTTTTCTCTGTTCTTCTTTTTTTTTCTCATGACAGACCCTCAAATTATTCAGACACTAATTCTATCCTTCCTTTCACTCATATTACACTGTGTAATGCCACTGCGGTTGCTTTGTGCACATACTTTGCCAAATAATGACCGTTCCCAGAGGAATCTGCCATTTGTGCAAGTGAAAGAGCACTCCAAAAGCATTTTAACTGCTGTTTCAGCTACCATACTTGCAGTCTTTAACTGCTGCTTTGTCTGAATTTACCTGGCTGTCAGGCTATACATTACATAAAGTTTCAGACCTGAGATACCAGCTAACAACACATAAACTGAGTGTATGTTCTACCCCATTAGAAGGTGATAATTAAAAGGAGGTAAAGTTTGGCTCACCTGCCTTTCATCTCCCCTATAGATTTCTCTGGTGTGGCTCTGTGTGTACACTAGGTTTAATTTGCCTTCAGAAGATGTGGTACACTGGTGTCCCCTGCAGCTAAGGGACTGAAGGTATCCCAGGAGAGCAAGCTGAGTACAACACAGGCAATGGTAAGAATACAGATTTACCAAGACTGCTCTAAAGCAAAAGGAGCGAAGTCTGTACCCTGCAACTGCAAGATTGAAGACAGAATCACAAAATTTTCCCAGAAAAAAGGAAACACTGGTTATATATGGTAAATCTAACCATTTTAGCTCAAGATTAAATACTCTGTTGCTTGATTGAGTGCATGTTTCACAGAAATCTCTTTAGGCACTCTGTCTGCAATCATGACAGTATTTTCAAACAAAAGACTTAATCTTCGGGCTCAGCTAGTCTCTGCAGGAACCAGCTGGTTAATCTGATCATGATTGCAATGCTTCCTTGCTCCCATGCCTAATTCACTGTGGCCCAGACCGGTATTTTCCTGAATGATTTGGGGAGGTGGACAAACAGACATATAATTTTTTCCTCCTCTTAAAATTTCCCTTTGCCTTAATTAGAGATTGCCTCTAAATATTTGAGCTATTTAATTTTAAATTAATTTTAAAGTTTCATTACGGGAAGTTATGCACAGAAGACTGGGGAACTTTCTTTCTACTCCAGCTCTGAGCGATACTGAGAAATCTGCAAGCAATATATGATGGATTATTTCCCAGCTATTACTTTGCCTAAGAACTGAACCCCTCAAAAATAAATGTGACCTTAAAAGGAAGCCAAGGAAGCCAAGCAATCAAGAATTAGCAATGATTCTAAGCTTAAGTATTAGATTGACCAGGAATTTTTGCTATGCTCCTTGTTTGAACAAGGTGTCCTGGCAGACTCCTACAAAACTGTATTTGCCTATATCATATGCAGACTTTGGAAGCACTGTATGTCTGATACATGATTATACAGCTACCTTGCCTATTGCTACTTAGGTACTGAAGCCCTTATTTAGGAACAGATCCTCAGCATAGCTGTGCAAAAGAAATAGAGATGTTTCTACCATCTTAGCCATCTGTTTAGAGAGTCCACAGCAATGGACTGCTCACGCCCAGGCACTAGTTTGGAGTCTTTGCTATTAGTGAGCTTTCCTGGTGCTAATTCTGCATTTCCCCACTTGTGCCTGCTCACTTCAGGCCACCACTATGTACAAACTATTCTGCTCAAAGCCTCACATCCTCACTAAAATTTCTATCATCCAGTAGAAGGATTTGATCTGGCCATTGTTTCTAATGTGGCTGGCTGTGACTCAAAATATAATTAGTTCTATTTTTCACTCACTATGGCTGTTACCAGATCCTTCATGCTACAAAAGCAGTTAAAGAACAAGCTTAGGAGGGACTAGTGAGTTAAAATGCATCATTTAAAATGTTCCTCTGATCAAGATCTTCCCAAACCACTCATAAGGCCTTCAGATTTTAAAATGATATGTCTCATAAATAGAAAAGTAAGCTAATAATTATATCCTGTAGATAACTAGCTGTTTCTCTTCTCTCATTCCAATGATACAGATAATTGGGAAAGTGATAAAGGCAGACTTGCAGCAGACAGGTATTTACTAGTCTCTACTTTTAAATATTGCTACTTTTCCCAGGTAGTTTTTTAGTGTATTGGAATTTAAGTCAGCAACAAAAAATGAATGAATAAGTAAGTCCACGTGATGAGCAATTCTATGTTTATTTTCTAAGACATTCATTATAGTCTATTCTGGATGAGAATGTCATTTGCTAGCAAATACATTCTGCTATTTAAGTTGTTTTTTTTTTCCTATCCAAAATAAAAAACAGAAGTATTTTGAAGGCAGCTATTTTATGGCTCCATAAGAAAGTACCATGCAAAACAAAGTTTCCTCTTCATTTCTATGGAGATGAGATAGCCTTTGTGAAAATTCAGCATATTGGTTAAGGAAAGACAAAAGTAATCATTCAGAGACAGAGTTATTTGCTATAAATAGCCAGAGTAATTACTAATAATCTTAAGATCATATTCAAATATTTTTCTTTACTTTATTCTGTGCCACTTCGTGTACCCATCTTGACACTTGAATTGCCACTGACAACATACCTGTGCTTTAGCAGTAGTTGATAGGTAAGGAAGGGAAGCTGGGAAGGCAAAGAGATAGCTAAGTTACCTCTGCACCACAAACAAACTACCACAGGGCACGATCATCTATGGCAGGAAATTTACTTAGAGTCAATGGAAAGAAAAAAAGAGGAATTCAGGAAAGTACGCTGTCTGGGTTAAAACTGTGGTTCAGGTGTGTTGGGGGGTGGGTGAAATATGTGATTGTCTGAAAAGAAACTCAATGTTTCAAAGCCAGATTGTCACCTGTGTAGTTTTGAACTGGGCTGTGGATCCAGTTTCTCAATAGGATATTGAGAAACAGTTGTTCCTCTCTTTTTATTTCTATTCGCACTAGGCAGGGTCCCATGCTGTGGATCATGACTTATTGTGAATGGGGAACAGCTTCTTGTTCTCTTCCAACACAGAGGCTTGTTTCATGTGCTGGTGTAAGATAACTATAGAGTTATTTCCTTCTGGTATCTTCCCTGCCACTTTATGAAATATGTCCCATGAGAGCATATTTGGATGAGCAGTATGTGACCCCTCACGTACAAGGGTTATGATTGCCTTGGCACTCAAAAGAAACAGGGTGAAGCAGAAAAGAAGGAAAAGTCTCTTTCCCCTTGGTTTCTCCTTTATTACTTCATTACTAGTTATGGGCATATTTTAGCTCACAGAGAACTGAAAATAAAATATACTTCCTGACATTCTAAGGACAGCATCCTTTTTCAAAGCCTTTGTCTTTATTTAATACTCTTCTTGACAGAACACAAATATTTAGGGGGTTAGGTTTAGCTCAGTTGGTTAGAGCGTGGTGGTAATAATACCAAGGTCGCAGGTTCATTCCCTGTACGGGCCACTCATTTGAGGGCTGGACTACATGATCTCCAGAGGTCCCTTCCAATCTTACCAATTCTATGATTCTGTGTTACTTCTAAGTACTGTAGAAGCTCTGCCTGTTTGGGAATATTAACTCCAGCTATTTTTGTGGCAATTCTGACTTCTAACCTAAGTTCTTCTTGTACGTGGCTGGAATGACAACATAAATTTAATCAAAGGCTAGAGAAGATGAAACCACACATAACCCCAAATTATCAGATAATGGAGCAGTAAAATTGCCAGAATACTTATGGCAGCTCCATCTAATAAAGCAAAAGGAAGCTTCTGAGAACCAGACAGCCTTGGACACAGGAGACTAGTAATCAAATCCTCTGTGAAAATGTTTCCAGAAGCTTACAAAAGTCAACTCCAAAGACCTCAGCGAAGGAGTGAAGGAACTCCACATGAAATATGAGAGAAAATAAAGACAAACTGGACACTCTAGACACCAATCCCAAACTCCTGTAAATTGCTGCACAGCAAAAGAATTCAAGACATTTTTCCAGGTCTTAAATTTCTCTTCATGAAAAGTGATTAATACGAATTGGGATAAACATACTTTAATTTTCAGGCAGGAGACAGAAACCTGAAAAAAACATTATGAAAGCTATAGCATTTGGTGAAATCAACAGAGTAGCTGAAAAGCATACTGCAAACTCAGTCTATTCTGGATAAAAGGGATGTTTTACTATGTCAGAGCTGCATTTCATTTTCTCCATTGGGCAGTGACCTGATCCTTTGGCAGAGTTATTCATTTCAGTTAGACAGAACATCATAACTAGAAAAGAATTTTAGCTATCCTAAAATGTCTTATTTGAAATCCTTTCTCTGAATCACATATTTTACTTTACTGAATCTCAGACAAGATGACCAGTAATCTATACCCCCAATTGCAAGCTGGAGACTATTTCATTTCAGAAAAAGAAACATGTACAGATCATTTCGAATAAAAATTCAATTTGGAATAATTATTTTGAAATCAGAGTTTTTCATTTGTCTAGATCTTCAGACACAAACACTTAGAAAGTTGGCCCTCTTCCATCAGCATGTAACTTGTAGTAGGCATGGTGATCCAGTCTGCAAAAACAGCTAAAATGTTGTTATACTGCACACTGGCACACTAAGCTTTGGTTTAGGGTAACTTGAACATAAGGCTGTGCTCCCTGCTTAGAGGCTTGAAGACGACCAAAGTCAGATACTCCTTGAAGGCATTACTACTCTGAAGCACAGTTTGTTTTCCATCCAATATTATTCCATTTTCTCCATACACAGAGAACAATGTGTATTCCAAGGACGGATGTTCACTGTTGTACCTACACACATCCCTGTGTCTAACAAGCAAGTTGTCAGAAAGGTCATCATCACAGACTTTCCTTTCTCCTGCTCTGTTTGAGGTATATTCTAGATAGATCATATAAAGCTAGGATGGGAGAAAGGAAGAAAATGTGCTTGCTTTTTCAAACATGGACAGAGTCTAGGTCTTTCATATTACACAACAGGGTAACCTGAGGCAGGAAGGACTGAACAAAAACATTTGAATTAAAATAAAAAGGTCTGCTGGTAATAATAAATGATGCAGTAGAACCAAAACACTGAATGTTAAGTAACCCAGGTAGGTCTTCCTTTATTTATTTAAGGAGTCTTCCTAATTAATCCAGGAACTACTACAGGCTTTTGAATGATTACCTTGTAGTTTGCTAAATTTGGTAAGCAGCATGGGATGTTTAGACCACAAGGGCAGAGCCTGCTGCTTTCACCCCTGTGAGCATCTTACAGCACATAGGGCAATTTCACTCAGCCACAGAGCTGACAAATCTTCCTTGAGCACAAATCCAGAGATCATAGTTTTATTCCTTGCCTTTTTACTAAAATGTGACTGCCTTACTTTGCAGGTAGCAGAAAAGCTGTGTTTGGTCTAAACCTGTCTTACTTTATCCTCCTGCCTTCCCAAAGAAGTCAATAATAGCAATAAAATGCCAAAACACAACACTCCAAAGCTTCTGATTCACAGAATAGAACATTTGTACTTGAAACCTGATCTACCAGACATCAATAGAATACATTCAGACAACTTCTACTTTCAGAGAAATAACTTGGGAATCCACTTTATTTTTGAGCTAGGAGGCTATCCGAGGATTATTCAATCAATGGCTTAAGACGAGCTAATAGATACAGGCCAAAATCGAAATCTTATTTCAAACATTAGCAATTAAGAGAGCTGAAGAACAACACTACATTCTTACATTAGAATTCATGGTCAGCTGCACTCAGCTCCTAACAAATATTTAGCATGTATTAAAATGCATATGTATAAATAGCCTGACTTCAGAGTGCATCAGTTAAATTCATACACAAAGAAGTCACCAGATACACTTAACATATACAGGAATAGGGAATCACTAACTTAACCTTTATTTGAGAACTGGTAACTTTACAGGTTTGGACCGCAGTGGCAGGCGGTCATATCCAAGATAGCTCACAGAGACACCAGCAGCACAGACTTTAGATTAGGAAATACAAATATTTTATTGCTTAACATCTAATAAAAATCTTGGTATAGGAACTCAGTGCACAACTTACATACAGTGATAATCACTCTCTTCTCATGTAGTAAAATTTATGTAATGATATTTTCCTATACAGTTCCAATCACATTTGTGTAATAAAACATAATTACATAAAATAAAGGTATTAGCACATCTTCAGTCTATGTAGTAGAAGAGTTCTATTAGTGGTTAGCTGACTGAGACTAGAGGAGAACAAAACCATTTTAGCATACTATATATGGTCTACATACACTAAAGCATTAACATTGTAATACATTATAAAGATTTTTTTCTTGATGTACTTTCCTTAACACACAGAATTGCTCACTTGTAATTGCTCAGTATATTACAGACAGAAGGTAAATATAAAAGCTATACAAACCTTAATACTTGCATGATTTAGTAAATATACTAAGTTAATACTTGTTTCTTCTATTAATGTTTGCTTTAAAATAAATACAAGTACTGCTTAAATGAATGAATCTAAAATACTAAATTAGGTTTAACCCTTGCCCTAGGCATTTTTTCCCATAATTTAGGAAACTTTTGCAGTAATTACTAGTTTTACAGTACAAATTAACTGCTGTCCCCTGTGTGACAGGATTGAGACTGAATCTACTTTCCTTGTATCAATTTATTGATTTATGCTATCAAAGACCAATCTAGACAGCATTTCAGGAACTCACGTTTTACTGGTAACAGAAGACTACATGAGGTCAAAGTAAAGTGTGAGCAGAAAACTCATTTGAAGCTGTAAAACCACTAAAGTTAAAATTTCTGGTTAAATGACAGGTAGCATTTTGAACAGAACAGAATCACAGAATGGGTAAGGTTGGAAGGGACCTCTGGAGATCATCTAGTCCAACCTCCCTGCTCAAGCAGGGTCACCTAGAGCATGTAAACAATTCAAAATTAAGAGATAGTCAGAATTAATAGTCAGTTGAAAAGCTGCATCTCATTTACAGAGTCAGAATTATTCATATCAGTTGCAGATTTGAAAAGACTGATACAGTTCATCTATTTTCCAAAAGGTGATTAAAAAAAAAAAAAAAAAGGTCTAGTGTCTCCAGTCACAAACTCACAGCAAAGATGCTGGAGATGCACCACTCCCAACACAAAATACAGCCTTTGTTCTTAGTTTTGGCAAAAATATAAATACATTGCCTACAAATAATTTTACATTTGAAGTTTTAACTGTTTTAACTGCACACTTTTTGTAATGTCTTCCAAATTCCCGAGTCCTCTGTGGCGCCACAGGTTCAGGGTACCCCAGAAGGTTGTCATTTATAGGATCTGTTGTATTTCTGGGGATTACTCTCAATGTGAAGGATGGTTGCTATATAGCATGGGGGAAGCAGGCAAGAGCACCTTGCACAGACTCCTTTTCCCAGCTCAGAGCTGAGACTAAGGGGAATGCAGGAGACAACACAAGCCTAGGCGAGGGGGCTGCAGGAAGAGGTGCAACTAGGAGGGGGTTTGTTTGTTTAGCTCATGTCTTGATAAGGAATACTGTGGCAATAATAAAGAGGATCATAAGAGTTATCACAAAAATGTACATCTGCTACCCTGAAGCGGATAGTATGAGCTACGCTTGGAGGAAGAACCACAGGATAAACTTCACAGAAGACATCACTGAAGAACTAAAGTTGCAGCTGAAGGCTATGTTATTTCTCAGACGAAATTTTGGGAATGGAGAGGGAGAGAGATGCCAAATGCAGTCTGAACACCACATGAATTTAAAAGAAACCACAGCTTCCTGGGGTGACAGCCAGGGGCAGAGAAGTAATTTTGAAAGACTACTAAAAACGTCAACCCATCGAAAATGTACAGCAGAACAGAAATCTCTTGGAAAAGAATGTGGCAATAGAGAAAAGAAATGCTAAGAGAAAAGATAGATTTTCTTTTAATGAGTGTAATAGAGGGAGATGTTTCAGCCAGTAAATTACTGCACCTCCAACTGGAAGCAAAGATGAGTCCCAGCCACAACAACTCAAATGACTCTTTGCTAATACAGTGAGTTAGGCATTGGTCAATAACTGCCTTCATGAATTTTTGTGAAAAATATGAAACCACACATTTCAGGAATAACAGAAACACAAAACAAGAATGTTTGGAATAGAGCTGGTGGAAAGCATTTAGCAAGGATGGAATTAAGATTAAAGTTGGTGGGATAGTACCACATACCAATAAAAAGACTGATTAAATAAAGAGATAAACATAACATTTCCATTAGGAATGCATACACTTCATAGAATTACTATGTGGGGATATTTAGTACTTCTCCAGAGTCAGAGCTGGATATGGTTAGATTCTTCTTTATGAGAGCTATAAAAAGTAGTGATACTTATTCTTAAATACGGAATATTTAAAGAATTTTCTATCAAAATTTTTTCAATTAATCATTCAGTATAGGTGTTGTATTCTGGGACTAACATATAGCAAGGCTAGTGCTATTTCATACTATCAGGAGTTTATATTGTAGGGGAAAAAAAAGAAAGAAAAGTAAAATGTCTAAGATACTACAAGCCTGTGAGTTTGGAAATGGAGGGAAGTGGAATACGATCAGCATGGTTTTATCAAACATTAGTGTGTGTCTCTGTTATCTTATCAGACCTCTCTGACAAATGCAATGCATCTATGTTCTTCATCCAAATTTAAGCAAAGCTTCTGATTCATCTGCCTCAGGGGAAATTATTACTTAAGGCAGAGAAGATCAGATTTTATACATGGATTGTAAAATGAATAAGAACCAGCAAAGAGTACCAAAAAAAAAAAAAAAAAAAAAAAAGGATATACAAAAAATGCTATATTGAAAGGTAGGTCATCAGGAAAGAAAAAGATTGTAATTGAGATGTTCTTCAATAAGTGACCTTGGGATTGATTCCATTGAATATTTTTGCTGGTGACTTTAGTACAAGAAACTGTAGCAATGACAAATTTCATATGCAGTATCAGTACTGAAGAGGGTAGCATTATTCTTTAGAAATAATCAGATTTGTAAACATGCAAATTATTTTCATGCACTTAGAGATAAATAGCAAGAATGTTTGTCTGAAGACTGGAGAGGGACAGGATCGGTTGATCCTATGATTGCATGTGATCATTATGATATGATTCTGAAAAGAAAAAAGAGCATTTCTACAGTGCATGATATGGTAAATTTTCAGCAGAGACAGGGACCAAAGTGTATTCACCTACACAGCACTGTGAATGCCTCATGGAAAATTATTTATAGATGTCTGTGATGCATATGTAAAAATATGCTATTTATTTAAACCAGGTTGATGTGGAGAAGGGCTTTTAGGCTGATTAGAGGAAAAGATGACATTAAAACAATTTTGCTTGCTTATGCTAGTTAAATGATGGCTGAGAGTATGTATAGTTATTCCACATAAATATACTAGGAAATGAGATCGGTTCAGGTTCTTTAAATTCAGTAATCCCCAGCTTCCACTGGTGAGTATAACTGTAACCATTCTATGAATTGCACTGAGAAAATTCCTAGGTGACAATGAAGCATATTATAGTCACATATTTAGATGGGATACTAGCAATTTTCTAACTATCAGAAATAGAAAGTTCTTGAAAAGTTTATCTAGCTAGAGACAAAGTATTTTGAGATCAAGTTTTATAAATTTATGAACAGTAATGGAAGAATAAGGGAGAACATAAAGATAGACAAGAAATCTTTTGATAGGATATTCTGGGTAAATGAATTTTTGGTATATTTAAGAGTGGGAAGTTGATTGCTATATATTTGTGGGATTATAGTCTAGAATTATTAGATAATAATCACAGATTGTTTTTGAATTTAGTAGATTCCAAGTTTCTGCGGTCACTGAATAGTCTTGCAACATTTCCCAAGAGACAATCAAGTATACAGACAAGGAAAAGCTGCACCAAGATAAAGACTGGGAAGGATCCCAACCCTTTTCTCTCCTTTCAGACCAGCATCAGTATTTCAACCTTTTGGACCAGCAACAGCATTTCAAGGTGGGAAGAAAGATATATGTGTATGTGGTTGTACAACTATACCTTGCTGACACAGGTCTGGATGGTTCACGGGGTTGAGGGAGGAGGCTGCGTCTGTCTGCACTTGCCTAGGTACACACGGGAAAGAAAAACGTCCCAGCAGAACTGATGAATGTATGTCTGGAAGACACGGAGAAAGTTTCTAGATTCTGTATCAGCACAATAATATCGCTCATTTGATACAAGATAGAAAATCCATATCAAACTCAGAACATCCAACTTTCCAAAAAGATCATCTATAAAAAGCCACTAATAAAATAGTCCCTATCTACCATTGCATTCTCTATTTCCTATCTATTGTGCACTTCCATTTATCACTTACATAAAATAAAGATTATATATATAAAGTATTTCACGACAGCACCAAAGAAAGAGGAAGAGAAGTCTGAATTCTCTTATCATTGCTACAAGTTGAAGACAGGTTTAAAATCTGATCCACACCAGCACAGAACTGTCAACTCTGTAATTTTAGGAGGGCTCTTCATCTTTTTCCTAAAAACTCAGGCCCTGCAGTCATAAGGTAATTGCCATGAAGAAAATGTCTCTGTGAGGGATAAACCTTTATTAACTTTGAATCATGAATCCAAGCACCTATCAGTTATCAATTGTGCTGGCTGTTCATTATATCAGCAACACATACATACACACAAAATATATTGACCCAGTCTAGATAACAAGATGAAAAAGGATAACAAAATAGTAAAAGACTATTCAGTTTATCCTTAACAAGCTTTCAGACACACTCAATAGTTCAGACTGACAAAAAACAAACAAAGGAAAAAGGGATTATGATTTTTCTGGGCTTCTTAAAAACAAGAATGATGCACAGAGTTAAGCTTTATTCTGCCTGAGCTGTTCACTGCAATTGCTACTGAATAGCGGTCTAAACAATGGTCTCAACTTTACCTGAGACAAGTCCAGTACTCACTAGACTTTTCAAAGCAGCATGCATATAATTTATGTTTTCAAAGCTCAAATTATAGCCCTAAAAATCATGGGTTGCTGACATAGTTACATGCCCACTAGTGGTTGAATGCACATTGGACCTTAATTCCACCAGCATCACCTAAAATATTTTCATATAGGAAATAATTTGCTATGCTGAAAAATGGTTATATATCACTTATTCTACAATTTTCCAATTTACAAAGGCAGGAGGTACAAAGTTTCAAAATAATTTTCATCAGTTAATCATGTGGCTTTCCTGTATTCCACAATCTAATTAGAACTTCCTTGAATCAAATGGGGATTAGATTTAATATTGCGTGTAGATCTCAAAGGAGAAAAAAGACCCACACTTTGACCCAGCTTTAATTTTTAAATGATTAAAGAAGAAAGTGCTACAATGGTCTCTTCAGAAAGCAAGACTTCTAGGTAGAAAGGCATCTGAAAGTGTTCATTGTCATCATTTTATCATCTTTGATCATGGTGAGAAGGTGTAGACCATAAAGCATTAAATCATAATCTATTATTAGTTGTAGTGGTAGGCTGGGCTGGACTTTTCTGGGGTACTGTATGGTTTTGTGATGGAAAGTGTTGGTTTTGTGACACATGTATGGTTTGAGAGCATAATGCTACAGAAAGGGCAGTGATTTGCAATTCCATGCTCACCAGTTCCTAGGCCTGCTGGCTTGCCCTAGCACTTACCTACAGAGCCCAGTACAATGAAGTCCTATGTTGTGAAGGGGAAGAATTCATGCGTTCAGATTTCTTTCATTCAGATGCACAAGGAAAAATAGTTTTTCTCTTTGGGATGCTGCTTATATCTACCCTCTTTAAAAAAAAAAAAACAGTCACCAGACACAGAAATGGCTCTGCTCGTATTTTTTTCTGGGGTTTTCTTTCTTTCCCCTTAGGTAGCTAACTCACTCTGAGACTTTGTTCGATGCCTGTCAGCAACAGGGATGATCACGATCTCATATCTGAGATTAATTTCATGCTTTAAATTTATTAATGTTTTAGCTTCTTTCTTTCACTCCCCCTTCTATATCCCTTGGAATTTATGACTTAATTCAGATTAAGAGAGAAAATAAACACACAGTTCAATGATCATCACCAAAATAACTAGAAATTGACTAAGTCACTTGTGTCCTACATAATTCTTAACAATGTACAATACTGTGATGTCAATAAATATCAAGCAGTTTGCCTGACTGAAACTGATGATTAATGATTTATTTTCTCAACTATCATTAGAAATAAGTAGGATTAAATTTCACAAGATATCGATATTTGAGAAGAGTAACATCTGTGTTCTTGACTGTCTCAAGTAACTTGTGATCCCAGTGTTTGTGCCTGAAATCAGATTGCCAGCCTATCTCTCCTCCCGTCGAGTACAATGTTGAGTTTACAGCAACTGATATTTTGGAGAAGTCTATTGAGACACTTTCTGCTTTTTTGTTTGTTTGATTTTAATTGATGCCATATTAGCTCTGGACTCCTTAACATTTCTAAAATTCTAGATATTTATTTAGATGCTTGTTAATTTATTAGGTGCTTACAAACTCAGATTTACAAATTCACTCTGCAAATATTGGTCTTTCCAAGCAGAACAGTATTTTTACACATGACACGACATGGCAACGACAGGAGCTCAATAATGAACAGATATTTCTTTGTGGTTAAATTATTCATATAAAGATCTAAAAACTTTCAGAACTTTTAAACTTTAATTAATTCTGTAGAATGAGGGAATGAGAGACCTGAGTATCAGTTCCTGATAATTCCTCAAATCACCTTCTAACTACTTTTCTCAGGCAACTATACTCCCATTTTTCTGCACCTCACTACCTATTTAGCGTGCCTTTCTGTTTTTTGTTCAAATGTAACATTCTTTCTCTTCATCGCCTATGAATTCAGATAAGAATCACACATTTAATTCATGAAATAGGTAAGTATAAAAAAAGGTTTCAAAATACAGCTTTTCTCACATTGTTACAATAAAAGAACAGTATGTGCATAACTATAGCTAATTGTCCACCTTTCTGGATATGAATCAAAAATTAGCCTTACGTTTAGTTTTGTGACAGTAGTAACCAAGGCTGGTTGTCATGAGGCAATGCCACCAGCTCCCGACATCCAAACGTTACACTGGTCAATGGTCCAGTGCAGCATTTCTATAGCCTTTATGTAGCACGTAGAAGTGTAACAAACAATTACTACACTCAGGCAAATCTCCAGATTGACAATCAAGAAAAGACCTCAAATGAGAGGGCTGGTCTACTTAGAGATCTATGACCCACCTGACTCTATCCATCCACAAAAAATATTAAAAGCCTTCAGCATACAGATCCTCAAATTCTTCCCTTTCAAGGATAGATCTGTCACTGGGGGAAAACAAATGAATAAACACTGTTCCAACCTTCATTTGCACACTGCCAGATTTGACAGTAGGGAAAGAAGAAGATTATATATTGTATTTTGAAGATTTTATATGTGTGTGTGTGTGTGTGTGTGTGTGTGTGTGTGTGTGTGTGTGTGTATATATATAAAAAAATTCTTTTTAATTGAAGATTAAAAAAAAAAAATCCAGAAAAGTTAAGTGTATGAATATGCTGGTTTTTTCCCCAAAAACTGTGCATCTCCATGTTTCCTCTTCCTAGTCATATGGGAGTACAAAAGACGATTAGAAAGTCGATTTAAAAAAACTCAAGAGAAACTAGTTCTGTTTCTACCAAGGGGCTTATGCACAGGGTCAAATCCTTTATTTGCAAGATAAAGATTTCTTTTAAAGGCACTGAACTTCTATCATCTTGGGAGCCAAATCTATTCTTAGGGTAGTCACACATTTTTCTCATTTCGTAAATCACAGAGACGGAAAATAAGATCAAATGTTCAAACAATAATAATGAGAAACAAAACAATAAATGATCATTCAAAGTCTAAATGCTACACAGAAGAAAACAGGAAAGAAGTACAGTAATTAATTATTAGTACAGTTATTAGTCAACAGAACTGATAGGAAACCAGACTGCTCATTTTGAGGGATATGCTAACTAAAAACATTTTAAAAAACATAATGTGGCAGCATGTCATCATACTGACACTAAATATCTTGAAATACTGTGAATAACAAACATGTAAAATACAACAAATCCTAAAATTAAAATATTCATTTGGAAAATTTTTGTTCTTCAGTATTAAAGATGAAATCCTGAAAAACATTTCTGTTATATTTTTCCATCTATTCTAATAAATACATATACACCTAAATGAATTTTTTAATTGTAAATTATATCCAGGGATCACAGAGATGTATTTTAAAAGGCACTACATCATACTTCATCTATTTGTGATATTCTGTTGAAGAGAAATGGTATAATCTGATTCTTAACCGTGTGTGAAAAGTAAATTGAAAGAAAAAAAAGCCAAAAGAAAAATTTTAGATGTAAAAGAAAGGAATGGGTAAGACAATATAATGAATTCTGAAAATATTCATTTTGTCATTTAAAGCATCATTTGTGGAAATATTATGTAGCGGAAGAAGTCAGAAAAAAAGTACTCTATGCTATACATGCATATGACTCATGGTAATTAAAAATTTAAAAAAAAATCACATAAAAAATCATTCTGAACCAACCGATCCTCTCTCTTCTTTTTTAAAGTAAGAAAATCTAGTAACATTTCTCTGGCTGAAAAAGGTTTCACAGCAGTATAACTGTAAGAGCATCCCCTTCTCTTCCTCCCCCCCCCCCCCCCATAATAAAAGGGATAATTCAAGATGGTAAATTAGTTCTGGCTGTCATTTCCTAGATATGATTCCCATAGTGCACAATAACACAACCATGCACTAACTCTAAGCTCTTTGTATGTTCTGCAAAGTGCCAGCGGCCTCCCTTTAAATGGCTGTAAACTAAAGAACACTCTCAACCTACTTAGGATTATTTGCAGCTATTTACTTGAGCTAGAGTATGCTACACAGTATGTTACATTTTAGCTGGTGGTGTAATTGAAAGCAAAATTATTCTTACTCTCAGATACTGAATAACGGCAAGGTGGACACAGGAAAAAATCTTTGCAGTGAGCTAATTTCCTGGTATGTCTGAAACATGGACAAGAATATCTGTTTTCCAAGACTGGCTAATTTCTGATTATTTCAAAATATCCTGAAGTTACTGTCTCAAGATGTATGAGTGAAATTTAGTTGCTCGGAGATAATTTTAGTCTCTTGGATTGTGGGTTCTCTCTGAAGCAATGCATTAACGGTTACACACATATAAACTAAGTAATTACCTCAGAGGACTGAAATATTCGTCAGTTCTGTATTTCGTCCTTATGTTTACTTTCCCCCATCTCAGCTGCAGGAAAGTGTGAAGTGGATGTGGAGCACGGTAGTGAACTTGTCTCACAATAAAAAATCCATTTGTTTTGTAATTTCTGCTAGGTTATCTACCCACCTTGGAAATTTGGTGTAAAGTAGAAAGAATGTCAGAAAAGTCAAAAAAAAAAAAAAGTGCTTTGAACATAAACATATTTAAAAGCAAGAAAGAATTGGCAGGAATTCCTGTAATACAGAACTGTTGTCTAGAATATGTCTCCAGCCAATATGAACATGCTTGTGATAGCTAGTAATGCCCAAGAAACATTTTTGGTTTTGTTTCACACATGCTTTGTCTGACTGGGTTTTTAAGTTCTTTATATCACTCAGAAAATCATCCATAGGGACCTTACTGAAGGTTATAGGAGGTAAGCATATGAGTTGAACATGAAACTTTCAAGAAAATTTGTACCAAATCTTCTGGGGGCGGGGAGAAATCCCCAAAATCTCTCTCTCTCTTTTTTTTTTTTTTTTTTTTTTTTTTTGTTTTTGATGAGGAATTAAAAATGTGGATGTTTTTCTAGTTTTGTTTACTTGCTCAGGTACTAAACACATAAAAATACTAAATAAACTATTTAATACGTTACAAAAGAGATTATTTCCAATAATAACAAAGCTAAGGGTTAGAATTTGCCAGACAGAAACAGGGAAAAGGAAGGAATATAAAACATGAAAGCAAGAGCATTCAGATTATAAATTAAAGAAAAAAGGCAAGTACTCTGAAATTTATATGCACGGGAGGTTATCATAGCATATCTTAGAGAGCACAGTTCAGGTACAGCTATATGTATTTAAGCTATTTCGGCATGTATTAAAAATACCACTGTAAGTTAGGCACTTCACATTTCTTTAAGAAGCTGGACTGAGATTCCTAAAATGGTTATTTATGACTGAGCAAAAATCAACATTTATGAATGATTTCAAGAAATCACGCTATCACAAGAATTGGCATTACTAAAAGTTTTAAAGACTTGGCCCTGGCTGAAACTCATCTATACATCAGCAACTGCCATGAATTACAATAACTTAAAGACAACAACCAAACACATTGAAAACTATAAACAAGACTGAGGTATCCACAAAACCTCACATATAAGCCCCACATTTGAGGGGCTAACTAAAAAATGGCAGATGCCAGCATATTACAAAGCAGCTGACTTTTTCCTTTGGCTAAGTAAATTCTTGATTGTTTTTGTCACAAATAACAACATTTATAAATAAAATGAAAAAAAAAAGAGTGAGAGCAGTATGTTAGAAGAAATAGCTTCAATTCCTGTAGCAGAGGCCAGATTAATCAAAGCTTTAGAACTCCTAACACCTGACTTTTTTTTTTTTTTTTCCCTCCTCCTCTTCTCTTTGTTGACTACAAAATTTGCCTAGGACACATAGGCAATTATCCAAGTTAAGCTGATGGCATTTGATATGTCCATGCACTGTGACCTAAGAATCCTGTCCAGCATCAAATTCGTTCAGTTTTTATTCCATCTTGCATATGCTATAGGTCAAAAGAGAAATACTGGAGGAAAAGAAAAAAAAAGAAATATTTTATTAGGTATGGCATGGGAATACCTAATATCTTCTACAAACGAAAGCCAAGTAACAATGGTCTCAACAAGCAAATACTTGGCAGGGATTACTATATACATGTGTGTGTGTGTATGTGTGTGTGCGTGTGCACATGCATATATAAGCATGTATTTTAATTAGTTTACCATTTCTTACATTGGTGTTCTTAACACATCTCAGCTTGTAAACAATTCAGCAGTAGTAGGGAATGTTAAGAAACAGTCAATTATACTGCATTATGGTACACATCTTTGTTTTTTCCATTTTTGCATTTTCAGCATTTCTCAGCCCAGAATTTCCAGTAATGATTGTATTACAAAATTCCTAAGATGGAAATATTCAAACTAGCAACATGCTTGTCTTCAATTCCTAAGATGGAGATACGCAAACTACATGGTGGTCTTCATTTAAAAAAAAAGTCATAGATCTAGTTTTGATACCTCTAATGGATTATCAGGAACTTGCAATGAATGGAAACACTTGGATTCATGTTTCATTCAATGTGAAATACATCATAAAAACTATTTTGTTCTCTTTTGGGTACCTCTCAGTTTTCACACCAACTGAACAATTTCTTCCTTTCCTCCTTAAAATTATGTTCAAGATAATTCATTACCTCCATAACCTCACACTGTTAAAGAACACTGGTTCTGAAAAACACTATAAGCAAAAGAGAAATCTATGGCAAGAGCTAAAGTCCAAGCAATGTTTTAGAGGTGAGATGCTCTAATCGCAACGGACCCCTCTGTGTCAGATCAGACCCGGCGTGGCTTGGAGCTCTAACCCACTAACACAGAAAGGAGAGGAAGATCGTTAAAACGGAGTCCGAGTCTGAAATAACCACGCTCGTCAGGCAAGGCTTCTGAATCACCAGTCATCATCTTCCAGTGAAAGTGAGGTGTAGGGAGAAACACTTATGTACCTAGATCATCAACAGTGTTATAGCTCCTTTACTCTGAACTTAGAAAACTTGCTCAACACTTAAAGAAGATTAAAATTAAAGGTCTTTACGGAAAATTTGGGTTGAGAAGAGAGTTGCTCAGGCAAACTGAGGAGTGGAACTCATGTTTAGGACTGCTGATTTTATTTGACTGTTTCAGTAGTAAACTTTTCTGTGCCTGGATAAATGCCTCTCAGAGCACAACATTTCACAGAGTGTTTCCTTCACCCTCTTCAGTTTCCAGACCATCCTTAAACACAGCAGCGGGAGGAAGCAGGGATAGTTCAACATTTGATGCAACTAAACTGCAGCTTCCTTTGGAAGCTGTGGTCATGCCAAACCGAACTATTTAACATAAACCATTAGCCACTATCAAGAAAAGTAACTGTAGGTTTAAAACTATAAATCAGGACTGTCATTTTTCAAATTATACTTTTTACAACTTATTGGATCAAAAGTTTGTAGCTATTTTCAGAGCATATAATTTCATTCAACTAATCAAGCATCATTTAATTTCTAAGATCATGGCAGATCACCTCATTGTTAAAAAAAAAAAAAAAAAAAAGTATGTAAGTTTAAGATTTTTTTCCATGCATCTTCCCTCTTTTCTATAACATTGATTTTGAATCTCTGCAGATTTATATGAGGCAGGACAGTAGCATAAATCCTAATCTTATTTTTTTGACATGGAAAAAAATGAGGAGACAGGAAAACAAACTGTCAAGTCTTCTCCAAGCTGACAAATACCATTTCCGCTGCATTCAATCACCCTGCAACTAATTTCAAGTTTCCCTAAGAAACAACATTCTGTAAGGGGGAAATGCATCTGAATACAGTATGTGATGAGTTAAATTGCAACAGACTACCACTACAAGCGAGCCTCTAGTATTTATTCAGTTAATAGCAGCCACTAGTTTCAGTGCCTTTACAACTGCATATACCTATTGTAATGTCTGTTACAGAAGCAGTTAAAGTCTCATAATCTATATGGAAAAAGTCATGATTTCTTTCTCATTTTTAGTAAAAGAGTAACATGTTATTTAAACATGCCTTCATAAATTTTAGATCTGCTCTACAGTATTGTCCATGTATAATCTAACTTGTCTCTTATTGAGTGACAGATATATTGCTTCATAATATATATATATATATATATATATATATATATATTTTCCATATGCCACATTCATACAGATAAATAAGCATATAGGATCAACAGTCTTTTAAATGAGCTTTTGATGTAGGTTTTCTGTGAGAAATCATTCTAATGGTAACTCCAAAATAGTGTAATTGAAAATTATCCTTCCTTGAATGAATTCGCTTTGATGAACTGCAAGCTATGAAGTATAGCGAGCCATTCCAAACATTTTAAAAAAAAGTGTATGTTGTCATCTTCTTAACAGTTCTTCTTGGGTGAACTCTTGCTTATCTTTGGAAAAGGAGTGCTAGAATCAGGGCCTCAGTGATTTACGGTTAACTAAAATACATTCCTTCCTGATCTTTTAACCTTAAGTGAAAAGGATTTCATAGGCAGAAATGAGACCAGGTAAGTAGAATATTTCTGAGGCTTGAAAAATTTAAAATTATTAAGTCAAGTATCAGGTAGCTAACACAGCCGCCACGCTTTAGATGTGCATCAGATAATAGAGACAAGACTTTTTAATCACACCATCATTCTAACCCCACTGAGTTAACTATTAAATATTTCCAACAGTAAACTAATCTCTTAGTCATTTTTGCATTGAACAGTGGAGCATAGATTAAACTTTATGTTAAAATCAATTCAAGCTGGTGATGCACCACATGGCACTGTGCACTAAGAAAATACTACGTCTGATTCCTGAAGCAATCTAAAGCTGCTTTGGCATTTTTCTTGAGCTAGCTAAGCCTGTCACTCATGGCTAATTAACTAAAACACAGCATAATACTGTTTAACTTCCAGTTACAGAGGCAGTTTATGTCCAGATATCACACTCGGGATCTCTATATTGCAATGTGTAGTATAGTACTGGAAAAGCATAGATGTGCTCCGTTACCATAGTAAAAACCCACAGCAATGCAAGAGGATGCAATAATCAGCTGCTCTACAAATATGAAGAATGCATAACATATATGAAAATATATTTCATGAACTCAAGAAATAATCAGAAGAAATAAAGCCAATCCTTTGTTCGATTCAGAATTAAAATAAATTGTTTCCTTACAAACCAAATGAAAATTGAAATGCCTTTTTACAATCCTTTAACTTAAACATCTTGGAACAGAGGGAAAAAAAATATACGAATCGGAATGATTTTCACGAACCTAAATATTTTAAAGACTAGGCCTTCACTCACTTTTTAGAAACAAACATTTTTATTGAAATAAGTCTTGCTCCACTAAGAGATTTCAATTGAAAACAAACTTTTTTTTAATGCTTAACCATTTTTAATATTGTTTTTTAATCCATTCCCTTTAATTAAACTGCACACTGCAGAAGAAAAATATTGAAGACTTTCTGAGTATTAATTATATTTCCCTTGAAGTCTCCTAGGTCATTAAAATATGATTAGTGCCAGAGGCTGCTCTTAGGTGAAATGAATAATATACATCATATATACATACTCATTTTAAAAAGTCCACAACAATTATCTTATTGGGATTCAATTAATGAGAAAAATCCATCTCTGTTGATTCAGTGACATGGACAAACAGTTCAATTCCCAAAGCAGAGAAGCAGAATTCATAACTCCTGGACTAACGAGTTAGCAACAGGAACCTATAGGGTCTGCAAGCTAGTAAGAAGCACACTAGTATTCCTGCTGAGTAAATTATTTAGAGTCTCTTTTTCCTTACTTAATTTTATCAGATTACTTTAAATTAGCTCAGATTGCAGCTTATTAAAGAAAAAATCTTATTTCCATGGCAATAAATTTGTTTTACCAACTTGTAATAACTGGATGTACTAAAACATTTGCAAAAATGGATTTCCATTCAGTCTAGATGTAAACAAGCATCAGATAAATCTGGTCATGAAGAAATGGGATATGCAATATTGCAGTGCATATTTAATGCTGCTAAATTCTCTTAGAGCTTTACAGAGCAGATCAACATCATTCTCCTTGCTCTGCTGTTGAGCGCCAACACACACCAAAGTGCACGTGTGTGTGTTAGTTCATATGTAGTTTATATAAAAAATAAAGACAAAGCCAGGCTATGATAGTTACTTGCCTAGTGTCCTGCGGTCAAGTACAGTGCAGAGACTAATTGACAAAACATAGCAAACTCAGCTTGACAGATTACACTATACATATCGATGACATGATGGACTGAATATCCAGGAGGTTCTCAAAGAAACACCTTTGAACTCCCTTCTTTCCAGATTAACACTTCCTGCATGTTACATATGACCAAAGATCCCATCTATAAGTTAATTAACTCTAAGATATGCCATAGTCCAAATAAACAAAGCACAGATAGGCTACCACAGGTATTCATGATATATATATGGGAGAAGTCCAGTGCTTTTAGTCATATTTAACTCTATACATTAGAGCAGACATTAGCAGTGAACCCCACACAGTATGCAAAAAAATAAAAATAAAAATAATAAAAGGCAACACCTATCTGCAGATACTGATTTCTCAAGAAGGGATGAAAAAGGCATTCCTGTCTAAACTCAAACATGAAAAGGATAAAAGATATAGAAGTAGAGAAAGGTGACCCAGGAGGAACACAGACACTCTAGCCAAAACTCACCTGGAACTGAATCAAGCAAGGGACACAAAGGGCAACAAGGGGAGCTGGTGACAAAGGATATGGAAAAGGCAGAGGTACTGAAAATCTTCTTCATTTTGGGCTTTACAGGTAAGACTGGCCTTCAGGAATCCCAGGTTCCCTGAGGGAAAGCCTAGAACAAGGAAGAAACTGTCCTTGGTAGAGGAGGATCCAGTTAAGGAACTTTTTAAAAAAACTGGGTAGATTTGAGTCCATGAACCTGGATGAGATGCAACCACAAGCGCTAACAGAGCTAACTGATGTCATTGTACAGACACTCTTGGTCATGGTGATCAGGAAAGGTTTCTGAGGACTGGACGAGAGTAAATGTCATTGCTATCTTCAAAAAGGGCAAGAAGGATCTGGGCAACTACAGACCTGTTAGCCTCACTTCAATCCCTGGGAATGTGAAGAAGCAAATATGTCTAGAAATGGCTTCCAAGAGTAAATACAAGAAGGTGGTTGGGAGCAGTCAGCTCCCAGAATGGATTTACAAAGGGGAAATCATGGCTAACAAATCACACCTGATCATATCCTATGATGACATGTCCAGCTTGGTTGATGAGGGGAAAGCAGTGGATGTTGTTTATCTCAACTTCAGCAAAACTTTCAACTTCATCTCCTGTAACAGACAAACTGATGAAGGGAGTACAGGCTAGATAAGTGGATAGTGAGGTGGACTGAAAAATGTATGAACTGCTGGGCTCAAAGGGTTTGTGATCACTGGCAAAAGTCCTGCTAGAGACCAGTCCAGTGGAGTACTTCAGGGGTTGATACTGATGTCAGGACTATTTATTCTATTTATAATGACCTGGATGATAGGATAAGAGTATGCCCTTAGCAAGTCTGCAGACAATAGAAAACTGGGA
Source organism: Rhea pennata (assembly GCF_028389875.1). Classification (NCBI taxonomy): domain Eukaryota; kingdom Metazoa; phylum Chordata; class Aves; order Rheiformes; family Rheidae; genus Rhea; species Rhea pennata. The sequence goes on along the minus strand of NC_084664.1, from coordinate 82,252,059 downwards.
GGCATAACTGATATACCAGGTGTTTTATGGCCATTCAACAAGGACCTCAACAGGCTGTAGGAACTGGTCAGCAGGCACCTCAGGAAGTTCAAAAAATAGAATTGTCAAGTTCTGGACCTGAGGAAGAATAATCTCATGTACCAGTATGGGCTGGGATAGACTGTATGGAAAGCAGCAGAAAAGGTCCTGGTGGTGGTCATGAGCTAGCAAAGTACCCTTGTGGCCAAGAAAGTGAACTGCATCCCAGGCTGCCTTAGACCGAGCTTTGCCAGTAGTTTAAGGGAGGTGATTCTTCCCTTCTACGCAGCCCTGGTGAGGCCCCCCATAGACTGCTGTGTCCAGTTCTGGGCTCCTCAGTACAAGAGCTACATGGTGCTACTGGAGAGAGTCCAGTGTGGGGTTACTAAGATGATTAAGGGACCAGAGTATCTGTCATATGAGGAAAAGCTGAGAGAACTGGGACTGTTCGCCCTGGAGAAGAGAAGGTTCAGGGGCGATCTTATCCATGTATATAAATATCTAAAGGGAGAGTGTAAAGAAGACAGTCAGGCTCTTCTCAGTGGTGCCCAATGATGAGAAACAATGGGCACAAACTGAAACACAGGAAATTCCACTTAATCATAAAAAAAAAAAAAAAAAAAAATCCCTCCCCATCCCCACCTTTTACAGTGAGGTGATCATACAGTGGAAGGTAGTTTGTGGGGTCTCCATCCTTGGAGATATCAAAAACCTGACTGGACACAGATCTGAGTAACCTGAATAGACTAGAGCGTCCTTAGAGATCCCTTCCAATCTCAACAATTCCGATGATAGAATTCATCTAACCATTTCACAGACACAGACAGACAACTATTACTGCAAGCCATCAAGCATACTTGATTCTTTTTCCATCCAAAAGTGGTACAATTCTGGCACAATATTTGGATTTTGTCACAAAAAGATACCTGAAGATCTATTATTGAGCAATTCTATCATGAATGTTTTCTGTGGAAAGTCAGACAATTTGTTCTGTTGGAGCAAATTAAAAAAGCAACATTTTTATGGTGTAGTGAAGTAACAGATTGTATATAAAGCAGAAATTAACAGTCAAGAGAATAAATTATAATTCATCTCACACTTCTGCCATAGCTATTTTGAACAGCTACTGAGCTAGATAAAGATCATACCCAGTCGCTAATCATTATGTCACTCTGGGTTGAACCCTTGTGCCTGCGTGCGTGGGTAACACACACGTGCACACACACACACTGCAACGTGATTTAAGTTTCAAGTAATTACAGCTTGAAACAGTTTGAGGAACAGCAACTACATACAGGTAATTATGTCTTCAACAGAGTGTGCTTAGAAGTTATTAGATGCCTGCAAAGCACAGGTGCTTAATGCAGGTGTCCTGGACTCCAGAAACCAAAATGCAAAAAAAACAGACAGATTAACAGATAGGAAATACGTATATTTCCTGTATGGAGGGATGTGTGTGTGTGTGTTTATATGGCTGCATCTGCCTATTTCTTCATGTTTAAAACATAATACCTGAGAAATCTACCTATATACAAAACAAACCTCAGAACTAGCAGTTACAATTCATGAAAGTATGCCTCCATTTAATAAATTTAAAATTATTCTAGTAACTACAAAGAACGTCTATCTGAGGCCAATGGTGTAAGTTATCTTTGTCATTGCCGTAAAGAAGGAGTGGTAAATGATAGCAGTAATACAAGAGCTATAAAAAGTTGTGGTAGAAAGTGTTATGATGCACAGAAATGTTGATAGCAAAATCAAAACTTTTTTTTTTTTTTTTTTTTAAGGGTTTAGGACATGAGGAAGCTAGAAGAAAATAATGCAGAAAAAAAATATTTGGCCAAAATCACTTAAGAAACTAGGCAAACACATTCCCAAAATGATCCATCAGTATAGAAAATATATAAAATGATATAGCAAAATAATGCCCTACATCTTATTATAAAAATACCCATTCATGAAACTCTGTAATAGGAAAAATCTCTGCTTCCTCAAGACCACATAACAACAGCATGGCACATCTCTCAGGAGTTTATGAAGCACGTAAATCTGCAAAACTTTGTAAAAATCCAAACGTGATAAGATGGCAAGTTTGAGCCATGATCAGATATTAGTTTTGTCTTTCTCAATACCATTCCAAAATATCAACTGTGAGAATGGTGAAAATACAATATACTTACCACAGAGTCTTGACATCACAGTAAAATAAAAACTAATTAGCCGGTGCATGCTTTCTGAATTGAACTTTGGTTGGGCAAAGTTTGTACTGGTGTTTCTAAATGTCGTTAAAGCCTTAGTTAACATAATAATGAGTCATCTATGCTGGCTTCTCTTTCTGAGAAGGACTGTAATTTGTCATGACATCAGCTGTATGATAAAAGTCAATCCAACATCTACGCAAGGCTTTATGAAATCAAATAGCAAACAGCAGAAAATAAACATCCCACTCTAAATAACTGATACAAGGACACTATGCATCAAATCAAAGGACTGAAGCATTAAGAACTGGTAGGAAGAAGTTTTGTGCTTTGTGAAGCTGATGAACTTTGCCACCAGTTTCCCCATGGTCCAGATTTCATTCTTGGACAGGAAACTCCAAAATGAAATGGCACAATGATATACTCAGACAGTGCTAGAAGAAATCATAAACAGATCTCCCATTAGAATGTATGAAAAAAATAAAATTAACAAATAAATTTAAATTATAAACAATTGTAGCAAAGACAGACCACATAAATGAATGTGAAAAGGGAGAGAGGCTAGCGTTTATGACTTTTAGAAGTACATTCAAAGCCTTATCGTATAGGGTCAGGATAGTAGGAGAAAACTAATACAAAAGATACATTATTAGTGTTGAAGCATAACACTGAATTTGATTTTCTTTAATGTAAACGTAATGTAAACTAAAATAAACTGAACTACATAGCAAGAAAAAAATGTCAAAAAGATAAATATAACATTTATAGACTAGGATTCTTTAAAGAAATTCCTCACACTGATGATAATCTCTAACAATGTCCATGGAAATGGTAGTTAGGACAACATTAAGTCCGTGTAAAATGCACGTATATAAAAATATATATACATGTAACTTGTGCTATTTATAAAGCTTATTGTTTAAACAATAACCTACAAATATACACTTAAAATAGATACAATAGATAAAATAAAATAAAATAAAAACACAATAAAAACTGGTCAAAAGCTGCATAATGCTGTTATTTCAGCACTGTGCTACATAATAAGGAAGTGCTCTTGCAAGAGACAGAAAGGGAGAAAAGAGGCATCTGACAGCTCAAAGGAAAATTAGAGATGTTCATGTAATCAAAGTACACTTAAGCAATAGTGCTTGCAAAAGAACTAATGAGAGTGCCCGCAGATTCTGACAGAGAGGGGAAGCCAATAACTACACAAAAGTGTCACATATGCTATTATGAAACACAGCTCAAAATCACTTTGACAGAACTTAAAGAGGTTGAACTATATACTAAAAGTAGTGAGTTACTGGTAATGACAGTGCTGCTCGCAGCAGACAACCAACATAAGATCTGACTGCCAATGCACCTGCAAATGTTAAGTACCACTCTCTCACAGAGAATGCTAAAATGTCTTCTTTAAATAATCTTTAGCAGTCTGCACAGCAGGTCCTTCATTTAGTTCCCAGTCTCTGCTCCATCTTAACTTTCTGAGAGTGTTTCCTCTACGTGCTTGCTTCTACTTTAATGTGCCTTCTCCTGGAAGTAGATGTTTTTTTTTTTTTTTTTAAAAAAAAAATGATTTTAAATAAATAAACAAACATAGTCTAAACAGAAATGTAGTTTCTTTTGGCTTGCTTTCATAATAACAAACCCAGCTACCGTGCGAGCATCTTGGAGGTTAGTGATCCAAGAAGCAGCGATTTGGTACAGTTAGCTATTTATGAGTCAACAGTATCAGAGCTTTAAAACCCAGGACTAACTACCTGGCTCCCTCAGCCTTAAGACTTGGATCGAAAGAAAAGTGGGAAGCTGGAAGTGCTAGTTTTCCTGCTGCCTGACTAACGGGAATGTGACGGGGTAAGGAGATGCTTCCCAAATTCACCAAGCCAGCTAGTTAGTCGACTGACTAACTCTTCAGCAGTCAGTTCCCTGATTCACATTAAACTTCTCAGCAAGCATGGTTAGTCGGATACTACTAGTGTGCAATGTGCAGACTGAGAGGAGCAAAAATTGTGCCTTAGGACAACTGTGCAACTTGCCTGTGTATAGCTCTACTGCAGCATACCACATCAATCCCAACCTCCATTTCTGCATTTACAATTTTGCAAGGACTCATCCAAGTATTTAGATGCATAATTTGCAGACTTCTGCAGTGCACATACAAGTCCTTCTGTCTACAGAGATTTAGTAAAATTTATATAGGTAGCAAACACACAGATTTAGGAATCTGTCTGCATGCATTACACAGCATAATCCATGCCTTACATACCTGTATGATCTACATGTCTAAATATGAATGGGAAAAGAAGCCTATTATTTCAGATAATTTGATCCTGGAAGTCAATATTTAAAGCAATAACCCTACAGAATTTTCACACAGCTGCAGAATTTTCTATTATTAAAAATATATATTTCCATGTATATTATAATTATTATATATTTATACAGCCTATTAACTTTGTATGATCCTTGAAAGAGACTGTAAAAGGAAAAAATCCTTCTCTTGAAGATTTTAATATCTAAATTATGCAAAGATGACTTAGAATATGAATAAAACAGATAAAAGAGAGTGATGTAGAAACGAAGATTAATACAAACTGTAAATGCATTAGAGACAAAATCTTATTTTTATATTTCACTGCACAGAGTGATTTAAGGTAAGACAAGAGAGACAGCTTGGAAGGGGAAAATCATGGAGGTAATCAAGCAGAAAGAAATGGCCTGGTAACCAAGAAAAAGGACTCTTAGATAGCATTATTTCAATAGGGAACAACACAAATGGTTACAGGAAAATATATATTCTAAAGAAAAAAGATAAGTACAGTCAGAGCAACAGGAAAAGCAAGTCAGATCAAAACATTCAGACAAAAATTAAAGGGAGTTAAAGCACTGAATTTTCTGATGCTTTCAGTAAGACATTACTTAGCAGAATAATGCATTTTTTTCTTGCTATGAAAAGCTATGGTTGGATAGCTGATTTTTTTCATAGATATTACTATAAATTTAGCCTTCCCTAAATGAGAAAATAGCACCACAATTATGATATCATGAGGCTACAGAAGACACTTCCTTGCTTCAGAGAACACCTGCTCTGATAGTGCCTGCACCACAGACTGCTATATGCTGACTCACATTTCAGCAGAAACACTAGTCAATGTTTGCCCTATTATGATGATCTCCCCCAGGCCAGTTGTCTGAGAAATATTTTTTTTTTTTCTAAGTAAACTCCACCTAACAGGGCTCTTAATGCAACAGAGACGCTGCTGTGGTCTAAGGTCTCTACAACTTCTATTTAGTTAAGGGAAAACAAAATTTCAGATATCTTTTAATATTTTATCACATTTTTAAAGCTTATGTGATTCACATATGTATGTGCTTGCTTTTGTTTTTGGCTGTCCTTTACTCATGTTTATGTGCTTCACTCCTCCCCCCCCCCCCAATCTATTTTAATTTGAAGGCTACTTGTTATGTTCTATACTAGATACATCAGTTGATAACACAACCAGATGGATAACGGAGAACTTAATTTATCCAAATGTAGATTTGAGAATTGCAGTGATGCTCCTGAACTGTTCTTGTGAAAGGTAAGTCTTTCTCAAATGTAAACAGCTCTTTAAGAACAAGTGTGCAGCACATCAAGCCAAACTGCCCAGCCCAAATCATATATCCCTATAAAGTGTCCTGAATTGATCAGTCTTTCAACAATCACAATTTCTAAATCTGACAGTTGCTAGATATAGTTAGCAAGGGGCATTCCCATAACTGTGCTTTCATGATCACAGAGAATTTAGAAGATCAACACTGGAAATTCTAAGATAATTTTGAATTCAACTTAGCACACAAATTACAGGGGGGGGGGGGAAGAAGGAAAAAAAGCAGTGATCATCAGTCTATCTAGTACACTAATCGACAAAGGAAACAAGTGATATACACGCAATTTTCTGGTATATGATAAAGCATCTGATTACAAGATGATTGCTGCTCAGTCATAGTGGAGTAACAGTACATCTAGTTGATTTGAGGTGCCACAAAGATTACAATAAAGTTGATTAGCCCTCCATTTAGAAGATCAGCTTTCATGTAGTCTGGGACCTTGATTTTTCCTCGATTCCCTTAAGATACCCTCCTCCAAATTTGGACTTAAAGCAAAATTTTCTTGTGTATAGCCTCTTTAAAATTTAGTGTTTTACATTCACAAATGCTTATACACACAAACACACACAAAAAATATGAAGACTTCTAAACACACAAGATCTTCACACTTTGAAACATTTTACTTGCCTATGAGTTTACATAGAGTCCATGTACCAAGTTCAGATATCACAGTAGACAAATTTCTAGATGTATTTTCATGACTATGTACTTGCTCCTATCCCTTGCTAGAATCAAAGAAATCCTGTCATTCACATTTTCTGAAACATGCTTGGCATTTCACAGGACTGAGCATGAACAGGTTAATAAATTTGGGTATAGAAGTTCAACAGGTTTTGCACTTAATTGCTCTCCAGAGTATTAGAGAATTAGAATAACCATTCTTAGCCACAAGTTGGATTAGACCTTTGAGGAAGTCATTTGTTTATTGTAATTTAAAGTCTGCATATTAGATTGTGAGATGTAGCAAAAAGGTTGTTTTCTTAATTTTTAAAAATTAAGAAAATAATTAACATGTAAACAATCCATTTCCAGTGAAGCAAGACAAGATTTACATTACTGTAAAAAAACAGTTGGATTTTTCTCCTATGAATGACTCATAATGCATTCATTCCTCTCTCTGAATATATATTTATTAGCATCATGTGTAGGTGGAACATTATGCCAAGTTTATAGTTGAAAAGTAAACAAAGAGATACTTCTTAAAAGTGAGTATGTTTTTTTCAGTATATTTTTAGTATGCTACATATTCTTAATTACATAGAAGAATTTTTCTGTAGGTAGTCCAGACCTCTAAGCTGCAAAATCCCCAAACTAGGCAGGGCAGGGGGGGGCCACTGAAGGGAGAACAATAATGAAGAACCAAAGAAAACAATTTAGACACTTAATTATTTCCATTATTTCAATTGCTTGCATTAAGTAATATAAGGAGTACTTTAGGAATGGAGGTCTGGAAGATACTTTTGATATACTATTTACAATGAAAAGATGAATGGCAGTTGTAGATAAAACAGAAGGCAACTTGATCATCCTATAATGGACAACCCTCAAAGTCCAGAACAATGTAGGCATGCAACATAAAGTAAAATATTAACCACAATAACTGTAGCTCTTAACACTAAGAAGAACTTTTTGGGGGGTTTATCCTGATTGATCTGCAAAGTATCGAAGAACCTCACTCTAAAACTTCCACATCTAGTACCTGTCTTCTTTTTCTAATGACTTTTTTCCAAGACCTTTTCATAAACTGTAATTTTATCCCCTTTAAAACATATCTTCTATGGTTTTATTCACACAAAAAGTTTTGCTAATGATATATATAAAATATCATATATATGTGTACATATATGATAAATGTGTGTGTGTATAAAGTCACAGTCTTAAACCAAGCCTTCCATTTACCTAACCTGTGCAGCATATCATTGGGAAAAAAGGAATCTTTTCCTTTTTGCATAGTAATAAATTACCAGCACATCCCATAGCAGTCCTAAAAGAGGATCAATTCTCTTCTACTAAATCAATTTAGCAAACTTACTTTGGACTGTATACAATGCATATGAAATAATATATGTTACATTTATATATATGTTATATATAATAATGTATAATGAAAAGTAATTCTGAATATTTACATCCTGCTACTGTACATATCCCTGCTAGATCTTCACCCGGAATACATATTCTACTTAAACTGTGCACTCTGTCACAAAATCTGTCTGCCTCACTCTTCCTGATGCATCTACCTCAACAACTCTAGTCATACAGTGAAGAAAGCTGTTTCTTACAGGCAACAACACTGCATGGCTCATTTATGCTTCTTGTGAAGGATTTAAACACATTTCCCAGTTTCTTGCTGATCATCAGAGAGCCTTGAGCAGTCACCAGCAGTCACTGGATGACACTGCTGCTTCCTCCAGACCCTGAAGCCCCAGCTCACCAGCTGGCCCAGACAGCATAAGACATGGGGGGCTGCTGGCATGCTTGTTAAATCGTTTCAGGCATTATGTTACTGAGATTCAACACATCTTTCAGTGGGGAATGCCTTGCTTTTCTCAGTTACCTACCTCATCTTTAACTTAAACAAGGCTAATATAAAATGTAACAAGCATTCACTCATAAAAATCCACATCAGATACAATCCAAATGTTTATAAAAGATACAGGTGAAGAAAGGAAAACACAACTATAATGAAACAGCTTACACCAGAGTTACTTCAGCAAAACCTCTCCATCCCTCATCCAGCTATCTTGCCATCACTCTCTTCTGTAAAATGTTTCCATCTTTGTCTCAGCTGCTCCTATCCAGAAGCCTGTCAGAAAACTCACTCATAGAGAAAACCTTCTCCTGGAGCAGTTTCATGAGAGGACACATCCAGCAATATTCATCTCCTCCAAAGCCCTCTTGGTGAAGGGCATCTGTTCTCGTAGCAAATATTCCCCTGATGTTTTGTCATTTGAGTGGCTCCTTACAGTCTTCATCTTTCACTCCAAAGGTTTTTCAGCCTGGTGCATAGAGACTGGCTAATCCTTTAACTAAACCAATGGTGCTTCCCTTCCTTAGCGAGGTTGATAGCTGAAGCCCAAAGTGCAAGTAACCCCCTCCCCGCCCCCCCGCCTATTCTACCTCCCTTCACCTTCAAGAAGTCCAAAGCAGAATGAGCTGGGAAAAGGAAGGATCTTTCCACAGCAGTTAGGCAAGTGAAAGGGAGATAAAACAGATAGGACCAACAGGTAAGTCTAAAACATAGCTGTTTTGCATGTCTTGTATACATAATCATTTGCAAAGTGTTTCTATTGAGAAGAAAGTAGAAAAGGTTTTAAATTTACATTAAGATACAGTTTAAACATCTCTCTAATATGTGTGCAATAAAGGGTCACCTCAGTCCTTGGTCTTCTGGTTTTGTGGTACAAAGAGAGAAGAGAGAAGGTACAGAGAAAGAATAGCAGGACATTTTAGGAAGAGCTCTGGCTTTCGCATAAGAATTTCTTGTAAAGCGGGAGACATGTTAGTTATTTAGGAAACTTCTACAATGATAGCCTGAGCATATCTCATATCATGCATCACAGGCTCTTCCATATCACATTACTAATTTGCAATAGTCAGTCACTAATGCATGAGTATATGTCACATTATGATTTAAGTTTAGGATTAGTAGAGTAATTAAATGTTATTTTATATAAATTTCATATCCTTCTAATATAAAAAGTTGCATTTTCACCCTGTTCTCTCCAGCAAAGCAGAAAAACATGAGGAAAAGATATCTGACAATTTCCTTCTAGATTAGTTTCATGACACCCAGACTTAGTGGGTCTGGTTCTAGTAACATTCAAATATGTCTAACAATATACCTATTTATGTGGATAACTGCAGAAAGTCATGTAATCTGAAATGATTGTCATAGAACATGGAGGCAAAAAAGCATTCTCTGATGATACAGGGTTAAGAGAAACTTAATATAAAGGATCAGAGTATCAGGCAGAAAGAACAGTACAATTTTGTGTCCTGGAATAACAGACATCAGTTCAAATTTGATAACACATTTAAGAGCAAAGAAAGATTTTTACTATCTATGGTCCTCAAGATGGGGAAGATTTGTGTGTACTAGTTGACCACAAGGTGACTCAGCTCAAGGTTCATCAGCAATGTAGACAAAGCTGAATTTTACTGTTTTAAGGATGAAAGGGAGAAACAGTCCTGTGAAGGGGAGGAGGAGATGTAGGCTGCTGCCTAGAATTGTCTTCTGCAGTAGCTAAACTTTACATATCCTGATCAGCCCTTTGGTAAGGGCAGCCTGGCTCCCCTCGGCAAAGAAGGCAAAGTTATCAGAAAGGCCCCATCATTTATTGTCCCCAGCAACCTGCTGCCCAAGGCAATAGCCTACTTTGCTTATGCCATTGGCCAGTCCTGGAATCAGTGTAACATAGTTATGAAAAAAGCAAATAATCTTTTTATGTATCTAATAAAGCTTTTCTTGCAGATCTATGTCTGCTAGAAACATATAAATGCTAGATTAAAAATCTCATTTACAGTGCTGTGTACACTTCTGGTCATTCGTGTTAATCTTTCTTAAATTTATATTGACACAAATGCAGATGAGAGCAGCTAGAACAATCAAAAACTAAAGGATTGGGGCTTGATTAACCACTCAAAAGGCCAAGAGGGGATAGAACTGTTCCTCACAAATAAATCAAGATGCAAATACCAGAGAGTAAGAGGAGATAATTCAGCTCAAAAAATGGAGCCAGCAAAAGATCAAGCTTGGAATAAATCAAGCTAGCAACTAAAGAAAATTCCCAATCATTGATGGTGAGAAGTTCTAGAAGAGCTTTTTAGTAGGTGCTGTGGGACACAAACCAACTAGCACTGAGAAGCCTAGTCGTTTATCAATCACAGGACCTGGCTCCCTATTTAATGTATTTAGGGACTCAGTAAGTCAGGTTCGTTCTAGTCCCCAGTCATATAGAAAGCATTAACACTTTCCTCTGACACTATCCTGTTTTTTTCTTGTCTGATCAGTGACCGAATATTTATTCCGTATTGTTGAGTACAGTATTATAAAGGATAGCTTGGGCAAGGAGAAGAAAAAAAAAATAAATAAGAAAACCAGGGAAATTGCTAAGCATGTCTTCTACTTACCATTTCACATTTTATCTAGCTTTATCACTTCATCCTACAGTGATTTTTGAGATTGTTTAATACAACAATATTTCATTGGCTAGCTACTGGATATGTTCCCATTTCACTCAATTAATCTTCTTTTGCTGGACAGAGTGATGCCCCAGACTATGTATACTAGTCCCAGTGCCTATTAACAGGGCCTAGTTCAAGGGACACTTCCAAAGAGCACTGATGAGCTTCATAAAGAGCAGCTACCCCTTTGGAGACCTTGTAAGGGAAAGAGCGCAGGGAAAAGAGAGAGGTGTTCTTTCGTACTGATTTTAGCTGTATAGATTTACCTTTTATGATTATTTATGGAATAAAAAAAAGTCTCCATGAAGCCTGAAGTAAAACCAATCTACACAGACTTTTTCCATCCTCTCCATTATCTCTTCTTATTAGCTATTGTCCACACAATATGATAAAACAGGTGTTTACCTCAGGAGACCAAAAGAAAGAAGAAGAAACATAACTTTTAACTCAAATTTACAAATCCTAAACAGAAAGTAACGTTCTAACTACCTACTTAAGAGTGCTTTAGTCCCCGTTTCTCTGCACATAACTTGAAAAATGGTTGTTTATTTTATCTTATCACGTTAGCCTGCTATTACTTTTTACTCATAACCATTCAGACATATTTGGCATTTAACATATGCTATGTTGGAAAAGATTCTAATCTGTTAAATAAGTTTTAGGCTTATCTGACAAGGCATTTTTCTTGCATACTGCTATCTGCAGATGGTGTGATGAAGGATAAAAAATTTCAGCATCCCCCCTTTCCCTGTAAGCAGCTCCTACTTCACTGATCTTGGTAGTTACAAGGTAGAATAGCAGAGATCAGGGATAAAAGACATGGAATCTAAATTGCCCATTTTCTTTTAAAGTTCTTCAATAATTTAATTTTAAAGTTATGATAGAAGTCTATGGTGCATCAGCAATTGAGCTGTAAATTATGGTTTTAATAAGAAGTTTAGAAGAGGAAGGCTCTTCCTTCAAAAATGAAGCAGAAAAAAAAAAAAAAAAAAAAAGGAAAAAGAAAGAGAAAAGCCTGGGGATACCGTGACCATCTCAGGCAGCAGGCGGCCCCAACATTTCTAGCAATTAGGCTTGTCAAAATCCCCTCTCAGAAACCCCTGCTGCTCTAGCAACAGCAAGTGCCAGCAGGGAGCTGTGTTCCCAGAGATAGTGAACATAAACCCAACAGAAGACAACTAGGTAGTTCTTTGTAGGAGATAAAGGAAGCTAGACACATGTACTCCTTAATAAACCTCCTCTGTGAACTGAAAGCTGCAGGGAGCTCAAGCTTTTATGTTTTTATTTGCATAATGGCTACCATAAGTTCTCATTTTACAAAAGGAAATGGACTTTCCCTGCCTGGAGCCATCATAGTCTGCATCACTCACCCCACCATGCATATGGTCCGGCCTGCTTAAAAATATCACCCTTCAGAAGAGAAATGTCTTGTCAGGAGCTCAGGAGAACTCAGTAGTAGAGCAGACGGACTTGTTATAGATTAGCAACAGATCTACCGAGGTATGAATAAGCCTGGTGAGTTCCTTAGGAACTGGACATTAAAACGTTAGAAAACTACCTGATTTCTATCCATTTATCATGCTGTGATATAGCTAAACAAGGCATTATATTAGTTTCAGCAAACATCTCTGACCACATTAAGAATATGGGTACAGAAGCAGAGGTAGCTAGCACGCGAACTTAGAACATTAGCTACTTCCTGGGAACTGTTTGTAACTTGAGACTCTGGACGTGGGACAAGTGCAAGGCAGAAGATTCATTTTTTTATTCAAGTCAAGCTTCTCTGAGCTCACTAGGAATCAAGAACACACCTATGTAATTCAGCCCTACATGCACACACACGATGACACAGGCAAATTACGCTTCCTTCCTACCCCGAACCTGAGATTCCCTGTATCATCAGTGCAGCACACAAAAAGTTTCATGCATGAGCTGCAGTTGCTGCAAAGGAACAGTTCTTTTCATATTTTTTTGGCAAAAGTAAGTAAATATGCACTGAAAGAGGAAAAAGTAATGATTATATTTCGAGATGGTTCAAAGCTGATGTGAGAGAACATATTCTAACCTGATTCTGCCTCCCCCCCCAAAAAAAAATCCTATCCAATACTAACCCACTCGTTTTATTAGCTTTTTTCAAAAGTGGCTGCTAATGACATGTTTTTCATTTTGGGGTTCCTAACCTGCTGCCCTAACTGGAAGCAATATTGAGCCCTCAAAAATTGTGATTAATGCAAGTTAAGTACAGCCCTCCTTGTCAGATAACATTAAAAAGCTCTACAAAATCAAGTTACAGGTATCTTAGAGGTATCAGGTATCTCAATCTAGAGATATTTTTAACCTCAATTCTCTTCGTGTCTGTTGGCCATCTGTAAAATTGCAGTAATGCTGACTTATCTCAGAGGGGTGCTATGAAGATGAATGCATTACTGTTCAAGCAGCATTCACTTATTTCAGTGATAAGTGGAGATAAGTCACTATATGTGACCAAGGGATCCATGTAGAAGATGAGCTACCTACAGCATGGGGCCAAGGTCCTTCCAGGAGAGAGGGCTATGGTGCAGCTGGATGTACCGATGGCCCCAGGCTAGGCCGATGTGAGGCCCTGAGCAGGGCAGAGGGAGGCCCAGAGATAGGCAAGGATTAGCACAGCTAGGGGTGTCCCTTGGGACCCAAGATCCTTCATTCTTATTCCGTAAAGAAAGCTCTTAGCCAGTTTTTGATTTGCAATCAGAAACCTATCACAGGAGTGTACTGAAACAGTGAAGCTGCTTCCTTTACAGAATTCAGTAGCAAAGTACAATGGATTATTCAGATTGCTGTTTCTCATGTTAATACCACTGACATTTATGGCAATACTTATGTGAAACATCATGATTCCAAAAGCTGATGGAAAATAGGCAGCTGCTCGAGGAAAATATATGACAGTACTTGGACACAAGATGAAAAACGCACTTAGAGTGTACTGATAAGGAAAATGATCTTCAAGTATTCATTTCCAGACTTAAAAGAATTCATGAATAAAGTTGAACCAAGTATGAGACTGTTTTTGTTATGTTGCTGATTTTTACAAATTACTTTTTTTTTTTTTTCATTGATTTGTGCTGTGAAGCCATCATGCTTCAGGACAACCTTCTAGCACCAGGAAAAGTAGCATTGAAAGTATATACTGCAGGAATAATGCTGCAAAAATTGAGATATTAAGTTGCCTTCATGGCTTATCCTCTTAATAGCTATAAGAGACTTATTTCAAGGAAGTGTTCAGTTTGGAGTGGAGCTGCTTTAATTTGCTGCAGCAATGCCTAATCTCTGTGATTCAAGCCTGAATGCCATTTTCTCTCCCAAAGCTTCTAACTTGCTTCTCCTAAACAAATATGAAATGCAGAATATTAGAAGATAAAAATCTATCCACTAACAAAAATGTTACCAGTCCTTAGGTAGTAGCCCTAGAGCTATGATCAGAGGATCTTCCCCTTGATGTCATAGGGTGACAAAACTGCCAGCACAACTCAGTAGATGCCATCAAGGTCTTTTGGCTTAGAAACAGAAGCGGGGGGGAAGGAAAGGAAAGGAAAAGACTCAATGCCCACTAAGTCCAAATTTATAGCATAAAACAATCACTAGACTAGATAAAATAACACACTGACTAGGCTCTGATCCCAGTCTTAAAGAAAATCACAACTGTGAACAGTAATTAAGAGGTGAATCCAGCCAGCTTTACATTTATCTTCATTTTGTCCTAGAAAGTCCTCGTTGTACTGGGATTTCCAGATAAAGGCAGTCACTATCCAACTACCATCTGGGAATCCTCCAGTTGAGTTAACAGTCTTAGCACATAAGCTTGTCACATTCTAGGCCCTGGTGGAAGAGAATAAAAAAGCCTATGTTTTTTTCATCAGTTTTTCTACCGAGTATCTCATAAAAGCATAGGCAACTTCTGCCTGTTTTGTTCTCTATCCTCTATGCACACTGATACCAAAATACATTACTCTTCCTTTTCCCCCCATTCCTCAGGCTCCCTTAATTTTGCTTTCTGTAGTAAGAATTCTGCTAGAGAAAACAGACACTGTATAGCAGACTCTCAAAACATGCATCATGGGTTCCTATCACATAATCACCATCCTTCCTGTATATATCATTATCCCACATAATAGCGGATCAGGGTATCAGTTTATTCTTTTTGCAGTATGATACATGACACAGTAGCTGTAACTGAAATCTTTTTTTTTTTTTTTTAATATTCGATAGACTACTAAACTTTGGTGGGGGGTGGGGAGGAGGAGGAAGACATTAATTGTTACCCTTGGCATTGGAATCAACTGTTGATGTGCTTTCTATAAAGAAGGTACTGCAAATCTCAATTTATTTTTCATGAATACATTTATATCTTAATTTCTTATTGGAGGAAAAAAGGGAGCAGGAACATTCTTTGGCTGCCTGGAACATTCTACAGAATGTATCAAACTTAAGGTATATCATAAATGTATGAGATAGGAAATAAACTATAATCAAAAGTAGCGCTTTAGCTTGTGTAAAGGCTGTGGCCAAATGAGATAATTTACTTATCTACAGTAAGGCCTAGGTATTCCCTTAAAGATGGGAAAAGAGTTCTTAGTTACTTCAAGATGTAGGGCTCACAGATGACTTTGCTTAATTTGTTCAACCAGCAAACACAAAATTGAGAAATTTAAGCTGTAAGAATAGGCCACTTAAGTACAGTGAGATAAAATCCTTGGCAAAATACCCTGCACATGGATTGAAAAAAAATGAACACTTTTTTCTTCTAGAAACTGTGAGTAATTAACTAGAGAGTCATTCCACCTTGACTGCACTACTAACAGCCCTTGTACAAAAGGTAAGTCTACCACAATCTCAACTAAAGTTGATCTAATCTTCTACAAAACCTTTCAGAATATTCATGAGCTAATTCTGTGCCTCTCCTTTGATTTCAGGATGCATTTTTTTTCAGACTGATGCCACATGATGAAGTTTGCATGCATAGCTTCTAAAGGAGTCAGTGAGGAAGAACATTATTTTTCTGTTTAGCAATTGGAAGTCATTCCTCCAGAAGGAAAAAAAACAAAAAAAAAAAAAAAACAAAAAAAAACACAGTTACTTAAAGAGTCTGGCCCTTAAAAGGAGAGAAAATATATTAGTTCTGAGGAAATAAATTCACTACCATTACAATTCACGTTCCATTGAAATATCTAAACATGACAAAGAATAATAATATAAGATCATGCTGTAGAGCCACTACAATCATACAGCTTTAAGTGCAACAGAGTTGCCCACTGGAAGCATTCATCAAAGCAGCTTCAGTGATGATGATCTAAACATCTCTGTAGAGTAAAGAAACTCTAGGAATGTTTCTTGCATTACGCCTGACACAGTTACACCAGTACTTGCAATATTTGTAAAATAATAAGAGATAAGTTCAGGCAAACAGAAGGCTGCAAAGCTCTAAAGAAAGTGAATGCTATTTGCTCTACAGGTACCCTGGATTTCTTGCATGTTTTTTAGGAAGATGAACTTGTTATTATTTAAATTTATTGTTTGGCAGCAAGTCATGAGTCTTCATTAACTGCATCTTTCCCTCTCAGTGAATATCTAACAAACAAAACACGTCACCATGTAGTACCAACCAGCTCATACTATCTCAACTTAGGCTCTTGTATCCATTGATACTAATAGGGGTATCAAGTGGATTGATACTTGTGAAAAGAAGTCCATGTTAAACAGAAACATTTACAGTAAAACAAAGTTGAGCATCAGAAATAAACTGAACAAAATAGAACTGTGATTTTAATATAATAGAAACCACCATATGTGTATATAATTGAAAATATAACAGACTTATTAAACAGAAAATAGAATAGAAAATATTCTGTAGAAAATATATTACTTAATATAATAGAAAAAAAAAAAGTCCAGCTGGAGGTCACTTACTAGTGGTGTACCCCAGGTGTCGATATGGAGGCCAGTAATGTTTAACATCTTCATTAGTGACCTGGATGACAGGACAGAGCACACCCTCAGTAAGTTTGCACGTGACACAAAACTTGAGGAATGGCTGATACAATGGATGGTTGCACTACTTTTTAGATAACCTTCACAGACTGGAGAAATGTGCAGATAGGAACTAAAGGTGGAGCAAACCATGAATATCCAAATCAGCCATCAAAAGAACAATAAAGACAAGAAATTAGAAAATTAAAGAATATCACTATGTTCTAACATATGAAAGAATTTCCCTTTTTCTTAAATTTAACATGAAACAAAGACCAAAAATTTGAGTTTTCATTTCAGTATTTTGTGAAACTAACCCAAAACTCCTTTACCAAAGTGTTCTTAAAATTGATTTGATAGAAAGGAAAAAAAAAAAAAAAAAAAAAAAAAAGCATACTGCATCAAACCATGAAAATACCAGTCCTGAATTTGAAGCGTAGGCTTTCAATGCCTGTTTTGTGGCAGACACTCATAACAAGTCTTGCAATTGTCAAAATCTAGTTTTAAAGATGCTCTGATGCCACAAATGAACAAACTGGGTTGTTCCGAATCTTGTATTTTTACTAGTCACTAATATTTTACTTAATCAAAACTCCAAAACTCCAAAATTAATAAAGTTTTCATCGTTTTACAGGAACTTAATTTTGCCTTGCTGATTATAATTCTGCCTTCCTGCAAAGCAATTTAAGATTCAGAGCCTAAATTTAGATAGTGTTTCAAATCTTCAGGGTAATTGTGACAAAGGTAGTGAAGAAATTAGGATGATCATTGTTTCTTTATTTATTTTAATAAAGACTACATTTATAAAGTTAATGATTTCATACTCCATCTAACTCCATTAATCCTATCTAGATGCACAAAATATCTTCATAGAATTTTATCTCATGTCAAAATATTAGATAATTGAAATATAAGTATCTCTGGTACCATCTCTAATCCACTACAATACTGAAATTTATCATCAACAAACCACAAGTACCTTAACTTGTGTGCTGGACATATATGTTTTAGGGGTTATTCTTCTCCTTTTGGGGGGAGGGACTTTTATGAGGAATACCACATAAATCATGATTGACATGGACGCGACTCCAGTCAATGGTTTCAGGTTCGCATACTTAAACCTGAATATAGTTCAATGATTTGAAGCAGGGCATGGATGGGAAGTTCATTCTTTAAAGTTTTTTTTACAGGAATATTTTTTTAAATTTATTTATATGCACACAAAAGTATTTACAATTGCCATTCATTACTCCTTGTTAGTACAAATTTTTGCAAAATTAAATAAAACATGACCTGTAAAGCAGGCACTAACCATGGAAAAGAACTACAACACAAATAAATCTTCTCCCTTATGAACAGACCATGATAGCTACCTAAATGTACTAACCACTAATAATAAACTTCTGCTAGTCAAAGCAAAACAACAAATCTTTCTTGTTTCCCTGTTTTCTTTCTCTCTTTCTTTCTTACTTTATTCTATGCTCTTTGTTTCATCTGGCTTTCTTCCAGTAAAAGATGAGGAATTCCAGCACTGGTGTGCATAAAAATGACATGAATTTCCTTTTATTTCTTCTCCATAGTTCAAAAATACACAACAGGGAATTGGGCCAATTTAACTCTCTACTCTCTTAAATCAGTATAAGTGAATTATATTGATTTAGCTTAATTTCCTAACAAGCTAAAATTAAGGCACTCTAATTCAGGAGGATCAGGGTTGTACCAATTTAACAAAGTCAATTTAGAAAGAGATTTAGTAAAATTATTGCAGTTTGTGTATGTATGCAGAAAAACTACATAGGAAAAAGTGAATGGTATTAGGAAACAACATCAGATATTTCCTTTCAAACATGGTAGGCAACACTTATTCCTGTTTGAAGTTTCAAATTTTTGGAATATTTAGGAAGTAATTAATATGAATTTATATTTTTCCATATCAGAAGAATTAAAAACGTGACTGAAATATACGTTGCAAATATTGCTCCCAAGGTTTGAATACCAAGTGTCAAAATATCATGGTTTGCATGAATGAATACAGGAAAAAATAAGCATTATGTACAATGAAATACCAAAATGAATATGAAATTAGAAGCATTAAAATCTATAGAAATTGTTTTGGGGGATTTCGGAGGAGAGGGGTTTATTATTATTAATATTATTCACTAAGAAGAAACCCAGGTCGTCATCTTACTTATTCTAGTGAAGTTAAGTAACAACTGCAGTACTGATAAGAAAAATGTACTTAATCTTTTTTCCCACAATTACAAGTAGAAAAGAAACTTAGCTTTAAAAAGGCAAAAACAACACTTTACAGAGTATTTAGTGATATTAAAAAAGGGGAAAATATATGACATTTCACAGCTGCTTTTCATAGAAGCAAAAGAACCAATTGACTGGAATTATAAAGGATTGGAGAAACCACCTTTGTAATTGAGGAAAAGAAAATGGTAGATCTGAAAACTGTATTCCTACTAGTTAAATATAAGCACTGATTAGCATTTATGTAAAGTATCATTAATAGGTTCAATATCTGAGCTCATACTGATCAACTTAAGTCTTGCTCAAAATCTCCCATTCAATTTTAATGAAAACTTTAAAGATTTTATTCATACCATCTTAAGTATTTCTTAAAATTGCTTAATAACTACTTCAAGTGTCTTTATATTGTTTACCCAGGAAACAGTTGCAGAGTCAGGTGCTGCTCTTTAATATTGTCAGGATCCACTTTAATTTTGCTAAAGAAAACATTCAAATGTGCATTTCTACTGTTCTAATTAAGTGCCAGCATCACTCCATTTTTTCCCAACATCTAAAGTCAAAAATCCTACACAAGTCTAGGCTTCTCTGCTCCATAAAAATCCAAACATACCTCATACCTCTTCTCACAGAAAAATGAACTCCATGAATTTTTCCTTTTCCCAACTTAGTTGAAAACAAAGCAAATGAAGTATGTGCTAATTTTGAGGTGATTCTACTTCAAATGCCCAACATATACTTTCCTTTTATTCTTTTCCTGTTTCAGCAACAGAAATGATTGTCCAAAGCATTTTTCTTTCCATGCTCTACAATTGTCAGCCACAAATATCGATGGTAATGGGAATATTAGCTAGATGATGTGTCCGCTATTGCTTTAAGAGACAGTATCACTATTATAATTATTAAACATCTGTGAAACAAAAATATTATTTGTTTCTTTTAGTTTTTTAAAAAATAAACTGATTTGGGAATATTTGTTAAAAATTAAATTTCCAAAATTTCCAAAGTAACTTCTGTTCTTTAATAAAAATGGTGACTCTAGCTTTAAAAACTATAAACCTAAGATGGTGTTCCATTGGAGGAGTGGAGGAGTTTTGCTTTTTTTTTTTTTTTTAAAAAAAAAAAAAAAAGAAAGAAAAAAAGTTCATTGCTTTTTAGATCATATTTCTCAAATAGATATAGTCCATTGCTCTTTACTGTTGTGTTTCACACCTGGAGGTTCCAAACTAAAGCACACATATAATACCCAACATTGCTTTAGATTGAGAACATTTTCTGCACCAAATCACATTATATTTTACTTCAGAAAATCACATTAGCTACAGAACACATTTAGACTAAAGCAATGGCAGGCATAGGAAAGGCAATAAAAAAATAACTTGTTTGGTTCAAACCATTCGGAGCTGTCATCCATGTTGTAGATAAATTACAGCTACTAACACTACTGATGCATTTATTTAAGGTTTGAATTTACTGTCACTTCAAATCTTTAATGGTTTGTTGTTTCAATCATGATTTAAGGTAGACTCAAATTAATTAAAAATAACATAGCTGAACTGGCAGGTCTACATTAAAACTTGCTCAAGTCAGCTTTGTCCTTGGTTAAGGACCAACAAACTTAATGCAATCAAAAGATCCTGTAGTTCATGCTACAGCTCTATGTGTCGGCCTCAGGCTCCATATAAGCATCTGCCATATTTGTATATCCTAACAAATGTCCTATTCTGGATATCAAAAGACATGTAAATTTAAGACTTATTTTGCACATTGCATACTGAGAATAGATTCATATTATCAAAGGTAAAACAATGAAGACAGTTTAAAGTAATGCCATATAAGAGCAAAAACATGAACAGAATTACTAAGGTCCTACAGTTCTAGTAGCATAAACACTTCTAATCACAGGACTACATTTTAAAGCTTACAGGGGAAAAAAAGTAAAACAAAAAACAAAAAAAAAAATCAATATATACATTGCTACTGCCAGAAGACCTTATACTGGTGAAATTTTTGCTAATTTCCATTTATATTATTGGACAACATATCTGAGTAAGCACTTATTAGCCTATAGTTTGTTCATCCCTCAAAAAGTATTTTAGAAGTTGGGAGGAAAGACTTCACTAAAGTCATTTAAATTCTTAGAATTTAAAGATCTCTTAAGTTCCCACATTAACATTCATCTCCATGGTATTTCAGCTTCCAGCTAGACAATGGACAACATTTTTCATCATAGAAAACTAAAACTACATGACAGACCACATGCTCTAAATAGCTGTAAGACTTCTGTGAAATTACTGATTTACTGAATACTTAGAATACGCTTAAACATTTTGCTAGACTGGGATATGCAGCCAATCACACTAATCGCATTAAACTTGCATAAAGCCTCTAAAAATATAGGATTTATCATGACACTTCTGTGATTAAGAGTCTTAAACAGAAAGAAGAAATAACTCAGATGAGCTTTATATATTGCCAAAATATTTCAGAAAAAGTATTCCTCAACGTTACTTGTATGATAATTTTGGGATGTTTTGCTGCTTTTAGCTTTCAACAGGATCAAAGCTTCTTGCATCGTTTCTTGGTGGTGAGGTTATTGCAAGCAATGCTCTTCTGCTGGGAAATTATTTGCTTCCTTTTATTACTGTGTACAGAAGTGAAGCCTCCTCTAGTCCCTCCTGCAATAATCAGAATATAGTTGAGAAGTTCAGAAGGAGTTGCACATGCTTGGGGTCCTAATCTTCCAAACTCATGAGAGTCACTCCCTCACCTTGGAAATATCACAGGATTACTCTGCAGTGCTGCATGCATCTGCAGTCCTAGACCTAGCATTCCCAAATTGCAGCGTGGTGGGGGACTGGGATCCCCCGAGTGGTTCAGAATGTAATTCTTCAAAGTTTGTACAGCTCTCGTTTCAGGTAATTTTCCTATCTCTGTTTTTCAACTATTTTTAAGTAATTCACAAAAAACAAATGCCAGTAAGAATTTCCCTGGGTGAAACACCTTCATCATTTTTCCATCTGATTTATTCAGAAACATGCAATTAAAATTTTCAAAACAAAAACAAAAAAACAAAAGCATAGCTTTTTGTGCCATTGTACTGCTACTATCATGTATAGCATTTTCATTATAGCAGTACGCATTGTATTAACTGGTATCATGACAACATACATCAGAGAAGAGAAACAGTGCAGGGCCAGATTTTAAAGGCATTCAAGCACTGTATGACGCTATAGGCTTTCAGAAAGATTGAGAAGTGCCTACAAGTACAACCTACCATTGACTTCAATAAAAGCCAAGATCTGAGACATTTTCAAAAATTTCAGTAAGTATTTAGCTAAATTATTAGGTGCTTGAATATAATAATATTCATCATTTTATACACATACACACACACATATATATATATGTATATATATATATATAAACACTAGAGGTAGGGTTGTTGGAAGCATAAGGTTTAACCTCCTGAGTCATGAACTTAGATTCAGCACCTATATACTTCAGACATTTGAGTTTATCAGTATTCATACTGACATTTTCCCCTGGTCACATCTTTCCTATTCCTTATTTAATGTGTTCCTTTGTTGGCAGAGGGTGCATACTCTGGGAGCTGAACTTATTCAATCTTCTACTGTGTCTCTCTTTCTTCAGTGAACCTTAGAGCTTTCAAGTTCTCCTATTCTAAAAAAAAAAAAAAAAAAAAAAAAAAAAAAAAAAAAAAAAAAGAGAGAGAGAGAGAGAGAGGATAAATAAAAATCTTCATTTGAATACGCCTTCATACATAATGGACTTGCTACAATCACTTCTCTCTTCCCCTTATGCTGCCACCTGCAATCCTGCCCTAACGTACTCCTTGTTTTCTCTAGATATTAACCCAATAAATGGGCAACTATATTGCAAAAAATGCCTTAGCAAGGATACAACACATTTTCCTGAGAGGAGGAGAAGTAAAATATTTGTACAGTGATAATGCTCTATCATTTCTTGATCACTTGGAAAAAAAATCTTATAATTCATGTGTATAGTCAAATTTCTGTGCTTTTACAGCTCTGCAATTTCTTGTATGTGCTTTTTTTTTTTTAAAATGAAAACATCATTTTTCTTTCTCAAAAAAATGACTGTGGCTTGTAAGAAGTGCTTTGTACATATTGTGTTTTGCTCAGCTTCAGCAGTATGGAGAGCAAGGTGACAGATATATCGACAGCATCTTCCAGGTCAGCCTGACTCTGTGCTCTAACATGCACATGTAAAAGTTGCACAGCTTCCCACTCTGCACAAGAAAATCCACAAATGTCAATGAAAATTTGGCAACTATTTGTGTAAAATGGTAATTATGTGCACTATTATCTGATTTCCATGCACAAACACAGGGTCTTGCAGGCACACAAGCATTTTTTCAAGAATATTAATTTTATCTTTGGCTGAAATGTTATTTTTCTTATCACGTTGTTTCCATTCAGCATGCATCATGCAGAGGATGCAGCTTAAAACATAGGTGGCATACTAAAGGAAAACATAAAAACAATATATACACTTTTTCGTTCTACTTTTCTGGATGTGATTTATAGTGAAGCACAAGATACTTCCCATGCTAGAGTAATTCAGATTAAAACATTCTCTTAAATGCATGGATGTATGAATTAAAAAATATCCTTTTTAATGGTGTTCAGGTCTTCTCCCAAAATGGTGATTTGGCCAGCATTAACATTCTCTTAGGCATTAGTTGTTATTCAAATAGCATTATTTGAAACAAATTGCAAATGTGTTCTAGGAAAACAAAGTACTAAAATACTTTGTTATATACCAGTGTGGGCAAATTTCAGCCACACGCAATGGATTTGGAAGCTCTGCATAAACAGATAACACAAATGTAATGCTGAGTTCATTGCTGCTCTACAGACAGCTAGTGAAGCAGGAGAAGATGAGCTGCCAGAAAAAGCACAAAGCCTAAATGTAAGCAGCGCTGGTTCTAATCAAGGCAAGTTCAGCTCAGCTCGAATCGGCACCATCAAAATCGGGCTTTCAGATTCCGTAATCCATGGCTAGCATATACAGTTTTGAATTTCAGCTCTTCTAAATGCATACTTCAACACTGAAAGATGCCAGCTCTGGACGAGGTTCCTACCCAATTGGCTAAACCTGCGCAAATGTCTGGCCACCTGCATACAAATACAATGTCTCCTTATAAAGTCTTTCACCACTTCCCAGGCAATTAAATGAAAGCATTTAATAGGCTAAATTAAAATGTTATCTTCTTTGCACTTCTCAAGTAGCATCCCATATAATCAAAAGAATAGCCCATAGAAGGAGTTATCACCTACTCCTTCAAATGTCTTTGTTGGGAAAGAGAATTTTAATTCCATCATAATTAACATTTTATTTAGGTCATTTGAATTTAGGGATTTTGCTTTAGCTTTTATGCTTTATATGAAGCTATATGCCACAGTGTTTCTTCACAGTAACACTTTAAATTGAAATAGAGTAATTATATATGCTCACCTTTGGATAATCTAGTTCAAATACAGAATACGTTGCTAATTTCGCAGTACATTTAGTTCCTGAAGCGGGCAGAAGTAGTGGCATTACAAGTGATTTCAAGTTTCTCATACAACAGGAAAATATTATAAGCATGCAAATTAACCACTTGCTTCTAGCTTTTCACAGCATGTTTTTGCTATTCAGGTCCCAGTGACGTCAGTAAGCCCTCAATGGCTAATTCCACTGCTCTCACCATGCAGGAATTATCCATTTCCAACAATATACATGAGCAAACAAGACACTACTGAGGAAGAGAAAGCTAGTTTAAAGGGCACCCTGAGTACTCAACTGGAACCAAAGCAATTGTCTGATATAAAACATTCCTTCCAAAAATCATGATGTGCCCCCAGAACTAATCCAATTTACAACACAAACCTAACTGGAAAAGTAAAAATCGGAAAAGAAAAACAATCACACAACTATAAAACAATTTTGGAAGACTAAAACTTTTCCTTGGAGCTATTTAAAAGACTGTCAGATGTCTCCTGTGTTTCTAGTACCCCTGTAGTTTGAGTTCTTAAGAGTGGAAATGAAAACGGTCAACCCTGAAATGAGAGCAAATGGTAAAATGAGGGGGAGTGGGGGAAGCAACTTCTAGATTTAGTAGAAAATATTTTATTTCCTGCTTCTGTTTATGACAGGAAGATTACTTTTTAAATAAAAGATGAATCAACACTTAGCAACACTCAGGAGAGTATTTAAGTCAGTAACTGGGATGTAAAGTTCACATATAGCCATACTTTAAAGGACTAAATATTTCAGAAAAATTCAACGTCAAATAAGTTGGCTACAACTCTACAATGTGTCGAAAATGTACTTCCACTGTAATTATTTTTTTCCACCAAATAGGATGTCCCACGATCTCTATTCATGTACTTCAGAGGCAGAAAACCTCCCACTGGGGAGAACAACTGCATCTAGTTCTAATACCTCTTCCAAAGTTTCAAACAAGCTGCCGTCACCTCTTTCCCCTTAAAAGAGGACCCAGCAGGGTCCTGGCCGAGAGGCAGCCAGCACAGGCGCAGTATGTTCCCTGAGAGCCAGTGACACTGGATGACCAAGGACTGCTTGGTCCAGCCAGCCTCCACGAAGCCATGACAGAGCTTGGAGTGCTCCAGGAGCTACTGGGAAAACAACAAAATGAAGGGCTGCTTCAAAAAGGTTCAAAATAAACAAACAAGCAAGCATGCTTAGTCCTTCATTAATAAATAAATTTATATATATATATAAATACATGAAAAAGCAATTTGTTCCATCTAAACCTTTTGTTATAAACAAAGGGTAAGCAAGATATATGTAATGTACAGAAGATTAACACGTTAAGCCTCATAGTCATGTACATTTTTTTTCCCATGCACCCAAAACATTTTTGAGAAAATAAGTGAGAAATTTGGTTTGAAAGACTACTTTGGATTTTTCCCTAAGATTTTATATGCTGCACTTCATAAGTATATTAACAGTAGTTACTATTACTTTTGTTGCAGGCAATTTAATATTTATTTTTTTTCCAAAACATCAAATTATATTTGATCTTGAATAAGAACAGTTAGTGCAGAAGGAAAAAGTCAAATTATTTATCAAGTAAAGAAAGTATGAAAATAAGTGGATTTGCAGTACAAACCTAGAATAAAGGATCAGAAACAACTTCCTTCTCCCCAACAACAACAAAAAACCCCCCTAATAATAATAATAATTTATTGTCAGAAGCATAACCCCTTAATGTTGCATTTTTAAGCCTGTTAGGATAAATATACAGGTAAAGCTCCACTTTCTGCTATTCATAAACTGGACAGAAATTCATTTAAAAAATGACTTTTCTGGAAGAAGGATTTGGTACAGTATGAATCTGTATTTCCCCTGGGCTCATAGTATCAAAAATACAAGTCGTCTGTGGGGTTTCAAGGATGAGCTCTGTTCAGCTCTTGAATGTAGCCTTTACATTGAGTGAAAGATTTTTCTCATTTCTGCTCTGCAAAACTAAAGTGAGAGTTGATTATCCCTCAGTATAATTTTCTTCTTTGGAATTGAAAAAAAAAGGAGAAAACAATGGAGGGAAAAAAAAAGATTGTGATATATTAATCAAAGGAAGGGGGAAATGATATAAATGATATTTAGGTAGAGGAAAGCAACTAAGAAAAAACAAACTAACAGAGTCACTTACGAGTTAGACATTAAAAAAATGCAATAAAAAGATCAATGGAAAAATATTACCATAATATAAAGAGTCATACATATAGCATGCTCTTACAGACAGCTAATAATCCAGCCATACCAATGGCAAGAATGTTTTCTCCTCCACCAGATTTGCCAATGTGAGTAGTACAACAGAAAAGTTATTTTCCCTCTACTTTGAATATAGTGAGTGTAAATAGCAAAGTATATTTAAAATGTAAGACCAAAGGGCAAACCTATCTGAATCATTGTTAGCATAGTTCTTTCTCTGTCTCCCAAAATAGTGTTTTATAATTTTATCAAAGATATCCATTTACATGTTCTTTATTTGGCTAGAATATTTTTTCCCCAAAAGTACAGTCTATGTGAAAAGTATCAGGAATAAATAATATATATATTTTTTAAATAAATTTCCTAAGATACTATTTTATATACATATATATGGTATAAAATTCAATTATCTGTATCTGTAAATGTCAGCAAGGTATCCTGTGAAAGTTGTAGTTTACATGCCTTATGCTATATGACCAAATCCTTTCAGTCACTTTCAGGTATGCTGATACATAGAAGGTAAGCAGGACACAGGATTTGTACAGGTTCTCTTACACGAGAGAACATGCAGCAAACACGTTGAACCAGGAAAGTGTCTCCTACCTCTCCAGCAGAGTTTTGTATCTAGAACGGTCTCCAATTCCTCTGCGTGGAAATACTGCTCCTAGCTTACTTTCTGCAAAAACACTTAACAAATAGCTCAAATTTCTTCTCACTGATATTCTTGGGCATCATGAATTCCAGCTGGCACAATACCGGGATCATTAGCTGGCTTAAGAAGTTTCCAAAACAGGTAGTTTAAAAAGAAGCAGATCTCCTTTCATGCATGCCCACTAGGGAAACCAGCTAGCCACAAACAGTGGTTTAAAGGATTACATACTACTATTTGCTATAGGCTATTTAATAACTATAAAACCCATGATATAATCTTCTCTCTGACTCTCTGATTGCCTTTATTTAAAAATAGAGCTTCTTACCCCTTCAGACACTACTGCATTATTTAGCAATATAAAGCATAAAACAAAGCTACTTGATGCATGTACTTCTATATTTCTAGACTTTTTGGCTTGCTGAATTAATGATAAAGCATCATTACTACAAATAATCTAAGAGAAATAAAGAGTTCTGCCTTTTCAATGTTAAATTATATACCCAGATTCATATAGTGGGGTCTCATCAAGAGATTTCTGTATAAATAGCAATTACAGCTTGTGCAGGTTCTATAAGAATATGAGCTACCTGGAGCTCAGCTTGTCTATTAGAGCCCAAAATGGACAAATTAGTATCACTCCAAATTTTCTTCTCAGAAATATTTCCTTTTCACTCCTTATTTACAAAACACTACCTAAAAATCAAACTTGAGTTAGAGAAGTTGGTGCTTCCTACACAACCAAAGAGGATCATCTATACTGATACCTCAAACCTCAAAAGGTTCCAAGGATTTTCCTTAGAGATTTTTTTTGTTTGTTTTAATATTCACCTCTTGTTCTCTATAATTATCAAATAATTATATGATCAATCTTCCTTCTCTAAACCATTATCACCATTCTCTATAACCAGTCATTTCAACACAATACAAGGATATACAAACAAGTTAATACAAACTGGTGAACTCAATGAGGTTAGAAGCAGACACACTTACTGGCCTGAAACACTTTCAGCAGCCAAATTTGCAAGATGAAATGCTACAGGCTGCAACTTCGCTAAGGTTCAAGGATAGGTATAAAAAAAATGATTTTATGGAACAAAAGAATCAAGTTATATATAAAGAAAGTCCACAAACTATAATAAAATAGCTCGTAGAATGTGAAAAAAACAGCAAAATGCATTCTATTCAAAGAAATGGCTTTAATGTTTATTATATGGCTATAAAACCTATCACCTGATCTTTTCACCTCTATGTAAAAAGAGCTTGTTTATTTTGTTTATATAGTAACAACTTCATAATCTAGATTGTAAATTTTCCAGGCGAAGGAAAAAGTTAGAATTAGGGCTTGACATGCTCTTTTTTCCTTCCAGACTACATTCTTCCTTTCTGTAATTTCACTCACCTCAGCCTCAGGAAGCCAAGTTCTCAGATGGACTGGGGCCCGTAGCAGGGACAATTGTTTTCATTTTTCCTTATGTGAATACAAATTTTTGTTTGATGTTGTTTTTTCAGTTCTGTTTTAGTCCAAAACCAAGAATGTGAAATTTTATCCACCTCTTATTAACCCCAGCTCTAAAGGAATTTAGTATTCATCAGTCTCATAAAAGAAATGTTTGGACTTTGCTGTCCTAAAACTATGGGTTTTTTAAATGTAGTTTAAATTATATATAAAAAATGTTTTTTTTCTGAGCTAGTCACTTCATTTTATTTCAAAATGTTGTAAGTTTTGGTTACTATATAAATCCACAAGCAAACGACAGCTATAAAGTTGACTTAATGTCGATTCCTGCTTATACTGTATCCAATTGCAGATCCATGCATAAAATTTTATTTTAAACACTGAATATTTTACAGTCAAGAACAAACAGAAAAAAATAATAATTCACTTATTCATATTGCCCTCTAATGTCAAGTTGGAGCCTAAACCATTTGGAAATTTGGTAGCAATATGCAAACACAATCAGAATTTTCCTCATTTTTAATTCTACTAAAAATATCCTAAGAACATAATATGTAGGAGAAATATTGTTACTATTTAAAAAGCCCAGAGCGATACCCACACTTCGAGCCTTCCTGCCCTGAGGTGCACAGGCTTGGTAATACGAACCTCCACCTAGAGCCGTTCACTTTGGTATCAAGAAACAAACTCGCGTTTCAAGCTCAAAACCTCTAATGCGCTTTCTGTTACCAAACGCTTGCCAATTTTGATTTGGATCGTAAGTCACTTGCAGATTCCTGAGAATGTTTAATGCCCACATTGCCAACTGCAGAAGTTATCCGTATTGCTTTAAGCAGCACTTTGCGAGGAAGTTACAGGAGCACAGCAATTTGTCTCTTCTCCTTCTGCCTTTCTCTTTTATGGCAAGCAGTTCGAATTAAAAGCTCTTGCCCTAGGCATTAAGAGTACTGCGCTGCCACTGTTTCCACCACCTCACCATCTTTTATTTTCAACAATGTTTTCTCATAGGATAATAACTAGCAGCCCTTGCCTGGTATTTCCTTTCATGACAGCAAATCTTATTTTCCTTTTACTATCAGGAGGCCTTTCAGGCAACTTTTACTAATGTAATTTCCCTTTACAAACATACTCTCTTTCTTCCTTATTTTGTGGCTCACACTTCTACAGATGAACAACAGCTTATTCTGATACATACTACAGCTGAACTAGGCTCCAGTTAAATGGGAAGTTTTTCTGTAAGTATTTACTGTTCTATAGTATCCTCTCACTATCATAAATGAAAACATTTAATTGTATGATTATTGACCTCATTCTTCATTACTGGGAGACAGAGCTCATATCTTATCCTTTTTAGCCAGTCTATCCCTAATGACTAGCTGAGAATTACATCATTCTCTGTCATTACTATATATCATTTCATGACTATATTTCATATGGAGGTAAGATCAGTGAATTTTTCTGTCTAACCTTTCAGGGCCAGCACATTACTCCAAAAGGTTTTAGTACTATAGACACTTAGCAAGCATAAATGATTAGAAGTTAATAGCTTATTAACAAACCTTTCCAGTCACTAAATTAGCCTATCACAGCATAACCATATTTGTTAGCTATTCACTTTCCCACTGCTACCCTGAACTTTCCCCACATATACATATATTACATCTAACACCGTAAAATATATTATATGTAATCCATGTGGATATTACAGTGAGATGCTGGAATGAGATAATACACTTCAATGTAAGTGGAAGAAATTTAAGCAGAGTAATTAGGAAGATGTTAATCTAAAACACAGATCCAGGCTTAGATCCTTTCTGTGCTAATTTGCTACTCCAGGCTACTACTTTAAATGGACATAGTAACTGGATAATAATAAAAAAATCAATGTGATGAAAGGGTTAAAGATTCTTCTAGCTTCCCCTCTTTCTTGAATATTATTATTGGCTACATCATGCAACCTAATCTTGATAGCTCCTGACCAAATGTATGGAGGACATTACCACCATTACTAATGGTAACAGAAAGTCCTCCAGAAAAGTTCTGCATTACTAAAATTAATGAATTTTTGTCACTGTCTTCAGCATCTCCAGAATTTCACTATCAGAATTAAAGCCAAAATATAAAAGGTCTTACTCCAAGTACAGCGATAACAATGAATATTCGTGTGATATACTTTATATCAGAGCATTAGTGATGCTGTTCATAAAATTTTTTGGAGATAAGTCTTTAGTAGTCAATGAAAAAATGAAATTTGAAGAAAATGTTCAGAGATGTTTTCAAATGGGCTCTGATGATTTCTGATGGAAAAGAAATACACCCATTTTACATTGATAATTTGTCTCTTCCTTCAACTATCAATCACTACATGCATCCAGCTGGGAGGTATGCTCAGAAAATAAGTGAGGCAGGGAAGATAAATCTGCCGAGTAGTCTGATCTGCTGCACAACTCCAATATACATTTTAAGGAGAGAACTGGTGGGCGGGGGAGGGAGGGGGGAGAAATATGAAGTGCAAGAGAGAAATTGTAGGCACATTCTTAATCATTCTGTTTGTTAAAGAACAGATACTTTTGGAATCTACAAAAGTAAAGGGAAAAGGGAAATGTAGAGACCCCTAAAGTGATGGTACTGAGGACTCTGCCTTCCCCCCACCCTGCTTGTAAAGCAGGACTAGGTTCCTGGGAGGGGAAAAAAAAAAAAAGCTCTCCCTCACTCAAAAAGGGTTTTAGAAATTTCAGAGCTTGGAATCTGAGACACCTCCTGAGACTTCTCAGAGGGCAATGCAGCTCCTTCTACCTGACCTCAGTCCAGTTGGCAAGGCCAGGATCATTGCAGACCTGCAAACACAGCTCTATTGCATTAGTCTCTCTGCTGATAATTTCTCTAAGGAAAAAAAAAAAGTGACTACTGTTGTGGTAAGCATTAAAGATAATGTTAATAGCTTACTACTGTTCAGAATCCAGAGGATGTTCAGATGGACATTATCACCAGACAAACAATTCTATTACTTTTATTCTTAGAAATTTGCATAAAATACTGACTAATATAGCAGAATGAACAATGATAAAAGTCAATTCTGGAGAACAGTATCGCTGTAAACATATTCAGAAAGATTTTCTTAGATCTTAATTCAAGTAAATTTCATAATTTCATTAAAAAACCCTACTTAAAGCTTTTTTTTTTTTTTTTTTTTTTTTTTTTTTTTTTTTTAAAAAAAAAGCAGCTATCCTTGAGAAGAAAGGTCTCCACTTAAATAGAGAGGGAGGTGGTGAGGAAAACATGGAAATTAGTATGACACTTCATTTTTTTTCTTCCCCTTGTGATGATCCTTTTAGAATATGTTTAGTCTTCATCAGTAGTAGATAAACTTTTAAAGTCACCAGTCTCACACTGAAGCCTATAGGAAACTGAATACCTACAGTCCATAAGCTAAATTCTAAATTCAAGACTACCTAATGAGCAAATTGCAGGATGCTTCCTACTTAAAAAACAAACAAAAGCTAAAGGTGATGTAGAATGCAGCAGGATTTAGCAACTCTTTACTAATTACTGCATGGAGAATCTAAACACTTTTATTCTGCTGTTGTGCGAATCAGAGCAAGAGAGAAATCAGTCCTATTTTTTATGCACATTGGAAAAGGCAATCCTAGTCTAACACGTGTCTGTATGAGTATGAAGAGTATATATATAGTATGTATAGAGAGCAAGAGCACTATTAAGAGTATTATTAAGGCAACAAGAGCATAAGATTATTTCATTTAGAGGAAGTCTTATTTTCTTAAGTTTGATAGAATACAGTAGATACAGTAGGGAAGCAGCAAAGTGTTTAATGTGCAAAATGTTTGTAATGGCATGTAATTTTCACTGTCCAAACTTTAAGAACACACATTCAAAATTAAAAAATAAAATACATCTTCTAATAAACAGCAATGGCAATAATGGCAGTTGATATTATTTGGTCTCTGTTATAGCATAAACTTGTATGTTTTGGCTCTATGCAGTTCTGTAGTATAACATCTATAATCAGAATAGTTTGGGTATATAAATATATATTGTGATTAATGGCAGTAACAAGTTCTGTGTAGAACTGACTGTCTGTGACCAGAGAATAAAAATGCGGCATAGAAGACTACAGGTATGTGATGACAGCAGTGGCCTTGAACATACAGGCACAGGAGGCCAGGGCTATAAACAACCCAGCAATTGGCAGCAATACAAACAACCCAGCAATACTCATACTGTTCTAAAGCAAACTATTGATTAGCTAAGAATTCATCCAAAGAGGTCATATGGGGGAATCAGACCTGCTGCTCCCCAAAGGCAGTCAACCAAGCATCATCATTCAGAAAAGCAGCTTCATCTGAAATTGTTAACATTTCCTAATGTAAATAATACTATGCAAGGAAGTGCTGTCACCTTAAATTACTTAAAGGAGCAATCTAGTACTAAACAAATATTACTGAATCATTAGAGACTTAGCACAGGGTCATAATCAATTGAAAAGAAAAATGGATTTCCTGAACCCTGTGGCCTGTGACAAGGACTGCTAATTAATCAGATTGAAATCAAAGCAAAAAGACTGCCCACCAAAACTCACATGCATTCACACTAGGACTTTCAAGTTTAAGCTGTTATTTCATACAACATCTTGCAGCTCCCATCCTACTACTGGTGCAAGATAAAATGGTTAAAAATATAAATACATAAAAGAAAGAACTTCATCATCTTGTTGAATTGCTTGAGTAAAGCTTTAAATCTCATAACAGACCATCTCCTTGATTTTCCATACCCCTTCACAATCATTTTCTCTCCTCCTCTCTCACAATCATTTTCTCTCCTCCTCTCTCACATATACATAAACTGACAGAGATAGGTTTGGTTAAGCAGAACCGCCCCCCCCCCCCCCCCCCCAAAAAAAAAAAATTAACATCTATGAAGCTCAAAAGTATCATTTGGATGCAGACAACTAACTTTCAAACTCCCTCTAAACTGTTATTTCTAGATACCTGTAAGAACATGCTTTAAAGCTGACCGCAATTTTAATTTCAAACGAGGTTGCACAGTTTTCCATCTGACACTACATCATTTAGAAAAAAAATACCTGAACTTGATTTTAAGTCACAAAATTTTAAAAAACATTGAAAGATAAAATTTGTTAAATCCAAAATATTTAGTGTTGCTTTCAGAAAGAAATGTAGAAGACACTGGAACAAAGAGATCCAAAGCCACAAAATTTCCCCAATATATGTTCTGTTTCCTTCAGAGTTTAGTATTTGTAAAAGGAGTTCTAGTACAATAATGTAGCAATTTCAGATATTGATAGGAACATTTTCAGTGCCTTTTTAAAGTATTAATACAACACTCTTAGACAGGCAAGCAATATGGTAGTTCTTAAATGTATTATTTTTATGTTTGCTTGCATTTGTTTCTACATTTGTGATTACATTTTTTTTCCAAAGACAATTGAAACAATTGGAAAAAAAAACAGTATAAAAAGCACAGCTTTTTGTGACTGAATTTCTCCCTCCAACTTCTGCTTCATCCCTTCTACTTTTTCTTCTTTTTTTTTTCTCCCCACTCTACGGTCAGTAAACTTTTCTTTCTCTCCAACCAAATTTCCATCCTTTTTCCTTAAAAGTACTCATCTCAAAACATCTTAAGATCTTTTCTAAACTACACCTCAGAAGACCAGTTCTTCACAGCCACATCATTCCTTGACCCTATCGGTTGCCTCTGAAGTAGAAGGTTGCATTCTCCTGCCCTCGCTCAGGTTGCCTGAATTACTCAGCAAAACACGACCGCTGTTATTGTCCAGGAGGTCACATCCCTCCCTCTCTCCGCTTTCTACACCCCTCTCCTACCCAGTTGAACACCTGCCTTTGAATATTCACAAGCATGTTTAACCAGCATAGGCAGTTACTGCAGCACTGATTTTCTGCACAAAGTTCCTTTGCATAAAGTTCCCCCCTCCCCCATCATTGCAGATACACTCATCATACTGCCTGCTAGGTCACCTCAATCTGATTAATCCCTCAATTTGAGGCTCAGTTCAACTCCCCAGCTTCAGACTGAACCCAAGCCTGTTAATTCTTTCTATAACATGGATAAAATTTGTCATTTTAAGAAATCTATAGCCTTCATCCCAATTCTTATCTCATCTAATTTCTTCAACATTCTTTTCCTCTAGCTTTAATAAGTGACATTTAGCCTTCCTTAAAGCCACCCAAAACTTTCTATTCTATGGAATCCTCTACTGTTTATCCACTGCCTATTTTATTAGCTCTTAATACTTCATCTCAAGCTTATTTACCTTCATTTTTTCCACCCACTAACATGTCATTTCCTGTTGACAGACAGCATTGAAACTCAAAGCTTGCTCTCATATTTAAAAGATCCTTCCCATTTTCCCCCCAATCCTACCATATGCATTTGTCAGGAATTCCCTTTAAATATCTGCACATTTCTTCATTAAAGTGTTTGCCATGCAGCGTGCTATTTCACTGCCTATCAGCCCTGCCAGGGCAGCCTGAACTTTTTCCCATGCTTTTATTCTCTCTGTATAAATGATTGTTTCAGAGGTAAGTTTTGGAGGCAGGGACTTTTCAGCTGTGCTTATATTGTGGTTATGAAAATGGGTCAGGAATGGAGAACTAAGGCAAGAAATGCAAACAGGAAAAATCAGCGATGATCCCAAAAATACAGCAAATTAGCTCAAGGCAGCAAGGATGGCAGGCAATTTTACAGAAGCAGAATAGGTTCCAGTGGCACAGAGAAATGGGGATCTAGGATATAGGTAGTTTGGAAAGAGATGTGGAAATGTGAGTGCTTTTTGGCATCTCTCCCCTCTTCTCTCTCCAACCCTCCCCTCCCCTCAAACTGACTGGCCCAGCCAATGGGCTTCCATGTAAATACCTCTGTCTCAGCACCATTCCTTTCCCATATATAAACCACAAAGAACAGTACCTTACTACTCCTTCACGCGCTAGCAAGCAGGGCCTGTTTTTACTGCAAGGGTGGACCCCAGAATCCAGAGCCGAGAGAGAAGAAGCAGAGTGAGGGGCTGGGCTTTTTGCTCCTCATGCTCTAAGGAGAGGCAATCTTTCTGCTAGACATTGCTGCATGTTCTCTGACCTCTTCCTCGGGGACAGATGTGGATAAATATGCAAGTAAAAGATGGATGGTTTTAACTGAAATAGATGCATGGTTTTAACTGAAATAACCCGATTTCCATTTCTACATGAACAGGAAAAGCCGGCAGTCTGCAGCCCTTTATAGCTATTTATGTTGTCAACTGCAACACTAGCAAGTAGAAAACAATATTGCTATTTAGCTTATTCACCTCTTTGAGGCACTGACATCTTCAGAAGGGCAACGAATTCATCATTGTTATTTATAAATGATGCACTGGAAAACATACACCTGACTAGTTAAAAACGTACTGATTTTTGTTATGAGAATTTTGGTTCCACATGAGGCTAATGGTTTAGCTCAATTGGTTAAAGCGTGGTGCTAATAATGCCAAGGTCATGGGTTTGATCCCCATATGGGCCACTCGCTTGTGGGTTGGACTAGGTGATCTCCAGAGGTCCCTTCCAACCTTACCAACTCTATGATTCTATGATAATACCATCACTACTGAAATAGTAGACTACTCATTCTCTATCCACTGTTTTGAATAACCATGTTAAGGATGACTAAGGTAAAGACATCTTATTTTAGAATTACCAATAGATAAGAAGTAATTAGTGAGGAGGACATTACATTCACATCCCCAACACTGAACATTTCAAATTGTTTTAGATCCCAAGGGATCTGTACCCCAGAACACGTCTTGTCTGCTGAAGTTGGACAGTATCTAATCCTGACTGGGTAAGATTTGTATTCAAATAATATAAAATTTATATTCAAACAAAAAACAACTTGTCTTTCCATAAAACATGGTTCAAAGTTGCTTCAGTGAGAGCACAAAAGGGGAAACTAAGGAAGTTTGTGTTTTAAGAAATTGTAGTTACTCACTGCTGTAGAGAGTCCACAGGGCCACAGTGAGCCTGGACTCATGGTTTGGGTTCTTGACTGCGGTCCTCTGCTTCTCCAGGTGACACAGTGATTCACCTGCCACTTTGAAAGATGACAAACTCAAAACTTCTCCATTGAACATTAGGTATCTTATGTTTCCTTTACATTAGATCAGATTCGAGCCAGGGGCCTTAGGCTGAATTGTGCCACATCAAGTAACTTAGTCTAAGACAGCTGGAAACTCTAAATGCCTCCATCAATTAGGTGCTTTTTAAAGATTTTTCTACCAGATAGAACAGGGTTGCTGTTGCCATAAAATGACCCAGTGAATAACAACAGCTTCCTATAATTCTATGTTTTCTTTCAAGCCAACATGGACACTATATGGCAGAAAAAATGCTTTAGTGGCTCTACTCTGACTTAACAGACTACCATATTATCTAAAGGTGCCTAATGCATCTCTCCAGTGTCTTAAAGTCTACAGAAATCTCGGCTGTGATAGTCAAAAAATTAATCTCAAATTATTCTGACTTAGAAGGAAAAAACTTCTGAAAATCCCTGGTATTCTGCTAAAAGAAACATATTCAAGACCTCTTTAGCATGAAGGAGGATTATTTAGCAACTGAAAAGGGAAATCAACATCTCAAATCTCAACACCTTAAGGATTTTGTTATAACATTCCTCAGTTACTCTACGGGACCCTTTAAGAGGCTGTGTGCTGTCCAAAAGCATTTACTCAAAAAGTTTTGTAGATTTTTTTAATTATTGATTTTTCCTAGTTATCTTTTCTATACATGTATATGTGTGTGTACTTATGTATAAAATTAGACCAATGTGTCACAAATGCAGATTCCGATAAAGTTTTTCCTTAGTTCTTTACAATTCCCATCTACCTGGCAAGAACAAATCTCTGTTAAAAAGAAAGAGCAAAAAAGAGAAATCCTATGTCTCATATATTAGATTGTATCACTGACTTACTAAGTATTGAAGAAAGGTGAATATTTCTTTTCTTTCTAATTTTTCACAAAAATCTTAGAAAATTCTTCCATGTTTCACAACATGGACTGTCTGTGTGCATGTGCAAGTCCTGTAGAAAACCATTCCTAGCAGAATGCCTTGCTAGAAAACCTCTGCAGGCATAATACAGCCACGAGCTGCAGGCTGAAAAGCATCCTTTTTACCTAAAAAGTCACTCCATCCCAAACTTGTTAACCATGTGGGAAGAGGGACAGATAACGGAAACAACTAAGTCATAGCCACGGTACCTTTCTGAACTGTTAGAGTCCTCAGTATTATAGACAGTTATGGAGACACTCCAAACTTAGGCTTGCCAAAGCAGGAAAATCTTGAGACAGAAACTTACGTGATCCTAACATTCAAAAAATTTGGGAGGTCTAGCACATATTTTTTTCCAGTCAATTATTCATAACCGAACAGATAACCTAATAAAATAAATTTTAAGAACAGCAGAATAGTTGAAGAATAGTTTCTGAACTTAGTATAACATCAGTGGGACTTTTTTGGGCTTTTCTAACCTCTCTCATTTGTACTATTCAATTGTTTAATTAAAAATGCAACAGCTTACACAGCACGTTTTAGTCAGAACACATATCCCATAAGTTATTCCCAGTCTTACCCTATTCCAGTTTACATATAATGAAAAATAGAGCTAAAAATTAGAAATAACTTATCCGTTTAAACATCTGGAACAAGAACATTGTACCGGAATAAGTTTAACAGACTCAAATGTACTCTGAGATTTGTGGATCTTACTAGAGCTGGCTTTTGTTCCCAAGCAAATAATTGACACTGAGCATTTGGTTATTTTTTATTGTTGGCACGCGAAATCATTTTGGCTCTGCTGAGCTTCTAAGATTTTTATTGTCTCACTCTGTCTTGAAGTCGTATACCAAAAAGCAAGAATTGAGGAGTATATTATCACAGCTACATACCTCCTGTGAATAACCATTACAGAAAAGGGTTCCTCTTTTCCTTTTATTTCCTTACTTGAAGTAAGTCTCTGTCAGTCATTTCCCTTTGCTACAGATAGTTGAGAACCATACTGGGTAGACTTTTGCCATTTTTGCATTAAAGCATACCAATCTATGTTTTGAATTTGTTCCTCTACAGGAAAACATTTGTTCTTCTGGACATTTCAAAACTATCTGGTCAGTTGTAACAGTTTCTTATTTTGGTAGCAGTAATATAACAACTGGCACAAGTGAAGGAACTACCACTAAAATAGAATACCTTTTGGACTGGATTTCAGTTTGCTGTACAGTCAGGTTAATAATCTTACATTTCTTTTGGTTGCTTCCAGGGCAAAAGAGACAATATATAATCCTATAAGAAAGTCAAACAAACAAAACCCCATCAAGATGACAGTAACTGTCTACCTCTGTAAGTCCTTTTGTAGACTTCTCTATTCGAGTGACTTAAAAAGTAACTTTCTTATATTGTTAATAATTTTCTGTTCTCACTTATTTGAGATAATCCCCAGAATCCAACCAGAAGTGATCAAGTTACTACAGCAAATTGCTTCATTTCCTAAAGCAAGAGAAGTAGCATAAATAATTTCACTTTACATCAGAAATGAGACACTTCTTAAGGAAATGTAATACCTCCCTCCAATAAGAGTGCAGGAGGAAGGGAGGGAGAAATCCACAAACCAAGAGCATAATTAAAAAAAAAAAAAAAAAAAAAAAAAAGGTGACAAAGAAGTGTGAACAAAGGAAAAGCATTTAATGGGAGATACATACCTAATAGATTTTCTTGAGCCTTAGTTTGAGACCTTGATTTTAACTGGAAAGTCTAGAAAAATAAATACATGCAAAGAAAATGATAGTTGCCATCATCATTAAGATCAGATGATCACAAAAAGACCTGGATAACTTTGAGGACTCGTTTAATACAAATCATGATTAAAGGTAATATTATAAACAATGCTACTACAAGCTAACCCCAAAACATCTTCCATGATATAATCTTAAAATACATTGAGTGTGCTATTTAAAGCAGCGATAAGGACACACTGGTGCAGGAAGTTATAAGAATTGAACGAGGACCTGGAATATCATGTTCAATTCTGGTGATCCATTACTCAAAAGTGATGAATTCAGACTGGAAAACATGCTGGGACAAACTAGTAAAACCATTAGGGACACAGCAGGGTTTATCACATCAGAAAAGGCTAAAGACCTTCTTTTGATTAGTTTAGCAAAAGATGGGCATGAAATAGCCGATTTACAGAGAGAAATAAACTGTACAAATCTACAGAGTAAGGGGGGGGGGGAGGACAAACTCTCCAATCATACTTTTATCTGGAAATTTCAAGGAAAATTTTTCTTGTCAATAGCAGAATTTAGAAATTCTGAGATACTCTGCCAATAGCAGTATAAAAGAGAAGGTAAAGGAAATAGCTTCAAAGTTAGACTTGCCGCTATACATGCCTTGAAGCGATGATCCAGTAACCCATGTGACTCTAAAGAAAATGACTCTAAGCTAAACCTAAGAACAGGCCTGAATTTAAGCCTCTGTCTCAAGCCTTGTTGCTATTAGAGTGCCTTCCGTAAGGACTGCAGTCATCAAATCCATTTTTCCTACTTTAGAGCAGACCCAAAGAACTAATCCCAATAAGGTAATACTAATTAGTCTACAGCTTGATTCAGGCTTTCGTCTCCCACAAGAGCGAAGAGCCATGAGTGGCCTCCGTATCTGCCTAACAGCTAATTAAGCAGGCATTTGTCTTTTGAAATACACCATTTATTAAGAAGTGAGTAGCAGCAACTCCAGAAAGCTGCAGCCAGATACATCGTCAGTTTATTGGACCAAATAAAATCTACATTAAGTGCCTTCTTTACTAGAATCAAACATATCTAATAGCAGTTAAAAAAGACTGTTAAATAGGAAAGAAGCTATCATCAACTTAAAAATCAAGGGTTAAATATATAATTAAATTACAGCACATTTTTAACCTCACATTTATAGAATTTAAACCATTATTTGCTTATTTTTTGCTATTAGCCAATATACAGACCTGCATATAGCTTACAGTCATACAAAAATACTTATCAGCAGCAACAGATAATACAAAGCTAGGGTTTTTCATGAAAACAAAAGCAAGTAAATCCTTGCCTCTTTTCCTCAGAGGAATTTCTTAAACAAATAACTAATTATCTACACAACATAACGTACAGTATACAGCTTAGATTTTTTCAGATACTTAAGCAAATATAAGACAACCTGCCTATATATTAAGTTAAATTAAGAGGGTTTCAGAAGTGAAATGTTTTAAAAAAATTTTTTTTTTTTTTTAGATATTTATCTTTTTAAATTCTGGATATTCTTGAAGAGGTAAAAATTTTTCTCTTTCAGAGTCCATAGTTCATAAATCATTTTTCTGTCCATCTCAAGTCCCTTCTATAAAGACTAGCTAGAAAGTAATACCAAGTAATAGAGATGTTTCATTTGTTCTTCATAAAGGTTATAGGAAGGGGCAAAAACATTCTCACAATGAAAGTATCCTTTGTAACATTAACTACAAAGGTCTCAGTAGGCCTTCAGAAGGAAGCAGTGTAAAAATAACACATTTTCCAAGGACAGAAATGCAGTGTCTGTAAGAGTATAAACACTGCAGGTGTGCAATTATGTGATAATTGAATTAATGGCTGTGAATTAAAAGGAAGTACAGAAGTCTGGCAGAACTCCTCCTGTAATCAGAAAAATGTCACTGTTAAAGTGGATGGTGTTAATGATATGATGGATTTTCTGTGTGTATAAGGAGGACAAAAGCCCCGCTGATTTTTTTCAAGTCTCATTCCAGGTTATTTGCATTTGGGGAGGCATATTTTCAACATACTAAAATATTATGGTCTTTTCTAGAGAGAAGAAAGACAAATGGCTTTGGCTGACATACCAAACCTATCGTAGAGTAAGACCACCATGCTCTTCAAGCATGTTATAGGAAAAATGTTGTCTTATTTGCAAGAGCTGTAAATACCTTTCAAAACCTTTAGTTCAGTTTGTATACACAACTTCAAATTTAAGCACCACTATAATAGATGTTATGCTACTACTTGGGAACTTACAACAGCTTAAATCCAGGTACATCACTCAGTACAGTTAAGGAGCTAGGAAATCAATTTGGAAATATGTTCAACCAGCATGCCTTCAGACTACAATGAGTAAATTAAAAAAAAGAAATTGCAACTTACACAAATACAGTGATATGAAATATCTCTATTGAACATACAGCTTAAGAAAAAAAAGGAAGCAAGCAAACAAAAACACCTTACAAGTGCTTGCAAATCATCTTTTGGAGAGCAGTAAGATTAGAGAAAGCACACTAGGCAGGTCAAAAACTCAAGTCATGCACTTATATACACACATCAGAATTGTGCAACACCACCAAAACTGAAGAATACTTTCTTGCTGCCATAGCACTTCCTAACCAAATACCCAATCCAACCCAAAATTCTCATCAATGAGGCACATAAGGATTTAAAATGAGCACTACCAAGTGCCAATTCAAAGATGAAAGACTTTATCCTGACAGATCTTTCCAGAGCTAATAAAGAGAGAAGATGGCCACAGATAGCTTATGAAAATGATGCTTCTACCGATACATGCAAGGAAGCTCTCAGCAACTTGGATTGGGGGGAAGAAAAGGAGGAGTTACATTGCTAAGAAAATGAAGTAACGTTGTGTGATCTAAACACTAATGGGAAGCCAGTAATTACAATAATCAGATGTATTGGTCTCAAAATAAAACAAAAACAGACATGATGTTTTAAGTACTACTGCCAGCAGCACGAACCAGAGCACTGGTCTTCAAAATACTGGGTCCTCAGTGCCTGAACCATCTTCATTTTGTCTGTGTGACTGCATGTTTTGACACAACACTAAATTCCCAGACTATTTAATTTCTCTCAGGTACTGATTTCTCCTTTTCCTGCCCTCCTAGATCTGTCCTCTTCACAACAGGTGAAGGGGGTTTTAATTTCCTCATCTTCGCTACACAGCACTAGGCCTTGTGGTGCCCTGCCTTGTATCCTTTCCACAGGGTCCTTTCTTTTTAGCACAGCTGAGTTTCTTGCTCTCCATGCTTGAACTGGGGAATCATTCATGAAGTGTTTCCAAGCACTGTAGCATTCAATTTAAGGGGAGGAGGGGGAAATCCAACAAACTCACTCCTGTCTGCTAGAGCTCCTTTTCTACCTTATTTGATTCCTCCTCGTGGCACACAGAACAGAAGATATCATCTGTCATGTTAGTGTCTGACATTTTACTGTTTTATTTAGCTCGCTCAGAAAGCCACCAAGAACAGAGAGGTTCTTCCTTTTTTATTAATACCGTATCCCTTACAGAACAGGCTGCCAATACACTATCACAGCCACAACTCACTGTGAACTCAGACAAAAATTTACCAAGAATATTATTTTCATCACCACCACCACCCCCCTCTGGCCCTGGCTGTAACATTGAATGCATTTTCAAAATCAAAAAGCAAAATCTTCCTTAGAGGAAGAGACTGTAAATTGTTAGATGTCCTTTCATTATATTGAGGGATTAATTGCCTTCAACTAGGCTCTGATAACACGAGCCTAGTTGAAATGAAACAGAAGGTCTACAGATTATTGGTAAAGCAGTACTAGGACTATTCTCAGAGGGACATCCTTCATGCATTCTAAAAATAAATTCTGGAAGGACAAAAATAATGGATGTCTGCTGACAAATTCCAGCAGGTAAGCAAATGAACTGAAAATAATGAAGTTAGTTCTCATGATGCAACTAGGTTCATACAAGACTTCTACTGATCAAATTATTCAACAGAAGAGTATATAAACTGTAAGCCTGGATCACTGCAAGATTAGATTTTATTGGCTGATGGATGGATTCACAAGTATTAAAGTTCCATGAAATGTAAAGTGATAAATGTAAAGATACTTCTATATCTTATTCCATCTTTGGAGAATTTTTAGGAATAATTTTATTAGGATTCTGATAGTCAAATTCTATTGGTGATTCCTTCAAAGATCATTAATCAATAAAATACAAAGCCACATTATTATAAACTGATCTGAAATAAGTTCAAAGAAAAATAATTATATTCAATGTAACTTTTATTCAATTATTTGTTCAGTGATATACAAAGGAAACAAATTTTATGAACTTCCAATTTCCTTTACCTCTCACAGCTTAAGGAAATCCTTTCTTATTAACTGCTTTTTGTACTCATATGAAAAGTTGCCTCACTCATGTGAATGACAGCAGTTTCTTCTTAATTTTAGTTAAAAATTTAAGAGAGATTCACTATTCTTTGAGGAACAAAATTTATCTCATTTATCATCACTTGATATTTAACTCTTAACTCAGTAATTCTTAATCTTCAAAGTCAATAC
Organism: Rhea pennata; assembly: GCF_028389875.1. Lineage (NCBI taxonomy): Eukaryota > Metazoa > Chordata > Aves > Rheiformes > Rheidae > Rhea > Rhea pennata. The sequence continues at coordinate 82,207,458 of NC_084664.1, read as the reverse complement.
TGGCTCATTAAAGAAATTTTATACTTCTGAATGATGAGATTTCCTCTCTTTTTCCCCAGAAAAAATACATTGCCCTTGATGCAGGGTCCTTCTGCCTAACTAAAGCACAAATTCAACATTCTATTAAATGTATTTCTACTATTGATACGGATTAAACACTTCATTATGTGAACTGTAATACACACAGAAATATTTTACTCAATCATGGCTCTAGTTCTGCTTCTGTTTAGATGCTCTGTTAATTTGCAACATGTGACTTATAGATGCTTGACAGTAAAACATATGTACCAAATGCAGCAACAGTAATAAAACTTAAAGTATTTGAAACAAATATTGCACAAATCATCTTCAGATTTATTACTGCATTATTGATTAATCTCACAACAAGTTTATTTACAAGAGTTTGGAGCTAAAGTGAATCATGTCACAGATCCTGTGCAACATTCACTGCAAAAGCCTTCAGACTGTGGAACTGAAAATCAGAGATAACTTGGCTTGGCTTTAACTCTACTGGTTAAACTGCATTTTATTAGCTCAATAGGTTCCCATGTTTGCTGGTGTAGCCCCTAAGTCAGAAGGGAACACTGCCAGCCTCTTGGGTGTGATGCTTTAACCTTTATTCATGCACCTGATGAGAATAATTTCTACCATGGATTATGCAGTAAGGATTGAATCCACATTTTCCTCAAATATTCCACATAGACATTGCAGATCCATGCTCTTCTCCCAAATGAAAATTTCTCACATCCTTTAAAATAATGTTTTCATAGACAGATGAAAGATTAAAATTTGTAAGGAAAGGTGTGATAGCCTGGATATTGTATAAGAAAAGGATTGATCAAAATTTATCTTACTATTAGGAAAGGATTTTAGATTTCCCAGTTTGCCTAAAATGGACAGAATTCTTAATTGATTATTTCTTACTGGTAGCTTTTGGGTAATCTACAAACTAATTGAATACATCTCTTAGGATTAATTCTCTTCATTTACACTGCCATGCTTCACCTTGTTGTCCTTAAGAAATAACTTAACCAAAAGTTCAATCATTGCTAATTAAATTGAGATGTATGTTACTTAACATGCTTATTGGTAGCCAATAAACTAGTGTTTCAAATTTAGCATTTCAGCTAACCTCCCTCTGTATTCCCCCCTGCCAATGAGCAACTTTTACAAAGTCTCTGAATTTACTTTTAGTCAAAAACAAAGAGATTAACATCGTTTTTAATATCAGAAAATCTCTCTAGCAGAGGACAGAAGGATACATGAGTTAAAGGAGAGGACTCCTGGATACATGAGTTAAAGGGAGAGAAAAGCAGACACTTTCCTCTTCTTTCAAAGAAAATCTTTAAAGATTTTTAAAGAGAATCTTTAAGCATGACCAGAAAGAGTATAAGCACTATCCTGCAGACCTCCAGCATATAAATACAGCAACAGAACTGATGGGAGGAAAAAATATAAATCTCATAGTTACACTTCTCCCTCCCTCCCTCCAGAATTAGAGTTATAGGAACCCAGAAGATGGTTGCTCAATTATTCTTCCTTTTTGCTTGCACTATGCAAGCAAAACACCACATCTGGGCAGGGGGCAAAGATATGTATAGATAGAAAGGGAGAATATATATAAAATAATAAAAATAAAGCCTGTCAGGTGCCTTGCTCAGTTTGGCACTTCTCAACAGAGAGTACAGGCAAGATAGCTCATTGAGAACATGTGAAACCTGTCTTCCCAGACCACCTGAACAAATTCCTACCTCCTTGTGCCTTCCTCCTCTGAGCTCTGTTGTTACTAGAAACTTTGATTGGAATGCCCCTCCTTCATGCCAGCCCTGTGACATGACTTAAGGCCAAAAAGATGATTAAGGCACCAGAGCATCTGTCATACAAGGAGAGGCTGAGAGAGCTAGAACTATTCAACCTGGAGAAAAGAAGGCTCGGGATATTTTTTTCAACATATATAAATACCTAGTGGGAGAGTAAAGACAACAGAGGCAGACTCTTCTCAGTGACATCCAGCTATGCACACAAATTGGAGTAGAGAAAATGCAATCTAAACATAAGGAAATACTATTGTGAGGGTGACTGCAGCAAGTTGCCCAGAGAAACCATGGACTCTCCATCTTTGGAGATGTTCAACACCTGCCTGGACCTGGTCCTGGTCAACCTGCTCTAGCTGACCCTGCTTTGACAGGGGCTTGGATCAGATCTCCAGAGGTGCCTCCCAATCGTTTTGTGATTCTATGACTTTGCAAAAAGTATTTTATGAATATTTCCAGAAAAGCACCTTGTAAATGAGAAGCAGAGCAAAGAAATTTACAGTTCCAGAAAACAGGCATAATATCTTAGCTATCTATATTCTTGAGTCAAAAATATGTTCAGGACATTCCTAACCATCTTTTATAAGATGTTCTGTTATGAAGTATGTATTATTTGGTCATTATTACAACATAGTTAGAGAAAAAGAGCCAACTTGTGATGGCCATGTTTTCAGTCAATTCTCAAATTACAATTCCAATACATCTATGCCCACGTAAAAATACAGGAATATTGTATAGAAATGAAGAAAATAATCTGTTGGGCTTTCCCCCCCCCCCCCCCCCCGCTTTTTTTTTTTTTTTTTTTTTTTCTTTGCTAAACCAAAAAGGTGTTTGAAAAGGTCTGGGTAGTTCAATGGGAAAAGTACATTTCTACTTTTGTTTGTACACGGAAGAAGTAAAAATATCACTTTGGATAAGTTAGAAATGGTTAAAAAATGGTCTCTCATATTGTAAAAATGTTATCAAACCAGTAAAATAAAAAAAGGTCAAGTTCATGACTGGATGCTTCACTGCATCTGTTTCCACATGGACTTGCCATTTTATTGAAAATATCAAGCACATAGATCAAGGTACCACAGAATTACTAGAGCTGATAAGAAAATCTCATCTCAAAAAGTTTGAGGGTTGTTGCAGCACAGGTTAATTGTTTCATTACCCACAAAATAAGGGGAAAAAACAAAACATTTTCTCCTCAAAAAGTGTTATTGACAGCACTGAACAAAATAGTGATTTGGAAGCTACATAGAGATGTAGAAAAAGACTAAGAAAAAACAATCATAAAGCAGAGCAGTGTCAGATGTAGCAGTTTATAAATATCAACCCTTTGACTTAAGAAGTTTAATTAGTGTATTCAGATCTCATTAAATTTTACTGCTTTGGCTTCCCCCCCCTGCCCCCGGCATTATGGCCTGAAGTCAATGCAAATTAAGTACTCTGAGAGCCCCACAAGACTAGGCCCCTAGTTATTTCTCACCTTAATATAAGTTAGTTCAGCTCAAGACAACCAAAACATGGACAGGGGAAAATAAGTTTTAAACAGTCATTTGAATGCATTAGAAAGTTGTTTATGGGCTCGCCTAAAGTCTCAGACACCTGGCTCAGAAGTTATAGATAACACATATTTGCTGAGTTGTATTAGAAATAAAATTTAAAATACAGCAGAAGAACGGTAATGCTGTTTGTCTAAGGCTTTGGTGCATACTATGACTCAAACTATGCAAATATTTAAAAATAATGAAATTTTCCATAAGAGATGTGCTTTACTTATGCATTACTGTTTTTACTATGTTGTTTTGGCAGAAGGGGGTGACAGGACAAAATATTTATATTATAAATTGCAACTACTTATCATAGAATATGCACTTGAGTACACAAGAGACAAACATGAAATAAATGGATATGACATAACAGGAAAAGGAAGCTGAAGTTATGCCTTTCCCCCTCCCTCTGGCTCACTGGATTACAAGATAAATAACACCTTTTGTGTACTCCTACCTGTTTGGGCAATGAATGATGTTACAGCAATAGTAGTATTTTTAGTTGTGTATATCGTGCCACAGCCATTGTGAATTTAAATACTCTTTCTACTATTTTTCCTTTAAAAGTAGATAATGAAAACAAAATGCTTAGTGTACCACAAACCTTGAACTAACCTTGGATGTTTCAGGATGGTAGATAATACCATACCACTCCATTCAAAGTTATTCTAAATGAGAATTACATAGTATCTCTCTCTTGAGAGCATAAAACACTAAAAGAACAGCTTATGCTCTGAGACAGGATCCACTGACCAGATATTAGTACACAGCATAATACAAGAGTGAAGTCCAATTCATTTGCTATGATGTCCCTAGAACAGAGACAACCACATTAGATACAGCACAAAGAAAAGCAGCAAGAAACGCAATGTATTTGATGTTGTCATTTGGTCTCTAAAATGATGTAATCGAGTGCATCATTGCTGAAAACACTGCTGCTTGTTGCTATTTTTCAGGACAGAAGGGATAGCAGTTCAACATCAGTATGTCTGGGAATAAAACTGTGCCTAGGGTCGATGAAAGAGCGCCTAGCAAAAATAAAGATTAAGAGTAAGATTATCCCAATCCAAAAGTCTGTCCTACCATGCATGGGAGAATAATCTGCTAAATTTTGAATAACGGTTATGATGCATTATATTTAATATATATATATATAAATCATACAATGTTGTTTTTCATATACATATACACAAACACACACATATATATAAAATACCACCCAGTAGTCTAGATTTCTTATAATTGTGCCAAAGAAAATAGAATCAAGAGTAAAAATGTTTCTCCGAGATTAGAATACAGCTTGGCTCATAGAAAACTGGGAACAGAACGACAGAGCGTGATGCATCCCCTGCCTGCAGCATTTACTGCTCGACTCTTTTAGACAGGATAGCGAGGGCCTAATACCATGGGATGGGACACCTGCTGAATTCATCAGGAATCAAAGATACAGCTACTTACAGGATCAGCTTCCTTTCTCTTGATGAGCCCATCTTAAGGCATGTTCAGATGAAAATAATGGAGCCAGGAGAGCAACTAGTCAGGTAGTAAAGGCATTTTATCTGTCTAGACCAAGCAGTTTCATCGCAATTCACAGGAACTGCGAGAAATGTCAGTAACAATTCGTTTGGTCATCTCAGCACCTTTTCCAGCTGAGATGGGTCACCACAGAGGAAGGGTGCACCATTATATGATTTTGGGTGATGACTGAACACCTACTGCTATTTTGGATTCTTAAGGTTTTAAGAGAGTAGTACAGAGAGTTAACAAAAACAAACAAACAAAATTTTGCTAAACAATTTTGCTAAAGCTAGCAAGTTGGAAAGCTGTCTATGAATAACAATTATTAGAACTGTGAGCTACAGCAATTAAAAAAACACCTTTGCAGTACTAGGCTGTAAGTAAGTTTAGGGCAAACAGTACAAAAGCTTCGAATTAATAACACACACTAGGTAAGAGCTGTAACAGGAGTGTGTTTTGTGCATGTGCTCAGACGCAGGCAAACACAAGAAAGAGAGCACACGCCACAGACTGAAAGGCTTCCCTAGAATCCTCTTGCACCTTTTTTTTTTTTTTTTTTTTTTTTTTTGGATAAAAAAAATGGATCAGATACCAAAATAGTTTTGCTAATAGAAATTCTATGGCAGTAGACAGTTATCACTGTTTCTACTGTATCTTCCTGCACATAGAGGACTTTATCTCCACTTTCTTGCAAGAAATGTAACTGGGGGGAACGGGAGGAATAGATCAACATCATTTCTTCTCCTCCTATGGAGAACAATTTTGGGGAGGGAAGTGGAGAGGGAGAAGAACCTTCCAAAATCTTATTAATCGCTTCTTATGCCAGAAGAGATGACAACACCTTTTCCTGAAGTAAACAACAACATGCAGTTTCTCCCAGTTTTACTAGTTTCTGTCAAAAAATATGATATATTTCTGGTATTGCAGAGACCGAGGCATGTACAGAAAATGACTCATCCAGATTTCAATTTTACCTCAGTCAACATTAATCTCTCAGGCCTCTGCATAAATCAATAAAGGATTATTATGAGCATCAAAACTTCTCAGATTTTTATTATGCAAAGTTTTAGTAGAAATAATAAAAAAGAACTTTCTGATGGAAAAGTAAGTTATATGACAACACTGGAAAGCATGATGAACAGCTACATTAAAACCATCTGAAATATTTAAGTTAAAAGATAATGCTGCCAGGGTAACAAACACCTTATGAACTGATAATTCGGCCTTTATTTCAGATATCAGTCCAGATTAAATGCTGCTAAACATTTCCACAAATGGTAGGAGAATGAAATAAGATAATTGGCCTTGAAGCCCACAATAAACATAAATCACATGGTTGGACCTCTCCTGGATTTACAACCCAAAATTCATTGAGTTCATCAATACTATATATGAGAGTCTCAAGTACAAAGAAAGTTAATGGGAATTTTCTGGTTCTATACATAAAAGGAAGCCCATCTTTGAGATTCAATTGCCTGTACGCTGCATGCTATGCTGAAGCTTCAGGATTTAATTAAAACTGACTAGCAAGCACAGAATCTTCTCTAACACAAATACCACTTGGCTACTTGCATTTGTTTGCATTGCTAGGAAGGAACAGCCTCAGCTCCAGGCTGGAGGCCAAACTTATCATCCATTCAAATCTGTTCCCTCATACAGACCTGAAGCAACCATGGTCTCGTGGAGCAGATATCAGTACAATTCCTATGGGTATTTATCTAGCACATGGATAATGTCAGTGCCCTGTGCATCCGTGTGGTCCAGCACAACCATTCATCTTCTCACCTACCTCTTTGTAGGACTTTTTACATGAATGACGTCAGGCAGGCAGGGTAGTGCAAGATTTGACTAAACAGTCCCACCCCTTTGCACACCGTATCTACCTTTCAGGAAACTGTGAGGAAGCCAGGCGGTGTTCACCCTGCCTGGAAGGAAAGAGGGAACCTATGGTCTCCTGATCGTACATGCCCCAAGGACACCAAGCTCTGGAGGAGAGACAGGCCCAACCACCATATCCCATTCTTGAATTATCAAAGTGATTCACGCTACTCAGAGGGTAGGTATTTTATACCAAATTTTTTTAATGAAGAAATTGAAAAGTTTTGTGAGGATTACTTGTCCACAACAGCTACTTTACAATTGCATAATTAAAAAAAAAAAAAAAAAAAAAAAAAAGGAGAGAGAGAGAGACACAGACAGACTGCAACAGTAGGTACATTATGTACATGACCGAGACAGAACACTGTCAGGTCCTGAGAGAAATTCATCAGAAAAGATAATAAGTGCAAATGATTTATTTATAAAATATGTAAACTACAATTCATTATTTCTCCAACCCAAAATTTTAACAAAGCTCTTCAGTGATAATGACTACTTTTCTATATTTATAGACAAAGGTGCCTTATTAATTTTAAATTTTATTACTACTTAGCATATGTATCCTGGACTTCATATATAATACATGTAGAAAATAGGTAATTATCACTAGACTATTTATTATAGTCCAAAGTAAGAATAGTTATTTATCTATTAAAATTCAAATAATGAAATCCATTAACCCTACATGCCTTGCATCCAATTAACACTTGAGTAGATGAACATAAATTATAGGTTAATTTCAGTGTTACCTACAGAATCATCTACATGACAGTAAAAATATTTTCATTTACATCCCTAGATCACAGTGTTAACATATGGATTTATCCAACTAGAGACTGCCAGTTTCAATACTCCAGAATTATGATAAAACAGATGTATGCATTTACTGTATGGTAAACTGCACAGCACTATGCATATTATTCTGATCTCTCCAATATAGGTGCAGAGCTAGGATGCATTCTAGACTGATGCCTCAACTTTTCTTTCCATGGCCTTACTTTAGCGCCTGATGTGTTTTTTTGTTTCTGCTGTTTCACTGTGTTCATGGTAATTTGACCTAGCTATAACCTAAAGACTGCCACAACTACGTCAATTGGACTGTGTTATTACTTAACCAGTTATTCCCATTCCTGGATCCTATTTATAAGAGACACTTCCTGTGGATTGACAACACTTAAAAAGCCCAAACACCTGGATCTTATTTTACTGTGTTTTCTATCAAACACCTGCCCACACAGATCTCAAAGTCAACACATATAAACCTGTTAGAGCTATGCCAGATTTCTCTCAGACAGTTATATCCCTAGAAACCATGTTGATCATCATGTTTTCATGCACCACGCTCACCACAGGAGGGGCAGAAACGTCCAAAAGCCATAATTTCTCTTTTATTGCTCTGGGCAGTGAGACAAAACCATTCACAGGACACAGACTAATTGCTCCAGGCATCAGAGATGCCCAGGTTGGAAATCTGGAGCTCAGCAAAGCAAGATATCCCCTCAATGAGGCATTTTAGACCCTAAAGTTAGAAATTTGTCTCTTGCCACAGAGGGGGGCAGGAAGCATCTACAATGGACTAACCATAAGGATACTTCTCAGCAACTATCAGATGAAACAGTTCCATTGAAATAGATCCATCACTGCTTGAAGTATAGACAGATTAATTCTGTAAATGAGTGGAAAAAAAATCAGGCTGTATTCACATACATTATAAGAACAATAAAAATGGATATAAGTAATAGTTTTCATTCATAAGCTTGCGTATCTTGCTGGTCATCAAGAAACAAAAAGGAAAATACCCCTTTTCTAGTCAACATTCCAGCACTAACCCTAAAGGCTGTGCTGCCCCATCCCTCAGGTTTTTTCAGTCCTAAGTGGCTATGTGTAACAATATAAATAACACAAAGCCACTTAGGACCAAAAATAAATCATATGGTTTGAAAGTACCTAGTGTAAAATATATATTAGAGAGAGAGAGAGAGAGAGAGAGAGATCTTTCTACTCAGTGACATAACCAACAAATAGTCAATAATTCCATCCATATTGAAACTTCAGGGAAACGTACAAGATGGGGAAGCAGTCAAATAACACCCAGATATGCATCTGCAAAGAGCACACGCTATTGCAAAAGAAAGCCAGTGGAGAGGCTTTCCGTCTACTGAGTATATTCAGTTTCTAAAAAGCAGTTGTTGTGCAGCTCAGGAAGCCCTTAGCAGTTTTTAGCTAACACCCATCTACCCAAAAGATCCATGAGTCTCCCCTTACCAACAGATAGGAAGGATAAAGATTTTCTAGAGCGCCAACGATACCCTTGCTGTAAGCAGGCACATTGCTAGAGCACAGCACTCCCTTTTGGTACTGATCAGGTTGATATTAGGTTTACAGACCAAACACCTCTCTGCACCTGCTGAATTTAAGTGTCCAGAGAGACTACCAAGAAGCCAAACTCGCATCTGCTCTTTACCCCTAACATGCTAGCACACGGCTTGCTGTCTTAAACCACAACATGGAATCTGCTGAAGTTCAAAACATCCTTCTAGATTAATTAAAAGGGATGCAGCATTTGTATTTTTTGTAACCTACATCCCTCTTGAATTTGACTTCAAGTTGAAAGTTTTTCCTAGTATGCTTTGAAAAAAAAGTAAATATATTAAGAAGTAACATAAGCTATCTCACTGGAGCTTATGGAAGTTTGTCTACGCAACAATGAATGAGTTGGATCAGTGCAGAGAGGAGTGACATATTTCTGTGGTGAAATAAGGGAATTAAACAGCCACCCGAAGGCTTTGAAAGCATTATGCTTATAGGTTTCTTAAATACTGATTTAGATGCATTTGCAGATGAATTCATATGGTAACAGAAACAAATAATGGCTAAAAAAGTATGCCCATTAACAGGGTTCTCTGTCAAACATTATATGAGACTATGATAAAACAGAATTTGGATCTTACATGTTTTAAATTCATCTTAGACTAAATAAAACAGTATTTGACTTCAGAGAAAACTCTGAGAGACTTTCTTCTTCCCTCATTTCATTTTCCCCTGGTTTTGAACTTAGTGAGTCATATTCAAATTTCATTTACAGCATGCAAAGTCTGTAGCAATACAGAGATGGAAAGGAGAATCATCTGCATTTTAAAACAGAAATATTTCTATATTTGGAAGTAGCATCAAAGAACAACTTCTCTCCCCAGGATCAAGGGATAAAGCACTGATTCGTTCTTTGAAGAAGCTTGCAGTGTAATGAACTCTTCTGCAAGAGAGAAGAAAAAGGCGTGTGGTATAAAATGTCTACTAATCCATATATTCCTCTGTCAATCTGTTGCCTTAAATCAAACCTTGCTCTTCCAGCAAACTACTGCTTTACAATGAATATAAAGTATACATAATAAATGTTCTAGCTTCTGGCATTGGAATATATGCTGCCGAGTTCCCTGGTGAGCCAAAAATAATGGGAGAACTGTTCCATTTTACAGGACGATAATCCAGTTTGAGCAATAATTTATCAAACACTTACAACTAGGCCTCCAGGCTGAAACAGCTTTCCCTGACACAAACTACAGCCCAGCCACACTAACTACTGAGCAATTAAAGTTATTAATAAATTTCCACTGTACTTCTTTTTTTCACGCCTTGGTTTAAAACAGATCCAGTTCTTGTAACTACAGTGGATATGATCACAGAAGTAGAAAAGGTGGGATGTAGCCCCCACAGCACTCAGTTTTCACTTCCACTCTCTGAACAAACTTGCTCTACTGAATTGACAGTTCGACAAAAATAAATCTATGAGTTGTCTTCACTCAAGAAAATATTTTTAGAAAATATAGCTATGAAAATTAACTCCTTCAATAAGGGAGTTAAAAGTCTTCTCCTGCAACTTGCAAACTGCACTGTCCTTATAAAATGCTAAAGAGACACAGGACATGAAGGCACAGAAAGAGAGTCCTCATGGTTTTAGTGGAGCTCCACACTTCTTAAAACTCCACTCATTACCAGCAACTTCCAAGCACACTCTTCATGACTCCTATAATACACAGAAGAACTCAAAGTAAATTCTGCCACTCTGGCATACCTGGCTTTCCATCAGTTTGTTGGATACTATTATTTTATTGCTTCTTACATGCATTTAAACACAAAGACAGAAGAAAAAAAATCTGATATTTTTTAATACCAGCCTAACCAATGAACAGAGTAAAATTAATATTAATATCCTGTCAAAAGGTCATGACATAAGGTAACAGCAGCTGAAGTTCACACAATGTACTACATTAGTCAGTGCTGTTACTATGCATTGAACATCAGAAAATTAAATCCTTGTTACAGAAGGACAGCAATCCCTTAATTTACCTTATAGACTTCAAAAGCCTTGGGACGTGTTCAAAAAAATCTCGTCAGATTCAACAATATTTATCCAGTACAAATAAAAAGGAAAACTAATATTGGATTTGTGATCCAATGCAAGATGTCTCAGAGTGAGGAAATAATTACGTCATTGTAGAGATCCAGTAAGATCCATTAATTGTATCTAGATTAAATGTAAGTAATCTCCAATACTGTTAAGATTTTGAAATGTTTTCAAACAGCTGTATTAGCCATTTTATATGTAGCAAGTGGCTAGATGAACACCACTCCCTTATTTGTCAATTTTCTAGAATGTAGCCACTAAATGACCAAGATGTTCACACTCTTGACGTGTCCTACCTCCTTCCCATGCTAATTCCTATTAAATCTCTTTGCCTCCCTCATATGAAAACTGACATTAAAATACGCTTATTCTAGTCCTATTTTCCTTCAAAACCATTAAAAACAGTTTTCAGCATAGAAATACTACATATCAGATAGCATGATGAGTTTCTAGACTGCATTGCAGAGATACTGTAAGAAAATAGCAAATATATGACATCAATGAATTAAGAAAACAAAAAAAAACATACATGAAAAATGTATCTTACTGAAGGTAAAAAAAAAAAAAAGTTGACTTTAATGATGAAGCAAGATACAAAGATCGTTAATTCTGCAGAACATCATAGTTCTACTACAGTATGTGAAGAAACATTTCAAACAGGCTACTTTCCTTTTAGAAAACTTGTTTCAAGTGTTGCATTTGAGCTTCTAAAGAAAACCTTGGCTTACCCTTGTCGAAGTCTGAAGAAGTTTGTTTCTCCTTTTCAAAAGTCCAATTTAAGGTTTCCTTTTATGTTGCTGAACCTGCTCTCAACAAGTTTTCATTTCGTAATTCGCATGTCAAATTAAAGGGACGATCAACGAAACGACTAAACATTTAATTCTTCAGTATTCTAAACAATCTTCTCTGATTTTCATAACTTATTTATCTTGCCATATAGTAAGATAATATTTGTAGCAATAAACTATCCTTGCATAAAGGGGCTTTGGGGATTACAATAAACTTTTATAAGCATTTATTTGCTTATAAAAGTGATTTATTGTTTTCAGTACTCTGCTAATAAAGCAATTCATGAAAGAGCCCCATGTCACCTCCCAAAGTTTTAATTTAACTAATTGTAAGATGAGATTACTAAATTATGCTGTCTCACAGGTTAGAAGATTATATATGTTCAGTGGACCATAAAAAATCTGAACAATATTTGTTATTATTTGGTCTTTTATTAACCATATATCTCACTTATATAGCTAAATATTAATCCAGGAGAATGAGGTTGTTTGTTTACTGTGCAAAATTCCAATTATAACAAAGCTTCAATTAATTCAAACATAACTTGAGTTTCACAGTTTTCTTTTCCAGTTGATTTATTCTCGTGAATTTCATCAGGACTCCTATCTTGTTAACTAGAGCCAGTATACTGATCTGCTCTGTTTTCTTACAGATTTTTACAGCATGCCAGGAACAATTACTTGACATAAAAACGAGAAATACAAGATGTCCTTTGGGTGCTTGCAAATCAATACAGAGCAAACCCATTGATTAATATTAACAGAAATTTTGCTTTATGACTGCTTGAGCATCAGCTTCACAGATGTCACTAGTGCATATTTATTGAGTTGAATATTACATACAGGATCTCTCTGACTCATATTTTACCCATCCATTTTTTTTTGAAAGGAAATACCCGCCCACTATTTTAACTTAACAGCATCCATTTTAAAACTAAAACTCAGTATCTACTAAAGTTTCCCCATCACCTTCAGTAGACATTAGATGAGGCTAAAAGGCTGTCTTTTTTTCAGCTCATGTAAATACAGTAAGCCAACATTTTATTTGCAATAATGTCAACACTTTAAAAATGCCACTGCACTGCCACTTTGTTTAGAAAACTTTAATCCCAAATCCATTACTTCAGTAGGCTGAGATCTGATATGACTTAAAATAATTAATTAATAGAAGAACGGTGAATACTTTTAAATGGAATCAGCACTTCTGATGCTGATCTTTAAGTTTTTAAGTTATAGAAATAAGTAATTTATCCATGACACACAAGTTAAACAATTACTTACAGTAAGCTTATTTTATAAACTCACATTTTGTCCAACACATGCTGTAAAACTACTTCATAATCCTTTTCACAATGAACAGATACAAAAATATCCCCAGAAAAGGTTAAAAGGACATTTGAAGTATATCGTATGTCAAAGTTGCCAAGCTGCCTTTACGTTCAAGCAACTAAGGGATGTCAAGATGATTTTGCAATAATTACCTTAAAGAAAATTATCTAAAAACTATGTATGGGTTCTTATTCAATAAAACAAAAAAGCTATCTTTTTTCATGGGATCTCTTATTTTCTCTACATGATATAAATATATAAAGCTAAAAAAAAGTATTTTTTTTAAGAATCTTGCACGTATGATTTGATCTTGAATAATCAGTTTGTTCCTAATGACTGCTGAAATGCTGGCTGATTAACTCAAAGACTGCCATTAACTAATATTCTCAGTTCATTATTAAAATTAATGTTTGATTAGAATTATACATCACTCATGATAATTTGCTGCAGAAACCACAAACAGAATTATCTCTTAATCAATGGTCTTATCTTAAATCTCTATGCAGGCGACCTAAAGTGAAAAATCTGGCCTGCAAAATGTAGTCTTCAGACAAATACATAAGAAATCTATACAATTTGTATTTGTCCAACAGTACAACAAAGCTGCTTTGGACAAATATTTGAATCTGGTGTGATGGTCAACTTAATACTTCAATAAAAAGAGCTACAAATGGCTTGCAGGAAGGGTTTTTTCCCCTTAACTCTAGGAATCTTATAGCAAGATGCTAAGACTACTGAAGAGGGAAGTATACAACATATAGCCAATGAGAAAAACTGTCTGTGGCAAACTTAGTGGTCTGACACAAAAACGAGTGAGGAATGATGAACTGCATCTCATCCTTGTCTGGAGGAAAGAATAAGGTGGACTAACTCCCTGAGCTGGGGAAGCATGAGGCTGAGCAGATAGAATGCAAATATCTGCTTTCCTCAGAACTGTATTAAAAGTTAACACTCTAAGGAAGGGGGGAAGAGCAAAAAGAAAATAGCAAAAAGGAAAAAAAAACACTGTACAGACAATATACAAAAAAATAATAAACCGAGGCACGTTTTTAGCATCACCCTCATTGCATTAACCTCATCATTCCCTTCTTCAGTGCTAACTGTGGGGCATCCTTTCAGCTGAGCACATTTCTGATATTGGGATTTTTCATTTTAGCCCACTATTACTGTCATTAGACAAGTCAATAGAAAAATAGCAGTATTTCATCACAGAGGAACAAAAATATTGTCAAAATAGGCCATAATGAAGGATAAAACAACAAGCATCTAGTTTTTAATCACACATGAGTTCTCCACATTATTTCTTTGGATTTCCAAAAGCTTCGATTGGCCAAAACCAAATTAATGTTTTGAAAGATTTAGTGTCAGATTTATACACATGTGCCACTCCCATAATTCTGTGAATGTTATTTGATTTTTTTACATTGAAATTTAAAAAGAAACTTTTGAGTAGTGGGAATGTATTACAGCAGCTATTATTTTAATAGATCAGTAGGATTTGAAATCTGCTTCCACTCAGAATAAATTATCCAGCAGCAAAAACTTAAACATATTCTGTCATTCATTAAGGAATTATATTTAGCATTAAAAAGTTCCAAAAATCATGGGAAAATTGTTGATATAGTCTTGAAAGTGAAGTTTTAATTTTTCTAATTCATGAAAGAATAGAGGGGCTACTCTAACACCCTCATGATATAGAGTAACATTGCATAATATAGTTATCTTTTGCTGCTCCACAAAGGGAATACCAATTGTTTCATTTGACATCTACAGCAACTTCATTTTTATGGGACAGAATGGGCAATATTGCTTGTCATATCCATCAGTCTGAAGTGAACCAATTACCTGAATAAATTAATTGTGTAACTATGAAATTTGTTTGATAGGCACAATTTTTTTCTTACAAGCAAAGGTCATATCTCTGTAGATAAAACAGAAATAAAAACTTTTTTTGAATGTTCCTGGAATGACAAAGAATGTGTCTAGCAGAATATTTTGGTTCCTGTAAGTCAAATTCTTATCAGTAGTACTAATAGCCTAAAAATAAACACTGTCCCTTCAGGTGAGATAGACTCTTTGTAAAAATGCTAGGACAGTTTATCTTCTAACTCATATGACAAATAAAACATAACTATGTTCAACGTTCCTTAAAATAGAGAAGCCAAACTGATAGGAGGTGACCTGGATGAGGGGACAGAGTGCCTCCTCAGCAAGTTTGCTGATGACACCAAGCTGGGAGGAGTGGCTGACACATCATTCAGACAGACCTGGACAGGCTGGAGAGCTGGCAGGAGAGGAGCCTCTTGAGGTTCAACAAGGGCAAGTGCAGAGTCCTGCACCTAGGGAGGAATAACCCTAGGCACCAGGACAAGCTGGGGGCTGATCTGCTGGAGAGCAGCTCTGCAGAGAAAGACCTGGGAGTGCTGGTGGGTGACAGGTTGACCATGAGCCAGCAATGTGCCCTTGTGGCCAAGAAGGCCAATGGTATCCTGGGGTGCATTAGGCAGAGTGTTGCCAGCAGGTGGAGGGAGGTGATCCTGCCCCTCTACTCAGCCCTGGAGAGGCCTCATCTCGAGTACTGTGTCCAGTTCTGGGCTCCCCAGTATAAGAGAGACATGGAGCTGGAGAGTCCAGAGTAGGGCTACAAAGATGATCCAAGGGCTGGAGCACCTGCCCTCTGAGGAACAGCTGCAAGAGCTGAGCCTCTTGAGCCTGGGGAAGAGAAGACTGAGGGGGGATCTTATCAATGTGTACAAGTACCTGAAGGGAGGGTGTCAAGGGGATGGGGACAAACTCTTTTCAACTCTCCTATGCAACAGGACAAGAGGCAATGGGCAGAAATGGAACCACAGGAAGTTCTGCCTGAACATGAGGAGGAATTTCTTCACGGTGAGAGTGACAGAGCACTGGACCAGGTTGCCCAGAGAGGTTGTGGAGATCTTCAAGGCCTGCCTGGATGCAACCCTCTCTACCATGCTGTAGGTGACCCTGCTGAGCAGGGAGGTTGGACTAGATGATCTCCAGAGGTCCCTTCCAACCTTACTGATTCTATGATTTTCAAAGCAACGTTCTTTCATAAGGATATATGCAGAATAACTCCTGGATTTTCATATAGCAATATATCTTTAAATCCTGCCCCCTCTCTTGAGTCTCAAAAAGTTTCTGCTTAATAAACACTCCTAAAGGCTGGCTATTTGAAATCAAATTTACACCATTCAGATATGTAGACCCCCCCCCCAAAAAAAAAAAAAAAAAAAAAAAAAAAAACTTTGCTGGAGCTTAATGGTGTTTAGTCCCAGATACCAGCAAATAAATTTAATTTTATAATAAACTGGCAGGAGTCAGTAAACTGCCATCAGGCAGTAGTAGAATGACTGTTATCATAAGATAAACCACAAATCAGCCAGATCTGGAGAGTCTTTTGAAACATTTCTAATACCCTGGAATCCATAACAGAATTTTTTATTTAAGCCCTCTTGTTTCTACATCCCCTGATCTTTGGGGCAGGGAGTTCCTGTTGGGCTAAGCAGAGCCTCAGCTCTGCAGAGCTGTGGTTGGACCCCTCCAGGTTACAGGTGTGCCTTTAACTGTAAAGCAAGGTGCTTGCCATGGACAAAACTTACCACGCTAATGATCATTTTACTGCAGATAAAGATGACATTATTGGAAAAGGCTTTAATCTTTAATACCCTAATCTTCTGTACACTCTTGGATTAGCTCATGAGCCCACTATATAGATGACATGCTTTCCTCAGATCACAATTTACTAGCTGAACAGAAAATTTAGACAGACCACCAAAATTATACCCTTCTCTGCTACAAGCTGGGGTTCCCAGAGAGTTTTGCTTCATTATCAGTCTTCTCCCAGGCTCTGACTCAAGGACGCTTGAAGACCTGTTTCCATTTTTAATTTTCACTAACCAGTTCTTGCCCATGCCCTCTACTTTAGTGCTCTGTAAAAGCTACACTGTTTTCTCCTGCTCCAAAAGCCACTGCCTCTGTATTCTCCAACACTGCTGAGCTCCAGCTGGCATTTACAAGGGACAGGTGTGCTTCAGGCCTGTTAATCCAACAGGCATAACTATTAAAAATAAATAATTAATAAAAAAGTATCTATAGGGCCAGACCTCCTGGGACAGATCTCGTAATCTATTCAACTTTTTTTCCTGAGTACTACTCGCTTTCAAAGTGTTAAACATATTTCCAAATTCTCAAAATTTAAGGGCAGACTGCAGCAGTTTGCCCCCCAAAATACTAATATTGCTATTCTTTGCCCCTAATGAATACAACTGCCACCGAAAAGACATGTAGTTTTATACCATTTTTCAAAAGAACATAGAAACCCCCCTGGCAAGTTTGCATGCATCATCAAACTGAAACATACTCTCCAGTGGTCTAATTCAGGTACCTTTTGTGAATCCCTTGGGAACATGCAGCGAACCACAGCTCGAAAACCACTGACTTAGATGTCCCAATATATAAAACAACCTCTCATGACCAGGCTGTGCTATGGCTGGGACTCAGTTTCTGTATTTAGAGCTTATATATTGCAGGCTCTAGTAAGAGATTATGGAATAAAATGACACACTTTAGATTTTTATTAATAAAACTATGTTTGCTAAGTGGCTTAATAAGCATATGCTGAGTATAGTTACATTCCCATCAGGAAATGTAAAACACTATTTAAAACAGTAAAATTACCATAATTGAAAGAACACAGATGCTATTTAATAATCTAGTAGATTGCACCTTCAATGGCAATGCTCATTAATTCTATTTTAAGACAGTGTGATTCACCTGTATGTCAGATGATTAGCATTGAGAGCTAGGTAAGCAGAATTAATAGATTCAAGTTTGATGACTCCACTAAAGATTTTACATTTGTCAGCAATACGCTTATCTGCTTATTTCCCCCCGAAACTGTGTAATTGGTAGACAGGGTGGAGGGGGAAAAAAATGTTAGAAAAATAAATTTCTCTTGCTTTTTTTTTAAAAAAAACAGTTATTAAATCAATCTGACTCTGAACACTTGCACTAATTATCAAAAATAAAATATTATCTGAAATGTCTATGAACTCAGAAGATGAAATTAGGATTCCTTTAACGTACTTCAAAATTCAGAGATGACCTGCATTGATAGCAATAGGTAAGCATTGCTAAGTTGCTACAAGCTTGAGGAGTATAAGAGTAAAGTACCAGGATAAAAGGATGGATTATAAACCAGGGTAAACTTTTATCAAGACCTTCCATGCTATTTTGTACATGGTTACTACAAAGTTCTTAAGCATACATGATTCTTTAACAGATTCTAATGCGATATGGTATAAGCCCATGTCCCAACATTATCTAGGCAGCTGAATTTCTGCCAGAGGCATCATCTGATTTACACTCCTTATAACCTACATGACTTGCATATTCACATTATAAAAACATTCAAATAATTCCTTAGTTGATGATTTACAGCATTTTGTGAAAATTCTAAAAGTTAAATTTCTGAAGTCATTGAGAGAGCTGGCTCAAGTATTATTTAGTGAACCAATCCAACACTTTCCAAACACTAAATTTAATTTTCTAATTTGCTCTTCTACATTTCCATTTTCATGAAACAAAGTCTTAAGCCTGCATACAATACACAGAAATTTGCAAAATACTGAACAAACAATAAGCATGCAATGATACAATAAATAGCACGTGTGTAAAATTTATTAAGGCAAATTAACTGTAAACAAGCAAGAAAAAAAATTTCCTAAGTTTTTTTTTTTTTTTTTTTTTTTTTTTTTTACTTCCAGATACACACGTACCTGTACAAAACACCCAAGACAGATGGGAGATCTCCACTTACCTGTGGGGGTACCACTTGTTCATCCACACATTTCCAAAAGGTAGGTGTATGTAACACTGTATTTATCTAACCTTGACTTAAACACATCCAGATTTGCTGCTCAAGCTATCTTACAATGCAAAGTCTTCCTGATTCCTATATATCAGTTAAACAAAGGTAGATTTAGAGAAGCTCATGTTTTCCTCTACTTAAACTATTGTTCCTAGCCTGAATGCAAATGGAAGAGAACAGGAGCATTTCTTGAAGACAAGAAGTTTGAGGCACTTGCAAGGAGTACCTGCAAGTTCTCAGCCTGCTAATGAAGCCTGGACAGAGCTTATTCAGGAAAAAGGACCTTGCTTCATTGAGCTCTCACCTTTCCTTGTGCTTCCTTGAAGATCATACTGGCCCACTACCACCCATTAAAAGAAATGAGCACACTCAGAGCAGAGCGAGAAAAATCTTTTTGCATAACCCAATCTGATCTAGAGCTGAAGATCCAATCATGAAAAGCTTTAGTATAAAAACTTGCCAATATTTTACAGCTACTTTATGACTTTTAGCATTTGCTTTGGTTCTTCATACATAACAGCACTTTTAGTTAGGTACCTCATTGCACTGCAAGGTTAACTCTATGTTTGAAAAGCATAAAGCTATCAAAAAAAAAAAATAAATAAATACAAAGTGACAAAAAAAAAAGCACAGAAATATGAGTTTAATATTTCTTTTAGGTATAATTAAAAGCAAAATTAGCAAAAGTAGAACTTGTAGTTCCCTTTATTGCAGGACACTCCTAAACAACTAAATAGCTCCAAGTGGGTATTATGGCAAGCTGTTGAGAGTTATCTGTTGAGGTGTGGTGTTGTTTTTCTTTTTTTTTTTTTTTTTTCTTTTTAATCTCTGCACAAATAGTGCATTAAAACCAAAAACAAAATAAGGAAGAAATATGTGTTCTTCACCCAGGAGTAACAAACAAAAATTTATTTTAGAGAAACATTTAAGACACAGATAAAGACCAATGAGCCTGACTCAAAGCGTCTGTGGCACTAGCATGTTTCTAATGTCTAAAGAGAAGAAAAGAAATAGAAATAAAAGTAAAGTCAGTTCTCTAGTGTGCCCTTAACAAAGTAAAGATATTTTATGAGATCCACTGAAGAGTAGAGCTGTAGGAAAATACAGACAAAACAAAGGCTTAAGTAAAATGATAATGTTTTTCAATTACCTTCTGAAGGTGTATGCAGCACTTATGTCAAAGTTAGATAAATTACAATACTGTACAAAAAAAAAAAAAAAAAAACAGTATGCACCAAAAATGCATCAATAAATAAAACACTTCAGGAGCACAGAGCATTATCATTAGCTTTGATTTAAATAAAGTACTCAAATTAAAAAAAAAATCAAATTACAAGAAGATTTGCATACAGTTTTCATTTTGTATTGAAATACATATTATAGACTTACATGACTCAAATCAATTTCCTTTTGATATCTTCCAGCTTAGTAAACACACTACAAAATGGTATACCAAAAGTAAAAGGAGAAGTAAAAGGAGTTGACTAACTGAATATGCTAGCATTTGGAATATGGAAATACCACTCCTGAGTTCCTTTCCAGTGAATCATAAACCCAAAACCATTTCACTGCAGGAAAGAGGAACTAGAAAGAACATTATCACTCTAGAGAGAACTGAAGTCTATAGTTTTTCAAGCACAGCAAGGTACCAACACCAATGTGTCCCATTTCCAAATATAGGTCTTTTAACATCTGAAAAAACAATCAACTAGGAAAAAAAAAAAAAAAAGAGGAATAAAGCATATGAAATCCTCCCTTGAAATAAGCAAACACACTTCTCTAGCCTTCATTGCACTTACCTTGCCAAGACTCAAAGCTTCACAACTACAATCAGTCTAGAGCATGTTCCTCTCCCTGATAATTCTCTGCTGTAAAAATAACATATTCTGGAATCAATTTTTGTGGAGATGGGAAGAAAGCAAGCAAATAAACAAAATACAAGAGGGGAAAGGAAAGGAAAGGAAAGGAAAAAAAAAAAACACCTGCTTGTTATTTCAGGCCTACAGGTGAAGTTCACCCTTTCCATCACCTTGCTGGGACTGTGAGAAAGAGTGAGCACACATGTGCAAATGTTGAAGGGTAAGAGAAGGTCAACGACTGATCAGTTCTTTAGTCTCTGTTATGGATGAAGTGACACAGAAAGGGTCAGACAATTTTAATTAACCATCCAACACTGCTGTACTTTCTCGCAGTATGACTGATGACCGCAGAACATTGGATCAAATGTACTAAAATAAACACATACCCGAAAAACCTATTGAAAAGTTACTATCCAAAGAGATTATACTTTCATAGTAAAAAATAAAACTCAAAATTTAAGATTTTTCTAAAATGAAGGTATGATTCACATCCTGCAGTTTTCAGTCTAATTCCTAGGCAGCCATTAGTTCTAGCAAAATTTACAGAAAAGAGTAATTCTTATAGCACTAGTACTGCTTTGGTAAAGCTCATGCAAAATTTACCAGTAAATTGGAAGAAACTGGAATAGTTTTTGTTCTGCTTATTACACATATATGAGTTTACTTGTCTGATTTTAAATTTCCTGATTTGTTATTTGCAGTATATTTTTATTAGTGAGGCTAATTTGCAGAGCAGCCACAGATAGGAAGCCACAGCTGTACTCTAAAGAAAGTAATAACATATACAAAAAGTTTGAAAAGTTATCTCCCCCCCCAAAAGATTCTTCCTTTGAAAAGGAACTTTGCAATACTATGGCTTTGCAGGCTCTTTAAAAGAACACTATTTTTTTTCCCTGACAAAAATGCAAATTTTACAAGAAACAGTAAAATATGCAGCAGAAACAGAACCACAGGCTTCAGAGATGTACTAGACTGTGGCTTAATCGAGTCAAGACTCCTTAATAATGTCCGTAAATCAAAACGAAACATGCCAACACTGGTTACAAGTCTTTCTTTATGAATGCATTGCCTCCTCTTCCAGCAGCATTTACCAAACACCCAACAGCTCTTTATCTTTGCAAATCACTTGACTTACTTGGCCAACTTTTACTTTGCTGGTATTTCTGAGGCGGCGTGTAACAAGCTATATTGCCTATAATGACCATTATTGTGCTTCAGCAGATCTGGTCTTGTATATATCAGTGTGTTCCTTTTCCTAACTCAAACCGAACCATGAATTTAATCTCTTTCGAGATATATGCACTAAGATCACTTTTTCTGTAGGAAGATGAACAAAGCTACTGACATGGAGATGCTGATACAACTTGTGGTACAAATGGAAGCTGTCTGAACTTGGGCTCAGATAGCCCTGTAGGAAATGGAACCTGCAAAGTTGCTTGTCAAGAGAGTGAAAGAGGTGTGAACGTGCAGGAAAGCAATAGTGAAAGGGGCAGCACAATGTGTACTATATGAATAAATTTAAATATAAAAATGTGTACTATAGCACGTTTCCACCACTACAGATGAGAGAGAAGTTAAAAAGGCTGTCAGACATAAACAGCAACTTGAGAGCTAACCCAAATCTTACCTGGTCATCTCCCCTTCTCGCCTGCAAGGTGTAAGCAGAGAATTTTAATATAAGCCCTCCTTTTTTCCCATAAAATCCTCTTGATGAACACCACACAGCCATGCACTGCACGCTAAATGCCACACAACCATGCAACTGCACGCTAAATGTATTTTGAGACTAAATGTTGGCTAAAGCAAATAACAGGGGAATAGTTAATTACATCTGTGCATGTATCTGTTGGTATTAGGATTCTGTCAACAATACTAAGGACAGCTCAGTTTCCGCCCACTATTTCTATTATTCCTGCGGCTTCCCATTTCAATCTCTTTGAACAAAGAAGTTAACATCCCTTATCTCCTGAGCTACAGAATGACTAAATCACAAGACAACTGTGCAATGAAGTTATTTCCATGAAATAGAAACTTTACATCCTTCAGAAATGCCAAGACCTCCTAAAATTCATGGTGAAATTAGATAAGTGGATTGTGAAAATCTCTGTGCCAATGGATTTCTAGCACTCCAGGGTATATATCTTAACACAGTGGAGTCCTCTAAAATAAATGGTAGCTAACAGAATCAATGTGTTTAAAATGAGATTATTCATTTAACAATTTTCTCCTATGTGTTCATTTTTTCACATAGCAATTATTCGCAACCCTAAAAAGAAGAATTACAGAAAAGTGGGTTTAAATTGCACAGCATGGAGCAAAATGCTAATTTACTGCTATAAACAAACCCAAGAATTGTAAATAAATTACTTTTTTCTATTCTATAAAATAAAACTACTACTTACTGTTACTTTTGACATTACCATGTATGGAAGAATGGAAAGAGATGCCATGAGAAAACCCACTCTGCAAATAGCTGATCTGAATTTTGGAAATATTATCAATAAAAGATGAACTAAAATATGGTATATGAACATAGATAGATTCCTTGAGGTGTAATTGCTGACAAATTGTAATAGAATTAACAAGATACAAATGCTGTGCTGTGAGAATTCAGTGATTTGACAATATTGAGAATTGAAGTGTGCATTATTTAATAAAAAACATAAGAAGCAACATGAAAAGCAGCACTTTCACTTTACTCACTGCTGCTACCAAATACCTGCAGACCTCTGCAACATACAAGACCTAACTACCAGCATCATTTTAGTATTCTTAATTATATAAACTCAGTCATACCTAAAACAGTAGTTCTCTGTCTTCCTTTCAAGTTGATGTAGGAGAAGGACATGAAGGGTGTGCTTTTATTGACTGCAATAAATAATCATTTCAAATGCTGTTCTGTGTCTCTCTCTCTATGAATTCTTAAGAAGAACTGTGGAAGAGGAATGCAAATTACAGGAGCTGGACTATATGATAAAGAAGGAATGCCTCCACTGAACAAAGTACTTACAAATGTCTTTAATCTTAGGCAGATGCTTAAACTTTGTTTCCTGAGTTGCCTACCAAACAAAGTCAGGCACAGGCTCAGATTCATTAACTAACGTACCTGGATAAATTTAATAGTACAAGCTGTAAAGGTATCAGAGCCTTACTTGGTAAGCATATGCAAGCATACTATTAAAAGCTGCAGGAATACTAGCAACATATACAGCAAAGTATTCACAAACATTACAAACTATTGAAGTAATATATATAGCCAGCCTTTAAGGCTTGATTCTCAGGTTACACAAACGGCAGTCGCTCAACCTATTGATAATAATGTTTTTGAAGATCTGTCCCTCTCCATAAGGATGAGGGTCAAAGAAGGATTAGGTCAGGATCAAGGGAGATAGATACCAGTAAGGGTGATATTATGGTGGGAATTTGTTACAGACTACTTGGTCAGGATGAGAAAGCGTACAAAGTCATCTCAAGAAGGTCTCTGGATCACAAACCCTCATTCTTACATGTGACATTCACCTCCCCAAAATCTGCTGGAAGGAAAACACTGCGATACTCAAGCAATTCAGGAGATTTCTGGAGGATGTCAGTGTAACTCCTCACAGAAGCACCTGATAAACCAATGTCTGGATCTACCATTCACACATAAGGAGGAACTGGTTGGGGAGGCGGTAATCAATGGCAGCGTCGGCTGTAGTGACCAACTTGTAGGTGGGATCTGATGGGAGGCTGCTCTGAAGGGCAAAGGAGATCAGAAAAGCTGGCACATCTTTCAGTACAATCACTTCCTAGAACAGCCATCAGTCAATAAAACAGGCAAATTTTCAGATCAGCTTGGCAAAATAGGCAACTCATGACTGAGATCCAGAGCCAAAAGACAGTTTATGGGAAGGGGAAGCAACGACTAGCGACAATGGAGCACTAGAGTAATATTGCACAGGCACGTAGGGATGGTGTAAGGAAACCCAAAGCTCACCTAGTGTTGACAATGGTGAGGGAAATCAAGGAGTAACACTGTATTAATAGCAAAAGCCCGACAAAGGAAAAGAAGGTCCTGTTGTTCAATCGAGCATGTGACTGGGATGAGAGCAGATGAATAAAACTGAAGTACCTAATGCTTTCTTTGTATCTTCACCAAGAAGGTCTCCTAGGCCTCTTCATCTTGTGAAATGGTTCAAGGAGGAAAGGAAAGACCAGGAGCAGGTAAGGATAAAGTCTGAAATTATATGTTAGGATTTGGACCACGCAAGTCCTGGAACCTGACAGGCTGCATCCAAGGGTGTTGTGAGAGCTGTCCAATTTCACAGAGAGGCTGCTATCATCTTTGAAAGGTTATGAAGATTGGGGAAACAGCCCAATGATAGCATCCTGGTCTGTGCACACTGAGGCACGGCCACACACGAAGAGCAGCGATTATCCTCCTCTGCTCAGCACTCGTGAGAGCTCGTCTCCATTACTGTGGCCAGTTTTGGGCCCCACAACACTGGAAGGATGTTGGTACACTGGGTTCAGTGAATGAGGCCCAAGCTTGGTGGGGGCTGGAGCGCTTGCCTATGAGGAGAGGCTGAGAGCCTGGGGCTTGTTCAGCCTTGAGAAGAGATGGTTTCAGGGCACCTAGCAGCCTGCCCGTACTCGCCAAGGGGCTACTCAGAAGATGGTGCCACCAGGACCAGAGTCAAAAGTCCTAACATGAAACAAGAGTCAATTAGATTGCACATAAGAGAGGGGAAGGGGAATAATAATAATAATAATAATAATAATAATAAAAAGATCAACCTGAGAACGGCCAGGCAGCGGAGCAGGTTGCCCAGAAAGGCTGTGAAGCCTCCACCCTGGGAGGTGTTCAAGACCCCACAGGAAAAAGCCTTGAGCAACCCAGTCTGACCTTGCAGCTGACGCTGCTTTGAGCAGGATTTTGGACTAGACACCTCCTCAGGTCCCTTCCAACGTGAATTATTCTGTAATTCTATAAATTTGTACAAGGAAACCAGGAAGAAATAAGTATGAGGAAGATGTTCTTCAAAAACTCTACAATGTAACAGAAAGAACATCATGCAAATAAAATTGTTTCCCTTATTTGAAAATAACTTGTGTACGTAGTATGAGAGGAACGGAGTTCTGACGAATTTTCCAAATATACAGCTGTGCAAAAAAATGAACTCTAAAGATTCTGAGATCTAAAGAAATATTTTTTAAAGTAATTCTTTAAAGTAATTTTTAAAGTATTTTTAGTACTTCAGAACAATGGGAGGAAACATGAATAATTGCACATAATATTTAGAGCTACAAGAGCTGTAAGCTTTTTTAAAAAATTCAATATATATATAATGAGTAGCTTGTGAATACTTTATATTAGATGTGCCTTATTGCAATAATAAATCTATTTTTGAATCAGAGATACCTATGCAGTTACTAGCTCAGATAGATAGCAACCTTTATCATATCCAAACTAAAAATCAATCAATGACTATAAGACATGACCTTGATAAATCATTTCTTCTCCTTCTTGAAGACAATGCACAACACACACACTACTGTGGCAGTTGAGAAATTTAACAGTATGGTAAACACCACCAAGACCTTTTCATACCTTCAGAAAATTCCATAAATATCAGTCCAAAAGGCACTGCTGGTGAACTATTAGGAAAGTGTAAATAATTTCAACTCTAATGATCAATTTGTAAAAAATCTGCAACAATGACAGTGATAAAACTCTCAGGGAAATTGGCCAGAATTCTTTGGACAGTATTAGTGTTAAACTCTTCTAACTGCCAAAAAAAGAGAATAAAAAGTAGGGAAAAATAATTTTGGAAAAAATAGTTAAAAAAAATAGTGTATGGCACAAGAGATTTATTAAACCCTGCAGAAAAAACCATCAATACTATATATTAACATAAACATGATAATAATGAGGAAAAAGGCTATAATTAAAAGACAATTAATCAGGTACAGCAGTGAGCCAAGTGCTTGCTGCTTGTTATATTTGGAGCATATATGACATCCAGAGCCAAGTAATAGCTTTATATAGTATACGATATTGCTCTGTGGATTTGCCAAGGACAAAAAGGGATTGCCTAGGAAAACTTTAGCTCAAGCAGTAAAAGTCTGCTTTTTTGGAACCGACAAACCTCAGGTTTCAGTATCGGTTCCGTACATGATTACACTTGTGGTCTGTGCATACTGGTTTCTTAGAAGTTAAATCAGCATTTCCAACTCCCGGGAAAGATAATTGCCTATCAGGAGGGAAAAAAATGAGCAAGTCATCCAGGTTCATGATTTTTCTGTTTTTCTGCTCTATTCTAACCATCTGAAGTAAATAGGTCTTACTCATTTGGAGCAGAGGGAGCAGCAGCAGAACTACATACACACAGGTAAATGTAAAGTGATGCATATATATGTGATGTATGTGCATATATATATATATATATATATATAATGTGCATATATAAATGATGTACAGATAAAATGATAGGTTCTGTGCTGATTAGGTGTGAGACTGTGGAATTATGATAGGCAGCTCTGTAAAAACATCTGTTCAGTGCTCACTAGCTGCCAAAAAAACAAACCAAACATTAGGAGTTATTAGGAAAGGCATAGGGGACAAACAAGAGAATATTATTATGCCTCTGTATAAGTTCTCTAAAGTATGATATAATAAAATTGGAAAAGGTCCAGACTATTTTGGTAAGACTGGTCAGTGGCATAAGTCCCTCTGTACAAGAAACAACAGCCAGGCTTGGAGTCTTCAAGAGACTCTTGTCTCTTGAAAAAGAGAAAGATGTAACAGAGGTCTGTAAAAATCAAGATTGGCACAGAGAGGGTGGAAAAGGAGAAACTGCACACTGTCTTCCAATTTAAGAACTAAGGTCATAATAGGAACCTAGTAAAATTCACATTCATAACAAATTAAGACAGTTCTTCACACAGTTCAACTGCTATAATTCTCAAAATTGAGAATAATTCAAGGAAAAACATTATATGCTCTGTGCTTACTATTAAACAATCATTTTATAAGCACTGATAAGCGGGCTATGACGGACCTGTGATCTGACCTATTACTGCCTTTTTTATCTTAAATTAAAGCCATTTTCTGAACCTCAGCTAACTCATCACCTTTGTGCTCTTAAGCTTTAGTTGAGCAAAATCAACTTCAGCTCTGTCCAAAGCTCACATTGCATGTGCCCTGTGAAAGTTTCCTCTCTTACTATTACACTAATGAAACAAAACAAACTTTCTGCACACTGTCATCAGTGGAAATTACTGTTTTACCAGATATCCCTTTTAATCAACACAGGATTGCCTTGACTTTTTCTTTTATTTCTTTCTTTTTTTTAATAAAAAAGTGGGGTTTTTTACCCTTTTATTGTGCATAGACAATGGAATCCTATTGTAATATATAATATGCATATTTACACTAATAGATAGGTCCTTACCTCAAAGAGTTTACAGCTAAAAGATGACATACAAATAGTGTGCGCATAGAATAAATTTCTATCTACACAGAGATAAAAAACAAATGGATAACTTAATAGCCTGCTGGATAATAAAGCAGACAACAAAAACAAGCTGAATCTAGTTGTATATGCAGCTCTTAGCCAGATAGTAGCAGTACTCACAATTAACCTCTCCTGAACAGCAGATCTGTGGATACATCAAGGCCTTTGCTTAGCTTTGGAAAAATGGAGACATAGCAAAAAGAAACTGCAACTAAAAGGGAGCTAATTCAAGCCAATGTAGTATGACAGCATTATTTTTTAATTTGTTCTCCCAAGAAGGGTTCTTCCTCTCTCCCCAAGTACTAGCTAGTACTGCTAGTCTAATCTGATTGCAGGTCTCACATTTAGGGGATTTTATATAAAATGAATCTATATAATCCCTTAAGGTTACTCCTTTCACGAAGATCACAGCAGGAATTCATTTCAATATCTGAGGCATATAAATTTCTTTACAGTATGTTTCCTGAAGCTATTTGATCCATATTAAAGATAGGAAAAATGATCATTCAGATTCTATGTTGGATAGCATATACATCAAGGAATAGCTAAATTGTAATAGATTAGTTCTCAGCAGGTTGCTACCCATTTACCTCTTCACCAAAAAGGACTGAGAAAGTAGTTTGAGGAGTCAGATAAAGACTATATTTTTTCCATCATATGTAACAGATACTCAAATATGATAAACTTAGAGACCTATAAGACTACACAGTGCTTGCATGGCTTTGTTTGGAGTTTGTCTAGAGCAGAGAGTGCTCAAAGAGGCGTTATGGGCTTGACACAAATGAGCTGTAAATGAGTCACATTATATATAATGTTTCAGAGATCTCTGTGACTTTAGTAAAGAAAACACTAAATGCTCTAGTCCTTGGAAATCAAGTTTCAAGGTATATGGCTGATTTGATGCGAGTTATTGATCTGTCAGGTACCTGAAATTTCACATTAAACCTTATATAGTTCATTATCCATGCATATA
Source organism: Rhea pennata (assembly GCF_028389875.1). Classification (NCBI taxonomy): domain Eukaryota; kingdom Metazoa; phylum Chordata; class Aves; order Rheiformes; family Rheidae; genus Rhea; species Rhea pennata. The sequence goes on along the minus strand of NC_084664.1, from coordinate 82,177,967 downwards.
CACAGCAGAAAGGTAAGTTTACTACCAAGAAGGTAAACTAAATTGCACTGACCACAGCTGACTGAGTTCAAATTGAAGATCCATTTAGGGATACAGGTTAAAGGGATACCTACTTAAGTATGTGCATCAATAATGACAAAATCAACAAGCAAAAGAATGTGGTTTGGGGAAATAGGCCATAAATATTTGTAAAGAGACATTTTACATAGCTTATAACCAAAGTTTGACCTGCAATAAAATTTTTAGCTTGTTTTCCCGTAGAAAATTCACAATATTTTCCAAAAGTGCAGAGATCTCAAATACATTAGGCTCCTAACAGGTTCAAGAAAATCAAAGCCCTGACCAATGAGAGAGACTGCATTACTGCTTCCCCTCAGCAGATGACTGAACTTGGATAGCAGTTTCCCTTCAAATATCCGAGTATCTGGACACTGAAGAGTTAGCAGAATCCCAGGAAAAGAAGTTTGATATAGTACTGTACCTTATCAAACATTGGGACCTGACCAAGAAACTTATATATAAATGACACTGGGCTTAGTAAGTTCCACTACTCATGAAATTGCTTGCTTAATTGATGCATTTTCAGGTTCTGGAGTTCTTGCTATAAAGTCATAAAGCCTAGATAATGCATAGTTCTGTCACCAAAATCAGAGAGTGTGTGGGTAAATGTCTTTAATTCTGAGGAAGAGGAAAGATAAACAATATTTTTTTCAATATTTTTTCCTGCAGTTGTTTCATCATTTCCAGTGCTGAAGGGGAAAAAAAGGAAAAAAAGGAAAAAAAAAACAGACACAAAAAAAAGGAGATAAAGATACTATGGGTCAACAGAGACTCTCCAAGAAGAAAATCATAGCTCCTTTTCTCCTCTACACCGTACAGTGTCGTGCCATAAAGAATTAGCTGAGTGAAGTTGAAACAACCTTACAGAGTTATTAAAAATAATATAGCTATGTTTCTGTAGAGTTCTGCACAGAGTGATTCACCATGTTTCTCAGTGATACAGAATGATATAGTTGGTGGCTGCAGTTGAACATTATGAAGAACGTATTAGCTTAAGTAGTTCACTGATCCCACTAACCACTAGACAGTCTTTCCCAACTATTTGGAAAAACATCTCCCACCTCCTCTAAAAAAGCCTTACCCAGGTTATTTTTACATTACTGAGGTTCTTTGACCTCGTTCACAGCATAATCCCAAAACAATCTTTCCAACACAACTGAAATGGCAGCACACTGTGGCAAAGGGGATGCCCAGGGAAATCGGCAATTTCATGAAATGTCAGAATTCTCTTATTTCATTAATCTATTAGTCTGGAACCCCTCTTTAAAGGCATGCAGAGTGCTCTGGAAACAGGTGCAGGAAAAATTGAGGATTAGGGAGTAACATGCTTATAAAGGAATTTCTTTCAAAACTCAAGTGAAAAGCGTGTTTTCACTTGACAGCATTAGAGTTTGCTTCCCTTCAAAATGTCATTCTAACCTCTGCCAGGTTAGAATGCCCCCTCTATGTACACCCATACGTATGCACCTTTTGATCCTGAAAAAGCCTTAATCTTCAGATACCTATGGCAAGCAGTGCAAGATGTTGTTCAAACCCCATGTGAATGTAAATGCTTCCTCACTTATGAGATCTGAATTGATCACATCTGAGTTTCATTACACCTGTCCTGACTAGGCAGAGTAAAAAGAAGGCATTTTAAGTTTTTGGTCTAATGACATAAGATTTACAATTTTACTGTCCTATTATATATTTTTTTCTATTTTTCAGATCTGCACTCTAAATTGAACACACTTTACAATCTCTATTCATAAGAACTTCTGGAGAATATAATATTTTACATAACCTATCACCTGCTTAAACTTGCCATTTCACTTATGATGCAGGTAACTAAAATAGAGCAGATTTCTTCTTCTAACTACAATAAAAGACTAATTAATAACATGTAGAATTTTACACAACCTGAGATAGGAAACAAATGCAAACCCCTTCTGGAGTGAATATGCCATTTCAAATGGAAAGCAAAAACTATAATTCCTTTCTTAAATTCACAAGAACAGTAGAAAAGAAGACAAATTAATAATGAAAAAGATTTTTACTCTGCCTACAAATAGAGCTGGCAAATACCTAGGTATTTAAATGCTATATAAGAAAAACAGTAGGTAAAAAATTTGCATGTGCAATCTTCATGAATCACATGAGAGTGCAACAGACCTTGAGAGGTCATTGAGTTCATACTCCTCCTCAGGCCATGATTAGATGGAAAAAAGAAAAAAAGACCATTACTCCAATATTCCTCAAAATTATTAAGATGGATTTGTATGACCAAATATATATTCTAAAAGAGAAAACTAGCAAGACTAACAGTGTTGACAGGACAAACAGGAGAACTGAAGAAGAAAAATGCTCTGAAGACTTTTGTAAATAGTATTTTTCTCAATGTCTGGAACTAGTATCTTATTTCTGGCAGTATTTGACTGGATATGAAATATCACTGGAATAGCATGTCAGAACAGTGATAGGAAAGCTATTTTTTCCCCCATGCACTACTCAGGTAGGAATATTTTATTTCATACATCATTTACAAATTGCTCTGGGGATTCCAGAAAGTCAATTTGGCTTCACAAAATTGATGAATGAGAAAAAATACTGCTGTTCTTTTTCTGTTGCTTTTAAAGCTGTGCACCTGGGACTTTGACACACTGGGCATTGCCCCTGACTTGTTCTCACAGAGCTACAACGAAAATGCTGAAGTTCCTTTTAACCTTCAGAAAACTGGTTCATCAGAATGTGCAAACTATTGGCATTTTAGTTAAAAAATTCTTATAACAGCAAAAAAGCAACACTGTAGAAATCATTTATTAAATTTGATAAAGCTTCTAAATGAACATGTTCAAGTAGCAAGAGCTAAGTGAGGACATAATCCAATCTGAATAGGAAAAGGAAACAGGACTACAAGTCACCTAACTTGACAGTTAACATCCTAAACATCACACTTCAGTTACAGCATGCACCTCAGTCCCACCTGGGGGCATTCAGGGCTTTCTTCAAAGGCAGAAGAGATGAGAACAAAACTCTAGGGAGCTCCTCTCTGACCTGTGGCTAGGGCTCAGTCGTTACCACGGACACTATCATCAGATCAACTGAACTCCCTTGAGGTAGATGCTTCCTGCTCCACACTGATCATACTTCCTCCCTCATCCCCATAAAGTCCCCAGCTTGACTGAGGAACTATTTAGGATATTTAGGAGTTTTTTTTTTTTTTTTTTTTTTTTTTTTTTTTTTAAAAAAGGACCCAACAACAAAAAACAAACAAACAAAAAAATGACTGGTTAAAGTTCATAAACTTGAGTTTTATTTAGTTCTATAAATTACATGTCTGAAATTGAAGTTTATTAAATCCTACTAAATCCTATATGTTCTTTACCTATGTATTTCAGAATCAATATGAAGAACTCAGTCTGGCTACTAACAATATTAAAATTCACATTTTAATACGAATTAATGGGTATAGCATTGCCAAAGCCTTTGCACTGGATTCCAAAGCATAATTCTGACATAAAATCGACTAAATTTGAATATAGTTATTAAATCTATTATACCCTTCAAAAATTCTAGCACAGGAGTTCTTGTAGCCTTGAGTATATCAAACATATTTATATATTTGCATATAAATATGCTGAAACAAATCATTACTCCTTCAAAGGTATCTATCTAATTTTTGTATTAAATCTGGACACTGTTTTGATACAAGATATAGGAAACATTTACAAAATTACTCCATGCAAAGAACTAATATTTATTTTCAGATATATATGCATTAGCAGCGACACAACTATTTTGTGTATCCTCAAAATAATCAAGAATTGTAATAGTGAAAGAACAACATATCCCAACATTAACTGGATGCACAAACATTTAATTAAAAAATATGCAAGAAATTTAATTACATAAATATTCTCCATGCCTCAGATTTCAATAAAAGTCCTCTTCACTCACTCTTGATTTAATCTAAGACAAACTCAAAAAGCTGCTAAGTGAAACTGATGGGTCCTTATTGCAAATAGTCAAGCTTTCCATTCATTTATTTAGCAAAGACGAAACCCCCACATTACACAAGAGAATAGTGTTATTGATTTTGCTTCCCTTTCACACATCCCCGCTCCTTTTACCAAAAAAAAATACCAAAAAACCTTTCAATAAGCATGAATAAGCATCTACTGAGAGGGAACCCTAAGATCCAGTATTAACGACAGATTGCTCTGACTGGAATAAAACTCTCTGAGAAATCTTAAATTTACAGTTCCAGTAGCAAAGCCTTACACACCTAAGAACTCAGGCAACTAGTAGAGATGAGGACAAGAGCAATTCCAACGTTGAGCAACTGCAAGAAAGAAATATTCAGCCTCACAAGCCATCTCAACCAGGCATCAAGCACACTTTCCACTTTGAACTCTGACTCCTGTATATGTACACACACAATATTATTCCCCAGGAACAGCAAAGCAACAGCCCGTACCTCTGACTGGCAGAGCCAATGGTGAAGCCCTGAATGCTAAGCAGGTCAGATTGGCACCTGAAACGTCAACATAAAGCCTGCCAGAAAGAACACATCCAGCAAACCAATAAAAATCACACAGAACCCCACAACATTACAAGCACAGAAACAGACTTATCTGAACAAAACGTGCAAAGTTAAGTCAGACCAAATGTAAACTAACTAATCTAAAAATAAGCAAGAATATAAGCAGGCAGAAAATATTGGCTAACCCTCTGTGCCTGTTTCTGAGGCTTTTGTAATTTTGTGTGGCTTATCATTGCAAGATAGTCTTTCTTAATTGCACTGAACAACAGATACTAGAGGCCACACTGAAAGACAGAATGGGAGTAACAAATCATAATACAGTTTCTGCTCCTTTGATAGCCTAATAGCATTTTGATCTTCAGTATGTTCATTGGCAAACAGGCTGGAAACTGGAAATTCTGCTTCACAGGAAACACTGCTGTGTAAAAATACAAAAAAAAAAACTTAAACCTCTATGCTAATGTTTTTTTTTTTTTCAGTGGTTTTTAATTAAATCACTTAATCCACAGAAATAGAGATACTGCAACACGGCTCCAAACATTCAAAATTTCTATGTAGATAAAGAATCTAGACATGATATACTTCTTAATATGTTGTTTCTTCTGTCAAGAAGAAATACAGTACACCACCAATTTCTTAGAACAGTGTTGTCCGAGTCACTCCAGGAACATTTTCTCAACTTTTTGGTACAGTTTTCTTTCAGTCAGATTTTTGGCAGTCTCATTGTTTAATTATCAAGGATTATCAAGAAAGACCATAATACATGTAAAAATGAAGACCTCAGTGAAAATTATTATTTTCCCAAAGATTTACTGAAATAAGTAATAATATTAATGGTTTGTGTGCTATATTTAAATTTAGATTACTCAAACCTTTAAAAGGTATCAATGACAAATGCAGTCAGAGAATTATGGAGCCTTTTATATGTTCTTCAAAGGTAAAGCTTGTTGAAACATGTAAAATTTGCTTTTCTTTGATTATGTAAGTAGAATATTGTAATAATTCACAAAAGTATATAAGTAATTTGCAAAAACATTTTGCAAAGGTTTATTCTCAACTTGCACTTCAAACTAATTGTAGAAAATCAGTGACACATTTCCAGAGTTCACTTCTCAAGTCAGTCTGAACAGTCGGTGAGTTATAAAGATTTGGAAATACTTAGCTTGTTTTAAAATCAAACCATTTAATTTGAATGCCAAAAATCAAAAGTACCATTACAAAATACGTCAGTAACATATTGCTTGTTCTTATCTCTCCTTGAGTGCTTGTAAATTTTTAGTAGCCACAATATCCTGTGGCTACTTTTTCTACCACTAAACTGGCCAATATATAAAGACCTACCTTCTTTTGTTTGCTTTTAATGCGATTCCTACTCATACAAACTGGTAGCCCAGGTTCTTGTATAAAGACAGCTCAGTGCACTCTTGTTCCTTGCTACTCTTCCCACGTCCTCCACAGCAAGCCCCAATAGGTTTCAGTCATATTCTCTTTGAGATATTTCTTTTCAAGACTGAAGAGTCCTATCCCACTTATTTCTTGGATGTAAGCTTTTTCCATATCTTTGGTCAACTTTCTTTTTGCTACAGGAAGGGAGAACAGTACACAGGATACATGTTCTGGAAAATAATATGGAATTATTCAGTATCTTAATGATTTTTTTTCTGCTCGGATCTCGATTCCCTTCCTAATAAACCCTAACAACTCTTTTTTTTTTTTTTTGATTGTCAGTGAGAGTGAGGTTACATTTTTAGTGCTCTTTTCTTCCTAGCTCTAAAACCTAGTTTCTTACTGCCATAATTCAAAATCTGTATTTTAAGTGGCAAGTTAGGTTTGTCCTTTCCCCCTCATCATCTGCATCACTTTACGTTTATCCATATTGAAATTCATTTTTCATCTTATTAGTAGTCACTAAGTCTAATGAGATTTTTCTACAGTTCTTCACAATTGGCCCTTGTCTTTCAATCATGAATAATTTCATGGTTTCATTATAGTCATTCTGAAGTCTTTTGAAATACATTGTAAATTACAATCTTGGTGCACGGATTACTCATCTGTGGGATTCAATATTATTTACACAGTCCTGCAGGGCCTAAAATATCCCAGGTAGCCAGTCACATGTACTTTATATAGCACCAGGTAGCTTATAAAAATGTTTGATGGGAGGAGCAAAGCAGACAGGAAAATAAAAGAAAGTCCTGCCCTATTCACTTCCAGAATTCAAGAAATTTGGTTAACTTTCAGTCCCCTACATGAAGTCTAAGACTTGATCAAATCTCACCTACCCACAGCTTTATTTGTAACAGATGTTATTTTAACATATTCAACATATTCTATAGCTGTTGATAATAAATCACACATTAGGTGGCTAGTGACATAGTGAGTCACTCTAGCTGTGCCACAGTAAGCTGGAATAGCTATTTACTCTCATTGTAAGAATTCTTTTGCTCATCTCCTTGTTTTCATGCAGTTTCCCTTTTTGAGACTGAAAAGGGATACAGTGATTTTTTTATTGAATCTGCAGTGACACTGAACATAAACTAATCATGGTTATTGTTACAGAGGGGCCCTCAATTGAAGATTTCAGACCTGTTGTATCTTTACTCAAGGATACACAATTTCCATGATTTCATCAGCAGCAGATGCTCCATCCTGAATGATGTTCTCTTTCACAGTTGCTGACTTTCCCACACTCTTCAGTTTAAATATATGTTAGTGAGTGAGTTTTCAATTTCAAAAGATGAAATACTTCATTCAGATTAAGTCCGTCTCTTCAGTACGGGCTTTCTTTGTTTCAGAAACATATCCAGTTCCTGATGAGTAAGAATTCTTTCTTACAGCCCTTTGGTAGCCAGGCACTAAAAAACGCCTTTTCCGCCCGTCATCAAACCAATGCAAGAATTTAAGTGAATACTACTATAGACATTTTAGTCTTTTACTGCCTTCCCAAAGGCCCAAGTTTTGCTTCTATGTTAAAATGACTAGATTGTAGATGAAGGAAAAGCAGTGGATGTCAAATATCTTGACTTTAGCAAGGCTTTAAACACTATTCTCAAAAGATTACAGTCTGGATGTGTAGATAGTTGGATGGGTGAAAAACAGTGTGGATGATTGGGCTCAGAAGAACATTGTTAATGAGACATACTCTACCTGGAGGTTTGTAACAATTGGAGCACCACAGGGGTCTGTGCTGGGACCTATATCGTATCAGTAACCTGGAGAAGATGGCTGAGTGCACTCTTGTCAAGTCAGCAAATTTCACCAAACTGGGGGGACCTATCAACACGCTTGAGGATGACTCTAAAAAAGAACTTAGACAGGCTGGAGGAATTGGCCAACAGGAACTTCATGAGATTCAACCAGGACAAACGTGAAGTCCTTCCCCTGGGCAAGAAGCAACAACACAGCCTGGCGACTGCCTGCCTCGGGAGCAGCTCTGCAGCGAGCAACCTGGGGGCCTCGGCAGGCGCAAGCTGAGCGTGAGCCAGCAGCATGCCCCAGCTGCGGAGATGGCCAGCAGCATCCTGGTCTGTGCACACTGAGGCACGGCCACATATGAAGAGCAGCGATTACCCTCCTCTGCTCAGCACTCGTGAGAGCTCGTCTCTATTACTGTGGCCAGTTTTGGGCCCCACAACACAGGAGGGATGTTGGTACATTGGGTTCAGTGAATGAGGCCCAAGCTTGGTGGGGGCTGGAGCGCTTGCCTATGAGGAGAGGCTGAGAGCCTGGGGCTTGTTCAGCCTTGAGAAGAGATGGTTTCAGGGCACCTAGCAGCCTGCTCGTACCCGTCAAGGGGCTACTCGGAAGATGGTGCCACCAGGACCAGAGTCAAAAGTCCTAACATGAAACAAGAGTCAATTAGATTGCACATAAGAGAGGGGAAGGGGAATAATAATAATAATAATAATTAATAAAAGATCAAGCTGAGAACAGCCAGGCAGCAGAGCATGTTGCCCAGAAAGGCTGTGCAGCCTCCACCCTGGGAGGTGTTCAAGACCCCACAGGAAAAAGCCTTGAGCAACCCGGTCTGACCTTGCAGCTGATGCTGCTTTGAGCAGGAGTTTGGACTAGACACCTCCTCAGGTCCCTTCCAACTTGAATTATTCTGTAATTCTATAAATTTATATTCCCTTCTACTTAGTGCTTGTGAAAGCTCATCTCAAATACTGAGTCCAGTTTTGAACCCCACAATACAGGAAAGATGTCAATAAAGCGGGTTCAGTGAAGGACACCCAAGCGGCTTCAAGGCTGGAACACTTGCCAGTGTTGGGGGGGCTAACAGCGGCCTGCCTGTACCTGCAAGGAATTTAGCAAGAAGACAGAAGGCTCTTTATAGAGATGCACAGTGAGAAAACGAGAGACAAGAGACCAACCAAAATAGAGAAGGTTCATACTGCAGGTAATGAAAACCTTTTTCACCCTGAGGACAGCTACACAGGGGAGTTTGTTGCTCAAAGAGACTGTGCAATCTCCATCCTTGGATGTTTTCATGACCAAACTGGATAACCTGAGCAAACTGGATGGACCCCATAGCTGATCCTGCTTTGAGCAGCAGGCTGCGCTACAGATGTCCTGAGGTCCCTTCCAACCTGACTTATCCCTATAATCCTTTTCTGCTCTTCCTGTGTAACCTGCAATAAAAAGGGAACATGCCTGCTTTGTTTTGAATTTTATACGATGACTACCATAATGATTTTAGAATGTGCTAAGCACCTGCAGAGTATATGACCAAAATAAAGCACAGTTCAGTGTAATTAAGCCTGAGAGACCTACTCTCTTAATAAATGCCCAAAAAGAGAAAAGAGGATGCAAAATGAAGGAACTGACTTGGCAACCTATACAAGTTTTCCCACACTTGCTTTTCTTATGTCTTTTTCTTTCACCCTTTAATTATTTGTATTACCTGTACTTTTCTAGGCCTGTAAATTTCTTTCTTGATGCTATCTATTGTTTCCAGTTCCTCTTTCAAGCCTGGCCTCGGTCTATTGCTTCCTAAAAGAAGACTATAATTTGAATCCTTTTCTTACAGCTGAGATAAAACTTCAGGAAAATAATTTTAAAAAGGCTTCTGGCAAAATGAGCAAAATCTCATAAATACATGAGATTTTACACAGAGCACTACACAGCCCAGTCACACTGCTTTGTATGATTATTACTGTAATCTATATTTCTCATCTGGCTTGGTTTGATTATATTTGCCTATGATAAGGCTGACTTCAGAGCTATCTATCATACAATTATTTTGTCACTGATAAATAATTATGTCATAATTACAGTTCAGGTTTTATCAATAATCTTTCAGTAGGGTAAGACTCCCAATGACCTCAGCAACACAGGAATAAATGGGAGGAAGTTTGTTCTCTACAAAGAGCAGAGAGTCACATTTTATGATTTGCTATATTGAGAATATATGATTGCATGTCCAAACACTATAGTCTATTCTGATGAGATACCTATTCTTCTAGTTATTTCAGTAAATTTCTAGCAGGTACAGTCACATTTAAAATATAAATAAACAATGTGGAAAAGAGTGAATACTGAGACCTTCAAGGACATTGTGAAGTACAACACAACAGTAAACTCTCCTGAAACCTTCTATTTGCAGGATATGTTTACCTAATGTATTCCAAATACCTTAGCACACTATGTTAGCAATAAAGCACATGACTGCACTTACAAGTCACTTTGATGTTGTTCACTGGTTTTACTACCTCCCTATATTTTAAAATACAATTGAATTTAACAGGTAATCTATCTTTTTTCCTGATAAAAATGTCTGCAGTAATGTATCCCTACTGCTTTCATTGAGTCTTTTAAGTAAATACAATCCCCAAGACGAGTAAAGATAATTTTGGAAATTATTTTATACTTTTTAGTCTCTATTCATAACAAAAAAAAATAGCTTAGTACACCTATTTTTAGTTTCCTATGTTAATAACAAAACCTGAGTAGTTTTGGCTACTATGAAGTAGGCAGTAGCACACAGTCACTGTACTAACTCCCCATGTACTTTTGAGCTGTGGTAAAGCATGCAGTTCAGCAACATGGGCAGTTTTACATTAAACTACTACAGTAAAACAGAGATGATCTATCATATGTGATGTGGAGGGAAAGTTCTTTTCCTCCACATCACATATGATAAATCATATGTATATAAATATACAAACTGTTTTACATACTATTTTGAAAAAAAAAAGTAAAAAGATGATTACTTAAGGACACTAGATATGATTGAATTAAAAATAATAATAAATCAGCCACAGGAACAGAAAAAGAAATTCTCTCTCTCACCAAAATGAAGAAAAATTGAGTTTTTCTTAAGTGTTCAGACCACATACTCCCTCGCCTGAATTGGCTGGCTATCACCACTGGTCCCCTTTTTGAGAATGTGTATTTTGAGTATTCTGAGCTTGGCTCATAAGGTATTGATTTATCAACAGCCAGCTACTAATAAGCTTGCTGCAACTTCTCCCAGAAGTATGCTAAGTAAAAAGATACCTTGAAGATCTATGTTAGCTCCTACCATTAACTGCCCTTGAGTCTTCAGCACTGTTAGAAGATCAAGCAGTTTGAGTTAACTTGAACGAGAACTGGCAGCAAATTCCAAATTCTAGGGAATCGCCATTCCCTTTCCTTCAAGCTGTCCAAGGGCAGACCTGAAACAGAAATATGTCTCAAGTTATTTACAGCCCCCTTTGAGTTCTCAGCCTGTAAGAAGAGACAGATTTTTCTGAGATCTCCCATGTTGGGGCCCAGGGGGGCAGCAAGATCAGAGTGGAGCAGCAATGCCTGCCCGGCCTTCAGGGCTATGCCCTCTCTCTGAGGTGCAGTCCTGCAATGCCTGCAAAGCCAGCAGGGCCAGAGCTGGCAACCACCTAGCAAGGGAAGACCAAGGCCAGCAACATAGCCATGGACTCTACTCAGCTGGCTGCTCGTCTGCCCCACGCTCAACTCAGGGTTGAACAGGGGGCCTGAGCTTATCTGATAACTCTTGCTTTCTCCCGCTGCCTGTGTCATCTCTAGTCCTCTTTGTTCACCCGCTCACGAGCACCGAAAAGTACCCTATTTTGAATGAAATATCCTTGATAAAGTGTCCCACTTCAAAAAGCTGTGAGAGCAATTCTTGTAGCTTCTGGCTGAATTTAAGATGACTCTGTGATCTCCAGCTACGGAAGAGGGATTTTTGTTTTTTTTTCCTTCTCAGTAAAGAGATATATACTTGGCAAGAACAGTTCCTTTTTCATTATGGCTTGGTAAATGTGCTATTAGCTAAATGTGCAATTTCAGAACTATATTAAAAATCAGATGAATCATTTGAATCATCAATCTGAATTGTATTTAAACTTAAAAAACTTTGATGTGATATTTTGAAAATAACTCAATTTTTTTCAAAGTTTCAACCTCAATTCTGAAATTGCTTTAATTCAACATTCACATAAACTTTTAAGTCTAAAGAATAAAAGACGTACTGAAAACAAGTTTCATTTCAAGTCAAAATTAACTTTTTCCCCAGATTTGCTGATGAAATATTAAAAGCTTTAATTTTTCATCAACAGAAAGCAATACTCCTCTCCCTTTCAATTATGTTTTATTTCACTCTTTGAATTAAAAGAATCTATTACTGTGTATCTTTACCTACATACACGGCATCTTGTGATATCTTGTGAGACCCCATATTTGAAGTAAAATACAATTCTGTTAAAATCTTTCCCTGTTCTTTCATGTCCTCAAAACTCATGCAGCTAAGGGGTCAGTGATCACAGCTGAGATACTTTGTCTCATTTGTCCACATATCCATGTGGACATACATGCGCATCATCTGCTTACAAAAGATCACTTAAAACTAGTGTTACTGGCTACAGTGTTCAGAGATAAAATAGTCCAAAAGATGCATACTGTTAACATCAGCTCCTGATTATCTACCCCAACATGGTGGGCATTAGGGGCACTCTGAGGGAGTCAAATAAATAATTATACAGGCCCTTAAAAAGCTTGAACACTCTGAAGGAATGAAATAAATAATTATACAGGCCCTTACAAAGCTTGAACACTAGTAGTTATCACTAAAAATAAAGGAAGTCTGCCTAAGTTTTTATGATATATTTCTTAATCACATTCATCTTATGGCACCATGATTAATCAGACACATTTCCGATTTTTTTTTTTTAATCCTGAATTCTTTATGAAATACCTTTGTTGCTGAAGGCAGGACAGCAACTGCTTAAAGAATTAATAAAAATATTGTATGTTATTTTTCAAATTGTATTCAGAATGGATTTCATAACAAGTACTTGGAACATACCTACAAAAAGCAATTATAACTTAGACTGTTGTATCATCAGCTTCTAATGCTAGGGTCTTTTTTGGGTATTCCTCTAAGTTACCTAAAAATTTACAGCTTGGCAAGATCTTTAGGAATGAAAAGAGCAACTGAAGAAAATACTTTGAAAAGGCTAAACCTCAGAAAAAATGATGCTTTACTTGCAGGGCACATCGAATTTACTTAGAAAAAATGTTAAAGTTTATGCTTATAAGATCATAAAGACAGTGATATATACTTAGATCAAATGATTACACAAAAATGATATTCCATTATGAGGAAAAACATAACCTTTTTCTGTAGACTAAGCTGTTCTTAAGAAAAGTCTGCTAAATTATTTTATTTTTTTCTTTATATTTTCCTAGCAGAACACAAATTCAAATCCAAATCAAACTTCAGCAAGAAGCTCTTTGTTCTGCTCAGGAATCATGACCCTCTTCCACATTACAATATGGACTGTTATATGTAGATCCCTTTGTAGATCTTTGCTTAATATTGGTGACAAATTCAGACAAAGTCTTCAGGAATAGATTTTAGGGTGGTTCATGCTTTGAATGTAACTCAGTTTTGTTGATTAAATGGTAGAAAAAATGAAACATTCCAACATTGTATGGCACAAGCTTAATCAACGTATTTATCATTAGATATAATGTAATTCTACCTTTCTAAGGGTTAGTGGAATAACAGAGGAATCTCACATATGTCTCGATTTGTGATGAAGTTTCTTCTAAAACAGCCTTGAAAAAAACTGTCAATCTTCGTATTTTTCTGAAACGCCTTCTAATTTCCAAAGTAATTTTCTTCAACAAACATTGTGGAACTCTAGATTAATCTTACTGGTTTTAGGGTTCAGTGATTAAGGTAGCAAGTATTTCCCAGTTACGCAGCAGCTCAGCTTCTTGTATGGATTTGTTCACATATCTGTGCACCTGAGTAAGGATTTCTAACTTATAATTTTTGTACACCGCTACCAGGTCAGAGACAGATTCAGTGCAATAGAAGAGACTACCACATTCAAACTGTAGCACACAGACTAAGGTAATCTTCTAAATACTCCAGTGTTATATCCCTATTTGAAAGACAAGGAACTGAGAAAGCTCTAGGATATTAAGTAGAACAAAGTCTTCATGTGCTGGAATACAGTCTTGCACAGTTGGAAACAAGTCCATGCTAATAAAAGAAACAAATCTGCGGGAGAGGAGAGGAGGGAGAGAGAGAGCAAAGGGCAAGTTTAGGAAGCTATTCCAGAAAGGACCATTTTGAGAAACAAAAAATTAAATTGTAAACTCAGTGTTGCCAAACCAGCTAAAAACCCCTCAGTTAAATGCTTTCTCACCAACTGAAATTCCAGGCAGAATGAACTGCTGTGTCCTCAGTAGCTCCATAGGGTGGATGATCCTGAGGCCAGAGCATCTCTTACAAAGTGCACGGAGGAATTCCTGGTCTCCTCACAGCTCCCCTGTCTGGGGCACCTTCCACGTGGCGCAGTCACGGGGCTGCTAGCTCTGCGATTTAGTCACAGCAACTTTTCAGTCAGTCAGCCACAGGAAAATGTACCCACGTAGACTCAGGAGACCTTAGCCGTCCTGCGCAGGACTCAGGCTGGAAGCTGCTGAGAAGACTTCCTGTCTAAAACATCTTGATTTTCTGTTAAATTGTAACTTCTGTGCCTTTAATACTTCATGAAACTTGATTTCCTAAAGACTAGGATTAATCAGGTGCCCCAAAGTTGTTACTAACACAAGGCTAATTACACTGTGCAGTAACAATGTTCATATACACATATATCAAACGCGCAGAGTACCACAGTGCTGAATTACGTCACGCTACTTATTAATTATCACACTGCTCATGACACCTGTTTGGGAAAGCCCAAGACCCTGCTCCAAGGGCTGGTGGTGCTTGGATGAAAATCCCCTGCACGTACCCCACGGCAGGGCTGCCCCACTGCCCTGGCCACCTCCCAGCCACCTTCCAGCCAAGCTATGGGAATAGACATTTTTTTTTAAAAGGTCAGTTTAGATGTACAGACTTGCTTTCCGTTAAATGATGTTGAGTTTTGCTGCACTTCTTGTAAGGGCAATACTGGACACTGAGCTTTCCCCAAACAAACATCAAGGACCAGATACTTCACAGTGAAGAAGAAAAAATAAGTACACATAGTAAACAGGACAACATACACCCATCTCTGTACTGATAATGCATATTAAACTTTCCAGACTGGTAAAACTGCTTTTTGTAACACTCTATTAAGATTAACAAGTTTTACTAACATAAAATATTTGAAGCCAACAATACAGCAACATTACTATCAAGATACACTTTTAGATTGTTTTTCCTAGTTGACATTTATTTCATCTTATTACTGAAAAAAGTATGTCTCAGTTGTATTTATATTTTTATGATTTAAAATAGTTTCTTTTTGAATCAAGCTTTCCCTAGCATGCTTCTTTATCCTTAGCACTGCATTACATGAATAAATCAATAAACGAATAAGGGGACACTAGAAAACATTTTGAACATAATGACTATGTAAAACTGAGATGACAAGTGTCAACTTTTCTCTATTAGATTAAAAGATAACATTTAATGGAACTCTTATCCATTTAAGGATTTAAATAGACAAATGAAGATACTATCAATGAAATGGAAGAGGTTCAGTATTCGAATCCTGCAGGATATGTCACTGAGAACAAAAAAGAGAAATTTGATAACATTAATTTATTTTTCTTAACAGGATAAATGCTAATGGATAACAAATATCCAAACATATGGTATCATTGTATTAAGTATATATCTTTTAAAAAATTTGCAAGCACAGACCATTAACATGAATTTCCAGTCAAAAGGATTAAATAATTTAATGAAATGTTTGAGAGGCTTCATGTTCTAATTGAAGTTTTTATGTTCAATCATTTTCCTTAAAAACCTTTGAAATAATAATAAAAAAATCAATAGATTGGGATTAAATTGCAATCCCCATTCTAAGAATTACTTTTGAATGTAGCATACTATAATATAATAAATAGCTAGCACCTAGTATGTGAAAGAATGATGTTAAAGAAATAGGATGAGATTCAAGTAGAAAAGAAACCAAGTCAATATTCTAATCTGATAGAAGTCAGAAAATATGGGTTTTTTAAAAAAAAAAAAAAAAGAAAAAAGAAAGATATGTGGATCCTAATGGCTACCAAGTCATTATATAAAACATTTTAAAGCTAACCACTACTGAGCCTGAATCTTGCAGACAGTATTTTGCATAAATGATGTATTCAGACAAAAGTATACCAGCAAAAAAGATGCCATAAATGCAAAGAATATGGTCATCAGGAGGTGTATCAAGATGTTGCTATGGAATAGGGTCCCAAAGTGGATGGTGAAGTATAGTTAGAATCAAAAGAAAAAAAAAAAAGTTATTAAGAGGACAAAACACTGTTCTATAGCCTTGCATGGAAAAGAAACGAGTTGAAAACTGCTTACTGAACCAAGGGAAAGGCCAGATTTCTTTACCTGTAGAAGAGGGAAAGAACTTTATTCTGAGGAACATAAATCACACACACACGCGCGCGCACACGTACACAAAAAGCTATAAATGTCATTTATTTGCTTTGGTAGGTCAACCTAATACTTCTTTTTACAATGAAAAAAAAATGTTTCCAAGGAGGAATAGCTACTGTCTAAACCCAGGAAGCATCAGCATCTTGGCTCACTTAGGTGAAGATCACTGAAATTCAAGTGAAGTAATTCACAGCTGTTGCAATTAAATGTATGTGTATATATTTATCTATTAGGGATTTAGAGATTGCTGTGTTGAAAGTATTTAAAAGACTGAAAAATCAAGCCACTTTCAGACTTCAAAACACTTTACTGGATTGACATTCATACCAACACACATTGCCAATGGTTAGTTCTTATTCATGATCAGTCTTTATCAGTACATATTCAAAGCAATTAGTCATTTCAAAATAAGAACACATTCACAACAGATTTTAGAGCCAGATCTGTATGGTACAGAAAAGATAACACTTTTTGAGAGATTCTGACATAAAGAGGATGATCCCAATGATGCCCTAATCTCAATTTACCAGTGTCTGAACATTTATCTATGTATCACAGTCATATATAGGAGTTTGCAATAGCTTCAGATATCTGCTAGATTGCTAAATGTCTCTGAGAGGTAAATCTGGATCACAGATGATATGGTCTATGTATCAATTCCAAGGAGCAACTGTTTTGTTGCAAAATAAGGGATCACCTAACTTACTGGTACAGGCAAAAGCAATGCTAGTTGATATTGGTATTTGAACTTGAAATGCCTGGAAAAAAATACAAAATATGTGTACCTGATGGGTCAGAGTTCCTGAACACTAATATGCAGTCAACAAGTGTTCATAGTACAGAGACCTTGGTCTGTAAATACTTTTGACTTTGTTCCCTTCCCAATACAGAGGAATAAAAAATCAACTTGTAGTTGGAGGAGATTCAGAGACAGAGCTTCCATATATCGCTCAGGTCTTACCTTCCAGTGGATGGATTTATGAATCAGATCACCGGTGCATAGAGTAAACACTTGCTGTTTAAACCTAAGACAAGTTTTAAGGTTCATCTTCTGTGGCAAGGGGTCACAAAGCTACATACTGCCATGTAGGCCAAGAGGCAGGAGACTCTCTGTTGATATGTACTGGTTGGGGTACACAGACGAGGAGAGACCGGTCAATGCCTGAGCTGCTGTTGGTTCCAGTAATGCTCCTACGAGTTATAACTGCTCAGCATGCTAGACGTGATTTTTGAACATTCACCAGAGGTTCAGAGAATTCAAGATTCCTATGGTTGTCAGGGTAAGGATGTAACTTCATGACATTTTGGAATCATAACCTTACCCAGTAAGTAACCAGTGTCTCTGGCAGGAAGTCTCAGACAGGTAGGGAAAGGTTGATTTCTGCTACTTAGAATTGGCCGATCCCTGTTCTTGCAAAACTGCTTTTTCTTTCCCACTGTTTTTTTGCACTTAGTGCTTTATACATTTTTGTTTTTCTCTTGAATTCCTGACCTAACTGTCACCATATCAACAATTTCACTCTTGTGGTTTTTTTCTTTTATATCCTTATGTGGTTTTAACTCATGTTCCTTCTCATGCCTTAGCAACAGCCTTCATAATAAAACTGAGTCAAAACCATACAGCTATACTGTTCCAAACATCTGAAGTAACAGGTTGAAGGTTATGGCACACTATCAGTAGAACTAAGAATCTCAGTAAACACTTACTCATTAAATATATTCAGTGTCATATAAAGACCAAAAGCCAGAACGGTGAAGGGATAATAATCCTGGTTTACTGTGAATCTAAGGCATCTATAATATGAGGAGCTAGTAGAGACATGGAAATAAGCTTCAGATTGAAAAATGGGAGACAGTTTGTTTTCTGGAACAAGGGGATTATCCCCAACAGAGTCACCATCCTGAAACAGTATTTTCAAATATGTATATTCAGTTTTCTCAAATCTTAAATGATTCTTTAATAATTGGAAAGTAATTACTGTGGAGAGTTATGCTCAAAATTCTACTATGAGCAATATGGAAACATATCTCATATATAAAGCCAATAATTTATCATTACCATAATTAAAATCCTAACAGTCCGATCAAAGAACTATTTTTATTCCAGATTTAAGTATAGAAAGATAATAAAAGAATAATATTACAGAAAAAAGTATCACTAACAATACAGTTAAAATTGTTCACACACTTCTAAGCGTCTACCCCTTTGCTGGTGTTACGCTCACACTTCCCCCTCACATACCTTGACTTAAAGTTCAGTCTGGTCCAGGGGTGGGGGAAAGCCCGGTCATTAGCATCCTGAGGCCTTTGCTGGGACATTAACATTTGCTAACTCACACTAGGATTCTTGGAGTCATTTTTATGTCTGCTAACATGCTTTACGCCTTATTTTCTTCACTGTGTGCAAGTCCATCTTATTGAAATATACTATAGATAGATCATTTATATACATTTGCTACTTACTCTTTGCTGTTACCCCTAAAACTGTTATTCTCAAGATCTCAAGCCTGCATTTTTTAACTGACTTTTGCTGAATTTTTTATAGCCCTGGAGGCTCCAGTGTCAGCACATGCCCCTTTTTTTATAATCCTCTATCTATACACCTGTATACTTTGTTTTGATTTAAAGGCTTCTGCTATCTTATCAAGTCTATATTTCCTACACATCACTATGTTATAAATATTTCATTTTACACAGAATAATGACTTCTTACACCTATCTATATAAAAATTATGGTTATAACATGCAAAGCTAAGCAAAAGTAAAACAAACTAGGCATAGCCACCAGTCATTAGAAAAAACTGCTGTTACAGCTAAACAAGCTAAAAAAATAAAAAACTCCAGGCAGGCCAAGAAGAGTTTAGATAAAGAAAGCTTGACAAGCCTCAGTTCTGAAGGCTTGAAGAGTCAGTACAATGCCTCCGATCTAAAGAAAATATTTTACTTATTGGGCTACAAGACATGTGAGGCTTTTCCCACTTAGATTTTTTGGCTTGTTCATGACAGCTCTGTAACAATTTCACTTTATGGAAAATCAGGAACAATCCTCAAGAGCAGGTGGAGCAGGAGACTTAAATATAGTTGCTATGTATGATAGATACAGTCAAGAGCCATTAACTATTTGGAGATGACGGCAAAAGAACAACCTTGGGCATAAGAGCGGTAGTGGCAATGGTGGCAGACCAGCGGTGTCCAACAACAGTGATGGTTTTGGCTGTTTTTCCCCACTCCTTCTGGGAAAAAGAATAGGGTGCAGGAACAGCCTCTGCTGATGTGGTCAGCAGCCCTGCTGCTCTCCGCATAGCAACACTGGCTCCTGGTAGTTTTATTTTGATATGGTCTCTGTGAAGAAAACAGGGGTGGCAGTGAAGAGGACAGCAGCATGGTGACGGTGGTAAATGATGGTGATCTGCTTGGAAGAAAGATCTGCAGAAGATCCTTTTCTGCTGTTCCTCACCCTTAGAGTAACAGGGAGCAGATGAGCTTGGCCCTTGGCAGAGAGAAAATCTTGGGAAAATGGATTTTCTGGTCTGACTTAGCACAAGTGTCCTCATGTGCTAACTATGTTACAGCAGGCAGTCTCTGTGCCAACTGCAAGCAATTCAGTGCCTCTCGAAAACAAGCTGCTCTCAACAGCAAGTTGTTTGTAAAAGATACAGTTTAGCCTAATGCACAGTTTGGATGGAAATAACAAGAAACAGGAAGCAATAATATCTAATGTATCTCCTAGGTTCACACATATCTGTTGTGCAAAATGACCAGAAAGGCAGACTCTGCCAAAACGAGAAGGATAGATCAAACTGACAGGAAAAAAATATTATAGCAATAATTGTTATAAGTCTCCAAGGCTCAATAAGGAAACTTATTCAGTCAGAGATTTGGGACTGACTTATGAAGAAAGAAGATAAAACATTTATCATAGAAAATTTCATTTAGCTTAACACTCGGGAAGAAAATATGAGATGTGGAAATGTTAACAGATGGAAGATAATTTATTGTCTTCATTGTCCAAGAAAGTATGCAAAATAAAATTAAAAAAAAACAGCCTTTCTTGTTTTTAATGATATGGACAAGCACACTGTTGTATACTATACTGAATATTATCAATCTTTGCACTTTAAGTATAATTAGAGCTGTAGTTATATGAAATGCCAGCCGAAGTATACTAGGTTCAGGCCCTTCAAAAGAGGAACAGATTTACTTGACCAGCCATATTGCCCATATTTCAGAAAGTTTCCAAACTGAGATCAGTTTGATGTAAGCCCTACATCAAAATTTGGGAAAAAAAATATGTAAACATAAACACGCAACAACATATAATTACAGTAGAGGACAACAGTTAACGTAGCAATGATAAAAATATATATACTGCTGACTGAAAATTTTATATCAGTTCACTGAATTGCAGCAATTGTATTTTGGACTGAAATGTACATATACAGTGACTATTCATATCTTTCACATATATCTTAAAAGCTCTATTTGGACAAAAAAAACTCAGAAGCAAGTCACCTACGTAACTCCTCTGAAAACCATTCTCAGCTAGAAGTAAGTGTGATTTATCTCAAGAAGTTACTAAAATAAGACTCTTTTTAAATAAGATTTTAAGAGGCAGTAGTTGTAGTCCTTATAGGGGCCACCAAGGGATCCATGCTTATACATACTTAAAAACCTTCTGTCACTCCTACGCACATAAACTGGTAATTAATTCACTGAATTCAACTGGACTGCATATGGCACAAGGTCAGATATGAAAAAAGAATAGAAGGCAGACAACAGATCCCTTCAAAAAAAAGAGAGAGGATACAGGAAGAATGATCTTGGAGGAAGGTAGAGAAAGTGAAACTTGTGTGACACATAATAATTTAAAAGATGATCTAAAACCAAGGAAAAACAAAAGAGCAGACAATAGTGAGAGAGGATGGAGCTAGAGCACATTAAAGAGGCCGAGAATGCAAACACTGGAAAAGCTTAAGAAACATTGAAGACAATATAAACACTCTATGAATTATTTATGCCGGAGAAAGAGAGAAGGAAACACAGGCATAACAGAGACCCAACAGACATAGATTTTGGAAGCAGTTTATTATCAGAAGACTTAAATGCCAAGGTGTTACAAAATACAGCCAAATAAAATTCTTTATAAAATAGGGAAAAGTAAAATGGATGGTGAGGTGGAAGAAGAAACATATTGAAATTAGTCTAGGAGAGAATAATGCATCGAGCTGGTTCTGCAACATGGAGAAAGAAGGATTTTAAAGAATGATTTATGTTCCAGAGGAAGATTTTGGGAACAGCATGAGAAAAACCATAAATAAGATTGTGTGTAGAGAACATAAATTGGATGCAGTACTGACAACACTGGGGTTAACTCCCAGACACAGGCCGTTTGAGTCTTCCCAGCCAGTGAGTTCCACCTTGATTTAGCTATTTGATTCATCATCATAAGAAAATGGAAGCAATCAGACCCACCTACTGAGGCTGAATGGTGAAGCCAGACAAGGGGCACTTCAGAACTGGGAAAAAAAACTACTTCAGAAATACAAAATAGACACGGGTAATTTCTGACATTCAGTCAACTCTTTCATTTTCCATTAACATTTAAAGATAAATAAAACTGTAAGTTTTCCCACACTAGGAACTGCTGACTGGGGAAAAAAAAAGTGAATTAATACATTCTGCTGTAATGGAAATGGATAAATGTATTTTATAAGAGAAAAAAACATATTTAATTTTAGTGGCAATGATTACATTTTCTGCAGAGAAAGAAATTATTCATGTGATTTTCTTCGAATCTACACAAAAGATAAAATGTAACAGGATGTAAATAAGACTGACCATTTTTAAGGTTTTGTTTAGAATTTACAGTATGAATTTTAAAGTGGTTAATCAACCTAGAATCTTAATCTCCTGCAAAATCTGTTTGCACAGAAGTAATATCCTATTTAAAAGCTATTTTGTGTAATGTGATTCTATTATTGATTAATAATTATTTTAAAATAACATTCCTCTCTAGGGAAGAAATATTAATCATATCAAATATGTGAAACGCAAACAGTTCATTGTACCTTAGTACATCTTAGTAATCCTGTAAATTCTACCTATCTAGTACTCTAGAGTTACTTTAGATGCGAAGTATTGTCACTCAAAATTCATGTTGCCATTACAAAATTCATGCCTTCTGCTTTGAAATGTTTACTAAAACAATCAAACAAAAAGCCAGATTGTTTGACCAGTGCACTAAAACCTGTCAAAGTCGTCTAGGTAGTCCAGCAGTAGTCTGCTGACTGGTGGTGTAGGATGAGGTTATGTGTCACATGGAAGCGTTTATATAACACATTGTCTCACAACTCCCCGCTGATGAAAAGCTAGTGTGGCACAGAACTGGATTTCTATCCATAATTGTTTATTGTAAATATATAACTAGTATTATCATGGAACCTAATTTATTTTCTATTTTTGTCAAAAGTCGTCTTTTCAAACATTTCCAGTACCTACGCAATGTGATGTACTGAGAAGCACATACCTTTTAAGCTTTCCTGCTCCTTATGGGGAAGAGAAAGAAGAAAAGGAGATCTGTCAGAAAATTTTAAGCCATTAGAAAGGACCCAGATGCTGTATTATTTACATTTTAGTAATACTTAACAATGTCTTCCCTCAGGTGACTCACCTCTAGATGCTTACTTGGCAGCTGCATCTTAATGTGTTAGGAAAAAAAAAATACCAGTGGTATTGCCATAGCTAGTAGATACTTGGTCCAGCTGACTGCTAGAAAATTGTGTCTGCATGTGTCTGTATTCATGTGAGTCTTCTAATGGAACATTATTTTTGTAGAGTGAACTACTAATGACCTTTGAACATGGGGACAGAGACTAGGTTGGGCTAATATAGAATTATTAATGTCATCAGGAGACTACAACTTGAAAGCTGAAGAAGAATAAGGAATTGTAACAGGAGTCCTCCAAAAGTACAGGCACAAGATGACTCAAAGACTTTACAGCTTTAAACACAGATCACTAATGGTCCATTACTGATGATTACAAGAATGCAGCCATGGGTGCTGGATAAAACTGGCTTTAAAGATAACAAAAAACAACTTTCCAATGTATGTAAAACATACACAAACAGTAATTAGGAAATAATATCGGGTTGTGAGCTAATGAAAAAAGAGAAAGGAAGCATGCTGTGTTACAAAATTTATGAAAATGGCCCAAATCAGATCCGGAGTGAAGAGGAAGAAACTCCCAACAGCAACATCATACATTCCCAGTATGATGGGAGCACTTAGATGCTCCCACTCTCAATAATCCCGATTCTTCACTTCCTAAAGAAGACTTGAAGCCATTGACTTTAAAACTATGGAGACAGTGGAAGGGTGAGCAAAACAGCAGAGAAAGAGGTACCTACTAGTCTATATAACTGTGATTCAAAAATATACTACAGTCTTCCTAAAACCTCAAGAAATTCCAAAAGGCAACTAGAACTACCCTGGATTACTTCTTATTTAGATAACAGAAATATATATATTGCATTAAAAGGCAAAAAATATATTTTATCTGTTCACATCTTTTGCATACTTTTTTTTAATGCAAGTACTTGTTTTTCCTTAGATCTTCAATACTGTCTATAGTTTTCATGTTTGTAGCTTTTAGTATTAGGCAATCTCTTTGCTTAGTAGCCTTCAACACTATAATTTTTGATAAAATACTATCATTCATGGAGTTCTATTCATGCTCACAGAAATAAAATTTACTCATATGTCTTGGCAAGTTAATTCATTACACTAGACAATAACGTACACTGGTTAATATTTGGAAATGTCAGCCAGATTCATTTAAATGTACCAGTATCTTTGGAGACGGGAAAATACAATTTTAACCTTATGGTCATATTAACATTTAAAATAAAGCTACACATATCAAGCTATGAAGAATATTTGTTATAAAGTTCAAAATATTTTGAATCAATTTATGCAAGATTAGATAAGAACATGCAAAGGGCAGAAGGAAAATACAGAACTGCAGATTCAGCTAACAGACTGATTTTTATTTGAATTTGCAGGTATAACTTTAAAAAAGTGTTAATCTCCTCTGTTAGAAATTCGCACACAAGCTAAAAAACAAAAGCAAAACAAAACACTAAAATGAGTTGTTACATTACTGTGTGTGACCATTAAGTAATGTTAAATTTGAATTGGTAGGTGTTTTAAGAATTGCCTTTGCAAAACAAATGAATATGCATTTTAATATCAGTATTTATCTAAACAGATCTCAATATACACAGATTCAAATTCTAGTAGAGATTATGGAATTTTTAACAGTTTTATTTAAACTCTCTGAGTTTCCAAAGTGTATCAGCAGATAGCAAATTGATGAAAGCTATGCTCAAAATTTAGAGGGATGAGAGAATTCCTTGAAGGCTAAAGCACAAATCTAAACTGAAAAAGGAAAAGACAATAGGAAATAAATACTCTAAGAGTAAGACTCAAAGAGAAGTCTATTTGTGTCTAAAAAGCACGCACCATTTTCATGGTCATGTTGTTTTCTATAATATTTCATTTTTCCTTTTTTCCCCAAATGAAGTTTTAGGAATAAACTCTTTTTCTTTTTCTTCAGAATGTAATATACACACATTTAGTATGTTCATCTGTAAAAAATGCAACTCATTGCTACATTATGTACCACGTAAGCCTCATCATTATTTACCTTTTTAGCTTGTATAATGGTAATCTTCAAAGGCTTCCATTAAGATTTGTACAGAGTATTGTACACATTAGAAGAGAAAGTCCATACCTTAAAGACATTATTAGATAAAGAAACAAGAAAAATAGAGTAGGGGGAATGGAGAAAGTTGTAAAATGTTTTGCCCACTCATGCAGCTACAAGTTTGAAGATGAGTAGGAAATTTGCACTATGGTAAATTTCGCTCAGTATATTGTGGCATATGCCCACACACTCATCCATAAATCAGGTCTAGATTACCTGTTTTAATACCTGTCATTAGGAAAATAAATTTTCTTTAAAAGCTATAGAACTGTTTGTCTGCTCTGTGTTTGCATTTCTGATGGTTTTCCCCACAACACACTTCTGTTTTCAAAATCAGATTCAAAGCCAATGCAGATTGCAGTGACTATGTTTGTGCCAATAACTGCATACGCTTTCTACAAAGTTTGCTTAAAATAGGAATGATTCTCTACTTCCCAGAACTTCCATTTTGCTCCCTTTTATTTAATTTCTTTTAATATTGTACAATCTTTAAACTTCTGGAAAAAGTGTGTAAAATGTGTGTTTCATCCTCACATTTTGCACAAGTTAATGGCAATTCTCGATTGATACTCTGAAGTAATCAAACCTATTCCATATTTGTAGTAATATGCTTGTATACTTACATTGTATCTGTTGAGTACAGTAAGTGCTGAACACTTCAGCTCAGCTCAGGGCGCAGAGCAGTGCTGAACAAAGATATCTGAGGTAGATCAAACATTGGAACAGTATGATGCTCTGCCCAGACTAATCAGCCACTTGAGAAATGGGTGCCTTCACCAGACCTGAATATCACACTATAGAAAGGTTAAATTGCTTCTATAGTCAAAGCCCTGCATCTGGCTCTGAGCTATTTTTCGCCCAGCTCTGTGTTGTGCAATGCAGTCATACCCTTTCTCCAGTTACTGAAAGAAATATATGGAAATTTAGAACAGGTAAAACTTGGATAGTTATGCTACCTCTGAAAAGTGAACAGAAATGCAATAGCCTGTACCAGTGGACGAGTAGACATTCCCTGCCGCTATTTTAGCACATGCCAATCAGCAGTCTCCAAAACAACTCCTGGGCACAGTTTAGGAGCGAGAATGCTCCAGAGAAGAGAGCCAAGAGACCATTCCCATGGAGCCGCTCTGCTTCGGAGGTTAAGTGCATGACTAGCATAGCCTGGGGGTATGCTTAGCCTGAGGTCACGGAAGCACTTACGGGCATCTACAACCGTCACCTTTGTCCCACTCAGTCTCTGACATACAATGGAGCCTTATCAGGGGCAGTACAGGCAATATTGAGGGAACAGATTTTCAGAGATAAGAATACTATGTGAAGGTGCCAGATAACCTTGACTTTGTTTCAGTGTTGGTTCTCAAACAGAGTTAGATTACGTGTGTAAATTCAGGTTAATCAAATCTGAAGGTTAAAAGTGCCAACATTCCTTAATTTGACAGTCTCACTAGAAAGGATGGTTGAGACTAAGACTGAGTGGGATGGCTGCCTAAAGCAAGTAGGGTTTTTCTTAATATAATGTGATTTATTTTGGAACTTAATTCCTAATTTATTGAGTTTTTATTACTTAGTTTTGGAAGAGGTACATCATTCAATTATGTTTTTTTTAATCTTAAATTACTCACATACATTATCAGCAATAGTATATAGTATATAATAGTAATCAGCGTGGTTTTCCAGAAGCATCTATTGCACTGAAAAACATCTATGCCCATATTATGTATAAGAGCATCTAGTGAGGAATTTAGAATTAGAAACTCTCATATTAGGTAGGCTGCTATTTAAGTGTACAATGCAGTCTTTCAATCAGTATTTTCTCATCTCTCATCTTATGCTCATGCCATCTACAAGCCAAATAGTGCTTGGGGAATAAGGCAGCTCTTCCATTTTATTTTTTATTTGCATCATTTAATACATACAACCAGGATTATTATTCCCATACTGACTCAGGACCAAGAATAGAATAATTTCCTGTTAGACTTTGTTATAGTGCTGCTTACTGTTGCATCTAGATAAACATTTAAGGAGTTAAATAATCATAGTATTTACAATTCACACATTTTTTAAATTAAGCAAGACAGGATTATTGTTCCCGCTTCACAGGTGGGGGTCTTATCACACCTAGTTGAAAATACCTGTTATATGAATGCCACAAGGATTGAATTCCAAAGTCAAAAAGCATTGATTTTTTTCAGAAGTACTGAGCATTCACAGCTCTCAATCTCAGCTGAAATTTTGGGACTACTTGATAGCTATGACCATTAGATCCCAAGTATTTTAAATCAAGAAAGGTTTTCTTTATATCTTCATCCAAGTCAAAGAAAAATTCAGTCATCTTGAAGGATGCAGGACTGAGTCCAAAACAAGGGAAGTGAAAAGCATGTCCGTCTACCAAATGCTGCTTTAAGCAGCTTCTCTTAACACACAATAGAACTACAGAATTGAGGTTGGAAGGGACCATTGGAAACCATCTAGTCTAATTTCTCGCTTAAAGTAGATCTAACTTAAAGGTTGAGTCAGTTTGTCCAAGACCTTGTTAAGTTTGGAGTACCTCCAAGGATAGAGAGTCCACTACTTCTCTTAACAACTTATTCCAATGTTTGATCACCCTCATTTGAAGATTTTTTTTTCCATAAATCTAATTGTAATTTCCATTGCTGCAAGTTGCATCTGTTTTCTCTTGTCCTATCAATGTGAACTTCCAAGAATCTTTTCTGTAAAGACCCATTAGATGTCTGAAAGCACAATCAGATCCTCTTTCCTCATCTTTGGTCACTTCAGCTCCCCCAACCAACCTGACAGTCCCTTCACTTGATTCATTCCAGTTGCCAGTATCTTTCTTATGTTATAGAGCCTAGCTAGATGGTGACACTACCCAATATTAGTTGGTACCCTCATTACTTAACCCCAATATCTAATAAACAGCATCCAGACACTGAGTGAGGTAGAAGGCTTGTGGAAAAATAGTATGTGATCATTTACTGGGCAGCATGGAAGGGGTGACTGAAATTCGCTGAAGTAGCTCTGAAGCTTTTTTGCAGGTAAATGAAGAACAGATAACAGCTTTGTATCTGTTTTGGGGATTCTACCATTGTCTGTAAATTATTGAGTAAGAAGAGATTTGCATTTTCTGAGCTTTCCAAAGTAACAAATTTCCAACTCAGCTGATGACAGATCAAAAGATTACAAAAGACAAATAAACAATAATTGGATTAGACCAAACTTATCCTTCCAAATTATAAGATACCGATAAACAAGCAGAATACGAGACCAGGACTCAGAACTCTGAAAGTAATGTGTCAGAAACCTACTCAGAACATAGAAAAAAAAATGTTATTTCTTGTAAACAGTAATTGTTTACTTATGTCACATAGATAAGGAGGCTTTGGTTATTAATTTCAAGAGTTAGGTTAGATTTCAAAATGGTTCGAAGTTAACCATATTTTAGTTATAATATCTATAGTTACATTAATAACAACATCTGGAAAATCACAAAATAATATATATATTAGCCTTTTATGAGTTAACAGAGATGAAATACATAAACCTTTTACAATTCAAAGTATTGTTAGAAATGACCAGTATGAGTAACAGTATGAGAACATTATATTTGGAATGGAATGTTTCAATTAAAACAATTAGCTGTATAATAGAAGACAATCCCACCTGGAATACAATTTTTAGATAATTCCTAGGACAAATGATTTAAAACATGACATTTAAATTTTTATCATTAAAATTATTGAAAAATATTTGCATTATTATCTCCCATATAAGGAAATTTCTTTTATTAAAAAAGTTTCATTTACACTAAGTATGTTTCTGATAAAGTATATATAGAGCAGAAAATACTCATTTGCACAATCAGCTATACCATGAAATTAATAATACAAGAAGTAACAGAACTTCTCTTTGTGTACAGCTTTGGGAATCAAAATCTCAGAGGATGGAATCTTTGTGAAACTACTTTGCCCTCCACTGCTTTAAGTTAATCAGCATAAATAGATACACTTAAAACTTAGAAATGTGTTAGGTGGTAATGTGTGACCAAAAGAAACTAAGAGTTCTAACTTCAGCGTTCTAAAACTAATCTGGAGTAACTGCACACTGAATTTGCCAGTTAAGCGACAGAAAGGCCCCCTTGCCCCCTGCCAAGGAGATTTTTTTTTCCTCCTAATTTTTTTCCAAATTCTAAAAAATGAAGAAAATTTTCTGAAATAAAGTTTCTCACTATAAGGAGGTTAAGCTATCTGAAAAAAAATCCATAAAATGTTCAGAGAAGTGAGATTTTTATCCTGGATTCCATACAGTTACATAGCTTTAGGATCTCAATATCTAGATAGGTGCATTTTCATGTTCCTATTGTAATTCCTAGCCTAATCATACATGCTACAAACATGTATAATAGACTGAATGTACTCATCTAAATTCTTTCTTAATATACAAGCATGCTTCTGGTCTTGCTTAAACCAGAACAAAAGTCTGAACTGGTTGTGAGTTTAATTATGAAGACTTATGCATAAAGGAAGTCATTGTATTCAGCACAAAAAATTTCTGTCTGCTAGAATCAGTAATTAACATACTGTACCAGCAATATGATTTCTAAAATCAGTATCATTTTTGCAAAACAGGACAGTGTTTGTCCTTGTTCCCCGACTTCTGTATTTGCCTATCAGTGAGTCAAACTTAGAACACACCTAGACTATGCATCACAGATTTTACCACTTAAAAAGAGACTTTTAAAACCCTACATATTCATTAGAAAGTACCATTGCTATTAGAAACAGAAGCCTGTGAAAAAAAGAAGCAGCAATATATTTCTAGATCTAAATCATAGTGCATGTTTCCTCAGATGGGACAGAAACATCACACTCAAGTACCATGCCACCACTTACTTTAAGTTTTTCAGTGAGAGTTCTTCCTCAAATTATTCCCATGTTTAACCAATGGGGCATTATGAACATTGCATTTCTTGAGACTTATAATCTAATCTGTTTCACGAAGGTTATGATTATAATTTAAACAACTGTAGCACATACAAAATACAAAAGAACAAGCTTAATTTGTAAGAAACCGGGAGTAGATATCCTGCATTTTCTAAGTACCACATATTAATGATTAAAACAACTTAACACAGCAGCGACCTTAGCACAATTACATTATTATAGCATTGATGCTAATAAATGCTAATAACATACTTCTATTCAGACTCTAGATGAGACCATGAATATCACCACAGTTAAGCAATTATTCAGTAAAGCTCAGGAAATGATACTGGTCACTGTGTCTGCCATATTGCATAACACACACATTCATATAACAGGTATTTTCAACTAGGGGTGATAAGTCTCCATCTCTGAAGTGGGAACAATAATCCCTTCCCCAAAACAGAATTGTCTGTTCTACCAAGGCCTCTTTCTAAAAAGATTTAAAAGATTTTTTTTTTAAAAAAAGTAATATATTCTCTAGTCATGTCTTTCAAATCAGAAGTAGATTTTACCACTATTCAATACCACAAAACTTAGTATCATCTCTGAATTTTATTAGTATAATGTTTACTCTTGCTCCTAAATTACCAAGATACCAAGACCAGTAACTGATGACCCTATAATCTCATCATTGGTGTCTTTATTTTATTATTTTTTTTTTTTGCCAGCTTACCTGTCAGCTAGAATTAATATATTTCAATTTTCATAAACTGTGTTTGGAAAGCGTACATTTTCAGTTCTCAATAAATATAAAGAATGGACTGTCATTTAGGAAGTATTTTTATAACTGAAATCAAACAAATGTATCATCACTTTTGTAGAAGAGCAATTGTAGAAGCTCAATAAGTTTATTCCATTTCCATTATAAAAGTCTATTTTCACTGTCCTTTTGTACACATTAGGTGACTGCAAGGTATGATATGAAGAACAAAGAAGGAGGTATTAAGCAATGGGATCTAGCTCATGTGTTGAAATAGTTCTGTGTATGTATCGCTAGCCTAAATACTTTGGGTCCTTTCCTCTATTCCTCTGCTTTAGCTTATTAGGACTTACATTAATAATGAGACATTTTTCCATCTTTCATAAAGACTTCTGTATTTCTCCAGTCTTACTAGATTTCTTTTGTTCTGTGCAAGTTTCCAAAACTAATTTTTGTGAGTTTGTCTTGTTCAAATCATATTGTCACTGAAATCAATGATGTCAACTCTTAACTTCAACTGAAATCCATTTAAGCAATTTATTTCCCTTAATGCTCCAAGTTATACATCATTGAGACTAAGCTAACTTTTATATTCTCAATATCTTCAAGTATTCCCTAATCTAACTGCCTATTCATAGCTATTTTAGAAAATTTCATTTACTTTCTAATTATCCAGTCATCTTTTCTTCTTATTGAAGGTACTTAACTGAATAACTGAACTCTCTCTTTCTCTCTCTTTTTTTTTTTTTTTTTTTTTTTTTGGTTATTATTAGTTTAATTCCCCATTTATCAATCAGGCCACTGATTTATCTCACTGTATATCTCCTAATACACTTGTAAAAGACGTTCTCCTTAATTCCCTTATGCCTTTTAGATGCCACTCTGCTCTTTTGTTTTCCTTGCAACAGCCTTACATGTCACCTCTGAGACTTACACTCATTTGTCTGATCTCTTCCCATCTTTTGTGTACCTTTAAAGCTAGAAAGCAACAGCTTAAGAAGTAAAAATCTAAGCACATCTTTTTAAAGGGCCTCTGACAGTAGCCTACACACAACTCTGAAGTATTCTCTAATCTGATTTATCAGAAAGTCAAAGCTGGTATAGGGTTGGTTCTGAGAAATCGGTAGAAGACTACAGTACAGCCTTAGCAGTAGTCTTTTGATTTCTAAGTTGCATGACCCATTTTACGGTGGCAACTCAACTCTGATAGTATTCCTTCTGAAACTGAACCTCTTTGCACTGCCGTATTATGTGAGCTCAGAGCTTATTGTGTTTGCAGTGCTCAGGCGTTCGCTCATGTATGCAAGCGTTTCGTATTTACCATTATCCAAATTCCCTAGTCCTACTCAAGGCCAGCCAGCTGAGTGAGGCTTACAAGGGCATCCAAGACAGCGTACTTCCTTCTCTGGATCACAGAGGCACCATTTTGAATAAACACACTTCTTATTCATCTGCAGAAAATACCGGGACAGTATCAGGGAGCAGTGAGGACAGGCTGCTCAGGAAGCAATGGGGAGCCAGGAGCTAAGTGCCCTAAGTCAGGCAGCAGCAGTGGCCTCGTCAGCTAGAGGCACTGTCCCTGAGTACCCGTGCAAGGCAGACAGAGCAGGTCCAGTGGCGGCCACCAAGTTTGGGCCCAAGTCCCGACTACCTGACAAGTCCACAGTGATGAGGCCGGCCTGAGGTCAAGCGAGGAAGTCGAGTCCCCAAGCCACGGTCAGCAGGGCACCTGGCTGCGGGAGACTAAACAGGGCTGGGCTCCTTTTCCTTTACTCTCCTTCTACACTGCTTAAGACACCAGTCTACAGAAACTTACTACTTTCTGGACAAACAGTAGGCATGAGCCAGTCAGATTATCTACTGTCTTTCTCTTAAATTTTAGGGTAGAAGAGTTTTCTCCCTGTTCTTGTGTTACTCCCATTTCACACCTCTCTATTCTTTATGGCTTCTAATTAGGAATACCTTCTATGCCTTCTACAGATAAAGGGTTTGGGATTTTATTATTTATGATCTTTGAGTTAATGAAAAACGAAGACCTAAGGCAACTACCTCTCTTAAAAATTACATATATGTAAGATTGCAATTATAGGATATAATCAAGCAAAGAATACAAAATATTTGTTCGCAAAAAGGATGTAGTTAGTTGAAGTATAAAACATAAGACTCATTCAGAAGTGGGTTTCTCCAACAGAAACAAAATGTTTTTGCTTTGCAATATAACTTAATCATGTTATTTTTAAGAAGAATTTATTTGAAATAATTAACTTTCAGCTGCTGAAAATTAATATAATGATGGCAATTCTTTGAATCTACAGCTTTGGATTTGTAAGTTCTTACATCACCTAAAATTTACTTGTGTTTAGAATATAGAAATGAGATCCATATGCTGAATAAAGCCATTGCTTAATTTAAAAAGCACAGTTAACGTTTTACTGGTTGCAATTTGTCTTGTTCACACAGAAATGAATGGAGCTGCTATTATTTATATGGACAGATTCCCTTTTCTGACACATTCTACATTTGCATACATCCACTTTTCCTCACCTGTAAATCAAGTGTGCTCCTATTGTTTTCAACACATTCTTATTCCATCTCAGGCAATCTGTCTCTGAGCAGTTACCTTTTTTTTTTTTTTTTTTTTTTTTTTTAAGCATCCTATACAAGCAGGCATAAAAAAAAAATTGTTCTCAACAGATACTCTTTGTTTCTGAATTCTGTCTGGAGAAAAACTGAACAGCTGTGTGAGTTAGATCTCAGTAAATCCAAGACTCCATTTAGACTCCATCTGCTCTTCCCTAGACACAAGCACATGCATTAACACAGTGGCTGAGACACACTGCATACTTTCTCTCATGTACCATGTTTGTTAGAATATTTCTCTCCACATTCCTAGAATTCCTAGTGTTCTGTTAATTAAATACCTTCTAGCTTTCTCCAGAATGTCCATGCCCAGTTCTACCTTTTTTTTCTTTTTTTTTTTTTTTTTTTTTTTTTTTTTATGTCACTCTCTTCCTTTAGTTAAATAGCTCTTCCTACTGGTATTCCTCTCCCTTACATTTCACCACTTATTTATTGATAGAAATTTCCTCATAGTCTTCAGTCTGATACATTAACTGATCCGTTTTAGTCCCATTCTGCTACCAGAATCTGGATAACAAGAGCACTAGTTTGATCCAGTAGGGTTTTCATATATATTACATACATGCACACATATGTATGCATATGTGTATATATGTGTGTGTGTGTGTGTGTGTGTGTGTGTGTGTGTGTGTGTATTCACACACAGAGATATGTTCTTTGAACCTATTTTTTTATGAATTCACGTCATCAGAACTGTTATTGTATTCTACTGTACTGGTGACTTTTTCATTGTATTATTACTTCCCTGTTACCTATGGCAATGCTTCTCACAAACTAAGACTACATTTTTACTTTCTTCATGGCTGCATCACATTGATGACTTAGATATGTCCTGTGGTACACAAGCACATGCAGCACTTTTTTCTCCTTATTATATGCTTCAATTTCCCAGTCTGTAGTCAATATTCCTACCTTTCTAAGTGCAGCAGGGCTGAGTTATATGCCACTTGTATTGTGCTAGCTCTTCCGGCCATTTAGTTCTTCCTGACTGATATCTCTTCTCCCTGTTTTGGCAACCTCTCCCGTTTTCGGCTTGCCATCTTTAGTCCGTTCCCACTTTTATTTCTGACAAGATGTGTAATTGAAAATACACAGCCCAAAGAAAAATTTTAAGAACTCCATTAGCAATCTTCCCCATTAAATCCCCTTTAAGTGCAACCCCTTGCTGTCTCCTATAGCCAGTTCTTCAAACTGAAACACAAATAGGAATTTGGTAAGTGCTGATTTTTCAGTTTAATCAATCATTTGCCATTTGACATGATATCAGATGCTTTCTGGATGTCCAGATTGCATCTGCTACATTTAGCTTGGTCAAAAAAAAGAAAAAAAAAAAAAAAAAACAGTAGAAGCTGACATCATTTCCCCAACATACTTGCTTCTTATCACTTTCTTCCAAATCCTTTAAGATTTGAGCTTGAATTCACATGTTCAAGCAACCTAGTAAGATCAGAACTGTGAAGAAATAATAAAACTCATTAATGCCCTGTCCTACTTTAATATGAATGAATTCTTGATCTTGTATTTAACCCTGGATTAAAAATTACATTAGAGTATAAATCACCTCCCTTTCCAATAATAAATGTAAAAAAAAAGCCATTTTAGGTGATTCAGCCTTTTAAAATAGTCCATTATATGAGTTTGGTTACCCTCTGCTGCCTTCTCCATTTTTGTATCATCGTCTTAACGTTGATTGACCAAAGGATACATCACTTCATAGAATTTTATTCCATGCAAAATTCAGTACCAGTGATTGAATTAATTTCTACAGATAATACGGTTCAATTTCTTTCCTCTGTTATTATTATTGGCAGTAGCAATACTTGCCAAGGAAATGAGTATGATTTATTTTCTTATTTTCATTTCAGTAGGCAGAAAAGAAACACTGAATATTTAGAATTTAACCTTTTACGTAACTCATTGCAGGTTAATCCACCAGAGAAGAAGACAAAACACATATACATGATCTTAATCATTGTCAATGTTATTCTATCCTAGACATAAAGGTATTCACTCAACTTAGTGAAAATATTTGTCATTTCTTACAGTAAGAGTGTATTCTTTTTGTTAATAGGACATCTACGATCACAAATAAATGGCAAAGGAATGACGAAATTTTACATGGATGTCTTTGAGATGGAGACAAACAGCAAAATCCAAATAGAAAGAATCTTTGTTTCAGTAAACTCTCCATCTTCTCTGTGAGAGAGATATATTTAATATGCCCAAAGTATTTCTTCAATTTAGTCTGCATCTTTCCATTTCCATAAAAATTATTAACACACACAAGACAGTCTAAAAACTACTTCTGGCCTCAGTTCACTCCTTTGCACTACTGTTAGGAATTAAAGCACAGGGTAGGTGCTCTCACTGTATGACTCTTGATGCTCAGAATAAACTATCTCATCTTCTAAGGCAGTCTTGACAATGTATAGGCACCTAGCACTTGCAGAAATTCTGTTTCTTCTTCAAAATTAGTTGTAATTCTAGCTGTTCCACACCAACACTTTTTTTTACTTCCCACAGACCAGATACCTAGTTGAGTAACAGGATCTAAAAAGTAACATTTTGAAAACAAAAACTGACTTTTCCTCAAGTTTGAGGTAATTCTTTTAGCTGTATTTCTTGCAGGTGACACAAAATGTACTCTTCCTAATGCCACAGCAGTACACGATACAGAAGTAATTTCTGCAAAAATATTTTTACTTCGTTTTATTCTACTGCTTTCACTTATGTGTTCCTAATGCTGCCAACAGGAATGGCTTTATATTTTGAAATTAGGTTCCATTCTATACTTCACCCTTTGCAGAACTTCAACACAGTTTGCTCTGTAATCTCTTCAGTTTTATCAAATACTATCTCTAAGTGCTTATGACAGCTTGCACCAGATTCAAAAACAATTTTTTGAATAAAGATGTTCAATTACTGCCAGCGCTCAGTTTTGCAATACCCAACCTGATGTCAAATTATAGTACTCCAGATTCTTTCTCTCTAGTCAGCTTTTGATTAGACCCAATCCTAAAATTGATATTCATACCTTTGATCTTTTGAATTAGCCTAAATGACAATTTAACAAATGCCTTTAATAAAATCTAAATCACGTTCATCCACTTCCTAGAGTTCTTTCAAAGAACTCCATCAGATAGTTTGACAAGACCTGTCCTTTGTAAACCCATGTCCACAATTGATTAACCTGTTTCCAACTCTTTTGCAGACAGCTGTTTCTGGTACCACTGACTGTAGATTATAAACTTTCTCTGCTATTGATGTCCTCAGCCCACAATTAAAAACAACTCAAAACCAAAAATGAAAAACATCCTTCTTTTTAACTTTTTTCCCCCTAAAACAAAATATTCAGAAAGTAATGACTATTTTAAAAAATGTTTGCAGTATCTTTAGTAATAAAACTATATACTCCAAATGACACACACGTATTAAATCTAAAATGGTAAAGTATTCACTAGAGCTTAACGTCAGGAAGGATGGCTCCTCCACAAGGGAGGATGAGGCCAGAGCAAAGGGTGACCCAAACTCCCACAGTCCCCTCATGAACCAAGACACAAGATACATCATCTGAATGTTGTGGGCAGGCTGCACTAACAGCCCCACACAAGTCAAAGCGATGAACCATGCCCAGAGTCTATCCACAGGGTCCAGAAAGGAGAGGTGGTCAGAGACAGGGCTGGACACAGGCTATAGCATGGGTCCAAGGTCCATCCAGGGGAAAGACTGAGACACAGGACTGCAGACAAGCTACCTACAACTTAGGTCCAAGGTCCATCCCAGAGATGGAACCAGACATGGAACCTGAGACAAGGGCAACGACAGCACAGCTCAGACGAGGAGTAGGAGCCTGGGCTGGAGCCCCAGGCAGAGGGTCATGGTGAGGGTCTCTTATGAGGATGCTCGGGGCAATTAAGGTCTCTTGGTATATACAAGACCCTGACACTTAACTAAGAGACTTTTCAAGCATCTGTATCTTTCTTGGCATGGTAACCTATACTTTTTAGCATTCTAGATTTATGCTTATATCAGATTTGCTTTTAGGAAAACTTGAGCATAAAAAATTAAGATTTTTAAGCCAAATTTTAAACATATAAGAATTGAAAGAAAACTAAAAAGCATATGAGTATTTGTGGAGTTTGTTGGTCTCAGTCGTCGTTCTTTAACCCATGGCTCATTTCATATCATTGACAGTGTATTCTAAAACATTCCCTGCTACTGAACTACTTAGACAACAAAACACAAAACATGTCATT
Organism: Rhea pennata; assembly: GCF_028389875.1. Classification (NCBI taxonomy): domain Eukaryota; kingdom Metazoa; phylum Chordata; class Aves; order Rheiformes; family Rheidae; genus Rhea; species Rhea pennata. The sequence goes on along the minus strand of NC_084664.1, from coordinate 82,140,161 downwards.
AGCATATGTCATTGTTGAACATTTGTATTTCCATTCCAACTGTCTTTTCAACCTGAACACTTTTATCTGCTAGGAATCTCATTTCATCTTATGATTTCAGTTATTATATTTCAGTTATTTATTTTATTTTAGACTTTCAGTTATTTTATTTTCTTAAACACAAAGAATTATCTGGAATTTTACTTAAATTACACAAAAATCATGCTGATTGTACATATGTACCCTTGGCTTTTTATTTTTTTTGATGCATCCATCTTACCTACTTTGCATCATTGCAGACTACATGATGGCTACTCTAGTTATGCCAGAGGAATTAGCTCTGAAAAATAATCCTCTCTATAAAGCTGTTAAAAGCTGTAAAATGAAAATTCTGTTCCTAGGAAAAATCATGGGCATTGTTTTGTATAACATAATTAATATGATGGAGTTCCTGAATATACTTTTCAGAAGTTAACATTTTGAAAGTATCTACAAGTTTCCTTAACTGATGCTAGTTAAATAAAACTTGCTGGTCTAATGTTAGGTGTAGTGTTTTTGCTTATATAGCTGTCTAAGCAGAGGCCCAATTTTTAAATTCTATTAATCAGTTTGTTCCCTCTCTTAACTGTACAATCCTATGTAAGCATTGGGGAAAACATGGCGATTTCTCTATTTACGTACAGGAAAGTAGTCTGCTCTGTACTTTAAGAATGAGGCAAAGACTGATTTAGTGAAAAGAATAAGTTTATTACTGTAAATTGGTGTTGTATTATTTACACTGTCACTGAATTCACCCATCACCTGTCATGAATTAAAGAAAGAGAGAACAAAGTAGCGCATCTGACATTCATAACATCACCAGGGTTCTCTGACTAATATTTTCTCTTGCTATCTAATATTTCCTCTCCACTTCAGTCAAATTGTTCCAAGAATATCTTGACTTATTAATTTATATGAATAAGAAACTTTATTTCAGTCAAATGTCACAAATCTGTCGTCATCTTTAGATATCAGAGTTCAAGATCTGCCTTAAGAACATATAGAAAGAAAAAGGGACAGACAAACTAAACAGAGGTGTTATTTAATTATTAATGATGTATCACTGTATGAGTCAGTTACAAATCAGAGCAAAACAAATTGTTACAATTATTACAAACAAACTATTATTTCAAATATTAGCATTGGTATAATGGGCCCAGTTTTGCTGCTTTTAATGGTGCTCTTATATTTTGCTTTAGGAAATTGATATTTGTCAATGAATATTTAAAACTATACACTGCATCTATATGACAATGCCCTGTGATTTAATCAGAGCTGAACCTTATAATCTGATAGGGGAGCTGTAGATCCATAAAACAAAGAAACAAAAAAATGTTTAAAAATCTTAAGGCTCAGAGAGGGTACTTTGAATACATTTCTCCTCTGTAGTTGTCTTTATCAGGAAAGATACATCAACGTGAGAGCACGACCTGGGATGAACAAATAGTTGCCTGTATACCAAGCAAATGTGCTCTTTTATAATAAAGCATGTGTTCCTAATTTAAGACTATTTGCGACCAAGAGGATCTTCTCGCACACAGAATAATACTTTGACTTCTTTATCTACCACCTGGTGACCAAGTGTAGTGATAGCCTTACAGATGGATGCATACAAACACACAACTAAAAGCCACTGCCCACATCAAGTTGAATTTGTATCCACGTATGTCAAATGCAGGACCGTGATAACATTTTTAGGATGATTACACATGAAATTCAGTTTAGTCTCTAACATTTAAAATTCACAACTAAGGTCATTTAACAGTCCCTGGAGAAGAGAATTATTTAATATGTTTCCCCAACTACCCAGTTGTTCACAAGAACCTTCTTCTGACAGTGATTAAGATCTTTCACCTCTCCATTCTGTCCCACATCTGAGTCATCAGGATTTTCTCAGAGTCTTTTTGTCTCCTTAAAGTCTATGTCTGAGTCTAAAATTCTAGTCTGAACCTAAAAGTTCAACTCCGGTCATTATCTTCCTTGACACAATCTTTTAACTGAGTCTTTGTGTTAATTTGGATGAAGGCTGTTCTTAAGCTAGGCTGTCCTGTTTTTCTGATCTGGGAATCCTGAAAAGCCGCATGTAGGTGTACTGTTATTCTGATGACTGAGGTGCCACTAAAAGCTGGCTGTTCTTACAACTTTTCTTTTTCTAATGATCGCACCACTAGACATCCCCATTTTTCTCCATTCTTAACAATTTTAACATTTGTATTGCAAACTACTACATAAGCTGGATTTCAGAGGCAGATATTGACACTTACTAAATAGCACTAGATGGTACCTAGCACAACAGTTTTGATCTGGCTCAATCTTAGTATTACCTAATCACAGACATATCTTATCACATGAAAATTCATAATGACAGGTATGAGGAAGACTGACATCTGATACGTTAAAGTTATAATGTGTTTACTGAAGTCCTAGCTGTCACTAAATGAAAATCACATGATTCTCACAGTTGCTCAAGTACTTAGGTGATCCCAGAATTGTGGGTTCTGACCAACTGATTGCCTGACCTCTTATTTCTTAACCATTAGTAATTTAGATTTTATTTCATTTTATGATGGATTTAGAACAGTCCCAAGTATAAAAAGCTCATGCCTATGAATAGATAGTTGTAAGTATTGTCACTAAAAGAGTAATGCAATTAGACAGTGATGTGGATTCATAATGGGACCATAAAATATACTGTCAAAAAAGGCTAGTAGTGCCAGTCAGATTGCATAGGTTGACACATAAATTAAGTGAAACTCTTGCTATCATTCAAGCTAGAATGACAATTAGGTTGTAATGTTATTACACAAAGCTTATGAAACTAAGTGACTCTACTGAAGCCAAAGCAAACCACTCATACACAACGAGACTGGGAACATACTGCAGCTATCCATAGTCTATATAGCTTCCAAAGCCTTCTTTGATGCATCCTGCTACATATGTAACATCGAAAGACATCAAAAATGGTGTGTGTGGGGGGGGGGGGGAGGGGGATCCACCAATGCAAACAGAAACATGAATTTCATTTACAAAATGGGCTAATGACATAATTGATATAAAAGTCACCATTGATCAAAGATATTTTCAAAAGCACTACTGAAAATACATAATACATTTTCTAAGGGATTTATGAAATCAGCACAGAAACTTGTGCGACCATAGTGTACGCAAATGACTAAAAATATAGCTATCAGGCTATAGTGCTAGTCATAGTATATATAGTGCTAGTCACACAAAATGCCAAACCCTTAAATTTTGACAAGAACTGATCCACATACTTGGTACCTACCAAGTCTTCAGTAGCTTTTCTAATCATTTGTGCTCAATAGTGTTAGCTATGTGAAACGAAGTAGCTACCAGTACAAGGATGCTAGGGATATATGCCTCAGCCTTAGTGCGAACAGTTTCGTCGAAAAATGAAAGAAGAAATATTTTGATGTCTTAAAATATTGACTTAACTTCTGCATCGCCATTTGTTAGCAACATGAATACTTATTGCCAGCAGGCTAAAGGGTTCTTGCTGCTTGAATGTCTTCTACTTAATACAATCAGAAAGTTGTAAATCTCTTGCTGTAAATCTCTTGCTGTAATACCTGTTAGCATATAAAGATCCTTGGCCTCTTCCTAGAAAAAACTGTAGCCTGCATGATGAAAGCCCTGCAACTCGTGTAGGCAGTGTGTCACAGAAAGATATTGAAGCAAAATAATCAGCAGAGGTATTAAATACTGTATTGCTGGAATGAAGTTGGGCTATGACTTATTTTGTATTCCATATTGAACTACAGGACAAGCCTAAGTATTACAATATAGAAATTGCCAAGAACAGCTCTTCTTTGCAAATGCAATCCATTAGCATTGCTTGTAACAGGGATTATTATATGCAATTTCATTGAAAATACTAATTTCTAATTTCAAAGCAGCTATTAGACTCTTGTTAAGCTTAGACTATATTACTGTTCATAACCTTCCCTGGTAACTAACTATTTGGGTTATTTCCCTCTCCATCCTCTTTCTTGTGTAATTTCAGTCAAAGCATTTTCACAATAGATACTAGAAGTGCTGCAAAGCTAATTTTTTGATCTTTAATGAGTATTTCTCAGAACTTCAGAAACAGAAAAAATCTTAATTCTGCAACAATCACAACAAAAATTAGACAGAACATGATTCCTGCTCAGAAGTACAAACAAGTAAAATGCATTTATTCTTAATAGTTTACACAAGCTTTTTAACCTTGTGTTAGATTCAAGCACTCAGAAGATGACTGCTGTTGCTGAGCAACTTGCATTTCTTCCTGTTTTCACCTCTTTCCTTACCCAACCCCAAATGAAATAGGAAAAGGCTGGTAGCTAGCATCACAAACTTAGCCTTCAAACCTATTAGTCATAGGAACACAAGCATTTTCCAGCTTCCAAAAATAATCAGTTAAGTGTGCTGAAAAAGCAAGCTTTCAGAAGTAAACAAACAATATTTGTAGTGTTTATTCTGTCTAGTTCATTAGAATGTTCAGATTTTAATCATATAATACTATACTTTTCCCAATTTTCTGATCTGTTTCAGTTCACAAACTGGTATCTGAAAAGGAGAGTGCTTTGGGCTGCAGCGATAGTAGAAATATTGCATTCTGTAGCTTTGAAATTTAAATCTGTGACTTCCAAAATTTACCATGTAGACTAAAGTGCTTTAAACATTAACTAACAAAATACACAACTCAGAATGATGGGTATTCATCTGAGTTACTGGAGAGAGTCCAGCGTAGGGCTACAAAGATGATCAGAGGGCTGGAGCATCTGCCCTGTGAGGAACAGCTGCAAGAGCTGGGCCTCTTCAGCCTGGGGAAGAGCAGCCTGAGGGGGGATTTATCAATGTGTACAAGTAGCTGAAGGGAGGGTGTCAAGGGGACAGGGACAAACTCTTTTCAGTTGTCCCGTGTGACAGGACAAGAGGCAGTGGGTAGAAATTGAAGCACAGGAAGTTCTGCCTGACCGTGAGGGGGAATTTCTTCCCTGTGAGAGTGACGGAGCACTGGACCAGGTTGCCCAGAGAGGCTGTGGAGTCTCCTTCTCTGGAGATCTTCAAGGCCCGCCTGGATGCAACCCTGTCTACCATGCTCTAGGTGACCCTGCTGAGCAGGGAGTTTGGACTAGATGATCTCCAGAGGTCCCTTCCAACCTCACTGATTCTATGATTCTATGATTCTCCTATAATGCTGTCCTCTCAATACATTTTTATTTGTGTGCATACACAATTTAGAAACACAAATAGCAGCTTCCATGCACAAGTTATCATTGTCACTCTTGTACCAATATTCACATGGAAAGTACAGTTATTATGACTGCATGTGCAAGTTAGGAAATCTTGTGGCCTTTCACCAAGAAAAACTTAAGAACTTATGGCTTTGGTTTTTCTTGTTTGCAATTGTGAAAGAGCATTTTACAAAGCAAAAGTTTGCACTGATATAAACATGTTTTTTCCATAGTAAAATACTTTAGGCCATAGTAAAATACCAAATACCGTAAGTGATATCACTTATGGTGGAAAGCAGCACATACATATGTGGACTAATGCAACACTTCTGCATTGTTCTACAAAAACAGTATGACATTTTAATAAATTCACTCATTTCAATTCCAATAGATAAAAGAAAAAAAAAAGTTACTAGCATAAGGCATTCATTGGCATTTTTACATTCAATATATTTTTATCATGACTCATTCCTGAAGTGAAATATCAAATGAAAAATCTTGCATTGAATAAGAATGTGTATAAAAACTAAACAATATAAACTGAAGGTCAAAATCTATTATTTTAGCTAGCATTGATGATCATCTCAGTCAAGAATAATTCCAGGGGGCTACAATAGTTCATTGTACAAATGGTTTATCACTGAAAACTGTGCTAATGTTTATAGCAAGCACTTTCTGCTTCTGCACCCCCAAAATATTCAAAGCTATTTTTCCTACTTTCACAGTTTTCATAGTTTTGGCACATAGATAATACAGATTTGCAAGACAATACACAAAACAAAGGAATTGCAGAGTTACTTCGGTATCCCTAATTACAACATGGAATTAGGAATGCAAGGATTGCTAACACTTTTCTTTGCAAAGCTCAACTATATATCAGCTGAAAAATGCTTTGTGAAAGTCAAATGGATAATTACAAGTGCCTTCAATAACACTATGTAGTAAAATCTCATGCATATTTCATATGAAAATCCACTTAATTATACTATTATTCTCAGTAAATCTATAAAAGACGACAGGATTTAAATTTCAAATTAAAGAACCAACTGATCTAAAGCATAAAAATTGGAATTGATTTAGTATGTGGGAACTTGCTGAAGTTCAATGAGCAGGTCATGGACTGATAAAAGTCTGCCATCTATTTCTCAGATGAAAAAGGAAATAGCTTTTCAAGCAAACTGTATTGCCATAAGAGCCAAATATCTTACAAGATCTTCAAAAATCTAATTCTAAAAAGATTCTTCAAATCTTACACCTAATCATTATCATGAATTTATAATTTTAGCTATTGCTTGAGGTGGGATGACGGAAGCCTTGACAGCTGGTACAATACTCTTCATAGCTGCCGAGAGTGGATTGCTGCAAACTTTTTTTCTATTCAGCAATGTCATTGCACAAATCTGACTAACTGTATTAGAGCTAGACCAGAGTAAATCTACTGGTCGTTTGCCAGTTCCTGTCTCTGCTGATTACTCCTTTGTAATGAATTTGGCAAAGCTGCAGTTAAGCAGAGCACACCAGTGGAAATTTAAAATTGAGGAGGCTGAACAGCAGAGCAAAAGATTCCAATCCAAAACAGAAAACCAGAGAGTAGATTTTGAGAGGAATGGACAGCAACAAAAAAAAGCTACCTGAGTACCTGAGTGAAGGTCCTCAGCCTTCATTTGTACTTAGCATACAAATATTTTTCAGTATTTGCATGAGATAATAATACATCTAGAGAACTTATTAATGTGTTCACTACTGGGCCACAGTTAAATGCACAGTTCAACACTAACTCAAAGGTCTTACTATTTTTCACAAGTGATACTGCTAAGTAATTATCAATATAGTTAAATATTCTGAATAATACTTAAATTTAGAATAAATTCCTGATTAATAACAAAATATCTTATGACAAACTACCATCCAGAAAGAAACTCCACTAAGGCAAAAATTTCCCTCTCTTCCCCCTTGAACCTTATCCTAAGACAGCAGCTTGTTTTTTCTTTGTCAGTAGGCTGAACGCTTTGAAAGCTTCTACTCCTACTTTCCAAGAAAACTCCAGGTAGAGCCACAAATCATTAAAATGTGCCACAAGAAATTCCAACAGGTTGTTAAAAACAATTTACTGTTGTAAACATGACAACCACAAACACCTGAAACAAATCCTGACAGAGGGGAGTGCTTTTTAAATGAAGACAAGTGAAGAGGAAAGGACTGAAGTTATATCCTTCCACTTCTCCAGGAATACAACTATCAAGGTCTCCTTAAAATTCTTCAGTTCTTACCTTTCCCTATCAATAACTTCCTCTTCAGATCTCTTCCCTGAAAAGTGACAGGAAGAAGCTAACTCTGCTGCTGTCTTTTACTCCTAAGGCTTCATCTTGGTTTACATACTAATTGATAGACAAGAACATATGATATACTACATGACAAGACATTACAGCTATCAAGAAGGAAGTAGTTTTTTTCATCTCCAACGCCTTGTCTCTCTCAGGCAAGAGATATTTCCTCTTTCCTTGACTGAATCTCTATTCCTGCCTTATATATAAATCCTTCCTTCCCTTGCATTATACATAGCTCAAGTTGTTACAAGGCTGGTCTACCAGAAGTTCTCTTTTCTATTTTCCCTTGTAGTCTCCTTGATGAAGCGCTAGATCAGGGAAAAAGTTTTTCATAGGGGGTAAAACTTGATTGAGAAGAAGTTGCAGTTCCTGAACTGGCAGGATTTTAGTGAATAAATACTGCAAAGTAGAACACTCCTAGGTTGGTTCTATATATTTATAAAAGACTAAGTGCTCTGGAATTGATGTAGTTAGTTAACAGAATCACAGATTAACACAACAAAATATGGTAAAGATGCTCTTATATTTGACAGAGCACCTGAATACATCTGTTCTTAAGGTGGAGAGAAGAGCCTGAATAAAAATTTGTGAATACAGTATGTTTGGTTTAGAGAGTTCATTGCTTAAGTCAAATCATGAGCTACCCAGCAGTCAACTAAAAATATGTCAATCACCTCCAGAAGATGCTTAGTGCAGCAAAAGATTGTCATGTCTTATAAATCTCTTCTTACAAACAAAGAGATAGAGGCAAAAACGGTGCTGCTTCATGGCTTTTAGACCCATTAATGTAACCATGGCTAGGCATTCATTAAGTCAAAATTAAACACTTCAGACACAGGAACGATAAAGAACTTCATTCAAACCTACAACATAAATCCTTTTGATAAATAACAATGAGACCACACAAAAACGTTTACTAAGATTTAAAGAACAACCATAATGATACTTTGCTTCTCTTAGGGTTTGTTTACATCTGGTGATCATTTCCCAAAGATCATTTCTGCCACCATAAAGAGAATACACTATTCTTTACTGCATTTAGTAACACCCAAACAGAGAGTGATTTTATGTTAACATCTTATTTTGTTAATTTTTATGGACTGCTTTATCTTCTTCTCTTTTTTCCAGCTTTAGCAACACCAGATGACATTATTTTTGCCCCATCTTGGCTTACAGAGTGGATTAATTTTGAAGAGATATTATTAACTTAAGTGCTCAGTTGAAGAGCTCATCTTATTGCCATTAATAAACAGGCTTGTCCTAATGCATCGCTATCAGTGAATAATTAAATATCACAATGGTGACTGTGGAAGGGTGGGCATATGTAAAGTTGAACTGCTCTCCCACAGAGAAAGGGGAAAACTGAGCTTTATATAAAGTGATCCTTAGCTTTAACCTCTACAACTATTTTTGCTTGTATTTATTGCATTTCTTCTTCTAAAGTGCCATGAGATCCTGAAGAATACAAGACACTACAAGACAGCATGAAAAACGTTAGTTCATACGAACACTTTGCACTTCCCAGATTTTCAGGTCAGTTCAGAAAAAGATGCTGCTTTTGTCTTTTCAGAGTGTAGAATCCTAAAAGTAACAGTTCTCTGATGCAATAGAGAGGAAGGCCCTGCCTGAACTGATTTCTCTTCTGCTGGGTCCTTCCAAATGCAAGCTGACACAAGCAAAATCTGTTAAAAAAAAAAAAAAAAAAGAAAAGAAAAAAGAAAGAAAAGAAAGAAAAAAAGAGAAAAAAAAAAGAAAAGAATCTTTTACTTTAATCATGAAGGAATAATAAAGATTTCATCAGCAGCAACAGTATAGCTTTGTTCAGCAGAACTGTCCTGATACATTTTCCTGTTGGTTTCCCCATAGCCATGTATTACCACAGTTCCTCTTTTTGCAGTGGGAATACAAGTTTGGGGCATGGAGGAGGGAGGAGGGCAGCAAATAACGCTCTCTCTCTCTCAAGAACTTAGGATGATTATGTTCTGCCTTTGAGACATTTTCTGCCTTTACTCTGAATAAACATAAGCTACAGACTTTTTTTATACCATATGGGAGAAGAAATTGAAGGACTTCATTCAATCCTCCTTCAGTTCTGCTTTATCTACCCAAAATGCTGCACTTGAAGCTTGAAGCTCTCTTAAAGACTACATTTGTTCATACATATATATATATATATATATATGCCCTATATATGTATACACACACATTTTTAACATAGAAAATAACATCAAAACTATTTGTATATAAAGTGATGAAAGACAATCTTGTGGTCAAAACTGGGAACACAGATTGGCCTTTGTTTTGCAAGTTTTGTTTTCCTTGGAAAACACAGGCTAGGAAGGATTATCACCAAAAACATTTAATCCTGAATGCCTTACAGAAACATCGCCTTCTGCAATATTTAGTTGCCACAGATCAGCTGGTACTTTGTAATTCTACAAGCTCCAGTAACTCATTATGTATTTGAGCTTCCTATGTCTGAACAACCTCCACTACTACTTTGAATTACTTAGGAGTAGTAGTATTCATTTTTTAAATACTAGCTGTACAAGCCTAGAAAAGACTAGCTTTAATTCTTTGTAACTGAAGATAAATATTTGCAATTTTTGTTTTCCTTCTTATTCCTTCAAATTTGATTTGAAGGAACTCTATTTTGGTAGCTTGGCTTAAGGTGGAGGTGTACCAAACCACGCAGAGATATGTTGTCTGATACCTATTATTGCTGACAATTTATGCGTATTACAGCCTCAGCTCTGCTTCATTCTAGTGCAATATTAATGACCTGACTTCTACAGAACATTACAGAGACACTGAAGTTGCATGGCCTCTAGCAGAATTCAGTTCCTTTATGTGAGTCAGCTGAAGAAAGTAAGAACTACTCCTCTCTTTAGGAAAAAGATGACATGGTAGAAAGACCTAGCAAGCATCTTTAATTAGAAGTATACTCGTTCTGCTAAGATTTTGCTTCTAGAGAGAAGATATATCTCTATTTATTAATGCCTCATCCCCTGTGTCAACATCACCTTTTCATTACCTATGATGACCAGGCTTGTGAAGTCAGGTTTTTTTTACTGAAAATTTTATCTTGAATTCATTTAGTTAAATCCTCGCAAAAGCTTCAATGAACACTCATTTCTAATTAAGCCAGGTTTGTTTTGATTTACCCTAACTCAGTTAGGAATCAGTTTCAACTAAATCAAAAGAAGCACTGAGAGTAAGAGCATCTAAACACAGATTTGTAATGCTTTAATTCAATGAGTTCAAAAACAAATTTGTACTATTCAAAGTCTAGGTTTAAAAATATTAGCAAGGTTTTAAAGATAGCAGTAAATGCTAACACAGTTTAAGACTGCTCTATGTTAACAAAACAGTATTACATGATGAATTCATAAATAATTTAAGATTCAAAACAAATATAACGTATTCTATATGCCATAACATTATTCTGCTTCCAAAAATAGCTAAAAAAGGTACAACCACTCACAACTACCTCCTTCAAGGCTGTTGGTATTTACTTCCTGAAATAACTGAAAATAACTGTGGATTTTGGACACAACTGAAAGGGTTATGCTTGTATTTTTTACATAATTTTAAACATGAATTCAATTAAAATATAATAGAAGTGCAGACACAAGAGCACGTACAACATGAATTGTAGAAAAGAACACGTACACTGGACTTCGGATTCCAGTCTTGGACTTCAGGAGAACAAACTTTGGCCTCTTTAGGGGCCTGCTTGGAAGAATCTTGCAAGACAGGGCCCCAGAAGGAAGAGGGGTCCAAGAGAGTGGTTAATATTCAAGGATTGCTTCCTCCAAGCTCAAGAATGGTGCATACCAATGAGCAAAAAGTTGAGCAAAGAGGGTAGAAGACATGCATGGATGAAGGAATTCCTGGCAAAACTCAAACAGAAGAAGAAAGTGTACAGAAGGTAGAAGTAAGGACAGGCCATTTGGGAGGAATATAGGGATATCATCCAAGTATGCAGAATGCCAAAGCCCATTTGGATTTTAATCTGGCAAGAGATGCCAAGGACAGCATGCTCTTCTGAATACACCAGTAATAAAAGGAAGACCAGGTGAAATTGATACTGAATGGTTTATTTGCATCAGTCTTTCCCGCTAAGGCCAGCCTTAGAAAAGAAGACTTTCCCTTGATCGAGGAGGATTGAGTTATTGATCATTTAAGAAAACTTGACATCATCAAGTTCATGAGCCCTGATGAGATGTAGCCATGAGTACTGAGGGAGCTGACAGGCATCATAAATTATATTTATTATTATAAATAAATATAAATATAAATATAAATAAATATATATATACACACATACTCTCTCACACACACATATATATATATGTTTAGAAGTCCCATAACAGCTTAAGGAACATTTTTTTTTTTTTTTCGGTAGTTCCTAAGCCTAAGGTTTTATTATCTTAAAAAGGTAAGTGAGTATACTTTCACATAGCTCTGCAGAAATTAAAATCCATAGTACTATTAGAGTGTCAAGTAAAATTGACTGAAAATTTTTAGGATCAGCTTCCTTTATCATAGGAACTGCTTGTACTTTACCATGTATCAACAAATAAAACAGTAAGAGAAACAAGAGGACTCTATTTTTCAACATGAAGAGTGGAGAGCCATCTCTTGGGCTTTCCGACAGATCCAAGTATGAATTTAGATAAGTCTCAACTTCTTCATTCTTACACTTTGTTCCTCACCTGCTATCTAGGTTTGCACAAATTTCAGAGGCTTTATAAATATCTATCACAGTGATAGATCAACAGTCAGTACATAACTATAAATGAATAGCAACAATTATTAGCATTATTCTCTCCTATAGCTAGATATTTTGGGATAAAATACTCTAACTTACATCTACCTGAAATTCTTCAATTGCATCTGAAGAATTACAATTACAACTTTAAGGATACAAGTTTCATTTACAAAATCGATGCTGTTTTGAAAAGCTCTCTCTACAAATACTAACTGACAACCAGTTCATGACTGATTTAAAAGACATACAATACAAATGCTATGGTGAGAAACTGAGAAGAGTTTTTATAATTCATTTTTCTTGGAAAGTACATGCATCTTGCTTAACTTATGACTTCAGAAAAAATATATTGTTTCTTAGGAGTTTTTACACAGATTTAAATTATAGAGGACTTTCTTGTGGCTGCCATTTTTGATCCATCTCTGCAAAGGCGCAAGTCCCCATAAGCCTTCTTAAAGTATCATTTTTCTTGAGTTGCAAAGAAGCATTTGGACATCAGTAGTAAAGCTCAAGTCTGTCACTCCAGCTGAGAACAAAGCTTTTCAAGTTTCAGAGCTGCCACAGGGACACGCTTCTTTTGAGAAGCAAATCTAAAGTGATACTCAGGATCTTATGGCTCCTCTGGAACACTAGTGATTGCTATGTCATCCCCCCTAGCAGAGATGATGCATTTTTAAGGAGGTTTTCTTGTTTATTCCCAAGTTGTGCCAGACATGCAAAATCATGGCTATTCTTTCCATCACCCCCATTTCAAGACAAAACCTATAGGATTCGAGGGGGTGGGGGAGGTTGAAAAGTTTTATATTTTAACTCAAAAAAAGCATAACAGAGCATGGATGATGCCCTTGGGAGGAATGAAAAGTTCTTTTTAAGTTAAGGTAAACAAGTTATTTTGTCTATTTAAGGGAATAGGATGATGTACAGATTAAGAATAGTAAAGCCACAAGAGTAAACCTGAAGGCTGCATCTTCAGCCAGAAAGAAAGCATAAAAACACCAGAACATTGAGTTTAGAAAATATGTCCTTTAACCCTATAGCAAAACAGTGTGCAACAAAAAAAGTAGCAACATTACCCATAATGTTCATCCCTCACATCATTCTGTTGGCTTCAGACTACAACAGAAAAATTCAACTGTATCTGCAATAACTAATGGCAATTCAACCGACTTTTTCTATGAACTACCTAGGAAATAAAGTCAAACTATGCTTGTCCCATAGAGCATGTAAATTGATACTGAATCTGCACTGAAAGCATTAGGTTAAATTAGACACATTTATTTCAATCTGAAGTCCCAGCTCCTCACCAGAATTTTTAAAAAATATGAAAAAAAAAACCCCACAGTGCAGTAAAGATACTTCACAGTCTCCCTAATTAGATCAGACAATTCCTAACCCTGACAATTGTCCTCCCAACTTAAGTAGAACTTTGCTGGTTTACATTAGCAAATTCATCTGTTTGCTTGTAAAATAATGGAGAAGACATTTGCTGCCACCTTTAATTGAAGGCAACTGAACATTATTTTGCTAGTAATGAATTTTTCAGTAAAAAAAGAAATTCCAACTGCAATTGATTAACAAAAGAAATAAACCAGAAGTGACATGCAATATTTATGTACCCCTGGAGCTGTTAATGTACATAATCGCAACCCTAAAAACAGACCCAGTGTTTTATACTGACACTTAAAACTTACCAAACAGTGTGAGAGAAGTCCTTTCTCCAGTTCCTCCAACACATACTTCCCCAGTCACATAATAGGAACCTCTGTCAACACAGAAGCTGAATGCAGCTGTCTTCTTCACTAGCTGGGCACCTAACTACAAAAATAGTGAAGTAATCAAAACCCGCTTTCTGCTGTTGTTGGATTTAAACCTTCCAACACTCCCTCTAGAAACAGAAGTACAGATATTCCTTTTGAACTCTGTTCTCTTGGTCTCTAATAATCTCAGTCTAACACTCTCTGCTCTCCAACCCTGAAGTGGTAAATTTATTTTTCTCTCCCTCCTGACACATCTGGACAACACAGGGGAACTTGGTTGAAGTGACAGCAGCACTCTGAACACAGGCCACAGCCAGAGCTCTCATCTTCGCATTCTTATGAGGACTAGAGGCACCAGGCACGGATCAGTTACACTCCCTGTCCTCAACACATTACATTTGATTTCTTCTCAGCACTCTTCTTTAGAGTCACTTTATACCTCTCTTGCTTCTGGAGTCTGCCTCTGTGAAAGTTTGTATTAGCTTACAGACTTCTACTTAGGTATTTCAGACTTTCCAATTTCTTTTCATCTTTTCTACCTAGAATAGTAGTTACAGTTAGAGTTAGTTAGTAGTTACTCCATACTAATTGGTCTTTTGGATTCATTCAGGAAGGCACTATGGTACTTTTTTTCCCCTCCACTAGCTCCGTAACTTTTCAGAGTCAAAGCTCTTTACCTCTGGGCATGGAAGAAGGCTGTCTTAGTAAGGAAGTTACTCATGAGTGGACTCTTCTCAGAAGAGAGCAGCAAGAAAAGGAGCAGGGACAATAGCACTTTATATTTTTAAGCTGCATGCCTGGAATACCCACATGGTCACCACTGCGTGACCAACAAAGACCCAGTTCATGCTCGAAAGCACTTGAGTCTTAGTAGATTTACAGGACCTTCCTCCAATACCATTCAAAATGCTAAGGGCTGTGGCTGAAATCTGGCAGCTCTGGAAGTCTCTCTTACCAAGGCTTGCCTTTCACTAGTCTTCTGAGACAGAATCTATCATGAAGACTAAGTTTGTTATTTTCTTATTCAGCATGTTAACTTGCGTTTGAGGCTGTATACTCAGTTACCCATATTTTATACATCTGCAGCCTCATGGCTGCATACACAGTCTAGGGAACTTCTATTTCATAGAACTAAGAGAAATGATATTTTGATTTTTTTCTGTATTATGATAAAGTTTGCATCTACAATCAACTGTGGAGTTTTACTGCACTTGGAAAGCTAGAATACAGCTGCTCTTGGCTAAAGTTAAACCCAGAAGAAATTTTCCCTAAGCAATTCACTGTTCTTACACTTTGCAATCAACCATCCTATTTTATATGCTTGAGATCACTCTGTATTCAGCCATTCTGTGCTCTGACACTTCATTCTCTACAGCTTCTTGTAGACAGACACTCTTGTTTGCTAACCAAGTTCATGAGCCCTCTTATTAATCTGCACAAGTGTTTAATATGAACTTTGAGAATTTTATATGCTTGGGGGTATTTGTCACTGAAACATGGAGTTAATGGATATTTTTTGTGATTTTCTCTTTAATCTTTATTCCCACAGATAAGGATAAATTTCACTTATATCTGCTTTCTAACTTTGTTTCTACACTTGCAGAAAAGCAGTCTAGTTTACTGCATTTTACAGAAATTCTTACCTTCTGCACACTGACATTTCATAGATTCATAGAATCAGTAAGGTTAGAAGGGACCTCTGGAGATCATCTAGTCCAATTTTCTGTTATCAAAGCATTCAAGAGGACCTTCCTTACACCACCACCATCAGTTGGACAAAGAATGACATCCATGAGAAAGCATTCCACAATTTTGCAAACTGAGATTTTAATAGCCCTCCCTCTACTTGAATGCAGCTGAATTAGAAAGAAATATGCATGCTGTTAAGAAATTACTTTGAATAGCATCTTTCTAGAATTCATTCTTCAACATATACTTTCTTCCTCCCTTGTATTTTGTCAATGAGTTTGTTCTGTGATAAAGCTTGCAGCTGGATGCAATTAAACACTATAAAACAACTTCCTATCAGAAACTGCTGTTTTAAAGGTACCATAAATAAAAATAAGTGCAGTATGTTGTTTTAAAATAAATGTGAAAATTAGCATAATGCACAGGCTGTTTTTATCATTAAAGTTATCCTTTTTTTTCCTATTTACTGCCTAGTATTTCTGAGTCAAGATACAAGCATTAACTGTATTATACTTTCAACAAAAAGGCATTATGATCAAATTAAATTGTTAAACCTAACCATGTTTCTTCATGTATTTTCTACAAAGTAAGTTCTACCAACAGCTGAAACTAATTAATTGCCCAAAATAAAAATATCAAAAGCTAGTGCTTGATAAGGCTGTTGGAAAACAAAATTTGAAACACAGGAGTTAGATGGAAAAGGTCAGTTGCCTTATTTTTAAATGTCTCAAGCAAAGATTCTGTATTAATCCTCAGGAGATAAGTCCACTGTTTAATAGATACCATTCATATAAACTTTTCTTGATATTAATTCTAAATAAAATCTTACTTTATAATCTTATAATTATAAAACTTACAGTTAACAAGGTAATGTCATGCATGTGTAATACAATCCTCCTGAGAAAAATATTAGGGATCAATCTTTCCTAATCCATTGTCACCCCAGAGTGATCAATTATAACCATGCTTGGGTTCTCTCAAGAGCTAGCAGTAGCTACACACATGCATCACAATTATAAACATCTACTAAGTAAATTTCTTAATACATGGATTGATACAGAATATAAGGTCCCATGCTATTTTCCGACATTTTCCACTGAAGGACAGTGTCCCAGTGGAAAAAGGAAAGGTTTTTCAGGACAGAACTTTGCTGGTCAGGTCAATATAGGAGTTGATTCCTAATTTAACTTTTTTAACACAGATATATTCACATACTTAAGTGAAATAATTTCAGAAGAGCCAGACTGCCTCCTGAAGTAGGAACGAAGAAAATAAGCTTCAAAATGGAAATGCTATCTCAAACTTCTGAAAGACTTCACAGGGACACTGGTAGTATGAACTAACATGTTTCATGAAATAGTGAGTCATCCAAGCCAATCTTTGCCCTCCAGCTGAGGGTAAGTTGTAGGAATTTCTTCTAAAGATAGCTAGTGGAAATACAGCCTTTTAGGAAAAACTCTGAGTGAGGCTCCCAAATAGGCTATCTGCAATAAATGCAAACTAAGGTAACAAGATATGCACACAGACTCAATTTTAGTTCTTATAAAAATCTATGCAATAAATAGTGACATATTTCTAAAGTGCACAGTATCATAGCACCATTGCACTGCATTCCAAAAATAAATAAATAAATAAATAAATAAATAAATAAATCAGGGATCTACTCTGGTAAAATGAGATCTCCAAAGACTCTCAAAAGGTAATGGAATGGAAGAACGACAAATAGTGGACATGAAAGCGTGGCAGTAATCCCAGGATGATGCACGAGTTTGCAAAATAAGAGTCACAGCAACAGTGGAATGTGACAAAGAGGAGTTCATATTAGAATTCTGCTACAGTCAGGTTTTCCACAAGTCTTCTCAGGGCAAGCAGGAGGAAGGAGAGACAGCTGTTTCATATAAAATATTCAATTATTTTATGACACTTACTAAAGAGTCAGCTCACAACTAGTTTTTGAAAGGTCAAAATCTATTGACTTGTTCACTAACAGAGTTATCCAAGTCTCATTTTGTGCAAACATTTTTCCTCAAACATGTAAATTGGCTAATTAGCTTGGCAAGAGCTGTACAAGTCACCTGAACAGTTATAAGATCTTGGTACACTTTACATCACTTTATAAAGCAAGAAATGCTAGAAACAGGATGCCTCCTCTATATTGTCATTTTAACATAAGTTTATACCGCTATGAAGTATTTGAGGAGCTGGAGCCATCTTTGTTGATGATTAGACATTACATAGCAGTGCAAAAGGACTCCCAGATGGTTCCTTAAGTATAATGCAAGCAATAATATTACGTTTTGATATGGTCTGAATTCATGCAAAGAATTCCCCACCTGTAACCAAAATCAATCACATAAAGCAAAAAAGAAAAACATGTAGAAATAAAACTGTATTTGAAAGCTTAAGGTTTTTCAGAAAACTCAGCATTGCTCTTTTGCAACTCATACATCTACGAACAATTTCAAAATCATATTTTTAGTAGATAAATACCATTTTAAATATTTTTTAGCCTTTTAGCTTTCAAAATATTACAGCTAGAGATGACTGTGCTCTTATATTTTCGACATCAAGAGGCTGAGAACATTATTTGGGAAAGGATCACTATGTATTTACTTCGTCTTTTACTCTTTTCCCGGCATCTGCCTAGGATCACTGCTGGAAAGATGATATTCTGCTGTATGGGACTATAGCTTGACATTGTATGGCCATTTTCAGATTCTTGCCATAATTATTTTTCTCACTGGCAGATGAGATATAAAGTACATTTAATTATCAGTTAAAAATATCACTTTCACACTCAGACTTGAAAGGTTGTATGAGTTAAAGCTTCAGACTTTACACTGAAGTTAGGGGAAGCCTTCAAGAATACAGACAGCGACACAGGTCATTGCTGACAGCACTGTTTCATGTAGAAAAAGGACCAATACAATGATAGTCACAACCTCTAAGAGGCATAGCCAAATAGGTAGAATCCAGCTTTAGCATCTGGATTCATGGTCTCAGACTGAACTTCTGTCTTTGTCAGTATGGTCAGCTCCTGATGCTTAAAGACATATAGGATGCATCCTATATATCCCTCCCATGGAGAGTCCTAGAAAGATGATCAGCTCATCAGAGGCAAATACAGCTTGTTATACAGTGTGGGAAAAGTAACACAGAAGGACCTGGAGCAGAGAGGGAAGGGAGACTCCGAATATTCCAAGCAACCAGAGACACAATGAAAGTGTCACATAATATAATACAGATCAGTAAATGGTAGCTTAAAGAGAGTAAGATTTTATATATGCAGTGACTGTTTTTGTAGCTAAGAGTAGATTTAAAGTGCATGTACTTTGGTTTGTACTAATGTGTTTGAGGGTAACAGTTTAATAGATAAGGGAATAAGCTTTTCATACATCAGGTGGATTTAACTGAGCCATGTGCAGTAAGAGTACAGAAACAGCTGAGCAAAAAAAACATGTGGCATTCCTCCCTCAGCAGGGCCAGTGTCTAAGCTGTTGTATAGCTCTATTTTCTCTGTAACTTGATACCATACAATTGGTTGCAAGCATTGTGTTATTAGGGACTTCCATGGGAGTTTAATAAATTTGTGTATAATTTTTTCTAGAGTCTCCTCAGTCTCTAAAGTAGCTTCTAGTTTTAGCTCTTTCTACATACAAACAATACACTCAATCTTGACATCAGTGCATTATCCCATTGGCATGCCTTATAAAGGTAGAAGAGAAATTATTTTAAAAATGAGCATTTGAAGTGTCCTATAAAAAAGATTAGCTGACTGATCTGAATTTAGGGGAAGGCTTGAGAATCAGCAATGAAAAGCTGCATTACTGGTTGATAAAGTGCTTTCATTTGCACAGAGAGTCCCCCAAATTTATCTTAATATATAAACCAGAAACATCAATTGAAGCATAAGATGATACACATTCGATTACTATAAAACCTATGTTAATTCATTCAGATTATTTTATGTTGATCAATGATCTCTTTGGACTATGTAATGCTAAAAGTTACAAGCCATAGCTTTCTAAGAATCCAGAAGGGCCTCACTTCAGAATTTCACATGTTCACCATTTATCACTATCTCCATGCAACTGTGACAAGGCTTGCTGTAACTTAGAATGACCCCCTAAGTAGTACAAGGAAAAGCACTGTCACGTAGAAGGACTGCAGAAATACAAATATTGACAGGTGCAATAGTTAAAATACTTCTCTCTCACATCCCCAATTACTTTAAAATGACTTTTAGCATGCAGCTGCTGCCTTTCCAGTCAAAATGATGCAAGTTAACCATAGCAGTTAAGTGTTTTCAGGGTCATAATACTAAATGCAATAAATATTAGATATTCTGCTCCTGCAGAGGTACTTTTAGGAAATAAATCCAAGACCTTGGACACAAGCGTTTGCAATGACAAAAATTAAGTGAGTACCTCCATCTCCTTGAATAAATCAGGTATTATAGCTAAAGATTGATTACTAACCATATTTTCTAATATAGTGAAAAGGATTTATATTGGTTTATTTTCTATCGACAATAGGTCTACAGAAAAGCACAATCATTGTGTCAAGTCATAGAAAATCAAGAACGTAATTCAACTATACAATTTAAAGTCACTAGATCTTAAGTTTCAACAATATATTATCATCAGTTATATAGAACAAAGGAAGTATAAAGTAGATTGAGCAGGTATGTCTCATTAACTGAAATTGCTGTAGAAAGAAATAACTTTTCACAAGCATATTTTTGTCAGACTACTGTGAGTTGCTAATATCTCGAGATAACATATAATGAGATATGTTTAGTTCCTAGTATAGTGCTTTTATATATAGCAGTGCTTTTGGGGGGAAAAGATTCCTGGGGTCTTCCTCTAAGAATTTCAGTAAATATAACTTTAATGTAATGACTTAACCCAAAAACCTCACTACAGAGAATAACTGAAATGCCTGAAAATGAAATCGTTAATGAATGAGAAGCTAGAAAGGGTATTAACATTAATTGGAATAAGTTAAAGAACCTTGCTAACACTTAACATTGTGTTTAACCTATAAATGACAGAGCTTTGAAATTTGTTTCTCATTAAGAGTTCACATGTTCTTCTGCACACAAACACTACTTCTGACTTCAGTGCATGTACAATCTGTAAGTATGAACAGATAAAGAGATTTGATTGAATCGTGTTGAGTAAAGGTTCTTGAATTTTCTAAGCTTTTTTAATATTTCAACAATTTTCTGGAAGCAAATGAAACCTATACTAATGACAGCAGCAGTATTTCTCATTGTATTTCAACAGAACATTTATTTCAGGCTTATTAAGATTTTTCTCCAATCAGTATCTATGATAGACTTTATGTAGACAGAGCACAGAGCACATAGCTTAAATTGGTGAAATCCTAGCATATACATAATATATATATACTACTATGACACTGATAAAAATGGCTTTAAAAACACGTGGGAGAAATAGTGGGAGAGTTATTTTCAGTCACTTAGTATTAAAACTTAAGTCTCATTTTAAACAGAGACAGTGGAACCAACACAAGACTAACTTACACAGCAGCCTTACCTTGCCTGGGAGTGATTATAATCACTTCAGTCTTTGCTGGAAGGTAGCTAAAGATGCACGAGTGGCAGATAGTTACAAGAATCCTGCAGCAGGAATGGGAAGAGCTGTCTGGGGATGTCTGCTGAGGTCAAGACAACAGCCGGAAGCTTCATGTTTGCCTGTTGTAACTTCTAGCTTTAGCACTAGCCATTCCTCTGGACTGAATTTAAGTATTGAAACTTCACTGAAACTTCATTTTGCACACATGTACACTCAAATTAAAAATTAGTTTTCATTATTATAAAATTATTAGAATTTTATTATTAGAAAATTTGATACCTGGCTACACCAATAACTGTTTCAACAAAAAATAACTGTTCTATGTGCCTGGAAGTTCCAACATACATTTAAAACTACTATACCAGAACTGCAGGTATGAACAACCTGAGGGGGGGAGGGAATAACAAAAAATTGTCAGCATCCTGAAACATTCACCAAGGAGTGTGCAATATTGATCACAGTGAGTTCCGTTCTCCTCCTTGCTGAAAGGAGCTGGATGTTGCAGCTTTCTTGTTCCTTCAGCTTGGTCTCTGCCTGGCTTTTTCCTCCCATCACATTTCCTTCAGCACAGCCTGGCTCTTCTCCGGGCTGTCAGTGCAACGAGGCAAGCACACGCTGGCCACCCTAGCCCCGGAGACCTGCCAAGCTGTGGTCTGTTACACCACAACAACCACGGCTGCTTGTGCTGTTACTGCAGATGGCTCAACCCCAGCTCATACCAGGCTGGTGACAGTCACTTGACTCTAAGTCTACTGGAATATTAAGCTCAAACTCTCTCAGGCCCAGGTCAACACAAGACAGGTCCTGAGACCTTGCCCAGCTGAAGCAAAGTACAACCTGTTATCTCAGTAATAGAAAAACTGGAGTTCCAGTGTGACAACCTCCCCCTTTTAATGGTCCTCTAAACACGTACTATTCTTCCACCAGTCTAACAAGGATATTCTGTAACTCATGATCAGGACCAAGCAGCAGATCTTGGAGATGTTTAGTTTTTCTGATCTGACCTTGCCTCAGGTTAACTGGAATAAGTCTGGAAGTGACCTGTAATTTTTCACTTCAGCGGATGGCCATTACTTGAACTGCTAAGCGTGTGACTGCTGAGAGGTGCCACGCTGAACAAGAGATTATCTGCTGACATGCACACTGTTATTGACTAAAGCCAGGCAGCTTTTGTATGGCTGCGGGCTGGCACTGTTCTGGTTGGTTACAAAAGAGAGTTAGCCACATAGGTTGGTGTGGATTTGGACCCACAGCCAGCTGGCCTGTGGGCCTAAGGACTTACCTATCAGCAGGGACACCCCTGATGTCACTAGCAGGGCGAGGAGAAAACAGAAAAAATTAGAGCAGAATGGTGGCCCAGGTGGGCCAAGGGCAATTGCTATACCATGCATCCGTGTTAGAGAAACAGAGGAGAACTATACCAGAGGGGTGGCCCATAGGAGGCAAGAGCAATTGCTGTACTGTGCACCCATTTGTTTGAGAAACAGGGAAAACTATACCAGAAGGGTGACCCATAAGGGATGAGAGTGGTTGTTGTACTGTGCACCCATAATTGAACCGCAGAGCTCAGGTACGTATATTTTTTCAGGTGTTATACTTCTAGCTTTGCTATACTTCTAGCTTTGTTAAAATCTCTTTTTACTAAATCTCACTGCTATACTTTTAGCTTTGTTATATCCTCTTTTTACTAAATTTCTCTGACAATAATGATCTCTTGAGTTCAGTGCAAATAACCCCAGAGTCTGAAAGAATCCAAGATGCCTCAATAGGGAAACCTCACACTTGCACAGCCAACACGAGCACTAGATGAGCATGATTAACAGGATGAGTACAAGGATACTACTCAATTCTAACTTCTAGAGTTGTAGGAGATCACATTTGTACTTTGGAGGGAAGATGTGATAAAAAATCCTTCAACAGAGACTACACTAGTTAGGCAATGCAGGCTGAGCTCTGATATCTCACCTAGGAACCCCTTGTCTCACCCTCTGCCAATTTGTGTATTTCACAACACACAAAACTAGGCCACTGTGCACTCCTCTTCCCAAAGCTGCAGAGCTGTACTTCATGGGATGCAATCTTGCAATCTGTAGTTTGCCCTGATGAAGTTCTATACTCAGTAGATCCCTCTTTACTCCTTCTTAGGGTGCTGAAAACTCCATGAAGTATTCAACATTCCAAGTGCCATCCATAGAGAAATTAATATTTGTGATACACACTCCCATATACATTTATATGGTGTTGCTTTAGTAACCATGACCTGGGTTAACAGGAGGCTAGTTGCTCCTCATGCAGGAGAACAGAGTTCTGCAAGCGTGGACTTGGAGATACTGTAAAGCAGATCCACCTGTCTTTAAAATACAGCCAAGATTGCTGTGAACAGTCATCTTCATTCTCTAAGACAGAACGCTTCCTGGAGTTCCTGATGATACTCAGGATATGTTTCCTTGATTCTTTACACAGTATCTTCTACTAACAGCTTTACTGCAAGATTAAAATACTTTACTCAAACTTAAGGAACTGTTCATTGATCTGCCAGTCTTGTTTCTTACTCTTGGATCCCACTTCTTCAGAAGATAAAAATATATTTTACTTTCAATAGAATAGGTATTATATTTACACCTACTCTTTGCCTCCCTCTTTCTCTGAATATAAATGGTTTAAACACATTAAATAAAATGAAACCTTGCAATATTATCCTTCTGGTTTGTGAAGATTTATTGGCCTCTAATACGCCTTTCCTAAAGCACAAAATATGTTTTTATTTATTTATTTTTAACCTATCCATTCTTTTATTTACATACTATGGCAACTTTGAATCTATTCTTCCATACATTAGTGCATTAAGGCCTTTGAAATTAATCATTGTCTCTTCAACTCAAGTATCTGCCCCACAATAGTAAAAAAAGAATTCTGTTAACATTCTGAGGTGATGGAGGTACTAAAGAACTTTAGCTATTTTCAAGAGAAAAGTATCTGAGGGCCCATATTACTCCTATTTTCCTAAATTGCATTTTTAGATATATTGATATTCTTAATAGTTTTGTTTCTGTACTGATTTTTATAGTGTTGTCCTTGCAAGTATAAGTAATCCTCTCATTTCTTAACTGAACAGGAATATAACTGAAGTATGACAAAATGATGCACAAATGAATCCTACTAAGCTGATATAAATTATCCCTTATAATTTACAATTTGTATGCAGTCACCAAGGAAAATTAATACTTACTTATCAAAGTTAATTAATGTCTCATCTCTCTAAATCTAAGCGTTTAGGATTTAAAATTTGCAATCTCGTTAATTTTAAAAAGACAGTCAAGGAAGTTGTAACTTCACCTGTGAACTTTGAATCTCTGGGGTCTTGACAGAGATGGGAAACTTCTGTGTGGGGCTGCTGATGAGATGACTTCCCCGATCTACCTGCTTTGTGGTGTATGGACATACAGTGCTGTAATTCAGGTGTCCAAGTATAAGAACCTCATAACATTTGATATTCTCAGCAGCATCCTCAGCATCTGCATGCAAATACCAGCTGCTTGGTATTTACAGGACCTAGAGCAGTCCCAAACTCTTCTGAAACACCCTCCAGAAGTGTGTCAGGATACCCTATGCACCTGAGACTAGATACCTGCAGTGATGCAATTGGTTTGTTGCAGGCCCTTAATTACAGCAGCATACAATACAGCACTCTACATTGCATCTTGTTCCACGGCTAATTTGAAAGAATCATAAAATACACGTGAGATAAGCCATACCTCAACTATACCAAGGAAAGTCCCATCCTGCAACTTAAGTTTCCCTTTCTGTGAATTTAAGTGTAGTTGGATCTAATAACTTTTAGAGATCATTGAATGCACTATACTTCTTAGCTCAAACCACATTATCTTTCAATTGGTATTTTTGCACAAGATTTTACTGATGAAAATATTTGTGCAAATAGCGACATTAACAATTTAGTAAGGAATTCACCCACTTTGATGTGTAGCTTAATTTTAAACACTCTTCAAAGTTATTCATCTTACAGAGGTTATTTTGACAAGTACATACAAGTTTGAAAGCCAACCCATGAATCTGCTATCAAATTTTTGCAGCGTTCTAAACACAACAGTGTTTTGTACAGAATTAGCAGCTATGCTTAGTTCATCGTAATACATTTGTATGATGGAAACTGGTTGCGTTGATACAGTGGTAATAGAATGATATACTGACTTCAGAACTAAAACCATTTTACCTGTTTCAGAATAGTGCTGAAGGTCAGTACTAATGATCAGGAATACTTGCCACATGAGCAGGACTATCCTGTTTCTGGATGACAATAATACAACATGTGTTGTTACAGTGCACTATATGAATATACCAACATATTAGACAGTAGTTCAGAGATCTCTGCACCACATTCCTAAGGTAATATATTTGAAGGATCTAAACAACATTGATCATATGAGGACGAATTTCTTCACTGTGAGAGTGACAGAGCACTGGACCAGGTTGCCCAGAGAGGCTGTGGAGTCTCCTTCTCTGGAGATCTTCAAGGCCTTCCTGGATGCCACCCTGTCTAACGTGCTTTAGGTGACCCTGCTGAGCAGGGGAGGTTGGACTAGATGATCTCCAGAGGTCCCTTCCAACCTTACCGATTCTATAATTCTATGATCAGCACAGCTGGGGTAACTGCAAATATATGACTGATATGCTGAATGGACGCATAGGGGACATACTATTTCTAAAACTAGTTTGCTTCATTCAGCTCTAGAGAGAAAGTGTTGCACCAAACCTTATTAAAAAGAAGGAGGAAGTGAATAACCACAAAGATGAAGAACTGAGTGTTCAACTTGCATCATAAATCTATGGAGGATGTCAGTAAGTCTTTTCAGCTGTATACCCCATACACCCATACACACACACACACACACATCCATTAATCCTAAAATGTGTACAGCACAGCAAATTAAAATACAAATGTTATATCAGTGACACCCAGAAGTCACGATCATAAAGACTTGTGATCAAGAATCACCTACTAAACTAGTTTCAGAATTTCTCTGGGAAAAAAAAAAAAAAAAAAAAAAAAAAAAAAAAAAAAAAGAAAAGAAATGACTTTGTTCAAGTCACTTTCACAGAGGAAGCAAGTTTCAGAATAAAATAAGAAACAATATTGGTCCCCAAACTAAGCCAATCAGCTACCACCTTGGCTATTAATACTTTGCATCCATTTAGATGTAATTTAGAGGCTACTTCCCTAAAAGTCGTAGTACCTGTTACACAGTAGATACATGTATTAGCATCACAGAGAAAAACATTCAGTAAAGGAAGAATTTGCTGACATTTATCATTGAATAATTCAGGCTGAAACGGATTTCAAAAGATCTCTAAATCAACCTTCTCCTCAAAGCAGGCTCAACATTAAATTCAAATCAACTTTTTCATGTCTTTGTTCAGCAGGATTTTGAAAGCCTAAAAGGACAAGGATGCCACAGTCATACTGGGAAACACGTTTCCACAGTTTATTACCCTCAAAGTGTTTTTTTCCCCCTAATACCTAGTCAGAAACTGCCCTGTGTCAATTTATTACCCTTGTCTCTTGCTGTCCTACTGTGCACCGGAGCAAAGAGCCCCACTCAGTTTTCTTGGTAGCTTCCTCATGGATATTGGGAGGACTGTCTCCTGGAGGAGGTACCCCCTCAAAGCCACCTTTTTGCAGGCTCCCCAGGCTGCATACACACAGGCACTTCAGGTGGGCCCCTACTCAGCCTGTGTTGTACAGGCTAAGGGCTCTCACTCACATTACACTGCGCCATATACTTACCATCCCTCACCTCCATTCTGCCATATATTTTCTAAGTGCTGTCATCGTCTCCCAACATACTTGATTTAAAATGACCCTCACTAGATCCAGAAGACAAAGATGTGTTTACCTACCATTTTCAAATGGGTTTCACATCTCAAGAGCGATCCTCACTCCTCTAGTGGCCCATAGACATAAAACCTAACCACTGCCCACAACACCGCACGTATCCTGCAGTTAACTCACAGGGTACACCCACTCCTGCCCAGGTATTTCCTCTTCACCTGTATGTGAACAAATAAGTTATCTATTCATTTTGACCCAAGTCCCATGGTTGCCTGTTTAGTGAGTGTTAGTTGACCCTAGTTAGAATAGCCTTATTGGATAATAACAGCGTAGATCTAATTGGGTTAAAGTGTTTTTAGACACGATTTAATTTAGGCTGTGATTAGTCTTTTGCTTCGTATAGTATGGTATTTTTTTCTGTGATTTTAATGTTTTTTATGGAGATAAGAAGATTTGGTAATAACTAATCACACTTTCTGAGCATGTAGGTTTGTACTTAATGCAACTAATTTTTCTTTTGTTTTGATGTATTTCCTAAAGCTGCCTTGAAGCTTTACTAATTCCTCAAACAGATTTTAAACATGAATGTCAAAAATTCCAACATTTAATGACTTGCTGCAGACAGGCTACGTATACATACCACATTTTTTTCCATAGACCAGATTAAATACTTTCCATTTCTTATGTTCACACTTCAACCTACTCTGACTTTAGATACATATTGCCAGTTTAAGCCACACTAGTTATTAAAGGCTGAAAATTCTTGCTGCAATTTACCATGATATTTACCTGAATCACAGTTCATAGTAGTCTGTCAGGACATATCAACTCTTTCAACTTCCTCTGGGATAAATATGCTCAAGACTAACTCAGACCAGTATCTCTTAACATTGAAAAAGTTTTTAATGCAATATTTCCTTCTGTTGAAGCAGCAGTGCAGAGTAATTGCCAATCACGGAGTTGCTCAAGAATTATGATGTTTTATAAATTTCTGTAATATTAAGACAACTGTGTATGTTTCGTAAGCTAATTCTAATGTAATATGAATGATCTATCTGAGCTCCAGCAAGACAAAGAAATTGGTAGTTATAGTAAGGAGAAGACATTATGTGTTTTTATTTTCTCTTTCACTTTCTCCAAGCTGGACCTTCATCTAGAATCCCTAGGGAAGGAGGAAAAAAAAAAAAAAAAAAAAAGCAACAGAAAGTTATATATAGATTTATAGAGAGAATATGTAAAATACGAAAAATTTTTCTTTGGGTCAGATATTAAATTTCACTTTAAATAAAACTTTTATTTCCACTTTTCTCATTGTCATTTTTTTGTAAGCTCAGGCATCATGATGCAAAATCCCACATTTGTTTTCTGTTATACTTTTATATAAAAAACTCTGCATTGCTTTCCAGAGAGCTTAAGAACAAGTTATACTGTAACCCAGATTTATCTGTCTATCTCACTATCTATATTTTAATGATCAGAAGTCTTGTGACAGCTTTCTTTCCCCCACTTACTTTTAAAATAGAGTGGCCACTGTGGGATAGAGCTTCACTTAGTCATCCAGATGTATTTTCAAAAATTCAACAAGCATCAAAAGTACCTATAGGTTGGGCCAGTATCAAGGGAACTGCTGCTATTACTGAGTTAATATCTACTGCAACAGTATCTACTTGGCCTGGTGCTAGCAGTTTTCTGATCATCCATGTCAGCAAAGTCTCTGGAGCTATCTAGTCTTACATCATTATTTAATGACCACAAGGGGAAAAAATTAGCTTTTCTTATGCCTACTATCAAGAATCCTGCTGACACTGTCAGTTGTCGAGGCTGAATTCAGCTACCAGCACCCTTTTACATATGCAAAAGCAGGGTAATTCACTCATTCATACTATTGTTTGAAAAGAAAAATTCAGCCTTACAAAATGATCTCACCCTTTCTTTATCATCTCTTCAGGTTTTGCAAGGGAACTGACCTACCTATTGTGTCCTCCATGTGTCTGGCAGAGAAATAAAGAATTAGATTTTTAACATCTCGTAAGGTCGAGTTAAGCTTTGCCTATTCTAATTGTTCCTTCAAATCTGATAATCTTTGTAGCAAAGATGGGACTACTGAGGCACACCCACAGTAAATCTCTGATCTGTTCTGGTCTGGAAGGACTTAAAAAATCTGTCACAGGGAACTGTAACAATCCAGATGCCACTGGAATGCGCAAAGCTTACGTGCCATTCACATCTGAAATATAAATCAGTTTTACAGAGTAACTTCACTTCTCCTTCTGAGTAGCCTAGAAGACTCTTAGTATCTTTAAAATCGTAAACTGGCAGGACAAGGTTTATATCTGAGTATGATTAGTTACTAAATGAAAGAAAGTTTTCCTAATTAGGTCAAGGCTTTAGTCATTGCCATAATATAACTAATTATACATTCACATCCACAGCAACGAAGAATGAAGGCTTTATTGGCAGATTGGCATGATGGTCACAAACTTCAGCCACTTCAGTATGAAGTGTTACATAAGATAACCCTAAAAATACTACTCATGCAAAATGTTAATCCAATTTTCTTCTTATAATGTAAATGTACTAAAATATGTCTCATTCAGTTTGTTAACATTCCATTGCCTTTGAATATAGTTCTCACATAGCTAACACCATCTGTTTACACCCAGACACTTTCCTTCCATTCAGCCAAGTTGAAAGTATCAGTAAAAACAGTCTATGTAGGAAAAAGAAACATGCTGATACATATACACACTAACAGAAGAGCCATTCTTAATATTACTTTACTAAGAAGCAAAAAAATGAGCTTCTGCCTTTGAAATTCATTAGTGGCTAACATGGAAAAAAAAATCTTGTACACATCTGGAACTTGGATCAAAGCCAAAGGCAGAACTTCCATTTTGTTCCATATATAAACATCATGACCCTGATTCTATATGCTAGAGATTATATTCCAATTTCAAAAATTTTTCTTTCTTGAGAGTTCAAAATTTGTTCACATCAAAAAAAAATAGTTTGAGAAAGTAAAGGATCATTATTACATCACATACATAAAATTCCTGTCCTCTGGCATAATGACACTCATGTTTCAGAGCTCACCTTCCACAAACTGGAAAGTGAGGAAGAGTCATTTGGTTGACTCCTTTCTTTTCCTGTTTACCCTGATGAAGTTTGTCATCATCTGTGATCCTCTCTTCCTGATTAAAAGAAAAGCTTTATTCATCACAAAACTTTGTATTCTTTTCTTCCATGTTAAAATGCTTTTCCAAGTCATTGTCATACATTATTTAGCTTCTGCCACTGACCCTAACTGTCTAACGTTTTAGCTAGTCACAATTCTCTTGAAGTAGTAGACCAAAACCAACAACCAGAAAACAACAACCAGAAGGGTGCCTCCAGAAAAAGACAAACTAACTGTACTGATACATAAATCTTCCTTTCTTGGCAAGTAAGCATTTACACAGGCATCTTCATTTACTCAAGAGTCTTGCTATTGCTCTGAGGAAAGGACCAAAAGCATCCTCTGGAACTCTACAGGTCCCACTAAAATTTTTGCACGTGGCCTGTATTGATTTCTCGCCTCAGTTGCATTCAGTTTGGAAGCCAAGGCACGTAAGTAATCAGCAGCCCTTTGGATCAGTTGCCCTTTTCCAAAGTCTGTTTCCCAGACTTTCACTTGCAATTCACACAAAGGAACCTGTGCAGAGATGGCTAATAGGAACAAACATAAAAAATGTATAGCCTGCCATATCAAAAAAGTATTTGTTGAGACTAGACAATTTTCAGAGAAACTGTTCAGGATTTACAAGCTAGAAGTGAGTTAGTGCTGGAGTATTCTTAAACATCTTTCTTTTAAATCGAGCTGCGGAGCTGGCTATAATAAGGAAAGCTGAAGTGAAATAAATTTCCACTGTCATATAACTGATCAATAGCTCATGTATTGACCAGTCACATTCCATGAAATTAGGGTTCTTATACTATGCCCCTATATATTGACTTTGCTATGAGTTTTGTGTCACTCTTGTATGTACTAAATTTGTACCTCGGTGTTGAAAATGCTGGCACTGAGGAGAGAAAGGACTTCCAGTTTAAAGCATCATTTGAATGTGCCATCACTAGTCAGAAAAGGGATAGTTTTGTTCAAGTGTTACCCATGTTTCCTTTCTGAATTTTTAAATCACAAAGGTTTTTTCAGTGAAGTGGCTTTGTCATAAAGCAATAAAATGTTAGTGAATCTGATTAACTAGCTATTCAGGTTGATATATCCTGATTCAGGTGTATATTAACTTTTTTTGCATATGATCCACAAAATTGTAATGATTTTTATTTTCAGACAACAATACTTTGAATTCTTTCACCAATTATTGTTTTATATAATAGAGAGCAAGAGTAATTCTGGGTGTCTGAAGATGGTATGAGCCAGTACTGTAAATTTAAGAGAAAAACAAATCACACAAATCACAGATATCAAGCACTATGGAAAGAAGTTTTCTCTTCTGGAAAAAAAGAAATACATGTACATATACACACATAAACACACACTCCAACTGAACAACTAACGTGGAAAAATAACACTAACTTTTTGAGTCTAGTTTTCATATGCACTTCCCAAAACAGATAGCAGTACTTCTTTGAGGAATTTAATCTACTGATAGCAAGGGCAAGCAAAAGATATATGGCAATTTCCCAGTGTCCAGCTGATAACCAGATGACTGTTTTCTCAGATACTTACAATAAGCTTCAAAAGGCAATGCTCCAGTGACAGGACATAGGAGATGTGACTATTCTCAACAATGCATCGCTATTTATTGACTGACTGGCCAAATATGCAGCAACAACTTATAGAATGGTTTGGAGGCCAGAATGATTTCTATACAGTGCTTTGGTTGAAAAGCTCATTTTCTTCCCAGAAAGGTTATTTTTGAAGTGTCATTCTGAATTCCCAGATCACTGCTTGAGAATACATTTCCATGTTACCACAAACTAAAGGGGCAATATAACCAAAAAGGGAACTTGACATCTGCCATTTATAAACAGAGGTATTAAGATAGAGGTCTCTGCCGATACCATGGTTAAAAACCCAAATCAAGAAAAGAAACTCAGGCTTTGACCTGAGGCATTCTTTTAATAAATTGTGCTGCATTTTCAATGTGATAACACTTCATGTGAAGCCTGCTATTAAGAAGAATCTATTCATGTTTTTTTCTAATTGCAAATCTTTTCAGTCAGCTTATGTTTATGGATGACTTAAAATACATTAAGGGAAAAACTGTCTAATTATAATTTGTGAAAATAGTTCGGGAGAGAAAAGCACTCCTATATTGAATGTTATTAGACAGGAAAGACATGCATTTTGATTTTGTAACACCTTTATTGCCAGCGATGTATGTGCATGACACACAGAGACCTTTCACTAAATAACTTACACATTTCTTTATACTTTAAGTGGCTTATTCAATCCAGTTTTCAAAGAAAATACCATTGTTTTAAAGTACCCTATAATTAAATGTTTCATTGTCACAGAGATTCACTGTTAATCACATATCGACAGTTGATAAAAGTTTTCATTATAATGTTCAGTACTGGTTCAGTACATAGACTGCTATCAATCATACCTGATCCAAAGGGACAGTCAGTCTTTGCCAGACACCAAATGGTAAATGAATCTCCAAAAGACAGAGACATTGGAGGGCTTTCCTTGGGGTGACTGGATCAAGGTCATTCTTAAAAAGAAGAAGGTATTAGTCTTCTTTTTTTTTTCTACTTTTCAAAAAATGATAATTTTCAGAACCTTTTATAGAAGAATTCTTCATTAATGCATTTTATGACCCTTATTTTATTTCTCAGCAAATTTTAATGATTTCAAAACAAGTAAAAAATTACTTTCTGTTAAATTTACAGAAAATCCTGCTTATAGAATAACCATTCACCTCCAAGTGCCAAAACTGAAGAGTTTCAAATGACCTCTGTTATTTTATTTTATTTTTTTTTTTAAGTTAACATAAAATTTCTACACTATGTCCAATTAAGGAACAGGAATTTTTGCAAACTGTCATTTTCACTGGATAGAATAAGTTGTGTGTTGTCATAGGTCACTCAGAGAAAGCCACTAGTACAAGTCAACTCTTGTACTAGTTAGCAAATTTGATATTTATCTTTTACAGTCAAGACTCAGAAGCCTGCAAACAGCTGTTATTTATGACATGTTAATTTCTCTCTGTAACAAGACTAGAAGAAAAATATATATATAATTTATAGGAATGCACATTTAGACTCCTGAGTCTCGTGTAGAAGTCATACATTTCAGAGCCAGGATCCTTCTTATTGTGGAACAAAAGGACCAAAGCGAGTTGTCCCATGAGATGCGAGGTCTGTTGAGAACACCACTTTTACACTGAAGGCAGAGCTACAAAGTACGGCCTTGTTCTCTTGGACTCACTGAGATACACATTGCACACTCCCTTGAGCTGTTAAACAATTCAGGATATTCTATCTTTTTGAACAGCATAATGGAGATAAAATTAATCTTTCTCTATTTGAAGAATAATTGGTGATTAAACTCTTCCCAATAATCCAACCAGCCAGTGTGTATAATACTGCGCAACAGAAAAATCTTTCTTGTCCTAAAAAGTGATCATCTTGTGATATGAAGCATGAACTTTCATTAGACTTTATTTAACTTACACAGCTGTGATGTTAGACGTATTTCAAGTCTACTCATCCTGTTTTACTCTATGATGTCTTGAAGAATGAATTACATATTCATAAGCTGATTTGTATACTACAGGAGGTAGATTTTCTTTTTAGATCCCATAAAATTACTGCCAATCCATTTAAGCATCATTTGTTCTTTTATACTGCATCAGAATATAAAGATACACAAAAAACCAGTCAGTATATACTTAATAATTCTGCATATCCAAATTAACTCTTCTTGATTTCTTACTCTTATGCTGTTAGGTAAGCATATATATTGGTGACTTAACATGCAAAATTACTTCTATTTCCCTCCTCTAAGCCATGTCACATTTTCAAACTGATTCTTCTTGAAAATCAAGAACTAATTATATTGCACACTGCACTTCTTAGCTGAATTATTCACAATAATCCCTCTGTCACTTTTTCCTTGAAAGCTTCCTAAACATTCAAAACTCCTTAGCATTTCTGAAAAGTTTAGAACACTTCTGTAAAGATACACTGCCTTTACACTGATCTAACATGAACTTCATCTCCTTCTAGTCTATATTCCTGTGCCTGCATCCATTCATCCAATGCTTAATAACAGAATAAAATTTAAAAAGTGTTAGCATGATTATCTCTTTTCCATTTTTAAATCTAACGAACATGTAAGCAAAAAGGCTAGTTGAAGTGAAGTTCCTAAAAACACCAAATAAAAGACACTTCTTGCACAGACAGCGTTCTCTATAGTTGCTTGCACGTAGTTCTCCACCTTGTTTATGGCAGTATTAAAAAACAAGACCACTTCCTTACAATCTACACCAACAATACAGACAGCAGAGGCTCCTTGATTAGTTTCTTAAGATAGACTATGCCAATAAAATCAACTTTGCCAAAATATTAGCCTGGGAATCAGGAAAAATTAGAATTTCCAGGTCTACAAAGCACCTTCTGACCCTAGGTAAGTCTCTTTTTCCTGCTAACGTAATGGAAATGAAGATGCACTCCTGTGGAAGAAAGACGGTAAAAAGAGTGTCTTAAAGAGTTAAGAGTTTTAGAAAAAGTCTTCCTAGTAATAAAAACATAATTAGATATGTAAATTTCCCAAAGTATTAAACATTAACCTAATTCTTTTTCCACTCAGGCCACTAACTATTTTACGAGTAAGGTTATACCATAACTGAGTGCTCCTTTAAAAATAAATAAATAAATAAATAAATAAATAAATAAATAAATAAATAAATGCTGTCTGCATCTCTGCATCTTTTCGAGGAGCTGGAGAGTATTTTCTTTACAGAAGTACATTCTACACATTCAGCTCCTAGCCTATTCCATGAGTAATCACATTTCTATCACTGAATCAAGGGAAGTTCACGAGAACAAATCTACAGAGGTACCTTAAAGTACTCGAAAGCAGAGTAAGTTAAAGGGCTAAGTCTCAAATGAAGATAAATGCACTCAGTAATCTCTAAGGGAAAAAATATGTATTACTTCACATCAGCTTGTGATCTACAGCCTTACTTTTAATGTTTATCCGTATCAATAGTACTTCTTCCCTCTTTCTAAGTTTTTTAAGGAATGTGATAAAATTCTGAGTCTTAGAACAGCAGACCTCCAAAGTCTGAGATGATTTCCAGCAGCTTCTGCAGTTATTCCAAAGTATCTTCCAGTCACCATATTATTTATACAGTAAATTAGGCAGTAAAAATCTGTGTGTCTGAATTTGCCTATATCCTCTATGCTTTACCCCAGATTCAAATGAAAGATGGAACTATGCAATTACTATGGAAAGTCTGCAAGGATGAAATAGTTAAAGAAATTACTTCTATCATTCTTACCCATGTGAATTACTGAAACTTTGGCTGACAACACCTGACAACCCAAGAGAGATGTAAGTATATAAAAAAACCATCTTCTATCCATTTCTTCTAGACATAGAGCAATTGCAGAAGAACAAAAATTGCAACAGCTGTCATTTTTATTAATAGTCATCAGCTCATAGTATCCAAGACAGTATGACGTAATTTTCTTCTATATAGAAGCAAATTAACTATGGTATTTACATAGGACAAAGTGATTTCTGAAGGGTCTTTTTATCCCTTCAAATAGGATAGCTCTTATTTGTAAGATAAGGAGATAAGTTAGAAGCTCATGTGCTAGCAATGAAGAAGCGAGCTGCAAACCCTAGGCTTGAAGCTCTAGGAAAATGAAAAGATAGAGGCTTAGAGCACTCGGCTCATTTATACACAACATTTATACCTTGTTTATACACAAGGATACTCTCTGGGACTGAGTCACAAGCCAGAGCGCTCCACTGCAGGAAAATGTGAACATCTTCAGAGTATTAGAGTGGGCTCTTCACACAGGCTGAACAATCTGGCCAAGAGTAAATCAAGTATGCTGCAACTTAAACAAGTATCACAAGCTTATTTGGACAGCATAGATGTTCTGAGCACAAATATAACATGGCTTAAAGCTAGCAATGTGGAAAAAAACAAAAACAAACAAACAACAACAACAACAACAAAAAAAACCTCCCACGTATCTCAGAGCTTATTTTCCTGTGCCAATACTCACTTTTAATACATATATTTTAAGCAACAGTAAAAATAATCCATGAAGCTAAGACCTATATTAAAATGTGTAAGGTATTTAATTCATTAATATCAGTGGAGATCCAGCACAAAAACACCTCTGAGGATCTGGACTGAAGCGCTCTCTACCTTCAAATCATATGAGAAATCTGCTATAGAGCAGGCACTTGAGCATAGCTTCTAGTTCAGGGTCTTAGCAACAAAATCATCTCCTTTTGTTCAGCAAATAAAATTATGCATTCTTAATTTAAAAGTTGCAATTCGGCTCTTTTGACTGAAATATCAGCAACGAGAGTGGAGTGGTAGATGAGGGCAATTTTTTTACACAAATGTTCTAATACCAGCATTCTCAAGCAACTGGAATTTTGAACATTCAGCATATAAGCAATCAGTGTTGTTTTTAATTCTTCAGACACAGGTCCTCTCTGTGGCAAAGGAACAATGCACCATCTGTGTATAAGCTTGACACTAATTGCTAGTACAACAAACACTAAAGTTGATTATCCAGCCAGACTTACAAATTATAATAAATACAAGTAAAATTGAAGACAGCCTTCATATCCCCCCCCAACACACTTCACCACCTATTAAAATACATAATAATTGATACAAAATAAAACTTTTTTTTTTAAATACAATTGGTCACAATTATCTTGAAGAAATTCAGTGTGTCATTGGTCCACATAATCCCTCCCTGATCATAAGCAGTAAGCATGATAGGATTCAAAGGGAACATGATTTTTTTTTTTTTTTCAGACAGCGGGAAATTAAAGTCAGAATATGAGAAATCCTTTTAATAAAACAGAAATTTGGAAGATGTTCTCCTGTCTAACTTTATCTATGCCTGTAAGACACATTTGTACCTGCTATCTGTTTTCTATTAACAAATGTTTATACCAGCATCATTTTGGCTTAACTTAGTCCAAGTGTGACTTAAGGTGACTGGGTAACATCAAGGCACTCCATCCTGAAAGGCATGCCAAATCTATAAGCCAGGACCCTGGAATACTGTAGTATCCCAGAGGGCTGCAGCTCCCCAGCATTCAATGCACCCAAAAGGTAGGCAGCATTTAAATTGCATGGGCCAAGTGGAGAGCTGCTGCCGTGGGGGCTAAGGGAAGCAAGTGCATCTCCTAGCGACTGCTATTGACACTGAAAAGTCTTTGGTGCACTACGAGGGTGCACACACGAACCCCCATGAATGCTATGTGGAAAACACACATGTAAAGTACAGCATGCACGTTGCCATCAGGGCCAGAAAACGAATTCTAGCCAACCTCATTTACAAATGGAATTGTAGTTTCAGTAACGTGGAAGACCACTGAAAAAGAAGACTGAAAAGCAAGTGTTGAATCAAAATTATTGAGTCTGCCTGAAAATTAAAGCCTCTACCTGTTATCCTGTCAGGCATTATGCTGGTCAGACTGAGTGATATGATCTGGTCATTGACATTAAAATTTAACACACTTTGTTTATCATTAGTGATATTCAAATATGGATATAAATATTTAATACCTGTGTGGCAAAAATTTCATATTAATATTGGAAAATAGGACTAAAAAATTTTTAAATAAAATATAGGTAACAATATAAACATAAAAATAAAATATAGAAAAATATCCAATGTCTGTAGATTCAAGCAACCTGTTGTTACCTATATGAGCATGTAGAAAAATGAAACATAAGTTAGCATCCTCAAATGTTTGAACAGGACATTTTAAAGGATTATGATGTCAAGAAGAGTTACAGGAAAAGGGGAAGATTTTCAAAGGACTAATGGAAGTTAAGTGACTAATAACCCTTTGCATACCTCCAGCACTCTCTATTAAAGCCTACTTTTAAAGCCTACTCAGATCTGAGCCCAGTTTTGTTATTTGGGACCTGCAGTTTGTGAAGTGACAGAACGGTATAGGCCACTCAACAAATGGCTGATGCATTAGTTGAATTCTTTAACACAGCATACGTATCTGTTTCCCTGCATAATGGTCTCTGTTGGGGATTGATAACACAGCTGAGCCAAAGTGAAGTTAGCAGAGCTTTCTGGTCTCTCTCCCTACAAACCAGTACCCTGTGTGAACACGGCCAAGTTAATGTAAAGTCCTAATTCCCCCACTGCCCAGAGCAAGAGCCTGTGGGAACGTGCTGGGGCTCTCCCTGTTCCTGTACATGCGCTTCTGTTTGTCTGAATACCCCCTGGCGCACTGGCTTCACTGCTGCACTGTTAGTAAGCAAGATTGTTCAGAAATCCATGTGCGCGGGTGTATTTAACCAGGCCTGGTCTTTGCTTCTCACATTTTCTACTTTGTATTTCTGCACACCCTTTGGGTCTGCAAATGGCAAGACTCTCTCACGTTGTACTCATCACTAAATCATCACACTCTCAAATTCATGAAATTTGTGAAACGCACTGGAGAGAAAGTTTCAGTGATAATTTTTCCCTTTCAGATTGCCTTCTCCAGTACAAAGGTGAGGCTCTGAGCTGGTACTGTATTGGCCCAAATGAGTTATTTCATGAGTTATTGATACTGTACAATACCAATTTAGGAAAATGTCCCATTATAATATTGTCAGCATTGTCAATACAGATTAGAAGATTAGAAAGAAGATTAGAAAATAAAAATTAATCACTATATTTTTCCAATGTGTTCACATTATCTATTTATTCTCCAAGTAAAATTGGAGAATATTTTAACCTACTTCTCAGTCTTTCCCTACTACTCTTTTCTTGAAGGTTATAGCAGTGGAACTTAAAAATCACCTGGTATTATTATGACATTTGTGTCAGTAATATGACATAACTACTTTCTCAGAACTCAAAACATGCCTTCTGCAGATAAGAAAAATGTTGTTTATCTTTTTGAAAAAAAATGGATCACTATCATACATACATTACTCAAATTTTATACATTTTTCATTTGAAAATTTTTACTACATTTTCATAGTCCACATTTTCATATAGCTTCCTCCTGTAAGATATTTTTACACTATGACACATCATCACAGAACATTTTTAAGTACATTATTTTATTATTCTTGATTATATCTTATTTATTTTGTGGACAATGAGAGGTTTGGCGAGCTGCAAAATTGTTTTAGGATTGTTCTATGCATGTTCTAACTTTCTTCCACGATTTGCGGCCACAGCATTGTTTAAGAAGGACACTTACTTACAGGCAACTTCATCCATTGTAAAACACATTACCAATATATGGATTGTCTTGTAATAGACATAGTCTAAAGTCTATAAGTGATGTATAATTGTTGTATACTGCAACTCAACCATCAGTGTCTATTTTTAAAATCTCTGTGTGGCATGGTTTATTACTGCAATCATTTCCTCTTTAGCTATATTTAGCTGGGAGAGTTAGACAAAATGGGTGTTTCATCTCTAGCAAATCTAGAAAACCACCACTGATTCATGCATTGTGTCTTAGATTTGGTTCAAAATGACAGCAAGTATGAAATAATAATTTATTTCTCAGGACATTAAAAATTCACCAACCTCCCCAAACTCTTTACAGTATGGGGTTCTCTTGAAAGGTGAAGCATGATTTCCATGCTTCTGAAACAGCAGCCTTACAGACTAAAGATTAGGTCCTGATGCAGCATGTGAAAAACAGTGGCTTTGTTTTTATGTAAGCTCTTGTGCTAGAAAAAGCTAATAAATCAAAGACAAATGATTCAGAAATCATTCAACCTGTCACAGCATAAACTTGTTACAAAAGCAGCATATTCCGGAACTATAGC
This sequence comes from Rhea pennata, assembly GCF_028389875.1. Classification (NCBI taxonomy): domain Eukaryota; kingdom Metazoa; phylum Chordata; class Aves; order Rheiformes; family Rheidae; genus Rhea; species Rhea pennata. The sequence continues at coordinate 82,099,895 of NC_084664.1, read as the reverse complement.
AAATCCTTCCTTTTTAATTGGAACTCGAATCACCTTGACCTTTCCTAGCACAGAGCAGAGTGCCCCTCTGAACCAACGGCAGCATCTGCATCCTCATTCCATTTTAATCAGAGCTCAATTTGGATTTCTATGTCTCGGCAATCAGTGCATTGCAGAGCAAGGAAACTGCAGAAATAAATGAGATGTTGCCTTGTTCCAGCTGATTAAAACATGATTCAAGGTGACTTTTAGGTGACACTACAAGTTGTCAGAAGAGCAGTGTGCTTTACTTTATGAAGGGGAAAAAAAATGTGTGAAGGATGTTTATTTCCCCTATCTGAGGTAAGTGACAGAGTTGAAATGAGAGCAGTGGTGTGTCCATGAAAATATATCAGTGCTTAAAGAATCTTATTATTAGGCACAATGGAAACTACATCTTGGATAAGCCTCCCATACTGTGGGTAATTATCACAAGCCAGAATGCTAATTGCTTTTCGATCTGCTCTGTGCCTCCAATGAGTCTTGTTGAGGGCTACTGGGGCTGTACCAGACACCAACACGTAATGAGACTAAGTTTATCGGAGTACAGCATCAGCTATTATTAAGTGAAGAACAGGAACAACATGCTTTAAAGTGGGAAAAAAATCTAAGAGCAAGAGGAGAAATAAACTAAAAATTATTTTCATTATACTTTTTTTTCCCAGATACTAAGTAATTGAGTCTTCATCACAAAAGCAGCTGGGTTTGTTGCTTCTTTAGGTAAAATGATGAGTGCTTATAAATAGGCACAAATATTTAAACATAGAACAAGATGGAAGTCCATCCATCACCTAAGAATTCCATAACGCAATTTTGCTGACTGATAAGACCAGTATGACTGGTAAAAAGCTGTAGGGGGGCAATCTACACATTTTTCCACCTTCTCATGAAAAGCAACTAAAAAGAAAAGCTTGGAAATTATTTTCTGGAACTACTTGTCTGCCGAGATACATTTTAGTCTACCTCCTCAGACTTCGGGAAATATATGGGATGCGAAATATAGTTTGTGCAGAAAGCCTAAGACGCTAAAAATGATCTTTCTGAAGAAAAGAGAAAACATTCCAAAATTTTAAGGTTTTTTTCCCCCTTTAAAGTATATGCCTTCATATAATTAGATCTTTTCTATATGAAGATATTAGTCATAAATTCAAAGAACGAGGTAGACAATTTTCACAGAGTATGATTAAAACATGATTAGATATAATGGTCATTTTAAAGACAGAACAAACAGTGCAGTCACTCTCTATTGTATTGCCCCATATTGTATTGCAAGTCTGCAGAAGAGTGAGAAACAGAAACCAAAGGACACCGCTTCCCATCCTGTATTTAATACAGGACCATTCTCTCCTACAAAACAACTCTAGCACCTCTGCATAAAGGTGAGTACAACGAAGTCTTGGCTACTCCAGAGGTTATGTATTGCACCTGCATGTACTCACTTTTGCTTCTTTCACTAATCCTTGATATAGACAGGATAAAAAGAAATAATTATAGTGATCAAGGGAAGAGAAAGATTTTGACCTTGGCTCTGCAAAAAGTCTTGCAGTTCTCTGTGGTGACAATTTCAAAAGCTGAGGTCAAAAGAGTAAGAACAGAGAACACAAATAAGACCAGTATGTTACAGATCTCAATAGCAGTAACACTAAATACAAGTCACAATAGTTGTGAAGGTGAAAGCAAACGTGAGTAAAACAAGTGAGCAGATTATATTGCAAAATTTGAACACAGATAACAGTATTTGTGTGTGCATGCATGTGTTATTCATCTTTAAAAGAAAATATCCTGCCATTCCTAGGTTACCATTTAAAACAAATAAGACAGCTTGAAACAATGACTTTAAACCTAATGTTCCTGCAGTCCTAGAGTCCTAGTGGTTCACGAAGAAAAGCAAGTCTGTTATCAGTAGGCTTCTTTGGGCACAAAGCTATCTGGACTGCCTGTGAAAAACATTTTGGGGTCCAAAATAAGACAAACAGAAAAGTAAATCAAAAAATCCACAGATTTAAGTATAGAAAATAAACATTAAGCTCTTCATCTGTTTTGAATTTTTTGTTTCTGTTGTAATCATAACTTTAATTATTTGATATCATAGATCCTAACCTCTAAATATCTCCTGTAATAGACAAACTTTATTTCTAATGAATATTTTTAACACTTGAATCATTGTATTAACCTTACATTGCTTCATCTCCAGGGCAATCTCATCATTCCCCTGAAAAGGTGACCTACTTCCAAGATGAGGTCTAACAATTGGGTTGTACAGTGACAATACTGCTTTTCTTTTCCATTTTCTCACCCTTAGTATAGTCTGCTTGCCTTAAAAATTTCTTGCCCTCATTCGCTAACTCTTTTGATCCCAGTAAACTCTTGACAGCTTGTCTTAATATCAGGTATTATGGCAAATAAAATAAATATGCCTCAGCAGTGACAATAACATTATTCTCTCCATTCTGTGTACAATTAGTCAACACAAATGTTTCATTTCATACATCATTTACCACTTCTGTAGGAATTGCAGAAGATACTGTGAATGGATTCTAAAGTGAAAATTTCATAGTAGCAGGAGATACATGATGCACATGTAAGATTCTCACTAGTTCTTTCCAGCTCTCATGTTTTTATCCATACAATGCCTCTCCTTAGGGACAAAACCTTGCAATGAAACTATAGAAACCCCACAGAAAAGAGGAAGAAAATATTCAGAGAGGAAATATAGTTGTATTATAGTATCTCTGTGTACTGTATAGCCTTATCTGACTCTTCATAACAGGAATTTGGTAAAACATTTGAAAAAGATGGATACACACCCAGCATACACACTGCAATGAAGGTATGATTTCAGCCAAAACTTAGTGCTCTTAAAGCAGCATTAAATATCTGTTATCTATTCTGTCAGTTCCATCCCCCATTATACTTTTACCAATACAGAAGGTAAGAGCAGTAGGGCTGGAAAGCCAGAGAGACCTTTTGAAATAGGTATCAACTGCAATAAGAATCTGTAAAGTTTAAAGAGTTTCTCTCCAAAGAATTCAGCTGAACTTGATCTAAGCTGGTTTCACCTGCTTCCTCTCCAGTTCTGCTGACCACTTCAACTTGGCAAAGAGATGATGAATCGGCTTAAAATGGAAATGGTTAAGTGAGAAGGATAGTTTTCTCTGTCTGTCCTCTGCTTCTCCCTTATTTTCCAAGGAAAATATCAAACAGCAGTGATTTTTGGATACCATGAAAAAAATAAAATTCTGCTGACCTCTAAACACATATTTTCTTTTATCCATCTCCTGCACATAATTATCTTGGAGGTCCTGAGTCACTCAAATTCACACATAAGTGCTTATGGCACCTTCTCCCCCCCCCCCCCCCATCCCCCGCTTAACTGGACCATACTGTGGCCATGCTAATCTTTTGGTAGTTTTGGTAGCAGCTCTGGTTTCCATCATGGACTACAGTCCAAACTGGAGTCAGTGTAAGAGAATTTTAAAAGTCTCTGCACACAAAATGTTTGAAGCACACCTGAGTTCCTGCTGGGGACCTTGCATACTTGTTCCTATTCATTTCTGAGCTGCACTGTTTGCCACTTTGGTCAGCTTAACTGACGACGGAAGGAAGAGCAAGAGGAAATAGACAGGCACTTACTTTAGCCAGGCATCTGCTTCCCATTTATTTCTCATTGTATTAACCTTCCCTTTCATGCTGTGGCATGGTGGGTTTTGAAACTGTTTGGACACTGGGTGTTTCTATCAGACTGCCAATGCTGTGGTACACTTACTGTCAAGCTAAAATTACAGTCACATAACATTGCTTGATGGGAGTAGTGAGCTAAAAGGCTATTAAGGGGAAGTAGTTTACTATCTCTCTTCTCGCCTTGGTACCCTACGGTCAGAGTCTTCTCCCAGTGAAAATTCCTCTAGAAGTAAGTGGTGTGTAGGATTTAAAGACACCACCAAGGTGGAAACCACCTTGAGTACTCCACTTCACTTCAACATGACACAATGATTCAGAAAGTGAATAAAATGGTCTATTACGCAGTGCCACCCCAGTGATTTCAGCCCAAGTTACCTTAGATGTTACTAGACAAACTAATTAGAATCTACTTCTAATTTTTCTGAGTTTTTACACACAACCTAGGTATAGGATTAAGTCAAACAAAATCAGGCATGATTTATGCTTTACTGGATTTTGCCTTAAACTGCCTATATTTGAAACTAATTTCTGGTTTACAGGGAAAGTCTAATTCCTTATAGTGCTCTGGCCAAACCAACAGTCAGAGACAGGCATCTTCAGAGGGTAGTTCAGAGAAAACAATACTCCTATTTACCATAGTAACCATGCTCTATTGCATTTTGCAAGCTCTCACTCTTCTCCATTAAACACATAGGTTATCAAGTTAAATTGCCAACACGGGCATCAAAATGAGATATTTCAAATTAGACAGAAGTGTATGTTACCCTTTACCGACCCTTTCTCTGCAGAGCACCTTAGAGGATGTGACCACATCTCCCAGCCCAGCTTCCAGCAGAGTGCAGATTATTTATGGAGTCCTTCATAAACCTCCTGCTGCTGGTGTTTGGGGATTTTAGGCAACAACACAGCCTCATAGTTCAGTAAATAAGAATATCCCCATGAGTAATAATAAAACCCAGGCCTTGTATTAAATCAGTGAACTGTGTCTCAGGCCTTGTCATGTTTTGAGCTTGTTTTAGCTGAAATAGCAAACTGTCCAGTGGTCAGGTAACTAATGTATAATTTATTTTAGCTTTAACTTAGATTTGTGCAACTGTATGATTATATCCTAAATAAATTATACTGCATTATGACACAGATCTAACAAAAGTAAGTGTCATTGCGTGACTAAATTTGCAGGCCAATAAGAAAGGAAACTTTAGCAATGGACTGTTAGAAAACTGCTTAAAATAAGCCTCTGTGGACCCAAGACTGAGGAAGAAGATCCTTAACATCAACATCTTACTCCTAGCAAAGAGTATGGGATGCTGACAACTCACCTTAATAATACATTGTAAAGGTAAGCATAACACTAGAGAAGAGTCTCTATGAGAAGGTTTCTATGTACTATTTATTAGGAATTAGCAGTAACTGGATACTTTGGACTATAATCATTAGCACCTTTGTAACTGGACTAATAATGTCTTCTGTTATTCTTTTGTTTAAACTGCCAAGGCTTTGATTAGACTATTAATCTTTGCACACACACTGTATATAAACTGAGTTTCTTTAGCCCATGGGAATTACATGGGGAACAGTGCAGTAATGACATGTGCCTAACAGTTGTTCTCCTTTTCCTTGTACTTCATAAGGCAGTGTTAAAACAGTCTACACCTTTGCTCATGTTGTCCCTCTGAGAATTTCAGTCAAAATTTATCTTATCACATAAAATGCCTACAGTACACTACAGTAGCTGTTACTATTCTATAGAGATAGCAGCATGAGAGAGGAAACTGCAGGGAACTCTAGGAGCCTTTTCAATGCAACAAAACAGAACGTCCCTTTTCAAATGCAAACTGCATGAATGTTCTCCTCCTTCAGCAACACCCTCTCACTGTGTGGATATTAGTATGGTCATATGACTTTGTTACCTCTCACCAATAGTTTTTTGAGTTACACAAAGCCTTAAAACAAAATGTAAAGAAATTCTTTGGAAGTTGTATGGGAGGGGAAAGGTAGGGGACAAACAAGACTACAACTGTCCAAGTCTTGTGCTATCTATGTGAATTTGAAGTATCTCTCTCTATCACCTATAAAGAAATCAAGAGATTTAGAATGAATTTGAAGACCTTACTAACTTTTGGAAAAAAAAATACATATTTTTTAGCAACTCACTCACATACATTACCATGAAAATTCCAAGCCCATTTTTTTTATTCCTGGTCAGCCACTGACTATGACACATTAATATGTCCTTTAATTCAAGCAAGTCAATATTTTGAAGAACCACAGAGATCAAACTCCCTGTGAGCATGATCAGGTTCCACATTCAAGTCACACAAGCTGTGTCTGTAAGGGGCCATGTAGCCCAATGCAGCAAGTTATTTCAACGTATTTCAAAACACTTTTTTTCCTGCAGCAACTCATAATATGCCCCAGAACCTGCATTATATTCCTAATTAATATTACAGGATCCTCTGTCCTTGAAGGTATATCCTGTCAAATTCACACTTATGCACTATTTTGAGCTTTTAAAAACATATAAAAGCATGTCAGATTAACAGCTGATACCAACAGGCACAAGCAATTATCAAGGTTTATCTTTATAAAGAACGTAGAAGGGAAAAATAAGCTAGCACAACTTTGAACTTTATATGTCATGAAATCTTTGCTGCTTTCAGAAATGGCAACATTTTGAAAAGGAAGGACTGTTATCTCTTTTTACACTTTGCTTTTTTAATTCTTTCTAGTGTCCAAGTTTACAAAGGTCAGGTGCCAGTCTCATCTAGAATAAGATCATTTGTGACTGATTTTGAAAGGTTACTAAGGGGAAAAACTTATGCATGAGAAGCCTCAGGGAATGCAGCTGACTCTTACTGTTTTCTAACAGGCCTGATACCCCAACGAAAAATAAAATTGCTGAATTCTTACATATATTAGGACATCAAAGCAGTCAAACCAGGACTGCCTTTTTGGCTCCATATTTTGTCACAAGTTTTCTTCAGAATCTGGTGCTTGTCAGAGATGCTTTGCATAGCACCTGGATATTATAAACACAACCAAACAGAAAATGTGTGCATTCACTGCCTACAACCCACTTCACAAGCCCAGCTTGGTAAAACAGAAAACATACCACAGTAGAGAAGCAAGGCCAGAATTCACATTCATCACTATACAACTTCTGCAGTTTTCTACTTCTTTGTCATCAGTGCTCACTGATAATCAGGGTTAACCTGCAGAGGAGGAGATGTTTTCCAGCTGTCTGAAATAAGACTAGCCCATAAAGGCTCTGAATTTTAAAGTCAAGAGCCTCACTGGGGTCCCGATGAGAAACCAGAGTTCAAATAGCTTCAACTATGTATTCACAGTAACCTGACTTGTTAAACAATGGGGCTGCTGCCCTTTTTAACCGACAGTTTCCCAGAGAACGTATATCATTCAAAAGGTATGAACTAAAGCAATCAAGCTTAGTATATTTGGACTTTAGAAGCCTAATATTGTGCAGTGCTAATGACAATTGGGAGAAAATTTTCAGATGAATAATTTATTTGCCCAAAGTGCAAGTGAAAGTCAACTGAACTCTTTATGAAAAGAACAATCTACTCATGTGAAATATAGAGCAGGAAAATTGCCAATTTAAGGATTTCATTTGGGTCAAATGAGGTATTTTTTGTGACTTGCAATAAAAATCATAGAATCATAGAATCAGTGAGGTTGGAAGGGACCTTTGGAGATCATCTAGTCCAACCCCCCTGCTCAGCAGGGTCACCTAGAGCATGGTAGACAGGGCTGCGTACAGGCGGACCTTGAAGATCTCCAGAGGAGGAGACTCCACAACCTCTCTGGGCAACCTGCTCCAGGGCTCCGTCACTCTCAAAAGGAAGAAATTCCACGTCACGTTCACGCAGAACTTCCTGTGCTTCAATTTCTGCCCATTGCCTCTTCTCCTGTCACACGGGACAACTGAAAAGAGTTTGTCCCCGTCCCCTTGACACCCTCCCTTCAGGTGCTTGTGCACATTGATAAGATCCCCCCTCAGTCTTCTCTTCCCCAGGCTGAAGAGGCCCAGCTCTCGCAGCCGTTCCTCATAGGGCAGGTGCTCCAGCCCTCTGATCATCTTTGTAGCCCTACGCTGGACTCTCTCCAGTAACTCCATGTCTCTCTTGTCCTGGGGAGCCCAGAACTGGACACAGTACTCGAGATGAGGCCTCCCCAGGGCTGAGGAGAGGGGCAGCATCACCTCCCTCCACCTGCTGGCAACACTCTGCCTAATGCACCTCAGGAGACCATTGGCCTTCCTGGCCACAAGGGCACACTGCTGGCTCATGGTCAACCTGTCACCCACCAGCACTCCCAGGTCCTTCTCTGCAGAGCTGCTCTCCAGCAGGTCAGCCCCCAGCTTGTACTGGTGCCTAGGGTCATTTCTCCCTAGGTGCAGGACTCTGCACTTGCCCTTGTTGAACCTCAGGAGTTTCTTCTCTGCCCAGCTCTCCAGCCTGTCCAGGTCAGAGAGCTGAATGGCAGCACAGCCATCAAGTGTGTCAGCCACTCCTCCCAGCTTGGTATCATCAGCAAACTTGCTGAGGAGGCACTCTGTCCCCTCATCCAGCTCACTGATGAAAAAGTTGAACAGGATATTCAAAATAAAAAATATTTCATTTTTTATTTCAGCCGTCAAACCAAAAGACTATGCACACAACCATAGTCAATATCTGGCACTTTGCCTTTAAAAATACATATACTTTGAACCCCTGCTAAAATACCCCAAAACATTGGGCTGTCCGGACTAGCTGAAGGCTCCAAGGTAACTACTGTTTGGAATCAGAAGGCGTAGGTGTAGGAATGTTCTGCCCAAATACTTCTTTCTCTGAAGTATCATGATCTCCACCTCCCCTACATTCAGTTTTAATGAAGCTGCTGATTCTAGCACGACATTGGGCAAGCTGGGACATGACACACCTATACTTGATCTAGGGGACATACAATCAAGTCACAGGTCCTGAAAGTATAACAACTTGTGTTGTGAAGAACCACATCTCACAGTAGCTTCCTGTAAAGCAAGAACAGAGGGGAGAAAGACTGACTTCAAGCAGGAGAAATATTGCCGACGATGAAGTGGAATGTTGTTCTTGCTCACTTATTCAGAGAAATCTGATGTAATTTTGAAACTCTTACTTTTTAAAAGTTTAAAAATGCTGTTAAGTTTTACTTCATGTTTCTGCATCTTTTTTCCTTCATCTTAAGGAAATGTTTTAGCAAACTTTTGAAATACATAAACCTTAAACTGTAACTACTGAAACTGATCTACTCAAAGAAATGTCACTTATCCATTTCGTGTATCAACCTGGATAGAAATAAAAAAGTGATGATACTTCAAGCATCTAGAGACATCTTAACTTCTTGATTTAATTACTATTTCACAGGCTGTTGAAATTTCCATAATTATTCAGATCTATGTATGCATCTATTTCAGCCACCTAGAAGTCCAGACTGGCAAATGCAGATGGCTGTGTCAAGTTCCTTTTAACCTTATAGCACTTTTTTCCTACACCATGCCTTTCAGATGATCCAGCAGAAAATGAAATCCCTGAACTTTTCATCCTTAATCTTTAAAAATAGAACTAGCTCTGCTTATTGTAAATTATATCAAATAATGAATGATTTTTATACAGACTGGCACTTCTGGTTATTATTCTTCATTATACAAAGAACTTAAAATTACAAAAATTAAGTGAAACTCTATTTTCGTCTGATTTCTTTTATCAACATAATTTTGCTTGAGCTTCTACCTTCCGACTGCCATTTCGGCAACACAGTGGAGCTTGAGATGAGCTATTTTATAGCTAACTCAGCATTTTATTTAAGTTCAAAAGGAAGACAAAATTAGCTTGAAAACCTCCTGAATATTTTATATTTTGAAGACTGGGAACAATGACTTCATGCCAAGTTCATTCACCACCTCACAAGCTGAAATGCACCCACAAAGCCTAAAACAGAAATAGTCAATAAAATACCAGAGAATCAGATCTCTAGTTTTTCATGATTCCTCCAAATACGTCCTGAAAAGCTATGCTGCTTCTGCTGAGAAATGCTTAGAATGCGGTATGGCATGAGCCAGGTTACTTAGTGAGAACGAATAAAAATTATGGGAGGCAAATTGTCCCAAAGTCAGGCTTGAATCAGACCAGCATATGCCAGCTAGTAAGATGTTTTGTTAAATAGACTTAATCATACAGAGAGCATAGCAGATAACAATCTGAACTGCAGTGCATGAAGAAATATCACAGGTTCTTTTAAATAAGATTAAAAAGAATAATCATGTTGCTTTATACAATAAGATAAAAAAAGAATATCACTTTTTCAGTAATACATGTGATATATAGGTCATTAAAAGGTTTCTAGATGTCACAATTGATATATTTCAGTATCTTAGATGAGGCAGGGAAAGTTTTGTTCTGTGACACTTTGGACTCTAGGTCTGACTTGGGCCTTTGACTGCTGATGCAAACAAGAGAGAACAGAAGGAAAACAGGCCAGTATGCTTCAACACAGAGTGTGCCGCTATAGCGAATTTCCATTTATATTGAATGGTAAGATGTATTTCTGTGCTGTACAAAATTCCAGGACACATTGCCAGGAAAAGTCTAGATAATGCTAAAACTGAGCTGGATGCAAGCCTGAATGCACAGAGAAACATGTGCTTCCCCCTTAAAGCATATGTGAGTCTACACTGCTTTAGCAGAGAACCTTGAAGAAACACTGGTATTAAAATGTTATATCCATACAAAACATTTTGCCTGCAATAAAAATAATTTGACTTAGTAAACTGCAGTCGGAAGAAAACACTTGAAATAAATAAAGCTGCAAAGTAAACTCACCAACTAAATCTTCCTACAGGTATAAAATGATGTTGTCAATAATGCAGTGAGCTGATAGTAGCTCACGTGACTATAGTCAAAAGTTGGAGTAGTCACATACATCTAAAACACTAATTTTATCTCAGAGTTTTGACACAGTCTATTATTGCTAGTGAAATATTACTTGTTTTAGTTTTCCTCTCCTGAAGACATCAGAAGACAGAGGCAATGTTGATGAGTGCATTAAAGGGAAGCTGTTTCACCTGATACCACGTATTTATTTCATACAGTCTTCAGCACTGATCTGGATATTACTTACTGATAAATTGGATTTCTTTGTGATAATTTTCAAAGGAATTCATTCCATTGCAATGTAAATACATATTACTTAAACAAACAGGATTAATCCTTTTGTTGTTATTACTATTATTCAAGGCATTGGCAATTTGCTTTTGAAGTTATATGTGCTTAAAGTGTATGTTATGGAGAAAACAGAAGGACAATCTAAGAAAAAGCTCTGAAAAGTTGTTAGGAAAAGCTTTAAAAAAGTTTGATTTCCTGCTTTAATTTTTCAAATAATGAGAAAGTTACCATGGTTTGAAATGAACATTATCTAGTGTTTGTCTTCTGACAGCTTAAAGTAACAGCATCAAATATTCAGCTTTATGAAATCCAGGGTAAGAAAAATGTTGCTACTATGCAAACTTACTGATTATTTTGTTGTAGCTGCTCCTGCAGGTGGATCAGCTACCAACAACTGTTTGCTGATGTGTTTTGAAGTCAATGAAATACCCACAGTTCAGTGACAGTAATTGCTAATTAGTTTGGAGGACATTTGGGCATGGCTGAGAGCTTACTGACTTCCAGTCACAGTTAAAGAAAGGACATCAGTATTCTTGCGTTTGACAATTACTGTAAATAAATTTGTGAGACTGGATTCACTCTAAAGCTCTTTAGCCACACTTAAGAGAGTGGCTAAAGAGAGATATAAGAGATACAAAAACCTTAAAGCTGTTCTTATGTCATACTATCCATATTTCTAAGAAACAAGAAAAATATCGTGTTATCTCTAAGACATTGCTATGTTTTAATCTAAAGTAAAATTCTGTGACTTCATATAATTGGATAGTATGAATAGATTTGGAGGGACAAGGATTAACAACAAGCTGTTTTAGCTAACTTGTTTTAGTAATTATTCATGTCTTTGAAAATTAGAAGCAAGAGCAAACTGATTCCATCATAAATTAAAATGGAAAATCGAATTTGTTTTTAACCCTATCCACCTTCCTTCTGACAAGTCAAGGTCTGAGATGTTCAACCCTCATTTAGAACTTCATTACAAATGGAGCCAAATTCATATCCAGAGATCAAAATTTAATTGATTCATTTTATAATAATGTAGTGGCACGTCTGCTTTGAGCCATTTTAAAGGTCCTGGGAGTAAAAGGTGATCTGAGCAAATTAAAAATGGCTTGGCTCATGCATTGTTCTAAGAACAATTCATCAGTATAAAATTTTAAGTAGATCCTCTCAGTTGTATTGTTGTATTGCAAATAAAAAAAATGAACATGAGTATGACAAAGAACATAAGAAGTTGTATTTCAAGAAAAATTAAAAATATGGCATGTGAGATATATAGACATGGCCAATAGTAAGCCAGGAACTTAATATCTAACCAGCAATATATTCATAATGTTCACCAGGTGCTGAATATTTTTTTAATATGGTTCATTAAGCTGAAATACTAAACTATAGCTATTAAAAAGTATGGTTCATAAGTCCACATTAAGGAGGGGTACACTGGCTGAAGAAGGTACACTGAAATACTTTTTAAAATAGTTTTATGAAGTCAAACTAATTCATGCACAGTCTTTTTTACGTTACAATAAGGCCATTGTCAAATGTTATATATTTTAAATCTTCAACAAGGTCAGCAGTTTGCCTTCTACTTATTCTAACTAGTCCTTTGTGCAGTTTAACAACTTGCATCCCAGGAATTCAGCATTGGTGTGGAGCTCTTATTAAGGACTTCTGAATGCATTACCCCTCTCAATGTTGTAATTAATTTTTTAATTGCCTGATACCACTTCTGCAGAAAGATGTGGTCAGTAAATGCAGACACACATGTAGTACTGTCTGTGCCTACTAACAGCTTTCCTTTTGATTTTAATCACATGAAAATAGTTTCGCTGATTAACTTTTTGGGGATTTACAATGCCTCTATTCAAACGCTGCCATTTTCAGTTGCAAAAATGCTTTGTCTTTACTTCATTTTGGTAAAATTTAGTTTTTGTTTTATTTCGTCACTCAAAAAACAATTGCTCCACGCATTTGTTTCAAGTTTCTCTTCCAGTTCCTCCTACCTAACATCTATTCAACACACACTCTGAAGTGCCTTCCTTCCTGACCTGCAACCCAGAACAGTTAATTTCTCAGGTATTTTGACTAATGACATTATCTCAGCCTTCATTAAGCCACTAATGGTAGCATGCATGCTAAATCAGTCTGAAGTAGTATTTCTTTAAAGGAAAATCACAGCAAAAAGAATATATGGTAGAAGGGCATAGGCTCCACCATGACGAACAGTTATGTTTTGCGGTAGTAAGCGTGACTAAAATGCTATCAATCAAATTTTAAATCCATTCACAGACCTGTAAATAACTGAACAAAGCGACAGGAAGAAAATACCTCTAAGCCCAAATTCCCAATTCTAGATGCCAGAAAAATAGTATTTAAACCCATGTCCAAATACGAGGTATTTCTTCAGCTTTGTATTATCATTTTAATTACATATCATACTGTGGGATTAAAGTATTAATTTCCAGCTCCCAATTTGAAGTATGCACCTATGAATTTTATTTAATGATAACAGAAAAAAAGAGATTCTCATCAAATGAAATTTAATTCGAAAATAATGTTTTTCAGAAATAGAAGAAATGTAACAAAAAAGAGGTAAAATCAGTTCATTAAAAATTTTTAACCACTCTGCTTGAAAACTCCCAGTTATTGAAACTAAAGAAGGAGGCTATATAATCCACAGGTTTCCAAGCAACAAATATAGGACTTTGCTAAATGTATCTGCAATATTTTATAAAATTATAAATGAAAAAAAGAACTCATGTCCTAATATATTTTAACACAGTGGGTCTATTTTTATCCAACAGATAGTTTAATAAAATTACAAAATTTCAAAACATAAAATCTTGCCCTTCAATCACATAATTTTGCCAAATTTGACTGTTCTCCCTTTTTACCAAAGAGCTGCTCATAATAAATAAATAAATAAACAAACAAGCAAGCTTTTAAGTCTAAACATTCAGACAATATCAGATAGCCAAGTGAGTCTCAGGGGCAAAAAAAAAAAAAAAATACCTTATAGCAGTTGAATTTGAATTCAAGTTCAAGAATCTCTTCTGACTGACGTTAATAAGAGCATGCTACTGGATGCCAGACAAACATGGCTGCAAAAGGCAACTCAACTACTTCCTAGCTCTATGGAACTCCATCAACTTCACCTAGATATTGCTAGACCCAATTTAAATTCATGCTGATGTTTGCAGTAAATCATTTTGCATTCTCTTCCATCTTGGTTCTCCAAATAAACATCAAATTTCATGTTATCTAATTTACACTATCCTAAGAACAGGCACAATAAACCTCCAGAGGAAGCCACCTGAAACTGAAAAAAAAGCTCCTTTCTTCCCCCTTCTATCTTTTAGGCAGTGTAATATGGGCCACTACAATATTGATGAGTAAAGATAAAAATAGTAAGAAATTTAATCCAACACAGCAACCACATATGGGGTTTGTTTCGGTAATGTAATGGAACACGCAGTATTATGAATTTACTACTTTACTTTTAGATATCATAGACAAATATAACCTGCTAGGTATTCATCCTGACTTATCGACCCAGAATTACAGCAGTCAAACATACACGGTCTCTTGATTTCTTACTAAGGTTGACAAACATCAAGGAACCCTGGGCCACACATCTCTCACTTACATGTTACGCTTCATGAACAAGATGAGGCCAACCAGACAGCTATAACTGAGTTACAGAGCAGACAGGTATGTTACAGGTCATTTTGAATTAGCAGGGTCAAAAGTTGTCTAACTCACCTAGAATTTAACTGATTTCCTTCAGAGTTGATTAACCTGTTCCAGACTAGCTTAACACAATTTAGCTCTACTTCAGAAATGACTAGCACTTCAAAACGCTCTCACATCTTTTCTTTTACAAGAATTGTTCGCAGTATCAGTAATAATAATATCACTTTTTTAGCTATTGCACAAATACTTTCTTATGACACATTTATCATTTGTATATTTGCACTGACACAGCTAAGAGCTATTTTGGCTTTAGGATATATTTCTTTGCCAAAGGCAAAATTCCATAAGCTTTATTTTATTCATACTTTGTTTCACCTGATCATTTAAAATCTGTTCTTCTTTTTCCCTCATTGACCTGTATGTTTCAGAATGTTGCAAGATTTAGGGCACGTGGGTCTCATTATTCCAAGCTTATAATAGCTATAATGAATTTTGCATCCATTTTGTGTTCTTACTGCTGCCCTTCCAAGTCAGTGTCAGTACCACTACTGTGACCAAGAAAAATCTTGTTAGTTTTGCCCCTAAACTTGTGCAAATATATTGGTTTCTCAAGAGCCTCCAAAGGAATCTGTGGGTATAAATGAAGTACGTCATGCACTAGTTAAATAAAGGTAAAAATAGACACACCAAGACTCAAAATAAAGGGGTCCAATGCAGCACAAGGAGATTTATTTTGCATTGACAAGATCATCGCTGTCATGAATCTGTATTTAATACTGCTTGATGTAAATACCTGAAAGGCACCACAGGAAAATCTCTATGCACTATTAACAGTTTCTATTTCTGTTTATAACATCTAATTTTTTTTTAATGTCACATCCTTGAGAAAGCTTTAGGGTATGACATTTCACTGTCTTGAAATTCTGGATCTGGGAAATAATCATCCTGCTATAGCATAGAGGAACCTTGAAGCGCCTGATGAGTCATATTCCTCCAGAGGTTAAACAGACCACCAGCGGTAAGAGGGGACAAAAAGAGTTTCAGAGAACCTACATGTGAAATCAAAGACAGAATAAAAAACATCATCTCACCTAATTCCAATTTATCTCCTTTAAAGAAGAAATAATTTAGACTTTCTTTACTGCTTCCTGTACATTTTTAGCTAGCATGTCTTTTAAAAGAGAATATTCAAAAATTACAGAAAAATAGACTTTTTACACTACACTCATAAAAGAAGAAAATAACTTTAGGTATTCTACTGTAAAGACAACAAGATTTGTGCTTCAGTGATCTTTTATATTGGGAAAATGCAGAACATAACAGAGGATACTCTGATGTCACTATAGAAAGCTGATGAATTTTCTGATTCACCACATAGTAAGAAAATAAGGTAGTCAAAAAATATTGATTCAATTCGATTTTCACTGAAAGCATCAACTGAATTCAACAGAGAATATTAACATTCACTGAAGAAGATAATACTAACTTTTGAAAATAAAAAGATAAATAAAAATGGTGATAAAGTATCACATCTATCAGAATATTATTCTCTCATCACTTCTCTTATTATTTCATTTATGAGGAATCCTGTATTCCCAGGAATTCCAAAGTAATTAGGGAATAGTTTTCTCTGATGGTTTTGATTTGCAGGCAGTTTCAAATGCTCTGATCAGAACTTTGAAATAACCTTAAAGTTGTAAGTATTGTTCAGTGTCATTCAAAAAAAAATGGCTCAAGTTCACAACTATGTGAACTATATTAAAAAAAATAAGCTTAAATTCAGTTATGTTATATGCAGTGAAACCTCAAAACTCTAAGGAAAAAAAACATAGGAATTGGTTTATGTGGCATGTGGGAAGAGTGCACATGGATGTCCCCTCTCACACAATCTCTTGTCTATCAGTAAGATGTTCAGGTGAACAGCAGCTAAAACAGGCATGCTCAGGAAGCTAAGCAGGAACAAACATATCTTCTCTTATGCTTAGCAATGATAGATAAAGCATATTCTTGGAACACTTACTTTTTAATTTAGGATTTTCATCTTGAACGGAACTAGGTGAAACTAGGTGAAACTCAAAAAAAAAAAAAAAAGAGAGGGGCTTTTTTGCAAATATTTCTACTTTTCTGTTCCATTTTCCCACAGCAGAGTAGGGCAGCAAGTTCTTCTAATATGATGTGATGGAATAAACATTTCAGGAAATACACTGAACTTTTAGGAGTGCTACCTGAAAGATCACATTTTCTGTGTAAACTATCATGATAAGCTGTAATCTCTTTATGAAATCTTTATTATGAATTGTATATCAGAGCACTGAAAACAATGAGGGGTGAATATGCTACCAATGCAATGATCTGTACTACTACTTTACTTTTATCTGAGTATATTTGGACTTTTTCAGCTCAGGATAGGTGTGAAATATTCTGTACTACTCTGTTCAGATCTGATAGTCTGATCAGGTCAGAAAATTCACATATATATAAATGAACTTAATTCTGACTTTTGGCAGTTAGCCCATCTACTATCTAGGCTAAGACCCAAATTCTAGGTCTGGAAAGAATAAGTAATAAAAAGAAAATATCTATGCTAAATGTGCAGTGATTTCTGAGGTATGCTCTATGTTGATTTACTGAATCTCAAACACTAAAATAATGAGATCATCCCTGGCCTTGGATCCTAAAGCTTATGCAGCCATAGGACTTTATGAACTTCTACAGTCTCATAAATTCGATAGGAGCATTCATGAGACTAAAGTTATCTGCATGATCAAGTCTTTTTAAAGTCAATGTCTTTATTACTTAGATTCAGGCTCCAAGATTTCAGTGACCAACCATGTCAGCAATGCACTCAAAGAATAAGAGACAATTTATGCCTGTCATGCTGGGTTACAAGATAAAATACTTTCTCCCCCCACCTCTCTTCTTTTTCTGTGTGCTTTGAATATATCAGAAATCTAATTCACCAAATCAGCATGCCAGTGGTTTATAGAAAGTGTTGAAGTATGCTTAAATCAGCATTCAGCTGTTTAAAATTCAAAATAATTTACAATAAAAGGAAAAAAAACTTGGAAAAAAACTCATCAAACATTCTTTTAGGATCGTCTGGATATGATTTATGCATTGATGTTTACTTCTAGCAATCTCAAATGTACTTTTTTTTTTTTAACTAATGTTGAAGCACACAAAAATATCAGTGAGTTTCTATATTAACCATGTTAAAAAGGACAAAAGTAACAGAAAAGGGGCTTCTGTTAGGAAGACACTGAAGAGATTCAGAGTTCAGACAGATTTCTAGTAACCTCAATCTAGTAAGCAAAAAATGGAGGATGAAGAATAAAAAGCATGTTATTTTCTAACAGGACCATAGACAGTGATGCACAGAAATCACCTGACCCTCACACTGCAAAACAGTCAGGAACAAGATGCTGTTCATAAAATGAAACCAAGCCAGAAACATCTCTCTGATCCTCTGGTAGAATGTCAGCACCAGCAGAACCTTTACAGAAGAGCCAGTGAGATGGTAAAGTCTATTTTCTGATTTTACTAAAGATCAAGAGAAGGTTGTACCTCTTATTATATCTTCTGTAACAAGAACTTGATAGCCTAGTGCTGCTGTCTTCTTCAGCTAGGAGTTTCAGATAAGTAGGAAAGAGGATGGGAACACCAGTCACTGTACTTTCTGATAATTTATTCTGGTTGAGACCTCAGAAGGTCTTAGGCCCACTTTTGCACTAAAAGGTGGATATTTGCACTTGAAGAAGATTTAAAGCCCTTCTCAATAAAAAAGTAATAAACTTATAATAATCCAGCCTCTACAACACAAAATTAATAGGACCATGTGTAGGCTGTTTAATGAAGTGTAGCAAAAGCTTTGCATGAGTAGTCAATGTGGTGTCTTAATCACAACTAAACTTTTAAAATCATCTCAGTTCTTGCAGATGCGGAATAGCAATCCCTGATTTCATAAAACAACCTCTGCAGTTTCATATTTCCTCCATAAAAGAGTAGCTTACAGTCACCCTCAGAGAGTCCTAGTTTGCACACATACAGATGTATTTACCTTTGAATAAAAAGGGTATAAACACTGATCTAACGTCTATAAATTTACAGTATCTTGTGAATTCAGTAGAAGCATTCCTGCAAACTCACTGGCAGTATTTTCCCTCTGGCCTTCCTATTCTTTTGCACATACTTTAAAAAAAATCATGAATTTCTTAATGTTAAAAAATGTTTTACTCAAAATGACTATATTTATTTTAAAAATATATATATAGAAATCTATTTTCATTTAAATCACTTTGAAATATTTACTATCTGCCTCTGTTCAGCCTTTCAGGTACTAGACAAATCTTCTTCAAGTTCCAAAACATAGAAAGTTCCAGTTAAAAAGGAAAATAAATTTATTAGTATTTGCTTTGCATCACACTAAAATGTTTATATATTTCCCCCACTAAGGTCACTAGTGCATTTACTCTTCCAGAATAAGCAAGAAAATCTACTCTAAGTCAAAAACGTTACATTTAATTCTTGTGATCTAAATCACAGTTAAACTGTCCCACTAGACTTTAAATATTGACTAAAAGTGGGATTCAAACACCTTTTAAAAAAAAGAGTCTTCTGATTTAAGATGCTGGCTACTACTAATATATTGCTGTCATATAGTTATTAGCTGCTGTCCACTATGAATTCCCATTCCTGGCAGGGAAAAAAAAGTGTTCTCCCTACTCCATGTATTGCTGCCATTTTATAAACTGAAGTATCGTATGTAAAACTAGTCCTCTGTTATTTATAGATCTTTATTTTGTGTTAAAAAAAGCTAAATAGAAGATGATTTATTTAATTCTATTTAAAATTTTTTTGTATTTCCTATAGATCTGCTTACTACTGGATATATCCTGCTCACTATCCTATTAAATTACTCGTTACAGATTTTGACATTTAATCCTTAAAGACTGAAAAGAAGTACAGCTATTATAGGATTATTGGGTTTTTTTGATTGTTTGTTTTTGTTTTTTGTTTGTTTTTTGTTTTTTAATTTACTTCCCTGACCTGAATGAATTCCTTTGGCAGGTAGAAAATGCAGGTATGTGTATCTGTTTGTTTAGGTAGGATAAGATCTGTGTGTTGGGTAGGATTATCCATATCCAAATTACTTAAGAGGTACCACAGAGTTTGATAGCATTCTCTAGCCCCAAAATCAAGAGAAATATCTACAAGGACGGTATATTCATTGTACTTACCATTAGCAAAATCATTTATTCCAAAGTTCCAAAAAGTAATAAATCTAAATCTAAAGTTACACTTTGTCTGTGGAAAGCAGATGAAGAAACCGGTGTTTCTCAAATATAGTCTACAGAAGTTGCTTTACTAGTTAATCCATAACACCAGCAAATTATTAAAATGCAACTTATATGTGCAACTAAATGCAACCTTTATTTCACCTTTTAAAATCTTTGGTTTTATATAGTGTGAGAAATCATATATTTAAACCTAGGTAATAATCTGTATACATGCCAGGAGAGCCAGAGTTCATATTACCCAGTTCATCCTAGCATGGATACCTCCTGACAGTTGTACAGGCTAAAGACTGGTGCAGGGTTTTTTTTTATTTATTTATTTTTATTTTTTATTTATTTTTATTTTATTTTATTATGTTTTCTTTTATGTTTTTGTTTCCCTGTGGAATGACGTAAGTGCCTGCTCCCTCAGAAAACTTCAATTACAGGTAGGCTGTTGACATCCAAAGTAAGAGTCCTGTAGCAACTCAAATCTAATAAGGAACATAAAATACTGTATTTAGGTCTGATGTGCCAAAGTCCTGCAGCCTGTTATGCCTCAGAGAATGGGAGAAGAAACAGTTTGTTGCTAGCATTACTTTGCCGTGTTACTTTCTCTTCTCTGAGGGAATGTGCATATTCCCAAGCTACTTACAATGACAAATATGACAAACTGGTAATCAGTGCCATCAAACCTTTGTTTTTAAGGTTGTTCAATTCCCATTAGCTTCCGCTATTTAAGCTTTTAACAAAAGGAGAAACAGATTCATTGCTCCATTTTCCTTGTTTCCAGTTATCAGTACTCCAGCTATTTTTTTTCTGTTATGATGGCTCCTGTCCACATCTGTCATTTTGCATCTATTTGATATTAAAAGAATAGAAGTCTGGAAGAGCACAGATTTGATTCCGTATTATATTGCAATGTCATAGCAGTAGTCAACACACTGAGAGAAGGTGCTAGCCAGGCAGCTACTATTAAGAAGTCCAAAGTACTGCTTGTGGTGGAACACTGTCACAATAGCTTTCAGCTTGCTACCAGCTGAAGGAGCTTCTACCACTGTCTGCTTATGTTTAGGGAATGCACTGTACAAAATACACACGCTGAAAGGTAAAAAAATAGAGAAAGAAGTTGCCAGGAGAAGGTGGATACACAGGAAGACAACCTGGAGGGGACCTGATAGCTAAAGCAACACCTATGTTTCTTTGTGCTAGAAAAAATATGCATACCTAGCAAGGGAATGGATCAACTTCTGACATCCGTATTTTCAAAGCACTGTTCAGGTATGGCTCTGTTTCCTGTGACACTATGACAACACAGCCTTACGTAATCTTTTTGCCATTTTCTCAGATTCCAGTAACTGCTATTAATGTTACTGTTTTACCCAGTAAATTTCACACTGAATACGTTGACAAATATTATCTTAAAAGTTCACTAAATTTCACTGCAACATAGATTGCATTTTAACACTACACGCAACCAGTTCTTTATAAAATTTCCCCTTCTCCAAAATGAATGGAGTTAGCTTCTCTGTATCATAAGAGCACTAAAATCTATAATGGCTATGCAAACGCTGTATCCGGTTCCAGTCTTAAGAGAGAATGAATTTTGCCTGGGTCTCTCCAATGGCCAATGGGGAAAAAAAAATCTTCTGTTCTTCTAGAAAATAATTCATTTCCTACAGTTCTCCTTATTTCTCAGTACTTCCAGCACATCATCATGGTTTCTAACCTCAAAAGTACATGCAAAATCTGGCTGGTTTGCCAAAGCTAGAGTCAGCTGAGTGCTTCCGCTGAGAAAGCTCAGTAAAATGATACACCAAACCTTAGTAAAAAAAAATAACCTAGTCTACCTAGCTTAGCTAGGATTTTTCTGTTACTACCCAATGAGTAGAACATCCCTGCAGCCACGTCTCTACATTTGGGGGACTCACAATGGGATTTCCTCTATTTTTTGTTAAAAGTGGCATCTATCTACTCACATGTAAGCAGGAAACAAACAAATTGCTAAGAGAGAGGTCTGCCTTTGAGAAAAGTTGAAAGACTCCTTCCTCCTGGACACAAAGCACTCACTGCAGACCATGTAAAGGGTATTGTTTTTTGTTCCGGGCAATATTTAGCCCTACTGCCTTGAGAAAAAAAAAATAATGAATTACTTTTCCATAAACTATTAAAATTAGAAATTTACTTAATTTAAGCGAGGCCTCATGCTCTCCTCTGTCTCCATAAACCAAGCGTGGTCAGGACACCAAGTGACAGCACAGCAACCAAGTTTAGGACATTTACTTCACTACGTATTCACAACGCTGCAGTTACAAAAGTCAGCCAAAGCTCCAGCCGTGCATCCCACAGCTTGGACCAAGAGCAAGTGCTCACCCCAGCCCCGGGCAGGACAGCCAGGTGGGAAACCTGCGGGAGGAACCCCTGCCCCTGAACGCCTTTCGCTCCGGTGCGTGCAGTTTTGCCTCCCTCTAGCGACTGGTCCAAGCAGCTACCGCAACTTACCGCTGACTTCTGCAATAAAGGAGACACCTGGTAGATGAACTGGTAGGAAGCCGAGCTTTTGATTTTGGAAATTTCCACTTTGAGGTGCTCCTTTGGTTTTCCTCTGTGGATGATACATTACACTGTCCCCACTGTTTGGGTCAGAAAGGAAAATTCTGGCGACTTTATAAAATCCCTAGTTTGGTTCATACTATTCCTTCCTCAAAGATTCAGAGCCCAAATGCTATACAGCTTCTGAACATTATGAATGATGAACAACCAGGCAGGAATAGGAAAAAATACTATGCAATTTTACTGAAAAATTACAGCTAACCAGGCTTGATATAACCAAAGTTCAATATCTTCTGTGAAATATAGCTGGTCAGTTCCAAGATTAAGAGACTTGAAAAAGCCTTACATGAATAAAGCTGAGCAATAAATAATATGACAGGCTCAGCTAAGATGACACTAAAGTTAGATATACAGGTAGACTTTTTTTTGATATTTTTAAGAAAAAGATAGTTCACTACAGACAGAGAGGAAACATCAAATTGGTAGTTCTGAGTGAACCATGCATCAACTGTAACTGAGGAGAGGATATAGCAGATATGGAGTAGATTTGTAGATATATTTGACTTTGCTTGGATATGGTGCTTTGAATGTCTCATGTTTCATTGAAATGATCTGGTTTTAAGAATACAACTAGAACCTGTCCATAATTAAGAGAAGTTTGTTAGATAAGTATAATTTTGTGTATGTCTAATAGAAAGCAGAATTAAGTTTGGGAAGCACATTGAATAACAACTACTAATAAAAACAGAACAGGTTATTTTGGTAAGTTTTATGATAAGAAACCATTTTTAATAAAACGTCAAGGCCTCTATCTATCTATCTACAGTAGATACTGAACATAAATTAATTTAACCTGTCACAGAAAAAGCAATATTCCTAGCTAAGCATTAACACTGAGTTAGTATGGAAGAAATCATGGAACAATCAGACAACTAAAAATTTCTCAGAGAGCAAAGACTTGTTTGGCAAGTTCAATTTAACATACATGTAGCCAGGAAACATCTTACTTGTATGAGAATCTTTTAAAGCTAGTTAGCTGGGCTGAGGAAAAATATAAGGCATTAAACTCTCAGAAACTGAGATAATCTGAGAGTATTTCCCTTCATGTCTACCTATAATCCCAGAATGAGAAAAAAATATTAAAGGTTTAAGACTGAGAAGCTGTGTTTCCAAAGAGGCACACGTATGACAACAATTCACCATCATGTATCATTTGCCATTCCTAAACTCAAGCTAAAAGCAAAGCAAATGAGCAGCTTCTTTGATCTGACTGCTAACTTGTGCTGTATTTTCCCAGCATGCAACAAAAGCAGGTATACAATACATGGAATGTCACATATTTTGCAGTACAGGCAAAAGGGGTTGTAAGGCACCATCAGAATATCTGGCGCACAGGGTTTATACTTTGAAATATAAAGTAGATAATCTCATTTTTATGGAAAGCTTCCTAAATTCTGACATGGACAGGTGCTAGCAAGAGTTCAGAGAACACATCTTGCAATGTGCTCAGTAGTTTTGAAACTTAAAGTATATCAAAATGGGCATGCAGTGAGTTATGACAAATGTTGGTCCAGTTCTCTATATATGACAACAAAAGCCAGATTAGAAGTATTTATTCAGATTTCTGAGGAGGAAAACAAACTTGATGGAATTCATCAGGAACAACTGTAAAATGCTATATTCAAATAGAAATCACCAGTTGCATAATTATAGGATAAGGAACAATATACATGTCTGCAACTATTCAGAAAGAGAACACGTGAATGACAGCAGAAAATAAGGTAAACTGAAGTCAGTCTTGCCACAGTGATCTAAACAAGAGAGATGCTACACTAGGAAGATAAGCAGGGTTACCAGTCCTGAAGACTAAACTTTGAGCAGGATAGACCTTATTGAAGGCATCCATACAGTCATGTTTCCTAAAAGTATGACTTAGGATCGAGTGAACTAGCCTTCATTAGTAAAGATGTCGGTGCTACATGCAACAGGTTACAATATTCCAATATGTGAAAAGCCTGATGAAGAGAGGGAAGGGAAAACACCGACATGATATTGTCCCTTGCAGTCCTCATTTTCCCTGTGCTATGAAAAAAAAAGATATAACATCACTATAATAAAAATAAAGCAGCCAAATAAGAAGAATACAACTGGTACTACAAAAGATGCGTTATGCTTACCCGTACCCTTTATGCATCTTCCCCACAATGACAAATGCTGAGCTCACTAGGACACGTGATACAAACCTGCATGTAGTTATCCAAGAAGCTCTTTTGTATCAAAGTGCTTCTAGTAATTGACAGGACACAGCTAAATCTGGTTTTCACAGCAGGTGCCAACAGAACAATACAGAATAGTCTTAAATAAATCCAAATGGTTAGCCCACAGCATCTTAATGATGCATCTATAATAATGTTGAAGAAACTGTGTGTAATATCTAGGATTCACACTTCCATATTCTAGAGGATTTACCATGTGTTTATTCATTCATCAACATTAATTTGTTTGACAGGTGCTTAACTTGGCAGAGAGATTTGTGTATTTATGTGTCCATTTATGGATGTTCAGCTGTTAGGATGCTTTCTCACCTACCTAAACATTTTATAGGTCAGGATATCAGTTCATCTTAAAACACTACTGAAAATTTACAGAATTAAGATACCAAAGTTAAGCAGCATTCCTTTTCTATTAGTTTATTTGGATAGCTCTGCTGTGGGAAATGATAGGTAGCAAAATGGAATTAGCAGAATCAGTCCCCTGAAACCAACAGAAGCATCTCCCTGGAATTGTGATATTTGGAGTTGATCTTGAAAAAGAAAAGGATATGACAGAATACAGTAGAAGTTGGAGAGAAAAGATCTCTCATGAACAATGTTGATATTGCAAAGAATGATAAAAAAGAATATCAAATTTAGGGAAAAATAACCAGAGCAGCTCAGAAAATAGGCAAACATATGAAATAAGCTCTATAGGATTTGAAGAATATAAGGCCAATCTAAACAAAAGTCTGCTGAGTCATTTAGGGATAGAAGTGAGGAAGTGACAGTGTAGTGCTTCCTCTCGCGCTCTTCTTTTTTTTTTTTTTTTTTCCCCCCTCGTTTTTTTCTTATAGGAGAACTGTGTTCCTAAAGGTCAGAGTGTAGTCTGATTCTGGTCTTCACACGAAAAGAAAGCTATCACTCTCCTTGCAGCCCCAAAACACAGCTTTTTTTCCTGCTCTTTATTACATGTTTTATCTGGTTGACAGAAGAGATGTAGCCTGCATTGGAGTGTGATAGTATTGAAGGGTTAGAGTTGCAGCATAGCCTCGTAGCCCAGTAAGGATGGTAGTGCCGTTGCTAGCAATGTGCCACACGCCCTATGTCCAGCTAACACTGACCTAAGGAGCTGTCAGGTTTTGTCTGGACTTGTCTTGGCCCCGTGGAGCTATGTTTTAGCTGTAACAGGAATTATCTATCCATCACACAATTATCCCCTTCCTACCCCCTTTTTAGAGCATTAGTTTTGTAAACTGTAGGATGTTAATGCTTATTGCTATACATATAACTATAGTGTAACTGTAATAATAACTGTTGGGGCCAGCAGGACACATGGATAGGGGAAGTCCTCTGTGGTGAAGCATAGTCCTGCAGCACCACAACCAGCAGAGCTGAGTGGGGCTGGTGCCTGCGAGGTAGCGGTGGTGGTGCCAAGGCAGCGCCAGGGTGGGACGAGTGGTCAGGGCAGTGGGTTGGGGACAGTGATGCCCACAGCCAGGCACAGGCAGGCTGATGATGTTGCTGGAGCAGGGCTGAGGCTCAGATGTGACTCCAGAGCATGGGGAGCTCGGATCCCCCCTGCTAACAGCTCGTTCTCACAATTAGCCATTTCCCTAGCAGCCCGATCCAAAGTCACACTGCTGCACCAAACGCTGGCCCTAAGCTCAGACAGTGAAACTCATGTGAGATAGTAGTGGGGAAAGGCTGCGCTCAGGGCCTGGACAATAACAAACATTTGAACAAAATGAAGTATCTATGGCCCTAGAGCACAATGAAGGCTACAAGAGTATAGACAGAGATTGATAGCAGAGGCTCTAAGGCTATGAGCAAGACATCAGTGCCCCTTTACTGATCATTACAGGAGTGCAACCGTTACAGAAGGGCAAAATCAGTTTTCAGGGTAATAGAGAATAAAAAGTATCCAAAAGTCTATCAAACCCACCAGTAAGAAGAACAGTACAGTAAGGTGTACAGCTTGTTAGGAAATGGATAAAAATGACTACATACAGACAGAAGAGTGAAGAGACAGAAACTATCAACATTGCAGTCTTCCTGGTGAAGCACTCAGGATGCCAATAACTCACTCTAACACCCACTAACCTCATCACCAGACCAAAGCCACAGGCCTTAAGAACCAGAAGGGCACTGGAAGGGTGAGCAAAGTACCAGAGAATGGGATAGATACTAGAAATTTTAACTGTATATAATATGACAAGTATCAGTATCATTGTAACTGGACTAAATATATATATTTTTATTATACCTTTAAGACCTTAACTAGACTAACAAAATTTCTTGGCTTTGTATGTAAGGTATGTTCCTTGGCTCACAACTGCTCAAATTGTAGTGCAATGAATGGTGTATTCGAGCAACCTAGTCTGTTACTTGGGTGCAACAGTGGTAACATTGCTATTAAGTCCTTGCTGACAGTGTTTTTTGAAGAAATTTACATTTGATAACTAGGCTTTATATCTTGGTTAAAGACTTTGTTTTTAGAGACTGAAGGTGGATTAGAAAACAATTTTCAATGGGTTGCTCCCCACCCCCAAGTTCTCCCTATCATCTAGCTAGCTCTCAAATGAGTATCTTCTCTAGCTACACTTGCAACCACAGAAAAGTCATGATTGCTGCCAATCTATTGATAACAGATTTATACACTAGATAATAGTGTTTTTTCAGAAAAGCATCATGGCAAATACTAATGTCTCTTTAAGATCTTGTGGCTTCAAGCAATTAATTTTTAAAGTAATTGAGTTTGCAATTAAAAGAATAGAATACTTTCATACAGACTCAGGTTCTATTCTACTATATATTAATGTAGAGAGCTGAGTACATACTTGCATGAGCATCCTACATAGCCTGTTACTCTTATGATGATAGAGGATTACACAGCTATACTAATTTCTGCCACAATATCCAAATTACTATGTTTGGAGTCCCTCTTGGGAAATATATCAGGCTGTAAGACATGTAGCTATCCAGTTTATTGTAGAATCATTCAATGTAAGAATCATTTTGGGGATGAACTTCAGAGTTAGGTTGAAATAAGACTCTTAGGTCATACTCATGTGTACCCATCATTCAATAACTGAGAAATCTCAAAATTACAATATTCTGCCACATCTCACAGTCTTAGTAGATAAGGTCCTTGGGCTTTTCTGTCATTTTGGTGGCTTCTTTGGAAGCCAGGATTCATGATTATATGAATTATAGAGGTCAGGATTCCAAATGAATCTGTACAAGCTGATATTTGTACAGTTGTACAAATATCAGCTGTATTGATAACTATCCTTTGAACATCTACCTTAAGAGTTCTCATGCAGCTTTCAAAACCATAAGTACAAGAACTCTACAGAAGGCGCCCGAATCTTTCCTGCTAGGAAAAGTACAAAGACTTATTAATCAAGTATGCTTTAAAGAAGGAAAAAAAAAAAAAAGAACCTTTACATGGTCTAAAGGATTCTCTCTTATTCAAATATTAAAAACTTGACAGTAGAACACGTCTCCCAGCTGTTGCAATAAAGAATAGTTAATCAGAACTTAATATGTTGTCATTAGCAAAGAGATAGAAAAAGACAGTGTAAATATTTGTTCAGCAAATCACTGCACTTGACATAATGAGACTTTCAAAACAGTGCAGTAGAGATAATTGTGCAAAAGCTATTATTTGTTTAATGTTTTGTCTAGCCCCCCCCCCCGCCAAGAAAGTGATTGCTTCTTTATTTACTAGTGTTCTTATGAGAATGTTGTAAAGTATCTGGAGACAAAAAATTTCAAGGTCTTCCACTTACGAGTCTTTTTACTGAAATGTAATATTTTTGCATTAGTTACTACAGTGCTCACAAATGCTTAAAAAAGTATAAAGAAGTATTTTCCAATAGCCAGCATCTGATACAATGCAGAAATGTAGTTCACTGTGTGATCAAATATTATCCATATTTATATCAAATTATTTATGGGAGACTGCTAGTAGCTTGTGTTTATCAGTGGAGCTGATGCCCCATTGTTTCCTTTGATCATCATACTTAGAGCTTAATGCTGTAATAAAAAAAGAAAAAAAGAAAAAAACTATCCAGTTGCTCCTATAGAGTAAGTAAAAGTCATTCAATGTAAAACTGAAGTTTCTGTAGCGTAAGTGAAGAAGTGAAAGAATAAGTTAACTTGCTGCGAAGTTGTAAGGAAATTGTAGAGACTGATAAGAATGTCACTTCTTGATGGGAACCATAACATTTTCATCCTATATAAAGATTAAGGAATGTGGTTTGGTTTTACTATGTTACTCTCACTCCCATGCAGATTGCCCCTGAACAAGGCTTAAACCTGCAGAGCCAGAGGCCACCTGTGCAGCAGGGCAGCACAGCTGCAGCCACTAGAGTTACCCAAACATCAGTCGTTCTGCACAGAGGGTTGCCAAAACTAAGCTATCAAGATTTGAGACAGTGTTACATTGGATTCCTAGGATGAACTTTGTTCTGTGTTTGTGCACTTCACTAAAATGAGACGTTATCCATCTGTATCTATCTCCTTTCCCTCCTGTCTCACAATCCTCCTTCTTAACTAGACACCCACTGTATAAATTCTGTATCTATTCCAAAAGCAACTATCACTTAGTTCTAAAGTTTAAAACTTCACTTGTATTTCCACAGGGTTTCTTGACTACGATGCCCATAATTTTTAAAAAGTCAGAGGTGGAGAAGAAGCCTTACCTAAAGGAAAAGCAATTAAAAAATAATTCCACTCCTTGCACAAACACTGCTTAAGCTCAGACAACTTGATTTGCCTTTCCCTTGAACCCGTAAGTAATTATCGTGTAAAATGCTGTGCCACTTTAATGCCAGGTGATTCACAGGAAGAACAGGCAGCATAAATCATGAAGTGTTGCACGGTAATGTCACAGACAGATGGGCTGTTTACACCTTTTCTTGCTACCGCTATTGACTTGCAAGACCTTTTCCTAATGACCTCATTGTACAGGCAGTTAGGCAGGGTCTGATCCTGGAAATTTTTATCAGGGAACAGCAAGAGCGGGACTGCTCTCCCAGGGAGGATGAGCCAGGAGTCAACAGAGATAGCGGCACAAGTGATGCCTTCACCCCCAGGGTGCCATTCCCCAGGATCCGAGAGGGATGAGCAGAGCTGAGTGGTGACAGCAACACATCCCAGTGAGGATGCAGTGACTACAAGCCAAAGGCCAGGTAATAAGTCAGGTCTGAGGAAAAAGGAAAGCTCAGTGATAGTTGAGGTACAGCCTGAGAAAGGACTTGGCCCGGAGACACTCACAGCACAACTCAGGTCAGGTCTAAGGGTCCCGACTGGAATAAAATGGAGCCTTTTTAATGGACTCTTTTTTAAAAAAGAAAAAAAGGCTAGCAATGTAATCTCTTAAACAGCTCATCTCTATCCACAGATACATGATTTTATAGTTCTGGCTTTTGCAGAAATTAAATAGACGGACACATAATTTTTATATGGTGTGAACATTTATAAGAACATCTACATTTGTGTTGCTACTTCATGTAATAAGCTATTCACACAGATGATCTTTGTTTCCATTCTTCCTCTTTTAACTGACTTACCGTGTTCATTAACATTTTCAGTAGCTCCACACCATGGCACAATGCAAATCTACCATGGGAGACCCAGAGACAATTATCCTTTATTCAACATAAAGGTGTCTTTCTTTCCATGGACAACTCTCAGTACAGTAAATAATACATTACAGGTGGCCTTCTTTATTATCTTTGGCATTTCTCACAATCTGAATCCATCAAGAGATTAAACTGTAATGCATACTTGTTAGATATGATCACTGAGAGACTATTGAATTTTGATCTAAAAGGGTAGGAATTCAGTTACCAATAACGGCATCACTGAAAAGGGTGCTGAATGGAGCCTCTACTCAGCCCTTCCACTTAGATCTGTATGCAATTTAGGATTTCAGTTCTGTAATGCATGTTTATGCTGGCAGACCCACAGAATGGCACAAAGCCCCACTGAAATAGATGAGCCTCAGCCCTGCAATCAAGGCAGGGTTTAGGTCCTCTCCCATTGCCTGGAGCAAAGGCAGAGTCACACAAGGCAAACAGATCACACCTTGACTGTTAGTAAACAAGAAGATCATCACTGCCTTTCTATTTATAGATGGCAAAGCTTTCATGGTTACAGTTCCCCTCCCCCCCACACACACAAAGAAGAGGGGAAAGAGGGAATTGCTCTTCTATTAGCAGCTACAAGCCAAAGTAAGCTTGAAAAACTGTACCTACCTTTGTTTCTCTCACAGAAGAGATTTTAAATTCATAGCAAAGTAACATGAAACAATACAGTGTCATATTAGGGACTGAGCCACACAACCTACCAACAGAAAAGAACAGATCTCCCTGAAAAAGATTAGATTAAATAATGAATCTTCATGACAGAACACCAAAAAGGTGGAGCTTTGTAATTGAGCTGCCTAGATCTTATCCTTAAGGCTAATGCACTTCAAAATCATTACAGGAGCTAGTGGTACTAGGCACACGTTGGAAGAACAGTCTTTTCAAAAAGTGAAGGGTCCAACCTGATTGATCATCAAGATAAAAATAAATGGATGTGAAAACAATCATACCATAATCTGATACCACTTGGTAGATACTATCTTTCAGGGTCACAGATGAGCAGACCTCCAGCAGCATCTCCTTTCTTCCCTAGTTTAACCCCACACTAAGCCCCTGCTCTTCACAGCTGTGCCCCCCACACTAGTTAGGTTGCTGATCAGCTCTGGCACCTGTTCTGCACTCTGGAAAGTTCTCCATACAGGGCATGCCTAATTAAAACAGGCTCTCCTTATCTGCCCCTCCAAAATCAGAGATATCCTTGCTGATACCTGCAATCAAAACTTACAAGAAGAGACCACATGTTATGTAGCACACTTAGGGACAAGGCAAGTGTGGGCCTTTATGGAATACAGCATGATGAGCTCTAAGATATATTCTTTCTCTTTTCTAAGAAAGAGGTAAAAAGAGGTATCAGCTTTTTAGTTAAAAATAACTCAATAATTTGAACTTATTTATATTTGGAAATGCAGATTAAGCTCATATCCAGTCAAATTGTCTTTACAGTTTGTTCTCCAGCTCAGTAGTTTTTTGATTAATCAGTCTTCTTTCTAAAGAATCAGTATGCTATCTGAAGAAAAAGACTTCCAAAAAAAAAAAAAAAAAAGTCTCTAGATGTTAGATAGCCTAAGCATGCATGGTCATGGACCTTTTTTTACGGCACATTTGACTGAAATTGAATAGGTTGGTCTTCAGATGGGCAAGTCAGTTGTACTCAGTTGAAGTCAATGAAGTCTTGTAACTTACTCCAGGTAATAATTTCACTTCATAGCTTATTTATGATGTGGAAATTTTTTTTTAAATTTAGATTTTATATTAATTATGCAGTAACAGTAGCAATTAATAAGTAGGACAAAAAGACAACCTTCAGTCAACTAGGACTGAATTAAAACAAAAAAAACAGGCAATAAGAAGCTGCTCTTTCCTTTGGCAGCTACATGAACAGCCATTACGAATACATGCTTTTAATAGCATATTATATGTCTAAAATGATTTAGATATACGTCTGCATGTATATATAAACAGAATATAGATATCCTATTTAAAAATAATAGTTGAAAAAGATTTTAAGTGTGTAAGTAAGTGATGCCATAGTTAATGGAACACAGTAGGAAAGACAACAAAAACTAAATAAGAAAATGATCAGTCAGATACAGGATGACTGGGTCTCTTCAAACTAACACACTTCTTCCTAAGCCAGAGCTGTTTCATGCAAGTTTTGTCTTTCCTTAAAGTATCAAACAAGACAATTTTTTCTTTCTATGCAACATACCGAATATAGCACAATATTTGTACCAAAGGCTATATCTACAGTGAATCAATTAATAGATTAGATAAGTGAACTCCAGCTGGATTACTACAAGTTGTGTAGCCACAGCAAGTTCAAAGTCAGTTTTCAGCTACATTAGTCATGACGACTTGCCTGCCCTGAGATGCATTGCATGCATCTGAAAGAGTGAAGCAATCTGGAATCTAGACTTTGTGCTCCTATTCACTGAAGCCTTTGTTGTTTCTCTTCTGAAGAAATAAACATGTCTTCTGCACAGTTCTTAATTAGCAATAATTCATAATTCGGATGCCATTTTCATGATACTGGTTGGTATTGATTTATATTTGTGACAGATGAACAGTAATTGGATAGCAAGAGCTTTATAACCTCCTACAAAAAAGCCATTTTTGAAAAATGGTAGATTTACTGAATTCTATTTCAAGAGCTGAAGTTACCCAAGCATTGTACCAAAGACCCATGAGGCCGAGCAGCTATCAAAGTCTTACTCCAAGCCATGGGAAGATTCCCTTGGCTCAGGCACCGAGGAAAACAGCCACAAGGCAGCCCACTAATGAGCCTCTGAAAATCTGGTTAAAGGCAGTGCTGGTGAGCTGCCAACATGGCTGGAGGTAAAGAAGGTATTGCACGACTTCAGAGCTTTTGCACAGCATACTGGTACGTAAGGCAGGGCTCCAGCCCTGTAGAGCAAGTCCTTGGGGTTTTTCTGTTACCTCACAAGCAGCAGAGTAGCCCTGGATTAGAAAATCTAAAAGGTAACTTAAAGCTGCCCTTGCTGTTTGCCTTCAGCTTCAAGAATGGCTTTCTACGTTAGAGCAGCAGCAAGTCCTTTAACAGCCTTGCAAAACAGTGTCAGATGAAAAACAGGCTTTGCATTCCCTGTAAAGCCTTCTAATGGCATTAGCTTGGTCTCAGTTGAACTGCCAGTGTCTGCGGGTGCGAGGAGAAAAACTTTTTTTTTTTTTTATTTATTCTATGAAAATCAAGTTGCTCAGAACATTTTAAAATAGAATTATTTACATTTGTGACAGGAACTGAAATAAGTAAAACAAACAGCAATAAAATTTTCAATGGATGTGTTAAATAGCAATAGATACTATTTGCCAACAACTTTTACCTTTCACAGCAGATAGCTAATTAGAAATTAATAAAATAACTCTACTGTTTTTATTTAACGTGCTATTCTTCTCTGTCTCATAGG
Source organism: Rhea pennata (assembly GCF_028389875.1). Taxonomy (NCBI): domain Eukaryota; kingdom Metazoa; phylum Chordata; class Aves; order Rheiformes; family Rheidae; genus Rhea; species Rhea pennata. The sequence goes on along the minus strand of NC_084664.1, from coordinate 82,066,147 downwards.
TCCTCGTTTACTATGGAAGAGGTATAAACTGTTTCCCACAGTAGTTGTTTGTTCTGTGAGACTTACTTCTCAAATTACATTTTTTCTTTCCTCCTTAATTTACATGGGGCTCTGAAAAGTAATTTAGCAGAAGAGAAAACCTGGAAGTGTGTGGTATAGAGAAAGATTCTTCATGTAAGGTAAATATTCAAGTTTTCTAGGACTCTTTTCTGTATTTTGTATTCATCAGTTTCAACTTGCTTTCATAAGAGGCAATGGGCAGAAATTGAAGCACAGGAAGTTCCGCGTGAACATGAGGGGGAATTTCTTCCCTGTGAGAGTGACGGAGCACTGGAGCAGGTTGCCCAGAGAGGCTGTGGAGTCTCCTTCTCTGGAGATCTTCAAGGCCCGCCTGGATACAACCTTGTCTAACATGCTGTAGGTGACTCTGCTGAGCGGGGAGGTTGGACTAGATTTTCTCCAGAGGTCCCTTCCAACCTTACTGATTCTATAATATCTGATGCGGAGCTGAAGTGAGATCCCTCTCTGACTTGCCTTGCATAGCTGACTCGGATTCATTATTTGTGCTTTTTGTTATCTTGTCCTTTGACATCCATCAGCCAATTTTAAGGCGACCATTCTTGCTGAACATTTGTATTGCCCTTTGTTTCTAATCCTTAACCAAGACCTTTCCATCTCTTTCATGTATTAAACATGATAAATAAGATATAAAAAAAAATAAGTTGAAATGTATACTATAAACTTAGTTGAACATAATGAGTGAGAATCTGCCATAACTCAAATTTCACTTGGCTTGGCCCCAGTATGTGCCACTATTAAAAAAAAAAAAAAGAAAAAAAAATGTCTCTTGAGTTTTATAGACTACAGCGTTAAGATTCACAGGGAACAAGAAAAGAGAAAGCAAACCCCAAGGCACTTTAAACTCAGAAAATGTTACTGAACATAGTCTACATAAAATAACATTTTTAACATAAAATAATTTCATTGTTATAAATACACTTGAAACAGAACTGAAATTTTCTCATCCCCATAATATAATTGAAATAAAGTGTTTCAAGAAGTCTGTTTTTCCCTATTTTATTGTCAAAGGGAACAGGAATTTAACATTCTCTCTCCCCTCCTGTGGCAAAGAACTGAGTGCATGGAGGAAAATTAGACAAAAACAGAATACTCTTGTTTGGAAAAAAATTATCTGGTATTTATTCACTCTTTTAGAGTGTTACTCTGCGTACTTTCCAAATAAATACATGCAGAAGGACAGAGGCACTGAGTCTCCTTTGCCATACTGAAATGTTGATTCAAATATCACAACCAAGAATAAAGAAACTTTCTTTTTTCAGGCAAAGAAATGTGCTCAAAAGATACCTGAATTAATAAGGGCAGTTTCGTGCAAAGCCAGTATTGGCGAAAAGAAGCTAGTACTGAGAGGTGGACTGGACTGACTCAAAGAACTTAGGTCTTATGTAGAGAAATAAAGGAAACTTTTGTTCAAAGAGAACTAATGAGAACTAATAATAGGGAATATAAAAAGCAAAAAAACAAGGACTTACTTAAGGGAATAATCAGATATTCTTATTTTAAGGAGGCTCATATAGAACTGGGCAGCAGGGAATGGTGTCAAATATAAGCAGTCAAGCCAGGCTGTGTGAGTAAAGAAAATAAAAGGAAAAGAAGCTGGAGGAGATGGAATGAGGTAGCCACAGTCTGAAAATTACAGAGGCAAGGAGAGTGAGCCTGGGGTGAGAACTACAGATGAAAAAAGAGACAGGATGGAAACAATTTGGAAAAACCTGTACACCAAGAGAAAAGAGGAAGAAGCTTAGATATATTAGTGCACCTTCTCTTCCTCATACTTGAGGTAAAAACCATAATTAATTCCCTCACAAACCCTACAGCTTCATTAAATGAGATGGCAGCAGCCTGCAGTTGTTCCTACTGACTCAGCCATAGGGTTCCCTGTGGTGGCAGAGGAAAGAAGGTAGGAGAAGGAGCCCATTGGGAACCACCTCCCTTTTAAAGACTGCATTAAAAATGACAGAATATGGGCTATGATATTTATAACCATAATAAAAGAATTCCCCTTCATTTGTGTCATAATTTTCTTTGTAAAAAACACACAAAAGGAAAGGCTAGTTACCTTAGACTAAATCATTCAGTCTTCTCCTTCTCACTTATCTTTTGAGATATGTGGCCTAGCCCTAACTCTGATTTACTGTCACATTAGTCTGGAGGTAGGTGACTGGGTTTATCTGTGTTACTTTCCCCTTTCTACAGCTGCTAACAGCGAAGAATGCTCTTATTAAATTTTATGCTTAATCAACTGTTTACTATTTTCAGAAGACCCCTCTTTACATATTTTCCTTTCACTTCAGAGGTAGTAAAATATGGCACAAGTGCAACTGAAGTACAAAATTCTAGTAGGGGTAGCTTCCTTTCTGAAGGTTCAGCTCTAAATATCCAGGTTAAAATTACTTTCTTGTTTTCAAAGTGTCTAGAGATAAAAATAAAGACTATAGCTTATTTTGCTTATATTTAAATTATTGCAACAGAAAATGAACAAAAGCTGTGTCTCAATTTCTCTGAGTAACAATAACAGAAATTCCAGCTGTTTATATTTTAACAGCAAAAGAAACTATTATGATAATTAAATAGGATAGTCCACATAACAGAGACTGAAAAATTTTGTCTAGTAATTCTTTTATTAACTTCTAATTGAGTTAGAATATATTGTTTGGGACAAAGGCTATGACAGTTTAAAGAATGTAAGTATGTTAACTTGTAAATGTCTTTTCAATTTTTAATTAGCATTTATGGCTGTGTGCTCAGTGTGGACTAAAGCTTCTGATCTGTAGTATAAAAAAATAGTCTCCCTACCTGTAGTGATGAATAAGACCATGAAGTGTTGAAAAGATCTTTACAACTTGAACAGTGGGGCTTATTCCAAAAGAATCATTGCCTTTTAGCAATGTTTAACCTCAGAAATCTATTAGGGGGGAAACTACATGAGATATAATGCTTGTGATATACAGGAAAAACAGGTTAATGATCTAATGATTTCTCGCAGGTTTAAAATCTATTTCCCCTTACGATAACTCAATGTAGCATAAAGAGCACCCTATACTGTACAGACTGTCTGATTCTCACAGTCATTAGTGAGCTGTGGATCAATGGGACAATCCAGAAAAGACCAAAATAGTATTTCAAACATGTACAAGTGCTGGCCTGGAGACAAGCATTAGTCCTGAAGGGGAAGGGTGATTTCACAAGACCCTATGGAGAGATATTTCAAACCAACTTCATTGATTCCTTTAAGTGGAGAGGGCAGAGATTAGAAAACAGATTCCACAAAATTTATCCGTCCCAAAGAACTGTCATATTGGATGAGTCCTAACCAGGTTAGGCTAACTAATGACTTTACCTTCTACACTTGCTGTCCACAGATTCGTGGGCTCAAGAATGGTCAAATTCAGCAAGGATTATTTGTTTTGGAGAGAACTTTTTCCAGATTAAAATTACGAATTAAAACCTTAGTATTAAAAGGAAAATTATTAAATTGAATTTGCAATCTACAAATTTCTCTGTCCTCCTCATATTTCAGCCATTTGCCAATGTATCTAATAACTGAAGCGCTCTGAACACACATGGATTCAGGAGATGATTATCTGCATTTAGCAGGAAATGGCTATTGGACACTCAGAACAAAAACAGAACCAAAGACTGAGCCAACCTTGGAAGGGCAGCAGCAGTATTCACCACACTTCCCAGCACCTTGCTCCTCTCTAGTAGGAACTATTGGCCCAGCTTTTAGTACATTAATCTATGATACCACTTTTGGGCTCTCCAAAGATGTTGGTAGCAACCTGGCTCTCGTGTTGAAAGCACAGATGAAGACAAAGTAAAGAAAAAAAAAGAAGGAAAAAAAAAAAAATAGACAAGCACTCATACTGGAAAAATCCTTGGGTCTATCCCAGCTCTGTTTTTTTTTGTTAAGGCATTTATGCTAGTCATTCAACTGAATACACTTTCTTCATCTAAAAAGGTTTATCTCCCAAGTAATCAAATGAAACTATCTTAAAGAATGTGGAAGAACAGTCAAATGACAGGCTTGAGCTGTCAGTATATTCGGCAGTTATACTTTCAGGATTAGCCTCAACACAAAATCTACAGTCTGGATTCAGCCAGTATATCTGATTTCTGAGTTGCTGAGATGAATATTGCTGAGATGACTAACTACTGTGCTCATATTTTCAATCTCTATCAGCCCAACGCTGATTTAAGCAGGCGATCATTATGTAGATCAGTACAGCTTTGCATAGAGAAGCTAGAAATACTAGAAAAAGAGTAAAGCCACAATCAAGCGATCACGCTTCTCATTTCTGAGAACATGGTGGAAAATCTCAAAGGTGGTTGCCATACTAGGAATAAGTAATTTAGCAGATAAATTATAAGAAATATATATGAAACAAAAGCCAAAGGTTTCTCAACTGAAATATAAAGTATGTCTATTATTTATCAAACAAAATTTTAGAATGAAAATACTGGTAAATAATTATTTAAAGAAGTCATGGCTTATTTCCAGGAGCTTGTCATTTTTGATTCAGTCCTTTATTTAAACAATTTCTCTCAGATTCTGCAGGTAATAATAAGCTCCTAGCTACTGAATCACTAGCCATGTAAAAGAAATATAATTCACATGGCTAGGAAAGAGGAGTTAGAGGTACTTTACAGAGAAGCCGTTTAATCTACTGGTAATATAAAAGAGTTTAGGACCAGACAAAAGTCTAAAAAATGAAAACTGAACAAAGGATTCTGAATTTGTGCTATGCTTCCTCTTTCCTTCCACATCCATCCGCAAAGAATGATTTAATTTGTACAAATCTTTGGATAAAAGAATATATAAATTACAAAGCTTGATTGACTCAGGAAGTCTATGAAACTGAAGCACACAGAAAAGGGACTTTCTGGATATTTTTTAAAGTAAAGTGATTATATATGGTGGAATAAACACTGTCAAAAAGTTGTGAGCAGTTAAAAAAGTTCCTCTTCTCATCTCTTTCTGTATTCTTACAGTGTCTGTTTGTTTAGGTTTTCACTCTGACTGCAACTTCAATCATTTTGTCTCTTTGGAGGTTTTGCTGTTTAATCTTCCTGTTTTTGCTGAGCTGATGAATCAAATCTGTGAAATGTTGGTGATTTCAGATTACGTAAAAGAAGCTCCTCTCCCCCTGATTCTCAGCAGCTGATAAAATATTTGAAAAAAATGTGCCTGAAATTTTATTTTATACAAGCTAAATCAAATTTTAAACCTTCTTTCTAACAGAAGAGAAATTAATCCCTATCCCTATATATCTGAATCTCTTATTCATGCATTATGAAGAAGAGAGTCAAGGCTTTTTATTTTAAGTATCCATTTGTTTCGTATTAAGGTGTTAAGAATTACTGATGTCTCATTAATGGAGTTGTTAGTTGCATAAGCATAAGCCACAACTATCTTGAAAGTAGTTCTGTTTTGCAAATTCTAACTTACTGTATCAGGAAAATAAACAAACAACAACAAAAAAAAACTTACGGATCTGTAATAGCTGTTATTAAACTTACTGGGCTGCAAAATATCATGAACAGTTTCATTTCAGCTACCAGTGCATCTGTGTGTATTTGCATCTCAGAAGTGCAGTTCCAATTCCTTGACGTTTGAACTGCTTTGCCAGTCAGTGGAAAACAAATTTGCACTTACAAAATAAGAAACCCAAAGGCAACTTTTGCTACTACGTCTCTCCAGGGGCCAAAACATGGGAACATTAGGAAAATAAAGCTGTATTTCATTTATCATATCTAAGTACTCAAACTATCAAAGCAATTTGTTCTGAACACACAATATATGAAATATTAAAGTCTTCTTATGCTATATTAAAATACACTGTATTAAAATTAAGTATTTGCTGTTATCAAGAAATACTATATTAGTTTCTGAAAATAAATGTGATAGGCTGTCCCATGATGTGTGTGATAGGTAAACTTTGAAACTGCTATTTATTGAGTTTCTAGCTACTAGGAGATTATGCTACTTTTCATAAACACCACATCACCCTATCTTAGACTCTTCTGCTAGATCCAGTTCCCTTCCAGTTTACATATTCTTCTCCTTTATTCCAGCAGATTAGCTTGTTAAATTGTTAACTTGTATTGTTCCTCATCCCGGCTTTCATCAAAAGTATTATAATAGATGCTGATCTTTCTGGAAAGCAGTTTGATTCTGATAATTTCAGGGCCATTTCAGACCCCTCCTTGCTCTTAACAGCAAAACATAGAATGTGAGGAAGCTCTATAGGACAAGGCTCAAAGCACCTGGCTGAATATTTTTTTAATCCACTTGCCAAGATGCCAAGGTGATGTTGGTTGACATAGTTTCATGGAGTTTATTTTAATATTAGATTGAGATTAATGTTTTCAACAATAGCCTTAGAAAGTTCATTTTTTTGTGTTCTAATGATGATTTACTATTACTTTTCAGTTCTCAGGGACTATACAATTATTAGCAAATATCAGCATTAGGACCATTTCTGAAGATGCTACATTTAGCAAAAAATAAGGAATTATCTTTTACAATGTTCAGTCTCTGGTATCTATTACACAGCATTAAAACAAAGTCTTTTATCTGAAATTATTTGTTTAGATAGATAGAAATGAAATCAGATTCTGATCCGAGATATTATTATGAAATTCATTTTTAAAAATGTTGAGTTTCTATCAAGAGCTGACAAGCATAATGCTGAAAAAATTTGAGATGGAAGATTATGGTTATCATTGACTTAAATGTATGTTTCTATTTTGCCTGAAAAATTTAAGAAGCCGTATGATACTGTATCTCCACACTAACTGCTTGGATAGAGAAGCATCATTACAGTTTTGTGTAACTTTTTAGTTCTCACCCATGGAAAATGAGCAAGTGATTTAGCTATGAAAAGGTTTCAATGCCCAATAAAATGGATTCCTGTGTGTTTTTAGGACTGCTTGAGTCAGTTCTTTTCCCTTATGAGGAAAACAAACTAATAATCTGCCTATTCTCAGAGCAGGTAGATTGCTTTACTGAACCATTTTCATTACAACTGCTCTTTTTTTATTTGAGGGCATTTTGTTCTCTTAGATGACTACTCTCTAAATGTTTATCTTTGGGGCCAATCTGAATTCACACTTAGCTATATCAACTTCTCCTTTGGATAGTATATAATAAAAGATCCTTACAATTCCACTCTAGGAAAGCTGCTTTGGAATCAAATCATTTTGATACTCTTACTCACTTAACAAATCACAGCAATGCAGAAAACTGTAATAAGGTGAAAAGTCAGACTAATCTGCATATTCATGGCTGAAGTTGAAATATTTTTTTTTCTCCCAGTAATCTCATAACATCCTCAGAAGGCAATCAGAAAATTGGTGTTTCTTTTCCAGTCTTGTAATCCTCCCAGAAATTAAATCCTGTGCTTAAATCCTCCTAGTGTTGTCTCCTGAGATTTTTTTTTTTTTTTCTCAATATCCCTCTGGCCAGGTGTTAGCAGCATATTCTACCATTTTCTCCAGAGGAAGGTATCTAGCATCCTTTGATAATTTCATGGAATGCAAGTATGCTTTGGGTTTATTTGACAATTGTTTTACAATAATTGATCTCCTTTACTTCAATTTTTCAGAAAAATAAAAGTAAGCAAACATAAAACCAAAACAAAAATTTGATCAAGAAGGCATTTCCTTTCCCTCATTTTTACTATGGCAGTTAAATGCCCCTCCATTTTTTTTCCTTTGTTCCTACCATTTAATACCCTCACCCCTGAGAAAATACAAAACCTAGGAAAAAAAACATAGCAAATGGTAAAAATACTCCAAAGAGAAAGGACGTATCTGGTGTGTGCACAAAGGAGTTCACTCTGATCCATTAGAGCTTGTCTTAGCTCCCAAAAGACTTGGACGCCCTAATCAAACATTTACTTCTTCCCTATAGACTTTAGATGATAAAAATTCCAAAGCTCACAAAGTTCCCATGAAAACTCAGAATCAAAAAACACTTTTCCCAGGATATGACCAAATTGGAAAAAAAAGAGCCCCCATCCCCCCTTTTTTTTCCTTTTTTTCCTTACAATGACTAGTAACTAGGACATCCCCTGTTGTATACTATGCATGCACACACGCACACACACATATATATGTAAACAGAATTGTTTTTCACATGAGCAAAAATAGATCTCAAATACATTGCAAACTTCTACAGCATCAAACTATTTTGTTGTTGAAAACCTTTGAAGATCCTTTTTTATATTGTTTCAAATTGCTATTGCCTCTTAAATATCCTTCAAGTTTTCTCTATTGTGACTACAATTCACTCTGTCTAAAACACCTGCAGTCACTGAGGAATACACTGATGGCCTGGGAAACATGCTGATCATGTTGGTTCTGATATCTAAATATTTTGTCATAGAGGACTTTCTTTCAAAGTCTGATTCTCTTGGGTTTCATGCTTGCCAGGAGGTAATTTCAGTGCAGAAGTGCGGATCATAGATCTAATATCACCTGCTAATAAACCATGTACTATGTAACTTCTCTCAAAGATTCTTTATTAAAAGGTATCAAGTTTGGCAGTATGAACTTTGATCCAACATCAAGCTGCTAATATTGATAGTAATTTTATGTTTTATTTTGATCCAAAGATCAGTCTACTGCAGGGAAATTATCTAGGTTGCTCTAATGGAAGTTTTGAGATGCTTATGAATATTTTCAGTACAACTTTAAATATTTAAATAAGGTTACCAAAGGTAACAGCTCTGTCATAAACTTCTCTGTATCCTCACTAAATAATTATAAATGCTAAGCTACTCTGAGTTAAATTTCTTCTTAGGTTTGGTATTAGTATTAGAAATTATGGTATTAACCAAGATAAATCCAACTAGACCATAAGCTGCTAAAATATAAGGTAGCTTGAACAACAGTAAAATAATTATAGCTGGCTGTGTAAGGGAATGTGCCAAGTTTCATGCATCCCTTATTTCTCAAAGTGATGGTCTGGAAAACCACGCCATATGTTTCTGTCTTACATGCTCCCGTTATCTTACTCATTTGTGGACTGGCAAATCAGATGATGAGGGTGAACTCATCCTGCACACACTTGTCTTCTCTGATCCCTTCCCTTTGCTCCTGCCTGCCTTTTGCCTTACTCTTCAATGATTAAAGAGGCATTTTTTTCCATGTTTACTATTACTTTCTGCCACATTAAAAGATATTATTCCTAGTATGGCCAGGATATATGCTTACTTTATTAAGAAGTAGTAGTTTTCATTATAATAAAAAGACTAGGTGATAGGAGTACCTTAGTATCCAGAAACAGGAATGCAGGGAGAGTGGTTGTGCAAATCTAAAGATGCCAATGTATTTATAGCAGCTATAAATTTTCAGTAAAAGGTGGCTCACATTAGATCAGACCATTCATCTATAGATTAATATAGGGAAAAAAAAAAAAAAAAAAAAAAAGTAGGCTGCAGGTACAAGAGCATGTTAAAGCCAGAGAGAAGTCATTAAAGAACTGATGATTTTTTGCATGATTAATTTAGTTCTGAGCTTTGTACTGGGAAGTGACATGGCTTTGTGAATGAATAACCTGTTTAAATATAGCTTTCTGGGATGCCATTTATTCAAGCTATAGGATGACCTTTTGGATTTTTCTTCAGGTTCACTAAAGGCTGCTTGTTAAACTGAGACGCAATAACCTGCTGTTTCAAAAGAGAGAGAATTCACAGTCAGTCAAAACTCATATCAGAAGGAAGTGAAAACCATAAGCTAATTAAGCAAATCTCTACAGAGGAGTAGAGCTGAGTTAGAATGTACTTCAGAAGACTAACTCTATTTAGTGCACTCATTACATGGAAGTGTTTGTTACTTGGATAAATATAACATTTTTCAGACTTCACGCTTCAGTTCCACTCATCTTCCCTCTCACTAAAGAAAGAGCAGCCAACAAAACCAGTTAATTATTCCTGCTCCATACCAACAGTGTAAATCTCCCCAAGAATGAAAACGAGATTTTCATTCAGTGTTTCGGTACCACAGCAATAGCTTTAGAGCAACTAGCAGCCAATTGCTGACAGAAATACCTTGACAAATCAAAGCATAAATCCTGCTCATTGCTTTTCACTACTGAGTATTTTTAAATGAGCTATGGACCCAGTAAGCCACCCAGACAGTAGTTGGTCACTAACTTCAGAGAGAAGCAGCACTCCCAAAATATGGTGTCTCATCTATAATCTTTTAAATATCCATTACTTCAAACTTACTTAACTTAGTATCTTGAAAGTTTTCTGTTTGATCATTTATTCTTACAAGCTTTCTTCTATTAGAGAAATTTTGGAACTTAAGGTTGCCTTTGGATCATATTTGGGAAGATTTTCTCTGCTAGCAAGAGAATTAAAAATATATTTTTTTTCTTCAACAAAAGTTAATATTCACATATATTCAGAGGAATCCAAAAGCTGGACCTTCAAAGATACTATGGAGCATCATTGGAGAGGCAATAATGTTACTAAAACCTTCAGTCTTAACATTATAGTCCTTCAAGAAGATAGAGTTATTGTTGATTTCAGCACAGTTTCTATATTTTGTCAGAAAAAAATGGCACCGAAGAAGAGGAGGAAACATCCTGTATGTTGTGTTTCTTATTTTATTTTCTCACCACTTCTTGACCATTTTCTTCTTCTAGTAGAGTACACTTATTCCCATTTGTGAAAACTCTCAAACAGCATTGCAGCCAATCAGAAATTCTGACTTACTACTTCTCCTTTCCATGCATAAATTCATAAACCTGCTCTGTATCAGGAATACAAATACTTTCTCTTCTATTGGACACAGCTTCAGTACACGGCATTGAATGTAAACAGAAGACATGCAGTGATTACAAATATAGCATATATTCAGAGATGAATAATGGTAATAAAATATTTCTATGGATTCAAAACCCGCTTTGAATATAGAGATGTCTTCTGTTTATTTAATTGTGAAAAAAGCTAAGGAAAAAAAGTTTTGAAAGTACAAAAAAATCCATAATTTACTATATAAATACATCTTTATTTAATGTAAACAGATTTTTAAAACAAGTAACCTCATAATTATCTGTAAAAATACCTAACAGGACAGAAAGCCACTTTAGTGTCTCCAGGTTTTGGATTTACTGCATTTCATTAAGATTCCTACTGAACCTGAATAGATTTAGACACACACAAATGTTTGAAGAGTAAGAGCAGTGGAGACAGAAACTGTAGCAATGGCACGAATCTGTTAGATGGCACTCCCACTACCAAGAAGCGGCCCTGGACATCATTCTCCCTGAAATGTAATTCTTTCTGCCATGGACATGAACAAGTGCTCAAGTGAATGGAAAAGAAGAATCCTTCTTTTTTTTTCAGAAACACAAAATTACATTTGCAGATTACCTCTTTATTAATGGGCATTTTGAAAGATTTGTCATTTGCTGCTTGGTACATACCACAGAAGAAAATGAAAGCTTTGTAACAAATATTTCTATTTTTTCAAACTCCTCCCTGCAGTTTTGTGCCTAGTTCTGCTGATACAGTGATGTGCAATCTTGCAAGTAAGCTTTATCAAGCACCAATACAGCTTCTAAAGGGTCAAATACCCAACTGCTATAAACCTAAGTGGATGGTGCTATCTAAATTTACTCCAGCTGTGGTTCTAGAAGATACTGAACTCTGTAGTATCACTCATTTTCACTACATTATGGTGCTTAAATGTCTGTCTTGTGTTTCCAGGCTCTGTAGGGATCACTCAGGTGTATTCAGAAAACAACAGAGGCAGTAAATATCTGCAGGCCATGATGCACTGATGACAAAAAAAAAAAAAAAAAAAAAAAAAAAAAAAGGGAGATTAATTCAGTTACCTCAGCAACCTGTAAGATTTGTATTAAAAACATGTAGTAGCAGATTTTAGTCAAGTAAATGAAGGAAGTGTTCATACTGCTCATGAAAACACCTGATAGAATGAAATGATGGATGTTTCAGCACTGGAAGAGCATGAAAAGTGTGATTTGTACAGGAATTTTTCAATTTGTGCTGGAATATGATTCTAAAATGGTGACAGAATGTGATATCATGAATTGTACTGATTGCAAACATTGCCTTTTCAGTCCTTTAAGAGAACACAAAATTTTTCTTACCAATAAGGCTGGGAGGAAATCTTTTTCACTATAGCACAGAAAGGGCAGAAAAAGAGCGTAAATTGTTGAAGTATATGAAAAATTCTTAAGTTTTGACCTTAATAAAGCCATGCTTAAGAAAAATATTCTATCAGACCAAAAGGAGAACAAGATCTATAATAATGCTGTTAGAAAGTGTACTTAATGGTGTATTTAAGTGTATTTAATGGTTTCCCATAAATATGTTGCAAACGCCACTTTGCCTCTGTGCTATGAATTTGAAAATTAATTTCCACATCAGCAGTACCAAATCAGTTTAGATTTGTAGCAAGCACAGAATATAAATAATAATAATAATAATTAGATCACTCACTATTAATTGAAAAAAATATTGGAGGAATGATTTTCCAATGAAAGAAAACTATCTTCATCCACTTTGGAGAAAATCTAGGTGCTTAAATAAAATTTGAAACATCTTGCAATAAGTTCTGCTGTTCTGTTGCACTAACAAGCTCTGCTGAGTTCTCTTGTCTCCACAAATCAAGAAAATTTCAGTCAGAAGGCCTTTAGCATAAAATATTGGATATGCCAAACCTCTGATGTTTAACTGACTCTGTGATTCTGTGTAACTGTGGAATCATCACTGAGAACAATCTAAGTAACATCAGCAAAACACAGTGAGCTTTAAGAAGATTTTCACAGATTAAAATATTTGATTTTTGTATTTAATAAAGAAAAAGATGGGAAATTACTGTGGTCCTTTACATTACAACAATTCATTATAAGAGTGTTTATCTTTCTGGAGCAACTAGCAACTTGCTGGTAATAATTCCCAAATGAGTAGGATGCAGAATGATCTATCTACATTAAGAGGCACCTGCAAAAAGTGATGTAACTACATAAAAGTTTCTAGAGAAAAACAATAGTATTAAATCAACATAATAAAACATTGTGTGTGATGGGGGAAAAGAAAATAGCTGAATGCATTTAAACCTACCATAACTGGTCATGTCTAATTTACCTGCATTCTTGTAGAATTTACTTCCTTTATTATAAATTTAAACTGCTCTACCAGAAGCAAAAAAAAAAAAAAAATTCTTTCTGAGACAGACATTATCACAAAATAAAACAATAGAAAATAGGAAATAGAAAATATATCTATATTTTTCAGTACTTTTTTCAGGAATATGCTCACTCCCCAGCCTCATCAGTGGAAGTTTGAAGCTTCCTGTTAATTTTAACTTCCTCTTTAAGTCCCTTAGCTCAAGCACCTTATAGTAGAATCTGGAGAGGCCACTGATACTGTTTCTGGCTTCTAGCAGTGTTAACTTTTATTACACGTCCTGATTCCTCATGTTTTGCAAGCACATGCTTATTGTTTATCTTCTTAAATCTCTGTGAGGACAAAAGAGAAGAAAACAAGTATCTTTAGATAAGTATGTCCTTGAGGACAGGATTATAGTTGGGATACCAATGATCTTCTGAATTAGGTTTTGAGTCAAGATGCATGGATGCCCTATGTCATTCAAACAATTGGACATTTCTAATGTCAAATTGCAAAAATATGCTTTTGTGAATTATTTTTAATATGCAATACTACATAGGGTCAGTGTGTTTGCATTCACTCAAAAATGATACAAGCTACAGGAACACATCATTACATATGTGGAGATGGTTTCAGAATACTGTAGAACTCCTTCAAAATAGTAAGCCAATTCTTTTAAAATTCTTACTACTTAGCAGTAACAGGCATTTAGGTTATTTTGAAATAACCTACCTTCTAAAGAATACAGTTACTCATCCTCAATTATTACAACCTATTATTGCATCAGTCCATAATGTGGATGCTTTATTTTGATACTATAGGTATGAACTTCAGGAAGCAGATTAATTTGAAATGCTAACAGCATATATTCTACATTATCAATTTAGGAATTACTACACTTGTAAACAAAAAGTTTATTTTTTATTGAATGTAAAGCTGAGTCTTAGGTCAGCAATGGACTAAGCATTAATTCAAAAGCAGCAGCAACAACAAAAACCTCGTGGGAACATGCAGCAATACACTAAATTTAATTAAACTACTAACAATGAACATCTATATTTAAAATGAAAGCTTAAATGAGAAATAATTCTTTAATGACAATATTAGATTTTTTAAAACATAATATCTGCAAATTTATGTGTTGACTTCCTGAGGCTTTTAATCCAAGTAAGTCACATAGATTTTAAGTATTTTCTTTTATTTTGAAGGGCTGGGCTGTGGCTCTAAGGAACTCTTAGCACATAGCAGTGATGATGTCTAAAGGGCAGTGCATGCAACTTAGAACTATATTATTATTCTGAATCTCTTTGTTTTTAAATTTCTCTGTTGCTGCAAGGCTGGGAAAACAACATACTGACCTTAAAGGGACATTAGCTTGGTGAAAATTAGAGAAGTCCTTGTGTGAGACTATTGGTCATCATATTTATACCCAATTCCCCTTCAGTCTTTTTTATGCTTTCATCTATCAGGGGAGTCTACTCTTAACATGTTTAAAATTCTACTAATTATTTTGTAGTGAAAAGAAATAAGCCTCTCTGCACTAATTCTATACATTAATATCATTTTCAGTAGCATTAATTCATATACCGGTTCTACAAGGCTAATTGCTTTGCAGTTTTCCTCATCTGATTTTTATTTCATATGGAAACACAAGTTTTCAGCTTCTACTTGGGAAATTAATGCATCTTGAAAGCAAATTGGAAAGGTGGTGCCAGGAAGAACAGCCAAGTAATTCCAGTTCACACAAGCCATTCAAGACAAAATAGCCCTGTAGTGAAGTAGCTTTAAATTCTTTATGGTGTTCCCAAGAGTGACAGATGTCCCCAGGCTTCCAAATTAGAAAACTTAGGTCTACTTCTAGGAAAAGAACAATCTTTGATTTTTTGTAGTCTGTTTTAAAAAAAAAATAATGCATATGAACCATAGCTACTCAGGTGTAAAGTTGCAGGCTGTTCATTACAAAGACTAAATCTAGGGCTGTAGGTACCACTATGCTCTTTAAAGTTCCTCTACTCTATAATTATACTTCCAGCTGACTGTTCTCTTTTTCTTGTCATTCTATATACTGGATTAAATGGAACAAGTTACATTCCTAACTAATTTTCAGTGAATTTGAACTAGGCTTAAAGGCAACTAAACATCTATCTGATGTATGCAAAATTTTGTCTTATGGCAAATATGCATGGAAATAAATTAAGGTGTTTCTATTTAAACATTTTGAAGACTGTAATAAAATGGGAAGTATAGGATCCTCACCGCTCTGAACTCACCTGGCACCGCCTCGCCATCACCACCTCCTTGCCTCGTGGTCACTGGCCCATCATCACCCTTAAGCACCAGCCTGGCCTTCTTAACTCCTATTCTGTTTATTTTGTGAAATTATACTTCCCTACCACATCCTTAATAACTGCATTTGTGAATGTATCTAACAAATAGCTTTAAAATAATAATAGAGTTTCACTAACTGTTGCCACAGCTCAGCAACTGACAAAGAGCAGCATATGAATGCAAGAAAACATAATACAGCTCCTCCAAATTATACCACTTGAAAGTCCTATCACACTTGTTCTTAGTGAAGTTTTATATCTACATTTTCTGTTGTAAAGGAAAACAGAGCAGTGAGAACCCCACGTCCTTGCTCAAAACGCATCAAAACATTAACATCTTTACTTGAAATTTTGCCTGACCACTGCCTAAAAGTATCTTCTGAAAATCTGAGCAAAAATGTGTTAGCTTCTCTATAAATAGCTAAATGAAAACTAGCTGTTGTTCAATAATAATAAAAAAAAAATATATAAACTAGTGAGTTTGTTTTCCTAAGCCAAGCATAACAAGCAATTCATTCTGAGCATAAATATCTCTAAATTCCTACCCGTAATGAAAGCTTTCTGATTTACCAGTTCAAAACTTTAACTGTGAACATGAAATATACTCAAATTTAATAAGAACAAAGAAAGGGATCTATGGGACATTTGCTCTTTGGGATCGACATAAATGTTCTACCGTGACAAAATCAAAATTATTCCTCCTTACTGTATAAGCAGGTATAATCATACTTGCTACCTTGTTCCTCTACTAGTGGCTGACATATAATCAGGTAAAAGGAAACTGCAAAAAATATGATAGGGCTTCCAGATATGAAATATAGAAAAAAATGTCATTTGCATAGAAATAAGGAAAATATTGTTTATTCCAATATAGATATTTTCATTCTAATTAAAAGTTTAAGTTTTTGAATTTACTCATTTATCAGTTTTTCTGCAAGTCTTCCTCACAACCACTGGAATATAGCTCCAGAAGTTTCTGACATCGGTTAGTGTTTCAAAATACTTTACTGAGATTTCTCTGTTCTGACCATGTGGTATTATTAACAATTAACAAATGTATTGTCATAAAATATAAAGATCTAGTGTTAAAGGCACATGTATGAACAAGTTCTTTTTACAACAGCATTTAGAAGAATTTAAACGAGTACAAAATGAGCCATCAGTTTCTATTCCAAACAGTACAATGCTAGACTTTAATTTGTCTTTCATTCATTTTACATCTGGACTCCAGATTTCTGCTTTAGAAAATCAGGCAGCTGTACCATGGAAGTCTACATTTATTCATCTTTTATTTTATTTTAACATAAACAGTAGCCAGATACAAGGCTTCGGAGTGACTTCAAATCTAAAGGTAGAGCTATTACAGTAAAATAAACTGTTAGTTGTTATACAGTAGCTGTAGCATTTTCAGAAAATAGGTAGAATTGAAGAAGGTTTCCATGGCTTGGCTTAAGTTAATTAACAAGCTGCTACCACTGCAAAACACAGCCCAACAGAAGTAAGTAAAATAAACAGAACTGTTAAAAGAGAAGAAATGAAAATCCTGGAATAATGACATTGTGTTAGTAATCTGAAAAAAACTGCTATCCCAAACCTGAAAGGTATCCTATGAAATATTATGAGAAAAATAGTGTTTAGATTACAAGATTTCAGAGTATAGCTTTCTAGATTAGAAGTGTGTCTGATGTAGGAAAAAAATGGAAAACATTAAAGGATCTAGATAGACCTCCTGGATAGACTTAAGGGTAGCACACTCATCATATCACAAATGGAGACCAAGTCTAGGCTTCTTCCAAATTCCAGCTGTTCTCTAGACTTATGAAAAGGAGACCAGCTTATTTGCCCCAGCATTCGCCTTGCGTCAACACCAGAAAAAATAAATAGAAAATAAGCTGCAAGACTAAATTGCATATTGTGCTGCTGACAGTTACACAGACCTGTGTTTCTCTCCAGAATGCCCTGGAGATTATCCATGCTCTATTCCTAAACACGACCTTGCACTAAACATAGAAGCAAGATAAATTTGACAGGAATCTGAATTTAGCTAGACACACACAATGTAATGTGTTCAGAAGAAAGCAAAGACTTTTTGCTTCCTGGAGGAAGTCTTTTAAAATAAATTTAGAAGTGATTTATTTCTACAGTGCAATATGCTATCATGCAATGTGCTCATTAAAGAGTTTATGCAAAACATTGCTAAGTTTCTGTGTGAGAGCCTATTTCTATCCATCCTACAGCTTGCTTGTAAAGAACCTGCCAGTGTCCTGATACATCACTACTATGCATGTCCTTCATTTTTTCAGAAAGCAGTGCAGAGTAGAGACCTTATCAAGGGGACAAGGCAAACATGTAGAGAAGCTGAGAACAAGCCTTCTTTTCTTGTCAGATATATTTATCTTTGCAGTGATTACTCTTTCAGAATTTAGAGACAGTTTATAATCTGACATTATTTTTCACAGTTGCTCGGCTGTAGCCTGCAATTTAGCACTGCATCACTGCCGCACAGTAGCTCTCCAGTAGGCATAACTGACCACAGATACCAAGCTCTCATTCGATAGATCTAGCAGTGACTGAGGAATCACGGTAACTTCCAGACCAGTGATCCTCATCTCCTGTGAGCAGCAAGCTGCTCTTAAGAGCCATAGAAAAGTAATAAGAAGAAAACCAAAGCCAATAAGGAGAACAAAGAAGAGTATTGCACAGAGTATTATGCCTTTCCAGCATGGTTACCCATGAACTATGGGAGACTAGGAACTACTGCTAATAGCACTCCCTAAGACTGTGTCTATCTCTCCCAGTCAGCATGATGGGCCCACTGGGATCAGAGGAAACCTGGAAGGTGCCCTAGCTTACATCAGAGATCAGCACTTCTGCTTTACAACAGCCTCTAAAGCTTATTTTTCATATCTACTCCCTAACACCATTGTCGTATTGTCTGCTACTCTTCTACAACTAAGAAGGATGACTTTTCTGTTTAAACTTCTTGGTTGCTGGAACTGAGATACATGGGTGACAGTAGGTCAAGTATACAATATTTCAGCAGTGACAAGTGTTGCTGCCTTTCATTCGAAATAAACACTTTCACTGAAAATATTTTAAACTATTGAAACAGTTCTTCTTCCACATGCAGTGGAAGTAGTTAGTAAAAGTCATGGAACTGCTACATTCAAATACAGAATTTCATGACGTTGAAGGTTTCAATCTGCCTGTTGAAACAGGCATCTGATTTGAATACTCCACATGAAGCAAAAGCTTTTTTAAAGAAATGAGTCATTGGTATGACTAAGGGTGAAACAAAATTACTTCTCCACACCTCTTTCCTCAATAAATTATAAATAATTTCCTGCTTTTACTGTGTGATGCATGATCCTGTGTTTGGACTATTGACTGCCTCAGAGAGATGCAGGAGTATGCAAGTAATGATAAATTTAAGATAATATGAAATTACAAAAGGAAAAACAAATGTTTCAAGAGGGAGATGGTGTAGGATATGTCATAGCATCCTAAGAAATGAAAGAAGTATTTCTACTTCTTAATTTTTAAGCACAAAAATAGAAAGAATATGAATAATCCTCCAATGACAAGAAAATCAGTGGGTTGATCTACTACCTAGTTCTTTTACTGTTCATTAAAACTTTATCACATTCAATTCCCCCCCTCCCACCTTTCATCTCAGAAAGGACAGAAATTTTGTTCAAACCTCAGAAATGCTGACATGAATTGTAATAATCCTTTCTATGCTGATGAGGCTTAGCTTTATATCCCATTTAGGGCAAGTCAGTCTCTTACTCTGTGCTGGTAGTAATATCTAGCTGGCATATTTCATTATACATTGAGACCATAAACTCCCTGAGACAGGGAAACACAGACAAGGCTGTCTGGGGGAAGGGGGGGGGGGGGAATCTGTAAAAAAAAACTCAATCAGCTACCTTCTCGGTACTGAATATGGAGCTAGGCCAGATGGACCAGAGGATTCTAGAGCTCTCATCCATCCTCTATTATTCTATGGTCTATGATTTCACAAGTCTGTTTTATAATATTTCAAAAGTCACTCCAAGTCTGTCAAGGTGTGAAGAACAGTACTGGAAAAGGAAGAAAAAATTAAAAAGGTAAAGATAATGTTTATATTTGTTTATGGGGAAACAATTTTATCTGAACTGGTTATATGTGATAATTTCAACCCTTACTATTCATCATCACATTTATTCCAGGGGAGACATGGGCAAAATTATTATTATTATTATTATTATTATGTCTTTTTGCCCTATTATTGAGTGTGAGCTTGATCAGATGGGCTGATCTGTGGTGATGAAGTTAACAAATGTGTTTATGAACATTATTCCCCCAAATAATGTGTCCTCCTCTTATATTTTCTCCACTGGTTTATATTCCTTTCACGTATACGGTTGAATGAAAACGTTACTTCTTTAGCACTCTTTCCATTTTCTTTCTTCTCTGGCAGTAAGCATCTGCTTTTTGTTTGTTTGCCACTGGGTTTTAACAGCAAGTTAATCACCAGCTGTGACACTGTCATCCGCAGCCTGTGGTACAGACTCCGATGGCCTAACTTGAATGAAGGACTTTTGCCAGCCTTCTTCTCTTGGCTTAGCACTTCTCAAAGTCTGAAGCAAGTCAACACAAGGCTCTGCAACTGCAGCAGAATCCGGACCTCAGTGCCCTTCTGCTTGGAGATCTGATTGCTGTTTAACTTTATTCCGAGCTGTGTTAATGTTAAGTCCATGACCTCTACAGGTGCTTGAAATAACTGAACTTAGCCTAGAAGCACAGTTCCTACATTTAAGTATGCTTTCAGGAGAAGTTTTTGTTGCAAGACTCCAATGCTAAGCAAAGCCTTCCTCCTACCTTCACTACAGAAAAACAGCTCTGAAGAAATTTTTGTAATTTCACTGTCTCAGATTTCTCTCCCTTCTCTATACAGGAGGAAAGATGTATTTGATCTTGTCTGAGAAGAAGGGTCATCTTTAAAAATTCCAGTTCTATATGAGAGCCCGAATAGAGCATTTTTCTGCATCTCATTTGAATAGGAAACCTAGAACATGACCATCATTTGCACTGATATGGACAATTGGGATTCTAGTTCTCATTTCCAAGAATCAACTAGAAATGTGATTACCCCATAACCTTAACATACTACCTTGAGCAGTGTGTTTCACAGCTCCCTCTTTATATGAGGAAGAAAATACCATTTTTTCCCCTTACTCTTTCTCTGCCTTGTCTAAATGGGCCTTTAATGAGCATAAGTGCTCATGTATTTATGTTAATGCCAAGTGCTAAGTCAGATGACCAATGAGACTACATAAAAGTTTGAAGTTAATCTTGAAGTTTCTAGGAGGTAGGTCTTAGCCTGTAAATAGTTCAGGGCAGGAGAGCTCTCCTGGTAAGGTGCATATATGCCTAAAACAAAATAGAGGATTTGATATAGACTGAGGATTACTACAACCACATAACACAGTTTTCACGTAGCAGTGAAAACTGAACACATTATGTCATAATTACATGAAACCGAAAAACTATGGAACTGTATTTGAACAAATCTAATTCATGTAATAATCAGATCTCTTGGTATTATTAGTATTTTTTGGAGAAGTTGGGCAGGATGCAAACTCATTTAAAGTTTACATTCATTTCTTTTATTTCCCCAAAGATATGAACAAATTCCTTACATGCTTTCTCTTTTCATTCTGCCTGAATAATACATAGTGGACTCATGATAGTGTGTTTTATTACTTTCACAGGTTCTAGGAGGAACTTAAGAGAACTGGTGAAGCAACACAAGAAAGGAAAGAAAATCCAGCCAGGATGTATGTACGTGATGGATAAGTAGCTTTCAAGTGCTGCATCTTGTTTTTGTTACTGGAGCACAAGTTTTTTCCCTATTGCCTCCCACTATCCTGTCAGTCTCAGCCTGAGTCTCTCACCACTTTTTTTTTTTTTTTTTTTTTTTTTTAAAAAAACATAAAGCTCTAAATGTGAAATGCATGTTTTCACTCTTCAGTTTCTGGAGTGTCCCATGTAATTATCCATTTTTACCTGAAATTTTTAAGTATGACACAAGTTCCATTCCACTCATTTGGTGTCTTTAATTTGTTTTCTTCTGAAATAAAGTACAAATCAGACCTTTTATCCTTGATAGCCATTATCCTGATGGTTAACTTATAGGAATGTAGGAGATTCAATTATAAGCCCTTGATTGAACTGCTGCTTTTCAGATCCTTATTAATGTTCCAATTACTAAATTATTCTGTGTTTTAAGGTCTGTCTTTGTCACTCCTTCCTTTCCATCCAGAAGGAAGGAGTTTCTCTTGAAATTTTTATCAGAAAATGTCCTTATTTGTGAAAAAAATCTGATAATTTTATATTACAAATTTTCTTTATCTTTATTTAATTCTTAATTGTATAATCAAAGTGTTATTCTTAAATATGTTATCTCTTAAAGTTAAGAAAAGGATTCCTTAAAACACATGAAAACAAACACATGTACTGTGAATGTAAAGTAGCTGCATTAACAAATTTGATCAATATTGTAAAGTTAGGAATGTGTATTCTGTCTCAGGATGTCCTGCCTCCATTCTCTTATGACTTCATTTTTTCTACATGAAATTATCAAAAGCAAGAAATTACATCAATGGTCAAACAAACTGTTCTTATTGTTTTTTTTACAATGTTCTGACTGGATACGCTTTAATATTTGACCTCTATCTGTAACTTATTTTTTTTGACTTCATCAATCTTACTCACATTTTTTTTTCCATTCTCTGAGTCATCTCAATGCTCCTTTTCCCAGTTTTCTATTCTTTATTCTCTCCTGTCTTTATCTTTTGTGCTTGCTTTTGTTCTAGCCCAAAGTTTTAACAGTTTGAGAGACACTGTATCATTTTTACTGTATTTGTAATGAAAGGAGTTACTGACTTACTTATCAACTTACTGCTATAAAATAATATAATTTTTCATTTTAAACCAGTAGTGCATTTTATAGTTGACATGCACTCACTGTGGAAATGTTAATCCTACCAGCAGTCTTAAGGTTACTTTCTAGTGCAGATAAAATTATTTTCCTCATCAGATCCTTTGAAGAATAGTGGACTGATGCATTGGAGTATGGATGCTCTGCAATCATGATTTTGACTCCAGGAAAATATAAGCCCCTACAAAGGATTTTACTAATTTTTATTTGGTTGATTATAATAATATCAAGCAGTACTCACTTTACCCACTTTTAGTGGCAAGGCTATGGGGTGATCAGGCTGCATATTCTGTCATCCCTGTTTATTTTTGTCATTGCTGTCAGAATAGGTCTCAGACTTCAGGGGCAACAGAATTCAAGTTTAAGTCTGAAGTTTAGAAGGCTGCGTGTTCTTATGGAGGCCTTTCCCAGTGCAGGTTAATGAGACTGTAACCCTTTCCTACAGTCCTATTTCTGCAGGAAAAAGGGGCACAGGAAAATGCAGGTCTAGCTTTTCCTTTGGATTTCCCTTTTTTTTTTTTCCCCCCCCCATAGCAGCTAAAGACTGCATTTATGGACTCTCCCAGTTGCAATGGATAGTTCTTACTTTTATAGTCTCTTACAATAGTTCCTCTGCAATGTCTCCTAGCTCACAATTCAACAGCTTATTCCAAGACAACCTTCAACTTCCTCTAGGTTTCCATTAAATGCAGGCTGTAGACTTTTGCAGCAGCTGCTTCTAAGCTGCTTCTGTTTTTCTCTCTGGTTATACCAGTGGAAATATTAAGTTCCTTCATCGATTCTTTTTATATTGATGATACAATAATTAAATTTGAACTGATGACTTTTTTTTTATTTGAGTAACTTTTACTTTCCATAATTGCGTATCCTATACCTGATTATTTCAATGTAAGATAGGAAAAAAATATTGACAAAATATTGTGTGAAAATTTTCAGGAAATGATATTTACATTCCCAGGAATATTCAGATATTTCATCATTTATTTTCATCATTAACTAGGAGCAAAATTTTTTTCAAAATGAATTATATTCAAAAATGCTAAGTGGATTTACACATGTGTAAATAAAAATGATATTAAAGAGGTCAACATCAAGTTGAAATTAGAATGCCCACCTTTAATTCACATCACTTTCAAATGGAGTCTTAAGTCATAAATTTGAAATGAAATATCTTAGTTCAAATTGAAATTAGAATAAAATAATTTTGGGCAACAGAAGCATTACTTCAAAATGTTCCACAGAAAATTGTAGCAAAGATAGCATTTTTCTTCAATGGAACAAAGTAGCTGGAATAGAACTGAGTAATTTAGAAAGAATGATCTTTTGGTACTTCTTTTCTAATGATCAAGAATTGCTTCAGAAATGTAAAGCATATTTTATCTGATTCTTGAATGAATGGTGTAGAAACCATATAGCTGGGAAATTATGGGAGTTCAAGGCACCCAACAAAAAAGATTTAGATTTTCATTGTAATGAATGACAAGAACTTAACAACTTAATGCTGCAATATAACAAGCAAACAAAGAAAACAGCATAGTTCAATACTGATGTGACATGGCAATTTCAGGTGCTACAGTGATATTTAGGGAAAAAAAGTGTGCAAATGGTGATTATATGGCTAAAGAACAAAAATTAATAATGATAAAAATGGAATATAGAGACATAACTATGGAATACCAATTGTTTCAGGAAAAAAAAATGGGAAAGTTATTTATTAAGCCAGAAATCTGGCCTAATTTTAGCACCTAAATTTCAAGAAGAGTTTGAGCAGCTGCAGATGGAAACCTTTTGCTATCATAATAATACAGAATAAACGGACATCATATCTTAATCTAAATAAGGTAAAAATAATGTTTAATGGCTACTCAGC
The DNA here is from genome assembly GCF_028389875.1 of Rhea pennata. NCBI lineage: Eukaryota > Metazoa > Chordata > Aves > Rheiformes > Rheidae > Rhea > Rhea pennata. Next base: position 82,041,736 of record NC_084664.1, on the reverse strand, counting down.
ACTCAAGAAATCTCTTCTACCTTTGGCCTGCAGAAATCCCCAATCTAGATAGATCTAGATGCTATATCTCTGAAATTTCCTTATCCTGTAACATCCATTAACCAGAACCAAAGGTAAATTCACTTGTGTTACCTGCAATAAATACTCATATATATTGTGAACTACTACTCAGATTTTTATTCTAGTCTACCTTTAAAAGTTATCATACACGGTTTCATATGTAAAAATACAGTACACACTGTCCTCAGGCCTGCCAAAGAATTAGGATTAAATGATACCTCTACAAAGTTGTCTATTAGTTTTGACAGAGATAAATTCCAACCCTTCTAGAAAGAATGTGAAGGTCTTACTCAGTGCCCTATGAAAGAAGTGTCAGTTAACAACAGAATTACAGAATTATGCTTGCCAGAGTGTTAATTTTGTGAACAGCTTGCTGTAGTTCTAGTTTAAACTGAATTTATTCCACAAAAGAAAGTGTGAAGTGTTGAAAAGCTATTGAATTAGTCATATTAGTATGTCTATGGGAAAAGATCAATTTATATTCAAGTCAGAATGCCTTCCACATCAAGTCTGCAGCCAAATTCTACCTAAAATATCAATGTTACTAGATACTGTATTTGCAAATAGCTATATGACTGCCTGAGCTTGCTGCATTTTGAAAAGCTGCTGGGAATGTCAAAGATCACTGTGCTTCAAATGTTTCTTAAAGTTTGCTAGCAGTTGCATTATCATACAGGGCTTGTAAATTTTTTTCTTAGCCAGAAAACAGTAAGGCTGAATTTATTTACAAGTTCACAAGTCTGCAATAAACAATTGGGTAAAGTATTCAGCCCTTGTTATTTAGCGTCAGTGCAATTAATTTTTATCTCCTTGATGACTACAGAAGCTATAGTGGCATTAATGTGGAAACAGATTTAGTAATACCTATGTATAATAATATATTAATCTAAGTAGCCCAAATACGGATGAATGGGACTATTTAGGTGGACATATAATGTTCCAGGTGTATAAAAGCTGCAAAATTGAGAACCTCAAGAGGAGAGCTTCTGAAAGCAAATGCTTTGGACAGCAGAAGTATATCTATTTCTTCCAGCTATGAAGATAGAGTTATCTATATGTTAAGGATTACAGGAGTAAGTGTCCTAAGACATACAGCTGAAAATGAAAATTGAAAAAAACGTAAGCATGGGGAAAAAAATCCACTGATATTTTTGCATGTTGGAAAAAATGTCACTGTCAGATTCCCAATGGAAGAGAAAACAGGTAAAAATGAAATATTGTAGACGACATTCATAGCAGAGGCTGAGACCATATTCAGCAGAACACTTCTGTTCCCTTCCATAAACTGCAAAGGTAATGCAGAGAACAAATGTGTCATTTTAATGTCTGAAGGAGCGAGGTAGGTGATGCCATCAGTAATGAAATGGGCTTTCAATTCAGTTAGGAAAGAGGATTTGGTGAGTAGGAAAATCAAATGAACTTGGTACATGCTAAGACTGGGATCCTATGTGATAAAATAGATGATAGGACTACTGCTGCAGGAATCATAGTGTAATAAATCATAAATTAGTTATCAGATCAAATCATAAGATCATCTCCAAAACTCAATTTTGGAAGAAAATGTTAAGTTTCAGAAGAAGAAAGATAAAGGTAATATTTGTCAGGTAAAATTGGGCCAAAATTAGTTCAAAAATTATGCACATTAATACAATACATGTGTTGACTATAAATAAGGCTGAGAATTGTGTGTTGTTTGAGTCCTTTACCTTCTTGTTAAAAAAAGGAGGAGAAATTCTTTTTTTATAGGTAAATAAGGCTTTCATTTTTGTATGGACACTGTACAAGATATTGCATATGTTTCTAGGAGGAATACAAAGATGAAGACAAAGAAGAAGAAGAAAACAAAGATTTCAGCTTGATTTACACTGAAAGAGAAATCTGACTTAAGAATTTACATCTAAAATATATCATAGAGTAAAAATGACTAAAGCTCTGGAAAGGCATTCAGGAGATTCACTGTTGTGATATCCTGTAAACTTGGACCACTGATTTAAACCTATGCCCTCAGCAATTCCAAGATTGTGAATTACTTCTGATCTGAGTCCAACAGAGCTTATTCCCCATAGTATGACTCCATACAGGTTCTGAACTATGGAGACAAACATGAATTTCTCTGAATGTATTTTCCTGTTCTGAGCTCTACTAGATTCTTTTTATCTTATCTGTTTAAATTGAACTTTACTTTCTTCTATTCTGAATGTATACAGCTCTAACTGTGAGAGTTTAATTTCATTTTAGAGACACAGGTGCTGCTGAAAATGGTAACTTAAATTTATTTAAGTTATAAAGGGGGGAAATTTCTATGGACCTTTTTGTCTTTTAAAATATATGCTTTCACTATACCATTTTTATTGCTAAACTTTTACCGTAAAATATGCAAAAAGTAAAACCAGGAAAAATTAACGAAGTTTAATTTTTATTTCCCGAGGGACACTTTAAATTTATATAATTGAAGAAAAAGTAGAATTTAGCATCAGTAATTTTCATTTAAGTAGTTAAAGTAAATATTCTTTCTGGAAGCAATTTGCTACAAATATCTTTGAAATATCTCACATTATATTAAAAAAAAAAAAAATATTTGATTTCCAGTACAGTGTCTTCCACTGAAGGAAGCAAGAGAGTCTTTGTGGAATAGTAAGTTTCTTGCCAACTGAGAGGAAATCAGATATTCAGAAAGCTTCTTTGCTGCTGAAGCTTTTAAGGGATATTTTAATAATGTACCAAAATTAGCAATTAGTATTCAGTAAGATACTCTTTAAACACTAGTAGTATAAACGTATTTGCTCTAAAAATTATTCATGTACAAGAGAGAGAGAGATGGAAAAATATAAACTAATCCCTAGTGCTATGGAAAAGAAACTTTGTTAGTTAAGACTTTAATTAGCACTTAAAAGCCATTTGGTAAATGTGGCCTCGAAACCTAATCCATCACACTGTAACTAGTGTTATCACTCATTTAAAAAGTATGTAATAACAAAGAGGTTTGGAAAAATGTTACAGATCCATCTGAATTGTATGAATAGCACCAGGCACCTGCAGCACTATATGTCCCAGGGCTATGAGTCTGTCAGGTGTGATTACCCTTGGAAAAGCAAGTTCACAACTTAGTCTAACTTACTGTGAGATGGGGCTTGCTCTAATTCTTTGAATTGTGAGAACTGAAAATAAATCTTACTTGGGTCATCATAAAAAATTAAAATATTTCAATCAAGTGCTCTTGAAGTTCATGAAATCGAATTATTTCAAAGATTGCTTGTTAATTTTTTAACATATTTCAGTAACTGTCAATAACTGTCTGAAATCAATTTATCTCATGGCTTGAAACATTCCAGAGAAATACATAGTTGATTGTACTGTCCCACTGATACTTTAAAAATTTTTTAAATTTACAGATAAAAATCATACAACGGAAACACAAAAAGCTGGATTTTGCAGATGAAAAACATACTTCTGCATTCTACTAGAATGACTGTCAGTTAAGAAAAGCATTTCGAATAAATCTGTAGTAAAGAGATTTTTGTCAAAACACAATAGTGTACTAGGAACAGAAGGCATAGATTGTGTATAAATTTTAGCTGAAGTTGTTGCACACATAAAGTAGAAGCAGACTAATCATGATATAATTAATAATAGCTTGCCTTAAATTTAGACATAAACATATTCCAATAGTATAACCTGTGACTGTGTTGTAACATCTTAACACCGCTAATAGCATAGCTAGCAAGAAGCATTTTGGAACACTACTAAACATGAAAAGAAGAGAGGACCACGAAGAAGCAACTTGAGACTTTGTGGTACAGTTTCCCAAGCCTGATACAGGAAAGTGCAAACAGGAAGATCTGCGAGGTGAGGATGAAGGATGTAGAACAGGCAGGGCAGATCCTAGTAGAACCACAATAATACTGCTGAATAAGGGAGAAAGATGACCATCACTATGTGTGGTCTGTGGAAGACGTGTAAATCCATGCTCAGCTCAACGATAGGAACTGAGCAAAGAATGTCCTGCACTCCAGCTGAAAACACTGCTGCGAGAACCATGCAATGGAGGATCCGTCGCCGCTGGACAGCAACCGATCATCCCGCTCTGGAGATCCGATTCCCCATGAGAGCGTTACCCTATGTCAAGCTCCCAGCAAATTAGTTTTTTTTCTTTTTTCCTACTTAAAAGCTCTGTCTGTGACACAAGTACTGCGTTGCTGCAAAAAGTTCCATTTACATCATGGCCAGATATGCTTCAAGAATATGCTAAAAGAATATGCAAAAAAGGTTTTATGTATTATATTTCGTCTATTAAGAAACAGGGCAAGATTTGAAAATGATAAAAAATTATTTAAGGTAGTGAAAATTAAGACCAAAATGAAGAATTCCAATGCAATTTCTGAATGCTGGTCAATGCAGACAGCTGCTTCTTATTTTTTAATGTTAAATTGTAAGGTACAGTAGAATAACTAGTTTCAACTAGTCATATATCAGAAAGGCTTATGCATTTGTCAGTTTCTGTCAAATTTAATGAAATAGGAAGTAATGATGGAAAATCATTGTATATAGCTCCAAAATATCTGTTTACACACATACTACCTCGAAGAAGGCATCTACAGCAATAATATGTATAAAAATAGTGGAAAATGAAATCAGATGCTATTTGGTCTGCCTTATGTCTTGGCATAAACAGAGCACCTCTAAAGTTTTTAAAAATGACAAAAAATAAAGAACAAAATAGTCCATGAGAAGTTAGGAGGCCATTAATATGTTAGGAAATGGAAAATATTAAGATTGTGTGGCTAAATAAACTGCAGAATGAATGGGGAGAATGACAGAGAAAGATAAAATAGTGAGTAGCAGAGAAAATGACATCCAACACAGTTAACTCGATTAAAATTGACAGAAGGAAATTCTTGTATTAAATAATGAATAATTAAACTTTGAATCTCATCAGCACTTTCAATCATTTCAAGTAGAAGTTTTAGGAGGTTACTTGCAAGTTAAAAATTTTTAGATCGATGACACAAATAGGTAAATTCAGTAAGTATAAGAAATGCAGATTCCCTTGCATAAAGGTGTTAAAAAGTGTGACCCTAAAATGGTATCTGAAAAGAATGCCTTACAGGAAAAAAATGAATTAGATCTCAAGAAACCTTTGTTCTAAATATTAATTATTATCATGTTTTGTTTAATAACAGGAAAAATGCTAATGTAGCAATCTGGCTTTAACCATCCCGATCATACCTTCAAGGTGCGATCAACAGAGGCCGGACTGCCTGCGCAGTGAGACGTGCTTCGGTGAAGCTCTGAGCAGTGTCAGTGACTAGCGGCTCCTGAACTGTCGATTCATTGGCTAGGATCCTGGCTAAAATCCCCTCTTCCAGACTGCTCTTCCATCTCTGGCTGAGAAATTTGAGAAGATCAGAAGAGCAGTAACAAAACAGAGCAGGAAATATCACATACCTTCCCCTCTTGCGTGCACCTGAACGCACGGTTTGAGGTTGAAGTTTGAAGCATGTAACAACACAGACGTCGGAATAATCCTTTAGAGCTGCCTTTATTCCCTCTTTATGCCACACTGCAGGTGTGCTCACGGTTAGCGTGACAGCGCTGCGACCTGTCCGCACCTCCGGCTGCTGTTCCCCGTGGTGCTGTGCCCACAGCATTCTGTTGAGCTCATCTCTGAAAAATACTTGCAGTGTACAGTCCAGAGACCTTGACCTACACAATCTTCCTTTTAGGGGTTTCATGTAACTCTTTCTGTTATCTAAAAAAGACCTTTATATACTACTTGAATAGTATCTCTATGCTTTTAATTCTGCAGATGATTTTGTAGCTCTTTTGGCTTCTTTCACCTCCCCGGCTCTTTGGAGTTGAGCAGCACGCTCTTCTAAAAGTACCTGAAAATAATATTTTTGAATATCACTGATTCACTCGCGCCCTTTAGCTTAGACACCTTAGAAGATGTGTAAGCGGTGTAGGAACATTTCCAGAGAAGTCTTTATTTAGTCAAAAACAAGTCAGAATTGTTCTTTGGTAAATGTACACCTACAGTGTCTGCATCCATGCTAAAGTCTGCAAGTCAGTTCCCCCTCTGCTCTAAATTCACTTCAGTGGTGGTACACTGCTTTGAGAATGAACATTTTCACAAAACTGCTAAAGTGGTATGTCATATCCCAGTAAACCCCCCCCAAAAAAAAAAAAAAAAAACAATTCCACATACTTCAGGTTGGAAATAAAAACAATGAAGGTTCCTGTTAATCTGATATTCATGACAGTGAGGATGACTAAAGTTCTTAAAGTTTTAAGAAGAAAAAAAATTAATTATTTCACAAGAGGGAATACTTTTCCTGATGTGTATGTTACTGCAAAAAAAACTCCAAAGGACCGTCATATCAGCCCAAATGCTGCTTTTTCATAAAGCAGTGCACAACCAGCAAAGGTTAGAATTTGGTTCTAAGAGCAAGGTCAACATGAATAGACAAATTTCCTACATACATATGGGCCAGACATACTTTGAAGAATAAAATAGAGAGTATGCAGTTGTGAAATAGTTAAATAACATCTTAAATGTTATTTCATTGTTTGCAACATTATTCTATCTTTTTAGAGTTCTGTTACACGATTTATCTTGATAACTTCCTGCTGACTTCAGTCGTAAGAGTGTCTTTTGTAGTTAAGTAAAAAATAGTGGCTTTAGTCAAGGGTGACCCCTTTCCTTCATACAAAATTTAAGCTATAAAGCAGCAGTTCTTCATTTTTGCCTTTCACTCGTTATTTTGTATACATTGATTAATGCGGACCTTGGGAACTGATACAAACATAGTGCCCGAAATGAACAAAAAGAACTTTTAAAGGAATTATTCCCTCTTATCTCTCTCTGCTGTATAAAATAATTAACTAACTTAAAGGGTTCCAGTTCTGGAATACGATTTTCTATTTGCCTCCCAATTGACTTATATTTCCAAGGTACACTTCTTAAAACAATTAAAGTTCTTCCTAAAATGGAATATTTCAAGTTTATATGGCATCAGAACAAAACTGCTGAGTGAGCAGGCAACAAGGAATCAGGTGGAAGGTGCTGTCTGCCAGTTCTGTCTTTTCTGTCACATACTAGAGCTTGTGTATCAGTCTTGGAAAGCTGTGCAAGCTGCTTCTCAGGCTTAGAAATACGAATGAAAATGTCGTAAATATCTGATTAGCAGTCTGATCTCTTCCAGAACCTTAACACAGCTAACACTGCATTATTACTGACTTGAATGCTTGTTGCAAGCATTTATTTCCTTGGTATATATGAGCTTGGAGGCTGAGGTTTGAAAAAAAGGGTAGTCACTTCCAAAGAGCTCTGGAGGGTTGCTACTATGGGGAGGAGTGCTTTCTTCTCACATGACTGAGGAAGAGGAGAGTAACTGAAAGGGACCAGTGGTCAGGCCTGAAACATGCACTGAAGATTATCACAACGGAACAGTACCACAAATTTCTGTTTAAAATTAGATATGTGATAAAGGGAAATGTCAAGCTAAAATAGTACATAGAAATCTGGGGAATTACTATCCCTAAGTACACTCAAGGTGAAATGTGCCTAAATATAAGGCATCAGTAAGAAGGAAGCTTAAAAAATGAGTCGTTTAAAAACAACATCAAGGGGTTGCATTTTCTGTGCTGTTTACCATTCCTAAAAATCAAAAAGTCATTGGCATGAGCAATGTGATTACCTAACAGTGACTAGGTAGAGCAGCTAGTGGAGCAGAAGTTGCAGTTCTTGATGGAGCACGGTGAGGGTTTATTGCTGGGCAGCATCCAGGACAGCGCACAGCAACCACCACAAACAGAGCGAGGAGTCACTGCAAGAGCTGGAGTGCAGCTAGCTGCCATGGTAGGTGCCTCATCAAGAATACACCATGAGTATTTAAATAATCTTGAATGAGCTGTAAATAATCTGTTTTTGTTGTTGTACATTGAGAATTGAGTAATTGTATATTGATCTGTTCATCTTCCTTGTTATCTTTTTCTCTTGTACCTTCAATAGAGTTCTATTTTGTTGAGCTGTTTGATTCTGTATTTGTGAGATGATAGGAATAAATTGTTTAGTTACATTTTCTCAGGTTTGTAGATGAGGCATCAGCTGGTATTTGTTACTGAGCAGTAAAAACTGAAGCTAGTCATTGCTACTGCTAATTTGGCTTAGGAAAAGGGCTACCAACTTGTGTGTTTTTCCTGTATCTACTTCATGAAAATTCCTTTTGTAAAATTATTGCATAGTTATTTTGGTCATGTCTTAGTGTCCTAAGACAGTCAGCTAATAACTGCATCCTCTACAGGGTCACAAAAGACATCAGTGTCGTCTGATAATCCAGTGCCAAAGTCAGATAATTTTGGGGGACTCTATTGCAAATATTCTGTGCCTGTAAGTTCCAGGCAACTGATTTTGTAATTTACATAGTAGTTAAAGAAGTATCACTGCATGCAGGCATGTATTGTGTTTTTTTCTGTGACCAGTATGCCTCATCAGCTTGTTTGTTGAAGAATTATGGACAACCCCTGACCAACGCTGCTGCCTGGAGAATAAAACAACCCTCTCATCTACACACAGCAGAAATCTCCCAGAGTTGATACGGGCCCTTTCTGAGACTTGCACACAACCACTGACTCCTCTTAGAAAGTGACAGTTCCCTCTGTAACTTTTAAGAAGGTTGAAATTTGACCTAGGCATAGAGAGAGAATGAATCCAAAGCAATTTTAACTGTTTTTCTAACTAGATTTATCCCCTCTCTTTTCTGTTTGTAATCCATAGTAAAATGCATTATGCAGTAAAATCCACGTTCTTTCAAATACCCATCTTGCATGTCAGCAGCTAGAAATGGAGAAAGCTGCTGCACATGTACAGCAGAATACTTAGTTTCAATTAGTTTGATCAAAAGCTGTGAGATACACTTTTATGAGATTTTAAGTGTAAAGTTTGCATCTGCCTAATAACAATTTGGTATAAAGGCAGACATGGAAGGAGAAGCCACTATCTACTAAATGTGTCATCATCATCCCAGTTATTCAATCTACAACAGATTTCTTTTAACTCTACCAAGGATGCAATCAGCACTTCTTTGTATTCAATGTTAAAGAAGTCTGTGTCTGAATGCAGCAGACAGTTGTAAGTTAAAGTAGGGTTTCCAAGAGAATAATTCTTTGGCTTCATCATGTTTTCTTTAACAGTCTGCCAACAAATGTTACATCAGATTTGTTTTTTCCTTATGGCCAAGTCCAATTTAAGTTGATATTTAGAGGATTTTTTTTCATTGTCTTTAATTCCATGAAATGGAGTTTCAAGAGAATTTGAAAAGTGAGATCCTTAGCTATGTGTGTAAGGGCTGAAACTTGCAATTGAGGAGGCAGTGGCATTCTTAGAGACCTCCCTAGAGACTATTTAAACCAGCATTGTTCATAATATTTTATACTTCATAATTGGTATTATGTGATTTATAGGAAGACGAGGGCCTTAGACTATAGACATCTCTCCCAATTCCATTAAGCCTTTTTCCTCCTTATATTCTATATCTGAACAGATAAAAGATTGAACCAAGTAATTCAGAGCACAATTTAGTCACTGAGTATCACCTTTGTTCTGAATATGGGTGTCAACATACTTGTATTTTCTTGAATATGCTTTTCAAAACCGCTTTCTAGATGCTTTATTTGAATAATTATTTGATAGTGGCTTGTTAATAATCAGTTTGACTGCTTAATATCTGAAATTCAGTTTGCTGTGACTGAACACTTGAAGCCTGCATTAGAAAAATACCCATATTTGAGAAGCATGCTTAATCTTAGACATGTACTAAAATTCTAGTTAAGAAAAGTGAGAGTTAAGTATCCATGATTAACTGAGTGACGATTCTGCACAGAGTAGCTAGGACAATTTTCATAGAACTTCTTTTGTGAAATATTTCAACTGCTAGCATTTCTCATGAAGCAACGTTATTCAGCACTTCTCATGGATTTTGCTATATGACAGAAAAGGATTTCTGCTCTCAATAGTGTTTTGAACTGTAGAAACAGAACAGCTACTAACTTTCAAAATGAGGACCATTATATGCAACGAGTTAGCATCAGAAGCAACCCCAGCACAAGCTGGCAACATGAATACAGTTATCAGGTATTTTTTTCTAAAACATTCAAAAATTCATCACAGATTCCCAGTGACCTGGCAGAGACAGAAAACTGTGCAGGCATCCTTTGTATTCTTGCTTTAGGCTGTTAGATCTGGTGGTTATGTTTGAGGATGATTGGCATAACAACTAATGCACGATGAGGTATATACAATCTTTCACTTGACAGCTATGCCACATGTCAGCTCTGAGGTATACGGTATCACCACTTTCAGCTCAAATACCACATTTCACTGTCGGTCTTCATGGATTTATATATGTTATAGGACTAAATAAAACAAAATCTCTGTTGCGTTGTAAGAACAGAAATATGAACAAACTGATAAGAGTTAATCCTTTAACTGGCTTAAGTTTATGAGCTGCTATTAATTACAGCAGAGCTTTACCAATGCACACCATGTGAGGATCTAGCTTGCACAACGATGAATAGTTTATGTTGGTCGTGTACTTTTTATTTTGAACTGGGCAGTAAATACAAGACACAGGAAAAAAAAAAAAAAAAAAAACAGGCCATGTACACATTGACAAAGCCAAGTGGCAAAAAGGTAGCTATCAGGAACAGAACCTGTATCAACATCTATCAATAGGATCTAAGCTGGAGGCTTATTTCTTGAGCTTGTTACACAATGAATCACTTTCTTGAAAATGGTAACTTACAGATGAACGGTGTGTGAAGAGAGGATGCGTTAGGCAGCCTGGCAAGCAGGTCCCTCAGCTAACACCAATTCCAATATTCACCTTTTGGAATCTTTGCAAGGGGCTTGTCCGTGTTATCCGCGAAATAAAGCCGCGGAAATGCTGAGTGTGTGAACTGCTTCGAGTCTGCAGTACCTTCACCTCGTCGTGGTGTTAGCAGTGCCACGCTCGCCTCTGTCTTGCTCTCCTGCATGTTTTATATTAGCCTAATGTTCTGACTGCTACGATTCTTAAAATTAGAAAAATCTATCATTACTTTTTTCTTACTTACTTCTATTTATTTCTACTGTTTAAGTATTAAATAAAGCCAGAAATTTCTAAAAAGCTTTGCCCAGTGTTCAGACAACTTGGTCAGAGATAAGCATAAATTTGGAATGTAATTATTACCAAAAAATATTAAAACATCAAGCAGTAAGTATTCATAAATCACACATCTGTTTGGGAAATGTTTGCTGAATACCAGTCTTGTCCAAGCACTTTAAGCAAATAATTGAAAATTAAAGCCTTCTTCTTTGTAATCCATGAACAGACATTGCTCAGACTATTCTGTGCATGTGGCAAGCTCATTCTAAGAACTAACTTGCAGGTATGGTTGTGCTGAAGTCACTGCACAGTCAAATCCTCCACTGACTTTAAAATGTTCAGCTGAGGATATCCAGAGCAAAATTTAGAAGTATGTTCATATCATCCAACATGGAGAGCTGATTGTATCTTTAGAATGCCACAAAATTATGTATTAAACTGTCATCCATTTCTCATTAGGCAGCTCCTCCGCAGATCTGTCATGACAGTTTTCCTTCTCAAGAAAGTTCTTACAGAATGGATTTTCAAGATAGTTTGTAGGTTTGCAGTTCCATGGGCTTTCATTAATTTTAGTAACAGGCACATTGATAAAACTGTACTTGCCAATGACTAGTGTCCTTAAAGAATGCTAAAGAATACTGTAAATCTCTGTGTAGGTTTTGATAAGGAAATATCATAATGAATGGGTTTATCACACAGCTGATATGTACTGAAATATTGCTTTGTTGTTAACTTATTTTATCATTTATAAAAACATTTATGTATGCTTCGTTTTATTAAATGTCATTGGTTCACTTGGAGAAACTACTTTAAAATCTGAGATCTCTGGGTAAAGGTGATTTAATGAATAAATTCCTGAATTTGGAGTCAGAATTCCATATTCTCTTCCCATTCTGCCACAGACGTGACCTTAAGGCAGCAGTTATCTGGAGGATAGCTAGCCTGCTTAGATGCTTTCAAAAAAAAAAAAAAAAAAAAAAACAGTGAAGATTAGGCTGTTTCTTGATACTATAAAAACGTTTTGAAGTTTTAGTTTCTTTGTATCTCAGATCCTTTTTTGCTATATAGCACTGCAAATATTTACTGGCTTTTGTCGATACTGTGAGGATTAATTCATAAATGCTACAAAAATACCCAAATGCAATGAAAGGAGAACATTATAAATACCTAAAAGGATTAGAGACTAGTATAACCTCATTAATGCATCAGAGTCAAGTGATTTCTGTGCTTAAATTGGTGATGTCTTGGTTACTAGCCCATTACTGTCACTGCGTTAAGTAATAAAATAACACCATATGTCCTAAAAATCAATGCTAGATTACAAGGAAAAAATATTAATGCGTGTGAAATACTGCAGTACAATCCTATTATGTACGTGACTGGTTTTGACAGTTTCGTAGGTTCAGGAGAAAAGCTTAAAACTGTCTTCCTCTGCTAAATGTCATTGTTATTAGGCACAATATGCAGAGAGTGAGCAAAGTAAAATTATTTGGTTTGTCATTGCTTCCTTAAAACTTCAGGTAGAGAAAGTGGACTTATGTAGCTGGCAAGCAGCAGCATCTACAAAGTCCTCTAAAATTGTCTTTATGAAGCTGGAGAAAATCCACTGCTTGTTTGGAGATGAACAGTCGGCCTCAAAAAGGCTTGAACACAGCAGGAAAGTGAAATCTCTATGGAAGGGTGCCCCAGCTCGTTGTTGTTGTTGTTCAGCTAATCTGAATGCAATAACAACCAAGGGACCAGCTCAGAGCAGAACTCCAGATAAAAACAGAAGTTTATGTACCGGTACGGAGCCGCCGTCAGTTCTCCTCTTGGGATCTGTTAGGAGCCGTATCCACATAACCTTGACCTGTGATAAAATTCCAGTCTGAATCTGACTAGCGCGGTTCATGTTCAGGCCTTCAGATCTGGAGAGCACTTTTGTTTCGACCAGTTTTGTTGTCATGTCCCTTTCTGTCTTTCTTTTTTTTTTCTCTCTCTCTCTTTTCCTTTTAACATGAACAAAGCTCCAGTATTGGTTTTCACACAGAGTTCTTGCGTCAACACTGCCTCAAAAATGCAAGATTTTACTTGGATTTATTAAATATCCATGTTGACAAAAGAAAAAAGAAAGTCTGACTGTGTCAAGAAAATAGCACTGAAATGAGTAAACTTTTGTGGGAGATGTGAGGGTAGGTAGAAGTTTTCATGCTGTCAGACTTTAGTCATATCCAAATATCTGAAACATTCCAGATCATTCTCTACACCAGTATTACACTATATTTCTTTTAAAAGGTCAACATCTGATGTTTTATAACAGATGAAATATTGAAAAGATAAATAAAGATGCTATTGCAAAATTATTATTATAGAAGCAAGCCTTCTTATCTGTTTGATTTTCCAGTTTTTATTATAACTTTTTCTCTGAAGTGAATTGCATAGTTTAGACTAAAGGGCTTTGAAATTGTACCCATCTTTTTTGTATTATGACAGCATCCTTTTGGAAGTGAGTATAAAGTTGAAATATATTTTGGTAATGTGAAAGAGGAATATTATATTTCTAAACACTTTAAATTTCCATTTTTTTTAAAAAAAGCTAGATATAGCTTTATATCTATAGCTTGGTATATTAACCAAGATATGTTAATATTTTAAAAAAATACTAGGAGTGTTTTACTTTTATCACCTTTGAGATTGAGGAGGAAGACATGAGGACAACAAATATTGCCTTACTGTAGAAGAACAAATAGAAGAACATTTGTAACAAGCAGGAACTACATTTTAATCAGAGAAGTAATCTACAGATTCATATACTTTTCAGCTAAGACAGTAGGTGTACATGGGTTTGCCTTGTGAAATGTTGCACGACACTCCACTCAAAAGCCACAACATAAAAACTACAGAAGAAATAAAGATTGAGAAAAACATCGCTGAGATTTAGAACACAGTATGCAAGTGTTCACGTACCAGTGATGGAAACTGAAATAGCTGGCAAAGAATAACCAGTGAAGTAGGGGTACAGTAGTTATTTATGGGCACTGAAATGACTCAATAAATAAACATAAACATAACATAAAACAACAAGCATCTGAGAGGCTATAAAATAAGCAATAAGCCAAAAATAGTGACCAAGCAAATTAGAGAAGTAATAGCTGTTGGCAACTGAAGATAAATATCAACAAGTTTTATGTATACATACATCAAGATGTTAGTATGCCAAAACTGACAAAGCACAGGCCTAAATTTGCCAAGAGTAGGCCTTTTTATTCTAGGGAGTAAGATAGTGGGATATGATATTCCAACACTGTGAATCTTTAAGGGTCAATCTGAAAAAAAAAAAAAACTTTTTGTACAAGCTTTCCTTCAATAAAGCTAACAGCAGAATAATGGACATCATAAACTGTAAATTCAAATTTCTTCATAGAGAAAAAAAGCAATGAGAAACAGCTCACTACAATGTACTGGGCATTTTAAATACACATCAAAAAGTGAACAGGGAAAACACTCCAAATATGGCTGAACTTAGAGCTTGGATGAAAGGGGTTTCAGGTGTCGTAGAATCATAGAATCACAGAATCAGTGAGGTTGGAAGGGACCTCTGGAGATCATCTAGTCCAACCTCCCTGCTCAGCAGGGTCACCTAGAGCATGTTATTATTAATACTGGAAGGGAGAGAACTGGAATCAAGTCTGGAAACTGAAACTCTTACTGTATGTAATTTAGGAGTGTTACAATCCAAGTTTGAGATGCATACCACCTTTACTGACCAACAGCGGTAAGAAAGGCTTGCTCGTGAGTTTTTGGATTTTTACAACAGACTCAGAATACCATTTAGTAATTTAATGAAAAAAAAAAAAAAAAAAAAAAACTTTGCTAAATCAATACCAAATGCATTCAGGCATGTTTCCTCTCTCTATTGCAAAGTGAATTTTATTGATGACTTCTGCTTTAGCAGAAATGAGTGAGTGTTTAGATTAGAAAGCCTATTACCAAGAAAATAAACACAAGTTGAAAAAAAAATCATAATAGTCCAGACTCTCTCAATAACTTTGAAAATCTAAAAAGGGGAATATATATTGGTAGTTACAGATTAAATTTTTTTCTTATGTTTGTGCCTAGCAATGACCTTAGCGTACTGCCACTATATTGAACCAAAAGTGGAAAAAAGCATTAAAAAAGACAAAGAAATTAAGTATCTTGACATTTCAGGAAAATCAGATCTGATTCCACTGGGAGCACAATGTTACAAAGAATTCCATTTGTTTAGATCTGTGCTGACTTCAGCAGAACTTAATTTGAAAGGGAAATGAGCATTCTGAGTAGAAAGGAGATAAGCAGGAGGTAGATAAAAATGAACAAAATTATCCAAATCAGGAAACGTATTAGAAAATGAGCAGTTAATGATTTCCTATCTTGTACAAAATCAGTAGTGAAGTTTCACCTGCCAGAGTAATGCATGAGGAGAAGCAGATCTAGCAACTATGTCTTTCAGCTGTTCCTATTATAAACTGGGCTTGTGAGATGTGCTCTCTCTTTGAAGTGCATATGTTTAGTGCTAACAGGAAATATACAGTTGCAGCAAGAGAAGGATGTCATTGTGAGTACAAATATGAAGCTTCTTGAATTTCCAAAGCAGGAAACCTGTTTCGACTGCTCTCAATGTCCTTGTTCTTTGCCCCTTTGCGGGGGGAAGGCACAAGGAAGAACTGAGGGTTGATCCCGGTTTGCAGAGTGTATGCCTGAAAACTGAGAAAACTTCTATCACTTGAGAAGATTATTTGTAAAACACTTCCATTTCTTTAAAATTTACAATCTCAGTTTTTCATTACCTTTTCTATATTTATGTTGCTTCACTTGAACACATGCAATCATAGAATGTAAAGTAGTTACTCTAGGAAGCACAGCTGTATCTATTTTTTTTGGGGAGGGGAGGGGGAAGAGAAAGGGGGCATTGCACCAAAGACATACAGATATGACTTTAAGAGTTTTGCATTTGACATATACTTTATCATGCTGCAGTCACCAGAAATTGTCTACCCAAGAGTACTCACAGAAGCCATTTGATTTGATTTTTAACTTTTTGTTGTTGTTGTTGTTGTTGTTGTTGTTTCCTGGATAAAAATACACCTTCCCTGCAAAGAAATATATTGAAACTTTTGTAGAATTTTGAGAATTTCTTCCACCCTTAATGATCCCAATGCAATTGTAGAACCACTACTTTGTAAGACTGCAAAATTACACATTCTTTCATGCACCCTTATATCATTATTATGGATCACTGTACTTGTTTTTCCCTATGCAAGCATAATAAACTTTGTTACTGTTGAAAAAATTGGTATCAGTTTGGTATTTAAGGATAGAAGGAATTTTATCAGGTCAAATAAGACTATGGAGATGTCTGAGGTATTGTGTAAGTCACGATCATCTTCAACACTTGATTTTGATTGGAAAGGAGATAAAATTATAAAATATCATGATTATGTATACAAAAAACCCCAGCATCCTTCATTTATTACTGAAGGAGTCCTACTTGGGAACAGAACTACAGAGATTTCACTACAGTTTGGGACCAGACACAGCTATAATACTAGAATAGTGCAGTGGCATTTGACAAAGAATATATAAAACTGGGGAGACAAAATACATTGAAAAGATTAGTTCCTCTGAGTAAACTTATGATTTTTAGAAGAGAAAGTAGGAGAACATAATATTACTGAATGGAGAAGAATGGAAAGATCTGATTGGGCAAAAAGTTAAAAGTAATGATGAATCTAAAAGTAATGATGAAAAGAGTAAAAGGGAGAATGGAAAGTTAAGAAGACTAAAGTAATCCTAAAACTGAGTATACTTATGATTAAAAAAAAAAAAAAAAAAAAAAAAGACTCCTGAAGATCATTAACATAGCTTTTGTAGTAGATGAGTCTCAGAATTGCAAGTGTGTGTACCTGATTATGTGCTGTATTGAATATGAAGGAATTCAAAAACTTAGAAGATGATATCTATGATTAAGCATTGTGGGAAATAAAGGTGATAAAAATGGTTCAGGGGTGAAATCTTGCCATGCAGAAAGTACATAAAGATTTACAATAGCTTTTAATAGATTCAGGATTTCATTTGGCATTTTGAAGAATGGAAAAAAAAATGAGCATTTGTTGGTAGAAAAGACAAGGAATCAGAGGGTGAGAAAACAATTTCCACCTTTCCAGTATTCCATGAAAGATAATTGGCTTTCATCCAAGAGAAAGTGAATAGTGGGCAGACAGCAAGAGAACTGTGGAGATATGAAGGAAATAAATTTAATGAGGTGTGCAACTGGAGAAATGGTATTGCAGGTCAGGAAGGGAAATATACCCTCCAAAATATCAAGTATGAAAAAGAAGTGTAAAGGGGCTGAAAACAGGGCACTTGAACACACTTATCCTCCAAAAGAAACTGAGAAAGTATAATCATCGTTCTTAGGAACCTGGAAGTATGAGTTAATACCCTGTTACTTTAAGTTTCCCTTGGTCTGTATGGAGACTTTCTGCAGTGCAAGATGCACAGAATTAAAAAAAAAAAAAAAAAAAAAAAAAAAAAGAAAAAGAAAAAAAAAGAAAGGAAAAAGAAAAAGTAAAACAGCAACTACAAATAAAGTACATTCTGCAAAGTTCATGGAAATTTTAAGGCTTTGGAGTTTAATTTGAAGAAAATAACTTGAATGGTTAAACACTAAATATTCATTCCTCAGTGCAAAGAAATTGTAAGGGGAAAGGCATGACTCACTTCTGAGCATAATTGTTGAGTGCAGAAGGCCAGGGAGAGGAGTAAAATCTTCAGATGTAGCCACAAACAAATCATTAGCAGTCTATGGTGGTAGGCCAGAACGAGTTTAGTGAAAAAGAGATTGGAGAAGTATGTGAACAGAATGCTAGATCAAAAAGGGGAGAAACTGAAGAAATGAAGACTATTTCTAGATGCTACAGTAAATCTGTAAGATAAGATAATGGTAAAACTAACAAATACAGCAAGAAAATGATTAAATAAACATATTCGAAGAGAAGAGATGATAAAATCTATATCAGGAGAGACATAACACTTTTGTGAAGGATAGCACAGTAAAAGATAACAAGAATTTGAATAATCTAAACAGGAAAAAGAATTTTTGAGAACAGTGATGAAAAAACAGTGGAGGACAGCTGAAAGTAGCCCTATAACTCTTGTCCTGTCACTGGACACCAATGAAAAAAATACAGCTCCTTCCCTTGTGTAAGTAGTATTCCTTACTTCTTCTCTTCAGGTTCATCTGCGTTGCTAAGATCCCCCTGAGATTTCTCTCTGCCAGACTAAACAGTCCCAGTTCTCTCAGTCTCTCATTGCACAACAGATCCCTTAATCCCTCCAATCCCTTAATCATCTTCAAGACTGGACCAGTGCATCCATGCATCTTTTGTACAGGGAAGCCTAGAATTAACTCAGCACTGAAAGCCAGGTGCAGCCTCTCTAGTGCTAGATCACCTCCTTCAACCTACTGGTAATGCTTTTCCCAGTGCAGTGAGGGATGTTGCTGGCTGTCTTTGCCACACAGGAGAGGATTCTGTCTTAGCCTGTCTGCAAGTTCATATCATGGCTTTTATCCTGGTAATAGTTTCAAAGTTTTTCTTCACAGCTATGACAAATGAAAATTTTTAAAAACAAATTTGTTTTGTTCTCCTGTGAAATAGGTCCATGAGCTTGAACTCCAACGTATGCATACTTGATGACTAGAATTGTAATCCTTTCTTGATGAGACTGAAGTCAAGTTTGGGACTTTACATGAGACTTTAGCAATTTTTTCTACATCCTTTAGTCTTCTCTACCTCTTTCTCTTTCTCTTCTGATTTGAAATTAAATTCCATCCTGAAGCCAAAAGTCTTTCTGACATTGATTTAAAATTTTATAAGTCGTTTTCCCTAAAAATTCTATATAATCAAATATCCACTGCTTATCATTCACAAATATATTCCTTAAATCTAAAAATGTATTGTTAACTTCTTTTTATGTTATTTTATTCTATATATAAAATTAATATGCAAGCTCAAACTATTACTGGAAAATGAATAATGATTTGTATGTTTGCTCTCTCATTATATGAAAAAACTACTCATTTCCAATTCTATGATGCTTATCAAATTGGCTAAAGAGCCATTAAAATAGCATTAAGTCTTTTAGTATTTTTTTCCAGGTAGTAAATCTCTTATTTTATAACCATAAAATTGCAGATATACCTTAAGCTTAGTGATTTTGTTAAAAGTTGTTTTAAATTTGTTTACATTAATCAGTCTCAGAATTGCGTTGCTATTCTACAGCTCATTAAAATTCATGCAATGTTTTGTAAAAAATCAGAAATGGAGACAGAGAGAGATTAAATTTAGATTATCATTCAAATCTATGTTCAATATGCAGCAGAAAATGCTAATGTTGGGGATGTTAAAAGTCTTGAAAGATTCTGCCCTAAACTGGAAGTATAGTAAAGGTAGATAATCTCATTATATTTCCATCACAATAGAAAACAGAAAACTCAGATTTATTAAGAAAATCTTCCTAAATCAACTGTTGAGCCCAGATAACATCCTCCTAGAGAAGCTCTGGAAGTGTGGGTTAGACAAGTGGACAGTGAGGTGGATTGAGAAGTGGCTGAAAGGCAGAGCTCAGAGGGTCATCATCAGTGGTGTAGAGTCTAGTTGGAGGCCTGTGGCTAGTGACATCCCCCAGGGCTCAGTACTGGCTCCCATCCTGTTCAACTTCATCAATGACCTGGATGAGGGGACGGAGTGCCTCCTCAGCAAGTCTGTTGATGATACCAAGCTGGGAGGAGTGGCTGACACACCTGAGGGCTGTGCTGCCATTCAGAGAGACCTGGACAGGCTGGAGAGTTGGGCAGAGAGGAACCTCCTGAGGTTCAACAAGGGCAAGTGCAGAGTCCTGCACCTCAGGAAAAATAACCCTAGGCACTAGTACAAGCTGGGGGCTGACCTTCTGGAGAGCAGCTCTGCAGAGAAAGACCTGGGAGTGCTGGTGGGTGACAGGTTGACCATGAGCCAGCAATGTGCCCTTGTGGCCAAGAAGGCCAATGGTCTCCTGGGGGTGCTTTGGGCAGAGTGTTGCCAGCAGATGGAGGGAGGTGATCCTGCCCCTCTACTCAGCCCTGGGGAGGCCTCATCTCGAGTACTGTGTCCAGTTCTGGGCTCCCCAGGACAAGAGAGACATGGAGCTACTGGAGAGAGTCCAGCATAGGGCTACGAAGATGATCAGAGGACTGGAGCACCTGCCCTGTGAGGAACGGCTGTGAGAGCTGGGCCTCTTCAGCCTGGGGAAGAGAAGACTGAGGGGGGGGATCTTATCAATGTGTAGAAGTACCTGAAGGGAGGGTGTCAAGGGGATGGGGACAAACTCTTTTCTGTTGCCCCGTATGACAGGACAAGAGGCAGTGGGCAGAAATGGAACCACAGGAAGTTCCGCCTGAACGTGATGTGGAATTTCTTCACGGTGAGAGTGACGGAGCCCTGGACCAGGTTGCCCAGAGAGGTTGTGGAGTCTCCTTCTCTGGAGATCTTCAAGGTCCGCCTGTACGCAACCCTGTCTACCATGCTCTAGGTGACCCTGCTGAGCAGGGAGGTTGGACTAGATGGTCTCCAGAGGTCCCTTCCAACCTTAACGACTCAATGATTCTATGTTTCTAGACAGATCGCTGACAGATCTGTCCTACTCCTACTACATATCCAAACAGATTAGGCAGTGTCATATATGTTTTATTTCTTCCAGAATAAAGGAAAAGATTATCTGAATTTGACATGTTCTTGTTTTGATCTATATTTTGTAGGAAACCCTTTGTCAGTTCCTCACCATAAATATAAATGACTACTTTTTTCTCCCTTTTTTCCCCCCCAAGCCATGTCTGTTGCAGTCATATCATGTTTGACTAGTAGATTATGA
Source organism: Rhea pennata (assembly GCF_028389875.1). Classification (NCBI taxonomy): domain Eukaryota; kingdom Metazoa; phylum Chordata; class Aves; order Rheiformes; family Rheidae; genus Rhea; species Rhea pennata. The sequence goes on along the minus strand of NC_084664.1, from coordinate 82,020,602 downwards.
TTTATCTTTCAACTCTTTGTCACGAAAGTGGAAAAAATCCCCAGGATTTCTCCCCATGCAATTAAATGCTTTTGTTCTTATTCCCCAAAGAATATCATGATTAAGAGATCTGAGGGATTATACTCGTGCTATGCAGATGTCAAACATCTGCAACTTTTTCTGATTTAAATGAAAATTATTCCTGATTTTAAGAATTTTCCACAGTAAAAAAGATTTTAAAATACATTAGTATGTGCAAATTAGTTCTTTTAAAATGCGTACTGAGGTGCAGATCAACTGCTAGCTTGAAGGCATCTAATTTAAAATATATGCTGTTATGTTTTTAATGCTTCCTATACTCAGAGCATTTGTCTGATCTGAAATCAAGCCAAGTATAAAGATATGTACTGATCAACTTGTGCTTATAAATCAGTTGTTACAATTTTATTAAAATTATATCAAAAAAACACAATGGAGTACTACTAATACATACAAATTTTTCATTCTCTATTTTCATATTCTGGTCTTCTAGAATAATTTGATAAGTTAGGAATGAAATGTGCATGAATACCACAGAGTACCAAAAAAGGAACTACTATTGATTTGAGTAGAAAAAGGTAAAACTTTTAAAATAATATCTTCTCAAAAGTATATGCCTTTTCACTGTTCTGTCAAAAATTTGTATCACACAACAGATCTAAGGGGAAAATCCCAGTCACTCAACCAGAATTCAATGATTATATTAGGACATAATCACTCCACAGTGACAATTTCATTCCAGTACTTGGGAGTCCAGACAAAAGAGGATATAAAAAATATTCAATAAATAGCACTAATATCTTGGCATATAAATATTAAAATTGTACTTGTAATCACAAACTATGGTTTTGGTTTAGGGATTACAGCTTTTAGCTCTCTGAATGGCTTCTGGTCACATTTGATCTCAGCAACATTTACTAATTATGCTTTTTACCTCCATCCATTGCAGTTAGGTAAGAATTTAGCTGAACAACTACCTCTGCTTCCAACTCCTTCCTTCCCAACGGCTTGCAAAGGGACACAATACGGTTAGACATTCTTCTTTTGAACAGCTCCAAGGCAAAGGCTGCATCTGTCACATCAAACTTTCTGACACCTCTGGAGCATTCAGCACTTTAGGCTTTCAATATATTTATTTTTTCAGGCTCTGCTATTGCTGCACTCTATCCTTCTCCGTGTCTGCAGCACAATGGCTGTACCCTGGGGTTCAGCCAGCTTTATACTGCTGAGCCTCCACCTGCCTCCTTGCCTGGGACAAAGTATTATGAATGCTTAAAACTTATTTTGCCTCCAGTTTCTATTTCAAATTCCATTTCTGCAATACTTGAGCAAAGAATGCAAGAAACTCTTTTAGTTTCTCTTCAGGAAAATACCTTACTGTTTCTGTCTCCAGCCCCATGTATGTCAAAGTATTTATCAATCAATTGTAATGCCAGTATTGTCCCTCCAAAGAAAAGACACACTGTGAGAAGTCTGATGCAACTTGAGAAAACCAAGAAAAGGCAGTATTACTTTAGACTATATCCAGAAACCATGTACCATTTCCACAAAACTTAAAAAAAAAAAAAAAAAGAAAAAAGAAACTTTAGTTAACTGAAAATGGTACGTGCATACCCACAGCCAAAATCCTGAATTGAAATCATCACCATCGCTGACAATTTTTTTGAACAGTCCTCTATTTTGCAAAGCTCCTGAATAAGCAGCTAGTTCCAAGGGACGGTGTTGTGAAGGATTTTCAAAATTCTTGTATAAACAGTTACAAAAATGAATGTAGAAGTAAAAGAATATTCAAAATTACTCCAAAAAATAGGGTTTCACTGACACATTGAAACAATTATTCTGAATAGCTCACTTAATCCGAGATTTAATACCTTGAACATGTTACATTGTTAATCAGACAGATAAGTCATATTTTTATTGAATGGGCTTTGCTTCATATTCTGTACCAAGCCTACATATATATATGTACAGCTGAGGTACTTTTGGTAACTGAAAAATACATGATATAAGTTAACAGCATCAAATGAGATGGATTTTTGATGAAATGAGGACCCTTATTATTGGATTCCAGTATGGACTGTTGCTATCTGTGTGTTTAAAACTGTGTTTCCCTGTATTCCTCCTCACATTGCTGAGTTGAGGATACTGAGCATGAAGGTAGCAGGCCTGTCCTTGAATACATCTACCATGACACATTAGGAAAGCAAACAGATCCTACCCAGGAAGAAGAGAGGAGAAAGATTAGGCTTTTCTTCCTAAAATGGGTTTCTAAAACCTCTTTGCTGATGGCTGTAGTTTGAAGAAGAGCAAACTAAAATGTTTAGACGCTCATGCCAGAAATTTAAAAGTATAAAACCTTAAATATTCAACAGAAATACTGACAGTGATAATGAAATCTTTACCAGGAGAAAGGAAAAGAAAATTATACTCTGTGGTAGAACAGTCCTTTTCTTATATGTAAAATTAGCAAAGGAAGGAGATAAATGGCTGTAGAGAGAGAAAAACTCAATAGATTCAACCAAAAAAACACAGTTGGAATGGAGAAACCCACTATACTTTTTGTGAGGAAAGAGTTTGGGAAATGAGAAATGTTAGTAAGTGCTTTGTCAAGCTCAGTGCGTTTTTGTGCATCCTAAAGTGATGACTGACCAGCTTCTGGAGTCCGTGAATTCTACGATCCAGTGACCTGAAGAGGTCATCTGGCTCAGAGAGAAAGGATTGGAGCCATTTCTGGTGGTTATTATTTAACCCGGTAGCCAAGAAAAGCTGGGCAATGATATCTAGTTTTTATGATGCTGTAACAGAAAGTCTCTGTCCAAGAAATATTCCAGAGAAGTTAAACAAAAATAGAGTCTAATAGCTGACTTAGACTTAATGTGCCTGCATATCTTACCACGTGCCAGGTGGCTATGATTTAGTTTGTTATCTGTTCCTGAGGGAGAAGTTTAACATAGCCCACAAGTACAGAGTAAGTAAATGTCTAAATTATACTGTTTATATAGTTATTCTTACAGGCACTATCTTCCTTCTAAGAACCTATGTTTTTTTAGTTCCTTTTATTGTCAGCAGAGTGAAGGGGAACATCTTCTTTCTCTCTGATACAAGCTCTTACATTGTAATCAAGCTGTTCTTCCCTTTCAGGCCAGAACACGCCACCTGCTTTGGAGTTCTCCATTTTCCCAGGGTAATCCTTGTGAAAACCTCCACATGTTCAATCTTCTCTTACAAAATAAACAAAAAGGGATAATCCTCCACTCCTTTTCTTTAAAAAACAAAACAAAACAAAACATATTTCTCACATTCTGGATCCTGAAACCATTGTTATCTTGTGGGATATTTACGAGTTCTATTCACCCAGACCGTCAAGAATTTAACTCTAGGGAGAAATGCCAGCAGAACCTTCTAGCTCTGTTCTTTTCGGAATGAAGTTTAGACCCTCAAGGTCTTCTCATTAGAGAGACTCTCTGCTATACCCTCTGCCTGTAGTACATAGCACAAAAATGTCTCGATCAAAACAACTTCTTTCCACTGAACATTGCTCATCCCACGGCCCTTCTTTAAAGAAACTTTAAAAAGTAGAATGAGAGTGTCCTAAACATGTTGTTCAAAGTGTGTGTTTGATTGGTTCACAACATTATTCCCAAATTTTTCAGAGTATCTTCCTACCATGCTTTTGTCCTTTCCTCCTTTCCCCACACCGCTCAAACACACATTTGTCCTTTTTGAGAGCTCTTATCTGTACTGTCATGTGTTTCATACATGTCACATATTCTTTAGAAAATAAATCTCCATTATTTTCTTCTTCATAGATCCCTCTCCTAATACTTTTGGGACATTGTCACATAAAATACTTTAAAAAACATCCACCAGTTTTCCTATAACACTACAATGTTACAGGGTGAGTTTGTGCACAGTTTTTGACTCATCTGTGCTCCTGTCTTTTCTGAAAAACTAGCATAATGTTATTGCTTTATGTATAAAGCACTGGGTAAACACTGCACAGGGCTCCATTTTAAGGCTATTTTCACACTATTCTGACCCAACTTTAAGATGAAATCACTATAACCAGAAACATTTTTCCTGAGAATACAGAGGATATTAAGAAAAAACATTTCTGATATACATCCACAGAAATATTCCTATATTCTTGCAAACATATAATTATTCATATGCTTCCTGTTCTGTACACCATGTGGTTCTTTACTATCACATTTGAAGCTGAGTCTAATTTCAGTCAAATGACCACAAATTACCATTATTTTAATTGTATACATGATTTTCAATTAGTACAAATAAATATTCACTTTCTTTCTAATTTATCACCTCATATAAATTACAGTTGGAAAGTTCTTTCACTAATCTGGGATGAACCGGTCTCTCCGCTTCTTTCTCTCTGTTTCTCATCCTAGTAAAGAATTGATTATTTTCCTAAGGTCTGAAGGTTATATCATCGAAAAATAGTATTTTTCTGCACTCTTTCTAATGTATTTTAGTATTTTCAATAACCCTTGAAAAACAAAGTTCAAAAGAGAAAGTCATCTGTTTATTGTAAGAGATGAAGTAACATTTTCTCTCTTCTCTGCTACTGTGATTAGACACTTCATATGTCTATGACTGTTTACTGTTTAAGATGCCTGCAAAATTCAAACTGCAGTGACATTGCACAGAGCAAAAGTGGGAGAGAACATCTCCTGATTATTTTACACAAGATACTCTATGGTATCATGATGATAGGGCAGAGCAGGGTAAATAGAAAAAAGAAAGTTTGATTTTTGTGTATTTGTGATTTATCTGATTAGTAATATGACTTGTGTCTAAAGCAAATGACCCAATGGGGAAAGTAACTCTTGTACTAAAGGATAACAAGGAAGAAAAGCCTTGATTAGCCTAAATTGTGCTGGGAAAGGTAAATCTAGTAACACTAGGATGAAAACAAACATATGAGCTCTGAAGCATGAAAGCCAGGGTAATATCTTTAATGGTATTGAGCTGCTAATTTCATCCAAATCTAGGAGAAGAGAATACCAAGTTGCAACAGTAAAAGTGTTTGGGGAGATTACCTTGAAAGATGCAGTCCTCTTCAAGAGGGATACTCAGCTGAAATGCTGGTGTAAAACTGAATGTTACATAGATAAAAGCTGATGCTGAGATTTTTTGTTTTTTCTTTAGTCACAAAAATAAATAGAATGGAAGCAGTAGGTCTATAATGCTGTTCACTCTGCAGTCATACTTAAATAAAGATCATTGCTTGAAGAGGATAACAAAAAACTCTTCCTCTTAATCTAATATTTCCTCTTTGTTACATGTGACTATGTAGGAAACTCCCATAATCACATTTCTGAGAAGAAAATCTCAGCTGGATTCCTTCATATAACAATATAAAATAATACATTATCACAAATATTCTGCCCTGGCCTAATGCATTCTCTGTATTTATCAGGGTCTCAGGGTAATAGATATTTTTTTACAAAGAGATTGACAAATTCTCATTTTATTTCAACAATCCTCAAGTTTTCTGAAGGGAATTCTGAAAGTAAGAAAAATGGCACATTATCTCTGGTTCTTAAACTGTAAGAAGCTGCAAATAAAATTACTTTTCCTAGAAGATTTCCAGATAAAAACAAATTCCAGATTATTTTAAATATTAAAAAGTAAGAACGAAAAATCTTCCCCTCCCCCCCCAAAAAAGTCCCAACTAACAGATTCTCACAGTAGAGAATGTTGTTGCATGCATCTCCAGATCTGGTTTGCTAAAGCAAAGCTATTGATAATTGTCTAATAGTGCGAGTATGACTGTATAAAATACTCACATCATAGTGGGTAAAAAAATCCATTGTTCCTCCATGGTGTACTTTCTCATCCACTCCACTTCCTACCTGCTCCCAAATTAAAGTGCAACCTCCAACCTCCAAAGTGATTCTGCCCTGGAACAGGGAGTCAAAGCCTCAGAGGAGGGATTGCCTGTTTAGGCAGGACGGCAAGAGATGGAACAGCAAGCCAGCAATCCTTGTACCAGGTTTCTGAAGTGAGTTATTTGATGAAATACTTTTTAAAATCATTACTCTCTCACAAAACAGTTTGATTTCAGCAAATGAACTGATCTCTGATGGCAATCTACCAGTCAAAAATAAATGTCTATTTTAACGGGGTAGGTTTAGCTCAGTTGGTTAGTGTGGTGCCGCTTATATGAAGGTTGTGGGTTCAATCCCTGTACGGGCTACGCAGAGGGTTGGACTAGATGGTCTCCAGAGGTCCCTTCCAACCTTACCATTCTATGATGATGATGATTTTCACTGTTCAGTTTTAAAAGTCCTAATAGGCAATGATGATAACACTGCTGCAAGGACAGTCTATCCAAACATAGAGCAAGCAAGTACACCAAAAGTGAAAAATTTTAAATATTTCTATAAAATTAGCATAGATATATCTTATTTTACAACAAAAAGCTTTGGCAATGCTGGCAAGATTATTTGGTAAATAAGAGGAATAATTATCGCTTCCCCAAAATGATGTTACTATAAACCTAATGAGCAAGGCTGAACCTTTGCTATTATTCACTGCATTGCAGTATATGGTAATATTGTCTAGTTTAATCATTACTTCCTCTGATATCATATGCTTATTGAAAATATTTACACATCTTTTATAGTTCATCACATAACAGGGACAAAATAATTATTTGCTCCTACAGTACCATGTGAATGAGAATGTGACTTAGCTTCTTTAATCTCTTTTATCAGGAAAAAAAAAAAGAAAAGAAAAAAGAAACCTGCCATTTCTATGCATATCACTACAGTTCACAAAGCCTCTTACTCAATGCAAGCCAATGCCTGCTTTAAAAAGAGCAGGTGTTTGTGTAAGCCTTTGGTCTACCAACTTACTGCCCATATTGCTCTGAGTCACTCAGTAGAATTATCTGAGTGAGAAATTGTATCTGCATCCTCAGAACAGAACAGAAAATATATTAATATTTCTGGTCGTAGTCTAAGGAAGCTTTATTTAGCAGTGTATCACATTATACTGTAACCTGATGCAGCTTAGGAAACCTGTCATATATTCTAGGGTATAATAGACACCATCAGCCTGTAGGTATATACTGCTATGCGCTTAAAACAACCCTTCTAGTAGTCAAATATGTGTGTAACACTGCCAGTGTTACTGTTATTTTTGGACATGATTTAATATTAACATACAAGTAACACAGTACAGTGAGTCAGAAGGCATTGAAAAAGAGAGCTCCTGAACACAGAAAAGCAACACTGCCAGGCAAGCCAAGTAGCTTTATTGCTTCAAGTAAAAGACTTAGATAAACAAACGATTTAATTGTATTTCTTCATTCATCCTAATTTATTTCCTGCATTGAAGGTTGCTATAAAAAATATTCTGATGCTGCTATAGATAGAGGAGTTCAGTAGTCAAAAGCTATTGACACCTGCAGATGAATGGATATTATCAGCATCATTCTGAATGAGAAGGGCTGGTCTGAAGAAAGAAAATGCATTCAGGTGTAAATCAAATGATTTTAAATGTCGTGCAATAGATTGACTTCTACACAACATGTCACTGAAGGTTGGTGTTTGTACTTCTTCCAGTGCTGTTTTCACCACATTGGGAATTAATTATAGCAGTTCCATCCAGTTATATATATGAAATAGAAAATATATTTCTGGAAAGATATTACTTCAGCTATGTGTGCAGTATGCATACAGAGGTCATCATTCTGCCAAACTTACACAAAGGATCAACTTTACTTACCATGTGAAAGACTGCTAATTTCAGTGAATCTGCTCAGGAGCACACACGCACATACTATCTTTGAGTCTTTGTAGAAAAGAATGTAGAAAAAAAAGAAAACTGCCCCAAAAAACTGCTAAAGTGTTTAATCTGAGGGGAGAGTTTCTGTCTCCCAGACAATTGGTGCAGGATGTCTCATTTCCACATGGCCTGTGGCTAGAGCCCTCTATAGCACACTGGCTGTACGCTCACTGTTTGACATTGAACCATGTATTTCCAAGGCTTAAGCATTACCTTTTCACCTTTTTCTTTTTTGTTCCCCCCCCCCCCAATTTCAAACTGCCAAAAATAAGGGAGGGTTGCACTGCAGTGTAAGGTATAGTACACAGGCTGGTATTTGCATGATGAAATGTTGAGATTCTGTGTTTATCACCTGGGAAATCCAGGAGAGAGTTAGAGAAGTATATAACATACAGAAAGCTAAGCTGGCATCTCTGGAGCAGTTCCTGGAGGGAACGCTCCCCAGATCTGCCCCCAGACTTCATGTCAGAGGGAACTGGTTTCCCTCCTTAAAATGCAGACAGGTAGCAGTGTGTGCACAGTACTGCAACCAGGGGTGGAGAATTCCTTCACGGCGCAGACATACCCCATTATTCCAACTTCGTAACTATATCTGCATTAATCTGGACTAGCCACTGCAAATGCTCACTCTGCTTTAGCTAAAATCAAAATGGAGTTCATTTCAACCAGTCTTATTTTCTTTTAGCAACATTTTACATTTTATTGCAAGACTGACGGGAAAGATGTTCCGTCTCATACAAAAAGGCGCTGTCATAACGGTCACACAGCAGATATTTAACTCTGCTTTTATGTACCACTTTGAAATTCAAGCTGAGAGCTGTATGGGAGAAGGACAAGAGATATCTTGTTGTTTTTTCTTCATATTGACAGAAGGGGAAAAATTAAGTAATCACTAGCAGTAAGGAGAAGACAATACCCTGCAAGACTGAGTGTATATCAGACAAAGAGAGATGGGTCCATTCCCTTCCTGATGGACCATTATATCAGTCAGAGGGGCTTAACATCCTCTTTTGATAGAGTCCTGGAAACACAGAATTTAGCAGAAGCAGGTATGTTTGCAGTAGAATCCCAAGCACTCTTTTTCCCTTGAAGCTTGCTAAACCCTTTTTAGTGTTAAGACGCTAACTGGCTGCTTATCTTTAACCTTCAAGCAAAACAGTAAATTCAGGTTTTTCACAGTGTCCTTCTCAATGAATTCAAAGGAACTTTACTGTCTCTTACACAGGGATCAACTGCCACACCATAAGGAAAACACTGCATTTTAGCACTGTCAAATATACATTTATTAGCAATACCGTCACCATCAGGAGTAAAAAGAAGAGTCTGAATTTTTTGAACATAATTGCCAGGCTAGATTAAACCTGAGCAACATTTAAGAAAAGTCCATCTTAGTCAGGTAATATTTATAATTTTGTACCTAAAGCCCCTTTGCAAGAAAATATTTATTTTTGACTATCTGTTACTCATGTATAGTTAGGTCACAACACAAGACTTTCAAAATATGGAAAAGAGGCAACATTCTTCTTTCTCCCTCACAAGCAGCTGCCTGTAACTATCTGTATTTTTTTTTCTCTTTTTGTGTTATGACTGAGAATCGCCTAGGAAAAAGTAATGCAGGATTGGAAAGTTTACTGTTGTAGTGCCTTCTCCAGTGGCCCTGAAACATCTTTTTTTGTTGTTGTTTTCCCTCTTCCTATTTAATGTATACATTGCTATGCAAGTGCAAAAGAACATGTTTACGAGAATAAATAGTTAAGACAAAGTCTGTTAACTTTCCATGACTGATGATTGACTATCAGTTGGTGTAAATTAAATTTATTTAGGCAGAAAAATATCAACATAGCCCCACCAACTTTAGGTGTTATCTATGCACACAAAAACTGGCTTTAAGGGGAGGGACTGGCTAGCACACTAAAATATCTCTTATTACCTTCAAGGATAGGGACAATTACAGGGTAAGTGGGCTACATTGTTTTTGCTTTAATGAAAACATTCCTAAATGCCTGTCTTTACTCTCACACTGGCTTGTGTTCATTGCTCCCGAGCAAGTTACATGTTTATTTCTTTAGTTCTGCAGTCTTAAGGTTTGAATTCAGCTTTAGCTCTTTGTAGTACAGTTTTGCCTCCACAATTGCTTCACTAGGAAAGACCATCTCAAAGATGACTATCAGACATATCTGTGGAAGACAAGAGGTGAATGAATATATTTTTCAGGTAATTACTAAGAAAGACAATAAATTTTATTCTCTGATTTTTTTAAAGAAAAAAAAAACAGACCAAGTTCTCTCACTACAGTCTTGTGTATTGTTGCTCCTGGGAAATGACAGAGACCCATAGATACATGAACTTTCTAATTTAACTACAAATTTTGCTCTCCTGAAGGGAGCATTCAAGGACTCCTGTTTTTGGTGTATGCACTTTCTGTGCTGTAAATTCAATGTTCATGTGTAATGAGGCAAATCTGAAACATTGTGCACATTACAAGCCAAATCCCGTTACCTACCCAGGCAAAACTTTCATTAGTTTCAGTGGAAGTACTGCCCAAATGAAATTGGAGAAGCCGAGTGTAAGATTGTTTGTGAAAAAATTCTCATTAGGTATTACTGTTCGAAATTGTAACAGACATTTTTGCTCAGGGAATTATTGATTTAACATACCTCATTTCTGAATTCTAAAATATAAAATGCAATGGACAACACAGTGATTCTATTAATAGAAGGCAACATTATATACATAAGTAGTCATCGTTCAATTACTGTTTTTATTTAAAGGTTTTTTCATGACACTGAATCTTAATTGTGCATGAATTATTGTCTTTCCACAGCACTGGTAAGGATTGAGAGAGAGAGAGTTTGTTCCTTCCCTTGAACCTCACCTATTCACCTCCCCTTCTCTTCACAGTGTCAGTCAGATCCTAGATCCCAGCCCCACTAGTCAACTCTCTAGGAACATCCAGAATGAGGATTTGACTCTGGTCTTGGAGAGCAGATGGACAGACCTCTGTCCCTCAAAGGAGTATGAGGTCTCCTGCACATCATCTGAGATGTCTGCTGTTAGGCTCTCACAATGTCCTGCAGAAAAGCTAGTGGATGCATCTATAGTTCTGCAGGCAGTGAGGAGGAAGCAAGGCAAAAGCAGGATCACAGTCCTGGACTTCAGGAGAGCAGACTTTGGCCTCTTCAGAGACCTGTTTGGAAGAATCTCATGGCATACAGCCCAGGAGAGCTGGCTGATTTTCAAGGATCACCCTCTCCAACCTCAAAAATGATCCTTTCCAAGTAGCAGAAAATCAAGCAAAGCTGACAGGGGGTCTGCATGGGTGAACAAGAAGTGTCTGACTAAACGCAAGCACAAAAAAGTATATGAGAGATAGAAATAGGAAATAGGACCCAGAGGAATATAGAGATACTGTCCAAGCATATAGGAATGCCAAAGCACATGTGGAGTTGAATCCAGTGAAGGAGATGAAAGACAACAAGAAGGACCTCTACAGGTCCATCAGGATCAAAAAAGAAGACTAGAGAAAATGTGGGTCTGCTGCTAAATGAGGTGACATGCTGACAAAGAACATGTAAAAAGGCTGAAGTACTCAATGCCTCAGTTTTTACTGGCAAGATCAGCCCTAAGGAACCCCTAGCTCCTCCCTGAAGGAGGGACATGCTAAGGGACACTTAAGCAAACTAGACAGACACAAGTCTGTGACACCTGACAAGAGGCACCTACAGATGCTGAGGAAGCTGGCTGAAGTCATTGCAAGGCCACTCTTGATTATCTTTGAAAGGTCCTGACAATTGGGAGAGGTTTCTGAGCGCTGGAGAAAAACTAATGTCACTCTTATCTTCAGGAAGGAAGACTGAGGAATTACAGGTTGGTCAGGTTAGTGTTCAACACACTAACTTAAACGAGAAAGTTAATATGGAAAATGAATCCAAGAAATGAAATTGTCGGTGACACTTGCAATGAAGGACAGTTATCACTTTCTCCTGTGACACCACACTATAGCTGTCCCTGCTACCACAGCACACCTCATTTCCTGCAGTAGGAAATATGTTGTGCCACTGTGCATGTTATCCTCCACTTCATTATAAAGGTAGCATCCACATCCACAAGCCGTATTTTCAACAGTACTTTAACTGTGCCACACATTAGTAATTTAGAGTGATGTTTTTCCAGGTTTACTGTGTGCACTCAAGAGTCTTTCCTCTTCATATAGTGTAAAACAAGAAATACACGTATGTCAAGCTACATCAAAGAAAATAAAGAGCACAGAATTTGGCTAACAGAACCACTGCTGTAATGCTGTATTTAAACAGGAACAAAGGAATCTTATGCATTTATCTAAATATTTTGTGATCATCAATGGCTGGGTGAGAAATAAAAAATATATACAAAATGTAAATCTTTATGGTTCAGGATTCACATCAGTCGCAAACTGTTTGAATTTAGGTGTATTTCCATTAGGATGGCATTCTACATTGCTTTCTATGGGGTTTCTTGCATCACCTGGCAATAATCAATACAATAACTTGAGAGCAACCATAGAAAGAACATTACCCTAATTTACACTAGTTGTTCTGGAGTTATTTGAATAAAAGAATTAAGCAAATAAAGGATTATAGGTGGTAATGCAAAAAGTTGTGTGTTTACTAGCATTTATATCAGCCACAAGATTCTGGATGCAGAAGAAAAACTAAGAAGATGTGGCCATGTCTGATAGTATGGAGTAGTAAAGAGTCAGAAGTTATCATGAGACTGGGAGAAAAAGAGAAGTGGTGGTTAAGGGGGCAAAAGTGAAAACAAGAAGACGGAGATACTAATACGAACCTACACTTTCACCATGTTAAGTTTAAACAATTTATGAAATCTCCAGCAACATGACAGAAAAAAAGAGGAGGGGCATTGCAGAGGAGAAAAGAGCCTAGAGAAATAATAATACTCAAGTAGAAGACAACTGAAGCTCTTTTGTATTAATAGTATGGAAAAGGTATTGTAGCAAGCATTGTAATATCAAGTAGAATAATACTCAAGCAGAAGATAACTGAAATTGTTTTGTATTAATAGTATGGAAAAAGTATTGTAGCAAGCATTGTAACATCACCCCATTGTAGCATGGACAGCGATTCCCCAGAATGACTTATCAAAAATGAGGTGGTCACTAAAACATGACATTTGCCCTTGTCTCATCTCCTAATATTCCATCTTTATTCCTCTCAATCAATTTTGGACATAGACATAGTTATAAAAAAATACATGTTTCAGCTTTTGTAGTAGAGATCCTAAACAGAATCAAACTTCTACATTTTGTGTGGTCTCAAATCTAGAGAAATAAAACCAAAATCTATGTTTGAGAAGTATATTTGTTTATAGCATTTCTTTCCTTGATTTTTTCAGGCATGCAGTAGCATAACCTTGTATCATATGCAAATTAATGACATGAAACAGAACTCAATTCTGAATATTAGCTATGTTTTATCAACTTCTCTGACTGCTATGCCTGGAGCATTTGGGTCTTTTCTATTGTCTTCATTGTTCAGTAGAAAAAAATTTTGAATATTGTGAATCTAAATTGTGGATGGCAGCAAGCTCACAGGCTAAAGCTAATTCTCTATGATGGGTCTATTAGCCAGAATTTGAAATCATGTCAAAAAACTCATAGGAAGTCTTTTTTAAAAAAAAAAAAATGCATAGGCTAGATCTGAAGTTCATATTCAATGGCAAATTACAATAAATGAGTATTTCAGAGAAACACAGAGAGATATATTACTTGTGCTACAACATTAATTATATTTTGTTCCCAATTGCAAAGTAAGTACATTTTCTGTTAAAAAGTTATATTTATACTAAAAGTTCCTTTTGTGTTGTAATTTAACGTTGCATAGTAGAGGCCTGCACAGTGTCCAGGACTCCTAGATGTTGCTACAGTGCTAACAATAACAGTAAAAAGTAAACTAAGAAAATTAAACTCCAACTTTTTTTGCTCCATATACACTTGCTTCTCAGATTTAGGTTTAACATATCTCCCAGAAGAAATAAAGACAGTAATTTAAAACTCTGTTCAATTTGTCAACAGAGAGTCACATAATCTTCAAATGCATAGCCCTTTTCTGCAAAGCTGTGGAAATGGAAACACTACTCAGACCATACTCTCACCAAAATCATAATTCTTACTATGCACAAAACATGCATTTGATCCTTACAGAGGAGCCAGCCTTGGGCAACCCCATCACAACAAGAAAGGGTTGAGGGTGCACAGGCGAACAGCAGCAATCTCATGACGTGATGAAGGACCACACAGTTCACTAGTGACTGCTACTCAGAAAAAAAAAAAAAAAAAAAAAAAAAAAAAAAAAAACTTTCCTATAGCAAAATCAGTACTTGTGCTGTAGGATTCCTTCTTTTTTATGTTGTTACCAGTTTGTAACGTTTTAGCATTGTAAAGTAATGCTGCCTAGCACAACCCGCCAATGGAGCTTCAATCCTTAACAACAGATTTTTTTCCTGACCAGAAGTACATAATTTTCTGAGGTAGTTGCACTAAATTTTGTGTTAGATAAAGATCCCTCACTATGTGTCTCTTGACCTTGGGATCTGCAATTGCAATGAGGGCACAACTGATTTGCCCTTATTTCGCATGAATTTAATGTTAAGAACAACGAAGCCCACAAGAACGGGCTGTGAGAAAAACTGCATAAACTGCAGCCCTGTAATACAGTACTGCCGTGGTTAGGAACAGGCCTCAGGCTTTGCATCGCGTTTACATGGCCTCAGAGCTGAGGCTGGTTGGGCTTGCTCTGCCTGAACTTGTCTTGGCATTCCTAGGGCTTTGTTTTAGTTTGCTGGGTTGTAACAGCAATTTTTTTTTTTCTGACCAGGTGGCTATGGCTAATCTCTTTTCCTTATCTTTGCAAAAAAAAAAAAAAAAAAAAAAAAAAAAAAAAAAAAAGTCCTATAGCGCAACCATGGTGTTATATGGATAGAAGCAAGGAGCAGTTATTCTGTTTAGAATGAGATATCTATGACTGTAAGATAGGGAGGTAGTACTGAGAAGCACAGGCCTTGTTATGACGGTGGAGGCTTTGAGAAGTGGGAGCACAGGATGCTGTGGGGTACGGGAATGGGATGAGAAGAGATGGGGCACAGGCTGGCATGGGAGCGAGTGTTTCCATTTTGCCAATAGAAAGATTTTAAGTGTGACAAAACCCACCTGGCGTACTGGACTTGCAGTCAGCAGCTGAAGGTCATGCAGCTAAATTAAACCTATCTTAGTCATGCATACTTGTTGCCGAAGTCACTCTCAGATTTCACTAGTGATGGTTTTCAAGAGAACGGGCACTATTTTCAAGAAGAATTAGCTCTTTATGCAAATGCTTACTTCTGAAACTAGGGTTCCTATAGGGACTGGACATAAAATATTTCACTCGTCTTGAATATAGTCTATAGTTTTTCTGTGTTTTATGTAGAAACTGAAAGAAGTTTAATTGTTTTGCACTAGGACTCAGAGGAAGTATGGGTAAATGGAATTCAGTAATTGCTCACGCTTTTAAATGTCTCGTGTGATTTTGGCCTTGGCCAACTCTTCAAATAATACTTTGGCAAAATTTAGAGATTACTATGTACAAAGGCACTCCTGGGAGGTAGCTTGGATGTGACAACTGTGTCTTGGGAAATAAAAATTTGGTTACATGGATATGACTTTTCCATTTCAGCTACCCTCAAGGTTAATACAGCTCACTTCATTTGCTATCATCAGTGTAGCCTTTCAAGGTTCTGAAGTGCAGGTGAAAAGATCAATGTCTATTGTATTAAGTAGGATACAGATAGGTAAGAATTTAAAGTAGATCTGGCAATTTTCAGGTTTTTTAAACTTAGAATGGACAATCTTAATCTTTGGATGGAGGAGCAGAATATAAACATGGCCTTAGAAATGCTGCTGACGTTAATGAAATAATAGGTTAAAATTGGTACCTTAAGTATACCTCCTCCCCACAAACAGAGCATCACTGACTTTTTTGTAAAAATTGTTTCTCTGACCTAGAAATTTCACATCATAATACGATAAATATTAACAGTAGTGATGATAAATAATTTCAATTATATTAGTTTGTATTTTTATAGCATGTTCATCCCGAAGTTCACCAAAGCATTCAGATAGAAAATAAGGTGTATTATGTTTTATGGATACATATTCCATTATATCAGGTTCGTATACATAACTTTCATGGCTAAACTGAAAGTCTTTAATCAACGGAGACTGACATTCTCACATTCTTCAGCATATTAAGAGAAATGGAATAAAAAACCTGCAAAACTAAAATATTAACCTCTGTAGCCTGAAATAGAAAGAAATTTTTTGAGCAAAGTAGTAACATACTTACCTACTCTATGAGAAATATTGAGAAATACTGCATAAACACAACAAACCTTGTGTTACTATCTTATTCTTATGTAATAGCCTGTATCTTGACATCTTTCCTAAACATGCCATTCAGGATCTGTAATATTTTTCTAAGGAAAAATGAAATAAAATTGAGGAAATCTATCTTCAGTATCCATGCCGTAACATTCGAACATTAAAAACAAATGTCAAAAAGAAAGCTTTCTACTAAGTGTGGAAAAAGACTTTTTCTATGTATCAGTTAAGTATGATAATGTTTTAGATCTCTGTATTGCACATTAGCATGCAATAATCTATTTTAAGTATCTGACTATCCTCACTGAGGATTTTAAGTATGTGTAAGACTTTGCAGGATTTGAAAACTAAATTATGCCTGTGTTACTAAAATCACATCACTCAGCAATTGTACAATTAGTAGAAGAACCTGGGTTAAGGTTTTACGCAGAAAGCCTATCTAATGCATTATTTCCAGAGAAAGATGTGTGAAATGTACATTCCTTGACTTTTATTTTTGCTCTTGTTATGAGGAAATCTATCACAGGCACACCTATGAGCAGGGAATATCTGCAGTTTACATTCTTAGGTATTCGTAGTATTTCATCTTACAAAGCTTTAAATTCTAGCTTTCTTTTGGTTCCTGTTCCACAGGAGCTAATTAGATTGTTGTTGGAATTATGAGTTAGGGAGCACATACATTTTCTTGTTGTTAGTTAGATCTGAAATAGTAAAAACTAGTTTCTCATAGAGACATATTCTTAATAATATCTAAACAAAAACTCACAAGTAAAAGTGTTGTATTACGCATATAATATATTTTTCCCTAAACTGAGCAAAATTAAAAGAAAATAATGTTGTTCTAACATTTCATACATATCAAACTGCACATAGGGTAATTTCATGGTACAATCTCTAATTTAGTTACTGTTGGGTTTGCAGCACCAAATGAATTAGATGAGATTACATGTTGGGAAGCATGTAAGATGTAAGAAAGAAGCTGGGACCTTAATTTATTGGGGTAGGGGGGGAACTTTTTTTCCAAAGGGAGTCTGGAAAGATTTGTGACTTTTCAATTCGAATTCCCTAACACTGTTTCTTCCACCAATCCTTACTGTCCTTCTTCAACTAGATAGGAATAGATAAGCCTTACATATTTTCACTGCTAGATCTTCACTCATACAACTATATGTCTGTAATTCTATACACACTCATTTTTATTTACACGCTGTAAAGTCTTTCTCTCTCCATGAACTAAAGTAATATATTTTCATTCACCTAATGTAGAGAATTCAAAATGCTGGTACTGTCTGGATTTTATGTTTCTTATGCTGCAATTAAGCAGAAGTATTCCAGCTGAAGAATCAGAGATTATAAATTGTGATATTTCCTAGTAAAAATGGAGGAGTTGAAATTGATACAGAAAGTACTAGTTGGTAGTTTCTGGAATTTTTCTTTGTGTTGAAGAAGATGGAAGTGATAGAATTTATCTGATATTTTTTGCCATTATAGGACTGTATGCACACCCCAGTTTAATAGTAGGTCTTTTTCTTCCTGCTATCTTTGTCTTGGACTACAATTTTCAAGAGACTAGTAACACTAAATTGATGAGTTGGTGTCCTGAAATGTACTACCTGTAACAGCTAATTCATGTTTATCCAGGAAAACTGGGTTGCCAGGTAACTCACTTAGGCCATAAATCATCTAATGTCTGTAAACATGGGTTTAAGGGGGGCAAGGCGCAGTTCTGATAAGGGGGCTGAGAAGGAATAACTCTTCTGTCCATTCCCATCAGCTTACACAAGAAAATATATGAGTCAAGCAGAAATCTTTATTAGCCAGGATGTCTTAAGAAATATCAGAGCCTATCAGTATGTCGATTCACTTGCACACCTGTATCAGATTAGGATGTTTGACCAGGGCCCTCATAATTCAGTTAGAGGTTTAAGCGATGGTAAGACTCTAAGGCATCAGTTTTAGCCATGCAACAAGCAGTAGGATTGCAAGTTCCTGTTCCTGGGGCAGGATTTGAGATGCAGCATCTCAATGCAATGGACTTGCTGAGAGATTCTCAAACTGATGCACAGTCTAAACCCTGAAGAGCTAGAAAATAAAAATTTTCATTTTGTTTCTGGATTCTCTGGCAGCAATCTGAAGAATTGCTGCCAAGAATCATAAATGATGACACCACCAGGAAAGGAACAATACTCTGGAAAACCACTGAATATGTTGTGCTTAGGATGTTTTTTTTAGTTATGACTGCTGCTAATTGCCAACCTCTAAGTGACAGAACAGCAATGCAATAATATCAAAATGCTGTGATCTGGAAGCACCTTAGACTGATAAAACATGCCCTCTGGAATCAGAATTATGGTAGGTATTAGCTGATAGTTTGTTTCAGCATGAAAGTTGGTTCATAATTTTGAGTTGTACCCAGAAAGGTCACATTGCAAACTTCTGCTCCTATGGATTATTACCCCTAGTAATCAAATAAATTTTGGAAAAGGAATGTCAGACTGTCACAATACAAATACTCACTTTGCACATTATCCACCATGAAATTTTATTTTTAGCTGCTAGGGAGAGCCTTTATCACTTGTATACCTAGGGAATGCATTGTAGTATAAGATGGGATATGCTGTTAAAGTATTTACTGCTAACTCCCCATTTGAGTTAGCTCTCCTCACTGTTAGAGAAGAAAAAGCTGTCCCATGTGAATCTGGGGCTGAATAGATAGATAGTGTATATCAAATTTCTCCCATATCTTGATTTATATGGTTTCCCACACTGACAAGTTCTAAAAAAACATCATACAAGCTGAAATATAAATTGTATAGGAAAGAAGGTAGTTTAAGAAGGCAGGGGTTAAAAGCATAGTCTGTGAGGCATAATTCTCATGCTTCTTGGTATAAGCTCAGTTTTCACACTTGTAAATGGGTTTAAGTTACAAAACTTGCTACTGGATTTTTCTAACCCTGAAGTCTGAGGCTTACTATGCAGGTCCATTTCTAGATTTAAGGGGAGGTGGTTTCTTTTTATACTCTGAAATATATAGAATAGATAAAAATTTAAAAGGGTTCAGAATGCCAGTGCAGTACAGCGTGCATGTTTATATAACTCACATGAAAAAAACACAGATCAAAGACAGCTTTTAACCTGGGCTCTCCTAAACAATTTCTCTTTAAGGGAGATAAAATAATGAAAAATTCTTGGTTAAACTGCTAACCAAACTCTTATTGTTTGTACCACTCCTGGAAAGGACCCTGAGGACCAGCAGTGGAATCTGTGCTATTGATTGGCTGGTTAAATAGAGGCCTATTAGATTCAGACAGGCTAGATTGATTATACAGCAGCAGAAGGAGCTCAGGCTCAGAGCTCAGCAAACGTCAGGGTGAGAAAGAGAGTGAGCGAGAGAGCGAGAGAGGGAGACTGTACATGCTGTAGCATCAGTATGTGACGGCTGGTGCCTGGTAACACTGATACCTAGCTCCTTCAGTGGACAACTTGCTGAGCTACCTTTTTTCATTTGCAAGAGGATGCCAGCCCTAAGCCAGTGCAACCGATAACAGACTGGACCTTGGAATAGTTCATTTTACTTACAGTCTTATCCCTTAATGTTCTGCGTCTGACGAAGAGGCTTAATACAGAAGAAAAAAAATCGTCCTGTCCCCTTAGCCCACATAGTCCTGATGATATATACAGTTTGATCTTGCAGGTAAGGAAATTATCCTTTGCTTTTCTCAGCAGCAAGAAAAAAAATCTTTTTTTTTTTTTTTTTTTTTTTTTTTTTTGTATCTTGCATTTTTAATACAAGCTTTGGCTTTTGTGCATAGAATGCATTTATTCTACTTAGATTTCTTTCATTTATAGATGACAGCATATTAAGTATTGCTTATGTCCAAAGAGAATTAAGAACAGGATATGGTTTGTGTGGTTTATGGTTTATATTTATTACACTTAATGCTCCAACTACCTGGGAATGAAGCAGCCAGAAAAGACAATTTCAAACTACCTGTATGATGTTTTTATGTAATCTGTCCCACACATTCCAAGCAGTCTGGAGTAATAACAGCAAAGAAGCTCTCTCATGTTACTAATTCCTTACTGTTGGTGTTGTGAAGCCAGGTGAGGAGAATGTTCCACTGGAGGATGCCTTAGCGCTTGTCAGTAGCTTAAAACAGCGTCTGTATTTTCACTGCAAGCTTACCTCTGCTGCACAAATATGATCTACCTTAAATAATATGGCATTAGACTGCCATCTTATTATGGATATAGTAGTTATTGCTAACATTCTGCCTGCAAAGCAAAGATCAAGGCTTACGACCTGAAATATGAATCCTAGGGTGTTCAGTTATTCCATGCTGTATGTTTGAAGTACCAATCCCAGGGGCTGACTGCTTGCTTGGAAGTGACAATGACACTACTGTCTCCTGTCTGCCCACGCTCTACATAAACTTTTCACATATCATTTCCTTCAGTTGGGTTGGAAACGGTTTTGCTGTCTGTGCAAGGCGGTATGTTAAAACAAAAAATAAGTCAGCTTTTGGTTACACAGCAAGTCAGGAAGTTGATCGACTTTGAGTTTGCAGGCTATGGGAGCATAAAGCTAGGAAGACAGCGCTGTGACTTTATTCACATCTCAGTCCTTCCAACTGATGAGCTGCATCACCCTCCTCATCAGTTTGTGACTTCGATCCCAGCTGAAAGGGATTTGTAATATGCCACCTATTTTGATTATTACTGCTGAGTGAAGCAGGGTCATCAATCTATTAAACCGAGCATTTAAGCAGGTCTTCAGACAGCCAGGTTTAACTTTCCAATAGGTTGCTCAATTAAGAAACTGGTAATAACAGGTCACAACTGCTAAAACAGACACCTAATTGTAATCCATCTTATCTGATGGCAAATGTATTACAAATACAGAAAAATCACTTTCTTATCTTCCTCTGTACGGACATTTTTATAAGTTTCTATAAAGCACTATATTCAAATACTTTATGATGTCTGAAAATCCCAAGTGTAAAGTGAAGTTTCCAAAAATTACCGAATTAACTATTTACAATTTGTAAAAGGCAGATTAAAAATGTTGGAGAACTTGGGCATGTATAGATTTTTAAAACTGAACAATGATCTGAAGAAAAAAGATGCCTAACTTATCAGACAAAGTATACAGGGCTGAAGAGACATCTTACATAATTTTCCTTTTAAATTACAATGTATTGCATGAATAAGTATGAGCAAAATAAGAAGAAAACTCATCAGCCATAAACAAAGGATTACTTTAAATATATTTGTGCTGTTTTCTCTCTTTATGTTTTCTCTGAGAATAATGTTGTATCTCTCTTTATGTTTTTTTTTATTTACACGATTGATGCACACCAGCAATTTCAGTGTTTTCTTCTGAAACTCTTTCCAGGAAGAAAATATTTGGGGGCATATTTTGCTACTTTAGCTTGCACTGAGTAGTTCTTTACTCCATAAAGAGTACTATTAAAACTAATGAGTATATTGACAGAGGTGAGAACAGCATATGCTGAGTAAGAGCGTCAGAATCTGATCATAAATAGGTCCATAAACAGAAACCTTTTTGTCTTGAAAAATACATTGACTGAAAATTTTAACAATAAGATAAAGCCCTGGATACCCAAACGGTTAAATCTACCAAATGTAAACAGAATTTTGAAAGGAGCTAAGATAACTGAATGCCTAATTCCCTTTGTCTCCTTGTAAACTTAAGGCCCATCTCAAAATACTTCATATGCAGTTTTACTTGCCAAATAAAACAATCCTTTACATATGTTCAAAAGTTTTCTTATAGACACATATTTCTCTTCCTCTTCTCTCTGTGCAAAAAGCCCTATTTTCTATACCTTTGTTCTTTAAATATGCAGTCTTAAGAACTCACAAATTTTATGATTCAAATTACAGAATTAGCATGATTTTATTTGCACTAGAAACAAGTGATACAATTCCCTCCATTAGTATTTGTTAGTATTCAGACTACATCCTTACTGTGAAATTACAAATAATGCAAAAGGCTTTTATTTTTGCAAAAGAAGTATTGCATTTAAATGACCTTTTTAACATAAAAGCAAATTGAAAGCCCAAACTTCAGTTAAGGTGGTGCTAACAACACACGTTAACAGTTTCTGCACTAAAGATTTGCACCATAAAACTTTTGTCAGTTTGAGGTAAAAATAACTGAAATAACTTTTTAAACTTTTTCTGTTTACAGTTTATATACCATAAACTGTCCTTTCCTTTTAAGTCTATAATACTGTTAATCCTGACATTTCACAAAACTTCAAACTTTTATTCAGCTGTATCACCCATTTCCCAAAAGGCTAATCTGGCCTTCTGGAAACTAATTTTGCTTTGTTTTTGAGCTTGGACTCAGGGAAAGTGAAGTTTCTTTTTATTTTCCTAGGTAACTTGAAGCCGTTAGGGGGCTCTTTCTTCCTATGATATCACACAGTAAACTGTATTAGACAAATGCATTTGGTTACTACAGTCTTCTTAAACAAAAATGTTCTGTTTGAATTAATTTATTCTGAGTACAGACCATTTAAATAATGCAGAGAAACTACTAATTTTTTTGAATGCAGATAATTAAAAGAGTTCTTACACTGCCAGTTAGTTACAGTTATGTTTTGAAGTTATCATGTTTTGCATCCCTTAAGGGAAAAGCAAGGAACACATCAGCAAGGATATAATGCTTTGAAGGAAACTCTGGAGTTTTTAAGTCAGACTGGATATGAAGTATCACTAACGTCTGCAGCAGTGACCAATGCTGCAGTTATGAAATAAAATTATCTGCTGAGTATTGTAACATTGTACTGATCGGAATCTGAAGCATGTACAGCCAACGTGCCTTCTGCTTACGCAGCCCTCTTTCAGAGGGGCTGAATGTATAACAAGGAGTTTTGGATGAATATCCCTTGCCCAAAAAAGGACAGGAGATCGTTTCAGTTCCATAACCACTTACTCATGTGAGTAGCTGCGCCAAAGTTACTATGGACCAAATTCTAATATTCTTTCCTATGTGTTTAGTAGTTCCTCTGATTTCATTGCAGCACTGTGCTGTTCCTTGAGAGTAAAGCAATGTCCTTGAAATTACTTATAAAATTGGGCTTTTTATACTATCTTTTGTGGGAGACAGAAAAAACTTCTCTGTAGCTGAATGTGGATAAACGTAATAGATTTGGCCTAAAGCACAACATAGCTGCAAGCACTCCCCACTTCAAGCTCAAGTCATCTTCCACAGAGTTGCGTACAACATATTTCGTTGCAAACTGAGTCACTCCATACAGGACAGGATAGATCCCTCCCCTCTGAAATGCTTGCCGCAGTACAGTATCAGACATCGTGTTGAGAGATGAACAACACAGAAGGTTTGAAAAAACATATTCATAAATGTCGGAGCCAAACAGACTTTGTGCTTGGGTCACGAGAAAAAGTATTTCCACTTTCCGCTCAAAAGAAAACCTCCTTTGTTTAAAGAATCATGTACACTGAGCAGGAACCACTTAAGGTGACTTTTATTATTATTACTGCTGCTACAGAGTAAGATATTTCCACCCTAGTCCTGCTTACTAACACCTTGCTCCACTGAAGACAAAATTATCAGTAAAGTACTCACAGAGTACAGAATGAAACAACATGAAACATGAAGGCAATTAAAACAAAACAAAATAAAATAAAATAAAATAAAAGCAACTTATCAACCACTACCGTAAGCTTAACTTAAGGACTGCAAGTATGTTTTGTGATGTTTTACATACACATAATAGGAAGAGCATCTGCCCAACTGAAAATCTTAAAGAAAAATAAAAAATAAACATTGATATCCTTTCTAAGTTTTACTAGAAATCTGAATAATAATTCACTTTATGCATACATTTCTAGCAACTGCTTTGTGACACACAAGTGAAGAGTTGTATTCTGTTAAACAGCGCCTCGAAATTCCAGCTAGGATCTGGAAGACACTGTGCTCGCTGCTGCACAGAGAAGCAAAGAGCAAGTTCATGCGATATAATCAAAACTGTGAAAAAGTGGAATAAATTGTTATTTCTGAGATACATAACTGCAGGTTCAGACTCATGGCAGATGATCCCTAGTAACTACATTATTAGCCCATAGCAAATACAGTACTATATCAGTTAGCGAAAGAGGTGTTAAAGAAAGGTAGTGTTAACATTTAAAGTATGTTCTCAGTGTGTACATTGACAACCATCACAGCTCAGCTGACATAATTATTAATTACTCTGACTTCATTTAAGCCCCAAAGTAGATTATGTAAATTGCCACAAGATGACAGGAAGTCTGTGGTAGAACCAAGAAACAGAGACAACTTATTGGTTGGAGTCAAGTGTCACAGCTTGAAAACTGTTGCCTCCTCTATCAAAAGCAGTATAATTGTATACTCTTCTTCCTTGAAATGCATGACACGTCATTAAAAAAAAAAAAAAAAAAAAAATCATCTAGAAATCTTGTCACAAAGCTTCTGCAATGTTTCACTCCAGAGGTCACTCTAATTTACTGGTCCTTGATCCTTTATATATACACACTATGCAAAGAATCTTGAAATGCTTTTGAATGAAAAATGTTGTATAAATACAAGGTATTATCATAGTAAGCAAAAGTCAGTTAAACTTTAGCTAATGAAAGCTGAAACAGTCTAAGATGCCCTACTAAACATGAATAAATCATTTGCCACTGATGAATGTTTAAAGATTGATAAAAACAATTCTTCAGGCATATCTCCAAATAAATATCTGCAAATACTTGAAAAAATCTACATAGGAAATCATTCTTATGTCCAGACATTAGAAGTAGAAAAGAACTTTATAAAAGCAATTCACATATGCATTATGGGAACATTTTAAAGATGACTAGTAACTGCACAGGTTAAGATTCGAATCACAATATTCATAAAAAATTAGAGCTCTTCTATAATTGTTTTACTTAAAAAAAAATAAAATATAGAAGATGAGGGTCCCAATTCCTGTCTCCATGGTATCTAGCCGTTTAATTAGCATTGGAAAAATCAGGCTGCAACTTCTTTATAAATATGCATGCAATCTCTGGGTTAAACTTGAATATATATATGTATACACACTTGCATATATACACACACACATAAATATGTATATAAAAATTAGTTTATCCCTACTGTCTGTATTCTGCATAAATATGCATGTGCTCACTATAGTGAATGTGCAGTTTCTATCAACAGTAGGAGTTTTCAATACCATAGTAAAATAGGAAACCTGTAGTCAGATAGAAGAATTTACTCTTGCAGTCATGTAAAACTCAGCTGTTCTATCACTTGCTATTTGAGGCCATTTGAGGATATAGGTTATCAAAAAGTTGACACTAGCATATGTATGTCATCAGATGCTAGAATTGTACAACAAAATACTATTACTCTCCACAACATAGAAAGCATTTGGTTAACGTCATTTGCTTTAATGTGGCAAAAGCAAAAAGGCTTTGTTGTGCATCATGCAACAAAATACCATTGAAACAGGCTACTATTTCAGTTAGGAGAAACTCTGGCTTTTACATTGTGGTATAAATCTATTCCTCATGGAGATAAAGAGACTTTTCTTTAAGTTCTAAACTACTTTTAAGTTCTGCACTATTTCTATTGCTATATAACTTTGCAATACATATGTAGGACCAGTTCTGAAATCAATGTCACAACTATTAACCAGTAATAAGAAGAAAGTCGTTGGCTTGTACACAAGCATAGGAAAGCAGAAAACTGAAGTGAAAGTTCTTTTATATCATCTGGCACGATTCTTGCCTTTGGTGTATTTTCTTGTGTCAGACTAAGGAATACGTATATTTTTGTGGGTTTTTTTTTTTTTTTTTCATTTATAACAGACTATATATACTCAGTATTGTATGGGATGTTAGCATTTGAAGTTATCTTCTTACCTGAGATCACAAGTCAACATTTTATAGGGAGCTTTCCCTTTTCAGGATGCTATTTTGTGACATAGTAAGTTTGAAGTAGCTTCAGGTAAGCTTGGATGATGTTGTAAGGCACCCAGTTTTGGATGTTTGCCCATTAATACTATGCACTGTTGTACATCAAGAATTTCCTTGATGATTTTCAAACACAGTCCTGGAGTGAAGTATATAATTAAATTAGTAAAATCACAGAAAGGCAATTAGCATGTTCTCTACTGTAAACTGACAAAACAATATGAGTGACCAGAAATACAGTTTTTATGAAGCTGCTTATCCCTAACAAAGCTAGCAAAGCTAAAAAGTTCTAGATTGTCCATTAAAGCAGAAAAATCTTTCCTGGGTTGCACTGCCACATTTTTTAGCCTCTCCAAGCAGGATGCGTGGTGCAGACTTTACTTCAAATGCTAGAGATAATGCTCTGGGGATAAACATGTTTGTTTGTTTGTTTGTTTGTTTGTTTTTGCTTTGGATATCCACCCCTTCTTTGATTGTCACAAAGTATCTAAAACCTTGGACAACAGCTTACCACTTGATTGACCTGACTAATTTCCAGATGTATAGCACCAAGAAGATAACTTCAGTGAAGTGTGGCAAGTATACAGTTAGGGAGGGGATCCTGACATGTGATTTTCATGCTTGTGAAGACCAAACCAAAGCTGCATCTTGTTCTAAGGAGAGGAGGCAGTAAAATATCTGCACTTTTCTTGGGTACAATCAGACAAAAACTTTTTTTCTGCATAATATGCAGCCTTCCCCTCACTCTGGCTTACCTACTCTTTTCTCTCTCTTCCATTTCTGACAGTCAGAGGGATAGGGGTTGTTCAACTTGTAAGCCACCTGATTTTTTAACTGTCTTCCTTTCTTATTCTAATGTCCTGTAAGCTCATCACAATTTAATATTTGTTTGAATTTATCCAAGTACAAAGTCTTATTCTGCTTGTAAGTTTTATCTTAAAGAAATGTGAAGCCATTGCATATGTGCTCAAGCACTCTCAAATATTCTGGAGGTCTGAAAGAATAAAAGTCTAGGACAGGCTGTGGGGCCTCCAGAGGTTTCTGAGAAAACCATTGTGCAGGTGTTGACCTTACTTTCTTTTCTTTTCTTTTTTCTTTTTTCTTTTTTTTTTTTTTTTTTTGCCTGCCCAACTGCTGCAAAACCAACTTACCTGGTACATGTCAAACATCTGCTTAGGCCATTCATTCATATAGATCTGATACATGCTGCACAAGTTGATTTTCATGCATTCCTGAATGGGAGTGCATAAATCCTAGCCAGGGAATTAGAAGAATCCTCTATGAGATTTCATTTCTCAATGAATTTCTGATGCTTTGATATCCAGGTAACTGGTTCATCTTTGGATCAATTGTTAATGGACCTTCAGAATGAAATCAAACCACACTAGGCAGAAGGAAAACAGTTAAATACATATCCTATCTACCTATATTAAATATCAATAAAACACACAGAAAAGACAATTACTAAACCCTTCGTGTGATGATTATATAATCCTCTTAGGTATTTCACATTAATTACTACCAATTTCTTGTATTAACACAAAAAATAAAAAAGAATATCTTCTAGAAACATCTGTCTAGTTTCATTATTATGAGGGTTTTTTTTCCAAAAAAAGTTGGAGAAGTCAAAATGCATGAGTTACTATCTATTTGGAAGATGATACATACAAGTATGTCAAGTATGTGTATACGAGAAATGAATATTAAGATTGATAGGATGTCAGGATCAGCCCATCCATAAAATCATGCAAAATAGTTTAACCATTTTTCATTAGGAAGAGGTATCTTTCATTACTTCATATTTAGTTTGGCATAAGAGTGTGCATATAGATAGTTACCAAGAAATAAATGGCATACTGTAATTTCACATTCTGTTTTACCTTCAGGTATTTTATTTGAGTATGTCATGTTTTAGTCTTCTCAAGAGGTATTACTGAATGCTTCAGCCATGAAAATTTTCCAGTCAGTAATCCTAGGTCCACTCTTACTGGCTATGCAAATCCAGGGAATATCATTACCAAATGTAATGTGAATAGTTACTTCCCTAACTATTCATCATCTTTCCTTCCATAAGACATCTTGAAAAATGTTAGATCTACAGTAATATGCAAGAGAAATGCTGTATTACTGTAAAGTTTAACATGTTGCAAGTATATGTGTAACTGAAGGAAGAAATCAAGAATAAAAACAATACTGAAGAAATGAAAAAGGAGTTTGTCATGAATTATCAGTCATTTCAGCCTGCAACATGTGGTACTTATTAAGAAACCAGCTATTCATCTTACACTATGTTGCAAGACTAAAATTTTTACTGAAAGGCAAATGTCATTTTCTTGGATAGTGCAACTCAAAAGCAGCTTGAAACCTTCTCTGTAAGACACCTATTTTGAAATACAATCTTAGCAAGTTACCTACACCCAAGACTAGAGAACTGCTAGTGTCCTGGCACAGTTTGTCCTTAGTTTATTTGTTGTTGTTGTTGTTTTATCAAAGTTTATATTAATTTTCTCACTTTTTCTTTAGAAGGCATTTTTGTGGGTTTTTTCTTTTCTTTTCTTTTCTTTTTCTTTTTCTTTTTTTTTTTTTTTTTTTTCCTTTCTTTCTTTTTTTTCCTGGAGGACCCCCTGGAACCTCCTGGACCTCCTGGAGCAGGGGCCTTCTGTTTAGGGTATTTTTTTTCTTTAATACAAGTGTCTAGCCACTGAGGCAATAGGTGCACTATAAATTAGTGAGATAAGTATCACATGTAGACAAGAAATATTGTGTTCTGTATATCTTCTGTTTTTTTTTTTTTTTTTTTTTTTTTTTTTTTTGTTTTATAACAGTCATTTACTTGGTTATAAATTTGTTCACTCTAAATACCTCTATAAATCTTGAACTTAGATATTGAGTCTAATTAGGTCACACTTCACAGTGTTTTCATTGTAGATTATGCTTAAGTATTCTGGATTTAGCTGCAGTTCTCTGGTTTCTCAATATATAAATGTGTCAACTAGGAAAATTTAACATTAACATAAGGTGCCCTATTGTCAGTAAGAACAGTATGTATCTGAAAATACGGTATGTTAAGTCTTACAGAATTCAAAGCTGAATCTTTAGAAAAATCTATGGTCAAAATTATAGTCTAGTGGCCAAACTGAAAGACTCTACAATATTTTACTTAAAAAAGGAAAAGCTTTTTATACTTGTTTCAGTCAATGACTTCTGTTTATTACCAGTCTACTGACATGAAAGATGTAGAATTCTGGTAAGTTTTTCTTATGAGGGTCAGCTCTTTCCTTGGGGACAGCGGGGTCCTGGCCACCACAACTTTATAAAGCTTACTTAAATCTTTTGTTGTCATTTTGTCTTAATAATGACACGTAGTGGTGTGATAATGCCAGGAAGGTTTAAGAGGAGAATAGTGTACAAAAAAAGAACAGTACCTGTCCACTATTTCACACTGGGCAAGAGAAAAAATGGCCATTCTCTTGTAGAGAGCCCTGTAGGTTTCTTGCACGCATCCCTTGTCATGCTCAGACAAATTGCCGCTGTTCTGTTTTTCCAAGTTTGAGAATAGTCAGTGAATGCTACCACGCAGATGCATTTTCATACTCTTCAATAACACATGGTAGGACACAGAGGGATGACTGAGACATACCCCGCAGGCATTGTATTTCTTATTTTCCTTTTGGAACCACAACACAAAGCATATAAACATGTACACAAATGCTCTTGGCTTGGTAATATTACCTTGAGAGTAAAGAACCTACATAGTTGCTGTTTTGTGTGATATTCTCTTAAATCTCTGTTCCATTAGTAAATAATCTATACAGTTGCTGTCATTTTGTGTAATATTCTCTTAAATCTGTTAGATTTTATATGTATGTGTACACACAATCAAGTATCCTACAGAATTTCTTCTTGAGATGCCTATCAGCTAAAAAGCACTAGACCCACCACAGCTACTTTTATTTACATTAAGTGTAGTGTAATCTGGGAGTTTCAAATTTTCTCCTACACTCTTACAAATATTCACTTAGTTTAAATCACTGATTCTAATCTGCAAGCCTACTTCTTTCAAGATCAGACCCTAAATGTCATGTACCCCAATGTTCTCATTTTATAGCAATGAGAACTAGGATGATTATTTCCTCTGATCTGGCACGACTGTTCTGGCAAAAAGCAAGACATAAATTTTCATAAATGTACCGTAACTCAGACGGTGTATTGTTACCATAATTTCTGTAACTTTTAATGATATTTATTCCATCATACTTTTAAGTAATGGAGCCATCAGCATTTTCTCTTAAGTACATATTTGTATATCCCATTGAGTTATCTTTAGTGTGTTTTTTTCATCTGCTTTATAAAGAAGGGGTTTTGCCTATCAGAGCAATCATCAGCTAGCAACACAAGCCTTCAGAGTAGCCTTCTACAGACTGGCTCCAGATTGCCTGCATTCCCTGCTTGATGCTGTATGCTATCAGGGAGGCAAGGACTGTGCTAAATTAAGACTGCTGCAACTACCAGATGAAAGCGTGAAATAAACATCGGATGGTGCATTACTGTTTACAATATGAGATACTAGAATCCTAATTTCCAATCTCCTTTTTTTTTCCCCCTACTCTTTTCCTCAGGAATAGATCATTGACTAGTAAAGTAATAAAGTAATTCACTAACTCAGTGGAGACACAGGAAGTCCAGGCATAAGTATTTTACCACAATGGATTTCCACTTGCTAGGTTTCCCTTATTCAAGAGACTACCTTAACCGTTGATCTACTGCCTTCTTCAGGCAAGTTACTGCTTTTTCTTTGTAAGAAATATAAATCCTAGGTTACCTCAATTTCTATCTAAATTAGTACCAAATGTAGATGTTAATATTTCTTATATAAAAATACTGTAAACTTAAAGAGGTTAAAAAAAAAAAAAAAAGAAAAAAAGAAAAAAAAGCTCTAAGATGATCCTGAAAACCACATGTTTTTTTTTTTTTTCTTAGAAAACAGTATTTCTTTAAAATCAGGTGTCAGGGCTGTGGGTATACTAATAGGCCTTAATGGCTTTGATCAGCCTCACCTGGGGTCTTCTCTAACACTTATAGCCTCAGTAGCCCAGTATAAGGGATCTTCATTTTGGACTTGAGCTGTGGTAGAGGACTGTTGATCTTCAGCCACAGCCATGCCTCTATTAGGGGCATAGATCTGGTTAAGCTGGGATTGCAGACTGACCTCATAGCTTAAGCTGAGATGTGCTGGGCAAATACTGGACATGTGGGCTGACTTCTGAACTTGATCTCAAGCCTGCCTCATTACCACAAATTTGCCTGATCGTCTGGACTGTTTGCTGAACCTAACCATGATCCCTGGGCCTGTCTTGCTTAGGTAAGATGGGGTGATAGCTGGTGAGGTCCCTAGTATTGTATCCTGTTCCTTATGGAGCAGCTGGCCCTCATGGCTTCCTTCTATCAGGATTTTTACTGAACTCTTCATTAAGTTTTTAAAGTGACCTTGAGCTATACCTTCTAGCTCTTCTGATAATATAGATGGTTTCCCATTAATCACTTTTAGTCAGAAACTGTAGAAGTAAGTAAAATATCAAATATTTGGGAGATCTGTAAAAAAAAAAAAAAAAAAAAAAAAAGCAAGAATCATCAATGTGTATAAATTGTAATATGAAAGAGAAAGCTCTAAAAGTTGGATATGCTTGATTTAAGAAAAAGTTTAATTAAAAGTTTAGAGGCATTGATCTAATAAAAACAAAGAAATAAAGATGAATTTTAAGATGTTCAAATGATAAATGCTTAGCCTAATATTTAGTTGCTTATGTAACTTAATCAAAAGTTAATTTGAGCCTAATTAAATCTAAATTGAATATAGTTTTATCTTTTAATACAGAGTTGATAAAATCTTTTTGAAGTGATAAGACAGGAAAGTGCTAGATAACATCAATTCCCTTGCTTCTTCAACAAAAGTAGATCCATTAGGCTTTTCAAAATGAAGTTAGAGTAATGGTTTCCACTGTACAACTTCAGGCTACTGTATTTCTGTCTTTTTCTCTCCTTCCCTTATCACAAAGAGGACAGTCCCAGAGGTATGATGCTTTTGGAGAATAATTGTAAACTCAATTCTTGTAGGTACAATTCATAAAATCCTGAGTCCCCTGGAACCTTGTCCAAAATGAGGAAGTGTTCCACAACTTAAAAGCCTTAAGAACAAAATCTGAAACAGGACAGCTGTAAATTTACAACTTTGTTTGCTAAATCTGTCCTAACTGATGTTGTGTGTGTTTCCAAATATATTTCTAGATTTAAGAATTATTTGCAGTAATGATAAAATATATAGCACATCTATATGAACCTATGTATTCAGCCTGAATGCTTTTCTTCTTGCCCCAGGAAAAGCCACATGCAACTCCTATTCTATCTGGAAAGCACAGAGAAGGATGATATCATGTTTCAAAACCATTAAATACATGGAGATTTCTTATCTTTAATGCACACATTATCAAAGATACTTTACTTATTTAATATGAGTAAGGATTAAACTAGCCTTCTGATATTGTCAATAAAATACTTGGTCAAAATTTGATACATTGGAACCATGTGAAGATGGATATGCTCTTCCATCATATGTGCTTCTCAATTTCATGGCTTAAAAATAACAGGACACTTTGATTTGAAATGAAATATGTCATGTAGCTGAGATGACGGCCTAGAACACTTCTCCTTACTTTGCATGTTTGTTGAATATTGGTGCTTCTGCTATTGCAAAATGAATGATTCAATAATAATTGTAGAGACATTTAAGAATATTCCCCTTAATATACTGTGAGAGCATTATTTAAAAGAATTCATTCTGGTTTTCTAGGGCTTTAAAAAAATTAATTATTCATTCATCTTTCATTTCTTTATTAGAGGCAAAATGCAAATCTATTATCAATGTTTGGATGCTGTGATTAGGATACAAATGTTACTTTAAGTGACTTTTTACCTCTACAGATGTGTTGCTAGAGTGCAAAGCACTCCTGTTTTGTAGTTTGTTTCACCAAACTGGATGTGGGTTTAGTGACCCATAATGCAATGATATTGGATGATTTGTATACAGTCATAAGTAGGGGGACAAAAAATTTCCTTATGTTTTATCTATATGAAGATCATATTAGACATACCAGAATACAACCTCTGTGTAACCACAAACTTGTTTATGTGAATACATATGGATATGTATACAGACATCCACAGCTATACAACCTCTGTCCTTGTAACCATAATTTAGAAGCTGCAATTTTGAAACAGAAGTCCCTATGATTGAGGACTTTCAAAAATAAAAATCTACCCACTGAAGAAACTGAAGTTGAAACAAACTGTGCACAGTGATAACACACAGCATGCTTGTTCAGCAGCAACACTTTGCTATGACTGCCCCCCACACGCCTCCTTACTGCATTTAATGTGTTGATTGCTTGGTTCGCTGAAGCTTAGGATGCTGAGCAGAGCCAAGGATCAACCTCCTGGGCAAAATATGCGATGAACCAGTCTTAACAGGTTTTCTCTGTTAGAAGAAAACAGTACTTTTGTTGATGAGTATTTGCCAAACAACCAGTGAATCTGCCCATCTCTAACTACCTTACGCTAGAGAAAAATGAGATGGTGCATTCAAAAACTGGTAACATTACATTTGAGCGCAGTGTATTTACTTGCATTGAGTGCAAAGTGTTTCTTTTTAATATAAACAACCAATGTGTATATTCACGATTTGTTTAAGAATACAAGAGGTTAATGTTATGAATTTCTAATGCTTGCAAAACTGCTATAATCTAGGTGTCTAAAGAATAGAATGTAAAAGTTCATGTTTAGGATGAATTCAAGTCAGTGAAAATTATTTCCCCTAGATGTAGTAAAAATGTGCAAACTGATTATTTCCATTTTTGTGCTAGAGGACCAGGTTTTTGGTATTAGAGTTGTGATTGACAGCAGTTTTTGGAATAAAGGGGGATGTCATGGATCTTTAGCTCTAGGGCTGAGCTATCTCTTGGACACTTCTGAGTGAAAAGAAGCTTAAGGAACTAAAATGTATTCCGCTGTAAAGACTTGAAGTGTGCTTTCTTCCTCTTTTTTTAACCTCACCTTAAATCATACTTAATGAACTTCTACTACATTACTGTTAAGCTAGTCTAATTGAATAAGGATGAAAGTGCCTCCGACTTTGTGTGCTTTGTCTCTATTCAACGCAAAAATCCAGATGAAACAATACTGAGAGCTTCACAGAAATATGCAGCCAATCGGTATTTTAGGGACTCATGTTCTGAGAATTAATTTGGTCAGACTGCAAAAGGCTGCAATGAGGGAACCATGATGCCAGATTTTAGGAAGAGCCTTCCTCTCATGCCCCTGAGATACTGCTTTGGAAAGGGTACAAGCCCCAGGGTATGGCACGAGTAGACCTTCTTGAGATTTGTAAGCTGTCCTTTCTAAACTACAAGGCCTGTAAAGGAAGGATCTATCTAGAGTGATGTATACAAAAGAAATAACAGATTGATATACTTTGATAGGGCTGCAAGTAAATGACTAGACTGTTGACTATAAGTTGATCTGAGTTTAAAGTGATTTCATAGAACATGAGAAATTGGTGGATGGGGCATAAGAAACTGCTTCATCTGACGGATAATGCTGTTACCATGCTACATGTGCCAAATGTGCTTTTGCTCTCAGGAAGGTTGGCATGGGCTGTGTGTGCATTTTCCCTGGACAGCAGGGGCACATCCCAGACCAACAGTTCAAGCATCCTGGTGTCAGTGTGCTGGTGCCTGTTCCAGACCAATGGCAGCAGTGTCCTCCTAACCACTACTTAATGCTGGCAGTTTGTGTAAAAGATCTGCTTTCCTATTTGTGTTTGTTCAGGCAGGAAAGACTTAAGATTACCATAATGTTTAAGCTGTTTCACCTTTGTATGTGGCTGACTAATTTTCTTGCATTCCAACTGCTGTATTCAGCTATATTCAGTACATCTGTAGCTTAAGAATCAAAGTGGCAGATGGAGGGAGGCTCTGGCCTTTTGCCTTACTTAATCTCTCTGTCCCAGTGATAGTGGCCAGAGTGGCCCCTGAACAAGCTGTTGTTGCTCTTTGCTGCCAAACCTATTGCAAGCAAGTCCCACGGCACTCCATTAGCTGTCTGTGACCTCTGTGTTCCAAAAGTCTTTGGTTTTCCAGAACTATTTCTTTATTCAAGCTGTCAATCTGCTGGGGAAAAAGTAGAAAAATAACAGGCAGTTTGTGAAATAATAATGTCTCCAGGGCTTAGGTTCCCTTTGATAGGTTAACTTTGTCCCAAATTTCTCTCAAATGCAGTATGTATTATACTGGTCTCAAAGCAGGTGTTTTCTGTGGAGTTCCAAGTTGTCCAGGAAAGATGTTTCTGAATTAACAGACTCATAACTAATTCCATTTGAACTGCTATTGTGAAAATACTGTTTGCACAAACATATCAGAGCAGGGAAAACTGTAGCTGTAGAGCCCAAGATTTAGTTGATTATTTAAAATAAACTCTTGAATTTAAGTACTTTAAAAAAAAAAAAAAAAAAGACAGCAGTATAGCTCTGAATCTCTTTCACTTAAGCCCATTGGAAAAACCTAAATTAGATCTGAATTTCCACTGACAGAACTACCAAATTATGTTAACTTTGTTAACAAGGTCATTCAGGCAGAAAGGGCTTAGGAGAACTGTAACAATTAAATTGTTTCACCTTTGTGTGTGGCTGATTAATAATTCTCTTGTGTTTTAACCACTGCGTTCAGTTAGCATACATCTGTGGCCTAAGAACTAATCAAACTGGCAGAGTTCAGTTTGGGATAATTGTCAGTGGAATTTAGAATTATGATGAACGTTTTAATAAGAAGAGTTTTTCCTGTTCTGATTTTAAAGGAAAAAAAGCAATTTCCTTCTTCCTGAATGCTTGCTGGCTGTTCGATAAGGCACTTTAATACACTTTAAAGTGTGTCCACTGCTCTGTCTCTTTATTGAATCAACCACAAGTGCGTGTGAGACTTAAACGCTGTTAGCCTCTACAAAATGTTCTTATGGGTCACAAATTCTGTGATTTTTTTCTTTTTTTTTTTGGAAAGGCTCTGAGTTATAGAAGGCTAACTTCCATGAAAAATGAATCTGCCCATGTTTTTTGATGGGCTTTTAAGAGAAAGAGGCAAGAGGTCTTTTGATGGGTTTTGAAACTGCTCTGGAGATTAGGAAGTGAGGGGGGTGAACTGGTTAGCCTATTTCTTAGGACATTGGCAGCAAAAAGCCCATTCTGTTAGCACATGCGGCTGTTTACTTGAACTCACATACCTACAACTGGCATTCATAATTTTCTAGGACTGCTCTTTTAGATGGACTTAGAATCAGTTAAAGGGAGCATAATTTAGATGAAAACAATTTCCTTGTTTTATTCTAAGGACAAAATAACTTATTGAGATTTTAGGGCTATTGCCTCAGAGGTCACACAAAAAGTAGGCTATCTGAAGATTTTTCAGTTCAGCTTTTTGTAGGAGTGGGTCCATAATTTAAAAATAAATTGTGACTGCTGAGTATTTATTTCTCAAGTGAGAACATGGATTTTACTGCATTATGGTATTCTCTGCGGGTTGTTGAAATACCCATGTAAGCCTAGTATATTTTCACTAACAGATGCTATTATATAAAGCCATTCACTGAATTCAAATTCTCCCTAGCCTAGGAGATTTCTGGGAGCCAACTGATAAAGAACCTTATTCTTGAAAGCATTTCCATTCCCTGTTGAATTTTAATGTAATAGTCAAGAACTAAAATTATAATTTTCAAAATCACCTTGCAAGCTATTACTGAAGGCTGATGAAGTACCATAGAGCTCTGCTGTCTGTGCTTTTAAAACTACTGGTGGGACATGGTTCATGTAGGAGCTGTTGTTTATCCATATTACTTCTATTTTATAAGGCTACCCGATGTTTTACCTCTCCTCTGATCTCAAGTATTGCTCATATTTTTGACTTGTAACAATAAGCTTTCTTTTCTGCCTCTACTAAGATGCACTGTATTTTGATGACATTGCACCCCAGATGTTATTTTCCTGTTAGAGATACATGTGGCAGTCAACAAGAGGGAATCTTGAATTCCATTCACACAAAGTGTTTGGGGAAGATGAGCAAAAGCTTTCTTTGTAAACCTGACAGGAAAGATGAAGAGATGCAAGGAATTATTGTATTAGTTTCCATCCTTGGAGATATTCAACAGTTGTCTGGACACAGTCTTGTGCAGTGTGCTCTAACTGACTCTACTTGAACAGGAGAGTTGAACTGGATGATCTCCAGAGGTCCCTTCCATCTTCCACCATTCTGTGAGTACTTCTGTGCATGTAATTCTGTTCATGGTAATTTATAAAAATTCCCTCAAGGAAGGCAAAATTGCAGCCTCTTGTGTCACTGGTACCAACATGTCATGTGTACAGCCACTTCTTATCCATGTTAATTATGTTGGTTAAGTTACTTACTAATGCATGGAACAACCAAGAGTTGTTCATCTCCTGATAATTTTAAACAAAAGCTGAATATCTCTCTAAAGGATATAGTACAGTTTATGTAAAAAATGATGTTTTTAATACAGAAGATATTGGGTGAAGTTCTCTGATCTTTTTGTTATGCAGGAGGTTCAGTCTAGCTAATGATAATGATGTCCTCTGTCTTCCTCTGACCTTTCTAATTTTTCAGAATAAAATCAACTCTAATGTCTTCACAGATCTGTTCTTATATTTAATCTATTTTGTCATTGTGATTGTTGGTTCATTTCTCATCTGTGTCAGTCAGGAATTCTTTCTTAAACACAATTTGATCCAATAAAAAATTCTTGACTGTTTTTACGGTGTTTCCCTGGCTGTTTGTGTTGATGCTTCTCAGCCTGAGGAAAGATAGAAGAAAGTTATGAGCAAGTAATACCCATTTAAACTAGGAATTGGACTGAGGATACTGATTTGAGAACTGCTTCTGGGTATTTGCCAAGTATTGATGCTTTTTATCACTACTAGGCCAGATATGAATGTTAGCTAAAGTTATATTCTAGGTTGTGTGTGTTGGAGGGCAGGAATGCCCTCCAATTTACAGTTACGTAGAAGCAACATAAGGTGATGCATCAAAATAACCACTGGGGTAGAGAAGAATGAGTTGTGGCAGGTGCATTCAGGAAGTTGGTATAGAGCCAATGAGTTTCTTGAATTTTCCAGACCTTGCTTGCCTCCCTTCTTTTACTGCCGCAGAAGACAATGCATGGGAAGAATGTGTGTAAGATGTGCTCAGCTGCAACAGCTTCTTCACAATTTTGATGTCCCTGGGTTTTATGTTTAACTTCTATTGTAGAAAACTGCTTTTAGTTACTTGTGACTATGGGAAAAGCTACACTCAATGAAGTAAAAGCTTAAAAATAGGTTATAACTACTACAGCAGGGAATTTTGTTTCTTATGAATTCATAAGTATGCTACAGCAACTATTATAGGGGGAAAAGGTTTCTGATTTTTCCATGTTGTCAACTGTCTTGAAAGTGACATGTAAAGGGAGGTAAGGCAGCCTCTTTTGTGAGAGATTATTATGGTTTCTGAGTTCATTCCATCATTTTTGTTTTCTTCCACTTCAAAGCCTTTTTACTGCTTTTGTACAGCAAATGAGATCTACAATGCAAAGAAACGGTTTCTGGAGTCAGAAGTTTGGAGTCTGACATTCCCAGAACAGTTTACTTTTTCACTGGGACAGATCTTGAGACCCTGGAGTTCTGGAAACACGAGGGAAGGCATTAGCGGGTGCAGCGCAGTGGTGCGAGGCACCAGGGTGGGTGTTCTGTACAAGCCTAGTAAGAAAGGCAGTTAGGCTCAGTTGAGGTACTGCTTAAAATACCTCACTCAAAATTGGAGCTAGCATTAGGAGGAAAAACATGATAGTGTAGGTAACTTTGTCACTTCAGATGCTGGGAACCTCTAGTTGTTCAGCCTTGGTTAAACCTCCAGTGAGGACACGGCACAACAAGTAGTGTAGGTTCTGTCTGTGGAAAAGTTTGCCAATGTTTTGGCTTTGGGAGTTTTTCTTTAGAAGAACAGAAGTGTTTGCCTCTAAGGAAAGAAACAGGAAGCTTTTCATTTCTACTGTCAAGCAAAAGGATGTTCACATGAGAATCTGCTGTTGCGCTTCAAGATAAAGACAAGGATGTTCGTGCGATCACCAGTGCCAAGTGGGAGCTCCCTACAAGCTCCTCTGTTACAGCTAGGCGGCTGAGTTTATTCTGCTGCCGAGGGATATGTGGCACAGCCTGGGCCTGAAGGTCAGACTCAATGAGAGGAGGAGGGACGGACAGAGAGGTTCCATTTATTTTTTTCCACAGTAAGCTACTGTGAACCTGCTGAGTGGTGACATTTTGCATCAGAAGGAGCATTATTAGAAGATCTAAAATGATTAATACTCTAGCTGTGACAGGATCTATGGTACTTTCTTATTGGCTTATGTATCTGCCTTTAATTAGTGTGTAAACATGGTCAATTACAAAATACTGTCTCAGTCTTTAGCATAATGTCATTTTGTGCTAGGCACGCCTAACAAATCTGACAAAATGAGGTGGGGAGAGTAGAAAACATGAGAAAGGGGCTAATGAGTTGTTTAACTTTGAGGTGCCCTCTTGAGCTTGGAATCACTTTTTTGCTGTCACATGGGCTGATAATCTTGTCCAGTCATCTGATCCATAAGCAATAATGTGATAGATGAACAATTTGGAAGCTTTAATAAAGGACCTGTGAATACTTCTGAACATCCTGTGTCAAAATACTGATCAAAAATAATATAATGAGTTGCCATAATACATTGTAGCAAAGTTCAAACATAATTTGTCCCTGTTCTAGGTAAAAAAATCTCTGGTTATCCCAGGAAGTGGACAAGACTTTATGGTGAAGGTGAAGACAAAAATGCTTGAAATACCCTGCTAGTCTCAGCGGGAAAGAGCACTCCTTCCTCTGGTGGAAACCATGACTAGCCTAATCACAAATGTGTATAAACACTTCTAAAGTGTATGTGTGTATAAGTTCATGCATCTGCTGAATTTTTCTACTACTAAGAGCAGCAGTGTGCTCTTCCATTGTTCTCACCCTACTTGTAGCTACCATGATTTTTAGCATGTTGGGAAAAGGAGAGGAAAACCCAACCTCAAATCACTGACCAGTTATATGACGGTAAACTCAGGTCTGTGCCTCAGCTTTGCAGGTGTCTAATGGATGTCATGTTTGTTAGGAGAAGAGCTAAGAAGCAGCCTCTTTCAAATCCTTTGGAGAAGAATATACTAGTTACTCAAGATATTTCAATATTGGTTACTCAAGACTTGACTTGCAACCTTAAATTTTTGTCTACTGCAATATCCTTGTTTCATGATATCTATAGCTACTAAAAATATTTTTTTTAAAAAAATCATGATTCTTTGCTGCTTGTGTGATGTTTTTATGTTAGAAATTGAACATTTTTTTTTCTTTTGACTGTGACAATAAGAAAGGATAGAACAACTCTAAGCTCACATTTGCA
Organism: Rhea pennata; assembly: GCF_028389875.1. NCBI lineage: Eukaryota > Metazoa > Chordata > Aves > Rheiformes > Rheidae > Rhea > Rhea pennata. Next base: position 81,979,834 of record NC_084664.1, on the reverse strand, counting down.
TGCTTTTTCACTTGCCATAAACATTTCCAGGTTGAGAGCCTTCGTATATTAACTGATATCAAATCTGCTCTTTCTGTGGGACTGCTCCAGTTTTCTGGAAATGGGTATTGTTGGCACCTTATGCCTTGGAGTTTAACCTTCAGTCTTCGTTTAAAGTGTCCTATCCCTTCCCTCCTCCCCCTCTCCACATTTCGTAATTGACATTTCAAGAGGACAGTAGGAATTTCTGGAGTGTGCTTAGTCTATTTTTCTCTCACTACAAACACTTCCATGGTGTGTGTGTTTGGGGGGGGGGGGTGACTTTTTCATTTATTCATTCCAAGAATTTTCTGAAAAGAGATATACAATATATAACTTCAGATAGACTGAAATAGTACTGAACTGGAGCAGTAAGTCAGTGATTAGGGAGAAGAGTCTATGTGTGTTTAAAGAAATTAGAGGAAAATTTGCAAGAATTAAGGGAATAATGGAGGAATTTGAGGGAATGGTTAAAAGATCACTGAATCTTGCTTTGAAACAGTTGAAAGCAAATTAGAAAAAGATGCAATAGATTTAACAATATCATTGTCTCTCTTTAGATGTAATCTAAACACCCTAAAGTGCTAAGTATTTATATAACACCTTACCACTAAGACAAATCATATGGCATAGCTAGTTCGCTTCTGATATATTCAGTGGACTAAATTTTTGCTAATCTACGCAGTGGCTTAAACTTCATACTACTTCGTACTACTTGCATCTACAGTTTCTATCTTCCTTTCCCTACTTTCTCATTTTCCTTTTGAAGGGGTCTAGCAAGGAAAAGAGGACTGTGGTTGTCTTAGACTTCTTAGATCCTTTCACCCAGTTCCTGAATTACTTTTCATGTGAGAGAAGTAATATTGTTCTGTGCTAAAAGGGTTACTAATTGGAAGTATCTGCATGCAGAATTGAGTGCTCTGTGCCTCTAAATTCCCCGCACATTTGGACCTCCTCTACACATTTGACTAGTGGTATTTTTAATTTTCAGCTGTTTGTCAACAGAAACAGTAATACTAGACTTTCCTCTAGATTTGAAGACTGTTTTGAAATCTTTCTTCATCTGTTCTCTTAAGGGCTCTGCTTATTTTTTTTTCTTTTTTTTTTTTTTTTAATAATTGGCCTGTTTAAAAATAATATTGCAACTTTAGGAATGTTAAGATGGAAGTTGCTTTCTGGGCAAGTGAAATTTTTGAATATAATGCTTCTGATGTTCTGAGAGAAAGAAGACTGGTTCCTAAGTGAGGAATGAGTTGTACAAAACACCCTTAGTACACAGAATTACTGGCTTTTAGCCAGAGGACTTGACTTCAGGCCTATCTGGAACACGGACATACCCCTGGAGTGAATACTTGCTTCTAGACAAACTTAGATTTTAAAAAGTTTTCTCACTACTTTTAAAACCTATCTGCCAGGTTGTTCAGTTCTGTGCACTTGCTTAAGTAAAATACCCTCATGCTGCATACGCATACGCACCGCCCCAACAAACCTCATATAAAGCTGCGCATGACTTCAGATTGCAATTGTTATGTTTATGGGTGCAATGTAATAGTCATCCTGCTGCATACATGCATGCACGCGCTCCCTTCCCCACATAGCTTCCATTGCGTGCTGAATAAAATACAATCCTTCATATGAAAATGAAATACCTTTCTTCAAACTGTCACTGGTACTCTATAAATCCTTTTTTTTTTTTGTTAATACAAAGAAAAACATCACTAAAATTTTGAAAAGTGCATTTTTAAATGAAAATGCTTTCTTAGCTTTTTCTGAGTTGAATGTGATTGGCAGTAATGAGAAATTGCAAGTTGCTTTTTTTCTTTTTTTCGCCATTAGAAGGCAACATTTTTGGGGGTGCATGACAAAAGACGGATAGCAAGAGGGATAACAATTTAAACATCTCTAGCTCAGTTGATTAGAGTGTGGTGCTAATAATGCTGAGGTTGTGGTTCAATTCTCACATGGACCACTTGTTTGAGGGTTAGACTAGATGATCTCCCAAGGTCCCTTCCAACCTTACCTATTCTAAGACTCTATATACAGATAGTTCCTCCCAGGCAAGGAGAATAGTGTCTTCCATACCTTTTTGTCCTCTGCTTCTTACTGTGTGAATACTAAGGAAGTTAACGCAGTGTTTGCCAACAACTACATCTTTGTATTGTGACTTGAATATTTGTTGCCAGTTGTACCTTGGAGAAGTATTGAGCAATGATAAACTTACTTAATATTAATTTAAACCTAAGGATATTAATACTGGCCTTTGTTACCAAGAGAGATTTTTCATGACTTTGAGTAAATAGCAAAGGGACACCTCATTTTTATACAGAAGTTATAATAGTTTTCATTCCAGATGGTTTCTGTGGCACTTTTATCATATATTCCATCAAGTACACAGTATGGACATGCATAGTATGTTCTTGGTACCATGTTGCTGAGCTGATTCAGACTTTGCCCTATTATCAGGAATAGCAAGAGTTTACTTCCTGTAACCAAAATAATTAAAGGGGCCATCTCCATTAGAAGGAGTTCATATGTTAGTGTGTAACATGGGCGATTTGCACCACTGCGGAATTTCTATTTTGAGTGCTTATGTAATATATAAATTGTCATTAATTGCACATTACACTGGGGGTGGGAAGGGAGGGATGAATTAAACATTCATCATGATTAGGATGACTCTGTTAGCTAGGTAGGCACCTCATGTAACATGATGTGCTCTCAACATTCAGAAGTTGTGTGTTTTGTTTTTAGCTCTTTGTTAATAGAGGAGGAGCTTCAGCAGGCTGCATAGCTGGATAGGAAGCCTTGTATTGGTAGTGTGAATAGTCTTTTAATTGCAGATCAAGAAGGCTGCAAAACCAGAACAGTTGTGGAGTAAATGTGAAGTGGGATAAAAGAATTTCAGATGATATATATTTGTAGTGATATCAGTGTTTTTTAATCACTTGAAAGGTATGGAGGGTATTTTTCAGGCTTTTATCATTACTGTTTTTCTTGGGAAGTAGAATTTGTTATGCCTTTAGTTCATAAGAAAGAAAGGTTTATGGGAAATGAGTCAAACTGAACAAAAATTTTAAATCAGTTGAATATACTGTTTGTAGAAGAGTGCTGCCCTAGACAACTAAAGCTATTTGCAAATTTATATCAAAGACAATAAATTAGCAATACAAGAAAAGGTTTTTGATGTTCTTTAAAAATGAATCATAGCATTTTAAAAAAGAAATGCAATGTGTTAGCATATGAAGTTTAAAAATTAGTCTAGGGCAATCACTAACCAAAATACTTTGCTAGAACATTCTTGTCACTTCAGAACAAAATTAGCTTTCCCTTTTTCCTTGAAAAAGCATTTGTTTTGTTGATAGAATTCTAGTAATAGAAATATGAAAACTTCTGTCCCAATCAGATTAAGAAATTCTGCTCTGTATGTTACTACAGATAAATCTGACCTAACAAAGCTTTAGAAGATAGTAGATTTTGTCAATAAAATCTAAAACTGTGTTTATTGCCCGTACTTTTATCTGAATAACTGTCTGGAATTTGTCTATATGACTAATTTTATTGCATAGAGGTTGCATATGATTTTGTAATTCTTGTTTGTTCAGTTTTACTGACAACTGCATTGTAACTGCCGATTTCTCCCTTCATTCTAACACTGGCATTTTAATCCTTCTCTTAAAGGAGTTTAGTTGGACTGAATTGCTGTTCTGTCCATTTAAATATACGCTTTTATTCTCACCCTATTTTGTTCAGCTTTGATCAATTTACCAATTTATATCCTTCCCCTTAAGTTTATTCATAATCTGCATATTGTATGAAATATGGCTCGGTACAACTTATTACAGAATGCTTACATTAAGTTGTATGATATGCATACTTTCTACTTAAAATACTGGATTATATGCATATTTAGGTGAATAGTAGATGAAGGCCATCTAACAGTTTCATGCATATTTTAATTAGAAAGAGAGTAACCAAAAAAAAGCTTACATTAGAAAACTGAACAGTTTCTCCAGTATTTAAACTGTATTTGTCTGTGCAGGAGTTACCCTTTAAAAAGCTGTAATTTTAGGGCAATGATATTGTAGTCACGGTCCTGCTCACTCTATCAAACAAATTTCAAAATAGTGGTTCTTAATATAATTCATTCACTTGTTAACAATGCGCTTTTTCAATAATTGTGCAAAATAAAATGTAGACATCTCATAAAATCTAAATAAAACTGTTTAGCTGTCTTAAAGCTTATTTTAGATTTTATTTTTAAATCAGTTAAGGTGTCTAACAGGGTAAGCTGAAGTGCACACCACAATTACCATATAATGAGTTTAGAGAATGATTATGATTTTTATGTGTATTGATAATCTTTAGGACTAAAGAGACAGTCTCTTATTACCAGTTCTGCAGTTTTGCATACTTATTCATAAAATTCCTATGTTCCCTTTACAATGAGCTTATAAACAAATTCTTCCATCCAAAGTTTCCTTGTTTAAGATAAGCTCATTTCAAACATTGTTTTAGCTCTGATGAACATAAAGTTCTTGGCATCTTTGGTATCACATATGCCTTGGTTTATTGGTATAGACGTTTTCTGCAATATGCTCTGACTTTCTGATTTTCTTACTTGAGTTAATATTGCCATGACAACATAAGGATATGCATTGTTGCCTCTCTTTGCAATGTGACTGCAATTAATAATATTATTGCATTGGATCAGCACCTAGTTTCTCTGTAGCTTGTATTATAAAACCAATAACCTTTTCAGCACCAAAAAAATAACTATTTAGACTACAGAATCACAGAGTATTTGGTGTTGGAAGGTACCTGTGGAGATCATCTGGTGCAACTGCCTTGCTCAAGCAGGGTTATCTATAGCAAGTTGTCCAGGATCCTCTCCAGACAGCTTTTTGAATACCTTCAAGGTTGGAGATCTTGTTATCTCTGTATCCCAGCATTCAGCCACTTTCAAAGTAAAGGAAAAAAAAAAGTGCTTTCTTCTATTCAGGCATAATTTTGTGTTTCATTTGTGCCCACTGCTCCTTGTCCTGTCACAGGGCACCACTGAAATGAATCTGGCTCCTCCTTCTTTACATCCTCCCTTCAGGTACTTGTACACACTGATGAGATCCCCCCTCAGTCTTCTCTTCCCTAGGCTGAAGAGGCCCAGCTCTCGCAGCCTTTAATCATAGGAGAGATGCTCCATGCTGGACACACTCCAGAAGCATCATGTCTCTTGCACTGGGAAGCCCAGTCCTGGACACAGCACTCCAGTTTTGGTATCTCAGGTCTGAGCAGAGGGGAAGCATCACCTGCCTCTAGCTGCTGGCAACACTGTCTAATGCAGTCCAAGAGACCATTGGCCTTCTTCGCCACAAAGGCGCATTGATGACTCATGGTCACCTTGTTGTCCATCAGGGCTCTCAAGTTCTTCTCTACAGAGCTCCTTTTCAGCAAATCAGCCCCCAGCCTGTACTGGTGCGTGGGGTTATTCTTTCCTGGGTGCAGGAGTCTGCCCTTCCCTTTGTTGAACTGTATGAGCCTCCTGTCTGCTCATCTCCATCCTGTCCAGGTCTCTCTGAATGGCAGTACAGCCTCTGGTGTATTGGGCACTCCCCTCAGTTTTGTATCACCAACAAACTTGACTTGACTATCTGTCCCTTCATTGAGGTCACAGATAAACAAGCTGAACAGGACTAGACCAACTACTGACTCCTGGGGTCACTGCTAGCTACAGGTCTTTACCTAGAGTTTGTGCAGCTGATCACAACCTCTGAGCTCAGTCATTCAGCCAGTTCTGAATCCACCTCACTGCTTGTCTAGCCTGCCTTGTGGTTGCTGGGGTCAATGCTGCCCCTCAACCTTCATATCTGCTGATTAGTTTTTCTGTGCTTTCAAGTATGTCTAGGAGAGTGCCTCTGGCTCCTTCATCAGGAAATCATCAATGCATCAATTGCCTGCAGAAGCTTCTAGATTGCTTGTACCCTTCTGTTTTTCTTCTTGAGGGTATCTGGATAGTTGAGGCCCCCCATGAGGACAAGGGCCTGGGAATGTGAGTTGTCTTCCAGTTCTCTGAAGAAGCCTTGCATAGCATTAAACTATTCAGTTTTTCTCCTGTTTCCTTTTAAGAATAAGGACTTGTTTCTAGTGCTGGCATTTTTCAAAACAAATTCAGGAGTGCAGATTAACTTTCAAAAATGTAATGGCAATGGTCTATTTCTAAATTACTTTTCCTCTGTGGATTTGAATAAGCATTGACAAAATGCAACAGATAAATCAGAATTTTCAAAAATTAGTATTCAAACTCATATTTAGTTGCATGAAGGAGTGTTAATTGTGGAACTGATCACTTTCCAGGGACTATGAATAAAAATTAGACTACCCCTAATAAAGGGGCTTGCAAATACATTCATCCAAGTGAATTTGATTAAATATTACCACTTAATTTTATGGGGAAAATCACCTATTTTGGCCTGTTTTAAAAATAATTTGTTATATAAATTTGACAGTATAAATTGATTAAGCAATCAAAACAAGTCTACATGCCATAGCTAATGTGAGAATATAGTACAAACAGTGAATTCTGCTTGATTCCCTTCAATATACTTGTAGGCTGTAATATAGCATTCAGTGCTCCTGAAGTTCATCTAAACTATTTGAGTTAATCAAATAATGAGTAATTTACAGTAAAGGTTTTGTCCTTGGATATAGCAAAATCAAATGTGAATGGCTTTCTAAGGGGAAATGCTACATAAGCTACAGCTGACAGACTTGGTCATCAGTCAGTTCAGAGCAGTCTTAAGGTCTGTAGTGTGTAGACTGCTTAACCAGATAACAGGTGCTAGGCTGGCGAAATCTTTGTGACACAAGCTGATGAAGGATAAATTGTGAGTGGGAATAAATTAAAAAGTTCAAATATGATCTCAGATGTGCAGTTTTATATACAAAACTTATGCAATTGCAAGTCTAAACTTTATCTGTAGTGCTACAAATGACTTATATTTTTTAATACATAGATGGCCTTTATGATACACTGTTTACAGCCATATGTGTATGTAAATTGGAAATAAATTTATTCTAATCACAGATCACTTAAACGGTCATGTTTTCAGGATTTTTGAAATAAATCTGTTAAAATACCATTTGTCGTCATTTTTAGGTGAATGAATCTTATGGGAAAGGGTTGGCATAGTAGTCCACTAATTTTTTGGCATTAGAAAGAACATGCAGAACTTGTTGAGCAGAAAGGACATCCAAATTATTGTACTACAACTTGGCCAATCTGGGTCAAAGTAAGGAGGAAGTTGATATTTGTAATCTTAGACATTCTTTCCTCTAGTATTGTAGTTATAATAAATAGTTATATGATCTATTTTTCATGTTTTAAAGGCCTGTAATATTCATTCATATGGTAATGTGTCAGTATTTTGGAGGGTTAATAAATTATTAATGGTAATGACTTAATTTGTGAAATCACAGCTTTGGTTTTGTTTTATAAATATGTGCAAACAGTCTATAGTCTTTTAACTAATGTAGCTCTCTGTTTTTTCTCTCATATTTAAATACGAAGAATCCAAAAAGTTAATTCTAGACAACATTGTATTCTTGATCTCTGTGTAGCATGACTTTAACAAAATAGTTCTAATTCTATTCAATGGTTGTATTATCAGTTAATATGCACTTATGATCCATAAGTAGAGTGAAATTTACTCAAAGCTTGATTCTGTACTTCATCTTAGCAGTTTCATGAGAATATTGTTTCATTTCAACTAAGTATAAAATTTGTTTCAGTGGAATGAGATTCTTATAGTTCACTCAAAGATGCTGTGTGAAAAGGATCTATAGTCCTTTAGAAATGTTTGGAAACTTCCCCCCCCTACTCTCCTCCCCCAAAATCTTTAGTAGTCCTGAACCAATAAGCACAAATCAGTTATTTTCTTCACTTGATAACACTTAATAATTTTCTTATAATACAGTTTTAATAGTGTTTGATTTGTATGTTTAAGCAGGAGAGCATTTCAATCTAAGAAACTAAGGAGAAAATTAAAAAATAATGATGTAGTGACAAATACTCAGGAACATTTGTGAATTTAATGGCTAGCCATTTCAGAAAAACCAATAAGTAACTTCAGAGCATTCTTTAAAGGTCAAAGTGCTCTTATGCTTTCTTCTCTTCCCATGACTAATAGATTTAAGCTCCCAAATTTCACTAAAACTACTTTCCTTCCTTTCTCTGGAAAGGGAGTAAATAAAGCATTACTGGAGGCTTTTTGTTTGATTGCAATGAGTCTCATGTCTTCATTACTCTTCAGATTTCCAAATCAGAGTTCAACGTTAATAGCTTAAACACACACATGCACAAAATAACCCAAGTATCCATCTAGCCAAGCTGTCATGAATAGCAATGTTCCTAGAAAAGAGGTGTGAATGGAGTTGAAAATATCAATATAGACTGCTCTGTGTGCTTTATATACATGAAGGGCAGAAGGAAAAAAGGCCTTGAGCTGAAATCTTGGCATTTGCCTTGAGATGCTTGTTCTTCTTGGTCAGTTACCTAACAGATGATCCTCAATGATGCTCCAAAAGGGACAGCCACACAGGCTTTTACCTTGGAGATGAAGGCTGACATTTCACTAGGCAGTTTGCTTTTGATGCTAAAAGTAATGGAAGGAAAAATCTTTTCTCCAACTTCATAACATGAAGTTAATACATTCTGTTTTTTAGTAGTTCTGAAGATTTTTTTTTTTTTCATTTTTCTTCTCTTATAGAAAGGAGGGGTATGCAGCACCTCATTTGAGACCTTCGTGCTAGTTCAGCAGTGGTATTTTCAGGTGACATTGAGGTGAATGTGACATTTCATCGTGCTTCCTGAAACGGAAAGCTGTTCTCCTAGAAGGAGCAAACTTCTAGTCTGAAAAAATCTTCATCAATCAGTTAGGAAGCAGGGGATTTTCCCTACTCTTGTTCAGCTCATTCCACCTGAGGCTACTAAATACAAGTATCAGTTACTAGGGTTATGCTGTGTAATTACTATTTCCTAGTGTTTCAGGCTGAGTTTTTTCTTACTTAACCTTTGGAGCCTAGTCCAACTTCTGTCTGAAGAGAGATCAGGGTCTCTGGAGATAAGCCTTTCCATTCTAAAAACTAATATAGAGTGTGTTTCTATGTTTTAGTGGTTAAATGATTTAGTACTTTTCCTGTGCTGCTATTTCAATATATAATTCCACTGAATGTTGCAACTAACACACATACTTGTTATTCTTCTATTCTTTCTCTTTCTTTCAAGAGGAAAAAAACATAAAAAGTGATGTAATTAGCTTTGGGCGGTTGTTCTAAAAGCCTCAGATTTTCCCAGTCTGGGATCTCTACTATTACTTTGAAAGCAAAAAATAAACTTGGAAAAATTAACTGTAGGCATTTTACTGACAACAAAAACAATGCCAATCAGCACTCAGTAATAAGCACACATGAAAATCTGAAATACTTTGGAGGAAAAGCTTTTTTGTGAATTAGAAAAAAGTTGGTATTTAAAGTTTTGCAGAAGACATCTTTGCATTTTTTATGAAATCTCTTTTGCATGCATAAAATTGTCTGAAAACAGTTACTTTCTCATAGTGTTATGTGAACACAAATTCTCTGGTGTCACTCCTCAAATATCCGAACATATAGAGGGATAGGGGAAACAAACAATCCCACTGATTTTTTTGTTAGTGCCATTATATATGCTTTTGTTCAATAACTTTGTACTGATCTGTTGTACAAAAGTGCTTCAACTTTTACAGTTTAAGACCCACGATTCCAATGTTGCCCTGTTCAAAGGTACTGAGAGTCTTAGTGCTAGGGCAGGCTTTGCTTTTTTTTTAAAAAAAAAAAAAAAAAAAAAAAAAATCAAGAACCAACTCTTTCAGATTTGGGACTGGCTTTGAGCTTTGAACAACTCCAGACCCTCTTGAGTTAACTTTTAGGTGTTGCCTTTGGTTCATCTGATGTTCTTTGTATTTGGCTTTTTAAAAATGAGAATGGGTTTTAAATTGAAACAGGCATGTAACAGCCTTACTGACCTTAGATTGATCTTAAGTTTGAATTTGGTTCACACTAATAGTACCTGAAGGTCTCACAGAATAATAAAGTATCTCTCTGTATTGTGTGATGGTATTATTTCTGTTATCAGGTGGAGGTCAGGACTATCAAAAAATCCAACTTGTTCAACATGTATTGAGTTGTCTGTGCAGAAAGCATGCAGGTGTCACTCTGAAAACTCAGAAATTTCTCCTCTGTATGTGAGGTCTACATCCAGGACTGGACACTGACTTGGAAGTGCAAAGTGTGGGTAGGCTTCGGGAACCTTCCCCCTTTAACAATTCCCAAAGTAAGTCCCAGGTTTGGTGATAGGATGGTGCTCTTTTTTCTTCTCTTCCCCCACCCTGTTTTTTCCTTTCTTTGAATTGCTACAAAAAACATGAACCTGCATTAGGGAGTATGGCTTATTATTAAACATTTTTTTTTTTTTTTTGTGGTAGTCCTTGGAGCAAGATGACTAATGTGCTGAAACCAAATATAGCAAAACTTGAATCTTAAAATAAAATTTTGTAACCCTGTTGAATTGCTAAATCACTAGATCACAAGCTTAATTTGAAGTATACTGAAGGAGAATTTGAATTATGTGCCCAGGTACTTTACTGAAACAGTTGAAATAGTTTCATGCTTAAAATTAAACAGTTAGAATCTGTTGTCCAGTAAATAATTTTTTGCAGCTTTTCAGTAAAAATTATTTCTAAAAAAAACATAGATACTTCAACTTTCTGAACCACCTGGTAGCTAGATATACAATGAGTGATTAATAGCTGCTTGGCAGTAGATTACAATCACTGGTATGTAGTGGCTACCAGATGAGCGTTAATTTAGTTTTATATTGAGCGTGCAAAGCAAGTAGAGAAAATATAACCTAGGACTATTATAATAAATGATTATAAGCAGCTGCATGATTTATGCCTCAATTAAACTATGAAGCTCATGCAAAGTCTTTCCTGGATTAATCATGCAAGCTGGCTCATTGTTCATGACTGACAAAGCAGAGGAGCCAGGGTTTTCAGTGGTGATTGGGCAAGGTCTCATATTTGCTACACCCCACATATTAAGTATGGCAGGGAAGATGAAACATTTTATACGAAAGAAAAATCTGATAATGTAGAACTTTCAGTGACTCAACCTGCTGTTACCCTGTAAAATGAAATTAAATGCTGCTATCACTTACACTGCTTAAAGCCTGCAGTTTGATAAAAGTGAACTGCTGTCAGTGAAGGTGCTGTTCGGTGTACAGTTCTTTCATATCTGGTTGTGGTTGGTAAATTATTCACTAGGAAAGACATAATGAGTATCAGTTGATATGACAGCTAAGAGAATTGATGATAAAGCTGCCCCTTTTCCCCTTCTCTTCCATTTTCATCTCTTGAGTATACTTGCTTTTGAGGTGGTCTTGAGTAGAGATTTCTTGAGATGGGAAATACTTTTTTTTTTTAATGGAATTTTTATGAATTTCAAGGCATTTTCTGTACTAATGGGATGATTCAACTTTTCCTCTTTTTGAAGAGGAAAGGCAAAATTGTTCACTAGCATCTGAGCCTGCCTTTTTTTTTTTTTTTTTTTTTTTTAATATTGGCTAGAAATATAAAGTTGGTTCTCTAGCAAAGTTACTCACCAGACAACCAGATAGTTGACAAAGAGTGTTTCTCCTGGTTTTGGTGTCTCAGTCTTTGATTTTTCATAGAGAAAGATTCACTGAAACCAGCATGGAAGAAAAGGAGGGGGGAAGTTATATATCAGTTTCTCCACTAGACTAATCTAATAGCATGGTATAGGAAGCAAACCCATCCATTCAGCCCACTCAATTATTAAAAATGTCTACAAAGTAAAATGCTAGAATAAATACACAGATAAGTGTAGCCTTGTTTCACCATCTTTCCCCTTACTCTCTTTTTCTAGTCTTCCTGTCCTGCTTATGCTGGCATCCATAGGGAGCAACTGTGAGCTCCCTATGGAGCCAGGGAGCTCCCCACTTCATTCAACGAACTGTCTGTGTCTGAGATTCCTTAAATTCAATCCTATAAAGTCTGTGTTGGAGAGAATATGCTGTATGACTGCAAAGAATGTATTTTAGTCATGTGTTTGTTACTATTCTGTAATAGTATAGTAATGAATGAGGTACTTACTCAAAGGCCTGTTTCTACCAAGTGCCTGATTTCTTGACCCAAAGCTCTGCTAGGCTTTGTGAGAAAGCAAGAGGGTTTTTTTCTGATTTACTCCCCTAAATCAGAATAAAGTGCTAATTAAGATGACAAACATTTTGTAAGCTGATGTTAAAACTAAATTGAAGTTTAACTTGATTATATTACAACAGAGCTTTTTAGAGGAGTCGTGAAAAGGTAGTGTGCAGTATTAGCTTACCTCCATAGACTATTCTGTGGTTAGATGTTCACACAGTAGAATTTCATTACATTAGTTTGGGTACATTTCTACATTATTGCATCCCACAGTTTCTTAGTAACAAAATATTAAAATTCATAGGTTGCCTTTACTTCTGCCAGTAAGATAATAGCTTTTAATGACAGTAGGTTTTCCACTGCTCGGAGAGTGAACACTGAAACACCACTGTCAGTGGCAAAGAAGTCATCACCTTCATAAGCGTGATATTAAAACAGATCATGAACTAAAGCAAATGGTATTTCATACAACAGCAAAGGATGTATTTATATGATAATTTTGGTGATTTCTCAAAACTGTTGCGAGATGAAAGTTTGAAACCATAGGTTTATAGCCCAAAGGATGGAATTTTAGTCTTGATGGAAAACAATTGACTTACTGTGGATGGAATGGTAACTTCATATTGAAATGTTTTTTCAGGTAGTTTACTAGGTAATTTTCTGATTTAAGAAGCTATTTTTTATTTCAGAGTTTATGTACACTATTGTGGGAATGCATACAAGAAGATCCCAGGTTACAAGTTTGTTTGATTCAACAAAATATTCCTGAAACTGACTGCTTTAAGGTTATTTATGCTCATTGTTGCTGTAATGAGCACCTGCTATTCAAAATATTCACATAAAAGATATTTGTTTTTCCTCTTTGGCCTCGAAGTTTTTTAAAAAATGTTGATGTTCTAACTGCTGCCAACAGTTTTACAACTTAAAAATCTTCAGAAGCTAGTAAACTAAGAGGGTAAATTTTCATCTATTTACAAAAAATACTAAATGACTTTATTGTTTTAAAAACTTCCATTCAGCTACTCCTTTGGTACAGATAAACATGAAAATCTCTGGCTGATTTAAGAATTGTGATATGCAGAATATATTGTAAATATAAAGTTGGAGGGCTTTTTGGTGTTCCCATTCTAAAGCAAGGAGAAAGGTCATATTTTCCTACTGATAATTTTGTCATCAAGTATTTTTGCTGCATGTAAAATATCTTTTGGAAACTTTAAAATTATCTAGAAAAAAAACCCTGCATTTTCTTTACAGCTTCCCCTTTTCACTATATGTTTTTTTTTTTTTTTTTTTTAACTGCCATGTTTTGATGTTTCCAGGCTGTGATCAAGACAGACTGATATGTAGCCTTGCATGACAGCATGGTTACTGAATATAAGGCACTTTATTCAGGTTCAGCTCTACCTCTGTGGAAGCTAGGACAGCAACTATTTTTAACTTAAGTACTCTGAGCAGTTGACTTTTGACCTTTCTGTGTTTGATTCCTTTCTTTACATTCTGTTCCTCCCCAGATCATAGTTTTTCAAGATGCATGTTTATTTTTGCAGGTCAGGTTCACAATTGACACTCTCAGGGTTATTTACATACTGAACTTTTGATTTTTTTTTTAGTCCAGTCTTGTAAATTAGGATTATAATAGAGTAAATGATAAAATTTTTAAACTAAAACTGTTTTCTCAAGATTCCTAGTTCTCAGATGTCTTCAATGATCATTGCGCATGGTTTTGTGCAGTGATATGATCCTGATGCAAATCAGAGTAAAAGGCTATAGCAGTTGACTCTATACCTGTGAGTGAACATCTTTATATTGAGGACAGAAAGTTCTGTATACAATAATGATGTGAATTCCTCATGATTTGCCTTATGTCAGTCTGCTTTATTCCTCTTTTCTCTTACTGTTATTCTTCAGCTTTTACAGCTCATTCCTTTACATAATTTCCATCATTGTCACTCTTATCATCTGGAACTTTCTACTCACTTTCAGTGTTTTCACTTTTCTCAACCTCTTCACCAGGTCACTTCAGTTCCACCCATGCAAAGAAACAGAAGTATTTCTGAAATCCTTTTTGCTATAATTAATGAATTTATCCAATCTCATTAATGCCATGACAAAGCCATTAGGCTAGGCTTCTTTACTAGGCTTCTTTATTTTCCCTGCTCAGGTCAGGGCATGATACCTTGTATGAAGTCCTTATACCCAGAATGGCTATCAGCAATCTTTAAAGGATTTGTTCATTACTATATCAAGTATCTGTAGTTGGGACTTCACTCTTTCTGGTATGATCATAAAATCAATATTAACTTCTGTAATGGTAATCTGTGCTAGTCTTAGATGCCCTTTTGATTGTATCTAGGACACTCTTCTTTTTGTTAACACACCCAGTCCCACACCAAAAGAGTTGAGAACTGCCCAGCCTCAGCAGTCTCTGCAGCAGCCTAGATCCAAGCCACTACCAATCAGCAAACTTCCCTGTGGTGGCCAGGTCAGGCAGATGGGCAACTCTACCTCCTGCAGGATGAAGTATCCCACAGGTAGCACCTATCACTTCCTCTTCTGTTGCTGAGTGGTTCAGGCTGCGTATTTATGGATACATGTGTGAGTCTCTGATGTGGACAGGAGTAGTTGCTCCAGTTTGTGCTGGGGACTAGGCTGAGAGCTTTCTGATTCAAAACTTTTTATTTTTAAGGAAACCTATTTTTTCTCTGAGAAATGAATTCTCTTCAGAACCATGATTACTGAAGAAAAATGTTAGCTCTCTGAAATGTTATTTCCTCTCACTTCTGTTTTTCAAAACTTTGATAGTAACCATGAATAAGCTGTTTCTGAATCTGATTAAGATTATTATATCTCTTTTCAAAGAAAAGGAACTATTAACATTCATTTGAAAGGGCAAAAATTTCAGTAGGCCCTGAGAAAGGGAAGGATGCCCCTTAATACACATTCTGTAAGTAGATACGATTGCTTTGCATTGATACCAATTTTTTAATAAGAATACTTGTTATTAAAATATGATGAGACTTGGCTTGAGAGCAAGTCTCTCACTGTTTTTAGAGTGACTGAATTTTCTTATACAGGCATCCATAGAGAGCAACTGTAAAGGCAAGGGAAGGTTTGGAACCAGCAATATGATTTGAAGAAATAATGGAAAGGAGATAAAACAAAGGAACAACAAGATGCTACAGCTTTGGGTAAAGGATAGGTAGTTGACAATTACAATAAACTTTCACCTGTAACCATCTTCGAAATGAGAAAAAGTTTTAACAAAAGTCTTGGTTGAAAGCTTTTTCTATTGCCTGAAGATGTTAAGTTTTACATGTAAAGATGCTGAGATTCTTCAGAGACAGATGGAGTTCTCCTAGCAGGATGTTGATGATGGTTTGCTTGGTTCAGTAAAATCACTTGGTTTAAAAACTGACCCTTAATAAGCACCAGTTCCTTCCTCTGCATTCCCTTCTTTCTTCCTTGAGGTAGGTTGTTACTTGTGCTTGATTGGGTGGCATCTCCTCCCACTTATCCTCCTTTAATTTGCTCAAGCTTGGACTCCAAAACCACAGGTGAATTCATGATGTCCGAACACCATGCTGGTCTGAAATGGAAGGTGCAGTGTTGCAACAGAAAGGCTCCAGTGAATCTTGAATAGCTGGCTAAACTCTAGTAGTATTAGATCGAATACGGGAAATATTAGAACAGGTATTTCCTTCTTTATTGATTGGAGTTCAGCTGCTCAAACAAGCAGTAATCTATCTGGAAATCACTTAATGTGGTGAAGAAATCACTGACTTTTCACAAGACTGTGCATTTTATAAATATGTATTTGGACAATGAAGTTTTTCTAGAGTTCAACCATAAATGAAAACTGTACAAAGATGCCCAGAAGTCACTCAAAGGCAGTCAGATGCAACAAAAAATTTGAGATAATATATCTCATGAAGTGCATGAAGATGAGGAAGATGTAGGTAAATCATACTATTTTTGAAGATTATCTGACTTTTAATACAAGCTTTGAGTGCACTATCTAGATGTAAATGTTTGCATTTACTTGTAATATCTACCAAATATATTGATTATGCAGTTACTGTTTATTGTACTTTGCAGTACTAAAATCTTCAGTATTATGGGATTTAGTAGTTGTATGTCTGCAAAGATGAACATGAGCATGTTTAGAAATAGTTCAAAAAATACAGCAGGGTATGTTTCTGCATGTAAGACATAATATCATTGTGATATTTTTATTTTATGTATATTTGTATTCTGTGTGTGTATATATATACATACAAGCTCACACAGGTGCGGCTGACTAAAGAATTTGATACCAAAAAATATATATAAAGTTTTGATTGTATTCATTAAAAATTGTTAATATATTGAGGCCTGACATATCTTAAGATAGCATATATGTGGATTCAGATTCCTGCAACACTAGCCTCGACGCATCATCTCATTTTTTGTTTCACTTTTCTTTTGAGCTAGGTAGAAGAAAACTCTTAAAGTAGTACAATGTTGACGGAAGGGGATTAAAAAATGTCTTAGGAAATAATCTGTTTTAGTGTTGTGCTAAGTCTTGTTTATTCTGTGGGGCAATACATTTAATCCACTTTATTGAACACTGAATAGAAATAAATGAATTGAAAGGATGAGGCAGTTAAATCATGGTCTAAATGCAAACAAACAAATACGAATTTGGATTTATTTTTCCAAGTTTTAAAAATTTTTGTTTAAATTTTTTTCTTGTTCATTGCTGTTAATGTTTCTAATGCATTTCATCAAACAATCATTACTTGACTAATGAAGTTAGCTAACTGTGTTTGGAGTTGGTAATGGCTTTTTCCAGATGCTTATTTTCTTATTCTGAGGTCTATTGAAATGATCAAAGAGCTAAAAGAAATAGCACAGTGGTGCCTTCCAATGCATTTTCTTTGCAGAATGTAGGGAGTTTCTATTATTCTCTGATCAAAGACTACACAGTAAACACCATAGTTACAGGGTTGTGCCATGCAAGGAAAAATAAATACAAGCAATTGATTATAAATACTGGTTTCTGTGACAGCTTTAGGTGGCTGAGGTTTGGGGTATGTGGGCAGGCAGATAGGTATATCCTGGATTGTAAATGGTTCTATTGGGAAAAGAGACATTTGTTAGGAAGATTCTATCACTTCATTTAAAAAGATAGCAATCTTTTTAAGGAACGTGCTGGTGTCTGCTAAGAATAAGTCAAGCAAATTGTTAGTCACATTCTGTGTTTAGTTGTTTTTTGATTTTGTAGAGTAAAGCAAAAGAAAGAAATGTGAAAGTAGTGAATTTGGAGGATACTCCAGGAAGCACTAGATTTTTGTTATTCCTTCCCAGTATTTCCAAGTATAAGCAAATGTTTGCCTTGTTGTATTCATCTGTGGTGACTGAATAACCTAGATGGAGAGTAAAGAAACTGAAGGAAATTCTCCTTAAATTTTATGACTTTCATGAGTGGATATTCATTTAAAAATCTTGATTTTTGACTTTGTGAACAAAACTATATATTCTATCAGAGCAGCCTTAATGAAAACAGTAAAATATAAACTGTAGCATTGCAGTGACTAGGTTATATTTAGCACTACTATTTTTATGTTTTCTGTTTTGGGGATATTTAGTATTTAACTAAGGAGCTAAATGCTATCCTAACAATATAGATAGTATTTTATATATTCAGACACTTTGTTTTGAAATTTATTTTTGAATATTAAAAGTTACGTATTTACATGATTTCTTTTTCCTCAAGATTTTTCTGCTTCACAGTATAAAAAGAAAGGCACTGGCTGTATTTTATGTCAGTGTTTCTGGGTGCTATCATCCTTCAAAATAAATGGTCTTTAGGTACCAGTTGTTGTATGTCTTCTGTTGCTGTGTCACTGCATAATCACAGAATGGTGATGGTGATTCTGTAATTCTGATGCTCTTCCAGCATTACCCCTCCCTCCCCCTCCCCTCCCCCCCAAAAAAAAAGAAAAAAAAGAGAGAGGAAAAGAGGAAAAAAGTAAATATGCATGCCCTGGTTGCTTAAGTAGCCTCCTAGGGCCTGGATAGTCTGACTTTATAACAGTCACAAGATCACAGGAAACTGCATGAGATGACCTAGTGTGACTAGTATATATGATATAAAGATGCCTTAAAACAATGTTTGTTCTTGTGTTTCTAAATTCAGCTGATACATATTTGTGTATCTGGCATTAATCATCATTCTGTCCAATATGTGCTTAAATTGTACTTCTTTATGACTCCAGAGTCCAGCAATAAGACATTGGGGGAAATGAGGCAATGTTCTTCCATGGTTTGAGCCATGATTTACTTCTCCACAGTGACTGCTTCCCTTACAGAATTGCTGTTAAAGCTGGTCTGTTCTGCATGGTTGAATAGCTATTGTCTTCTACTCAGTGCCCTGTTAAGAGGAGCACTACCCAAAGGTTAGTTTCTGCTTCTTTGGCATAGCTATGCCATTCTTTTCTCGGTGTGCCATTGCACACAATAACTCTAAAGAGTTGATTTCTGGTTGTTTCATGTGTAAGCATTTTCCCTGAAATTGCCTCTATACCAATACTATTTTAGTTTTCAGTGAGACAGAACAGTTAATGAACAAAGGCTATATACTGAACTTTTTCCCCAGTATCCCATGCCAGCCAGTTCTTATTTATTATGCAGCCAAATAACCTGTTACCTAAATTGAAACTTCAGGTAATACTGAATAAGACAATTGCAAGTAAATGTTGTAATACTTTTTGTTCACATAAAACTTAGGCAACTGAAGCACTGAAAATGTCTTGTATCCAAAACCATAGAAAATCCAAATCGCCATTGAGAAGACATAGCTATTCTTTTGGGTTTTTTTAGTTTTGATTTGTTTTTTCCCTTTAGAAATTTTGTCATTTCAGTTGGATTTTGGGGTGTGAAATTTTATTTGTTTGTTTTTGCTGGGCCTGTATTTTAACATAGGATGCAGCATGTGGGAGATTTTCTATTTCAGACTGAACATCAGCTTTTATCTTTATCTTTCTTAATATATATTTTTTTTTAATAATAATCTTTTAAATCCGTTGACAGCTTTTCCATCAGATGAAAAGCATTCTGTTTTTATCATGTGAGAGCTTTAGTTCAGAACAATCTCCTGACTTCCTAGCCCCTGTTTTGGTGAAATGTTGCCTTGTTATGTAAAATAGCTGGCAGATTAATAATGTGTACAGATCTTATTTTGTTTGTATGGAGTGAAAGAAAGATCAGAGAGTCACAGGTTGGAATGGATGTATAAAGACTATCTGGTCCAACCCCCTTACTCAAGCAGGGTCATCAAGAGCAAGTTGCCCAAGACTGTGTCCTGTTGAGTTTTGAGTATCTCCAAGGCTGGAGACTTCATGGCCACTCTGGGCAACCTGTCCCAGTGTTCAATCACCCTCACAGTAGAAAATGTTTTCCTTATTTTCAGTTGGATTTTCTTGTGTTAGTTTCCACATTATTGTCACTGGGCACCACTGAAAGAGTCTGGCCCCATCCTCTTTACACCCTACCTTCAGATGTTCTTCTCTTTCCTCACCAGACTCAACTCCCCATTCCTGCATGCTCAGATAGATTTCTCTATTCCTGCTGGGTCACCTGCCCTCATTTCCATCTCTTGTACACTGTTTTTGTTTGAGGTTAGTAAATAACTCCTTCTTTGTACATGCAGGCCCAATTTTTTGCTAGTTAAGATGGGCCATTCTTGAGCTTGGAAGGAAGTGATCCTTGAAAATCAGTCAGCTCCCCTGTGCTGTATGCCATGGGATACTTCCAGGCAGACCCTGGAAAAGACCAAACTTCTTATGCTTGAATTCAGTCAGGCTCCCCTGAAGTTCAGGGGTTGCAATCCTGCTTTTTGCCCTGCTCCTTGCTCACAGGATCCTGAACTCCATCCCTTGTGGTCACTGTGGCCAAAGCTGCCTCCAACCTTTGCACCCCCTAACCAGTCTTTCCATGTTTGTAATCATTAATTTCAACAGGATGCCTCTTAGTGGCTTCTTGATCATGAATTAGGATGTTAGCATCAATGCTTCAATATCTGCAGAACCTTCTGGCTTGCTTGTGCCCTTCTGTGTTTTCCCTCCTACGAGTATCAGGGTAGTTGAGGCCCCCCATAAAGATGAGGGTTTGGGAATGTGCACCTTCTTCCAGTTATGTGAAGGTCTCATCTGTTTTTTGTTCCTGATCAGGTGATCTCTAGTGACACCCACAACAGCATTGCCTGTGCTGATCTGCCTGCTCACACTGACCTGTAAGCGCAGCTGTCGCTGCCTTCGGCCGAGCTCCCTGCATGCTGGCTGCTTTCTCACGTAAACAACAGCTCCTTCCTTGCCCTTCCAGTCTCCTCTTCCTGAAGAGCCCATGTCCATCCATCACAGCATCCTAGTCATGTGAGTTATCCCACCCACCCCTCTGTGGCCCTGGTGAGACTGTAGCCCTATAACTGCACATGGATCTCTAATTCCTCCTGTTTGTTCCCCATGCTGTGTGCATTAGCGTGCTTCAACCCGAGTCCCTGACTAAACCGTCAGAAAAGTAAGGTGTAAGTATCTGTTCTACCTTTGAGAATGCATCAATAGTCATAGGGAACAGAAATACTGATACATATATAATCGGAAATTTTTGCTAACTTAAAATAGCGTATTGGAGAACTGAAGATATCTAAGTGCTCTTTGGTTTTAGACTCAAAAAACAAACAAACAAACAAAAAAAAAAACACACCATGCATTTGGAAGCTGGCATGCCCATGGTTGGAGCTGTTAGTCTTCATTTGCATATCAGTAATTACAGCAAGAAAATTGGACACTTTTTTATAATCTGTGCTTAAGTATTTTTTTTAATGGCTGTTTGCTGGTGAATTGATAGAAACAAAGTTGTGATATGCAGCTGTCAGTTTGCTCCTAAAGCTTAGATTAGGAATCTGTTTGCCAGTTGGTCAGCATCAGCAGATTTTGATGTGCTAGTTTTTGTAATAGGTTTTTTAAAATGTCAGAGTTATAAACTATTTATAAACTATATGCTTTACCACACCAGTTTCTGCGCAGCTTAAATTCAGCCATTGCTTTTCTTTTTATCCCAGACCAACACGATTTCTGTACGCAGATAAATAGCTGCAAAATACTCTGCTGAGTAAATCTATTGTAGCAGATGCTACAGTCAGAGGTGTCAGCTGTGTCTCTCTTTTGTGTCAATATTTTCTATTTAAAACTAATAATAATAATAATAAAACCTGCAAATGCATTCCATACAGGCTGCTCCTTTTTACTATTTGTCTGGACAGGTTTTGAATTTGCGATGAAGTTTTGAGAGATGTTGCTCACAATTTATGTTTTTAAATTTGTTGTTGTTGTTGTTGTTTTTAATTAAATAACAAGTCAATCTGTTTGCCAGTAGCTTCTGGTATACCTTCAAACTCCATGGTGAAATCAGCAGCTAAGATGATGCTGGTGTCTTTTTTGGGCTAAATGTTCTTTGATTAGTAACAACTGAGCTGGAAAGGGGGAGAAGAATGGTTACCCCACCAAAACTAGAGACAATGCTTTGTTCCTCATCAAGCTGTGTTTTATTGTCACGTCCAGAACCAGTTGGGAAACTTTGTTCCTGTTTGGGAAAAGCAGATTAAGTTTGCCTGGCTAGTGTAACGTTTCTCTAAACTATCCAGTGATTACTGAATGAGGAGGATTTTTTTTGTTTTGTTTTGGGTTTTTTTTTTGTTTGTTTGGTTTGACGGTTTTTTGGGGGGAGTGGGAGGGTCTGATTGTAAATCATTAAGGCAGAGAAAATGCTACGTTTGTTCTGCTCTTGCACGTACGAGCATTGCTACAAGGAGTTCTGATTAATCATTGTCATCCTTATAATTTCATGATGTGATGGACTGTTGTGCAGTAATGCTTTCCTGGTCCTGTGCACTCGTGGTTGCACACTTGAGGGCAAACCATAATGAAAGCAATAGGAAAACAGTAAGATAACACTCATGGAGTGACTGTATCTGGTATGCTGACTCAGGGAAAAAAATTGTGGGAAATATTTGCTAAGAAAAACATTTGAAAGAATACTGTTGAAGAGATGTTTTTACATCAATCCTTTTGGCTGGTATTTATCATAAATGCGATCTCCACTGTTCTCTCAGATCTAATTTCTGTTTTACTCTGACTTGGAGGTTTTTGAGCTGGTGTAGAAATAACAGAAAAGATGAAAGAAAAAAAGTGGAAGATTCTTCTTCCTCTTCTGGCATGTCTGATTTTATTTCTCAAAGCTGTTGTCTTGGCTTTTACGGGGCTATGCTATGTTTTCTTTGAATGCTATGAAATAATTCACTGGGAAGCTGGGCAAGTTCACTTTGTGACCCTTGGGGGATTCAAGTGTGTACACCACTGTTTTCTAGTGTACACCGGAAAGCCTGTGTACTCAGTTACTACTGATTTCTAGAATGCATGTTTTCTTGTGAGCAGTGTGGTAGATGAAACAAGGCTCAATTATCATTCTTTGGAGCAAATGCTAAGGATTTAGGCCACCTTCTAGAGTGCCTCCCTACACCTCATCAGTCTTGCCGGACTTTGGAGTGATGGATAGCTGTTCATACGTGCTTATGACATTGAATCAAAACGCAAATGAAAGCATTTATTCACTTTATCCAAAGTGGACAATACAATGACGGATATTAACGGCTGAAGAAAGTGCTACCTGAAAAAAAGCTATATTCAGATTACTTGTGCTAAAATAAGCACAAGTAATCTGAATATAGCTTATTTTGTACTTTGTTGAAAATAAACCTAAAAAATGTATGCTATTTTTAAAGTTGTATATAATTACCAGAATTTTAATTTTTCTGGGTTCTTCCATAGTTTGGGAGGAATTTTAAAATTCAAATTTATTTTTTCCCCCATCTTTATCACATAATGGACATTTCAAGTTACTTTGTCACTATAAGCATTTGTAATAATTTAAACCTTTTTTTTAAGGAAAAAATCATTATTTTTGATGGCAACACTTGTCTTATTCTCTAAGAAAATAATGCTGTTCAATTAATGAGCAGAATGTTTTAAATTATTATTTATAAGCAAAAAAGTTGCATTTATGTTGACAACATGTTTTAACAATAACAGACTGAGTTATTACTAAAACTTTGCAAATATACGTGGTCTTATGGTTGTAAAGGCTTTGACAATATTTTATTTAATTTTGATATGCACTGATTCACTTTCCTTTGAAACATCAGTTCAAGTACACGCAAAAGTAATGCTTATATGAAACTTATACATTTCATTCCCTTTCAGCTATTCAGTGAAACAGGACTTTGCATATTACTGGTGTACGCTCAAATGCATCCCCGTTTTCTCAGTTTTGGGGTCTTATTTATACATGATGGAAGCAAATATTTTAGCTCTAAAAGCATAGAAGAATTTTCAGTTTGTAGCAAAACCTCAAATGACCTGTCTTAGTCTTCGGAATCGGATGTCAAGTTTAACTTTGGAGTGTTAAAGCTATTTTTCATTAATCTGTTGGCTCTAAACAGATTAAAAGAACAGATTAAAGGATTTCTACATGTGAGAAGTATAGTTAATTTGCTTGCGAGAGCTGCATTTCATGGACCGTTGGTATCTAGACAAAAAGACTCAGTATATTAGTTAGGCCTGTTCTACCAGAGACTGAGCCACTACCAACTGCCATATTCTTCTTAACACTGACAGGAAAAGGCATTAGGGTGATTTGAGAGAGTTTATTCTATGAAGGCAGATAAGCTTCCAGTAGATCCTCTTTTCCTTGTTATGCTTAAATGTTTACATTCTCCAGAATGCTCATTTCTACTCATTTACCTACAGCAGTTATTCTCCACAAAGTCTGTTTCCCTCTCCCCCCCCCCCCAACACACACGCTCTGTGTTTACCTTTTTCCCTTAATTCCTGGCTACTTCACCTTGAACTGAGTACTGGATAAGTCAGAACTTGAAGGTGCTGGAGAAGACAGTAATATGGCTATTACACTAGTAAGACATGTAAGGCATGCGGAGTGCAGTGCGCTTGGTAAATAATGGCGTAACAGGAAGGTTATTGCTCAGATCAAGACTCTCCCACAGCTAGAGTTGCTGGATGCCTACAGTGAAGTCTTGGAGCAAGTGCAAAGTACCTCTGAGGGGAGTAGGAATTAGGAATTGTTTCCTGGGCTTCTCATTGGTATCTTCCGTATCCGATTCAGGTTCCTCCTTCTCCCCACCACGGGAACTGCATAGCTGTGGCTTGCTGTTGGTCTGGTGTATTATCTATTTAGTGACTCTCCATGTAGAAGGTTTTCCATGACTCCATCAGGGACTTCAGTGTCCTGTTGTGATCCTGATGCTACCTGGCACGAAGTGGGCAGGCAGCTGTGGGCCCATGCCCATGCTTCCATGAGCACCTTCTGCCAGCACGTGTTCCTGAAGGCCCTGCAGTACCCTTCTGCTCCCCTGTTCTGCCCACACCAACAGGTGCGTGTTTCTGCTCTCTACTGCTTCTGGGGCATGGGAGCTTGTGGTCAACTGAATTACTAAACCAATTTATGTAAAAACTAACTTTCCTGCTTACCCTCCACCCTTAAGCAATGTAAGTTATAGTTTCTGCAGGTACCACCTTAGTCTGGTACCTGCAAAGAAAAAAAATCATTGATCACAAGGAAAGGATGTAAATAGTATGAGGGGTAGGACAAGAATGGCTTCATAAATAAAAACAAGGAGAGTAATATATATATATATATATATATATATATATATATATATATATATATATTTTATTGCAATGGTACATGTAATTTTGCAGGTGGTAACCCTTATACATTGAGAAGGCTTTTTCCGATAGTATTTACATTTCTAAGGAGGAGGTTTAAGTATAATATGAATTTTGTAAATAAACTGAAACAATGTCATGCAGGAGTGAATGTGCTCATTTATTATTCCTTTAAAGAATAGCATTTTCATCAATATTTGTTTTACAAATCATTATTTTGTTGTAAATTATTAAGTTACATAAACTGTTCTCTGTATGTAATATGCAAGTTTGAGGGTATAATAAAATTTTATACTTGTCATTAGATGACAGCTGTTGCTCTGCCACTGTTATTCATTTAAAAACACTGCAGTTCTTAATTTTTTTTATTTTATTTTATTTGACTGAATCAAGCTTTGATTAAGAGTTATTTTGCTATGTGGGATATAGGTCAATGGAGAGTAGAAGACTTTAGAAGAAATTTTTCTCTGAGGGAAAAATTATAGAACATTAAATATGCATATGGCTTTATACTTGTAAAAAACTAAGGTTCTGTTCTGATGGCAGTGGTGTTTGATCTGAAAAAAAATGGAATAAGATTGGTGTCCTACAGATAAGTCAAAGGGTGGTACTATTATCATGGTTTGGAGATGGACAGTACAGAAAAAGCTGTCATTTTCAGAAGAACCATAGGAAAAAATATTTTCTTTTTCTGATGAAATTTGGCAGCTACTCTCCAAGATAATCTGAAAAAGTCAGTGTTAATCTTGCCCAGTATTATCTCCACTCTGCAGCTAGAAATATAACTTAGGATACTTCAACACTTTAAGATATCTTTGGTTTCTAATGCAGTTGTGAGATGTTTTCTGTTGCTTGCAGTCATTGCAAGCACTCTGGTCAATGCAGTCTTGCAGCATCTTATTTTGCGTTCAGTTTGTCCTTCCATTTGTTTCATTCTTTCTCCTTTTCATCGCAGATGCTACTACCTTTTATATTAAAAATTTGCTTTACTGTTGGTAGTCATACTTCATTTTTTTCACTGAGAAGCTGAAAGTTTAGCCTTTTACAGGTGACTACTTGTCTATTTGTATAACAGTTGTGAATTCTTTTCAAATGGCATGAAAAGAACAGTGCAGGTAAGCTAGCATTCTCCTGAGGTAAGCATTGTTGTAGTTCTTGTGAGTTATGAATAACTGATTTCTACACTTCATTCATCTTTCATATTCATTTCCCTTCTTTGCATAGTTTTCCTTTATCCCCCGCACCCCCTTCACCACTGTAAATATAACAACAATATTATCTCTGGTAAAGGAAAGTTGTAACAAATTTGGCTTTTAACCAGTTGCAATGGTTAATGTATCATTCAGTTTTCAGGTAGTGTCTTATTAAAGCTGTTTTCACTGTGGATTGCAGCAAGTATTAGGGATAAAAGTAGTCCTTATTTTCATATAAGGAAGAGCTGACTATTTCTGTTCTTGTATGAAAGGAGCAAAGGGGCAAAATCATATTTCTCTTTGTCCATATTTGGTAATTTGAAATGAGTTTGAGTGATTTCCTCAGATTATTTTTCATGAGCGTGAAACCTTTGGAATCCAAAAACTTGCCTTGAAGAGTCTGAAACTGAGCAGTTAGTTTACTGGATGAGCTGGAGCCTTTGGGGATGACTCAATTGAGATTCAGATCCTGGTTTTATTTTGGCAGGCAGTGAAACTGCAAGCTGGTGAGAATAGCCCAGCAAAAAAAAATGATCAATATCAGCAAGCATTTCTCTAAGGTTTAGCCTTTGCAAGAAAGAAAAATCTTTAAAGAAATGGTACTTTCATTAGAGGCAGGCAACAAACTCCATCCTTCATCTGTAGCTCTGAGTCTTCCTCCCCCCACCCCGCCTCAGTCTTTTCCCCATCAACCCCCCTACTGCCTTTCTGTGCACAGAGAAGTGAAAGAACAGGCATTAATTTTTTGTTCACTAAGGATGAAATACTACTCTTGCACGGAATTGTTCTGGAAACTCTGGAATTCTGCTGGGGAAAAGTAACATTTTTGTGTCATTTAAGTGTTCTTTAAATAATATCTATACACTTTTAATATTTCTTACCAAATTTAAAAAACACTGAGGATAATGCACTTGTCTGTAGTGATGTTCATTGTGGTCTCTAGATACCATAATATTTTCTTAGTTTTTCTTCAGATTCTCAGAGTTTTAAGATTCTCAGTATTTTAAGAAGATGTTTTCATAAGTGGTTTGACTGCAGCATATAAAAATCTTTTAACTTAGTTATCTTGAAGTGAATAGGAATTTGTTTTTTATTACATTCAACACTGCATTATACAGCTATTTTCTCTTTGCAATTTATGAAGCTCATTTGGGACCAAGGAAAGATCAGGAGATAAATATTTTTTGATTGATATGAATGCTTTTTAAAAGCGCCTCAGCTGGGCGTATACCAACTGCTTCCCTCTCCCTAAATAGCAATGTCTGCTCTTTTAATACGTAAAGGCCCCAGTGCATCAGCTAATTCTTGATCCTATAGGTCTGTCAGATTCGGAAAATGAAGCTCAATGAGTTTCGCTTAAAATGGGACCTGAGGAGAAAGCCTGCCGTTAGACCAATAGGCTTCTTATTAAGCTGATGCAGAGTTATTTAATTACTAAAGATAATTTTATCAATTTATGCATCAACCAAACTAACTCTGGAGGGAAGTTTGGATGCAGATGGACTATTCTCGACATCTATGGGTTAAAATCTTTGAACCAACATTGTTTAATATTTGGTATTCATCTTTTGTTTAGATTTCTAGACACCTTTCTTGCTTTTTCTTAATCAAATAGGTGAATCCCTTGTTTCTAAATCACAGTGCCTTCCTTTATCAAAACAAGGAACAACAGAGCAAACTGTAGAAAAAGAATTTTATGTAAGAATGATCCTACTTCTTACAAAAAAGTGATATCTACATCAACTGTCATCCATTATTTGATGCAAGAGTGAGGTAAGAGAGATTATGGCGGGGAATGAGGTTGTAATTTAGGGTTCATTTACTTGTATATTTCTTGTACCCTAGACATCATTGCACTTAGGCACCGGACGTGTTGTTGGTAAGAGTAGGGCGCAGCTGCCAAGCAATGAACCCCGACTGGCAGCTGGACAAGAACCCCATCTGACCTGACTACACCAGAGGTCCTAGACCTCTGATATGCTCTTTCTTCTGAGAGCTTTTGTGAGCATGCTCTTTCTTCTGTGAGAGCAAATGCAGCACAGGCTTCTATTTGGAGAGGCAGAAAATCCATCTAATGACTGTAGCCTAAATGAAGGATGAGAGCAAAGAGTTCTGTACCTAACTTGACCTTAATAAATATGCTCTTGGGAAAGGAAAAAAAAAAATTCATGTGCGTTTTCAGGGAAAGGAGCAAAAATCTGTTGGTAAGGAGGTGGAAAATCTGTTTGAGACATTGGTGAGTCTACAGTATAATTCCTAAAATGATGTTAGCCCTTAGGTGACTCTAGTCATTTTTGTAGTTCAATTTGTCTTTTGGTAAAGAGAACTAACGTTGTCAGTCAGTGCACAATTATATATCTGGGAATATGCAGAAAGACGGACAGATGAAAGGACTGAAGCATATATACATAGATATATAAAGCAATATATATAGTGGAAACCTGTTGCTCTTAAATATAGCACAGAACCTTCTGTTCTTTTCATACTCGAATGTTCTCCGTAGCAGAACTTGAAATAAATTTCAGAAGCGTTTAACTTGTACAGATTTTTCAATAATGTAAACTGTATAGTGCAGTAGTTCTTTTACTCTACTGTGCACACTTTCATAGTACCATATATTATGAAATGCTTCACATTGCTATTTCAAACCATGAAAAATGTCAGTTACACAAATGGTATGAGATAGGTATTTGGCATTAGCTTAGGTATTTATTATTAGACGTATCTTTGGTATTAATTTGGGTCCACAGATGTGGCGGCTTCATGATGTGAAAAAAATCACAATAGGTGTTTCTTACATAGCTCTAGCTCCTAAATAATCTATTGCCAATGACTGATATACAGCAGCAAACCCTGTATTACAATATCTTGGAACTGTTAGGGCATTGTACAGAAACTTGCCTCCAGTTTGAATAGAATTTGAACCACTGTTCATGTTTGTTTTGTTTTTTTTTTTCCCTAGCCTTACCTGTCTTTTAATTAGACAGAAAACTCCAGCACTAAAAAAAAGCAAGACCAAAAGACTTACTACACAATTTTATATGCACTGTAAACTTCTGCATACTAAAAAGGTTCTCCACCTGTTAGAGGTGCTTCTTAAGGCACTAAAAACAAACAAAAATTCTTCATATGTAGACATATGCATTAAGAATCTTTTCCATTATCATAAAGGATTAAAGCCTGAGTCCACTGTAAAAGAACTGTAGTAGCACACAACTCTAATAATGCAAACAAGAAAGCAAGGCATTCTCTTTAAAATTTGATAGAATATAAATAAAAATTTTGATCTGATGGAAAAATACAATAAGTCAAGTACAACATTATACAGTGTAATAAATTGAAAGTCTTTCTTGTTTATCATGGTGTTCTCTTTTGGGATTAGAAGCTGCTAACAGCCACAGATTCAGCTCAGGGATGAGGTGTTTTTTTGGTTTTAAGTTTTGCAAATGCTTCCAAGTATCAATTCTCTAGATAAGGAGCAAAGTTTGGATACATCAAATCATCGTCTGGCATTTTTTGTTTTAAATTAATATTTTCAAGAGAAAAATCTGCCTGTGTAGAAAGAAATGGATTACATAAATCTGTTCTAATGCTGGAAGGTTTAGCTGAAAGGCAAAAAGACCTGTAAAGAACTTGCTTTTACTTGTATGCACTGTCGAGGTGTAACTGAACTTTTATGCACGTAGCTATGTTGGTAACAACTATGATTGTATATGGGCTATATTAACTGCCATGAAAACTTAACTTTTAAAAACAGAGATTTTCCTCCAGTACAGAATGTAAGAAGATGGAATAGTAAACGTTACTGCTGCCTAAAATACTACCAAACCTTTACTCAGTAATGTCGTATCACTAAGCAATTTGTACACAGACACACATTTACTACCAAAACCCTATTATCTCTGAAATACACAATTTTATTTTTTTCAAATATAAATAACATTCAGAAAGTTGGGAAGATGGACAGCAAGATATTTTTTCTGTCACAGCTACAGTCAACTCCAATTAAAAGTTGAGGTGACTTCAAAAAAGTCTGTTCTACAGATTAGCATTTGCATCCTGAAATGAAGGACAAAGGAGGGATACTTTAATTGTTAATTTTATGGTTTCATCAGTTGTTAAGTTTCTGAATTTTAAACAAAGACACCTAAAGTGTTTGCATCTGACTTTTCTAAGAAACACTAAAGTCCTGAAACTTTGTATTCAGGAATGAGGTATATCTTATATTAATCTGAATGAGAATGTTCTAGACTATGTCCACCTGTGAACACAAAAGTGACACACACATGCTTTTGTGGAGGCTGCACTTCTTGAAGTGTTGTTGTTCTCTACAGTCACCTTCAAATCACTATAGTGTTTTATGAGTGTGAATATTTTCTATTTGTAAGGTGCTTCTTAAATATGATGAGATTTCATTCCTCAGATATTCTATTACATTATTGAACTAATTATCTAGAAAAAAAACTACACCTTTTTTATTTTCTAGTATTTGAGGAGTTCATGTTTATGAGATTGTTTATGAAATCCAATCTTTTTTTAAAAATAAACACTTTAGAACTTCAGAACTCTAGAATAGAATTCTTGTTTTGTAGTTGGTGGTTTTTTTCTCAGGATGGAAGCAATCACTTTTCCTTCCTCTCCCATCTATTGTCTCTGAGCAGGATTTCAAAAAATAAGATAAAGAATTTCAGGAGAATGTCGAGATCAGCTTAGCTGTTGCAGCTGAATAGCTCTGAAGAGGTACTAATGATTCCTGGTCTTCTGCCCCTGCTGTGTGACATTAAGCCAGTCAGTACCTCCTTAAAGTTTTGAGTAATTTAAACTCATGAGTTGTTAAAGAAAACAACAGCACCAACTTAAGTCAGCCATCAAATCTGTTCTATTGGTTATTTTCTTTTGGATAACTGAGGTGTAATTACATGAAAATTACAATTTTACTTTTTTAAAGAAAATGTGTAGAAAGTGTATTGAAACCTGGATTTATATGAATAATGAGAAATGAAGTTTTCCTCAGTTTTTGTTTCTTTTCTCTATTGTTACTCATTTGAGAAACAAACAATTTCCCTAAATTGATAAATTAAGCATGTTAGTATTTACCTGAAGCATAATTGTCTTTATGAGAGAAGCTTGTTTGCTGCTCAACCCCCAGAGCTGGGATTTAAATGGCTAGGTTCTCTGCTATCAGTCAGCAATGGGATCTTGGACTTTGTATCAAGTAGTGAAATGGGAATAATAAAATTATCTATTTCACATGGGTGTTAGTAATGAGATTTTCAGATGGAAGATGGTGTATGAATGTCAAGTATTAATGTATCTGATTTATGTTCAGAGATGCTTGTTTTTGAACATGTGAATGTTTTGGTAGCCCAGAGCAATTTTAGAAGGGTCTTTAATAAGACAAAGGATGAGCTGCATTATGATACTCCACTGTTTTACTGCAGCAAGTCTGCCCCTTATTTGTACTGTTTCATTATGAATGGTTCCCCAAAGGATAGCCCACTTTTCTGCATGTTACGATAAATAATGATGCAGTTTATTACTACGTTATTGGCTGTTACACAAGGCTGATAAATCAGAGACTGGAAGCTTTTGCTTAAAAAAAATAGCAGTGGAGACTTCATAAACCTTAAGATAGGCAGCCAGAAGTACAAGGTATAGAATCATAATTTATTAGGTTGAATAGAATTACATTCTCCTTACTTGTTAAATTTTGTATATGGATTTCAAGGGAAAGCAGCACTGTCAGAGTAGGTACAAGCAGCAATATTCTTGGTATGGTAAACATGAGATGACTGCTTAATCCTGCAGATAGGACTACTGATATAGCTTAGAGTATAAGTGATGCATGGGAATGGTGATGCAGAATGAACCATCATTCTCTTATCATTCCCTGTCTTTACAGTTAGGTTATCATACTGTTTTATCATTTTACTTAAACACTGGAAGAGGAACTAAAGCAGAATGGGGCAGCGGTCAAGAGGAAATAATGTAGTTTAAGAAGCGAAAACAGGAAATTAAAATGAAAACTAGAGTGCTTTTATGCAGCTCAGAGGGCATTCAGTTGCATGAAACACAGTTTTAAAGTTTTTTTTTTCTTTTATTCTCCTCCCCTCCATGTCCTTAGTATATGGAAAAAGTAATGCTAGTTCATCATTTTATCCAGGAATGCAAATTCATGTAACTTTTACTTAATTAGCAATAGGAGATTCATTTTAGCTTTGAGGCTTTATAAAGTCTTATTTTCGGACTCACCAGATTAAACTTGAAATGGATTAAAAAATTTCATGCTTAGGATTCTGTTCTAAACAGAAGGATGGATGGATGGTATAACAGCTAGGGATCGAGGTCTGAGACTGATGAGCAACCTCAGGTCAAAGATTTCACTGAGATGAGCTGAGAGCTTTAGTAAATCATTAGACACTTCATCAGGTAAAGACTTTTTCCTAAGTTTTTTTTTTTTTTTTTTCTAGATAAATTAAAGATTTCTTCATTCTTATTTTATGAACTACTTTCTTTATAGCAGTTCTAGGTATGCCTAAAATGAGGAGTCAATTTTCAAGACTGAAATCTGGTATTGTAGCATTAAAACCCCTTTGTGGCAGCCTTTTTAACTTTCCAGTATGTTGATTGCTTTTTATTACCATCTGAAATAATGTAATGGCAATAGCTGGCCCTGGGATGGATGAATATAGCTTCCAGATTTGGGTACATTGTGCCTGTGCTGGATGTCTTCATCAATAGTTCATTCATTACTGAGTTTAGGAGGTGCATCTCTATTGATCTTTAAGTCCCTATGGATCTGAAATGAAGAAAGAAGTACTCCTTGGATGCAGATGTACTTTCAGAAAAAATCCAAATAGAGAATGTGGAGTATATTCAGGAAGCTCTTTCTATTCCTGAAATGTTTTACATTATTCTTGCATTTATCACAGCTGAACGGTTTACAAAAAACTGTTTCTTCCTTTTTAACTGAAATAATCACTGAAAAGTGCACAAGGAGAACTGTCAGTAGTGATAGAAGGTGAGTAGGATACTCAAGAGCAGCTAGACATAAGGAAGGAGGAAGAGCTGGAAGGGAGATGGTGAAAAAAGCATATGAGAGGAGACAGGAGGTGGGTAGGAAGAATAATAGTAGCAAAACCAAGAGTATGTTTCTTGTAACCTGATAAGTACAACAAAATTGTGGAATACTTTCATGATCTTCTAGCAGCTAAATCTTGATGTTGTTTTCTTAACTGCCAAGTGTCAGTAGCATTTTCTTTATATATAATACTCATCATTGTGAAAAAACAGAGATTTCTGGTTGTTCTTAACAACGGTTCACTGATAGGGGATTTTACAAAACTGTTTTTGCAAACAGTTTTTTTTTGTAGAACTTGTACTGCATCTTTAAAACAAACAATTGTCCTTCTTATCAGCTACTGCTTTATATTCAGATACAACCTGTGTACAACAGATAAATGCTGTGTATGCTGCCTTGTGGAGATACTACTTTTATTTTTGATCTCTCCATATAACTTAAGTGTTAAGATTGAAAGAATTCAGGGAAATCTTCTAATGAAGAGAGTTGTGATCACCCTGTTGTTATTGTACTGCAGTAAATAACAGCTGAAAGGAGAAAATGAACTATATTTGCCTTCATCTCATTAGGTTAGCTCCTTGTAACTTCCCTGTTAATCCCTGTATTTCCTAGGGTAGAAGCTGCCAGTATGCCATGATCCACTGGAAGTCATCAGTGCCATGAGCGGGGCTCCGTTAAGCACAGCGAGAGGGATTTGTGTCCCTGTCCTGACTGTCCCCTGATGCTTGTGGTTCTGGGAAACGGGGCTGTGAGCTATCCTGGCAGCATATGGAAAGCCTCAGGCATCAATGGAAACTCAGTGAAAACATTAGTGTTTTGCTGATAGTGAAACAGAGAACTGAACTTTTCATTCAACATCAAGGTTCTTTAACATCTCCGAGAAAGAGTGAAAATAATCTCTTGGATAAATTCTTATGAAATAGTAGCTAAAACTATTTTTTAAAATTATAAAATGCAGTTAAGAATCTGTTGTTATGCATACTTTTCTTTAACCATGCTTTTGCAGCAAACTGTTTGAATCCTAGACACCAAATTTCAAGATGTGTAGGAAAAACATGCCTAGCACATAACTTTTATCCTGTAATTCAAAATTGCAAGCAACTGCCACGGGTAAATTAAGCTTATTCACTTGTGTATGTACTCATCTCCCCCTAACGTTGTCATCTTTCTTACATAAACTTTAGAGAGAACAGTCTTAAGATAACTAGACAAATAGGCCAAAGAGATCTTGATGAATTTGAGCATATCTCTGTGCAATCTTTTATGTGAAAACTAAATAATCGGTGTTTAAAATTGGGCCAATCTGTGCAATTACAGCATCAAAAGGGTAGTATTCTGCTTCCAACTGAATGCTCAGTGTTTTGGTTATTTTAAATTTTAATGTTTTAAAGATGTATACTATATTTGCAGTGAAGGAATAACTCAATATTGTCACTTAATTTAAATACTTCCAGGAAATATAGATCACCTTGCAATTTCTTGTCTCCCTTGTAACACAGAAACTGAGTCTAGTCAAATAAATGAACTGTAGTTACACTTACTCACTGAACCATTATTCAGGTAAAAAAAACAAAAACTGGGCAACTGAGAAGTCTTTCTTGCTATGACTGCTGTAAAGTATAGAATAGTGTGAGACCTTGAAAGCTTTTATTATAATGTATGGAAGTCCTTATTTATTGAAGATGTGAAATTACTTTCAAAAGTCTGAGATTAATATTTTAAAAACTCTGTATGCTATCTGGATAAGCGCATGTGTTTAAGTGCTTATGTGTGCTCTGTGTTACTTTGGGTTTCAATATTGTTTCTTTGCATACTTGGGAAGCAGGTACTGAAATGTTATAATGCATGCTTGGTGTTAAGTTTCCTATAAGTTTGGAATATTGCAAAGAGGAGTGCAAAGGCCTCATCTTAAACCAAGGTTTTATATACCTCTATGCAATATTAATTGTAATGATGCTAAATTTAAAATTCCATACAGTTAACTTTTATTGGTACTTGGTGTTAAGTTACTTTTTTTGTGATTACTTAAGCTTTGTACTTGAGTAAAATGGTGGCCGAATATACACACACACATATATATTTGTGTGTATATATATAATGGTGATGGAATCAGCAAAAGAGAAGAATCAGGAAAAAAAATGAATAACTGATTCATGGAGGTTGCTGTAAACACAGACCTGCAATGCTCTGGATATTTGGAAAAAAGCATAACATCTGTGAGGATGGTTCTAAGTATTGTTATTCATAATTTCCCCCCAATTAAGTTTTGGATAAGAAGGATCCTACTTAGAACTGCAATACAAGCTGTCTCTAGTTTTACTGGGTGGCTAAGACAATAATTACGTTATAAAATCAACTATTCAAGTTTGTCTATTTGCATGCATAGCTTAAAATATTCTGATGAAGCCCGTAACTCTGCAGCATAAAATGCAGCGGATAAATATTTTCAGATAGAAATGTATTTTGTCATTGAAAATATCCAAGAACTAGAACAGTCTCTTTAACAGTTTATTATTTGTGGTTACAGAGCCCACCAAGTATCTTCTCAACTTCGGACAATGAAGTAGCATTAACTCCTTCCATGAGATATTATATACGATTGATTCCATGTATTAATTTTCAGGATAATCTTTTTAAATAACCACTTAGGGCACATTAATGCTGACTAACATAACTTACCTGCAAGCCATATTTAGGACTCATGTGAAAATTGATTTCTTAATTTTGTTCTGCTGGATAAATATTAAGCTAGTTCTTTGAGTGCCAGATGACTTTGTACAGCCAGGCCTTACAGTGCTATAGCATATGTTGCCAAATATAAGCAGATCTGCCTAGTTGAGAGAAGAATTATTTTGCTGGGATTACAGAAGATAATAAATGATCTCTGCTTTCCTTGTGAGAGAAGAAAATGGAAAAAAAGTTGTGCGCTGCTCTTCAAATCAGTAGCAGTTGAACAGTAAAGGTTGGTCAGGTCTACAGAGGATTCCACATAATCAGACTGAGCTTTGGGCTGACATAGTCATCACAATTTATAGATCACATCTAGAGCTGCACACTGCACTGTTCATCTGGGAAGCAAAGGCCTTCTATGAATCATTTTGGAGACAATGTCAGGTTTTTTTGTTGTGACAGTAGAGACAGTATAGGCGAGGAAGGAAAAAACAGGGTATTATGACTCTCAAAATGGATCTGGAGAGTGTTTACAGGTTCAGAGACAGAGTTCATGGATCTGTGAAACTGAGCAGTCATAGGGCCAACTTCATACCTAGGATTTTTGATGGGTTGTGCAGGTTTTGGATGAACGACCAGATGAGTTTGTCCTGAGAAGCAGAGATGTAGGTAGAGTCTTGAAGTTTACTTCAGATTAACTCTGTTGCATGTCTGTCAAGTTGTGTAGCAATTCTGAGGGCCTGCAGTCGATGTAAGAGTGCTTCAGTCCATTCTGCTTGACTTCTTCCACTGTGACCCATGTGTTACCATGCAATGCAATGCTCTTGCAGAAATACACACACTTTGAGAGAGAAGCTACAGGTAAAGGGAGCAGCTTGTCTACTTCCTTGATATACTGTGTTGTAGAAGAATGTTCCAAGATGGTTAATATTAAATGTAATGTTGTCTGGAGAGCAGAGGATATCTATTCAGTATTATGTGGTGGTGATGACTTTTGCTTGGAAATCCTGCTGTGAGGGTGAGGTTTTTGAAAGAAAGAAAAAAGTATACAAATTCTAGATATATAGTCTTAGTAAGAATAGCATATATGATCTGACATTCCTCAGCATTCAAAATCACTGTACTCTTTCTCTAGTAGTCTGGAATATACTCAGAATGCTTCTTATTGCTATCCTGGTAGCAGTTACTTATAGAGGCACTGTATGTCGTGCTTTATATGTGGAAGTTCTTGAAGGTATGTAAATTTAAGAGGCTGCCAAATAACATCTTTTAATTAAGGCACCCTAGAATAAACTGCTGCGTTGGTGATTACCTAATTAGATAACTGTTTTCTAACTCTTGCAACCATGCATACATTTGAAGAGTGGTTGAGTAGGATGCTTTTACTCACATGCAGATGTCCTTTTTTGTCTTATATGTTACTATTTGATCATTTAAGATAATGACCAAAATAAGCAGCAATTCAGAAATGTGGCCTGATTTCAGTGTGTTTGTATTATCTTCTTACAGATGCAGGCATGTAGAGAAAGGCAACATGTAGGTTTCCTTGAAGTGGGTTGTTTACAGTTAAAAATCTCATAATAAAAATAATCACTAATCCAGCCATCATTTCAGACATCAATTCTGCAACAGTGAATGCTTTATGTAACACATCAAAGAGCATTCAGCGAGATCTCGCTCTTGAGGTTTGACACATGTGGACAGTTGCTGGTTTTAGTGAATAGCCAGCACTGTGTATCCTAAGTACACATTTGTGTATCCTAAATGTTTTCCACTTTTAGCTTCATACAGCAGACTTCTTTGCAGTGCTTTTTCAAGTAATACATTTAACTACTGAAATTTTTAGATCATTCCCAACCAACTTCTGACTATATTTTAATAAAAAAAAAGGGACAGGAAAAAAAAAAAAAAAAAAAAAAAGATTGTTCCCTTGTTCCCAAGGGAGGATTTAAGACTATTTGGAGATGCCAAAATTCTGAGGATGACGACTGTTTTAGGACAGGCACTTGTTTGAATCATGCTTTATTAGAAGTCTAAAGGTGGCATCACCATTTATTTACCCATTTAAAAGATATTTATTTAACTGTTTGTACTGTTGTTCTGAAAAATTTGCTTCTCTCTACACATTAAGTAGGGAATGAAAATTAGGCAACTACCTCTCTGGCAGTTCTTCCCTCCTCCCCCTCTTCTTCCTCCTTTCATTCCCCCCACCCAGTGTAGTTTCGTGATACTTGGGTGTAAAAATCATATTGATTGGTTTACAGTGAGGTGGTTTAAGTGGAAGGTATCTGAGGATCCAAAGCTATGAGGCATATCATAAAACATAGTTCTAATATACAGTGGCTTCCAACAAGGGACATCAAAACGGTTTGACTCATGTAGAAGGTATTCAGTAGCCTACTAGGACTGTAAAACTTATCGAGTATGTAAAAATTATTAATGTTGATGAGCCTGCATAATTTGAAATTCAGCATAGAATTAGCTGTTGGGGAGGATTAAAGTCCCATGCATCTGGAAGTTGATCTTATAAATCTATTGCAGTAGTGAAAAATCTTGAAGACTAAAAATCGGTGCTTGTATCAAGCTTTGTATACTTGTTACCTACTGCAATTTACTCATTCAAGTAATTAAAGTCTTCAGCAGCTATAGTCACTTTGTCACACATAACTCCTTGTTATTTGCACATACGTATATGTTTTAACCTTTAATAGAAGAAGTGAATTTTTATAATTATGTAAAAGTGCATGTATTTGATCAATGGACAGCACATTAGAAAGACATGTTTGATTCAAAAGCATTATTGTAATTTGATGTGACCTGAATTTTTCTGCAAAAATCATGTGCATTCTGAGATGAAATGGGAAGGAACAGCAAGAAAATGTGAAAATAGATGTTTCCTCTATTGCTATGCTAACATTACACTTGCTCTAACTTCCAACTTCTCATCTCTGTTACAGCAATCAAAAGCCCAGCAGTTCATGACCATAGAATACATGAGAGGCTGGTTATAAAATCAGTTTCTGGGATTTTGGGGTCATATATTCTAAGCAGAGGTTTGTTTTGTGGAGTATTTTGTATAACTGCACAGTGCATTCTGTGCATTCGCATGTTTTCCAAGTGCCCATGCATGACAATGCATGCAGTCTGCAACATTAAAGCTCATAAGATCTTATGTAGTAAGTAATGACCTAGAATGGTACAGTGAAAATGATACTTCAGCACTGCAGTGAAATATAAAATAAGAGCACATTGTGAGGAGAACTTTGCTGTGGTTTCCGTGACAACCAGGAAGTGCATCCCCTTTGCACTGGAGAAGGCAGTAGGCAGTGTGCACTTCAATAAACGCCAGTATTAAGACTGTTAGGACAGCAGTTTCTGTAAATGCACAGATCTACTGCGCTATAGTTTATGCCTAATTTAAAGTTCCAGTCTTTTACAGTACTTGCAATACTTCAACTCCCATTGCCTCTAGTGGAAATGGAGGTAACTGGCAACAGTTAATAACGTGTCCTGACGTCAGCAGGTCCAAAAGCAGCCGTTATTTTATGAGAATGCAAGATGCCTACAGGGAAGGCAAGGAAAAACTGCTGTTCAGCTGAGACTGCAGTGGTTTTCTGTTGTCTGCGTTAGGCTTTTTTTTTTTTTTTCCTCTCTCTCTTTTTTTTTTTTTTTTTTTTTGAAACAGCAAAAGTGTTTCGTAAATTATTTTGGACACTTCAGGAAGAACCACAGTTAAACTCTCTGCAGCAAAGTAAAAATACTCAATGTTCTCTGTAGGAGTTCCAGTTTAATGAGCTTCAGAAACAACACAAGACTTCCTTATGTGATCAAAGGTTTGGCAGATTTTGTTAGTTAGTATAACATGTTAGTATAACATGTAATGTGTCCTTGCCCTCTGTACTGAGGCACTTTTACTTTATAATCGTTGAGTTTTTAAACACCCAGGTGTCATACTTAGAAATGTAAAATTCTAAATTAAAGGTATGATGGCTCAAGAAAGGAGCCCATAATAAATGGGATACTAGCTAAGTCACAACCTCTATTCACATAAACCTGGAATCTGTTCCAAACAGAAGAACCCATCGTATTTGCTTTACTTTATCGGGTCTGGAAGATTAGTGATGCTAGGCCATGAAGCTAAACACCCAGTTATATTTTCTAGAGCATGATGTCTCATCAGTTCTGGATATTTAGCCTGTAGAGCAGAGTTGGCTAGTGTCCTTTCTGCTAGCTTGGAGAATCGGCAGAAAGAAAAAAAAATAAAAAGTCTGCCTGAAATTGAGAAGACAAAGTGGTATTCTTCTCTAAAGGGCCTGAAAAGAATGTTGGACTTCTTTTTTTTTTTTTTTTTTTTTTCTTTTTTTTTTTAATTGTG
Source organism: Rhea pennata (assembly GCF_028389875.1). NCBI lineage: Eukaryota > Metazoa > Chordata > Aves > Rheiformes > Rheidae > Rhea > Rhea pennata. The sequence goes on along the minus strand of NC_084664.1, from coordinate 81,939,467 downwards.
GTTATCATCCTCAGCTATCCTCCAGCCTCTCACTTGCTACAAAGCCAGCCAGTGGGACAAGCCAAGAGCATCTTTTATCTCCTTGTGTCTTCTCTTAGAGAGAAGACTCTCTTAGTTCCCGTTGTCTCTTCTTCTCTCTCTATTTCTATTCTTCAGCTGTTAATGTAAGGATTTTTGTAAAATTGTATAGATCAAAGATGTAAGCCTGGTGCAATTCTTTTTTTACTGTCTAGATATCTTCATTACAGTATTTCACTTTAATTTTGCTGAGCAGTTTAGGACTCAGTATGATGGAATGAAACATCTGCATTTTGGATATGAGAGAAAAAAAAATTATACAAAGTCAGATCTTTGCTTTGGAGTTAGAGTGCTTAGCTGGCCCCTACTGTCAGTCATTCGACTCATCTAACCTGACTTTCTGTTAAAGAAGATTGTAATATGGTTTTTAGTGACTTCATTAATGATCTTCATAAATATTAATAGATGTGTAAATGCTTGTTTACTTATATAAATGGATGTTAAGAAGTGGTGACTGTGAAAAGCCAATAAATGAAGCAAATGGGTGGCAATAGGCCAAAGCGGATTTTCTGCAGGTTGATTTATTCATGAAATAAATGTATTAGAATGAATCCCATTAAGAGTAGAGTTCTTATGGGAATAATATGGGAATCCCCATAATTTCTTCATTTCTAAGTATTTTGAACTAATCTCCATGCCCCATGATTATTGCTTGTCATTTTTTTCTCTTTCATTTTATTTGAATATTCAGCATATACTAATCCTATGGAATTAGTAACTTGATTATGATTCAGGTAGTGCTTATGCTTTTTGGTAGACTAGCCTGTTTTTTTTTTTTTTTTTCTGATCTTTCAATATCATATTAAATTAAATGCATTTGTTTGAATTGCTTTGAAATAAGGGGAAGAGCACCATAGATTTAAACCAGATCTCTTTACTCCAAATGTCTTGATTCTCAATGTATACAGTCATTTGAAAATCTACTACTTCTGCCTAGATCTCCAGGTTCCTAAAAATGTGGAAATATAGATTTTTTTTTAATGTAGGTTAATATTCTGCCCTAGTATGTTATGTAAAGCAAGTCAGTAAATGTCTTGAAGAGTATATAGAGATTAACTGATAGTATCCAAATGCCAAGGAATCATTTTAGTTTGTTCCTAGAGCTTTAACGCTAGAGTAACATGCAGAGGTTGTCACCTTGGAAGGGAGTGGCTTTTTAAAGCCCATTCATGGACAGAGAAAGGTTGTTGATTGTGAGAAACGATACCTGCATTCTTCTACAACTGCACATTCTGCAAAATCTGGGATGAACCCGTTCACTCTCAGATTCCAGCCACGTCTTCCACCTTCCCTTTATTGAAGGATTTAGGATTATTGTGTCCTGACTTCCATCTCAGAAATAGCTGATGCTTCTGCTCTTAATCTGGGTAAACCAAATTAAGATACCTGTCTCCTTTCTTATGCAATACAACTTCATTTATATGTGCATAGTGTTTGTATAATCAGAATTGGCAGTTTTTCTTGCTAGCTTTTGAATGCTAGTTATACTGATTCACATGTGTGCAGAGGAAAGTACTTGAGAATCAAGGCCTAATGCCTATAATTCTATTTCAGTAATTAAAACACATTGCCTATGTTTTCAACAAGGAAATAAATAGAATTTGATTTTGTTTTTTGTTGAAGTATTTTTAGCTGTTTTTCTTACTACTGTAATATTCAGCATCCCTGTTTATAGATTTTCTACTACAGAGCAATCCAGAGCATAGTGACATACAGCTGGCTCCTGATTCACCATTTCTTCTCTTATCCTAATTCATCTTGAAATCAAACATTCCTCTGATACTTGAGAGGTTACCGTTTGTGCATTCAAAAGAAGCATTAAGAATAACAGAGAGGGCTTATCTTTCTGACTTGTATCATCATTTTTATACAACTTCTGTAGCACTGGATTTCTTTTTTTTCTTTTTTTTTCCCCCTTTTTTGGATGGCCTGCTCATATGGTGTGAATGTGAGAATGTGAGACTTTTTTTGTTCCACTTCTTTTAGTGAGGTCACTAGTACTAGAGGATCACTTGTGTATTAATACATTCCAGATCTTCCATAAGATGTTAAATTAGTTTGGTTTATCATATGATCTTTTAGATATCAAAACATCAACCTATTTATGCAACACCTACTTGGTAAGTCCTCTGTATATAAACTAAAAGGAAATTCAGAAACTTGGACAGTTTGCTTATCTCAGTGCATGTGTGCATGCATGTTTGTTTCCTGTGCATGTTCATGAGAGAGAGGCTGAGAGATTCCTCACTTGTATTAGTCCATGTAAGATAGTATTTATTATGGCTACCTGGTTACAAAGCTGCAAATTTAGCTGAAATGTAGGTGTACTGACCGTCAACCTGTTTACCCATGGCCTTGATTTCTCTTTCCTTGCCTTTGGTCTTTCCTCTAAAGATCCCTCAAGGCATCTTGCACAATCCCAGAAATGCTGTTTCCCTCCATCCTGTAAGGAGTCCTGTATCCCTGTAGGCAGTAACCCTCCTCAGTCCGCTGGGTGACGCAGGAGCCTCCTTGTGATGGGTGTTGCAGCAGGGCACTGGGCTGATTGATTGTTCTCCTTTGATAGCCCACAATGGAGCCAGGTCCAGGAGCTTCTGTTTGCTCTGCTGAGGTTACTGGCTTCCTCCACCTGTTGCTGGTGCTCTGTGCTCCTTCGTGTTTATGGAGCATGTCTTTAATTGCATAACCTGACAATGGTCTGAAGATGTTGTATTCCAAGATCTTTCTGCCATTTATTTAATACATTGCATTTGAGTTTAACTCCTTAAGTTAAACTGGGATTGCTTTGTGAAGCAATATCAGTTTTGCAAATGCAGAGTAAGGCAGAGCACAGCTTTATTTGCTTAGAATCATAGAATCGGTAAGGTTGGAAGGGACCTCTGGAGATCATCTAGTCCAACCTTCCTGCTCAGCAGGGTCACTTAGAGCATAGTAGACAGGGTTGCATCTAGGTGGACCTTGAAGATCTCCAGAGAAGGAGACTCCACAACCTCTCTAGGCAACCTGCTCCAGTGCTCCGTCACTCCTGCAAATATCCCAGATGTGCATGGTATCCCAGCTGTTTGCTGTCAAGTCAGCACACTGTGAAGCTTTTTTTTTTTTTTTTTTTTTTTTTTTTTTTTTTAAGATTTCAGACAATTTATAAAAGTTAAAGATATAGGTACACATTAAAAATGCCATACAGCCTTTAAGATTTAGAAGAAACCTCTGAAAGGAAGACTTCTTTGCCCATATGCTTTAACATTTCATCCCCTAGTGTAAATTTATAGAGCAAAGTGCAAAGGCAGCCACTGCCGGTAGACATGCAGAAATAAAGCACCACAATGTAGCATATTATTTTAACTAATGTGAAGATATTATGCATTTATTGCATATGATGCAAAACTACTGTTGACCTAAAGTCTGTATTAGGTGTAACTGTATGATTACTAATACTATTTTTGCACGGTATCAGAATACCCAAATTTGCCCATCTTGAGAGACTGAAAATTGTATTGATTCTGTGATAAAGAAACTACAAGTGTGGAATAACAATGGAAATCATGTACTGAGCATTGTACTCAGTGTACAGTGTATTATAAGTCATAGCCTAATAATTCAGTTTATTTTCCAGTAATTACCTGTGAATTTTTAAATTATTCCCTAGCCTTTGATGTGCATCAGTCACTGGAAAAGGAAATGGCAAGGAAACCAATAGTACATAATTTGGAACATTTTCAATGTTTATAGATTTCTTAGCATGATTAAAAAATGAAAGTGGTACTGCACTTTCAGATCAATATATGCATATATTAAGAACCATAATTACTTTCTCAAGGACAGTGATTTAACACCATTGAAGTGATGCTGAGACTACTGATTTCTTACATCTTCACTAATGTACAATAAAAACAATGGATTAAAAAAAATCTAAAGCAATTTTTTTAATTAAGCTCCTTTTAGCATGTTTAATTATCAGTTTAATAGAGTATTCACTGATATTTAACAATACAGCTTTAAGGTTTTAAGTTTTGTCTGTCCCTGTACTTTAGTTACAGTGACAGCATGAGTAGTAAAACAATACAAGGTAAGAGAAGTTTTTAAACTATTTAAAACAGCTTTGATGGTCCTTTCTCTCTTAAGTTGAAACTTCATAATTAAATGTTCCCTTTTCATTAGCAAACATGTTATGATGTCCTTGGCTTGATATATCAATCTGCAGAAATGTATTAAGTTGCAAATGCAAGTATGTCAACTATAGAGCTGATTTCATTCCATTCTTTTAGTCTTATTTCTCTAGGTATTAACAACAATAATCAATTATCTATGAATATCCTAATCAGATTAAACTTGTTTTATTTTCAGATTAACAGTGGTTAGATTCTATGTTAAATAAACTAGGTTTTATGTAAAGTAAATGGAAAATACAATTTAATTCTTAAATTCATCTTTTAATAGGAAGAGGCTTTCATTTTCTTTTTCCACCAGAATTATATGTGCACCTTAAAAGAGGAACTGTACTTGAAGATGACAAATCTGCTAGAGCAGAGTGTAGTTTTATGAAGTTCCATTGTGTTTAATATCAGAAGAAAATCTGAAAGACTTAAGGTACTGTGGGTTCTAGAGTACTTCTGCTATTTCTCAGAATAATATCTAATATTTTAGTTTAGTTCTTACAGGCTTGGTATTTCTTATAGCGAACAAAAGGAGGGAATACCCCAAGATGAAAAGACTGAGAGATGTCAACAAATCATAAATTTAGTCCAGTCTAGAGAAAACTGGATATAATTCTGGATGAACGATGGTCTGAGAAAGCGGACAGGGACAGTTGTGCCAATAGTTTTGAAAAATTGAGGGCAGTTTGCTTCAGAAATAATTTCAGTTGATGGTATATATCATAAGTGGCAAGTTAAATTTAATTGTAACCCCTATACAAAAGATTTGCACACCAAAGTGGACAGCTTAATGGAAAAGCAGACAATATTTGGGTAGATACAGGACAGTCTGGAGAGCAGCCATCAGAATAAACGTCACAACTCATGACATGGCTTCATCTTGAAGACCGTGTTCATGTCAAAATGGATCAACCCATCTTATAACTGATACATGTTATATATGGGAAAGATCATTATGGGAAAGCATGCTAGAGAAAAACAATACCATGTAGCTTGAGGAAAAACAATACTGTTTAGTTTGGGAAAGAAATAAAAAAATGCATATCCAGCGTTGCATACTTTTTCATGGAGTCCTATGCTATTTATATTGTTGTGCCTAAAGCTTAGGAGAGGAATAGGTGAAGACATACAATGTCTGCGTGTACTATATGTCTTGGCCATATTGGATTGTTTTCAGCTGACCTTGGCAATTAAGCAGTTCTGGACCTGTCTAGCAGACTACTGAGAGACCATCTGGAAATCCCTGGAAACCAGCAAGTGAGTTTGTATGATAATACAGAAGAGAATATAAAAAGCAAAAGAGAGAAAAGGCTCCAACTGGCTCTACTGTCTCTACTGAGCTGACAGAAAATTAGGAGGACGTATGATACTTAATATAAAAGGTAGAGGTCATGGCTTTCAGGGGTGCCCAGTGACCAGAAACCTGTTGTCTGTGATTAACTCAGAAGCCTGCAAAGTGTGGGAAATGCCTGAGCGATCAAGGTCAGATGCAGTGGTTCTTTTTATACCATCATCTAACTTTATCACAAGAGAATAATACTTGGAAAGAGGAAAACATAAGGCTGTAGTTCTTGTTATTCTTTTTTCAATATTCAAGGTATATTTATATTTTTCATTATTAATCTTATTAATCATAAGGCTTGCTATAACTTAACTGTTGGAATTCTAATCTGTAACCAAAAAAAAACTACAACACACGATCCTGAATAGTATCTACAATATACCTTTGAGATAAATCCAGAAAGTTAAGATTTGTTATACATTGTGATTAGGTAATAGAGAATTGAATAGAAAACAACATCAGGATTATTGTAATGCAGCTCAAGAAAGCTATGAAATTTGACATTAGGTGAACATCCAGAACTAAGATACACCTAAAGGGAAATTAGCCATCCCTTTTTAACTTGATTTGTTTTGCCTACATGGTCAATTTATGCATTTCAAATGTAAACCATGATGAATTAAAAAAAAATCTTTTAGTGCTGCTAAAATAGATGTTCAGATGTTTATAAGCTTGTCTTTGTAGGTGCACGCTCTCTCTGACACATATTCAAAGGCAATTTTTGGTTATTCCTATTTTTTTTGAGATGGTAGGCCATGTCTTTTTTCTTTTTAATGTAAAATTGCACGTAAGGTTTTTGATACATTAGTCCAAACTTCAAATTTTATTCCAAGTTTTATGACTAACCCCTCAAATCTATAAGCATTAATTTATTGTTTGACCCACATTTAGTGTGTTAGATATCCTTCATATAAGTGTTTTATTTTCAGATATGTCAGTATACCTGCTCTATTGTTTAAAATGTGTCTCTTTCTGCTATAACAGTTATGTCTTCTGTGCTGTAAAATATCAGGGTTCTATGGGAAGCTTTTAAGCAAAACCACTGTAATTTAGTTTGCTCAATGTCAGACATGAGTCCATACTACAACAAAAGTGCTCTAAATGTTATAACAAATCAATTTTGCAAATATCAGACTGACACTAATGAAAGCTCAGCTCTTTCACTAAGGATACTCTCCTAATTCATGATAAATGCTACAGCATCTTAACACGTTGTAGTCATTTGTAGCAGAAGAGATGTGTGCAATTGCAGCCTTTATTACAGATTTGGTTTCACAATTCAGGTCTAGCACTTAGAAGCCTCTATATTATAATAATACAGAAGGTTCAGCCTCATAGAATAGGCTGGGTTGGAAGGGACCTCAAAAGATCATCCAGTCTCTCAAGCACTTCAGTGCTCAATCAAGTTATTCAAGGCCTTGTTCAGTCAAATTCAAATCAAATCACTGTTTCCAAGGATAGAGATGTTTTCCTGGGCAAACTGTTTTAATGCTAGGTAAAAAGCTAGGTAGTATTTCCCTTTTTGTAACTTTTATCCATTGCCTTATGTCTTTTTACTTTAGACCACTGAGAAGAGCTGACTCTGTTTACAGTGACAGCTTTAGGTGGTGTATGATCCGCTGGTACATGACCTTTTGGTGGTGTAAGATCACTAGGTGTCTGTCTCTTCTTTAGGCAAAGCAAAGGCAGCTCCCTTAACCTCTCCTTTTATTTCATATGCTTCAGGTTACCATCTTAGTATCCTTTCATTGGATTCTCTTGTTGATCTTTCTTTCACTGGAGGAACCCACACTCGACACAGTAGTACAGATATAGCCTTACTATATACTGCTACTTCTAAATAGAAGAGAAAAATCGTTGGCTGTCTGTTGGTAATTCAGCCCAGCAAATGGGTAGTTTGCATTGCTGCAAGGGTGCACTGTCTCGTGCTGATTTCAAGTCAGCACCTTTTCTACAGAATTGTTACTTACCTGTTGACCTGCAGCCTATGTTGGTTCATGGAGCTATTTTGTCCTGAGTGCAGGACTTTGCCTTCTGGTTATTTTTCAATGTAATTGAATGTCACGAGGTTTTGATCTGCTTGTTTTTGCAGCTTGTCAAGGCCCCCCTGGATGGCAGCCCTGTCCTGCAGCATATTGACTGCTTCCCCACACTTGGTGTCATTAGGGAATATACTGAGGGTACTTTTTCTTCTCGTCTGGCTTATTCATAAAGATGTTACACTGTATTTGGCTTTAGTATCAGCCTCTGAGGAATGCTGCTGTTAATTGGCTGCCAGTTGAACTTCCAGCCACCGATCACTATTGTTTGTGCTCAGTAACCTAGCTAGTTTTCTATCCACTTTGCTGTCCACATATCCAGTCCATAGTTCCCCAGACAGGATGTAGAGGTTGTCTAGGAGATGATGTCAAAGACCTTACTAGAGGTAGCACATCATCAGTGTTCTGCTCTTGTCCGCAGGCATTTCAACAAAGATGACAGATTAGTTGAGAGTGATTTGACTTCATAAATCTCTGTGTGGCTGTTCCCAGTCATCTTCAACTTTGCCTAAAAGTGGCTTTCCATAAATGACCTTGCTCTATAATTTCTGCAGGGACTGAGGTGAGCCTAACTGGCATATATTTCCCTGCATCATCTTCCTTTTCTGGTGTTAGGTTGACATTCACCATGATTGGGGGTCTCGCTGACTATCACAGCTTTTTGACACTTTGACAACAGGCCTCTCCATTAGTGTACATTTGTTCACTTGTTAATATAATACCTACGTAAAATGTACACATAAGTGTGAAGTCATCTTTTATCTTGCATGGAAAGCTGGATTTTTAGTGGGTGAGTCTTTTCACTGAGGTGAAAACTCAGTTGTTTAAGTACCTTGATGAATTAGGAAACAACTCTGTAAGACTCAGTTGGCTAAGTGCATCTAAACAGTACTGCCTGTATTTTGAGAATCTGTAATGCATCTTTCAAAAAGGTCATATTTGAAATATTTGAGATCATGAAGAAATTTAAGACCACTAACAAATTCTGCAGCAGTAAAAGAATGTAAAATTATGATTGTTTTCATTTAATCACTCAGCCATAATAGTTCAGCATGCAAAACCAATGTTGTAATATTGGGCAGGGAATAGTCATATTACTCACAAATGGGAGATGATTATTCTCCTCAGAAGTATAACAGAGAGTTGTACTTGAGCACTGTCTACCTGAGTTCCCCATTGGCTGATTGTCAGATACTGCATGAAATGTTACTACTTTCATAAAGTGTTTTGGAGATGTAATTAATTACACTCTTTGGAGACTTGAGTAAAATTGTTAGGATTGTATTTCCTTGACTTAAACTCTTACTAAATTCCCATCAAAACAACAACGGATGTCCTGACAGATTCAGGTATGCTGTTAGGTGACTACACTTTTTTCCTCAAATATTTAGTAGTATTATGAATTGGTCACTAATCGTATATTAACCAGATAGATAAATTACATCTAATTTTCAGAAAATTTTGCAGAAAAAGTTGATGTGATGGTTTTCTAGAAATCATAGGCAACTCTAAGCACTGTATTCCTGATTTCTCTGGCTATGTCTACATTGTGAGCCTAGGAAACAATTTCTAGGTGATGAGTTTGGAGGTAGACTCTGGCTTTGTCTGAGCATGTTGGGGAAAAACTCACAAGCCCTAGCTCCCCCTCTCCTCTCTATCACCTTTCTTTGGGGGAAAAAAAAAAAAAAAAGAAATCTGAGCATGAAAACATGGAAGAGCACCATCCAATGCCACAGCCATACTCTTGAGGTGGATGACAGTGACACCAAGTCTTCCAGATAGGCCCTCAGGGGAATCTAATTATATCCAAGCTGTTTCACATTGTATCTTCTCTGCTACATAACACTCCTTGAAAAGTTGTCCCTCGTATTTAAGGAAATAAAATATAAATGTTCAGTGAAGGGAAATAAGTGCATAGGGAATGGCCACGTTTCTGCTTGCTTCATGCAAGTCTCCAACCAGGAATATGCGCAAAATAGTTTTCAGCAGAACTGGTTTGGCTGTCATTCAAATGACAAAAATCAAAATTTACCAAGATAGCAGCTGAAAAGAACATGAATGGCACTGTATTTGCTCTTCTGAGGTTAAAAACACTAACCCAGTAGATATGTTAACCCAGTAAGAAAAACCCGGTGTATCTTTATTTGCAGTTCAGCACAGTGTGCAAGATATTTGAATATTTACAGACCTTGGACCTGAAGAAGATTAGATGTCTTTATAGTAGAATAGGCTACAAGTGAGAGAAAACAACATAAATATTACAGCTCTTCAAAATAAAGGTGACTAGGAACAGGTTTAGCATCTCCTGCATGAAGAGTAAATTTCATGTATTTTGATAAATTAAATTTAGTGTCGTTTAGTTGGCCACTGGCTGTTTTGAGCTAGCAAAATCAGAGTGGAAGTAAATTATACATGTTAAAATGAAAACTACTAGTAGTAGCTCCTTTTATCAACAAAAGTTGTAAATTTCTTATTCTTTGAAACTAACAAATTGAGGTGTTTGTCAAATATTTGAAGCAGTTACTGCACATAAGGAAATTATTATGAAATAAAATTGTGACTTATTTTTAAGAACATACTAACTTGTCATAAATTGATCTCTATATAACATACATTCTGTAGTATTCTGTAATACCAATGTATAATATTACTGTACGAATAGATGTTTTCTACAATCAAGTAAGACTAAATCTCAAAATAAGGGTGTTCTTAGAGCAAACATCAATAATCATTAATACCTATATGCTGCACAGTCAAGGATTACCTCTCTTCAAAGACCTTTTCAGTTTTTCTCATATTTTCCAGGATGCATGCCTTCTGAAAGCAGAAGGAATCCTATATTTTCATAATGAAAGAGCTTTTATTCTGAGAGTAGCTTTGTTACTTTTCTTCACTATGGACTCTTTACTCTCCCTGATGCTATGTTTTTTCTAATAAGACTATCTGCTCTCTTGTGACTTCTGGTTCAATACATCAGCTCTTATTTTGTAATGACTGTATAGTTTCTTAACATTCTTTATTCTTATTAAAAGCAGTATTTGGAAAAAAAAATCTCTATTTTAGATATGTTCCCATTCTGTCTACTTAATTTTTCTCTCAGTGTTTGGGTATCTGTATATTTTTTAAAAAAATCCTTTGATTGTGCAAATTGTGCTCTTTGCTTTGCTAAAATAGGACTTGAAAGGAACTCTTAAGTAGAATCATGATATGCCTGTTTAATCAAAAAAAAAAAAAAAAAGTGTACAATGTAGGGTTGTTACCATTGATACCTGTGGATCGATTAGCCATAATTAAGTTATAGTCCATATATTTAGTTTACTCCAAATTAGCAAAAAGCAGAACTGAGCTTTTAGGAATATTCCTTTTGAAGATTTCTCAGTCTGGAACATTTACCTTCTCAAGCCTGATTTCTTTTTTAATTGTTTTTATAGTGTAATTTCTCTAAGTCCCATCTTCAGATGTCAGGAATTCTGATGTAATCATCTTCCTTGAAAGTGATATGGTATTTTGTGAACACTTCAGCAGTTACCCAGTAGCTCACAGGAATGACTGATGAAAATCTCTAGTTGCTGGCTGGAGGGTTGCAAAAGAGATATTCTGGAATAGATGGCAGCTATTCAGTGTGCTTTATTAAAGGTAATGCTAAGTAAAATCATTTTATCTTACTAGCCTACTTGCTTAGGTGCACCCTTCCCCCCCCGACCCCCCGTCTGGTTTTTAGTGTATGCTCTAAAAAAGTCTATGAAACAGGAGGAGGAAAAAAATAATTTCACAACATTTTATATTCTAATAAAGTCAGAGAGTAAGAAAACTCTTCCCAGCATCACCTGTCATTGCTGGAGGATTTATCTTTCATCAAGTGCTTATCAGTGAGAATAGCTATCACAATAGCTATCCCAATGATAATAAAGGAATTATTTTCCAAAACAGTGGGAATGCACAGTCTTCCATACTCAGACCTCTTCCAACTGGAAAAGAATTCCAGCCAATTGCATTTCAACCTATTTTTATCTCATTGATATATTTCAAAGTTGATATATCTTGAAAGTTCAGATGATGCACACTGTCTTGATGTTTAGTCTTGGGCAATCTCAGTTTATCACTGAGTCTTTTAATCATTGTTTGGATTACCATTTGAATATCTCAAACTCTTAGATATGCCTCTGTGATGACCTTAGCATAATTTTAACTGAAATACTTTATTCTTAACACTTTATTCTAACACTTCCAACCAAAAATTACATTTACACAGACTACTTGAAATATACTTGCTGTTATCCTAAAACTAATGGATTAATTTCCCAGTCTGTTATACATCATGTTATTAAATGATAATGGGAAATATTCTTCTTTGACATGGTGATAATCCATTTATTCTCAAATCTTCAAACAAGGCATGAGGAGCAGTTTAAAAATCTGTTGAAGTTATTTGTAATGGCTTCATTTCCAAGGAGGAAGCTACTTAGGTGAGCTACAAAACCCATGTGAAGTTTACCCATAAAATTTTAGCACCATGGGATTTTTCTCTTGTTAATTATTGTAAGGGCATGGCTCAATATATTGAACAGAGAACAAGTATATCCCTCATACCACTTCCAGGTATAGAAAGCATGTATTTTATAAATCAGTTTAAGAGATGTGCTATCCAGAACTGGTATTATTGCAGTAATGTTTGGAAACATTTCAGTCCCCTCTGTTTCAGTGGTCCCACAATGTAAAGAGGAATAACTTGGTAATGAAACATTTGGAAATAGATATTATGCTTGCCTATGTATGGCAGTTACTCTGATGTTATTGGATTGATGACTATTTCTTATTCAGTACCAGTGCCACATGTGGCACCTCATTAAACTTTGGTTGTCCCTGACAAAAAGATTTGCCTTGCTCTTTAAAAAGAAAGTGGACATCAAACACCTTAAGGCTTTATTTTGCTATTGTAATCCATACCCAATTCTGCACTGAAAGTATTTAGAATATCAGACCTCACTGTTGCCTTTCAGTCTGTGTAATATGATACTATATCATAGCAAAATCAGACTGCCTTTGCAGGACTCAAGTGGTTCCAGCGAAGGGGTCTCTGCTCTCTCCTTGACGCAATTGCCTCTGCATAGGCAGAGAGGTAGCCACCCTCGGAACAAGCTTCCTGGCTGAAGATTCCTGGGTTTGAATGGTTTTATTTTAAGCAAAATATTGTTCTTTCCTTTCTCATTAAAAGTAAATCATTATCTACTCTATTTTTTTGACAGAAAGATCTAAATTATATTCCTTACAATTTCCCAAAACTGGGTAAAAATCCTTGTACTTTATTGACGATAGCTTAAAAACTTCCATGTGAAATAGCCTCTATTTTTAGGTAGAATATTCATGTAACTGTACACTTCTGGCTTTAGGATACAGTAGAGGTCATGTGTGTTCCTCACAGTGTTTTTGTCCTGCATAAAATATACATAAGTTTCTTGTGGTTGACTGATTGTTGATTGCTTGTTCATTCAGCAGCTGTATAGCATGACAAATTTCATGGGTTCTACTAGCTTTCTACAGCCTTTTGATTTTTGGAGGAGCTAAGAAATCTTTTTTTTTTTAATGTGATGCATGCTCGAATGCAGGGCAGACAAGAATATTAATATTTTTAACTTAATATATTATTTATTACACTAATAAGTTTAAAATATTAGATGTGCACTGGTATTTAATTAGCCCCTGCTAAGTAACTTTTTAGGTTTTTAATTGCTGGGATAAAGAAGAAATAAAAGCAGAAGTTACTAGAGTAAATCCTATAGATGGTTTTCAGGACCAGAAAGGAAGTGTGTAGGGGTCTTTCTGACTCTGTTTTTGAATGTAGTATATTTATCTGTTTATTAAATACTGAACTACTGGCACATCTACTGAAAAATATTTGCAGTAGTCTGAACCAGGCAGACTGCAGATGGCTGGATTGTGGGAGTGTTAAGTATTTTGGATGTGAATTATAGATAGTATTATTACTTAAAAGTTTTTGGAGAAAAGCCATCAGACAGTGCAATGTGATATATAGAATGACATTTACTTACTATAATACTACTTAATGATGCAGAGATAAGTACAGAACACCATGTAAAGAAATTGCTACTGGGAATGTAGCAGAATGCTCTAGATTTAATAGAGTTTAATAGCAGTAGCGTTTTACTCACTATTTTATATTTTTTATATATCTGGGATTTATTCCAAATGATCTCAGACTTCCAAATTCTGTTCTCGCTGTCCAAATTGGTCAATTGGAACAATTTTTATCTGTGTATTTATTTAAGCCTGTTATTTTTTCATCAGTTAATGAAATAAAACATCAGGACATCAGTAAGTATATTAGTTGTGATGAGGGTCTGATGAGGGAGAGAATTAGAAAATGTCTGGTTTTCATGCTCAGGATATAATGTTATATGCCAGTGGAGGAATAAGGTGAAATTTTTCTTGTGTTGGATATGGTGCCTCCCCACCCCCAAGAATTTCTCTTCTGTGGAATATGCCACTTATAAGCTTTTCAGCAAAGTGTGTGAAACAACAAGCTATACTGCAAATTAAACAAGGTTCTCTTAAAAATACAGTAAGGACTCTGCAAATGAGTCTGTGTTACAGAGTGTGGTGTGCTGCCTATTGTACTTATTTGAGCATAACATGCCACCACTTGACAGGGTGCCCTGTTTTTGCTCTGCAATGTGCCATACATCTCTTCCTCTTTGCTGAGTCTAATTGTGTGCAACCTTGATGCAACTTCACCTTGATGTCTGCCAAAATGCTGCTTCAGGTCACTGTACAGCTATTCCCTTTTTCCTCATCTAAGGATACCCCTCCTTTGCTGCCTGCAGTATCTCTATTCTGCTGTCTGCACACTGTTAATCTTCTCTTGCTCTTCCAAGATCTGCTTTCCAATATGTTTCTACGAAGGTGTTACACTGTTGAGAAAGCAAAGCTTTTCAAACTATTACTCCTGCACACCTTTTGCGTCCCTCCTTTTTTTAAAAAAAAAAAAAAAAAAAAAAAAAAAAAAAAAAAAAAAAAAAAACCACCTGCAGAGTTCTCCAGTGGTGTGCCGAGGATGGTGTATTCAAGCTAGCAGTTATACTTTACAGTTTTGAGTTCACAGTTATGCTACTTCTCCTGTTCCTACCCGCAAACAGGATCACTTGGTTTTCTTTGATAATACTTAGTAATTGTTTTGTTGTCTCCATGTGCTGCAAAACCGTCAGAGAAAACAGCACAATATGCAGTCCTAAAGCAGCCTGCAGCTGAGACCATCAATCCAGCCACATTCCAATCTTTCTCTCTCTCTCTTAGGAAAAGCTTAAGAAATAAAGGGTAAGCTAGAGAAACTGTCTTGGGAGTGGCAAGCGTGGTGCTGTCAATCTCTCCACATGTATAATTATAGGTATTTTCCAGCTGTATGTCCTGGGAGAGACTCCTTGGAAAGATGATGATCAGAAATAAGTAGCTCTGTTACTATGTGAATTATTGTGGTGGCAACAAAGCCCACTCCTTGTCGTGTTCTCTGAGAACAATGTTGAATTACAAAGAGACTCCAAGGGACTGAGGTCTTTATTGAAAAGCGAAGCACAAATTAAGCTAGGTTAAATGAGAAATAAATGGAGAAGGCTTTCTTGCAAGACCTGGTGAGAACTCCTCCAGTTTCCAAATATGGCACTTCTACTTTTATAGCACATCTTACTAACAAAGTTATTTTGCACTTTATTTTTATACACTAACGTTTTAAGAAGCTGGTCCTTTGGTAGGATGGGAGGTATAACTTGTAAAGTACTGGCTGTGTGAGGACAATTTGTGCCTCCCATTCTGAGGCTTGCAGTAGCATGAGGCTTTGACTGAAACTTTTCTATACTGCCTAGACAGCTTTCCTTTTTAATACCGGAGATTGTTGAGCAATTTTCATCAGTTATTTTTTGCTCTGTTATGCACTTCCATTCCAACTTCATGTGCACACAGCACCTTTGGGCAGTTGGGGAAGAACATAAGGTGGCTAGTTTGTGTTAAGCAGCAGGACAGCTACCACTGGCTTCTGGTCTACTACAACATCCATGTCTCTGATAAGCAGAATAAAGTGTAGTTGTGCTTTTGACACTGTCCTGTGATACAGGAAAGTGGCTTGTGCTCTTCCTTGGAGGAACAGTGGAGGAGAATATGAGGTAGGATCCATGTTACCTGTTTTCTGTTGACTAGGAAGCTTATTATACATCAGCCTGAAATAATATTTGTCAGTATGTGTTAACTGAAGGAGCTATGAACCTTTTTGAAAAAGCTTACATACTATCTTGAGTCAATATTGTTATATTTCATTTGGCAGTGAATTAAAAAAATTGTTACAAACTGTCTGATTTCCATAAAGATATATTTTATGATTCACGGAAGTGTGGCTTTGATTTGTAATGAGATACAAAAAAATAAGCTGAACTGTGATAATTTATTGTTGTTTATTTTTGTTTGCTCATTTGACTGTGTGAGAATGTGTGCATGAGGGTTTTTTGTTTTTCTTTTTTCTTTACATTGATATAGCGTTTTGCAGACCTTATATTTTACTGATCTCTGGTAGTCAGTGGACCACAGTTTGCAGCTTATTGGCCTAGAACGTACAAATTCTGTCAAACATACTCTTCATGGAGGTAACCCTCCATAAGGAATGACAGATTGAAGTGATTTGTACCAGGAATTTCATCCATTGCAGTCAGCTATTTACTGCTTGTATTGAAAAAATCCTAGTAATTTTTAAACCTACATGTATCTACAAATAATCTGATCCCAGCTGTCTGAACAAGATTCCTCTCTAAATATAGGTAACACATACATACATATATATATATATATATATATCTCAAAAACAGGATTTTGGCCATATTATGAAATTGTTAAAAATTCAGAAATTGCTCAATACAAACATTTCAGACTTAGCAGCTATATTAAACATTTTTTATTACTGATTTGCTCTGCAAAGGAGCGAATGATAACACATGAATTCAGGTTTTCCTTTGGTATCATTCTTGTTCTACAAAGAATATCTCAAATTGCAGTTTCCAAAGCTTTGTTAGGGAGAAATACAGCTGTAAGTTGAAATTTCAATAACTGCTGCTGGAAGAGCACTGCGTGACTTACAAGTATTTTAACAACACTTGTTTTTAAAAGTTGTGGAAGTAGAAGCTCATGCTGGGGTATAAATCCTGCGCTTTTGCTTTTCCTTTTGTAGTGGAATTTGCTAGTTTTGCTAGACAAGGAAAGTGCAAGTGAGAGGTAAAGCAGGCTGGTCCGTGAGGATCATGCAGGAATTCTGGATGGAGGCCACCAGAATGGCTCCATCTAGCTCGCTGGAAAGGAAAGATAGAGCAGCTAGTGCTGTGCTAGAGTATGGGGATCAGAATTACCGAGATTGTTATGCTCTTACAGTGATGATAAAGCCTGTTGAGAATACAGTCATTAAGATGAACGAGGGCCACTATTATAAAGGGCTTGTCTAGAAAGGAACAGCTAGGGAAATCTCACATACGAGACCTAGTGTCGATAATGGCTCTGACCTCTTTAGAGAGGGATAAGCACAGTGAGAGAAATGCCTGAAGGCTATATACAAACTTTATTATTACAGCTGTATATGATAAATCAATATTCTCATTCTGCAGGCAGAACAGAGCAAAAGGACTCTTGAGTTTGTCTAGAGTTCATTTAGATCTGCGGGGCTCTCTGCAGAACAGCTATGAGAACAGTAGAGTAGACCTCATCATATATAATCAATCAATAAACATTTGCTGAGAAAAAACTATTTTTATTTCTGTACCAAAATACATTTTTGTATGTATATAGTTGACATACAACATGACCAAATATTTTTAACTCCTGCTGCAAGTTATAGGAGCACTACCAACTGAAGAATTTTCACTAGCTAGAAAAAGATGAATTGCAGGTAACTTATAAATTCTTGCAAAATGCGGTTTTGTTGACATCATCTCAAGTGCTGCTATAAGCTAGCAAATTTTTAAAAATACAGCCTACAGCCTTCTACAACTGGAGGATATGTGACTGTAGAAATGCAATAAACAATATCATCTCAAATGTGTGTGTTATTGACAGAGCAATGTGCAGCCAGATTAGACCCTCGAATATCTCCAGTGGGTATACTTGCAAAAATTACGATGCTTTGTTTCTTTACAATAGACTAACCTTACCCTTATGCTTGTATCCTAATAGGTCAGCAGTTTAAACAGGAAAAAAGAAGTTTCTCCTGTGTTTACTGAAGAGATCTGTATTTCATTTTATCATTCCACCTTGTAATCCATGAGAGACAGGACATGTGCTTAGACAAATATTACATATTCTAATCCTGGTTTTCCTGCATAAACCAAGTGTGGTTTTTTTTTGTTTGTTTGTTTGTTTTTTTACCTAGATGGTGTCAGACAATGAATTCTATATTCTGACAGTGAGCCCTTTTTCTTGTTCCAAGTGATGAAAGGAAAATTAAAGCTTGATTCCTTTAGTATTTAGAGATTCCAGACAATACATTCTTTACTGTGCCAGCTACGTAATAAATGAATTTTTGTATCACCTGCTCCATATCTCAGTACAAATACATGAACAACTGTATTTGTAATGGTGAGAGGACATTTTTATTTCCTTATTCTCTATACTTCCTGCAATGAAACCTAAAGAGGCAATACTACAACACAGAAACGTGTAGATGTATGCAGAGGGATTATGTGGCTGGTTTTGCATTATCAGAGTGCTGTAAGCAGAATGATAATGAAATAGACAGAAATTTAGGCTTGTGTTCTCTTTTATTAATTTTTGGTTCATACGTTTTCCAGTCACTTATACTGCAGTGATTTAATCATCTTTACTGGCTTCCTCCCAAAACAAAAACCAATCCTTCCCTGACGCTCCCCCCCCCCCCCCCCCGCCCCAAGCAAAACCAACCCTCAAAACCTCATGCCATAAAATTTTAAAGGACATAAAGTACTTCATTTTGCATCTTTTTTTAAGTAGCTTTGAATTTACCTCAGTATGACTGATATGTGTAAAAGATATATGAATTCTCTGAAATGTAAAACAAAAGGAACTTATTTAATGTATGGATTGGTGCTATTTGGCCTCTCTTCCTTCCACCCCGTGCTGCAGTAACTCCAAAATCTCCGATGTGTCTTGTGATGGTGCCACTGGGGATAAGACAGGATGCACTGAGGCTTTTTTGGAGCCATGCGTGTACTTTCTGATGGGCTCCCGGCTGGCTGGCCGGGTGCTCCTGAGAGCACAGAACAGGTGTGTCTTTCCTACATTTCCTCAGGAAGGATGCTGATCTGGAGTTCTCTGCAATGTACAGCTACCAGTTTTTCAAAAACTTGTGGGATTGTGATTATCTGCTGACCTTCAAATTTGATCAATCTCCTGGAGGATCAGAAGTTACTGAGTAACTTAACATTGATAGCACAATCCTATATATTTCCCTTATTCAGGAATCTGGGCTCAGCGCTAAGCTTAGCACTACCTTCTTATCACTGTTGTACATATGAATTAACAGTTAACAAAGGGTTACTGTTCTACACACACCTTCACCAGGGTTCCAGCCAGAAACTAATAGCACTTAAGGTCTGAATTAGTCCCAGTAGTAGAATAACCTTGAAATGCTTGCATGTAGTAACTGCTTTCCATTCTTTTTTGTCTGTTTTCTACTGCGTAGAGTTCAGTATAGGTATTCACATTCATCTTGCATTTAAACATATTTGGAAGAATTAATTGCTATTGGGGAATTTTTATTCTTGAATAGAAATAATTTTGTTAAAGATTTTGTACCTGCAAATACTTTCTTTGCAAATGTTTGCTAGGTATTGCAAAGGCATAGATATGCATGCAGCTGATCAGAACTAATGATGAAAGTTGTTTGCTTTACCAAATGCTGGGAAAAAGACATTAATAGCTTTTTTGTATTTCTACATATAAAATATGAATATTTTTTATTAATTTAAGGTAAACATGAATTATGAACATTAACAAACAATATTTTTGTCTGTTTTATTTTTAGATAAATTATAAATATTGACACAGTATACTAACTGTTAATTCACAGTCTTTTTTTAATCAGTTTTGCATATACAGTACAGTGAGTTTTGTTCTGCCTTAGAGACCTAGATGAAACTCCTAGCTGATTGTTTAAAAGATCATTAATAATAAGAAAATTTCTCTGTGAAAATTTCCCTGCAAGTATCTGTGAGTTTCCTAGACAGTATAATAACTAATAAATCCCTGGGAACGTTAATATTGAAAATATACATCAGAACCTTGTTCAGATTTTTTTCTATAGATGTTTGTTTTGTTTTTGCTTTATTTTTTTTTAATCCTAACTTTGTATTCTGCAAATGGACTGTAGCATTTGAGACTTGCAGGTAACTCTGTATGAGAGGTCATGATAGTGCTAACCATTAAAATTTGAACATGAACAGCTCGGTTTACACAGTGAAAGCCTAGGAGAAATGACATGTGCACTCTCAGGGGCTGACTGCAGCAACATGATGTCACGGTGCTTTGCTGAGAAAGGAGCAGCACTGGTCCTAATTCCAGAGAGATCCCTTCAGACTGAGCTCTCTTCTTGAGTAATGGTAATGAGAGTTAGCTGAGAGGAAATCGGATACTATGCCCCAAGGAGGGGAAAAGGGAGTTTGTGTGATACTAACATTCCTGGGAATTTTACTGACAAGATCAATCTCTTATTTGGAAGTTTTCCTATTGCTGTTATTAGAGTCCACAACTGTTATCACATCTGGCTTAACAGGCCCATTCTGAGTGATCAGCAGTTTGATGGTAACACATGACTTTTTCTATGTTTTCCTTTGTTTTTATGCTACATTATACCATTGGATCTTTTATGTGTTAGATTTGAAAGTCCGCTAACTTTCGTGTGCTAGTTTGTAGCAGATGACCGCAGACATGGGAAGGAACTGGCATACACCTGAAACCATTGCATTTGGGGTCTTTCAGCTAACAGCGAATGGGAAGGAACAAAAAGCACTTTTAACCCTCCTTCGTACCACCACCTGATGCCAATTATAAAATTTTATGTCCCTTCTGTTGCTGGGAATCCCAAGTTGATGCAGCGCTGGACAGACCACTAGTCTGTGGTATGCTGTGCAGATCTCTGGTGAGGTTCACTGGTATCATGGTTATTAGAGTTTATTTAGGATTTTCTAAGAAATAGTGTGGTGGAGAACAATGTTTTTCTATGAAAACATGTTACTTTACTTCAAGATAAAGACATGACCATACCAGTGGCATCACTGCTGATGCCAAGTGACTGCTGCCTCCAGGTTCTTCTGATTTAGTTTGCTGATGAAGTTCATCCTGCATTAAGCAGTATGTGTAGCCCAACACAGTGCTGAAGGTCAAGCGGTAGGTCTAGTACTGCACGGCACAGTATGTGCCAGCATCTACTCGGGTCAGCTTGTTATGTGGATCACTAACTTCTTGATGTACAGTTGTCTCCTTGGCAGGCCCACTGCAGTCATATGATGCTGTGGTAAATTGTTCTGCTCTTTGTGCATGGTCCCATGCATTCTGCTAGTGCTGCCTGTGCATTATGGCTGTAACCACCTTGTGAATAAATGTAGTACCTGGATCAAAGAGAGAAATGCTTAGGGTGAGTATGGCTTTCCCTCTAAACTAGAAGCAGTTATCCTGGAAGAGTATGAAGGCACAATTTAATAATGATCAAAATGATATATTTTCCCCCACAGCTTGATCTAAAGAAAGATAATTAAAACAGGTAACTGTAAGATACGCATGCGGTAGGAGCAAGCAATGCGGTTGCTGAGTCTTGTGCCAAATTCTTTATTTTAGCTACTTTTTGAGGAGGGAATGAAATTGGTAATGAACTGGATTTACAACATTGACTGCTGATTTCATATCACAACTTAAGAAGACATTTGATAGGAAAAAATGTTAGTGCTTACAGTTCATAGTTGACATTAGCTAGTGCTCTGGCATTATTTGGTGATTTCTGAACCAACATAATTCATGATGTAAAGTCAGTCTGACAGTCACTGTACGGGCTTGGACTGCATCTCCCTTCTAGGAGTTTAGGTGGCTGAGTTAATATTCATCTGGCTGAGTCCAGGGTCAGCACCTTTGCTGATAAGAGCTATTGTGAAGAAACCTAGACACAAAGGTCTGCCCCTCCTTGCTGCCTTCAGCTGCTTTGAAGCTGAGGGCTTTACCACTGCCTCTGCCCTGCACCTATGCAGCACCTGGGTCTGTGCCCTGTTTCCTACCACCACGAGCCTGATGCTGACTGCAGCTTGACATCGGGCCTGCCTCGGCACTGCAGCCTTGCTGGCCATCACAGGGCTGTGTCTGGCCCTGATTCTGAGCTGGCCTTTGCAGCTCTGCATCCCAGCTCCTTGCTGGGAAGTTGCAGCTGGTGCCTGCCCTGTTACTACGCTCTGCTACTGGCTCACCTTGCCATGTGCAGCAGCTGGCCCTTGCTGCTGTGCTTCTCAGCATTTTTTTTTTCCCTCTCATTCCTTAACTCCTCTGGAGACCCAGCGGCAGTCTGGGCTGTGAGCTGGAAGGTCACAGCTTGTTAATTATGGTGATTAACAGATTTCTTCTGACTCAGTTCAGGAAGTCTAATGTAAATATTCAGTTCAGTAGGCTTCAAAAATTAAACTTTAATTGTATCAATTACTGTTGTGGCCATGTCCAGCTAATGTATGAGCAACATGGAAGGGGCAATTCTCAGAGTCAAAGGCTTTTGAAGAGAGGGGAAAAGTCAACTTATTGAATATGCTTTTGCATTATCTGTAATTACAGCTATCACTTAGGGTCATTCTATCAGCTTATACAAATGAAAAGGAACCTTCAGGTTCATACACAACTATCATGAGCAAAATATCAATCATGCAATCAAACAGTTATTTTTGAAGAGTAGTGAGTTGTTTGTTATTGTTTTACTTGTTTGAAGAGACGGAAATTGAAGTAGACTAAATTTTTTTTCCAGACCAGAATTTTTAGACAGCAATGTCATTCTCTAATACAAAATCTGACTCTTATCAATAAAAAAATAGATTTGCAAAGGAGAAGACACTAAAAATGGAGCTTAATGTTCTAGAAGAATTCAGACTTTCCATGTGGATTTTAGGAGTAACAGAAAATATATCATGAAGTTATGCAAAAATTTGCAGTTTACACTATTCTTAGCTTGTGACTGTTCAAGCATCATTGATGCTTACAGTAAGCAAATGATTCCTGATGATGATTCACCAGTTAGAAGGGTGGAAATTACACAAAAGCAGCACATCTCTGTAGTGAATCCAGTTTCCTTGGGGAGAACGGGGGTGAGGGGACATGTAAAATGCTGTTGGAATTGAACCTGAATGAGATTTTTACCTTGAATACTGTCTACATAAATCTGTAAAATTTGTATGTGGATCACCTCTTCCCATGGTTGCAGAAAAGAACTTTTCATAGGAAAAATCTTTTAAGATCCAGCGCTGGTGGATTGTAATATAAGCTTGCTGTCATTTGAATGAGCAGGAGAAGAATGCAAGAGATGAGCATAAAGCCAACCTAAAGCCTCACAGCACATTAAAACCTAAAGTCTAGGAAGACCTTAGATTTTGATCAAAAGGGGATTTCTCCTTGGCAATTTATATTAGCACGTGCGGCCTCAGGTAACATAACCATGATTTTAACTGCTCCTATTTTAGTTAATAGGCAGGAGGGGAAAAATCTTAAAACCAAAACTAAAAAACTGTTTTTTTCTTGTCTCCTTCTAATCTAAGTGTATGTCAGGTGTGAGTTTAGTACTTGACATAAACACAAATCAAAAGAGGGTCTGAAAAGCAGACTATTTCTTCTGTCTCATTAGAAGATTGATAGATGTTTCTGCTTTTAACTGTATGCAACTAGAATTCTTTTCTCCACTAAGTTTTTAATTTTTAACTGATTTCTTCCTACAGTGAAAAAGTTAACATTGAATTTCATGTTGACTATAAATCAGGACCATTCTCGTCAGCTCCAAGAGTTAATTTCAGAGTATTATGCCAGTAGGCTCTGTAGTAATGCAAAGCTGGGTCTTGTGAAAAATCATTATTTTGATTCTTTGTGAGGGATAGTGAAGGCCATGTATAAATCATACAAAAAGTATAAAGCTGTAGTTTCAAATATGTTCTCTGTTTCTCATCTAGGATTGAAGGGTTCATGAAAAAATAGAAAAGTATTTGGAGATGTACTTAAAACCTATACACAAGAAAGAGTGCAATGTGCTAGCAGAAGGCTACGCAGTGCTGATGTTGCATCACCCTGAGGTTAGAAAGTATGCTGAACTGGCTCATTATAGCAGGATGATAGACTTCCAAAAAACTAGAAAGCTATAATAATGGATGAGGTTTTTTAAAGGAGAATTTGAGTAAATTGGCCCCCTGTGGGCAAATCTAGTTTAATTTTGGTTTTATGTTTTGTAACTGAAAAATAATAATTGTACAAATTTGGAACTATTGCAAAGTAATAGTTAACCATTGTAGAAGAAATGTAGAGGAATTACTAATAAGATTTTTTTACAGATGTATGAGATCTGGATACGGGTATTCCTAGAGATTTCACAGATTTTGTTTCCAGAACAAATTTTTTTTTGTGAAATGAAGGGCTTGTTGTTGTTGTATGAATGCCATTTCCTCTGAAAAAGGAGGAGTATGTCTACCCAGAAATTGCTGGAATCAACTGTGTAGAACCAATTGTGTGGATCAACTGCCAGAAACTTAAAACAAACAATTTGTTCAGAGTTGATAGAGATCTTTCTGACTTGTTGACCGGATGGCATGCATGATACTCTAAATACAATAGGAATAATTCCAGCGCAGGAATTTTCCTCTTCCCTTCTTCCCTCTTCCTTTCATTTTATGGGCACTTGCTGTAATAGAGGATAGTGATGTCTACAGATCAGTTGTCAAAACTTAAGGATGCCGCAGGTTTATGTATTGACAGGTTCTTAGTTGCATAACAGGTGAATATGAACAGGATGCACCAAAAACAGGCTGCAAAAGCAGTACAAGTGCAGCAAGTTGTAATATAAAATGAAGGCACGCTGAAAGGTACTTAATTTCTCCTGCAGTCTTTATTATACCTTCATTTACCATAAAGGGTATCAGATACTTTATGGACAGATTAACAAGAACAAAGAATTATTGATTACAGATTGAAATAAAGGGAAAGTATTCTGTATCATAGAATACAACGTCACTGAAGAAATAACACTGCTAAAGAATTTCAAGCTAACATTCTGTGATCCACGCTTACTACTTGAGGGTTGCACGTAAAGAGAAGGAAAGGTCACATTTGTCTAAGAGCTCCTAATTGGTTAGCCAAGCGTCAAATTCTGTTGTCTTATTTGGAAGAAAATGTTGACAGGACTGCCTGTTCTCACTCAGATGAATTACAAGAGCACCTGAGAGACAGGCTTGCAAGTGTATCTGATACTGCGTCTCTTAAAAACCTGTGCGAAGGTGATTTTTAAAAGTATGCTTACTGGGTGATTTTAAGAACTGAAAAATTGTATTTACCTTGCCAGCTACTAGATTCAGCGAAAGATTGCAAAGAGCTGTACAATGTGACCAGAGCAAAAATGCTTGTGCCTGGTAACTCAATAGTTTAGCGCATGGTGTTTGGCTTCAGCCCGAACATCACCAGCAGCCTCCATCTAACGCAGGAAGTATTACCCTCCTGGAGGTTTTGTCTGCTTCCTGACTTATACAGCTCTTAGGCCCATAAAATTCAGTATCTTTTTTATTTCTCAGAGGTAGTAAATATTAATGACCTGAAAAACCTCAAAACATATACCTTCCTGTGTACATTCCTGAAACTGGGATAATCTAGGCTATTCTTGCTAGCAATTTCAAAACAAGTCTTACGTATACATAAAAATGCCTATGCATGTTAGAAGGGTGTGAATTAACACTTTTAAGTTTATACATTTATATGAAGCAACTCTAGAAAAAATTCTTGTATGAAGCTGCTATTTATAGAAAAAAATCTATTTCCAATATATCTTCATGCCTTCTAAGAGATATATCTGAATAACTCCATATGTTAAGTGGGGATGTTGAGTCTGTTTCTTACAGCTGACCTGTGACTGAGATCTTTTAAAATTTAAAATGACTTTATCTTTTATTTATTTCTTAGTGCAAAGTCAGCAATTTAATGGGATTCAGGATCAAGGAATTTTGAGATTTGTGAAATATCCATAGAGTCATTGAGAATTTTAGGTACTTAGTGCATTTAAAACAGGCCCCTCTTAACTAATTTTTGATAGGTTCTCTCAAGATTTTATAACATTTCTTTTGTCCATGATGAGCTGAATCTGTAAAAGTTAATTTATAACTCATAAAAAAATAGTTTTGTAAATGGTTGAGGTTTAGTACGCTGAGAATCTGAGAACAGACTGGCACATTGGGGAACTAGAGAGTAGTCTGAAAGTTAATGGGCTGCTTCTCGCAGCAGTGAAGAAGGGAGAATTAGTGTTCTGCTGGTTCTACAAATGACTTTTCCAGCATCCTGGTTGTATAAGTGGTTAGATAGGAAGAGTGCAAGGGTTAAATAGCTGGAAAAAAGTCAGATTGCTGTTTTGTGGGAATGTAAATTAAAGGAGAATGTTTTCATCTACAGTGTGTTTAATTTTAGTTTAATAAAGATAAAGCAGTCTTCAATTTTAAGGAATTGAAGTTGATCTCATATTTCAACGAATCATTCACATTCCCACTGTTGAAAACATTTGCAAGTCAGTACAAAACTGTGTCCCAATTGGAGAAGAGGGGATAGAATAGGGGCTGGCTTTTAAAAATCTGTAATTTATATATCTAGATGTATACCTAGACATGTCTTTACAATGGTAAGTGAAAAGCAGAAATTACGGTATTGAATTTTATATATTAAAAATCATTGCTAACAACCTTCCTTCCTCTCCCCCCCCCCCCCAAAAAAAATACACACACAAACTAAATCCAATAGTGTTAGAGTTAAGAAGTTGATCAGAAGTCCGTTGAGGGAGCAGAGGCACCGTTTCTTCTTTTGAGGTAGTTGATATACAGTGTCAAATTATCTTGATTTAAAACTCTTGGGGGACCTTCAGGTGAACCAGGAAAGCTGTTTTGAAAGCATTCACTCACTACACCTTCATTGCTTAAGGAAAAAAATATTTTCTCAGCATATGTAAAATCATTTTGCTTCATCATTTAATTTACTTTGCAGTGGATGTAAGTAAATATTAATCATTAGTCTGCAACCACTCCATTACATGCTAAATACCTACACTTAGTGGCTTCTTCTAAGCTGCCAATAAGAATACTGATTATTCATAGATATGTAGGGTCTTTTATACATAAACAGTGAAATCAAAAGCAAAACAAATAAGACACACAGAAAGAAAGAAAAATGTCTTTTTCCCTTAAGATGCTTTTTTCAAGATATTATATCAAAACATTATATTACATATAATGCAGAAAGAAGAAAAGAGTGCTACTGGATCTGAGTCAAAGTTTGTTGAGACCAGTAGGAATCTTTCCTTTGGCTTCAGCTGCCATTAGATGCAACTTAACTGAGTTAATATTTTAAGTGTTAGTTTTCTTGCAAGAGTAGGCTAAACCTTAATGTTTATTAAACTTCTACTAACAGCTACAATTTAGTTTGGAGTAATTTAAGGAGATTTAACAATATATGTATTTTTTAATTTAGTGAAATATATAGTTCTTTGAAGTTTAAAAATGTTTTCCACCTCTATAAATACAATCCTCTGATTAGCAATAGGAAGGGAATTGTAAGAGAACATAAACAAAAAATCTAAACATTAAACATAAAGACAAAATTACCAGATAGAAACCCATGTGACACACGAAAATGCGTATAACATCTCTATCTCTTCAACTTAACATACTGTGTAAGAAACCAGCACTGATATTTGTTTTCCTCTTGACTTAAGAGAACAAAGAGTAAATTGATACAGAATTTACATTCTATTATGAACTATGAAGCTGAGACAAAATTTTACCTTTTCTGAGGGTGAAGAACCTTTTAAAACAACATTAGGAAATCTAGAACTGCAAAAGAGGTGAATAAGGGCTTTTTGGCTCATTAACTTTGAAAGTGTTTTTCTATCCCAACTATGGAGATTTTGATGGATGGATTTTTGTGTAGATACAGTTACTACAAATGTACTTGTCATTTGTATGGAGAGTTTGATTTAAAAAAAGTTATCATAGAAGTTATTACTTACAAACTATTCTAAATTTGTGGAATAGAAGATTTCAGATTGGCATAACCAACATCTTAAAAGCAAAAACTATTGAAACATGCTGCTAAAACACTACCCTAAAGAACAATCACTTCAGGAGTCTTTCACAGTGATTTTGATCGCTCAGTGATCACTGATTTTTTCACCTTATTAATTAATCTCTTATCTCAAGGATTCCTGCTGAAAGGACTCTTGAATAAGGTTAGTTTGGATATTAGAATCAGTTAACCGGGAAAGAGAACATGGTACCTACCTTCTTTTTCTCTCAAAAGTGCTAGATGTCATCTTTTTGATTATATAGCAGCGTGTGATTTCCTAGGATGACTACCTGCACAAAACAAATCTGTTGCTATTGAAAAGTACCTGATTTTGGTCTAGCTTTTCATTCATTGGCATCGATAAGAAGTTGTTACTTCTCATTTACATCAATTTCACCTTTGATTTGTTGAGTATATGCTTCCTAGTTGAAGGCTCGGCTGCATTATAATATGTATATCTAACTGTGCTATTCTACTGGTAGTTTGGGATTATTTTAAATTTGGATATCTCAGTGATTGCTGTCAAACATAATTTATCAGAGTGACATCCTTTGCACAATGGGTAATTTCTGTGAAAATATATTAGCTGAAGAGAGTGCAATTATCTGCAAGTCATTTTGCATAAAAGATAAAAGGAAAGCATCTCTGACATGCTTGACGGAGGTTAGCAAGCCTTTCAAATCTAATCAAATGCTGTGGATATTTTCATTCTTGACAAAACTTGCTGTTCTTCTAATCAAAGGGGAAACAAATGTTTAAATGCAGCAATTTGATTAAATTGGCTGCTGGTAAAATGTGTATTTCATCTTTGTGCCTTTGGAACCTCGCATTGTGTATGCCCGGTAGAAGAATATACATATTTTTAACCCATGAGCCAACTGGCACAGAGTGAAAAGATCCAAGGTATCTCAGGGGGTTGTGACTGAGTTAAGGCCATTCCAAGTTGGAGAGAATGGTAAAGTCAGATTAGTAGTGGCTACAGTTCAGTAGCTTTAGACTAGTCTTTATTTATCCATCTCAATGCTTCTATTTAATGTAGCAATACACAGAAAGGATGGTCTAAGAATAGCTTGTTTTCTGACTTTCGGAAGATGCAGGTCACTTCTCTGTTCTGCCATGAGTTCTGCCTGCAATCTATAGGAAGGCATATAAGGTGTATAACCACCATTTCCATGCCAGATGCGCTGAACAGCACTGTCACGTTTTGGATCCCTTTTGTAGGGGTACGTTTGTTATTGTCAGGTGCTCAAGCACTGAAGCGCAGGAGGTTGTATAAATGACTAAAATACCTAAGACCAGATTGTCCAGAGTAAAGGGCAGAAATAAACTGGATAATTGGCAGTTTCGATCCCAATTCATCTCTAGTGTACCCGTTAGTTTACAGAAGATGTATATCCCTTCAGCTTATTTTGTGGAACAGACTGGTGCTCAGCAGTTTGTTTAGCCTGTGGCTGTAGCTGGAAAATCGACTAAAGGTATTCATTTTGTCATGTCCCTGCACCCCTTGGTTTTCCCCCACTCACTTACTCTGTAAGCGAGGGAGGCTGCTTTTCTGGTTATGCATTTGCATGATAAAATAAGTTTGAAGTAGTCCAGTTTGTGGGTGGAACTCAATGTGTCAGCATATTATCAAAACAAAAGGGAATTTAGATATATTAGAAATGTAAAGAAAACAATAGTGCCAGGAGTCATGAGTAAAAATAACAAGATTATCAGCTTTGTGTTCTAGAGATTAACCTAGACTCTATTTCCCAAACCCCAGTCAATGAATAATTCCTGCTCAAATAGGTAGGATCTGTTCAACTGTTGTGACAGGTAGCTCAGTCCCTGGGTGGAGTTAAGCACAACATTTCCCCTTGTGTAAAAATTTCTTAACTGCTCTAATAGCAGCCACTGGGAGCAAAAGTATTCCAAGCTTGAGCGCTCATAGTGAGAGTGATGCCTCTTCTGAGCTACGTGTGCTGCTTTAGCGGGGTTGAAATGGGCTGTAAGATGAGTGCCTAAAGTTATGCATATATGTAGTTCTTTAAGGAATTTAAAGACACACACAAACATGCACATGCTTATATATATTGTGTGTGTGTGTATATATATATATATATATTTTTTTTTTCCTGGTAGAGCAATTTTGATCTTATTTTATCCCCCAAATTTTGATACTGCTTCTTCATTTTTTGTATTCTTATATTTAAATAGCAAATTAGTCATGATTAAAGCTGAACAAGGAGGGTTTTTTTTCCTTTCCTTCTTTCTTTTTTGTACTGAGTATTTCATGCCAGCCTGCAATTTTGGATTGTTCTCTAAAAGAGGGAGAAAAAAAAAGAGGAATTCTGCATTTCTGTGTCTAAAGAAGTGTTGACTCTCCCAGACTAGGTATAGTTAAACCAATATTCCAAAGGAAGAAAAATACCTGAAAATAAAGCATAATATTACTTGCTAAGGTAAATGTTTGACATAAAACAACATAGTAGGAGTAGGGTGTTCACCAAGGAAAGAAATACATGGCTCCTGAAATTAAGGGATTTGTTTTTGTTTGTTTCAGATTTTTCTGCACTGCCACTGAACTCACTTACCCGTTATTTACACAACTATTGTTGTACATCATCTTTTCCATAGTAGGGAATTTTGCTGAGGGAGACACGGATCACAATCAATATTTCTATGTAGCTTTTATTCATTATGCTATTGGCTCTACTTTTAATTGTATATTAGTAAATCAAGCTGTTAATATATAACCAGTCACTCAACAGTGACTCACAGGGTTTGCTGTCACGTTAACTCATGACTGACTAGGGCAACAGTTGGAAGACCAATGCCAACTGTAATACTTTGAGGTTTGGGCTCTGGTGGGCTAGGCTGGACCTAGAGGCCATCAGTGGCTTCCAGGCAGCTGCCCTGAAAGTCCCGAAGCTGTCCTTTGTTTCATCAAGTGTATTATCTCTGTAAGTCTATTTGTCCTCACACAATAGCCATCACACTCTTGAAGGTGGTCTGAGCTACCCAAGCTGTTGCTGATGCTGGGCTGTGCTGGGCCCTGTACAGAGTCAGCAGGCTCTTTGTGTCCTTGCATGATCTGTGCCTGCACTGTCAGCTGGACTGCTGCTCTCCAGGATTTACCAGTCCTTGGGAGGCTTTCACACGCTAGCTTCTTGGACTGTATTTTTCCTCTTGTCAACATGGTGTTGCCTAGTAATTATTTTTCCATGCAGGCCTGTGAATACCTCTGGGGAGTCCCTTGGTGTCTGAGCTCGGACAGGAGAGGCCTCCATGATATCAGCACTGCATCAGCATCAAAGTTACTCTTATGGTACTGTCAATTTACATGATCACTGTCATGTCATTAGCTTTATAATTACCACATTTACCTGTAAGCATAAGCGTCTTACTATCGTACATAATGATTTTGATTATCATCATTAATAAAGTAATATATACAAATGCAATTAAGCATACTACAAGGTGCAATAAGAGATAAAAAGTAAAATTTCCCTCAGGGTTCTATTCCTTAAAAGTGTATCCCAAGTGCCTCCCTATGAAACACTGATAATGGTAGGATGTTTCCCTGTCTTCATGTAATTGTTCTATTAGCTAGTGTGCCCTTTTTCCTATATTAACGTGGGTAAAATTACAAATGTGAGGAATCTCCAGTTCTACTACAGAAGTACATTTTACTTTGTTGTTAGATATCGTTATATCACTGTCATTTAATTTAGCCCGGGCATGTGTGGTCATTTAGTCATGTAGTCATTTCTGGTCATTACTGGCAAAGGTTGATTATGATAATCTAACGATCTTCATGCAGCTTCCACTGTTAGATATTGATGCCTTGATATTACTCAAAATTCTCTAAGAAAAAATGCTTTCAGACTACGTTATATTTTTTTAAGCAAACTTTCACAGATTATTTTTAAGTACAGAAATCAACATTATTGCAAACAAACAACCTCCACTCACCTGGGTCTCCAGTAACTTTAAAAAATAATCTATTTTTCACATAAAACTTTCTTACAATAATATTACTAGATTCAGTAGATGCTTTTTATGGTACAGGATGATCTAGAAAGAACGTTTTATTTCAGAGCAAACCAGACATGCAATATCAGAACAACAGAGAGGCCCATATTTTTCTCCACTATCCTGAGGCCAGCAGTGGCTGATCTTGGATTTGTTTAGGGTCACTAATTTATTGCTATTTCAGTCTAGGTCTATGCCACTGTCAAAGCTGGTACTTTGTGCAGAAATCACCATCACCACTTGAGTCATTTATGAGGTGTTAATTCAGAAGTTTAATTATCCTGTATTCATTACAGTAATATATCCATTCGCATATTAATTGCTTTCAGGAGATGCTATGTCTCACCTTTGACTGTATAAAGATTTTGATGCTTTTAATATGTAAGCAGATTTCAAAAAGAACAATAAAAAACCCTGATGGAAATATCAGAATCTATTTTCTTACAAGTTGAGAATAAGCTTTTTTTTGTCTGTAAGGGCATCTACACCTTTGTTAGTAAGAGTTTTCTATTGAAAGGTGTCATACAGCATTAGCCAACTTTAAATATGGTTATGAAAACATCTGTAGCTAGTGTTACCCTACGCCAGTATTATCTTTTAATTTTTCTTGAGCAGCACCCACCAGGAGGTGTAATATCAGTTGCAAGTTGTATGAGTCTGGTTAGTAGTTACTACAGCTGAGGTTAATGTATAGCAGTAGGGCTATCACCTGCCAGTCATAACAAGGTGGACCAATTCTGTGATACAGGAGCAATGCAAAAGAGTGTGTCTGAATTATTTTCCTGACAAAGGAAAAACAGGCAACATAAGAGATCAAGTAGACTACTTATTTTGTCTAAG
The DNA here is from genome assembly GCF_028389875.1 of Rhea pennata. Taxonomy (NCBI): domain Eukaryota; kingdom Metazoa; phylum Chordata; class Aves; order Rheiformes; family Rheidae; genus Rhea; species Rhea pennata. The sequence continues at coordinate 81,906,672 of NC_084664.1, read as the reverse complement.
TGATTCAGAAAGTTTGTTAAATGTTTTGAAGATGTGAGACTTAGTGGTCCAAGAAAGAACTATAAACGTAGTTCTTTAGTTCTTCATTTTATACAGTATAAATTCCTTTTGCTTCCATCTTATTACTTTGTAGGTAAAGAAAAGCTCAGTTCTATAACTTCTAGATATTTTTTTCCTTAAATATGTTTTTTTCCTTGTGCTTTGGATATTTTTAAAGGAATCTTACAAAAGGAGCCATTGCCATGATGATAAAAAGCACAGCTCAGTATAACCAATAGCTCACCATTGTGTAACTGGGAGATATGTAAGGAAATCTGTGGAATCTGCCAATTCAAATAAGGTTTAAAGGAAAAGTTAGTATGCAAAATGTAAATCGTCTCTAAGCACAGTAGATCTGTGTGTGAGATACGGACATACTTTTGAACCCATTAGTTTTTGAAATTTTATTTCAACTATATTCATACTTTTCTCCTTCATGATCCCAGTTCACCAATGTCCACATGCTTTTGCTATATTAGCTTTTAACTGAATATGTTAACTCTCCATTAGCAGTATGTATTTTGTGATATCAACTCGACTAGTTTAAGTGAGGTATAGATTTGGGTGATAATCAAGTTTGGTGTGTGCTCTGATATCTATACCCTGAAAGCAACATGCAATCTAGAAATGAGTCATTTGACAAGAGACAAAAACAAACAAACAACAACAACAAAAAAAACAAATAATTTTCCAATGTGAATAATGTCTTAGAATTTTATAATTGGTGTACAGACAACTCATAAGTAGAAAAAGTATAATTTATTGAATAAATTATTCATTGAAAATTATTCACCTAGGATCTAATATTTATATTAGGAAATATACATATATATTTTTAAAGCATGACTTTGAATGTGAAGCATTTACAACTTAGTGCTGAGGTAGCTTAATAAATTATTGACTGTTTGCAACCAAGTGAGGTTTATTCTCAAGGTATTTGGAAGCTGCAGACAAGAAAAAAACATATGAAAAAAAAGATAAAATAAGGAACAGTATATTCCTTGTATATCCTTGGGAAAAGGAATAATTTAATTTTGAAATCAGATATTCCAATTTTATAAAAACACAAGGTAAATTCAAGGTATTGTTTGTGTATGTATATATATATATATATATGTATGTATGTATATATATACACACACACATACATATATATATTTATTCACTAAAATACCTGTCACTCTTTCACTCCCAAATGGTTACACTGAATTATCTGTCCTTACCTTGAATTATTACCATACACCGTGTACCTTAAAGTATATATTTTTAAAATAGTGAGTACATAAAAATAGCTTAAAATTTTCTCCATAAATTTATTTCTTATTTTTAGGTTGAAGTAGTTGCACTTGAATTGCAATTCTCAAAGTTACTGTCAGTCATTCAGAGAACAGGCTTCTTGGGGGGACAGTGTATCCAGACAAAATATCCTTGAATTTGAAGTGCAGTGTTTAAAAATGAGCTTTAGTAGAGGAAGTCTCTGCAGAATTTGTGGCAAATAATTTCAAATAGAGTACACTAATGAAAATCACATCTGTAGCCTACTTATTAGCAGAAAGGAATATTTTCTTCCATAATGTATAATGAATTAATTTTTCACCTTCCTGTATTAACATGAGCTTAAAGCATACTTCTTTACTCAAGACGAGCTTTAACTAGGGCTATTTTAAGAACCAGTTCTTTACAAAGTTTCAGTTCAGTGCAAACCCGTTACTCTTCTTGTTTGTCATGTTCACTGAGTTGAAACTAAATAGAGTTGAACTAAATTTTTCATTTCCCACTTAGAAGTCTTATTGAAAGAAAGGAGAATGAAGAGTTAGTTTGTACAGCATTTGTGAAAGGGGGCAAGGAGGTTATGTTGTTCTCATTGTTCTTTTATTTAATTTTTTCTTGATTTAGAATATTGCTAAATTGTGGAGAACTCTTAGTTCTTCCTTCTCCCTACTGGGATTTTATCCCCCAGTTTAGATGCTAGAACTGGTTGCTCATCCTGTCTTGGTCCTTCAGGAAATTTTAAGGTATCCTTTTGCTTAGGGATTGAAATCACAGGGCTGCCCCTCTGGGGAATGCCCTAACCATCCCAAGCTGCAGTTGATCTCTCATTTGGACACCTCTGTATATTTGTGGGGAGGACTGAGCGTAATGCAAACTAGAGAGATGGCAGAGTATTTCTTATATTGTATGTTTACATTTTGCATGTGCATACACAGATGCAAAATATGTGTATTCTTTCAAAGTGGTGTATATAAATATAATACAAAATAAGAACAGCTTCCATGTGAAAGTTTGTAGTAAGATGACCGTAAAATGCCCTGCAATAAGCTGATTGATGACATGATAGAATTTTAAATTCAGATCTCTTCAAGCAGATGAGAAAATTTATCTATTGGTTTGTTAGCACCTGGAGAGTGACATTACTGTTAGCACTGTCACTTTGTATCTACTCCTTAAAAGAAATATATATATATGTATATTTAACTACTTGAATCACAAAAAGATTAAGGTCTGCTGAAAACAGATCATGGAATATACTACTTCTGTCTTCCCCATATCTGTCAGGATGCCCTCACATTAAATTATTTTTAACATAACCCCACTAAAATTAGGAACTGAACTTGCAATTTTCTTGTTTGAAAGGGTTGTTTTAATCCTTGAAGTTTTAGAAATACAAAAATACTTGAAATGCAATTACTCAGTGTGCTAATAATAAGAATGTAGTGCATAATCTTACAGTTCTTACTGAGGTCAGATTCCTCTGAAGTTGCTGAAGAATGGAAACACTGTTGCTTTCTAACTTGGAAAATCAGGCGAATGGTTCCAAGTGTTTTTGTTTGCCAGCTTTGAATCTGCAACACACAATCCATCTTTTTATTTGCATCTACTATATTCTATTCCCAGAGATGTAAACAGAGAACTTGCAGGTGATGTAGTTGTGGGAAAAAAAAAAAAAAAAAAAAAAAAAAAAAAAAAAAAAAAACATTTGAATGGAGCATGATGTTAATTTTAAAAGGAGCTAGATTGCTGGCCTCAAGAATTGGTTTGGGTGCCATCATCCTCACGGTCAAATGAAAGCTAGGATTTGGTGATACGTGATAGGCAGGCAGGACTGCAGCCAGACCTCCGCGGGTGTCTGGATTCACACTTCCCTGCTATCGTTTGTGAGTTAGAGAATCAGTGATCAGTACATTTGAATCACATCTACTGTATTTAGTACTCCGAGAGGCTGCATTTAAATGTTTTGTATTCAATCTGAGATGGTTTTCTAGAGGATGATGAGAGAAGCCAAGGGTGTTAGAAATTAAGAACGCCAGAAAGCCAGTGGTATTTATGCAAAGATGTTCAATTTCCTGGGACGTGTTTAAACTGTAAGAGGTGAGAAGTCAGTGTCTTGAATTTGCATATGTTAAACAATAAGCTCTTAAACTGTCCTGTAAGAATTGCATTGTGTCTTTAGTTTTCTATCCATCAGTTTTACAGTATCAGAAGATATGCGGAGTAAGATATCTGGATAAGTGGGTAACAGCTTTTTTCATTTATACATTTGTTGTTATTTATTTTTATGAGCAAAGGATGTGGGTATTTCCTGCACTTTTTCAGTAAAGACTTTTATTCTAATCAGTTTATTGTTAATATTAGTTTTACCATCTTACTTTACTTGGGGAGTGGAGTTATGTACATGTTATGTGCATTTGTGTGGGTGTTTATAAAATCAGGCTGATGTTTGTTTTTGTAGGGTCATACAGGGAAAACTCTTCAGAGCCTCTAAAGCCGCTTTGATGCGTTTTGAAAAGCTCAACTTCACCAGTCTAGTCACCAGACAGAATACAGATGCACACGCGTTATTACCCCTGAAAGCCAGCATGTACCTTGATGCCTTGTGCGGCTCTGTAGACTTCATGTCACTTGGTCAGTGTGGAACCGCAGAGAACAGGAGTGTTTATGGCGGATGGCTGTCCACTGTGTAATCCTCCTAGGGAGCAGACAAGTAAACCAGTATAAATTAAAAAAAAAAAGAGAGAGAGAGGGGTAGTAATCATATGTTTGATATTTCTGGTTTAATATTTCTGATTCTTAATTTGGGGGGAAAAAAATAGTCTCCAGGATAGGAATAATGAGATATGTTTAGAAAGTGGATGCTGTAGCTTAGAAGTTGCTAACTTCAGTAAGATAACATAGGAATGGATTTCTGCTCACAGTTTTTATGTTGCGTCCTTGGTGCACATCGATTTTAAATTCCCATTTCCTGGTTAAATCAATAAAAATTTGCATTTACTTCATTGGATCAGGACCATAGCTGATTTACTAACAGTACTTAATATCCTATAATTTGGAAGAACTTGAATATAGAAACTCAGATATGCATATAAAACTATTAGCACTAATTTTAGTTTAAATGTACAGTAGTACCTCAGGGGCATTATATAAATTTGCTAAAAAAATATCAAGAATTATTTTATCAGGAGATGATAAAATCCTGCATTAATGTTTAATGTGAATTTCATATTGTTCTTCCATGTTATAGAACAGCTCTTAAGAGAATTTACAGTACATCAGAAAACAGAAAACTTTCTTTCTCTTTCTCTGGAAGAGTTAGGGAGAAGGTCAATACATAGAATTTGTGTCTGGTAATTGATATGTCTCCATTAAAAATAAAGCACTTGTTCATGAAGCATGAGTGAAAATTCATTTTTCCTTTTTTAAAAATGGAAGATTTGGGTTTTCTGCTGTGTGTGTGTGTGTATATATACATATATCTATATATCATATAAAGCTTTGAAATTCATTGCTTCTAACAAAACATACATTTCATTTATTATATATCCATACACTTATGGAACACTGGGATTAGATGACTAAATTTAAAGGTCCCTTTGGCACTGACTCTCTTGATGATCGTCGTTTGCTTTTCCATGGAAATGGCATCCTCATAGATGTGTCTCAACAAGTCCCTTACTTCAGCTATTTAGAAATCATAAGCTAATCTATTATTACTCTCTACTATATTGATAGCATGTCTACATTTTTCTCTAGTCTGGAGTGGCAAAGGTGTAGATGGCATCTTATTCCTATGCTGGGGAGAAAAGAAGTCTGACTCTTATCATCAAAAAGTGAAGACGTCAGAGGGACATCTGTAGTCACTTAGTCTATAGAGTATGTTTCTGCATTAAAATGCTGTCCTGGTTTAGTGATTCTACATATGCCGTGTAGGTGTACACTGCATATACTGAATTCTGCATGTGCCCTGAAGGTAGAAGGGGGAAATGCTAGTCTGGGAACATGTTACTGAATAAGTTTTGAGGTGTTTAATTGGGAAAAGGACCAGTATTGAAGAAGGCACATCCACGTATTTTGACTCCTCAAGAAGACGACAAGAACATAAACACTTATTTATGCCATCTTTGATGTTAAAGGAGTAAAAGAAAAAATTTTCATTGTGTAAATTCATGAGAATTATTTACTTTAGAGTTCATTTTTATATGCAACTATTATTTGCTTGTATTTAAAGTTTAATGCCTGTGCTCAATTTTTAGTTCTGTGATGCTGAGTTGCTTAAGTGGAACATGGTGCTTTCCATACAATAAAGTGCTTTTTGTACAATAACTTAAGAAAGGTGTGCAGGCTAACCTAGTCTTGCTGAAGTCACTTGCGTGAAATCCTAACTTTATTGTAGATATAGCTTATTATCATGTCAGGCTTTTTGCTTTGATTCCTTGTTTTCACAATGCATTACTTTCTAAGCAGTTGGTGGTGGTACCATGAACTGAAATTCTGCTGTTTTGATATATTGTAGAGAAGGCTAGAGAAGAGATATAGGAACAGAAATACTTTTTCTTGCGTCACATACAGATACTCACAGCAAAAATAACTTTATTGAGTGAAACAATTGGATGTTGAGTTAAATTGGATGTTGAGCATCCAATTTAAATTTATCACTGACTCAGCTTGATGGGTTATCTTCTCTCCAGTAGCATCAGGAAATTGAAGCTGTGCAGGTTACCCTAGTGCTGGAGTGCAAAGCTGGAGCCTTTCTAATGCTGATAGAGGTGGATTAAAGTGTGGCATATGCACCTGACATGCCAACATCAGCACTGAGTTGATGATGACCTCTAAGAGAGAAGGTGTTGCTGGAGATTTTAATGTTTTTAACTATTCTGTATTTTTATTTCCATTATCCAAAATTACAGACATTTTTTTAACTTCCTCGTAGGAAAAAAAAATGTATTCAGTGTATGCAGTCTTAAATATTAGGTCAAATAACATTCTATAGAGTTGGATCTAAAGATTACTTTTTTCTGCTGTGAATAAGATGGGCAAACTGCTGGATGCACACGGAGGCACTGTTTCTCTTCTGATGTATCAGTGACTGCCTTTATGGGTTTTGTACTGACTTTTTTTGTCTGCAGTTCAAGAAAGCATTTCTCTCCAAGTAGAATATGCTTAACTTAGTATGCCTTTAAGTGTCTTCATGACTGAGACTGTAACGTGCTCTATGGCACAAACATATTCTGTACAATGAAAAGTATTGTGTGAATTTTACTTCAATTACAACTGCCTTACAAGTTTTGCTTGCTTTGCTGCATATCTTTTGGGAGGTTTGGCTTTGGACATGTATTTAAATTTCAACTCAGTAACTTCTTATTATCAGGACGATCTCATAAAGAATCTTGAAACTTTATTTCACTGGAATGAATCTTCAACCTCTGTCTCACTTCTATATTAAAATGTTCAGAAACTCCCTCAGTGTGGAGTAATACTAGTATCTATGAGTGTGTTGTTCCTAGAAACTTATCAGGAAAAATCCATTACAGTCTTCCAGTTCTCTCACTGTTTAGTGAGAAGTGAAATCATTCAAAAACTTGAGAGCAATTCTGCATTGCAGAATAACATTCTTAAATGAATGTTATTACTGACTGTCAGTTTGTTTTTGTGTGCATCAGTCTTCAGGGTTAGGTGTCCCAGAGAAAGAGAGAACAGAATGTGTGCCTTTTGTTTTCACTGGCAGGTTATGTTAAAAGGAAATAGCAATGTTTATAGAGAGAGAATGGTAAAGAGAAGCTATAACAGCTGGGCTGAGATGAGCTGAACTGCTGGGCAGGCATAGTGCATAAACATTGGAAACTCTAGATTCAATTTAAGACTACATGAATCAAAGGATGTCTCATTTTACCATGCAGTGGGATATCAGAAGGAGATCTGGAACGCCACAACAGAAGCGAAGCAATCAATAACGGCAATTAACAACAAGTGTTTTATGGCAGTTTGAAATGTTGCTTCATTTTCTGAAAATGAAATGAAATTGATTTTTTTATGCCTTTTATTTCACCTTATTTAGTTTTAACTTTGTTAGAAATGATTTACAGCAAGAGGGAATTGTCTCTAGACTAACTTAACCTCCCAATAATTTTTATTGTCTTACTATTTATCGTAGTGCTTTAACTGCTTTTATAGACTATGTCTTCTTTCCTAGTCTTTCGTCATCCTTGTTCATTCAGAGATTTCTGTGAGGCTCCTTTCTGTCCCCACACAAAATATGATGGCTCAAGTGTTTCATAATCACTGTGCCTGTAAAGAGTGGACTTCTTCAGCCTTATGTCTTATTTCAAATATCTACAAGAGTTATCACTTCAAGGTTGTTCACATACAGCAAACTATTTGGGAAAAAAAAAAAATAGAGGCTGGGACTAATTCAGGCCAGTAAGAAGCAGCGTATTTGAGGGCTTTACCCCTAGAAATCCCCCATGATGTTTCAAACCTGACACTTTAGACTGTGAAACTTTTAGCTAATCTCAATAGCAAGAATAGTTAAGGAGGGAAGGAGCGGAGCAGCCATGGCAGAAGCCAGGCAAGTCATCTCCTCTCAAAGGTGGAACTTTAAATTGTCCTTGGGGTAAGAGAGAAAGAGGCCATGTGAAAAAGGAGGCTGTTGTTCATTTAGTTTATTGATAACATTTTTTGGTTGTTTGTGATTTTTTAAAAAAATTAGGTCCCTCTTAAGTTGCTACAGAAGAATTTCAAAGTGCATTCCTAGTAGTAAAATTCTAATGGAGAGTTTGGATCTGGGAGAGCTGCTGTTTTTCAGCATTTCTCTCACTGCATCAATTAAAAATTTTAAGAACAGATTTTTCTCATTTATTAGTGGAATTGCCCTTTGATTTTGCAAATGTGGTGAATTGTTTCTTGGATATTTCTCTGAGATTTGTTGCATCTGCCATAGTTATAAGAAAGTACCTCTCTACCAGATACATACACCTGCTATATGTTCCAGAAATAGTGTCTCATCATTTCCATTATAGACTTCACGCTGTGCCAAATGTGGCTGACAGTGTCACAGATCACCAAGGTGAATTGCTGATATCTTTCTTGGCCTCAAGCTTTCGTTATGGAGAATATTTTCCTATTTGGGAACACTGGAGGTCGCTGTGAAATGTAGAGTGTTTTTAGATCAGGTTTTGTCTAACATCTACCTGATCTGCTGCTTCATCCTTACAAATATGTAGCTCAACTTAAAATATGTGAGTCTCGGCAGGATAGAAGAGTGCAGATGGAGAGAGAAGGATGGAAGGACAGCAACACTGATTAGTATCAATTTCCATTGATTGGACACTTGTGATGTATAACATGGATTAAAATACATTGCAGTAAGTTAAATTCAGGATATTACATTATCTTTAAGTAGCACCTTTCATACTTACTGCGAGGTGAAGTGATGGCTACTGGGAAAAAGTATAGAATATATGACACCTTCATAAGTTTTTACATGGTATTCAATTATGTTGTTTAGACACAGACCTTTTAATATCCAGCAACTCGGTTTAGAAGTTGGTTTAGAAAGAGGCACTTCATCCAAACATAACTTGATTTCACTTCACATTAGTATATCTGAAGAGCTCATAGCCACTAAATAGAGTCTCTTCTCAACATAGCATACTTGAGTTTTTTAAAAATTATCAGCTTAGCTATATGAAATTTCACAGGCAGAAAAAAGTGAGAAGGGCTCCTTGGGGAGGAAAAGGATCGAAAAAGGTGTTGGATAGTGGATGAAAGCTTCACATATTGAAAAGACGTGTCCTTATAAGAATAAGTTTTGTAGCTAATAAAATATTTCCTGCATCATAGAATGATAAATCATTGCTAACTGGCTTCATTATACTCATTTCTGGAAATAAAAATTAATAAATATCACTAATAGTGTCCGAGATGCTTTTTTTTTTTAGTTGATTTAACTTAATGTTTATGGAAGAGAAATTGTTAACACTGGTAAGAAGTGGCTTAGCAGTGAGCAGCCTAGCATTTTGGAAGTTTTCTTTTGTGACTTTGGTTCAGTAGGCCTGTCTCAGACTGAATAACTCATTAGCGATTTTCTGTAGTGCCAAATAGGAAAGCAGGTATCACCAGGCAAATAAACACTCCGTAGAGAGTAAATTGAAAGCACAGAAACGTGTCCTGTCGTGACATAATAGGCTCTTCAAATATGCTCTAACAGATTCAAAAATAATCTGTGATGTTGTATTTCAGAGTTCATGCTGATGTAGAGAGGAGACTAAGCAGGGCAATTCTGCGAGGGCAGCTAGCGTTTTGCAGGCCTGGCTGAACACCGGCTCACCATGCTGGCAGCTGGCAGGCTGCTGTGTAGCTTCCCACCAGAAGGGCCATCAAGGTTGTCCATCCTGAGCACTGTAACGGAAAGCAGGAGCTGAGATACTCCTGGAAGAGCACTGTGCTGGCAGACAGGCTTTGGTGCCAGCCAACACTCTCACTATGCTTTGAAATAAAACCTGCCTCAAGGATTAGACCAGGTGGAGATCTTCAGGGACTTTCAGCATGCTGACGAGGCTGCTGCCCCAGCTTTCTAGAAGTTGCTGCAGATCTATGCAAGGAAAGAGCAAACAGTAGATAAGCAGGCTTGCAGTACTCATCTTATCTTCCAGATGGCTCTTGAATTGTTAAGCAAGAGCATGTGTATCATTTTTCCTGTAAAAAAGGTGTAACACATGTTTTATGAAATACCACAGAATAAATTGTATCAAAATTCATGCCATATTTTAATTTATTTTGTCTAATTTTAAGTGGAGCTTAGTAATGGTGGTCCCAAGTAAAGTTAACTTGAGTTCCTATCATCAGTGAAAATCAGGGCAGTAGCAGGACCTTACCTTACATTTTCCAATAATTTTGGTATTTACATTTTAGTATTTAATTCTTTTGCTTATAATGCTCTCCATTTTGATGAACTTGTCTTCTTACTACATGGAGGGAGTATTTTTCATGTATGTAGAGGTTTGTGGTGTGAATTGTTCATTTGCAAATTAAGAGAACCTTCCTTCCAAACAAGATGAGTAAAGTTTTACAGTTTAGGAAAGAAAGAGATTTTGAAACTATAAAGGGAGTTTGTGTGCTAAAGTAAAACAGTTAAAGTTATACTTGATTTGAAACTCCTGAAGACATTTGGTATAGTAGGATGATAAGGAACAGTGAAAAGAAAGGAAATCTGAAATTACTCTAGCTGCAGCTTAAATGAAATTCTGTGTTATTAAATGACCATTTGATATAAGTTACTTAGCTGAATATTTGTGACTCCATTTGAAGATACACCTTACTGAGAACGTACACTGTTTTATCAGCTACCTTTACAAGGATAGCAATGCTTAACAAAAAAAATAGGGTTTTTTATTATTATTTTAAACATGAGTCTTCAAATGCAGAAAAGGATGCTGGGAGCAGCCTGACTTCTTTCCCCTATCCCCATTGACACTAGTTAACAGCTATTAGATTGCTTTATTTAATGAAAAGCAAGGTAACCAGATCCCCCGCTCTGGGACAGAAGGGAGGAGGTGAGCTGACAAATAACAGTCCATTCTTTCCGCCTTTATACCAGACATAACTTCTGTTCTATCAATTGCTATTCAATAATTAAAATTTAATTTTAGTTTAGTTAGTCTTGACTTCTAATCAATGTATTTTGATTTATCTTATAAAGCTTGCATATTGTAACTTGAGCAATAGACTGGCATTGGAGAAAGAAACACATTTTCATTTTCTTCTTAAAGGACTATATATGTGTATACTAATGATATATGTATTAAGACTATAAGCTACATCACTGCCAAAAATAGTATTGGCACTGTTTTGTCTGAAGAGGGTCAGATTACCTAAATATACAGGACTTTGTTGTAGTTATTAATGTGATCTTATGGAATACAAATAAAAGGCAAATAGACTTTCTCCTTTAAAAATATCACAATTTAGTACTAACACTGTGGAAAAGTATTGATTTTTTGATATAGTATAGCAAAATATATTATTTGTACTGCAGTGTGATCCCTGCAGCTACAAGCTTTGTTTTGTCATGATTGTAGGATTGAAATCAGTGTTAAGAATCTCATTGAACTAAAAAGAAAGCAAATCTTAAACTTATCTTTCAAACTGTACTGCCAACATTGAGCTTTCTCCTTTTTTCACGTGAGCCATTCCACTGTATTAGCACTTCTGCATCTGTCTTTCTCTTTTTTGTCTGCCATTCTCATAATTTGCTTCACCCAGTTTTTTAAAGAACCTGTGACAGGTCTGTTATGGTTCAGCAAAGAACCTGTAAGTATAAAGCAAGTGGTTGGTTAACTGTGCGAACAGTCAACATGAAGGCATGTTTTTGTGACATGAAAAAGAATGGTATTGTCTTGAAAATAAAACTTGGTTATTTATACTGTCTGTATGTTTTTGAACAACTAGTAATTACTCATTCAACAAACATTCTAGTATCTGTTAAAATGCAGAGGACAGCCAGTTGCTATTCCTTCAAATCACAGGCTTAACAGTATCTTTCTGTGTGTGTGTGTGTGTGGTAAATCGAAGAAAATATCATTTCTTTTTCCCATAGCAAGAACATTGTAGGCTTTAACAGTCTTTAGCAACGTAGGTTAATTTAGCATGCTATCTGTATAGGTGAATTACATAAGAAGCTTATTCATGAGGGATTCAAGTTACTTGTCCACTCAGATTAATCAGTTAATTCCTTCTTAATGACCTGTTACTGTTAACGAGCATTATGAGAGCAGAATGTTTGGAATTTTACAAGTGGGAAACTAAAGGAATGAATATAGGGTGGTTACACTATTACCTATTAACCTATATTAACCTATTAACCAGATAAACTTGTTTATCTGGCCTTAATTAGTGACATGGAGTTTTCATACTGTTTAATTGCTAGCATACTTCTGACACAGTAAGAGTGCCTGGGCTGAGGGATAGCATGGACCAGAGACCATTCTCAGGTGACAGTGTAAATAAGGCCACTCAAACTTTGTGGCTGGGGGAGGGTAGTTTAGTTTTATGAATAAGAACAGAGCTGTTCTCATGGGCCTTCATCCATTTTGTTAAGGTAAATGTAGCCTTCGTGCCTGGAAGTATTTTGTTATCGGTGTTCTGATACCATCTTTATATTAGATGTGAATGAATACAGCTTGCAAATGTCTGGATTATTTTTTTCTTTTTTTGGATAGGAAATAATTGCTTGAACTTAACCTGTTGATTGTACAAGGTGGGTCTAGCTGCCAGGGATCACCGCTCTGTTGGAGTTCTCTGATCAGCTTCCTCGGATTTATTGGCCAAAGCAAAGGTAGCACTGAACTGCATCAGCTATGGAGCCAAGTCCTCCTTTACTAGTAGTGAAGGTTGATTTTCTTAGCTCTGTAGGCAAGAAGTATGGCACAGCTGATGTCTGTATAATTGCAGTCTCTTCCCTCCCAGGGCAGAGTAGGGTCATATCTCAGCTGCCAATAAAAAGTTCCTGGTGAGAGCTCTCACGCAAGCCGTGAGCTATCAGTGTCAAGAAGGGTCCTTCTGGGCGTGAGTTAAAGCCATGCTAAGGAGGGTGCCAGTAATTAAATAGTGTGGCTTTACCCAGCCCTGTGCCCTGACCCTGTTTAGTTCACAACCAGAGAGTATATTTCAAATGGTGAATTCTCTGATATCTAGATCCATGCGATTTCTGCCTTTTTTTTTTTTTTTTTGTGTTTTTTTTTTTGTTTTGTATGGAAATACAGAATATTCACAACAGAGAGAGAGGAAAAAACAAAACAAAACAAAACACTTCCTTGGCTCTCTTCTTGTAATAAGACTATGCAGCTTATAGGAGTCTAGATTAATGCTCTATCTATAAATCAGCAGTTGAAGAGTATGATTTCTTTGGAGTTAACTTATTCCCTTATGTGTTGCTATATAAGCACCCTATCAGACATTAATTTATTATATAATGAAAAATATTCTTGGAGAATAACACTTTAGGTTTTGGATAACATGAACCTTTATCATATTTTCAGCTATTCCTCCCCCTACTTGTTTATTGCACATTTTTAAGGTTCTTTTCTTTTCCTACCACAAGCTTTTCATAAGCAAAAATTTTATAGGACTCATATTAAAAGGCAAAATAAAAGAATATTATTGAAATATTCAAGAAGTTGTGGGGTTTTTTTGACTAAGGAGGCCAGGTCTATATTTTTTCAGGGTACAATTCTTGATAATATTTAAAAGATTGAAGTTTTACGTAAGTATATAAAGAGAATATGTTTTGTTACCTATATCAAGAAATTATTTTGGCTTCTAAAGGGCACCCATGGGTGGCTCGCTGGTCTAGTGGTGTGATTCTTGCTTAGGGTGTGAGAGGTCCTGGGTTCAAATCCTGGATGAGCCCTTTTAGCACTGGACCAAGTTGCCCAGAGAGGTGGTGCAGTCTCCTCTGGAGATATTCAAAGCCTGCCTGGATGCAACCCTGTCTAACATGTTCTAGGTGACCCTGCTGAGAGGTGAGGTTGGGCTAGATGATCTCCAGAGGTCCCTTCCAACCTCAACTGTTCTGTTATTCTGTAGTATCCTTGTAGTATAATTCTAGTGAGTAGGACCATGAAAATGTAAACAAAACCTTTCAGTATCAAACTGATAACAAGGCACTGTTGTATTTGCTCAAGGAATGTCCTTGCTAGTAATATATACTGATACTTATTTCTGATATGTTTGAATATTAAACATTTAAAAACAAATAAAGTTGATAGTCAAATATTCATTGAATTCAAGATTTGCCTCATTCGCCCTTGAGCAAATGCTGCAGGTGTTTATTCCTGTTCCTTTCAGGTTGAGAAGAATATTGATTTTTTAGATACAAAAATTTAATACAATTTTCCACAGCATGCAGCTAAATAATCTGGTAATGAAAATTAGTCATGAGTCTGTTGTGCTGTTATTCGTAACTACCAGTTCCAGCAGAAATATTTCAGAACTGCATTGAAATAAAAGTATCAAGAATGAATAACTGAATGGTTATACCAAGTAACTTAAATCCTCCAACAATAAACTATATTTAATGATACTGTGATGTCATGTTTGTATAACATCCCTCTTGAAGCTATTTGAAATTCATTGTGTGCTGTAAGGACATGAGGGATGACGTGGAAAATTGCTAACAAATCACCCAAAAAAAAATATATCTCTCCTGCTAACTATCTAGGCACCTGTTTAATCTCCAGCCATGGAGATTAGGTGTCATAATTTTGGAGATTTATTTGGAGACATTTCACTGATGGACAGAGGACAGGGTTAGATACACTGACATATGAGTAACCTCTTGAGGATATATGGCAAAATAGACATAGGGTAACAAGGGGAGTTGTAAATTATTTATTGTTCTTTTGTTGTCCTTGCAGAAGAATGTAAAGCTCAAGATAAAATAACGAAAGTAACTTGAAACTCTGTAGCAGATAGCAGTCTAATGTCTCTTTCAAGGTTATATATTTCTCCAGGTATGATGTTCCAGCCCTCTGATGATAACTTCTAAATATGTCATTTGCACATTTCATTAAAATGTTCCTGATTTTTCAGCCAAGGTTAATGAAAAATACAAAATCAGTCCCAAGAGAAGTCCTTTAAGTGTAAGAGTAACTTTTCTCCAACCTTGATTTCTACCATCCATTTTACTAACCCATTATTCTGCTTTTACTTGTTCATTTGTCACCTTACAGTTTGTACAGTAATACTACACTAATTTACACATTCCCTTTCTTCTCTTTAACTAACAGTTTCTCATTTAACACTGTATCAAGTGAATCACTGAAATCTTGACAGTAAAGACCTAATGTATTATTTCAATTTAGGAAATTTATTGTCTTATTAAAGAAATCTAACAGGGTAATAGCAGAATCTACTTTTAATATATTAGTATACCATTTAGTTCAGAATTCTAACATGAAGGTGGTGAATGTTGATAATTTTAGTATTTTTTCCATCTTGAAATGATAATTCCTGTTAGTCATGTCACTGTCGAGGAGTCTCAGTTTTGTCTTTGAATTTCTGTGGATGAAGAATATTTGTTCTTGCCTTAGCTACAAAATTTAACTCAGATCTTGATAATGCTTATATTAAACCTGTGATTTCTGACTTCTGAGATACAATTTCTGAATTAATCATGCAGTTAGGCATTTATTTATTTAGTGTTTTCCATGTAAGTGCATAGTTATTGCTTGGGATGCCAGTATGTTTGACTTCAAGCTCTTAACATTCTCAAGCAGGCTGTAGAATTATTTTCCATAATCAAGTGATCTTTAGTATCCTCATCAAAACTGTGAATAAAATCATTTCCTGTTGATTCCATGCCTGGTAAATAAAATCTATTATTATTCAGGAACAAATGGGCTCTGTCCTACTTATCACCATTTGTGCGATAATGTACTTCAGGAAGTGAAGTTCTTTTGAGGATAGTTAGTTAGTAGCTTACTAAAAACATTACAAACATCTCGGTTGATCCCTACTATAATTGCGAATGCCTGCAGTTGAGTCTGAAGCTCTCCTACTAAAGTAACTGGTGCTAGGGCCTGGTGGAGGTTGCCTGAGCCTGCCATCCTCTGGGGCTGTGTGAGCCTGGGGGAGAGGTGGAGAGAGGCAGCAGAGGTGTAATTAGCACTGATAGCTATCAGTCTTGATAGTGTCAGTTACTGAAGTCAAGGTGATCAGGCTTGAGGCTCTGAGAAGGTAGTACTGAAATAAGCTTCTCCTGTCTCTCTCTCTCTGTCTCTCTCTTCTCTTTATGCCAGACATTTTCATGCTGTTTGTCCCTCCTTCCAGAAGAGGGATCTCAATTGCTTCCTATACCGCTTATCTTGTTTTTGGGTTTGTCAGTCTGTTTTAAATATTTGGGAGGATGTATTGCCTATTTGTAATCTCTTGTGCTTATCTTGTTCTTTGTTCTTTATCTTGCAAATTCTGTCATTGATGTTGGTTATGTAGTTTTACTACGCTTACATTTTGGTTTAAGGCAAGTTAATATTAATTATTCCATAATTTAAACACTTATAATTTATAGGATTTTTTCCCCCTATCAGATCCCCATCTGAAATCTGCTCATTGCTCTCAACTGGAAGAGTAATTATCTCGCCTGTAGGCTGTCTATAGGCTCCCTCAGGTTCAGCTCAATGCTAAAATAAGTTCTATCAGGTATCCACTGAAGTGGAGTGTATTATATGGGAGGCGTATGGGCCTTCTACATACATCATACATTATTTCAATGGAAGTTGCTATGAATATGAAAAACTCCTCCCCAAAATCTTGAATGTTATTCTTTATTCTCCAAAAAGAAAAAAAAAAAATAAAGTTTTAGCAAATAGTTTCCCTTTTTCCCCCAAATAGTTGTATTTATATAATGCCAAAATCTGAGTAATGCATTTTATTTGTATAATGAAAGACAGTCTTTTTGTATACGATAACCATTCTGTATGAGATACTTTTCTAAGAATGTCATCAAATTGAACTTAGATGCCACCATATCAGTTATATTTATACTTCTTTTACTACTGTTCTTATTTAAAAGATGCTGGCAACTTTAATGTATCTTTGTTTATATTTTCTGCTTGAAAGTGTCATTCACATATGTCAGCAGTATTTTGGTTGTCACTTCCTAAATCCTTTATAGCACAGTCCTTTCTAGCTACTCTCTTTCAGGAATCATACACCTATTTGATTCGCCTTTCTATTACATCAGGGGGTGATAATAGAAGCTTAACAGTATTTCATGTATCTTATACTTATGTAATAAAAGTTATACTAGGATAAAATGTGCAATTTATAGGGAGATACTCTCCACTCTATTTGAGTTTGAATTTTGCCAAGATTTTCTGAATTTTTGTGTTTGATAAAATCTGCATAGTACTTTCCAGTCCCTCATGCACAAATGATCAGTTAAGCTTCTAATGGCCATGTCCATCTAAAACTTAAAATAATATTTTTTCTGATTGGATCATTAAACCACTTCGAAACTCATAATAGATCAAAGAGTGAAGAAGACACTGAATACACTCACTCAGACTCCAAGAGATAAAAAGGCATTTAGTATCAAATCATAGGTTTGAGAGTAGGTGTAATCTAACTGCTGAACAATAGGAAATTTGTTTGGGCTAACTGAAAAAAGACATATGTTTTCGTGATTTCAAGATGTAGGCAGATTTGCGTGCGTTCTGAGAAGTGAACAGCTATTGCAGCTTTGCTCTAACTGCTTGAGAGAACAACTGGATAAATCCACTGAGTTCTGTTCAGACAAGTCACATCATGCTGTAAGATGGCTCTGTGAGATGTTGTTCGTGACCTTGTAAATGCATGCATGGCTGGGAAAAAACTTAAAAGTGATTTCAAGAAGAAGTAAATTGAGAATAATCCTCCCTCAATGAACTTAAAACATCTTGAGGTTCTGAAGATTGGAAGAAAGGAAGCCATAGGGATTTATCTGGAAATGTTTAATTGTTCAAAACGCAACACAGTACTAGAGAAGTATAGGAATTAGATGTTGTTTTCTTAAATATTGATGACATGAATTAATCAATATGAAAAGCAACAGGAAGGTTTAAATAGTGGAAGACTGCTGAGATGATCCTTGCTGATGTAATCTTCAGGGCATTTCTCTGACATGTTGAAAGACTAAATTTGATCCAAATAATGTTAGTAATATATTTGCAGAGCTGGTACTGTGTACTTGATCATCAGATGTATAAATGATTTCACATTTAGCAGGAGATTCTGTCGTTGCAAAAACAGAGCTGAAGGTCACAATACAGGAACAAAAAATACAACTTTCTCAACAAAGTAGGTCCCATTGAATTCTTAGTCCAAAAATGAAAATACAAAAATTATATAACAACAGTTAGATGACAAAGTTTGTTTGTTTATTTTTATTTTACATGTGAGATCTCAGATTTCTAAAAAGACCGTCATGAGGAATTCGAGTCTCAGATTATATTTTGAGAATTATCTTCATACATCTTAGTTTGCATGGACTCTATCATTGATTTGAACTTTGATCTGGAGAAAGGTGACTTGCATTCATAAAATATTTTATTCTGTTGGGGTTCATGCATGCACTATTTGGCATGTATTTGGCCCTTGTGCATGCGTGCTTGTTAAGTGTGGCAGCTCTTGTGTTTTTGCAGGAAGAGAAAACGGATAGACGTATTTGAAGACTTGCACAAAAGGCAGTATAATTTCTAGCAGACCCTTTTTGACTTTCCATAAGGATTTCTCACCAAATCTCTTTCAGAAACTAGAAATTCAAAGGTCATTGCATATTCCTGAAAATACAGCAACTAAACTCTGTTACTTTTTTTCTTAAATTCTTTCCTCCTCCTGCTTTGCATAAGCGATCTACTTTAACACGTATTATATGAGAACAGGCAGGCAGACCTGCATCTGGAGATGATTCTGATACCCAGTGACTACAGCTGCAGATTTAGAACCAAAGCAAATTTGAATGTCCGCTGATACTGGAATAATCAGCACCTTAAGCTTTAGAGTGTTATGCTCAAAAACTTGTTTATGGACAGAGAAGCACGTCTTTTATAGTAAGTAAAGCCAAAAATATTTTATTAGCCTAACTGAATTTAAGATAATCATTATTAGCCCAGGTCTTATTGCTACAGAGAGCTAAGGTGAAGCCAGACAGTTGGACAACAAGAAATCTAAGTCCGAAGAGAAGCAAGTGAAAACAGAATAAAACAGAACAGATAGAACTGTGAAGCTAATAAATCTTTTAAAAGGCTAGTTTCAACAGAAATGTTTCTGTCCTTATTACCTTGAGGAGAGTTGTGTGTGTTCATGTGCAAGAAGGCAATACGTTGACACCTCCCAGATGCTAACCAGGAATCAGTAGCCTCCTTTTAGGATACTGGCGCTTGAGATGTAATCGCCTTACACTGTGCAGCATTGCAGTGCTACTTGTTTGTAGTCACATTTAAGTAAAATCTAATTGCTACTGTTTGTAGTTCCTGTGGGGTGAATAAAGATCTCTGCTACTTATCAGTAATACTATAGAGAAGCAAACAGAGAGAAGGAAGAATGATATTCTCGTGGAGAATTTTTGCAACTCCTGCTGATACCTTGGCCCAAACATTTGTTCAGGGACTCTAGAGAATATCTGAGGACCTTCCTGTCAAAACTAGAAAGGCTCCTTGACTTGTGAGATGACAGGTTGTGATTGGAAAAAGAAAACAACTTGCACCTGTAACACAGAGCTAGTCTATTTGTTTGTTTGTTTGGTATCATGAATGATTCATAAGCAGTTTAAAATGGACAGTACATTTTAAGAAGACTAACAAAACTTCTCTATAAACGGCGTTGAAATACAAATATAGTACATTTTATTTTTACAGATAGAATTTACAGTGCACTGAATGTTACTCTTTCTCACGTGTGTTTCTTTTTTTCCACTTCGTATGGCACATTCTTCCTTACACACTCTTCTAGTGTCATGGATCCGTAGACACCAAGTAGAAAGATAAAATGAAATAGATTAGATTTTTTACGTTTCACATAGTATACCTAAATTCTATTTGTTTTCACATTATTAAAAAAAAAATCTGCGTATTTTCCACTGCTTATTCTAATACATAGAGAATACTCGAAAAATTGCTAAAAATTAAAAAAAAAAATCTCTATTTTGTGTTTGTTTAACTTTTTGTTAGTTGAATCTTACCTTTCTTAAGATCATTAACTGTCATATTAGTTGGTTGATGATAACCATGAAAATTCAATGCATTAAGTATTCAAGAATGGCTTGCAAGAAATTAATGTCTATAAACGGAGAAATAGAAAAGCATTCTGTAACTGAATTTTGTTTTAAAGTTGCACAAGATCAGGACTAGATTATTTCTGTTAGAGTATTTTTTTTCGTGTGTTCTGAACAGTTTCTTTCAGAATCAATACTGCTGTGTTTGTCTATGGCAATAATTCTTTGTTATTTTAAAACCAGAAAGTTTTTTGATTCTCTTATTTTTCATAGATTTATCATGAGACATGAAATCAGGAATTATTCCTAATCTAGTTATAAGCCTTGAAAATAATATTTGCTAATTCAATTATTCTGCTAATATTCTAATTTTGCAAAGCTATTTAAAAATAAAAAATCATGTGTTGCTGTGATACAGACTTCATATATTTGCGAGGATAAACACCTTCACCCCTCTATGTCCTGATTGCAGGGAACAGTCCAATGCCTATGTTGTTGTTGTCTGTTTACTTGTCTTTATAATGTAAAGAAAAACATTATCATCTGAGTATATTCAAAATTTCGTTGTTCTGTTTCAGCAAAAGTTGGTGAATCATCAAAATCCCAAGATTGACAGGATACATAGTTCTAAGCTTCTTGATTGTTCATCAACTAGTAAGTAGCTTCACATATTTTGACAATTTTTATCACCTCCAATAAAGTGTTTGGGTTGGCTTAGACGAAGATTTTTTTTTAATTAGTACACCGTTATTTTCCTTTTCTCTTCTTTAAAAGCATTTTTTTTTTTAGTTTGAGAGGTGTTCAAGAATAGTGTATAGTAATCAATTATTTGACTTTTATTAAGTCTGATAAAGTTAAATTGTACCAAACTGTTACGTGCCCATTATTATAAACCTGTTGTTCTTTTCAAATATTCCAATTTTTCTTACTCTTATTACATAGTTTATTCTCTGCACTGGCATCATGTTTAATTTTTCAATTCTGATTGGAAGTCATTTATTTATAGCAGATGCTTTTGTAGCCCTGCTATACCCATTGTCTGGCATAATGGTTCTTTTCGTTCATCTGCTTTGTTTCTAAACCTAAAGAACAATAGTGGGCTGATGGGAAACCAAGAAGATCTGAAGTAGAGACAGGATTGTTATAGAAAAAAAATGTTTTGTAAAATGAGAGGA
This sequence comes from Rhea pennata, assembly GCF_028389875.1. Taxonomy (NCBI): domain Eukaryota; kingdom Metazoa; phylum Chordata; class Aves; order Rheiformes; family Rheidae; genus Rhea; species Rhea pennata. The sequence continues at coordinate 81,885,435 of NC_084664.1, read as the reverse complement.
AGCTAGCTCTAATGTCTGAATGATGCTCTCAGATTCTTCTGTGAAAACAGACTCAACACCTTAGATGATGCCCCTGGGCATTAGAGTATTGACTAAACCTCTTTCATATCACTTAACACAAGGCTTAACACATCTCTGTTGAAGTCAATAGGAATGTGATCAGGTTTCCTTGTAAACCTTGACCCTTTACCAGGATTCAGGGTCAAGCTCACTTCACATCAAAACACAGTTATTCCCCCCCTCCCCCCCCCCCAAAAAAAAAAAAAAAAAAAAAAAAAGAAAGAAAAGAAAATAATGTTGCTATTTTATTTTTCATTAGAAAATCAAATTTGCCTAGTTAATTGGTGATAACATCAGTGTGAGTTAGAATATCTTGATTTTTAAACTAGTCCCAAAATTATGTATATGAATTATTTTACAAGTTGTTGATCTGTTCTTAGATAACTGTAATCCATGAAAATGTGTAGCAATGTTGATTTATCTATTCTTCAGCAAAATAAAAAAAATATATATATAATTTTATATATATATATTTATATATATATATTAATTTATATATATATAATTTAGTTGTGAAATGTATTTGGATGAGTTAACCAGATAATATCCAAATTTACCACTTATTAATATGAAAAGTAATATTTTTTCTGTAGGGGATCGGTGCTAAGAGTATTTATTTTAAAATTCAATAGTTTTAATAGGTTAATAGCCTGACCATGTCATTCATTGTTTAAATTATGAAATAAGAGTGAGGATTTTGTCGTCATTTTTAATGCTGTTTTTTTTTTTAACTTAAATGTAACAACACCATATCTTGACTGAATTGATTGAATTGGCAGGAAAGAGTAGTCAGATTCAAAATTTGAATTCAGTGAGCTCTCTTAGAACAAGGCAATAACTAGCCAAAACTTTGAAAGCAAAATTAGGATTAACTCGGAAAAATATAACAGGGACCAACTTGGGATGTTGTATATTTTGCAACTCTTTATGCCTTTACATGCAGTCTGAATGCACAAACTTACAAATTAAAATATTTATTCTAGTTTCATAAGAAGTAAATGAACTTAACGCAGGAATTGCAATACGAAAATACACATTTGTGTTGTCCAAAAGGCTAGACTTACTGTTTACATCTATCCTATCTTCAAAAATACTCATGAAGGCAATGCAATCACTTTTGCACCTGCTTGACCTTTATGGCGACTGAGAAAGTTACCATAAATCTTGAGAGTGTTTTTGTCCAATTGTGCAGTGTGCATTGTGTCAGGTGTGCAGTACTCAGTTACAGGCGAAGAATGTTTTTCAGTAGGATACAGGGTGTGTTCAGTGGTGTTGAATGTCATAAATTTCTTCAACGCTTTTAACTGATGGGTAATTTTGAATTGGTTCTGTATGTTCTTGTATCATAAACGCAAGAAAGCCCCGTTATAGGGAACAAAGCAAGGATTTGTATCTGGTGTCCTAAAAAAGCGAGAGTGTGACTGATGCTGGTGAGCTGCCCCTGAAGACACTGGGGCGCTAGTGGTGTGACACTGGGCGAGACACGGCTGAGTAGGTGAAAGCGTGGCGTGGCGAGGTGAATGGAGACCGACGTTTATAAAGCTCTCCTCTGATGGCGCGCTCGCCAAGCCGTGGTCTCCTGGAGGACTGTTACAACAGGACGCTTTTTTAAAGCCTTTGAAAAGCTTTAGCAGTGCGGCTCCCTTTTATGTCAGCAAGAGACACACTTTACTATAAGATTTAGCTGGCTTTCGTCCATGTGTTTTTGTTACTGAGCAAATCAGACCTTGATCATTTTTCTATGGCATGCTATGAATTTTAAAAGCACATTTAAGCAAATAGCTGATTCATTAAATAATGAAACAAATGATAAGCAATTAGCGTAAAATTTCATATTGTCTTAGCAGTTTCACTTTCATTTTTAGGCTTATATAATAAAATTCCCTGAATATTCAACCACGTTTTTTCAAGATCTCGTTGACACTGCTCTTTTGGACTTGATTCGTGTTTTCTTCTTTTACTTAGAAAAAAAAGTTTGGTTTGGGGACCTTGGATTAATGCTTATGGAGAGAACAAAATTATTTCCGAGTCAGCGTTAAAATTTCTGTAGACATTATTAATTTTGGGATTGAATTCTAAGAACCTGATAATGTCCACTAAACTGAGACGGAGTCGTACGTGTGCAGTAAATACTCATCAATTGTACTTTTTGAAAAATAAATTAGATTTCCTCTCTCTCACAAATATCTAGTAGATAGTAGCTGTTAAGCGCCATACAGTCATTTGGGTTTGAGGACAAGTTGAGCTTTGGAAGAATTTAAATCAGTTTGTGGACATGTTTCTGTGGTGTTGGTTTCTGATCACCTCTGAAGAGTTGTGAGCGTCGTTAGGGATGTTTCTTCACCCTTGTATGAAGAGCAGGAAGGATGAGTTGGTCCAGAGACAACTTTATGACATAGGAAGATTTCCCCACGGCAGGAAATAATCAAATTCTGTGTCAGGACAGTTTTAAGTTTAGTTTTTAAGCTTTTAGGTTACCTAAGATGCACCAATGTGAACAAGGATGTGGCCTAGTAACTCTGCAGTGCTGCTACAGAAGCAGTGCTGAGGAGACAGGGGCAGTTTAGAAAGAAAGCAAAATGCATTAAAAACTACATGAGTGAATTGTGAATAACTTGTTATAACACAAGATTTCGATTAAATCTATGTCGCAGGAACATAACCAAGTTGGACTAGAACGTGATGCCTTGTTATGTGTCAAGACAAATGAGCAGAAGAGTGCGAAAGGCATCTACGTCTGCAAATGAATATGTATCATTAAGATCGTAGAAACCTTAAAGAAACACTGTGTGCTAAGACTTAATTAACTAATTTGTGCTTAAAGGTTAAGAAAGCATACATTTGCATCATTTAAATGTAACAGTGACAGAAGACAATTCATTGCTCTCCAGCCTGGAAAATCAGCCAGCTTTAAATGGAGGAGGCAGAGGAGATTGTGTTACCTCCTCATGATACACTGCAAGATGCAGACACATTCCAGACCTGAGTAATCAGTTTTACAAAATGTATCCGGCTAATGAACACAAAAAGAAAAGTAGCTAGTAGAAATTAAAAAAAAAAAAAAAAATGCACCAAACTAACTTCTTTCTCAGTCTGTTAAAATGTAAGTAATTGTAAGAGAACATTGTGTCCGACTGGAACAGTGCTCTCCGTGTCAAATGTCATCTTCTCCATGGCAGTGGTAGTATCTTATACTTGCTATCTGTGCAGCACTACTACTGTCTTAAGAATCATGCTAAGAAATACTTAAGTGAAATTTTGGGTTTTGCCACATAACCCTTTAAAAAAGGATTAAGATACTCATTTCTACAATGTATAAACCTGTAGAAAGAAAAGCAGATTTTTTTTCACCATTTGTAAATAATTAAAAAATGTAAATATCATTGAATTTTCCAGTTTTAAATTGTGCTGTTTAAGTACTACAGATTTTATCACTAAGGATGAGAACATTTATATTAAGGATTTGTTGTTTGCTTAATTTTATTTGATTTTTTTAAATTAAGTAGGGAAAAAAATCTATGTTTAGGAAGACACCTTCACACTTGGAAATTAGCTTTTCTTATAGAGTTTCAGAATGAAAGGATTGTTAAAATGAACGATAAATAACAAAAACACTGTAGTATATTCTTAAAGGCAGTAAATCACTCCTTTTTTTTCTTTAGAATGGATTGTATGTTTAGAATTAAACATCTTTCTTCAGGTTACACAATGCTAAATGGTGTTGCATATGGAAAGAGATTGAGGTGCACCTACTCTGATAACTGGAGAAGCTTTTTGTTGCAAAATGAAGACAAACTGTGTAGGTGATTAATATTCAGTGAGGCCAATGAAAATTGAATTCAAGTAATTTAGGTAACGGAGCATCTCCTTTTCCATTGCACTCCGAATTACATGCTATTTTCATCTCTGTGGTGGTTCATATCAGCTAATTCCTGCACCACTACAGCTGCTGACAGTAGGAAAAATGTTGACTTTGCTTTTGTGAGCACTCTTTGAAGTCTGCAGAACAGTATTGGCACAGACTGTTAGTAATAATTGAAATTACTTTTCTGAAAGTAACTTATCTCATCCTAACACACCTTATGTTTTTGTCTGCTGTAATTTTCTTTCTTTTAGTCCTTTCTGGAAATACAAAGAGAGCTATAGTGAGTAAGTGTAGACTGCAGGATTCATTAAAAGCTGTTTGAACACTATGCAGAGGATGTGCTGGGAAACACACACAGAATGAATATTAATCAGTAATGTGTGTTGGGAGTGGGAGAGTGATGCATTTCAGAAGAAGTTTGGCTTTGATTATTTAAAATATTCCTTCTGTTTTTACTGCCAAAAAGTCTGCCCAGAAGTATCTATTCCTACAGGATTGTGAAAAATCCTCTATATTTTTAAACAATTAGTTTTGAAATGGATTAGCAGGAATCTGTGGCCTTATTAGAGAAGGATAACTATAATGTCTTTTCTGTGAAAGAGCAGTAGGCACATTTATTTTCTTTCCTTTTTCTTTTTCCCTAGGAGTTTAAAAAATGAGCACTACCATCAGTATGTATATTCAACTGAAGAGAAAAACAATTGTAATTTTGTATTTTTTTGGGGGGGGGAGGGGGCGTGGGACTGGTACAAATCTCTGAATTTGTTTAAATTTTGGTAAAAATAGGTCTATCCTCTTTATGAGTCTAAGAAGCCCCTACAAGAATTGTACAAATTTCAACAGTTAGCAAATTAAAGCAAAGAGGTAGGTGAGTAAGGTATAAAATAACCTGTTATTGTGTATTTTTAAGTTTCTAATGAATTTTTATGTCCCTTTTGCTCCCACTTTTCCTTAACGATTTTGGAAGTGAGTTTGTTGAAAAATTCACAGAAAGATGGAATTAAGTTTATTGCCCCACCGTATGTGTCCGAGGGTTTTTTTTTCCTTGAGTTCTTCCTCATTTGTGCTCTCCCTGGCCTGGGGCATCTTTACGTCCTAGGCACAGGGTAGCAGCCGCAGACAGGGCAGTGTATCACCTTCCCCTGCCGGCACTTAATTACTTCCTTAAATTGTGTTTTAATCTTACTTTGACGTTTGATTACCTTTTTGTCAGAGTTGAGCAGATCAAGGAAATGTGAGAGCAGGATTTTTCTGAGTCTTTTTGCAATATTTATTACTTATAAAGATGTAGATCACAGAAGGAATCATGGTAAAATTCTGTCACTTTAAGGCTTTCCATACTTTTTAAATACAGTCAGACTATACAGATGAAGTGCGCAATACAGTCTAATGGAAGACAGCTGAGCACTTACACATTTCATTCGTTATTAATTGTGTGCAGTCTTTATAATTACCTCATCATTTAAAAACAATTAACTATCCCTTGATGGACTCTTGAATTCTACTTATTATGTAATTTTTTTGAAAATATTTTTGAAAGACTGTATTTCAGAATATTTGCAGAGATTACTTAGTGAAATATTCGCCATCTCTGAATGTTCTGAAAAGGGAATACTTATTTTTAATCACAAATACGTACATACTTAGTATGTTATGATTTCACAATCTAAATTGGCACCATGCGGTGTTTAAGTACTAGCCACAAATTTAAAGAAATAATCTGCCTTTGCTCTACATCATTACAAGAAGTTTCTAGTGTACTTACTGTTCTCATTTTGAACATTTACCACTATGGATCCCCAAAAGTGATAAATTATAGGACAGAGAATGAATGGATAGCAGTTGTGTGACTGTTTCATTATGTTGATCTGCTTTTACTTCCAGATGTGTAATTCATGCAAAATAGTTCTAAATAGAATGAGTTTTACTATGAGAGATAGACACATTCAGACCTGCATAGACAAGCCAGTGTCTGACAAATATCCTAATCAAAGTCTGTTGGACAATTCATTGTATATCTGCTTTTCATCAGAGCTCCAATTTTCCTTCTCTGCACAAGTTGCCTTTTGAAGGCAACATGCAGCTTTAAGGCTGTGACCTAATTTTAAATGTAATATATTTCTATTGCCCCCACCCTGCATAGCTTCTCCCAAATGCACATTACTCTTGCTTTTTATCTTCTGCTTGTAGTATGCTCTAAGAGATACTTTGTGATAATGTGGTCGACCCTGAGCAATAAGACTTGAGATAGTCACAAAAGTGAGTACACAGCTCTTTGATGTTATTCGTCATATGCAATTTTTAAAGATTATCAAATAAAGTCAGTGGTCCTTTTAGCTTTCCTCTGGGAGCTAGGTATGGCAAGCAGCCCACCTTGTCAATGAAAGACATGTCCTCACCCTATACAAAATTCTTCTACATGCTCCCGCTCTTGCTGCTAGCAAAAATGCAAACTTTAGTTTTAAAAGACTGGGGTCTGTACTGCTTTCCTGTGGTGTGCTCATTTAGGCCAAAGCAAACTAGAATAAAGCTGTATTAAGTCAGAACAATAGCCTTTTGCTTTCCCTTTGTATGGATGTCGTTCGCCGCACAGTGCGGTGCAGTGCAGGGTCATTGGGTAAATACCTACGTGTTGCAGCAGTTAGTGACAAGATTCTGGTTTTGATTCCCAGGAGCAGACAGTGATTTATATAAGCTGTAGAGTCAGAAGTGCTTTCTATGAACAGTATTAAAAAGGCTATTTGAATTTTTAGATAATGAAAAAAAACATGTCTGCAGATAACGGTTCAAGAGCAGATACCTCCAACAATGCTTTTTTTTTTTTTTTTTTTTTTTCCCTTCCCCCTCCTGGGCCACACTATGCCCTTATAATTTAATCTTCCTTCAATATATAGGTGTATTACCAACAAGTAGCTCAGTCTATATTGTTTCCAAAAAGATGCTTTTTTCCCCCCTTATTGGTAAATCTGTTACAGTAATTTAGTTTATTTCCTCTGTTCTTTTGGAAGGTGCTGTCAGAGTCCAGTACTTTCTGGCCAAGTTCTTAGATATTCCGTATATGGAGAATATAATGTTTAATATCAAATTTACCTATCTGAATGTGTTTGATACTAAATGAGACTTTTGTTTTAGCAGTGTGATATTGCAATAAATCAAAATCACAAAGTGAGCGTAAGTTACACTTAGCAAAGTATAGTAGCTGCAATATACAGTTTAACCACAATACCAGCGTGATCCCCAATGCTGGATTCTCCAGTACACTCACCATCAGGGCACTGGGCGTCCCCGGCTGCCAGCAGGGAATCCGTGGGTTGAGGCCGGCTCAAGCCCGTCGCTCCCTCTGAAATTCTCTTGCTGTTCAGTTTTTACACTCTGTGTTGGGCTGAGCCACCTCTGTGTGTTTCCCCTCTCCCCCTCTCGCCCACCCCCATACTGGTCTGGCCAACTCGGGGAGACATTTGCACTGTTTTGAGGAACTGGGGGGGAGAAGCGTTTACACGACCAGTTGATCCACTCGGCTGGGGTGCAGTCAGCGGATCCCCTCCACTGACCCAAGCGTCAAGGCGGCCCTCCGGTCCCCTTTGCACTGAGACAAGTTCAGCTTTCTGTGCGAGAGCTCTGGGCCGTCACCCCCTGCCTTCTTCCCTGAGCTTCCTGGGCACTTGTCCCCGCACCGTCTCCTCTGAGCCTCCTTCCACTGTAGGGGGTTTACAGAAAGGAAAGTCTTGGTGCATCGTTCCTGTTGCCTGGCACAAACACTCTCAGGAAATTTTTATTCAACTCGTGAGTGGTGGGAACGTTGCCCGCCTAGCAGATGGCTACGAGTGTAAGCATACAGGAGACTACGTCCATGTGTTAAGTGTGTTACTGAGGGCAGATTTCCTAGGCTGAAATTTCATGCATCAGCAACTTTTGTGCCAATGATTAAGAGGATGCGCTGCTACTAATAATTATCTAAATAAGTCCAACTTTGAAAAGTAATAGCATTATTTTCACCTGCATAAAAAGAGCCTTCTATGAAGATTTTTTCTTTCAGGCTATTTTAGTTTTATTGTATATTGGAAATAACAAGAATTTTGTTAATTTTTGCATGGTAAACTTAAGTGGAAGCAAAATAAGTAATTTTTTTGGGGGGGGTTCTTTGGTAAAGAAAAGAAATTATTAGTATTTGTGAAGTATTGATAGTTTCCTAGCTCTTTTTTTTTTCATGTTAAAAGACTGTTTTTTAATCAGTTCCTACAATGTCATTAGATTTCTGCACAGAAACTTGCTTGTATGGATTTATTTGTGGAATGTGAGCATTGGTTTGCTTCATAGCAAAGTCAAGCCTGTGTACTGTATAAACAATAGCATTACTGGAGCTTTTTCATTTAACTGTATATTAACATCAGTATAATAGAAATATTTTATAACATGCTTTTTGCTATAAATTACTTCTGTATTTTCAAACTTTCTCAGATTACATTGCTGCAGTTTGTAAATATTCTTAAATATCTATATAATTGTTATTTAGAAGATCAGATAGCTAAGATTCTGCAACCGTTTGCTTGATGGATTGAACTGGAAGAAAAAACTTTGAAAATATATCTATTGCTTTAGGGAGAGGAGGCATTATTTCCTCTTTTCGCATGTATTCAGTACTACTGACCTTCACCTATCTCTGTGCTGGTGCAAATTTCATCACTGAGGAGCGTGGAAATCTCATTACTTCTCCCGTTCTCATGCTCTTTGCATAGCAGTTGAGCTGCAATACTGAGATTCCAGAAAAGCTTGGTTCCTGCCAGGAGGCTGCTTTACTGCATAGACTAGAGTAATTTGTAGGAAGCAGTTTTTTGAAAACTCCATGCAAACCACAGACTTGTTTTCTTGTGGACTACAGAAACATCTGCAAGTATCCGACTGGGCAGAAAACTGGATTAAAACTGTTATGTTCCTTTGCTCTGACCTGTTAAATTTAGAAACTTGTCAGAGATGGGTGGATTTTAGAAGTCGATTCCATAGAAATAATGTAATACTGTCTGAGTAAAGATGGTAAAAGCTTGTGCCTAAATGAGTTACAGTAATTTAGGAAGCAAATTATTTAAGCCCTTTAAGACAGGCTTCTCCAAAATATTTGAACTTCAGCTTTGAAAATATTTATCGTTTGTATTCTGCAGGATAGCGTCTGGTATCTAGAGAGGTCAAGGATATGGTTTTAGGCACATGGCAAGTCAATTTTAGACAGGATATAAAACCTAGAATTTCTGATTTAATTTTCAAACTTCTTTTCCTTCTATTGCTTGCAGCATATTTACATTGCAAGCTCATGTAAAGACCCTGTAAAGGGTCTTTACAAATGATTTGACTGTTACTTTCAATAATAAGCAACATGTTCTGTATTGTTACATTTTATGATTTTCCAATTAACAGAAGCAACAGTAAGGCACCTCTTTCTTTTAGATTAGTCATTGGCATCTGATTGCTTTAGACAATGCGTAATCTGGACTACAACAGAATTACTCTAAATTTAATTAGAAGTTTGTAAGTTTAGCGAGCTGTGCATTTTTTTGCTTGATTTTAATAAAATTAGCAGTTTTGGCTTGTTCATCTTGTATGTTTACTCAGAAATCTTTGCCTGCCAGTGAATAAAAATGTCCTTAGTTTTTTTAAAAAAAGAAATCTTAACAGCATTCAATATTATTTTAATAAAATGAACAATGCTTAGTACAATCATTACAACCTAAAGTAATTTGAATAATTGAATACCACTTTTTCTGGAGAGTAACATTTGTAGCAGCACTTGCTTTTCCAACAGTAAGCAGAGTGAAAACGCTAAATGTTATGTTGATAAATGTTTTGTAAAACCTACTGAACCTATTGCATATGTGTGGATAAAACATCTAGGCACTGACATTCTCTTAACATTATTTATCATTTGCTTTTTGCTGCCGCTATAAGTGCACTCCAGTGCACAAAATGTTAAGCGTTTAAGATGGCAGCTTAAAATAAGATCTATGTACTCAGAGAAGAAATAGCCTTTAGGGTGTTCACAGCAGGAAGAATTCTGGAGAGTAAATCAAAACAGGTATAGAAATGCAAGTAATTCTTTTTGTTTAAGAACATAGAGAATTTTGTAGTTTCAGTCTACTCATTTTTCCCTTTTCTTTCTTTGACCCTGCTGTGATTAGAAATAATTATAATAAAATACTTAGTTGGGAGAGGATACAGATTAGGTCATCTGTCACAACAACTTTCACAGGCAAATGTCTTACAAAGAACAAAATACCAAATACAAATTGTGAAAAAAACAATTCAAACTAGACAGAAACCTAGAACATCTGCAAAAACAATAGTCTTGAATGAACTCAACTTGGGCTGTGAGGAAAGATCGTGAGATGTATACTTTTTTTTTTTTTTTTTTTTTTTTTTTTTTTTTTTTTGCATATAGAGCAATATGTAATGGTTTTCACATTTATTTGCCTAAAGGAAAATAATCTCTTATATTCCAGTGACTTCTTTAATCATTTATCTTTCAACTGTGATGTGGCTTAGAAGTTCAGCATTTGTGAAATCACTGTTTTGGCTGCTCTAATGCATCCCACTGAGAAATGAAATAGGTCTCTCTCTTGTATCTTTTAGCCTCTGCTCTGACTCATAAGACTTGCCAGTAGGGCTAGATTTGGGGGATAAAGAGTTGTTAGCGGTGATTTTAAATCTTTGTGCTTACAAGAAGTAGAGCCTAATAATCTAGATTATTCTGGATCACAACCTCCTGGTGGAACCTCTCTGGTACCAGAAAAAAAAAAAAAAAAAAAAAAAAGGACAAGAAAGAGACTGTGGCTGATAAAAGGGACAAGTAGATTGTGAGTTTATCTTTCTCTGAGTTATTGAGCAGAGTTCTTAATACACAATTTTAATTGACTAATTGGTAATATGTATATATGTATGTAAATACACATGCATTCATTTTTTGGGAAGGTTTCCTGTATTTTAAGATAAGAAAACCTTCCAGTGCAATTCTCTCTTAAGTATTTAAATGTATTTAAAGTGAACTTACCCTCATTTCAGTGAACTATTCTGTGTGAACATGCGAATTTTAACATAGTAAATGAACTACCGGTATTTGCCGTACTGTGCCAGAGACACTCTCCCAGACCCTCCTTTCAGAGATGCTCGAGAACCACTGCTTTCATTTGAGAAAGATACAGAAGTAATTTTCTGTCTTGTTGAGGGGGCACAAGGGAAAAAAATGCTAAGAGCTACAAGGCCTTCACTTGTTGTGTTTGGAGACTATGGGGCTCTGACAAAAATGGGATAGCTATGTTTTGTTCTCTCTCATAATCATATTCCTTGTCTCATACTGGATTTATTTTCAAAAATATATGTTTATAAAATACGTATTTTTTTTTTATGAAGTTCATGACAGCAGAAAACAACAAATACGCTGGTGATCTGTCATCCATATTTTGGGAGAGATGCACGTTCCTTACAATGAAAAAAAAAAGCACTTAAAGGTAAAGCTTTAATTTCTCTTGTGCTGACTAACGATGCTATCATAGGAAATAAACTGATGTTGCTGCTGCATTATCAGTCCTGGTAGGTTGGTATGAACGAGTGTGCAATACTGTCTTGTAAATGCTGCAAAGGAAGAGTGAAGTTCCTGCCCTCATTAGCCAGGAATGAACTGTTTTTCCAGCATGGAGTAATACTTGCATTTTTGAAGCAGTCCAGGATCTCACCTATTTCCTTGTGTGTTTGTGAACTGGAATTCTTTTTATACCTGGAGTCCCATAGATTTCTTAAATCTGTCTATTTTCAGCCAAACAAACAAATGCCATAAACCTTTTTGAAAAAGAAATTGCATTTCCTGACATTTCTGTTAATGCTGCCCTCACAATGTATATTATAATAGTTGAATGCAGGATCATCATCCACACTGCAGGGACCAGGCAACTCAGCAGCAGGAGAAGGCTGTAATTTACTGTGATGCTATAAGGCAAGGAACAAAATTACCTAACAGCTGGTAGGCTTCTCTCTTACAAGCACAGCAAGAAGAGCAGAACATGTATTGTTGTTATTTTTGTGTATTTTGTGTAACATACAAAAAGAACAGTGAGCTATAAGAACAGGTTTCTGGAAATATAAATAAACTGTACCAGAGCTTAATAATATCAGTTGTCTAATGTTCTGATGCTCTGATGTTGGGTTAAACTTTGGATCTCCCTCATATAGAGATGACTGGCTCTGGGGTTTGTATTTAGTATCTACTCAGAGAACATATAACTCAAGGTTAGTCTGTTTAAAAAAAAAAAAATAATAATCCACATCCAGCCTTGTGGAGTAGGAAGTATCTCCACTTACTGGGTAGCTGGTATGAATTGCATACAAGCCACCATGCAGTAACATATTTTTTTTTGTTTTGTTTTTTAATGTATTTGCACTGCCAAAATAGTGACAGCCAGCTGTGTGAATACAGTTTTAAGTAGTTTAATTAACCCAAGAGTTCTGAACTGCAGGTGTCAGGGCCTGTGAGAAAGGAGCAAGTCCTCTCTCCATAGGTATAAATAAATGACTTGAATCATGCATGGTTTGGTTGTAGGTTAAAGTTTGGACAGTATAATATAAGGATTCTATACAATAAATGGACAGAAACATTACTGCTAAAGGCGCAAAAAACATTTACTGTCTTCATTTACTATTGACAGAAGCATCAAGCCTGACCTAGACAAAAGCCTTAAAAGGACAAATATAACAGCTAGCAAATCCAAAGAAAAGGGGAAAAGAAAATTCCCCTGAAATTTCATTTGAGCTTGTATGAAAAGGAAGGGCAAGAGGGAGACTTCTCACTGTTTTTAAAGCTAGAGAGGAAGAAAAGATGTTAGTGAATATTGACCAGAAGAATGAATGAGTTAGTGAAAACAGTTGCAAAAATTGCATTGTTCCTCAACTTTGGCCAAGTTGCCTATTTGGAAGAGAAGAACTAAGGAAAAGAACAAACGATTACAGCTGTAAAAGCAAAGGAAGGATAGGGCAAGCTCCAGCACAGGAGCACAGGGAAGACAGGTGAACTCTTGGCAAAAGAAAGAACATAGGACAAAATATTCACACATGCATGGGAAGGTACAAGTTTATGTAGCAGAAGCCTTTTTCTTAATATGAATGTTCTCAGAGCACAGGCAGAATAAGAAGTAGAGGTTGTATTTGAGAAGTAGGGAATGGAAAGTGGAGCAGGTTACTTCCTGCTTTCAGGTTATTTCAGATCCTGAAAAAGGCTAGCTCCACATGAACACCATATATATTTATTGTTTGCAAGTGTGTGTGTGTATATGTGTATGGAGAGTTGGCTGTGTCCAAATCTGTTGCAAATGTTGATTATTTTTAATGTATTTTGTGTTTTTATTGTACTTGTGTTTATTTGCTGTGGTTATATTTGATTCATTTCTTTTGTTTCTTTTTACTGTGTCCCTGATTTGACTGCATTTTTAGAATAATGAGGGAAAGGAAGCCTAAGTAGTTGAAGGTGAAGTTTAATCAATTTGTCAAAGTGATTACGTGATGTAATGCTCAAACAAATTAAGCCTAGGCTAGAAGACTGAAGAGCCCTTTTCAGTGTTAGATGTTTCTTAAATCCCTTTGTAAGACTCTCTTGCTTCCTACTGTCCGCTTTCTAATATAAAACTGGCAGAAACATATGTATGTTATTTATTCCTATTTCCTTCCCTTTAAGAATACAAATTAATACCCCTTAGAACACACAAATGAAACTAATATGAGTTTACTGCTCTGAGATTTATAATCTGGGCCTAACAGTGAATAGTGTAAGTACAAATACACAATTATTGCAATGAATAACCCATGTCTAATGTGAACAGCTGTTCAGTATTTGTATGCTTGATGAAGCTTTGCTGAGTCAGGAGATACTGTCTTTAATTTCGCTAGGATTTAGATAGTATAACTGGTTCATATCTTCTGGGAGGTGACACTTTCTAATTTGTCAGTTTTCAGATCTTCCACTAGAAAGTTACATTTGAGATGTTTCTTTTGTTTTGCCACGCTAAAGAGAATCAGTACGGTGATATTTATTGAACATGGGATGCTTTTAGGAAAAATAAAGTTGGCAAAGGTAGATTTTGAGACTAGCAGAATATCTGTATTGTTATTCTGTCTCTTGGTCCCTGTTAAAAGCTGAAATGGGCATAATTCAGCTACGAAATGTGTGTAATGATTTTCAAGTATTATCTTATTTCTTGTACGAGCGTTTTCTTCTCAACGCATTGCTGCTGCTCGTCACATATTAAAGTGCCATCTTAAAATATTTGATCAACATACCTGACACACCCCAAAACAAATAAACACCTTTTCGTATACTGTGGACACTTCTATTCCTTTTCAAAAGTTTTTACTGTTTGATCTTTTACGTTTGGTATCTTCTCAACTGTCCTTCTGGTTGTATGCCTTGGTCTTATCATTGTTCCTGAACTGTAGAATTTATGCTGCCTTCATTGTTATTAAGGAATTAAATGCGGGATACTATCAGATTACTCTTCTTTTAATAATGATTTAAAACCAACTTGTAGAATTGTATGTTTGGGACATAATTCTATGTTTAATTCTGTAGAATGGCTCTTAGATCTTCCACTTAAAATACTACTTTTTTTAAGGTAATTGGAATAGATTACAGGGAACTCTCTTGTCTTCTTAGGATTCTTTGAGTATGGTCTTGTAAGTCTTGTATATCGGTCAGGATCGGTCCTGGCAATCTGTCATTTCTCTGAAGCACTCAAAGTGCTTTCTCATCCCAGTATTGGATGTAATAAACACCTGGTTTCATCTAGCCTGTAAGTCAGTAAGTACATAAACAGGTACAGATTTATGACTCTACACTTAGGAGTGTTGCTGTGCTGATATACAGTGCTGCCAGCTTTATCTGAATATCATAGAGGACAGCAAGCAGGGCTGTAAGATTGAGGTCGTTCTTGATGTAATTAATGGGTTGGGGGTTCTTTTGTACAAGAGCTTCAAATGCCTTGTAGTTCTCCTAATCAAGATTTCTGAATACAGAATGGGTGTCCTTAGAATATGTAAATTGTCCTGTGAAATATAGTCTCATACAATATTAAGTGTAGGCTGATGTATTCTTACCAGTTTGATTATTTTGTGGATGCCATTTATCTTAGAGATATATTCCAAAGTGTTTATTTCTGGTACTAATGTTAGCCTGCATCAGTAGAGTCAGTGGTAAAACTCTCACTGCTATTTGTGAGTGGAGAACTGAGATTACATTTACCTTTTTATGGTGCTTTGTTCTGTGCCAAGGAAACATCCCGTGGCTGTAAACAGCTGTAGTAGTAGGTGAATATCTTCGTTTTTTTTCTTTTTATATGGGAAGGAGCGAGCTTAGATCGTGTTCCAGGAACTTTCATTTTATGCTTCTACCTTCTTTTTAAATGTAAAAGCATCAAGATAACTTTCCTTTTCTTAAGTTCTGTATTGCTTTTTCTACAATGACAGAATAATTTTTACTGTTTCTAATTGGGAAGAATGCCTAGTTCTGTTGTGTTTGTGGAGCTAAAGAATTAGAACAGATAGCTTTAACAAGCATGCAAATTTCTTAGCATTCAGGTGAAGCAAACTGGAAACTTAAAAAGCAAATGTGGCTCTATAACAAATGAAAAAGCATAGGAAAGATTCATCCTGAGGACAGAGTGTTGAGTTGGACACAGTTCTGTTAATCACAAAAAACCCTTTGTGCCCGCTAAATCAATTCTACTGCTTCTGAATTTTGCTCAGTGCTCAAGCAATAGCTTGCAATCAGTCTTCAGCTGTCCATTTGTCAGATGAACCATTACAAACTATTTCAATTAAGGTTTCTTCCAGCTTAATGTGTGGCAGTGACTAGTGGCTAGCTCGAGTTTGGTTTTGGTTTTCTATCAGAAATAAATTTGCCTAAAACAAAGATTAATTCTGTATCATCTAAATGCTTAGTAAACTTTGGATTATGTATAGTTATTTAAAGTTAAGTAGATTTCAGAAGTGTAGAATATAAATAAGGAAGTTCTTGTGAATAATATAAGCATATGTTATCATCTGCTTTGGTGGTCATGCTTGGATCCTCTGGATAAAATTTCCTCATGTTTGGTAATCTGTAAATTAATTAACTTCCACTGTTTGATTTTTCTTTGAAAGAAATAAGTTAGTCTTAGCAATATACTTTATTACCACATAATTATTTTCTGGTAGAACTATGAAATCAATTCCTTTTTTTCTTTAATATATTTGGATTGCTTTGATCCCTTAGGGAAAAATGTTTATGTCACTTTTAACCACCTCTGCACAAGAAGTTTCCTGCTTCATTTTTTTCTGTTCTTGGTAAAACTGCCATTTACTATAAAGCTAATAATAAGTAAGATGTAATAGCATTAGACAGTTGGTTACAAATAGAAGAAACAGAGTATGTATGATGGCAGAGTTTGAGTAGTCCAAAAGCAATTCTTTTTACTAAGGAATCTTTTTTTCATATGTTGCTCTCTTCACTCTAAATAGTGAAAAAATGAAATTCATATGTTTATATAAAAACACTAAAAAGGATGTCTATGTCCCCTCTTAGTGGGTAATATCCTCTTCCAGCAGTTCACTTGCTTGCGAGCCTCACGCCTTCAGCAGCCTTGTTTTAGTAACTCTCCCACCACTAAGCTGTGATGCCTGATGGATTGCCCTTGGGGAACTTGTAGCCTCAGCTACTTGCGCTATCCCAGAGAGAATATTTTATAGCCATGAGTGGGACTGTAGCTTCCTGGGTCTGAGGGTGAGCATCCTTTGACAAAATACCAGTATTCATATCCCTATATATGGCAGGCAGTTGGGGTTACAAGAAACTGAAGAATCTTTCCTTTTTATAGTTTGACTCACCTCAAGTTTATCCACACTTCCTCAGCAGTAGGATAATTTGGACACAGACAGCCATCCAAGCAATCCTGTGGAGGTAGTATACAAAACAAAGTACGTGTCTGGGTAAATTAGTTGGCACTGTGTGGATAGTTCCAGCTACCCGCTGTAGTGTCAGAATAAGCCTTCATTCTGGAGGCACAGAATATATTACAGGAACATGTATTTTCTTGCTGATTTGTCAGGAAGATTGACAACTGCTGCTGTATCTAAAGGAACAAGACACAATGGAAGTGTTCAATGACTTCTGTCATTATCATGTTGATACTTGATTATTTCGAAAGGCTTGATAGTAAATAGATATATTGCATAACACAAATCACAAATGCACAGACTATCTAACTAAATGATATACTCTGTATGTGTGTGTGCGTGCACGTGCATAATATGTAACAAAACAAGGCACTTTTCAACCTGCATCCTTATAGCTTCTCCTACAAATGACTATAGTGGTAAGGTCTGCTGCTTCATATCTTGTTGGATTGTCACCTCACCAGCTATCTGCAGTAAGAAAATGCCAATAGTATTTAACTGCTTTGGGGGCTGCAGCAATCAAACAGTTGTCAAAACTACATATTAGGAAATGTATTCATTAATTTGGACCACTTATCATCATGACATTCATGACTCTTGAGAGCAGCAGTGACCATGAAGTTAATGATTTGACAAGGTCAGAAGATGCAATCATTGCATAGAATAAATATTAGCATCTTTACCTAGCAACGAAAGACTGAGTATATTGCATGGATCAGATTAAAAGGAGTCCATTTCCTAAAAATGTTGTTTAGGAAACATGCAAGCCCGGTGTCTTACCCAGTTCTTTTTCTTCTTTTCTATTTATTCTCTTTTGTTTCCTTTTCCCTATCTTACCAATACACTTTTGTTTCTGATGCTTATCTTTATTTGACTTTATAGCTTTCTATTCAGATTGTTTAAAATGGCTTGCCCATGCATGTTGACATTATATTCTATTTTTCACGGAATAAATGTAGGTGAATAATTTCAAGTTTTCATGGTTTTGATCATTTAATAACTTTTTAATATTCATAATACACAAAAGTTAATAAATTTCATAAATAGGTGCTGATTTAGGAATGAACTAGTAATTAAATCTCTTGAAAATCATCAAGATTGGTCTGGATGTTGGAATAAAAGGAGATAAATTACCAATTGTGTGACTGTTGCTAAAATGATAAGCAAAGATTAAGACTATATATTACCAAACTTAAAAGGAACAATGTTAATCAAATAAAAATTAGATAAATTTGTAGCAGCATTGGATTATGATCAAATCAATTCCAGTAGACAAGATAATCAAATTCTAAGGACTTGATTACATACGGAGTGCTTACTGATTAAAGATCTCTGATTAAATTCATGCATAATGCTCTTATTCTAGGCTGAGTACCTTTTTTCTTTTTAGTTTTAGCTTATTTTGGTGTTACCAGACATTCTAGAATAATGATATCTGCCTATGAAATGACCGAGTTATAGCTAATAAACAATGTTGTAGACAGAAAAAAAGAGAATTCAAACTGTTAGCTGTGTATTGATTGTAATCACAATTAAATGGTTCATCCTTCTAAATAAAACCTGTAAGTTGAAACAGGTGCTAATAGTTTATCTAAGCAAATTGCTCAACATTTAAAGTCAGTCACAACTTTAAATACAGCCTATTCTGAGTTTTGCTGACATATAACAGTAACAATCAGCCAAATCTTGCACTTCCAAAGATTATTATTTTAGATTTTATGGAGACTTTCAGAAAAGTCATTAATGTATACATGACAATTACAGTGCAGAATCTGAACTAAAAAGGGTGGTACTACATTGAACTACTTAAGATATATAAATGCAGAATAATCTTGTGCATGTAAGCTTTTTGTATTGTTATAATTAAAGTGAAATAATGTATATAATATATACATATACACACACACACACACACAAAAGTAAAAATACCACCCAGTATTTGCATACAGAGGTTAAACTGAATGTCTTTTTTGCCTTGTGTCAGGAGACGGTGAGAACAGAACTTTTTGGTCTGTGTTCTGTAAACCATTCACTAGTTTTTAAAACTGTTTGGTTTACTTTTAGTCATCTCTTTTCAAAGGAAAAAATATAATTTTCCTCTTTGTAACTTCAGGTGATAATTTTAACCTGTTCATAATCCTTCTTGTACATCAGCCAAACTTGAACTGATTGCAACTCTGAGATGTAATGATTTTTTGATGTCTTTTGGTAAAGGTACATCACTTCTTCTTTCCTTTTTTTGTTTTTGTTTTGTTTTGTTTTGTTTTCTTCCATGCTTTAGGAATCTTAGTTTTTAAACTGTTAAGGAACTGCTTCCAAACTCTCTGAAGTTAGTATCAATGGATCAGGTTCCAGATTTCATTTTCAGGTACTTTTATACTTTATTTTTTAATTTGAATGTTTAGAAAAATATGAAGTCCAGTAGGGAAAGTGTCTGCATATTTTGTTGTTTCAGTTTTGCAGTTATGCAAACTAGTCCTTTGCTGTAAACTTTTAAAGGCTTTTGGTTAGGTGTCATAAAGAATTAACTGATATATATGTTGAAATGCTACTAAATAAAAAAGTGTAGAATAAAAATTTATTCAAATTTATTCAAAAATAAAAACATATTCAAAAGAGTAGTAGAAAAATGTTCAGAGAAAGATCATCTACCTGCCATTTGTTTTGTGGGTCTTTTTGTTTTCCTTCCTTATTTTTTTTTCCTTTTTTCAGCAGGAATCTTGTTTGGCATAGCTACTTTAAAATCTGTAAGATTTTGTGTGGGGGGTGTATTGTTCTTTGAGATGTACTGATGGATTTCTGCTAATTTTTGTCCACTTGCATGGAACTCATATTCATATATTCATGTTCAGGTGATCCTTTAGTTCAGTGATGGAAACTGTATGAAAACCCAAGGTGTAAATTGGAGGGGGTTTATGTAAATAGACCAGGTTATTGCATTGTAATCATACTGTTCACAAAAGTTCCTACTGTAACTAGAAAATAATATTGATATCATTTCAATCTTTGATTTTTTTTTTCCAATTCATACTCTACACTTTGTCTTTCTTCATAACTGGGCTATTTTTTCTCTGACAACTAACAAATAATACCTGATTAAGTCAAAAGAATGCTGAATGAAGGCTTTGTTTAATTTAAGTCCTTGAATTTTGAAGAGGAGTTATTCTATATGCCTACAAAATAGGACCACATTACCTAAACAGTTGAAGTGCAAAGGACTGCTTTATTTTTAAGCTGTTTGTATCATCTTGAGTCTGATGCAAAATGAGTTTTAGCTGAGTACTATGATTTTTCCAGATACTGCATCTGTAAACGTGTTGCAATACTTAGGACTCTTAAGTGTTGTGATTAAAAAACTTTGGACTGATTGTACATTCTGTAATAACAAAATATTAATGTAACAAATGTGAAAGCAGCAGATGCTGGGAAGAAAAAAGTTGAATTATATCTCAACAGTAATGAGAAATAAAACCTTTAATAATTATATAATTTTAATGAATAGTATGTGTAGGGCTAACTATAGATTTGAAAGCTTCCTACTGGTTATTAGGAAGAAGGCAGGATTCTCACAGTGGGATGCAACATTAGTTTAATAAGTATAAAGTATTTATCAGATAGTGAATCCAAATCCTTTCTCCCTCCACACCCGTGATGACGAATGAACATGTTATGTCTTCTTTTTCTGTGTATCTATGTTTGATTTGTTAAAATTGGACAGTCTAGGAAGTGTAGAGCTGTATATCAAATTGCACATTATGAACAGGCACACTCTTAAATACATATGCTGTGCATGTATGTACATATCTTATTTTAACTGTGACCTAAGTTATAGGCACAAGAAGAATTTCAATGAAGAATTTGAGGCATGTGAGAAAATGTCTTCCTATGAGTCTGTTTGCTGAACTATAGATCAATTGCCATCCTGTTATTATCCTTGTTTCTTCTGAAATTTATAGGTTTTTTCATCTGAACTATCCACCTCCAAATCCATCCCTAATACAGGCATATTGAAAATGTGCTTTTATAGCATGTAAATCGATAAGTTTTTGGAAAACACAGACACTGCACATATAATATGCATATACATATATGTGCATGCCAGCATACATGAATTGTACATATGTATGTCAGTATGAATTCTCTCTCACTGTCATATTAAAAAAATTCATTTGTCTCAAGAAGGAACAATATATATAAAGATCTATGCCTGAAGAAGAGTGATAACATTGATTGCTCTCTTAGCCTGACCTCAGTTACAATCACATTTGCACAGCTAATGATATTTTGTGAAAATAATAATCTTACATTGTAAAAATCCACTCACTGGAGTTAAAAGAAAGATTTCTTAGCTTATCTTTCACTTTCTTCAATTTAGCATAAAAATAGTAATACAGTGCCTTATCTTGAAGGCATATCTTGAAGGTGTTTGGAGGCATAAGAAGTCTTTGTCTCACTTTTGTCATGGGTAGTATATTTGATAACAAGATTGATTATGAGAGGAGATGTGGAGATGATGAGTTAACTGAAGAAGTAAAAGATACTAATTTCTTCTTCAGAATAAGAAGTTTTAAAGATTATTTTAGACAGTGAGTTAATTGAGGGTTAGTGGATTTCCTAGATATTTACTTCATCTAGTCCAAACAAGAAATTTACATTCCATGATATTTCTTAGATATGATATTTCTATCTTGTAATTCTGGGATTTGTACATGATATATTTTTTTTCCTTGAGATGTATAGACCAAATCATTGATTCTTATTGGTATCAAAAATTGTTTGTGGACATAAAATTCTGCACAGTGTCACAGAACCGAGCAGCACAGAATCACACGTAAGCATGTTTTTATTCATTAATTTATTTCTGTAGTCTTCTTAAGAGCTCTTACATCCTAAATTTGTAGAAAGAAAACAAACTCTGTGTTAAATAAAAGTTGATCCTGAGTATCCTGAGAGGTCAGTGCTGTGATCTGCTTCCTTTCCTGTAGGAAACCAAGTGATAATGAGTTGGATCAGAGTACAGAGGTGGTAGATATGTATGGTGCTGGTGTTAGCAACTTTGTCACAGGTTAAGACATTTCCTTCTGGAAATGACAGCGAACATCTTCCTGCCTTTCCATTGTCAAATATATGGATGCTTTGCAGAAAAAGACTATCCCTTCCCGGGTTCTATTACTGAACTTTTTAAAACTTGCAATTACCTTTGATTTGGAGTGGCAGCAAGTTCTGAACAGCCAGGGTCTCTGGCATTTGCTGTGCGCTTGACTGAAGCGGTCATTGCAACGTTGCCCTTGCTAGCTGATCTCTGCTTGCTGGTAACCCAGGGCATTGCATACTCCTCCGGGACAAGCATCTGGAGAATGGATTTACCTGGGGTTCGGATCTTTCAGGCTTGAATTTTGAGATTATTTGGGAGCTTTTCCATTCAGTGTTCCTCCTGCTGCCTGTAGAAAGGCTAGGGATCATTTTATTCTATCTTTTGCCTTTGTCTTTTTATCTATTCTTATTTTTACTATGCTGTCGTCATAATATCTTTTCTAGCTCCACTATTTGAGGTTCAGATACACACACAGTTCAATTTCTGCACTTGTATTGCAGAGGAGTATTCTTTGCACAGGAACACTCAAACAGTTCTAGTCTTTTCCCATTAATTTAAGAATCCAACTCAAAGCTTTCCTTTTTTCTTTAAAAAACTCTGTAGTCTTTGTAGCAATTTTTTTGGTTCAAGAAAAATTCAGTATTTGCCTAAGCAGGTATCTCTTCACTGATTCTTCAGCTTAATGGTAGTAAAAGGCATGATAGTGGTCCAGATATATTCATACAAAATACGGACCGTCTAGAAGTACTATAATTTAAAATGAAACACAGCATTATGCTTGTTGACTGCTCATTTCAGATGCTGATATTGATATGTCTTTTTTCTTCTTTCTCATTCTTGCATTCAGGATTGCCACTTATTTGGCTGAAAGTCCTCTCCAAATTTCCCTACTCAGTGATATCAAACTCATGGTTATCATGTGTGGGTTTCCTATTATAGATGGGAAGAGCCTTCTTTATTTTAATTTCAAGGACTCTGAAGCACATTTTACTCTTGTTAAAGGCAACATGTCCTGGTTTTACTTCAAGTACTTTTCTTAACTAACATGCTTCAGCATCTTTTGATTAACTGGAAATCCAAGAAAGTAAATATTGCAAATGATTTAAATTTGCTGTAACTGATAACAGTGGCAGGCATACATAATAAAGCTGCTACCTTTAAATCCACTAATTGTGCTGTCTTTGGCAGCCCTGAGCCCAGTTTAGAACTTCTATTTTGTTTGCTTCAGAGTGTCTCTATATTTTCTCACGCTTTTATGACTTGCAGGAGTTAGATGGAGAATAGGGCAGAACACTTTAGATGACTAATTTGTATGCCAAAAAAATGTGTATTCAGATTGATAGGAAACATTCATGATTTGGATTGAGTTTTATGAATCGCTTTGAGCAAAACATATCTGTTAACTTGTAACATCCCATTTCTTCATTTTTAAACTTAAAAGGGAGAGCTTCTAAAATCAAATTTTGAGATTAAACTCAATAAAAAAAAAATAAAAAACCTCTGAAAATAAGTACTTCATTTAGCTTCAATAAAATACATTCAACTCAAAATTATTATTTTTCTTTGCTTGATTATGGAGGAGAAATGTTTTTGTTGACCTGAAACTTATTTTATCGATACTTCTATAGTTCTATTTTTCCAGCAATCCAAAATTATCACACTTTTGATTATAATTGTTAGTCTTTGATTAAGAATTATGGTCTTAATGTTGCCTGCATTATTGTAGGCCATAGTAATGTAGACTTCTAAACTCAGAAGACTTCTAGACTGCTAAAAATTAAGGATTCCTTAAACTGTATGGTTTGAATTGAGAAATGTTTGTAGTTCCTGACAGTTTAGCAGATACTACAGCAGGTGAAGCTTCACTATATTCAAAGAATATGCTATCATATTGTAATCAAGCACATTTTTACGGCTCTCAAGTATCTCCAATCAGTTTAATCCGCAAAACATGTATTAAGTGATATTTGAGTTTGCAGATATCTGCTGGATTATCTCCACTATGTGGCTGTTCCTGGGAACAGAAATGATCTTTTCAAAAAGTTTCATTCTTTATATTATTACAGGTGACAAAATAAAGCACCATAATAATGACATATTTGCAGTTATGAAATAATTTGGAATGGACAAACTGTGGAAAAAATAAAACAGTATATATAAAATAATTTGAGAAAATCCTCAGGGTCTGCATTGGTAAATCCCTTTCACTGAAAAGAGGGATTTCAGAACTTGCTTAAAATAAAATGAATGTATTGATTATGCTGTGCTCTCACAGGATCATGAAATTTAATCACATTCTTTTGACATTGGCTATTCAGGAGGGACAAAAACATCCTCACCTGTAGTGTGGGCTCTTCCATGTTTCACTTTGTGGTTTAACTTTAATATTCTTCCTTTCTGAGTTTGAGCCTGTACTGAAGCTGTTGTTTATCACAGCAATATATATTTCTTTTAGAGAGTTACCATATCTTTTAATTTCATTCTTATTCTTACTAATTTTTATAGAGTTTTTTTTATAGACATACTAAGCAGTTATTTACCATTGTAAGAAGTAGATCTCATGAGATACTGTTTGACAGTCAGTGTGGTTTTGAAACATGAATTTAATGAAGACTTGTTTTTTGAAGATATGCTAGCATCCCAGTGCTTTGAGAATGACATGGCAGTGAAATGAGAGCACTAGGCGGGGTGTGGGGGGAAGAAAAACTGAAAAAAGATGTAGAAAAATTGATTGAATTCAAGAGCAGCATGATGTTAGTTAGACTGAGTGACAACAACAGTTTAAAAAAAAAAGAAAAGAAAAAAGGCAAAATGCTGTGTTTTTTTCATGGAGTTTGGAAAAAAAAATGACCATGTATAAAAATTATGTTTCTTTATGAGCTAAATGTACTCGATTTCTCTCACTTTTACCCAGCAACAAGCTTGTTTATGGTTGTTGTTAGCTCACTTGTGCTCTCCCATAAACACTTGAAAGAATCCATAAGTGATTTGATCAACTACAAATTTTTGAGTAACGCTGAAGAAAAAAGTTTATGGGCTCTAAAAAGGGCACAGTCAGAGAGATGATGTGACTAGTAGTAAGGTATTTATTTGATTTTTCTCTTATTTTCATGCCATTTCACAAAGCTGACGGCACTTTGTGATCTGCTAGTTCAGAAGGTAGGGATTTACATTGCGGTCTCCATATCAATTATATTAAGTTAAACTCTTGTGTAAGTGCTGTGGCTTGATTTTCTCTATTTTGGAATTAAAATAGTGGCAGAATAATTTGTGAAGAGGGTGGTCAGATAGGCCACCTTTTGTCTGGAAATAGTCTGCTTTGTAACTCATATGCTATGTGGTACATTAAATGTGAATATTTTACTGTTCAAACAAATTAATGGACAAAACACTTATTAAAACTGAAACAATACTGATATAATTTTAAATCACACTTTTTAACTGAAGTCTAAGAGTTATACAAGGCACAAAGTTGTGTTCAAGGGAGCACTAAAGTATTGGAGAAAACTGTTAAGAAAATCCCCAAAGCTGTGCTTTTTGTGTGACACAGCATATACAGCTGTGTTGCAATACTATCCTGGACTGTTGTCAACACTCTCAAAATAAAAACACTCACCTATATAATTGAATTGTATTTCAGATTATATCTGAATTAAATTGTAGTAGAAGTACTAGCAAATTTTGTACTGTGAGAAAACAACTGAAAAATGTCTAAGGAAGATGCCAATTTTCTGTGGCTTAGTGTGATCTGTGTACTGTAGTTAATTCTCCTTGTGATATGAGTATTTTAAACTACCTTTTGATTTGAGCAATTTTATCACTAGAAAAATTAATACTGCTCCACCCTGTTGATATCTGTTACTGCATAGCAGCAATATTTTATTCTGGTGAACAACCAAGAGTTCAGAAAAACCTGTATGCATCTGGTCACAGGCCCTTTTGTGTGCGCATGCATGTATATTGGGAGACAGTGTGGATGGAAGCACAAAGGTGATCGACTTGAGGAGAAATCTTGGAGTCATCCTTGGAGCAAACAGAACTTTTCTTGACTGTGTCTGCTTGTCTTTATTTCTCCTCTAACCTTTCCTTCTTCTTCTTCTTTTTCTTCCCCCTAAAATGGACAAATTAATTTGGGAAGATTTGTAATTATGTATGAGATAATTCTGGACACACAAGTATTTTAACTTTCTGTAGTAACATTTTATAACTGTTTGAAAACTGAGTGCCAGGGTGATGAAAATTATGTCCATGTTTCAGCTTCACCGTCTATTATAAAAGCTGTCCTTAAGGAGCAGTCTTGGAGAGTAGCCTGTCTGACTCTCTTTCATGTGATACTTCCTTTCTTCTGTGCTTCCTTTTTCAGTACAAGAATTAACAAGGATAATGATATTGACATTTAAAGTGCGATAATTGGCATCTGATTTAGTGCCCATTAATGTGAATGAGCACTGTTATTTGCAGCTATTCACTCCTCTGCTCTGCAAACCTAGACGAAGGATTGCAAGATTAAACTAAGCATGGTTAGGTTTTCAGCCTTCCTTTATAACCCTAACTCATAAAAAGTTGATATGCACCAGATACTAAAAATAATATCTGATTATTTGAGCTGTCTGCCCACACATAATTAGTTCCCCAGAACTATTTCTTCATATATTTGATGACTCATGCACTTAGAAAAATTACTGGTACAAAATTCACTATTTTGCTTCCAAAGGAACATTTACTATTTTTGTTTTCACTGTTTTCCTTCTAAACTCTGTAGCTGAATCTCATTTTACTGTGTTTTTTGTTTGGCTGGTTGGTTGGTTTTGGTGGTTTTTTTTTTTGTTTTTGCAAAGGCTTATGTGATTGCAGTGCGAGTGGTTACGTGAGGCTGCTCTCCCCACTCACCTGCCTTTCAGCCAGAGCCCCAAACCCCAAAGTGGCAAACAAAATCCACCAACACCTGGGAAATCTGTTGGCCTGCTGCAGGCAGTGCAATTGGGGAATTTAAACCTTGATGTTGATTTAAAAAAAAAAAAAAAAAAAAAAAAAAAGGAAAAAAGAAAAAAAGGAAAGTTTTGTGGAACTCAGTGATAAGGGTGGATGAGGAAACTATACGTTCATCTCTGCAGGGCATGCAAGTCTGCAGCACAGATATAAGTGCATTTCTGGCTTGCTGGATGCCACCAATGTCACTAGCCAGCTGGGTCGTAGCACTAGCTGAGGGCCGGCCAAAGCACTTGCTCCTGCTTGCCTCCACTTGCAGATATCTGCCGGGGGGAGGAGACGTGCAGCAGGGCAGCTGGGACCCTCCTCAGCTTTACTAGTCCTACGGCTCATGGAATAACCTCTGCTCACTCCTGAAGTGCTCTGAGATGCAATATTTAGCTTGCAAACAGGCCTCTGAATCTAAAATTTGTGGGGAGTCTTTGATTTACCTTGAAATACTTCTTATAAACTAAGAAAAGTTTTATAAGACGGTAGAGCTGTATATTGAAAATAAATGAAGCTTGAGTAGTTCAAAAGGCTAGGAAGATTAGTTTTGTCTGTCCTGCTTGTGTCAACTATAACAGCCAAGTGTGCACATTTTACTCTGGTTTTTAAATATATAAATTTCTTAAATAATTTAGAGTAACTAGGCTTTGGTCTCTGTACAGATATTCAAACTAAGTATATTCACCCTACAAAAATATAATTGCCTGTGAGAGCTATTGAAATGTTTATCTCTCTGTGGCAATGTTTCTGTATGTAAATGACTGCTGGTTTCAAATTAATATTTATGCTTAACTCTAAAATGCTGATGGTAAAAATATCTGTTGTTTTACACAAGTGTGTGTGCTAACATCTCACGTAGAATTTTCCATAACTTGCTATTTACTAAAATTTAAAAATTATGTATTAATGTTCATTGCACTACTTTACAGTTCAATGTAAAGAAAGATGGAGGGAAAAGAAGAGCAGCAACAAAGTACTTTCTTCTATTTCAAACAAATATTATAAATGAGTGTGAAAGACTTACTGTGCATAGAAAAGAGTTATTTTAAATATTAAGAATATAAAAGTATTTCTAACTTAGAGATTCATTTCATATCATTAAATTGTCATGTTGCTTTCCTGTTTCTGGGTACTAAAAGAATGCATTGTCTTAGGACATTTTCTAGTTTTAGATGATGTTAGTCTTACTTATGAAAAAAGAGTTCTAAGAATTGTACTTCATAAAATGCTGATTAAAAAAAAAGTATAGTGAAAATGTATAATGAAAATTTCTTAAAGTATCAACTGAGATAGAGGAACAGTCAAACCAGTGTTTTTGATGTTCCTCTTTTGCTAATAAGAACCTAAATAGAGAAATTTTGTGCCAGTAACTTGCTAAAAAACGGCTATGTTATATAATGTCTTGACAGATAGTTAAAAGCAGGGAAGAATTCAGAATTTTTAGGAAGATTTATCTGTCTGATTCAGACCTCCCAGGTTTCTGCCCTCCCCCTGAGGGTGTCCAGTGCATTGGCTCCTGTGATTAAAGATGGGAACAGCAAGTAACTTGTCTGCAAGCAGCTGGTATGAGATGCTCCTAGAAATTGTCCCACTGGCTCTCTTAGCTGCCGTGGCTGCACTGAAGTGTTCCCTTCCACTCTTTTCCATCACTGACAACACGCTTATGGTTTTGACTTCTCTTTCTTACTCCTCTGTCAGTTGGTTGCTCTTTTATAATGTCCAGACTTTGTGGTCATATATTTATCCAAGATTACTCAGCTCTGTGTGTTATATAACTTGAACCCTATGGAAGCAGGATGGAAAACAGCTACTGACTGATTTACAGGTACCAGAAGTACTCTTCTACATTAATGAAAAAAATTGTTTTCCCTGTATTATTATGTACTGTGCTTACAGTTTATAATTGACTTTTTGTGATCAAGTTCTCATATTTTAATGATAAAACTCATAGTAATACCCTACACATATTTCATATAATTAGTCTGAGAAATTACAGTTGTAACCGTAGTTGTAACTATAGTTATAGTTGTAGCCATTTGTGGAGTCTCCTTCTCTGGAGATATTCAACACCCGCCTGGATGCAACCCTGTCTAACATGTTCTAGGTGACCCTGCTGAGCGGGGAAGTTTGACTAGATGATCTCCAGAGGTCCCTTCCAACCTTACTGATTCTATGATTCTAAATATATCATCACATCAGATATTTTGAAGTCTATTATTAGATTAAATGGATTCAGCAGCAGTATGTATACATGCACTTGGAGTCGCACAGGATGCAGAAGTGTTTGCTTTTCTGCAGTAAGGAGAAGACTGAAAAAAAAATGACTTTCATTTGTTTAATACTTACTGCATGTATGTTATTTAAACCAACATTGAGAAATACTCATTAGTCTTTCAGTCATTATTTTAAAGCTTGGATGAATAGTAAAATGCATATGGCCTATTTGTTATGTTGCCATATTTCCTGCAGAACAGATTATAGTGATACAAGGAGTTCAGTGTATACTAGATATTTCACCTACTTAACAAATTATGAGCATGTAGAAAGTGAGCACTAATGTTTGTGAGTAAACCATGTTACTTTCTACATACACTCATAATGAGGTGGACAGATCATGTAGTCTTTTCACAATATCCTCATACTATTGAAACTTTGGCAGCTGTGTTTAATATGTGTCAAAATATATTAGTCCATATGTAGATTTCAAACATAGAGAATATACTCAGAAATAGCAAAGTAAAACTTTAAATGAAATTGGAATCTCTTACATAATGATTTTAGAATAAGTAAATTAATATTTATCCTAGGTTTTAAGTAATACAGTTTGGTTTCAGAATATATGAGTATAGTTCTGTCATTTAGGTGACAAGTAACAGAAAATACAAAAAATAAAAAATATAATTATAAACATGTATTTAACTACCTCTATTTTTCATTGTATGTTGTATTTAGGGCAGAGTCTAGGTTTGTACCATAACTCTTTTTCCATCTATATGGTAAAACCTCTTAAGTCCAGGCTTTAAAGCCTTAAAATTTAAATTCCTTAGAATTAGAGTTCAGTAAATTGACTCCCTTCATGTCTAATATGCATCATATACAGGAGGTAAAGTCACAAGTGGGGGAGGTTTAGATATGGTTTCCTAACCATATCTCATCTTTTGCTATCTCTAGGCAACTCTGCATGAGTATACTTGCTCCCATTTGTTTTCAAGGGATGGTAGTTTCAGTGAGAAAAAGTTTTGGGTGGATTGTAGCTGTGATAGAATAACTTATGTAGGTGTATGCTTTAAATCTCTCTGGTTCTAATACATGATGAATATAGACACTCCTTTGTCAAAATAGAGGCATTTAAAAGCACACACAGAGAAGGAAAATGATAAAAGCCTAGCAGGTTTCATTGCAGGCCTATTGGGCTCTTACATATGATATTCCCATCTTCCTTTATAATATTTATAATTTTTCCATTAAAGGAGAACATGTTTTTTTTCAGGGCTATTATGATATGTGTGTAGTCACTAAAAGCACAAAAATGTTATTTGTCTAAAATTTTAATAAATGGATAGTAGTACTTGCCATAATATATAATTCAGTACTGATCTACATTTTAAATCACTTTGGTAATGAAAATAAGACACAACCATGAAGGGGTGAGCTAAATTTCTAGCTTAGATGCCATCCTAAGAAAGCTGCATGATCCTGATAAAAATCGACTTTTCATCTGATCCACTTTCACATGGAAATTACTGAGAAACTATTAATTTTACTGACATTTTTGGGTTAAAAAAAAAAAAAAAAAAAAAGAAAGCCTTATCCAAAGTAAATCCAGACAAAAATGATGGAGACCCGTGTTTTGAACATGCAAAATGCCTGGGATAACTTTCCTCAGTGGAGAACCAAGAGGACTCTGTCCTGACTTAGCACAGGCTAAGTAGCATTAATTGTGTGCGGGTGTGCCCATTTCTGAAAGCATAAAGATTTTCTATAAGCTGACTGCGGTAATATACAGAAAAGTGAGGAGGAGGTAAGAGTGGACAAATATTTATTTTCAGCATTTGTTTGAGTTAAAATTGATTGTGATAAGCATTATGCCCCAGCATTATTCCCCAGTACTCTTCCATTGGCGCAACTAGTAACTTTACTAGTAATTTGTAAGAATGCTATTTTGAGAAGCACAGACTTACCCGAAGGGGTTATATTTTATAGTAAATTTTCCTCTATAATGTGTATTACTTTTATGTTTCTCCTTAAGAAATTTCAAGTTTTTGACTTTATGATGATGTTCTCCAAATTATTAGAATCAAATTACACAATTTAAAAGGAAGAACGAGATAGTATAACTAATCAACAAGTTAGAGATCAGAGTTTTTCACTCTGTTTCAGACATGAAACTACTCTGTTTCAGACATGTTGATAATCGTGGTCCCTTGTGGTTTTAAAATCCTCTTTGTATGATAGCCAGCCTAAGTCAGATTTTTACTGCTGAATGTTAACTGTAAAGCCTGTCTTGCAAATATAAAGAAAAAAATTGCAATAAATCTGAATGATAAATACGTAAGACTGAGCATTTAAAATGACAAAATTCAGTAATTTAATTATGCACTGCAAAAATATTTGTTCAACTGTGCAAAGTAATAATCTGAGAAAGGCTAGATAGAAAATTTCTGTCAATTTACAGTGAATAAGAAATGTTGATTCTACAAAGATAAAGTGTTACAAGGAAATATATAGATTTCATCAAAACTTTGAGGGGAAATCAGGCAGGCAGTAAGTCTGGCAGGCAGCAAGTCTGGCAGGCAGCCTGTCTGTCTGCACAGTTGAAGGGATATTGCTTGCCAAATATTGTAATATTGCTTGCCAAAGGGTGTGGGGCTCCCCACAAGAGGACATGTAAAAGAATCCCAGGTGGTGGGACTGTTTTGATGAATTTGAATTTTCCTTCACAACTTCTGTTCAAGGAAAAGCTACAAATGCTTGTTCAAAGGGAATGGACACAAGCACAGAGGCTATATCTACATGGCTGTTTTTCCAGCTCTTAAAATATATGGGGTCTCTTAAACTGCTTCATATCAACATATAAGACCTCAGAACTTAGATTTTGTACCCATGCTGGACTCCAGGATATTGGCTCAAGACCAGAAGATCACAGTACTCCACATAACAGAAAATAAAAATCATTTTTTTATTTAGGACAGTTTTCAGGTAGTGCTCTCCTTGCTGTTTTGTGAAATATGCCCAACTAATAAGGAAAAAAGTGCTTTCAAATAGTACAATTTAAGACTGAATTAGTTCATGTTTTACATCAGTGTTGCAGGCATAATTTTCCCTGAAATTTCCTGTTTATATTTCATATTTTCTCAGAAGCCCTGAGGAAGATGATAGCTCTTTATATAGAGAAACAAGTAAAAGGAGGAAGGGATTGCCAGCTTTGTAGTATCACTTAAGAATCAGATGGACCCAAACTAGAATGCCTTTTCCAAAGCTTAAGCTTTGTGAAATAGCCAAGGATTATCAAAAGTGGAAGTTTATTTACAGTTCATCAGATGTTATTTGTTCTGCAAGAGAAAATGAGTGTCTCGTGATTTTTGCATCTTTTTATAGACATGAGGTTCATACAGTTCAATATCCTGTGTCCAGAACTGGCTATAAGCAAACGCTTAGCAAAGAAATGTTTAAACAGGGCAGGCATATGCGTTTCTCTTTCTAACGCTTTCTCTGCATTGAGCTGCTTGCAGCTCTTTGAGTTTCCTGAACTCAATTCGATATCTGAGTACTTAGTAACCTTCCATGCATCTCTCTTCCATGATCTTCTCCATTTTCCCCTTGAATCCATGTAAGCTTTACATGTCCGTATCATTTTTCAGGCCAAATCCATGCAGCACCTTCTTTTATTTGTTTCCTGGTTCCTACAAGCCTCATTTCATACCCCTTCATTTTTGGAAGACAGAGTAATCAGTCCTTGTCCATCCTCTACATGCTATGCATGAATTATACAGTATGGCTTATCTGTCTTTACTCAGCTGACATTTGTCTGGGCTGATCATTCTTTGTGTGTAAGGTTTTCCACGTCTTTGAACCATAGATTTATTTAATTATATAGCAAAGTTCTTTTTTCTTTTCCAAACTATTCCAGTATTTATTAATATTTGATTAGTTTTTTGGGCTATTGTTAAAATTAAAGCTGTGGAAAAGCTGTGTTTTTTGTGGAAAAGTCTATTGTGAGCTTAAGGTCTTGGTCTTAAATGATTAAGCTCAGGATCCACCCTTCTCCAACATATGAAGTTAGAATTGTTTTGCTCTGTTTGCATTTTACATTTATCTGTATTTGGTTTTATTTGACATTTTATTGGCAATTACCAAGTTTTGTAAGATCTTGCTGCATTTCTCTGCAGTCAATTACCTAATCAATTTGGTTTGATTTTTCCAGGTTTACAGTATCTACTTTTGTTGCTTCTTATCCTCCAAAGGTGTTATATAAAACTATAAGCTGAATTTTGCCTTTAATAACATTTGAGTATTATTTCTGCTGTTCACTGCAAAGTAAATATCCCCCTTAGCACTGCATTTCTGGAATTTCTGTCATATTTTGTCAATTTTAAAGACTTAATCATGAGTCAATCAAACTACCATTTTCAAAATTCCAGGTCTTAGAAGCCCCATCATTAATGACCTTCACTTGCATTTAAAATAAAAACAATACAAACTTCAGGTTTCTAGTTGCTTGAAAGTATGAAGTATTATTATTTTTTATAAAAAAAAAAAAGAGAGAGAGAAGGGGGGAGAGAGATTAGAAGCAGGCTTTTTTAAAAAAAAAATCTCATTTAAAATTAAAACTTGTGATTTGGGGGCAGGTTTAGCTCCATTTAGAGCATGGTGCTGCTAATGCCAAGGTCACAGATTCAATCCCCATATTGGCTATGCTGAGGGTTGGACTAGATGATCTCCAGAGGTCCCTTCCAACCTTACTATTCTATGATTTGTCAGGTAATTTCTGAATGCTTTGGGTTGTAAGAATGGGGTGCTGAATTGAGTTGTGAAAGCAGTTCAATATAAGATGGTCAGTAGTGGTGGGTTTTTTGCAAGAAATATGAATTTCTGTTATAGAATTATGATATTTTCAAGAAATCAGAATAATACCTGAGGAGCTGCATGTAGGGACTGTCACATCCTGCAAAGGTAACGTCTAACATCACTTGGAGCTATTTCTTAAATGCATGTGTTTTTCATTGATCCACTAAGATAAATGAATGGCTTTGATCTACAGGTTTCCCTAATTGCAAAGAATGTTATGTGGAACTTGAAATTATACAGAACATAAATTTCTGCATGACACAACAGCTACTGCCAGTCAGATGTTCCAGAAGCTGTTAAAATTATAATTTCCCGCATATCTTTCTTTCCTAGACAAGTATAAAAACAATCAGTAGAAAGTACAAAGAACAATCAGTAATGATGGCCTAGATGGAACAAAGTCGTGAATAGCCCTAAACTGCCTACAAATTTGTGGTGTTTGGCTAGTTTCTAGGTCTAGTTTCCCCTTGAAGCCACCGTAAGTACAGCGTGCTGCCAAAGGGGACGTTCTTCTCTCCCAGCTCAAAGAGGCAACTGCCGCCGTTACCGAACGAACACGCGTCCTTTAACCTGGCAGAGGCTGGGGGAAGGAGGCGGAGGAGGGACTGGTTCAGCCGCCTCCGGTGCCCAAGTTGGTAGTCACGCAGCTCCTGGGAGCGGTGCTTTCCGAAAGCAGCAGCAGCAAATCGCGCGTGTCCTGCCTGGGGCTGCCGACTGCCCCGTGCCTCAGCTCTCCGAGCCTGCTGGAGTTGCTGTTCTTCCAGGCGCTTTCCCAGACAAAACTACTGAGCGCACCACTAGCTCCCATGTATTTAATATGTGGAAAAAATACATATGTTTGGAGAAGAGACTTCGTGCTTGAGATCTTCGTAAATAACCGTTTGTGACTGCTAGTTTTCCCTGGCAGATAGATTTTCATGATGCAGTAGCCGCTCTCAGGATCGCAAATCTTTTCAAATATACTTTTATTGTTGCTGTTCATCCCGTCTGTTCTTTTGTACATGTTTAGTCTCCAAAATCTTTCATTTTGTTTCTGATGACACAATGTATTAGGTGCTGGGGTGCTTTAGTTTAAGAACTAAAAATGTAGAGATCGTGCTGGACAGACAGATACGGGGCGGAGGGAGTCGGTCTCAGACCAAAGGTCTCATATCTAGCGGTTAGTTTAAAAAACTTGACCCAGGAAAGAGAGAGAAGGCACAGGCACGTGTCTTGGTGATGAAGACAGTTTTCCTGAGGAGGCTGAAAAGGCACTTACAAGAGTAAGGCAGAGTAAAATTTTCCTGCTTTTACTAATAAGGCAGAATTCCCCATTCTTTTGTTTCCCAGAAAAACAAAAGACTGATTTTGAAACTGCATTCATGTCCCTGTGGTATTCATTATATTGGCTGGCAGGTACTATGAGCCTGCAGCAGGCATTCCAGTTTGCTTTTGTGTTAAGGGAAATATCAGCAGGTCATATTGCAATAAAGCCTAGGTTTTACTGCTGTCATTTGTAGTTTAATAACCTTAAATATGGATCAGAGTCTGATTTCAGAAGCATTTTCATTAAAAAATTTAATATAATAATATAATCCACTCACCTGTTGGTCTGAGAGTTATGAGTGTCAGTGATGTTTTGTCTAAAATCATACTCCATGTTCAGATACTTATATTCAGATCCCCGAAATGTAATAATTTGTCAAACATACTTACTCAGATATATTATACATAGATTGTTCAGAAGTCAATGTATATGCATAAAAGTCTGTTTAGATATTAGGTATTTTAGAGAAGTGATAATGATTTTGACAAATAGTTTTTTTTTCTTTCCATTGCAAACAAATTTATTTTTTGTTTTCTTTTCTCCCTTCAGGAAGGCTCCTTTTTATTTTTTTCCACTACCATCATCATAAAACCCTACACTTAATTTGGCGTATATTTGGCCTGTGTTATTTCCCTAGTGTCATCATTTCCTTAAGGCAACTGTAAAGCATCCCAAGCTGTTCTCTTCTGTTTTGTTTCTGCCCCTTCATGATCTTTTGTATGCTTTCTAATGTATTTTTCTTTAATGCCTAGGGAATCGTCAAACTGTTGCCACTGCCTATAAACAATTTATAGCTTATTTCAGCTAACTCCCCCTAAATTTCATAGAAGCATAGATTGGTTGAGATTAGAAGGGGCCTCTGGAGATATCTAACCCCTGCTCAAATTAGGGTTACCAAGAGCAGCTTGCTCAGGCATATGTCCAGTGCAGTTTTGAATATCTTCAAGGAAAGGGACTCAGCAACAAATTGCTCTCTGGACAGCCCATTCCAACATTTGGTAATCCTTAAGGTAAAAAGCTTTTTCTTATGTTTATATGGAATTCCTTGTATTTCACTTTGTGCCCACTGCTTCTTGTCCTGTCACTGGACACCACTGAGAAGAGCCTGGCTCCATCCTCTTGATACCCTCCCTTCAGATATTTACATATACTGATAAGATACCCCCTCATTCTTTTCTTCTGCAGCCTGAACAGTCTCAGCTCCTTCCTCATATGAAAGATGGTCCTGTTCCTTAATCATCTTAATGGCCTTTTGCTGACCTTGCTCCTGGTCTTGTGGACCAGCTTTCCAGTTGTGGTCCTCCAGATGAGGCCTCACCAGGGCTGAGTAGAGGGGCAGGATCACCTCCCATGACCTGCTGGCAACACTCTCCCTAATGCACCCCAGGAGACCATTGGCCTTCTTGACCACAAGGGCACATTGCTGGCCCATGGTCAACTTGTTGTCCAAGACTCCCAGGTCCTTCTCCACAGAACTGCTTTCCAGCAGGTCAGCCTCCAGCCTGTACTGGTGCATAGGGTTATTTCTCCATAGGTGCACTTGCCTTTGCTGAACTTCATGAGGTTCTTCTCTGCCCATCTCTCCAGCCTGTCCAAATCATCTGAACAGTAGCACAGCCCTCAGGTGTGTCAGCCACTCTTGCCAGTTTTGTATTACCAGCAAACATGCTGAAGATGTGCTCTGTCCCTTCATCCAGGTCCTAATGAAGAAAATAAACAGTTCTGGTGATCCCTGGGGGGCACCACTAGTGACTAGCCTCCAATCTTATGACTGTTTGAAGATTCGGAGTAATTCATTGAATTTTCCTTTTGTATTTGATTGTGAGGTATTGCGAAGTTTCAACTCTGCTGTCATTTTTGGATGCTCTGTTCAAAGACTATGTCTGGATCTGTTTTTCTTTGTTTACCATATACGACGCAGATTTTTTTCATAGAGAAAAAATCTGACTGCAATTTACTCTATTCTATGTTTTACGCTCTTATTGTTCAGTTTGTCTCATATAAACCACATTACATTGTTCCTTCCTGCAATAAACAGCTTTAGATCTTCCTTTAGAAATATCCTGAATGAGCAGACTGAAATCTTTTTAGTTTATAAAAACTGAGAATTTTTTTAAGCTGTGATAACTTTTGATTATTATTGTTTATTTCAAGTAGACATTTTCTGTTTAACACAACATAATGTAAAGATTATGAAGGAATCGAGCAAACTTACTCTTGTTTAGACAAAGCATATAGCTGCAGAACTGTAAACTTAAAGAATGGATGTAGGGCCAAACAAAACGTGGAGAATTAAAATAACTAGCACCTTATTCTGCTAATAATTTGAGTTACTGCATAAGCACTTTTTTCAGAGATATTTTTCTTATTACTTTTCTTCACAGCAAATTTGATTCATGCGGAGAAAATCATGGAAGAAATTGATGACAATTCTCCCTATTTCTTAGAACTATAGAATATTATGACCTTAATAGTAAAGCCACTATGAAAATTGGGAATCTTCTGGCAGTAAAGATAGCATGAAAGGAAACAATGTATTTCATACATTTCCTTTGAGGACATTTATCAATGAAGATTATACATAATGTTTCAATAGGGGCTTCTGATATTAGTTTCAAATATCAGGATAACATATAGCTGCTTTGATAAATGCTCTATTTGCCTAATAAAATGAATGATAGGAAATTCACATATTTCCAAGTATTCTCTATGTTGTGAGACTTACATTGAGGCTTCAGTGTAATAGTCAGCTTGATAAAGTTACCAAACTAAGTAACTTTATCAGTAAGCATAGTAACATAGACTGATAAGAATATATGAATAAGAAGCATAATTTTTATAAAATTAATAATGTTGTACTTGAAATATTCTGCAACTTTTTATATACATGAGCTCCATGCACCTAACTGAAGGATCTAGAGCATCCTTGGAGTTGGAGAGCATGAGGATGATGAGCACTTAAGTGAAGTGTGTGTGCAATGCTAACTGGAGGAGTTTGGGGTCTTTTTTTTTTTTTTTCTATAGTGTTGTGAAATATATTTTTATATGAAGGAAAATTACCACAGAATTTCAATTTTGGCCTCATAGTAGAATGTAGCTTTTAGTGAGGCTGTACTAGATTTGTCATTTCTTTACCTAGTAATGGAGACAACATCTCTTTGCTGTTGTTTTTGGTTCTAATAAGATAGAAATTTCATCTCTGTTTTTAGGGGCAAAATAATTACTTCATTACCACTGTAATTCAGTTTACTATGTTGTCAGCTGTGGTCGCCATAGGATTTTAACAGGACTTTCATGATCAATGCAACTGCAGACCAGTCATTATAATAATGCCAAGCAGTTATCACTTTACTGTGCTTGGCTTCAGGCACTGTATGTAATTGTTTTTTAAAAAAATTAGGAGTCATGTATTTTGTAATCTGATGTATCTGTTATCTTGACAAGTAACAAGTCTTAGTCATGATGAGTAAACTAAATTTCATTTTCTGGTAATATCACTATACCCTATACATCATGTTCACTCCTACTTATCGGTGTGTTTATCCCTGTTTTATTTACTTTTTATAGCTAGTTTTCTCCAAGCATTGTAGCCGTACAGAACTATTTACCAGAAGACTGTAATATGTTTGGCTTTGTGAACAACAGTAGGCTTTAGTGCCTTTTAATCTTTGTAGATGAGTAGACTGTCAGTTAGCTTTTTCACTTGTACTTTCCTTTGGTGATACCCACATCACTGAGGGGTCACCTGCAAAAGAGAGTATAAAGGATATTTTCTCTGAGTCAGTTTAATTACTGTCTTCCGCATCGTAATTGCCCTGCTTAACATAGAAAACTACTCTGCTGTAATATTTTATTATATTTGCAACTGCTAAATAGGCCTCAGAAACCTAAAAAATGAAAACTGATTTTATACTTCTCACTTTATATTGCTAAAAAATATTTGTTAGAACTTTTTCCTCCAAATAATGATTACATTCAGATCATAGATTATTGTAATTACTGTTATGATCCTCATTATTGTCCTCATCATAATAACAAAACTCTTCGTTTGGTTAATCCAATTTTTTTAAAAATTCATTTCCAATACACTGACAGGGTGAAAGAATTATACCATTTTATGCTGCAAGTAAAACAGTCATCAGCAGTGATAAAGGTTACTTTGATTACGAGGCATCTCTCTTGCCTTGTATTTTTTTGGAGATGAGAGGATTTTGTAGAAAGATGCCAATGGTGTTGTGAGATCTTTTCTCACCTATGAATCTGGATATGTTAAAGAATACTCTAAAAATCAGTTTAGAAAATGTGAAGGCAGAGACAAAGTGTGCAGTTAGCTCAGGTATATTTCTTTTGGTCTCCAATGAGCTAGTGGCTAACTCAGCCCTCTGTCTCTACATTAAAATAAGAGTGTTTAACTTATACATGTCTTCACTTATTAACTGCTTAAAATGCTGATTTCTTCTTATCTTTAGTATAATTCAAACAAAATCACACTGTGATAAAGAGACAAAATTAGTGCCATCTTTCTCTCACAAGAAGTAAATAACTGGGCAAAATTTAAGGCCTGAAAAAAGCGCAAATTGCAAATGAAGATAACCTAGAATTTAGTACAGTTAAACCATAAGAAGGCACTGACCCATGGTGAAAGTAGATGACAGAGGTGTCTTGCAAAGCGTGGAGCTGCAAGCTCCTGTGCGAGGCTATAGTGTCTGTCCTTTCCTTACTGCTGTGGAGCCTCCTTCTCTGGAGCATCGTGCCACCAGCCAGAAGCATACCCTCATCCCAGATGATGGGACAGAGACAGGGCTGTCTTGCAGGATTTTAACCAAGAGGCAAACAGTCACCAGGCCCTGACTTGCTGCTCACCCCTGGTGCCAAGCAGCGCTTCAGTTTCTTTTGGGAAATCCTGTCTCAGGTGCAGTTCTTGCAGAGTGCCAGGTTGCAGTTGGGGACTGTGAACATGGTCAAGGAGTTGAAAAGACTACAGTCATATGATGGCTATTTCTACGTTGACTGCCCATATCAGATTCGAGGAATCTCTGAAACTGATTTATTAAAAAAGTCATATTACTAGTTACTCTATCAGTAAATTGGGTTTCATGGCATTTCCTGTATTCCTGACCAGTTAACACTGTTGGAACTATGATACCAAGGCAGATCTCTGTATATTAAAACCTTGCCTGCATGTAAGCATCTCAGAAATTTTCTACAGTAATAGCGATGCTTATGCTTTTGGAGAGACAATGGCTGTTATTATTTCATTACTATTTTATAGCTTTTGCTATAAAAACAACAGGATTTTCAGAAGGCAGAGAGAAACAATGTATTACCTTCCTCTCCAAGTTTGTTATCTTTTGAACTAACATATTTTAGTGCTTTGCAGAGTATAATAATGTACATTGAAATTCAGATGTTAATGTGAATCTGAACCTTTAAAAGATTTATAAATTTAATCCAGAAACCTATTAATAAGGGTGTATAACTAACTTTTTAAGAATGGTACCTATTTCACTGTGCCTTGTATTCGCCTGCTACACTGGCTGAATATTGGCTAAATTAATGAAGCTGGTCACTGGAGATGAAACAAAAAATGATGAAATTGCAAAAAAAAAAAAAAAAAAAAAAAAAGAAAAAAAAAAGAAAAAAAAAGAAGAAGAAGAAGAAAAGAAAAGAAAATAAGAGAATTATGCATTGGCCTTGCTAAGACATATTCAGATTCTTTCCTGTTTTGGTAGCTGTTATTCACCAGATTGAAAATAAGAAGAGCCTGGTAGCTTATGGTAGCAAAAAACAGGAATGAATGGATATCAGTAGCTTGATGTGCTGTTACCTGGACATTCCAGTACAACTGGAGATCAGCATGCATTTATTGCAAATACTGTGTACATACACAAATAATAATTACTAATAGGAGACCAGATTCAAAGCACGTTCAAGTAAATGTAATTTTGAAGTACGTTCGTCTAAACTTAGCTGTCTGCTGTAGATATCAGCATATGAGTTATCCATGCTTCCTTTATGAAGGCAAAAATGAAATTATCTAGAGCTCGGTTCATCTCATCCTGACGTAGAAGCCTCAGAACAGTAAGATAAATAGTACTTTAGAAAGATTCCTAGGCTTTTGTATTCATATGGAATAACTACTGCAGTGCTGGCTATTGTAGTGTAAACCAGAAAGCAGAGAAGACTAAAGGACCACTCTTCTCCCTCATGCCACTCCATCAGTTTAAAAATGTTGCCTTTTCTTATTATAAAAGGCACTCATATTCTTTTTCAAAGCATCATGGTTTTGGGTGAAGGTATATAGGCATCAACTGATCTGTGATGATTTGTGGCACCTGAGGATATAAATTGCCTATTACTCTTTGAAAATAACAAAGTCACTTCCATGAATTTTTAAAAAGTAGATTTTACTTATTCTCTGGAAGAAGTACTCTGAAACCATTCTGTTAATTGCAATTTGTTTTAATATTTAGTTGTTTTTCGATTAGCCTTTCTTCTAGATTTTCATTGTGTTTTGCACTGATAGTTTGCAACAGGATCATAGCAACCATTAAGAAAGAGAAAATTGATGTCTGGCAGATGTAGAGTTTGAGTACCTAGTGAGGTGTTGGAAAAAAATTTGATTTTGAAGCAAGTGGTGAATGGATATTTCTGTACAAATCAGCCCCAATGGTATCTTTAATGACTGAAAGCACTCAAATCAATATAAAGCAAATATTTTGA
The DNA here is from genome assembly GCF_028389875.1 of Rhea pennata. Lineage (NCBI taxonomy): Eukaryota > Metazoa > Chordata > Aves > Rheiformes > Rheidae > Rhea > Rhea pennata. The sequence goes on along the minus strand of NC_084664.1, from coordinate 81,843,384 downwards.
TAAATGGGGTAGGTCACTAGTGACATCACTTTTGGTTATCTGCATAATGAGATGACTGATTGCCCAGGTTTTCCTTCGGTTTTCTAGAATTACTCTTTAAATATGAGAACCTACTAATAATATTCACAAAGTGAAAGCTTTAGATTTCGAGCATATCTCTGGTGATAAGGTGAAATAGGTTTCCGCACACTGGAGCAAATGCTGCAATAACAGACCATGTTTATATGGGACATGTCTCCTGATGTCTCTTTCACCATCAGTCACAATTACATATTTTTGCACATTTTTTCTCTCTTTTGCTTTGAATCCTCTCTTTTTACACAGCTTCAGTCTTATCTTTATGAATTAGAAGGGAGTTAGAGAGGTGTCAAGAACTTGTTGCTGCTCTAAGAGTGAATACCCGCCCCAAACTTTGCTGTATGTGAAAGAAAACAAGTTTGCTTTCCAAAGCATGTGCATGCAATATGTTGCATGTCCCTCTTTCAACAGAAAAAAATGGAGTGCACAGAGGTGAGAAATTGTTGCTTTTTCCTCTTTTGTGTAGAAGGTTGCTGGTTATATACAGGTAGAAGTGCTGCTGCTAGCAGACCTCTTAGTTTTCTTGATTGTGAGATGTGCCTATCCAGCTACTTTGTCCTACAGGGCTTCATCTATTGATGTAGGAGGGAAAGGTTTTCAAATCTCTAAAATATGGAAAAAGCAAACATACTTTTTTGATAAAAGTATTATGTAGTTATTCAATATAATAATTAAAAGTATTATCAATATCATCCCTGAATATGTCTACACCACCAATTTTAAATATTCTTTGTTTGTGATGTCAGTTTGGTATTTATTTTATAACTCTTATTTAGACTGAAGAAAAAAATGATTTTAAAAAGTCCAAACATAACCCTTCCGTACTCAGAAGTGACTTTTCTCAAAATGTCACTGCTTCTATCTGAAATGGCCATTAAAACAGTGCCACAAGGGACCCAGTAGGCTGCCTCCAAAAAGGTAAATACAGAAGAGAATTCTGTGATTATCTCATTTGAGAATACACACAATACTGGCAGTAGGATTCTCTGACATTAATTCTGAATATGGGAGATGGGGAAATCCAACACTTATTTTAAAATCTAGCTGATAAAGAATACACCACAGTGCTTGGCAAGCTCTTTCGGCTTAATCACTTTTACCATTTAAAGTATGTTTAATTATAAACTTAAACTTGATTGGCTTCAGCTTCCAGCCTCTAGACCTCCTTCTCCCAAACTGAAAATCTCTCAATTATGTATTTTCTGTTTATCATCCAGATATTTATAGACTGTGACCTTAGTGTAGATAATCTAAACTGATTGAGTTTCCTGAGTCTCTCTCTCCTTGAGGCACATTTTCCGATCCTTTAATAATTCTTTGTCTCTCTGCGTCCTGACTGATTTATCAACATTTGCATTCACATTTAGCCACTAGAACATGTTATTACCACCATAGCGGCTTCAGCAGCCTTAAGACCGTCAGTAGGACAACCATTCCTCCACAAACTCCCTTATTCACAGATCCAGGAGTCACACTGTACCTCAGGATAATGCTTAATCCAAGGGACTCGGATTAGCCCAGATTTGTTTTCAGAGGCAGTGTTTTTCAGAGTCATGTCCTAGTCTTCTAAATGTTTTTCACTGTATTATTTATCATATTTCTGTATTGAAATGTAAACCATATGCTTGTATCCTGCATACCTGCTAGTTTAGAATAGCCTGTTACTGTCATCAGTCTCCACCGTTTGCCACTTAAAATTGTTTTCCAATCTTAGAATTGTTGCCAATGAAGTCTATAGATGAGACAAACAGTAGATTAAAAAATGAAAAGTAGGCCAGGTAGCCTTCCTCCATACTCGAGGAAGTGATGTTATTGTGATAATATGGAGCAGATTCTGTTCAAGGTCACAGCTTGAGTCCTATCACCTGGTTTCCGTAACACTTTGTGTGTTTTGAACTTGGCTCTAGTTTCTTAATCAAATATTTGATGGTGGCAAGTGCAACTTTACATGAAAATACCTTCTATATAGACACCTATACCTGTAGTCTTCTGAGGAAAAGGTATCAAGTTCATTTCACAAAATATATTTTCTATAAACTTAATTCTTCCCTAGGTTTTAAAGCTTAAATTCTTTTGGGTTAAATCTGTCTTCCATTTTGCCTGAGTTCAATTCAGAATTATAAATAATTTAGAATAAATATTATTTTGGTAGGAGGGCCTTCTTGATTTACAGCTATTCCCTTCTTTACTATCTGCTTCTCTTTATTATAAAGGCCAATATTTGTTTGATTTCAGGTCTTGATATGCAGGATTTGCACTACTATTGACTCTATAATATATGAATCTACTTTGTCTTCACAGCACACTTCCAGGTCTCTTTCCGTTTCAAACTTCTGTTTCAGTCTAGAATTGATTTGTAATGAGATAAATTGAAGACAAGAATGACTAGGTCTTTTAGAAACATAGTGGAGCAACGATCAATGATGTCCATCAGAAACTGATTGGTAAAAACTGATACCTTCATTTAAGTATTTTTTTAAGTATTCTTAGCAGTGGTTCACATAACTGAGAGGAAAATACAGATATATGAACTGTTTCAATTTAATTCATTTACATAAAGCTGTAACACTAAAAATAGTCTAGCCATTGATTTAATAAATTTAATAGATAGATAAAAACTATGTTAGCAACAGATTATTAAGGTGCAAATTTAAAAATTCAGAAACTAGGATATGATAAAAATGACATTTAATTTGGACCTCCTATGTCCAAATTTTTCAGCATTGTTTTCTTCTTTTCTGTTTTCCTCCTTGGCCCTTCTCCCAACAAATTCCTACAGCTTACCAGCTCCCATATTCTTCTTTCAGTAAATCAGAATCATTCCCTTCAACTTCTCCTTAGATTTGCTTTTTTTTTTTTTTTTTTTTTTTTTTTGTATCTTCTCTTCCATCTGCAGTCTTGTTAGATTGTTTCTCCTCTCGCAGCTCCCATAGTTCGTCTGTAAATATATTCTAGCAACGTGGATTTTTCTCCTCCAGAGAGTAGGAGCCAGAAGCAAATCATTAAGAGCACTGGAAAGCAAGTCTTCCTGAACTTCATTGCTTTGCCAAGCTCCACTGAATCCCAGAGTGACCTTTTGAAGGGAACCTCCACAGTTTTTAGACTCTTGGAAAGATTTATTACTTAGTTTCAGAACTTCACTGACAACTGAATGTTTTGCAAGCCTGGCACTAGCTTAAGGCTGACTGATGGAGAGCACAGCAGATTTAGAGCAGGGGGATACTTGTAGCCTTGGCTCATTATGGGTATGGTCCATGTTCAGTATGGTAATACTGGGTTCTCCAAAAGGTTTCTGTATGCTCGGGAATAAAGATTCCAGCTCCTGATCTCTATCTACTCATCAGTGAGAAATTGTTTTTCAGAGGCCTATACTTTAGTTAAATTTGGGTAGATATTAATAAGTTTTATATGAACACTGTCTCTCAACAAATTTGATTGAAGATAAATGGATAGTAACAAGATATTCGTCATGAAAGGCCTAAGTAAGTCTGTAAATTAAGGCTGTTATGAAACGATGAATAAACATCCAGTTCCTCAATACACTGTATCCAAAAGGGAGCAGAATACATCCATATTTGGGCTGACATTGCAGGAGTCAGGCACGTAAAAGCCCCTTCCAGTAGCTGTTGATGACACTGAGACACTCTGGTGTGCTTGTAGCTCAAGTCAAATTTTTTTTGAAGTTGCATGGTTGATTAAATGGAAAAACAGGGATGTTATTTTCTAAAATGTGTATTTTTAAACATGAAACACATTTAAAGCTACTGATATCAGGAACATGTATTTGCTGCAGCATGCTGTTGTGTATAAACATTTACATATTAATTAAATACAGAATATTCTCGTTCTCAAGGTAAGAAAAAAGCAATCATTGGGCTCTCACCTTGTGTGTATTTGATTCAAATCACCCGTTTTCTTCTTGTGGGAAGTAGCAGATGAGTATCGCTTTCTTCCCAGTAGAAACATGAAAAATATATTGAGAGATTTTTGTTAAAATTTGTAGCAACTGAAGGAAAGCATTTTTTTTTCAGTTTTAATTACTGTAGGCTAACATCACAAAAATAAAAGTAAAATATGTGTGCGGTAGCATGTAATATACTGTTTAACTTAAATGATTTATCAGGACTGCTGTGAAGTAGGACATAATACATTTTGGCTAATACTGTTTCATACTACATTTTCTGAATTACTTAATGTACTTAAGGGGGAAAATATATCTAAAAAATTACCCCATCGTCTGGGTATGAATAAATGAAACAAAGCATGTGGCATCATCAGGAAGTGTGCAGGAGAGGAGGAAACATCTGTGGGAACAAGGCATCATAATTTTTCCTCTATTTATGATCTTGGCAATCTCGCATCATAACTAGTGTGTGCAGTTCTGGTCTACATCTTAAGAAGGACATGGAAGAGTTAGAGGACTTTATAAAATGTTCAGGGGTGTGTGTGTGTGGAAATGCCTTACAAGCTGACTTTTCAATAGGGAATGATGTGCTCCTTTTTGGAGAGGAGAAGGCTGAAGGAGGATGTAGTCACCATTTACAAAATCGTGAAGGCATTGGACAAGATGAATGGGGAGCTCTTAGTCGCAAAATCCCACAGTACTGCAGCAATGGGCTACTTGACTAAAACTAAGGGTGCAGGGAGCAGTGAACTGGACCTTGGTGCCACAGGAGGTTCTGGATGGGTGTAACCCATCTCCTGGGTTAGACCTGTTCCTGGACAAGGCGTTCATGAATTCATACTGGCAGGAGTAGATGGGGAGGTACCCGCGACCAAGCCTGTTATGACAGCTGCAGGAGCTGAGAGATGGCAAAAAGTATCTGTTCTAGCTGCCAATCTGGCAGGCAGAGTATTGGTCTTAGTTAGCCCTTTGGTCTGATCTTGTATTTTTCTTAATTTCTTAACTCTTTTTCTTGCTTAACTAGCTAAATTCTGAGAAGTGTCTGAAAAAATAGTCTATGAACTGTATTTTTGGTTTTGATATGCAAGTTGAACATTGTTAAATTGGATGGCAGATCTGTAGCATAGGTAGGAATATATAATGTTGTAATACTAACAACTAGTTTTTAATCGGGGTTTGGATTCTTAATGTAATACATAGCCTCAAATTCTAACTGCATTTCAGCAATACCTTTTTGTCTGTTCTGATTCTTGAGAAAAATGCAATACTTCAAAGTGCTATAGATGTCCTGCTAACACCAACAAAGTTATGGGAACTCAGGGAGCTAGGTAAATGATAAATGGGTTTAATACATTTGATAGCTAACTGATGAGGTTTCTCTTTGCCCAAGATTTACATCACCTTTTTTCTTTGTTGTGCTTTACTGTAGGAATTTTTCTTTTTTTAGATCCTGGCCAGCTTGTTACTGTTGTTCCAAATTGAGACTATGGAATGACACCTGTTTTGTTAAACTAACGTAGGCATTGAGTAAAAATGCCACTAGCTGACTGTCGTTCATCCTGCTATCGTTAAGCAATTAATACTGCAAAATAGTTAAATGACAGCAGCAGAGCATGTACATAGTCACAGGTGCTATGTAAAGTGCATCAGAGTCAGAATTGTGACTATTTTGGTGGACAGCAGCATGAGGATTACGTTTTCTCATGTGTCTCTAGTACTTTCTGTGTTTTGATGTGATCCCTGACTTTGTCTCCTCATCCTGCATTCTGTAGGTCTCCGTGCTAGATCATTTGGATTTGGGAAGATTTCAGGGGAAGATGTGTATTAGTATGGATCCCGGTTGCTTCGTGCTCCCATCAGGTGTTCCTATTATTTTGTATTCTTAAAGTCTCTAGATGTACCTGCATACATCTGGGTGTCAAAGGGGAAACTTACATTGCTTTCACCAACATTCACAGCTGGTTTTCTCATGTAAGCTTAAGTCAAGTGTGCTTATCTTTTTAATACTCTATTTTAGTGGGAAGGATAACAGCCAGCAAAGCTTGTCTTCCATATAAGAAAATACATGTCTCATGTGCAATATAAGAACACATCTTGGACAGTTTTATGTTTTACAAGGCTTCATCTCAAGCTGACCTCTTCCATTTCCTTAGACAGAAAAGCAGAGCGTAGGAAATGAATTCATTTATCGCTCAGATTGTTTCTGATAGTATCTTTGTTTTAGTCTCCATATAACACTGTGTAAAGGTTTTTTGTCCATTTTCCTATCTGAAAGGAAGATGAATATGCCTTTTAGTTTCTGGAAATGGGGAGAAATGTGATGAGAAGAGAATAGGAGGACGAATGTACAGTCTCCTTGAAAAAGGAGACTAGTTTCTGCTGGAATGGGAAGTTTCTGGAAGTCTGAAAGAGTAAGTTTACTGGCAAAACCTGTAATAAACTGTGCATACTTCTTTAGCATATTGCAACACTATAATCATCAGGGCAAGTAGTTTAATATATCATTAGTTTTCATGGTTAATTCCACACGGACCATAAATATTCATGGTTAAATGATACTGTTTATCATTCATGGTCTAATAGTGTGTATTCATGGTTACATATGAGAATAATTTGAAAATATTCATGAACTGCTGGCTTCTCACTGTGAAATTTGGAAACATTAATATTTAATTCATATGAGAAACACATAGGAACCATTGTGAAAAAATGGCTTCATCTAGCAAGCCGTGCATTTAGAAAAAGTGTTTTCCTTTAGGGTTTAACAGTTTTATTCTTTGTAACTTTCCAATAAATTTTGTATTTTGAACTTTTGCCATAATATGTGGACTCATTTTAGTCTCCTTTCTAGTAATGTAGGAGGCTTCTTATTATTCCTTTTCATCCTTACTTGTTCAGGCATTACTCTGTGTATCCGTGTATAGTATTATATACTATGGTTTTTATACATATATTATATATATATGTATGTATGTATATATATAATATATATATATTCCATATGTATTTTATATAGTTTATATTTGTGCTACTAGAATGTCAGTTTTGTAATGTTAGTATGTCTCTTTTTCAGATTTCACTAGAGTGGCAAGTGCACAGTGAATGGAACGAATATTTTTTTTCCAGGGCAGAGTTGAGAGTTTAGAGTATATTGCATCCATTTCTTTTGGTTCACAATCCAAATTTTAATTCCTGCCTAGCTAATTGCACGGTTTTAGTAAGTAATATGTATTTTCTGATCTTCATTTGTATTTTCTTTTAGTGAAATATAGCTACTCCAGAATATTATAGTCCTCTTTGCATCATCATTTGCTATATTTTGCACAGTATTGGTCATCTGTGATTTCTATAACAGAGTGGCACTTGTCCAGTTTTCCACATGAACCAAAACTTTTGCTGTAAAGTGCAATATCAAATATAAACAACAAAAAGCACCAACCTTCCTACCCTATACTGACTGGAATGTTACATTTCTTTTCCATCATTTCCAATAAATGTAGCATTCCAGTCAGTTGGGCTTTTTTTCCTCCTTTTCAAATTTTATCTCAGTATTATCTGAGAACAGTAACTGACTTGGTCTACAAATGTCCACTGCTAAAGAATGGACCTAAGGACTTTTCATGGATTGCAGTACTTTTTTAATTTTCTATATTAGACATATTGTGGGGAACTATCAAAGTAATGTAATCAGAATGTCGGTATGGTTAGCTGAGTGTTACGAACATAACATAATGTTGAGCGTATGTGTCATGGCTTATGAAAAGCATTAATACGCCCAGAGTCTTAATGGTTTCTAGTTCATAGATGGCCTTTAAGATTTATTACTATGTTGATCGTTAAGTAGCAGGCACTACTGAACATTCAGTATCAAATAAGAATATTGAATGAATTCAATAAAGGAAATAATTACGAAAATTAATGAAGTGGATAGAGTAAAATATAACTTCGTTTGGACATTTAATTTGGAAGGAAAAAGTAAATCTTCTTGTAATGTTTTGCTAAGTAAAGTAATTACACTGATGTACCACAAATATGCTACATTCATCATTTTGCATTTCCTACATGTTTTGTCCTTGTTGAAAACAGTAATTGTTTTCCATGAAACAGATGCTGCAATTCACTTAATTTTCTGAGAAGGTAAACAGGTTACATTGTCTACTCAGTAACATTAGGCAGTTTTAATTAACATGTGTGCAGATGTGAGTTTAAGGTTATCTTGCTGTATCTGAACATTTTAGTGAAAACAAAAAGATGAACATCATGGTCCTCCAAGATGCTGGCCATTAGAACAATGTAACCTTGGGACCTGGACAAACCAGTTTTGAGTTTTTAACCAAGGGAGGGTATATATGAGGTAGCCTACATGTGTAACAACGTAAATTGTAAATTTGGATGTAATGTGGAATTGGGGATCAGGGAAGAAATCAAGATGTACAGCATGTTAGAAATCATATAAAAGTAACCTTAGGGGGATCCTCAAGTATGGAGGAAGGAACAGTCAGCAACTGGCCACTTCTCGGTGTCATGGTAAAGAACTCAGGATGCAGATGCGCCAGTGTAACAGCCCCGTGCTTCACTGATCCATTCGCCACCAGCCCCAGAGGGGCGGTGACTGGCTGAGTTTAGCACCAGGGACAAGAGATAGGTACAAGAAAGTGTGTGTGCTTCAGCACATTATTATTTTTGAAGCTTTTTATATAATTGTATGCTTTTCTTCCTTTTTTGTAATAACTTAACCTGGGTTAATAATAATTCTTTGATTAGACTGTTAGGGTTTCAGTTTGACTAACAGTAGATTCTTGGCTTTGGCTCACATAAGCTACACAAGTTGTAGTGCAAGATGGTGGTGGAGAACGCAGGCTGTTAAAATTCAGATGCAACAGCGTTTTACCTCAAATAGTTGAGAGCAAACTAGAGAGCATACGGATGAGCACAGCAAGAATGTTGTTTACAAAGTAGCTGCTACTGAGAAAAATTTGAAGGAACAGCATTTGTTTAGTCTAAAGAAGAAACCCTGAATGTCAGACGTGATAAGGATCTTTTGAAATGTAGATAGGGAATTAGTATTTCCACTATTTGCATGATTGACTGCCTGTGCATGTGCTCGTAGTTGCAGCATGTTACTGCATAGCAACCCACTGGGAATTGTTCCTGTAGAAGAAATAATGATGAGTTGTTCTCCATGTCTGCTGGAAATAGAACAAATAGAATTTAATTTGCAAGAGATGAAATAAAAAAGAAAACAAACAGATTTGATGTTAGGGAAAGCTGATAATAACATTCAAACACATTACCTGGGAAATCTGATGGAATCCCCTTTGCTGCAGGCCAAAGTCTGCTAAGAGCGCTGTAGGCTTGCTTGTCCTGCCTTGCCTTACGCAGCAGGGATATCTGCTCTGTGATTTCTCAAACTCTTTTCCAGTCCTATTTGTTTGAGATTTCATGAATACCTCTCCCTTCTCTCTGCTTCACTGAATTTTATCAAAGATTGAAAGTGTTAAGATTATTTGAAGATTTTCTTTATAAATAGCATTTTAAATATTCATTTTTTTTCCCTTCAAGGTGTTACTTTTAAAGACATATTCTTCATCTCATAGGCAGAGAAATGTAAAAAGCTTCAATTCTGATGTTCATTTAGGTGACCAATCAAAAGATGTGTATTTCTTCATGGCATTTGTGATTTGACTTCTGGCAGTAGAGCGTCATCAGTTGTACTATTATTACATCTGTAATAATTAACACATCTGTATTTTGCAAATGTGTAAAACCAAATTCTGTCCTTACCTTGTCTTGCAGTAAGGCACCCTGAAGCCACAGGTGATAGTATCTTGAGATGTACTGTTTTTCAGAGCAGCCCAATGTTGCCAGAGGAACTCTGCTTAGCTGAGAATAAGGAGCATAAAAAGTTCGCTTGTCTTTTTCTTTTTTTTTTTTCCTATCAAATCTCTGTGTAATGTTATTTCTAAGTCAGAATTTGAGTCACCCTGGCTCAAATAGTTCAATTATTCAAAATATTTCCAAGTGTTCTTCAGTCCACTGCTGAGGCGGGCAGGCTATTGGATGTTTTTCTGTTGGTGCTGCAGCCTCTCAAAGCAGCCATGCAGTTTATTACATGGCTTATGTAATTCGTCACATAATTCATCACCCATCAGTTGATAAACTGCAGCGCCACGTGATAAACTGTGATAACTGGTCATTTTGGGGCACTTCAGCTTCACTCTGCTTGCTAATACATCTTCCTGGAACTTTTGAACTCCCCAAAACAGTGAAACACAAAACACTTATGTGTAGCTGCCAGTAGCTTTCATTCATAATATTTCAATACTATTATTTGTAGGGACAGAATTAACTTATACTATAAAAGTGTTTCTATTTTGTGTAAAAATGCCAAATGACTCAAAGCACTAATTTATACTAGCAGAGAGATGTGTGCAGTTGTCAGATACAGAAGTCAGAGAAATGTGCTTATCATAAATAGAACATGTTGGCTAATACATGTGAAAAAACAGTGATGAAATGAACCATACAAAAGGTAACCATCTTCCCCTTTTAAAAACATGCTATTTGTGCATCAGTAAAATCTGGATTATGGGTTGCTTCCATTCTTGCTGTAAATGACAGTCATGAATATTTAAATTATACTGAAACAAGTGTGTAAACTGCATGTTGTCACACTTTCTTTTTAGAAAATCTCAAAAGACCTTTTGTAGCTACAATAGGAGATATTCTTAAATGAAGGCTTCATCAGAGGCTTGCATCAACATCCACTGGGTAGTTTACTAGTCTTCTTTGTATTACTCATTCAAAAAATACATAGAAATGTCATAATTCTTGTCACAGTTTTTCCTTTTTATTAAGTTTGTTCTCTAGGGCAGAGATTACTTTTCAGTTTGAAAAAAAGTAAAAAAAAAATCTTCTTATTCTGTAAAAGGTGCCTCTTTTAATTATTTATCTAACCATTTGTTCCCCTTCATAAATATTAATGCTTTTCCTGATAGTGAGACCTTCTGAGAAATGCCACAGTGTAACCAAGGTTCCTTGGTACTGTGAAATCTTTTATAAATATTTCTGAAACAACCCAAGATCTTCCCATGGGCTGGGGTTGAGGCACATGAACAGGGTTATCATCCAAAATGCAATGGTTTAAGTACCACAAAAACAGAAGCATGAGTGTGAGTTTGTGATTGTGTGTGCCGAGTGTCCAGTAGGTCTGTAAATTCAAAGGAGCTGAGGGTATCTGCACTACACAGGCTTTTGTTGAGCTTTTATTTTGTGAATTTGAAGCAAATGACTGTGGCCATTAATTTTTCCTTTGTGAAATTCTGGTTTTAGTCGTAATTCATTTTTTCGATTACTTACTGTTAACCAACAATACCAGTCTGGTGTGGAGTGGGAGCAGATGAAAAACAAATGGTAGGAGTAAATCAGATGGAGTGGAAAAATGCCAGATCTCTTAAATCTGGACAACCGATGAATAGCTGTGTATTCCAGAATTACACAGAGTGACTGCAAGGATTTTGCTCTCTCTCTTTTTTTTTTTTTTTTTTTTTTATGTTGTTTGTTTGTTTGTGGGGTTTTATTGTTTGTTTAATATTCAGATGAAAAAAGAAAGATAGTAAAAGTAATATATGTCTTTTTTAAAAATCTGTGCTTCCAGGGATTCTTTATTTATTTACTTTTAGCTTCTCTGAAGATTTCTACTTTGCAAAGTTAAGTACATCCCTTAAATGCTATATAGGGAGTTAATTTTGTATGGTTTTAGGGTTGTGACACTTTGTAGTAACACTGTCTCCTTTTAGAAAGCTATCTAAACCAGACCCCTCATTATTTTATTTTACCATTAATATTGTTTATGAACATTTAAAACCTTGTCTAAGATATTAATAATCAGTATTTTTTCCTTGGATTCTTTGTATTTTAAGTATTGTTTGATGATTTCTGCTCTTAGTCTAGTGCCAAATCTGAGTTATTTGTATTTTTATGGGTAGAATTCTGTATTTTCCATATGCTTCTGAAATGCCAGGCATATATATATATTAAAAAAAAAAAAAAAAAAGGATCCAAAGCTCTGTCTTCAATGTTATTCATTATTACTGAATAAGGAGATGCTGTAAGGGTGTAAAAAAAACCCAAATTTATTACTTCACCTTTGAAACAAAGATTAATGGCAATACTCCGTCAACAGTAAAAACATTCTCATTCATATCATTCATATCAATTGACCTTTTTGTGAGTATTGAGCCGGTATGTAATCATAACAAAAAAAAAAAAAAAAGAAAAAAAAGAAAAAAAAGACTGAAACTGATGCTGTTCACACAGTGAACAAGAGGCAATGGTGCCTGCAGTCAACTCCATGCAAAATGTCAGTTCGATATGAGATGGCAACCTAGGAAGGAGAGTTGGCTACAATAGATCAGGAGCTGCACCAAATTTGTAAAGTCAAGTTGTGACAACTTGATCCCTAAAATCAAATGCTGGTCCAATTTCACTGACAATGATTTTCATGATCCAGGTAAGTAAATAATTTGGAAAAACATGACCCTGCACAGGGACAGCATTCAAGATTGCAGACAAGTACATCCAGTTCCCCTTTGGGCATAAGGCAGATGATGTACCTACTTTCTTGGAAGCTGCTTGAAATTTAAATATTTTGTTGATATACCAAGTTTATTAGAGAAAAAAAAAAAAGAAAAAAGAAAAAACTCTCCATCAAGAAGCTGCTATTTTGCAGATATTGCAGGTATTTAGTTAAGACAGATGAACTTTGTTGTATTGTTGCAGTCTCCTGTTGCTTTGTTTTTTTGGAATTTCTGTGCACTACAGCTTTTTGTTCACTGTTTCATTTCTATGAACAGGCTTGTAATTATCTGCTAGAAAGGTAATTTATTATGATATAGAAATGATTACATACTTCCAAGCTTCTTGCACTTAATGGTGATGAATTTCATATTTTATTTCATTCAGGTCAAGTATTCTCTCTTCAGTTATTCAAAATATATCTTTTAACTTGTGTTATTTTATAATGATTTATGACTCATAGTAGTAATAATGTTTGCACTTACAATTATATACACAAAATTTGTTTTGTTATAGCCTTCATGTCATGTTACACTTTTTGCTTTTCACTGGAAGATGGAAAGTTAACTATATATTATTGATACGGGTCATTTCAGCTTTTTCAAATCTTTGTTGCTTGGGTTTTGCTTTGGTAAAATCAAGGGTAAATTAGATTTTGGGTTTGTTTTAACACACTTCCCAAAACTGTCAAGTGTAGGTTCAGTGCTAGTTTTTCTGGGTGGTTATTCTTCAGTTCTTCTAATTCTTACATATAGTCCATGTCCTAGTCCATGACGCTGTTCTAGGATCTCCTGTGACAATCCTGTCACTGTCACTTGCTCTGAGTGACAGTGACTTTATTCCTTCTAACTCTGGGCTTCTCAGATTATTTCTTCACTTTTTGATTTACAAGTCCTTGGGAGACATTAATGAGATGAAAATAAGCAAAACTGGCTCAGTGCAAAAGATACACCCGTGGTAAACTTCACTTCATTTCCTAATTTGAAGAGTTGCATTATTTTGTGGGCTGCTTATACAATGGTGAGGTAAGTGCTAAGAAAGCATTATTAGCATACCTTTTCTTTGTTAAAATCTGTTCATTATTTTTTTTATAGAGTAATAAATTAATTTCTCTTGACTTAATCTTATGCAAAAGTGTATTCAAGTATTTGCCCAGAGTTGAGAAAAATCAGCAAAATTCGTGCATATTTTAGAATGTAATTACTTTTGGACATAGGTTAGTTTATCTAATTTTGTTTTGTTTGAAAGGCTTTATTTAGATCTAATTGTAGTAGAAGTTTTTTTAATACTTCCTTTTATGAAAAATGAGAATGCTTTTTGCTATTCAGCAAGATCTGTAAAATATAACAAGGATGAAAGGCAAAACTGACTGAAGACAACACTTTACTTTGATCCATCAGCTTATATTTGTTCACTTTCATCTTCCAATTTAGACTGCATTGTTTTTGAACTCAGTGGTTTGACTGCCAACTGGGAATCTTCTAAGGGTCTCCAAATGGATACATATCCTGACAAATTATCTATTATCTCTGCAGAATTTTTATTCTTCCTGTCTCCCTTATGGCAGTGCCAAGTTTTAATGCAATATCGAATTACTGTTTATTGGATGGTCCCTATCAAGTACAGATATGCTTTTATTTGACATTTATAAAGTTCACTTGTAGATTGAAACAAATAAATGTCATTAAGCATTTTATTTTTACATTGAACTTGAATTGATTATTTCATTTACAATCGTGTTCATGAGAAGAAAACCTTTTAAGGGCGTATCATATGATGGTATCCAACTACAAAAGATTTGAAAGTAACATGAGCTGTACTTTAGGAAATTCATGTTGGATAGATATTCAATATGAACTCTTTATTTACACTTAGAACACTTTATTTACACTTATACAAAGACAGTATAAAGTGTCTTTGTGACAAAGTTTGCAGGGTTATGAGAAGAAAATATCAGTGTTGCCAAATATTTAAAAGGCCTGATCTGTATGCTTAAGATTTTAAAAATGTATAAGTATGAATATGAACAAAAATGTCAGATATCATTGGGAGTGATAAAATGAATTTGTGGTGGGCAGCTTGACATCATTCTTATGTCAGGCTAAATGCAGCAAGGATTTACAGAAGGTTGGCTTTCTTTCTGGAAAGTCACTTCTAGAAGGAGGAAATTCCGAAGACCTATGTCTCTACTATAGTAAAGTACTTGATACAGTGCTGCATAGGAAGCAATTAGCGAAAAAATGGATAATGGCATAACATTATAAAATAGGTAGCGGTGGCTACAGAAGAAGCAATATGTTGTGCTAAAAGGAGGAATACTGGGCTAGAAGGAAGTTAACGGTGGAGTTCCATATTTAGGAGTTCATTAATATTTTATTTAATGACCTTATCTCAAAAACATTGAGTGTGAACAACTGCTGACACTAAATTTTGAGCCATTTTGGCTAGAAATGGGACTTGAGAGACCATTTGAAAGGTTATCACCTTGTGATTTGAAACAACTGAAGTGTGATGAAATAGAAAAAAAATGCAAGTCTTGCTTTGAAATTCAAAATAATGCTTTAGCTTTTTAAAAAGAGAGTTTTTCAGCTGGTAAAGGTGGAGAAAGACCGCATTTACTTGTCTAACTATGTAAGGTGTTTCTGGCCCTATATTCAAGATTGCTGAACATCTAAATGTGATAATCGGAAGATTTAAGTTTCATTTTACAATGGAGACTTGAATTATTCAACCTAGAAAAATGACGGCAAAGTGGCAAAATAGTTGCTCTCATTTCATATCTTGAGTGTAAGAGAAGAAATACAGTTAAGCACAATGCCTGAACTGGACAAGAATAAAGTAAGCTTAAGATTAAGAGTGAAGTTCTAAAGCATCTTTACATTGGGAAAATTAAGGGAAATAGCTCAATTAGTTTCTAATTACTAGAACAGACTAGACTTAATGATTAGATAGGTTCCGTTTCATGTTCTGCTGCTAAATAAATCCTGTTCTTTATGTCCTCTATCTTACTGAATATTTATGATTTTGGTTGTATTCCATTTTATTCCTGAGTTCAGTATTTAAGTCTGTTAATACATTTCTTCCAATATATTTGGGAAAATAATTTCTCTGTTAAGTATCACTGTAGTAGAACTGAACATCATTTTAAACTTGTAGAATTTCTTGTTATCAGCATGGATGCAGAATATTCTTTATAATGGCTGAGATTTAAAGACTTTGCCTATTGTAAATCTCTTTAAGAGGCAAGTTGTGCCTTTTGCAGTGGATCAGATCCACTACAGTGGGTCCACTACTTTTGAGGGTTTTAGCACCTAATCCCATCCAGAACAGTAGGTATAATCCTGTACATGTGAAATAAAATTGTGGTGGTGCCTTCATATTTGAATGTTTGTCTCCCAAAGCATGGCTTTACTCTGAATGCGTCCTTTTGCACTTTTTTGTTGGAAAGGAATTGGTGTAACAGAAAAACTATTTCTTGAAGATTAATGCAAATTACAAATATTTTTATGAATATCGGCACTAAACTCAATAAGCAGTGTGGGCATGGCAGGAATTTGAGATGTGGTGAGCAAGTCATCTCTTTCTACCGGACTCTGGGAATCACTAGGTAAAGCTCTTATCCAAGTTATTTGCAGATTTTCTTTCAGACTCGGCAGCATATCGATGTGGGTTGATGCTATCCTGTATCATTTCTATGTGATCCGAATGTTTTCAAAATACTGAGGAGGATGTAGGAGGAGTGTTTTAAAGCCATAAGGCAGTAGAATTGGAAAACGAAGTGAGCTGCATTTGAGCTTAAGATAGGGACTTGGTGAAAGTTTTAAAAGAAGGTGAAAGGCTTGCTACAAAATTGAGTGGAGATTGGTGCATATCCTAAACTGGGTAGGTTGCCTGTAAACTGAGAGAACTAGAAAGTGATGCAAAGAACTGGGAATGATCATGGAAAGTACTGTAAGTTTTTACTTGTTCTGAAGATCTTTTCAATAAATGAATCTAAGCTACCTGAAGAATATGCCAAGAATCGCTTAATGATGTTTAGCTTGATGGTTAGCTAAGACAAAATTCTTGTGTCTTAGATCTCAAACAGTTCTTACAAAGAAGCTTTAAAACCAGGGTTCCTATGTGTCACCGCAAACCTTAAGCAGAAATGTTTTCAACCATTAAATGAATTTTAAAAAGTTAAATTTGAAGTGTATTTTCCATTATATTTAGTTCTTCTAGAAGAACAGCAATTAGGATAATCATTTATGATCACCTTTTTATTTTATATTGGATGTTTGACACAGTTAAATACTTGTGTGATGTATCTCTATCTCTCCTCTTTCTCCCTGTAAGCCCTAAAATTAGTTTATCCCTAATAATGAGAAGCTTTGCATTTTCTCAATTAAGTGGGATGATCATTTTGCCTGGATCAGTAACGAAAGTAGTAACTTCCCTAAGGAGCTTTCTGTGCTTTATCCAGAAGTCTATGTTGTGAACTCCAAGACAGGAGTAGATAGTAAAAAGAATTATGATATCTTGAAAGAATAAAACAGTGACAGCTGCAATTTTTTCTAAGAAATATGAAAATACAAAAAATAAGGTATCTTCTGCAGAAGCAATAAAATTATACTGTAGTGTAATCCATATTCTTTGAAGTGGATTGCTTGATTAAGACTGCAAAACAAACAGTTCTGTTTTCTGAAATTCATCTATGAAAAGATACCTTCTAGTTGTGCTAGATGTGGGGGAACAACAATGAAAATGTAAAAAAGCTTTACAATCAAAGTACCATACTGATACATTCAATTTTGTGTGAAAACACTCCATTTATATATTACTGGAAAATGAGAATTAATATTTGCTTACAGTTAATTGCTCAGCTTCTGCACTGCATAATATAGCAAAACATAATAGAGATATGTCATATGATATTGAAGGTTGTGTAACTTAAGTTTTCAATCATTTTCACCCACCTGCCAAAACACTTTCAGAATTGCAAGAGAGATTTCACTTTGCTATCACTGAATTCCAGGAAATAATGAGGAATGCTCCCCAAGATGCTTATACCTGCAATTGAAAAGATCTTAAAATGTTATCCAAATATTAGAAGCTGCGTTTGTTCATTAAGAAGTACTTTCCCTGAGACTGTATCAGCAACTGAATACTAGTTATCCATCTTTTTCTTGTTTATTTTTTTATGTCAGACTTTTAAAATTAGGAAAATCTTACCATCCTAAGTATTATTAGAAGATTAAATCGTGACAGTAAAAGACAGTAAACACTGAAAGATTCAGCAGAGTGTGTAGCCATATTTTGGAAGCTATTGTACTGAAAGAAAAATTACTCTGCTAACACTTTTTGCATAGGGTACTTTACAATAGATATATTACATTGCCAATGAATGAAAATAAATATTTCTTAAGGTAGCATGTAAAATAGTCTATGGATGCCACATCATGGGTAATAACTCTTGGCAAATTTCTAACTAGATTAGTTATTTATATGAGTAAGAAAAGATGTACATGAGTTAAAATAAAAATTGAAAGCTCTCCCACTCTTTGTGCAGAAGACATCTGGAACATATTTCAGTTCAAGCACCGAGCGCGGTAAAAGGATGCATGAGGGGCTTCTCCCCACCGCTGCCTTCTGAATGCGGCTTGTGTTATTTGTACGGAGAGCAAAAATACTGAACTGTGTGTGCGATTGGTCTCTTTCCTCTATGGCAGGTCTCACATCCTTCATTTAAATTACCTAAATAAATATTAGAATTGGTGTTACTACTGAGTGGACTAACTACACCACAGTGTCCTGTAGGAAATGAGTTCTTGCTCTGTCAGTTTATTAGTAGGTGTTCATATGACCAAAATAAATAATGGCCTCTAAAACAGAGCCTGCACATCTGATGGTAGTTACTCATTACTACTCATTTCTTGCGCAGGTGCAAGGGATGTTAATTGCTCTGAGTGAATTAACTGGTTTTATTTGGGAACTGACAAGTTTATGGTGATAGTAGAAAACCTAAGAATGAGATCTGAACAGACAATTTTCCTAAAGAAAGAAAATCACAGGCAAAATACTGGAAAATATATTTTCTATTTTAAGAATATTACGGATTATTAGTATTTGTTCTTGCTTTATAATTCTGGTTAGTTTAATATTTAAATCCCCAAAGATCTAGCATTCATGTTGTGCCCTAAAATTGTAAATTAACAAAATGGATGACTGTGTGAATTGATCCAACCAATCCAACTGTGAATTTGAGAATTACACTTGATTTGAGGCCAGACAGAAAAATTGAGGAAAAGCTTCTCTAGAATTATTTAATTTCAGAAATACACTCATTCTTTTTAATCATTAAAATCTTTAATTTATCTAACTCATAGTTTTGCTTTAAGGTAGAGGCTGCAAGATTATAGACCACTGAACTGCAAACAGTATGAGATAGTCAGTTTCTAAAGACTTTATAGTAAAAATAGACCAAGTATTACAGAAAAGAAGTAAACTTATGTCTTTTTTTATAAGAGAAAATTTAGGAACCAAGAATTTGGAATCTGTGCAGACTGCCAGGCAGCATATTGGTAAAGAAACAAAAGTTGAACACAAAGCTCCTGAGTCCTACTAAAGCACCTTGAACAGTGGATATCATCTTGTTTGGTTTTACATGTAATTTCACCAGCAATAAATCCAAATAGATTCTTTCAGAATGCAGAGGAGTAAGTGTCCAATCATATTTCATAACAGATGTTTTTATGTTGTATAATGTTTTCATTTTTTAAAAAATACATTTTTTCTATTGGAAAAAAAGAACAGGAAATCTCATTCTTCAAAATTGTGCAATGTGAATGTGGCAACTGCTACAATTTACATAAGCAAGCCGACCTGAAAGAAGTCAACAACTCTGGAGTTAGCTTATGAAATCCTCTTATCTTGCTTTTTCTAGGAAAATTGTTTTCTTTTTATTGGAAAGCTACTGATGCATGAGAATGAAATAGTATATAAATAAGATGTTAAATATATTTTCCTATCTTCTTTAGTCAGAAAATCCTTTCTTTTCTCTGTTATATGTAGAATTTCATACTTTCCACACACCAATTTCTTCAAATAAAGATTTATCAAATACAAGAACTCCTACTGTACTCCATTCCTTCTGGATAAGCATAATTAAACTTGATTCCTTCAGGAGGTACTCTTCTTCAGCCAAACAGCTAGCAAATGCAAAGGGCAGCCTACTATGGCTGCTGGAGAAGAAAGTTCTTCAGGCCATGAAGAACATTCAGGAATGAACAGGAGCTCTGCCTACTGCATTTTAATCTCTTTTTCAGGTATTTGATGTTCCAAAGACACTGAATGTCTGGAAATAAGAAAGTGCGATTTAATGGGGTTTTATAGAGCTGCAGGCAGGTACAAATGAAATGGAGTGTGATTATATAAGCCATTGAGATTACCATATTTATGAAATTACAGTGGTTTAAAATACAATTTATTAAACTTGCTAAAACTAATTTAAACAATGAAGCATGCACTAACATTTATAAATCTCATTTTAAAATAACTTTAAATTGTATATTGGATATGATAAAGACAGATATCAACCACTGTATCTTTTATAGAGGTCTTTCTTTTCACATATACATTCCATTATATATTGTGAAGGGGTGTTCAATGGTAGGATAAACAAAATATAGAAAGCAGTGAAAGACAATAGGATCCTTGTATATCTGCATTTATATGGTAATCTGCAGTACACTATAACCACCAAATCCAGAGTCTAAATATGTCTATGTTAAGCCTTCCATATGTTTTATACCATTTCTGAACTATATTTGCTCATCTGCAGACTGGGAAAAAATCTGAGTACTGTTCAGGGTGAATGTCATTTATTCAGTCATTTTCTTGAGTATCTGTGAAAGTTTCATTTTATCTCACTTGCACTGGAAGGGACTTGAATAATTTAATAGGTAGAATTTTACACTGACTTTTAAGATCTTCCTCTTTCTTTTGAGTTCTAGTGAGTTGAATTTAGTTTGGAGTTTAAGCTCTTCCCTCTTTGAAAAACAAAACAAAACAAAAAAACACATAAAGTAAATATACCCTATAAACTTTCTTCTGCCCTAAAGGTCACACAAAAATCACAAGCATCTGACATACAGGGCAGCAAAATGAGTGGGTCACTAGGATGTGCATTCACATGACAAACTTGCATGACCTCCTGAGACGTGAAGAAGCCAGAGTATATGTACAATAAGAAATGCCCCTTTTATGGGTAAACTTTCAATCTACATCCCACCTCCCTGACATGCTCACAGCTGCAGGGCATTACTGTGGCCGCCTGCCCGGGGGCAATGGGTCTGTGGGCTGGAGCCGCAGTGGCCAGCAGTGCCCTGCGCGCTAGGTTGCAGACCAGAGAGGGTGCCACGCTGCAAGCAGGTCAGGTGTAAAAATGAACACACAAGTTTGATTGCAGTTCCCTTCATGGCAGGAAACTGAGTTCTCATAAATTTCCATTAAAGAGCCATAGAATAGAAAGTTTAATAGAGATTAACATTTAATGATGTACTATATGAAAAATTTATATGTTTTAATACATCATTATTAGAGGTGAAAGACAGTAAAGAATCTCAGTTTTTCCTGCTTCAGCACTGTATTTGACAGTTTTGCATATAGTTTCATCTTTTTGTCTCTTCTCGCTCTCTTTTATTAAGTAATACAGGAATAGACAAATAAATTACTTGAAGAAATGGAAAAAGCTAACCTATAGGGGTAAGAGTACAACTGACTCCTCCAGTAGAGCTGCTCTATCACCAGCTCAGTTTCCACTACCACAAGAATTTTCTCCTCCTCCAAAGTCCTAGGTCTGCTGGCTTAAAAGTAGGACTGCTTTATGATGTCTCTAGGTGAACTTCTCCATCTGCTACTTCTTTTCTTTACCAGTACTGGTCCGCTTGTCTGCACTTGGACCTGTCCAAGACTGGTCATCTCTATAGTCTGTAGTTCCTCGGTTAGCTCCCTGGACTTCACAAGAGAACTTGGTCTCAGTGAAACAAGAACTGCTTGTACCACACATACACGTGTGCAGTTTCCCAACAGGAAAGGTGTTCCTACCTATGAACGTTACTAAAATAAGCAGGGAAGCCCCTGGCTTCTAGCTGAACCTGCATTTCTTTTTCCTAAGGGACAGGCTGATTGCTTTAACTGACCTGTCTGTTTAGCTTCATGTTCAAGAAGTCTATTTAGCTTTTCCTTTAGCATTTGAGAGAAGAGATCAAGCATTTTTGCATTTATTTGAGTCAAATCTTAAAACAGGTATATTTTTGAATTCTTTGTGGTACTGCTTGCATTTGTATGAGCAAACACTGTATAAGGGTATGCACGTGTTTTATGAGAAAAATATCCATGTGTTATTAGAGGCTGTATTTTGGAAATGTTATCTTTACTATCTTATCTTATTTATCTGAGCAAATGTCCTATTTTATGAATTAATTTTCCAAATGTAACTTCAGTACTGGTTGTACTTCACATTAGAGCAATGCAGTATCATTCCATTATCTTCTTTGCATAAATGCTTTTTATTAAATTTAACCAAAAATGTAAAATATCTATTCATTTCTGCTTTTGTTCGGTAAAAGTACCATGAAGAGAAGTACTTCATTAGACTTCTAAAGATTTTATGCAGAATCTCAAAAAATTATAATATAGAAGATGGAAGAAAACCTTTAAAAGTATTGTGTGATGTCAGCATTTAAATACAATAGTGAAAAAGTTTTGCTGGCCATCTTTATTGTACAGAAATGAACAATAAATTCACAGTGATCATGTCAAAGTTGGGAGAAGTGAAAGGGAAGCTTTTTATGGGTAGTGAGCACAATTTATTTTATTTTTTTTTTTTAATTAGGAGGTTGGAATGGGTGTCATATATTATTCTGTAAGATTTTTGACATTTTTACTGCATCCTGAAAATGCTATAATAATAAGTTGAAAAGGAAAACTTCTCAAATGTTTGAGAGGAGGACCAGTGGAATACCTCCTTGAAATAGGAGTAACCGAAACGTAATTGAAAGCTGTAGCTTTACGGGAGCTAACTCTACACATGGTATCAAAATCCTTTGGGGGAAAGTACAATTCAGCTGAATTCAGGGACAAAATTCCCATTTACTACATCCTTTCTGTTACCCAGCAGGGCTAGGGGGCTTCAGGGAGCTGGCACTGAGCCTGAATTTCTTTGCCCACTCTAGTATGGTTGTCCTGACTGTGAGGTATCTACAGCAGTATATAAAGATTCATTAAGTACTTTTCTTTTATGAAAACATACTGAGAATAATGTAGGTACACTGAATTATTTATATGACAAAGTATAAGAACAGCTTGCTTAATATTGTATGCTGCATATGCTTATGTTTTATTCCTAATAAAAAGCTTCCTATTTGTAATAGAATATAAGTAGTCTCAGATTCATCTAAATGCTTCCCATTGTCACTAACATTTAAGAATGGCATTTTATCTGAGGAATAAATAGCAAAATAACGTTTGGCTTTAGATGGATTTTTGTGTAATACAGATATTGTTCAGTCTGATGCATGGTTGAAGTTAGTGATTGGGTACTTGGTTGATGAGGTTATTTTATTTTCAAACAAAATTTGTCTATTTACAATCAAAACTTGTATTTTAATTCAAAAAGTCTTTTAAAAATGTTGTCTTTTAAAACAAATATAAAAAATGAAAAACACTGTTCTTTTAGGTTATACCTAACTTTTTTTTTATTTCTCTCTCCTTTACCCTGTTTTCAGCGGACAGATTGCGAATAAAATAGAAATAACAAACTAGATGGAAAAGTTGGGTAAAAATAGGAAAAATAAGAGAGATGAAAAGTTTGTTTTTATTGGAAAGATTTGTTAGGTTGTAGAGGGAAAGTCCCACACACCAAAGCCATTAGTTAAACAGGTAGGAAGCTGGAAGACATACTATCAGGATTTCTACTCTGAGTCAGAGAGAAAGAAGGCTGTTTCTTTCTTTTTTTTTTTTTTGTCATTTTGTAATTTTCACTGTTCATATTTTCATATCATTTACCCTTTCCATCAAAATGTTCTTCTTGGTTCTGACTCAATTTACAGCATTTATAATAAGTCTTTAAAACAAGACTGGAGGAAAAGAGGTGACTTTATGTTCAACATAAGCAAGGAACCTGCAATTCATACTGGCATGCCAAAACATCACGATTAACTATTTCAAGCCTTTGCTTTTAGCTTCTGGAATTGTTTCATTTTGTGCTTGTTTTAAAAAAGCAAAGTTCAGAATCTGAAATATTTTTTTCTCTTGTTTTACTCTGTCTTCTCCCTGTTGAAAGAAAATTCTTGTGTTTGGGGGGTTTTAGTTCTAGCAAAACCATTGATTCTACAGAGATTGATACTGTTTGTAATGGAAATACGTATAAAATTATCATACGAAAAAAATAGGAAGCTTACCTGCTGAATATTTTTCCTTGCTTTTTCCTTGCCTTCCAATTGTGTCAGGGGGACAGAGACAAACTCTTTTCAGTTGTCTCATGTGACAGGACAAGAGGCAATGGGCAGAAATTGAGGCACAGGAAGTTCTGCCTGACTGTGAGGGGGAATTTGTTCACTGTGAGAGTGACAGAGCACTGGAGTAGGTTGCCCAGAGAGGTCGTGGAGTCTCCTTCTCTGGAGCTCTTCAAGGCCCGCCTGGATGCAACCCTGTCTACCATGCTCTAGGTGACCCTGCTGAGCAGGAAGGTTGGACCAGATGATCTCCAGAGGTCCCTTCCAACCTTACTGATTCTATGAACTGAACTTCACTTATCTTCAAAAGCATATCTTCTGTTCTCAAAAGCAGGTCTTCTACTGATTAAGTATCTTTTACAGAAGCTAGGACACCAAAACTAGTTTAGGAACAATCACTGCTTACCTGTGCTTCTGCTATTTGTTAGATAGTTTAGCGTACCTCCGCACATATGTCATCAGTGAACTATTTTATTTAACCACAGAGAGCAACAGTTGAAATGAATGTCAAATTAGCTATGTTACTACTCATGGTATTGACTTGTCAATTTGGCCACAGGGATTTAGAAGTCACTGGTACTAAATAGCTCATCTTGAGTTGCTAAATATTTCCAGGTATGTCACGATGACACTTTGATAATGAGGACAGCAAATATTTTCAGATTGACTATTATCAGACTGATATCTGTTAGCAAGGACAGTCAGACCTGTTCTTCAAAAGCTCTCCAGGAAGCGTTACAATCCAAAAATCTACTTTGTAGATTTTTTTTTTTTTTGAAAAGAATAAAAGTTTCATTTTCAGTAAGTTATGTCATCATGCTTGTCCTCCTGTGCAGCAAGAATTCACAAAGACACAAGCATCTTCATGATGAAGCAAATGAAGAACATGCCAAACCAGCTTTCAGCATGGTAGGCAATGAAAAGAAGATGGTTCATACTGTCAGTGGTAGAGGTTTGGATTGATTTGGATTCCCTTTTTTAAGAAAAAATGCTTGTTTTTACAAATGAGCCAATTGAATATAACAGCTGCCAGCTAGTAGCTGTACAGGCAGAGCACGGTTAAGTAGATAAACTGAAGTAAGGCTTTGTGCTGGGATTTCTTTGTTTGTAGATTCTATGTGTGTCTGCTTTTGTTTCAGTTTCTAGGAGGCTTATTTTATAGAGCAGAACTTTTGCCTGAGGAATCAAAGATCATAGAGTAATGAAACTTATAGATCATGTGTGATAGGAAGAAAAATCACTGAGTTCAAAGTTTCAAATTGCCTTGTTTTCCAAGCCATAGCTGGAAAACAATAGGCCTTTCTAACCTTTCTTTATCAGCAAAATGAAGAGATGAAAATCAGCTTCTGACAACATTGAGGAAAGCCAATTTAGTATTTCAGCTCTCCAGTTCCTATGGGTTTTTTCATCTCGCTATTGCTTCAAAAAAAAAAAAAAAAAAAAAACAGTCTTTCTGGTAAATTAAAAATACTTCGTCGGCTGGTTGGTTTCAGAGTGGGGCACCGTGGGACCTGCTAGCTGTGGGAATAGTGTCACTCAGATATCTACAGCTGTAGGAAGATATCTGCTAATACAAATAATTTCATTTTCTTGTCCACAGCAATAGAAATTGAAGACAAGGAGGACCATCTAGAATGGCCGTGCAGAGCAATAGTCTGCTGCAGTAGTATGCAAGATTTAAAGTTAGATTTGTCTACAAATGGAGGTATAGTGGAACTGAGGACTTATGGAGGAAATGAATACTATCCTATTTTTAAAATTTAAAGCTCTCTTGGGTTATTATTAACATAATGTGATATTATTTATACTTCTAAAGCAACACAAATGCTGAATTCCTGAAAATCTCTGTGTGTGCTGGACTGGAGATTCCATAGTATATTTGGATTTGGATTAAAAATCTGTGAGTTCCCTGAAAGTTAATGAAAAATCCCCAGATTATTCATAGCTTTCATTCAAGAAAGTTTTTTTTATTATTTTTATTAGATATGTTTTGCTAATATCTTCTATTTTTTCTCAAACCTTTAAACTAAGTAGAAAAGGGAAAGGAAGGGAATAAAAGGCAACTCTTTTGAAACAAATATTGCTTTTTGTGCTCTATAAAAGCATTTATTTTCCTCAGGAATCACTGGAGTGGCAACTCTGGAGACTATATTCTGTCAGGAGAACTTTCCATTATGTTTCGGACTTTCTTTTTTTTTTGACAAGTGAAATATAAGGAATAGCAGGGGGAGGGTCTTTTGGTTGGTTGATTTTGGTTCTTTTTTTCCCCTTTGAACCCAATCTCATACTGAACACATAACCTTGATATTTATCAAAGATCTCTAAGCAGAACTGAAACCCCTTCCAGTCAACAGAGTTGTCCAGAGAGACCCTTTGAGCTCCTAGGGCAGAAGTTGCAGGCTGCTGCTGCTGCCGATTATAGGAGAGGAATCCGGTTGTAACCCTGCGTGAAAGCGTTAGGCCTGTGTTAAGAGAGGTTCAGCTAAGGTGTACTCCTCACAACTCCAGTACTCTAAAAGCCTGTAGATCACTTTAATAGTTAATGATTATTCTCCATACCGTGCCGGCTCTCTGCTGTAACTAGGAGCCTGCTACTTGCTGCCAAGTTTTGGAACAGTTCACGGGTGAGATGCATACACTGTTAGGGTCCATAAGCACCCTACGCACGTGAATGCGCCAACCAACTTGTAATAAAATGGTGCTTCAACAGAGTTTGAGTTCCTTACAAACTGTCAGCTCTTGTGGGCGACCTTTATCTGACAGAAAGCTCTATCCTAGTCAGCAGGTACTGATTAATTGTGTTTGATCATGTTGCCTGCTGGCCCTCGCTGATGACAAAATCCTGAGTCTCCAGAAATACCTCCTTTGGTTTGAACTGCAATAGTCCTGTGCTTGGTGGTAGCGGCTAACTCGTTCCCTGGAATGATTTGTGGTGTAAATATTTCTGTGGTCACAAGTGTGCTATGTCAAAAGTCACTTGCAGAAAACACTTGTGGAGGCAAATCTTACTTGTGCTCTTCACATGACCTAGGGTGCACTTCATGTTGTTTCTTTCTTGACAAAGCAAAGTAACAAGAAGAATGTGTCATAGTGTCAAACTTTTCTGTAGCTTTCTCGTTAAAATTTTAAGTTACCACACCACTGATAGGGACTTGGTGCTGATCAGCAATGAGAGGGCAGCAGCCTTTCATCTTGCCTTGTAGTCAGGCTTATACAGCTAAGTTAGATTTCTTCTTCCATTTTCCATGAATGCTGTGAAATAACTTTTTGCCTGGAAAATGATCTTTCTACAACAGAATGGTTAATTTTGCCAATTCTATGATTGTATTCTGACTACTGTAAAGGTTTTTCTCTATATATGTGGGATGGCAGCAATATTCTGCATATGTTGCATCCTGTTTGATAGCAATATTTCCATATTTTGGTATTTACTTGCTGAAATAAAGGACTCTTATTTTGTGCCCAGCACTTGTATATAGCTTTTCACATTATTGAGCAGTCAGTTTTTGCAACTGTTAATTAAACTTTTGTCCTTAAAAAAGATGAGAGTAATTTAGCCATTTCCCCCCCCTCTACTCTATCAGTAACATGGCATGGTAATTGTAGTGTAGCTAAAGCAAAAGTCACATCAATTAAATAGCAAAGTGAAAATGATTCATCTGAACAAACAATATGTTCATGGTCCTAGTACATTGTTCTCTGTATCTTAGGCTGTTAATTATATTAATTACCAAAGATCAGTTTGCAGTTGAAATCCTGATTGTCAAATCTAATTTGATTTTAGCTGATGACAGCTTTGACAGTTCATTCTGGCAAATGCAAATAATGTTGATACTTTCTGCCTGAAATGGAACATTTTAGCAGCGTCATTGCTGATCTATTCCACAGTATATAGGTTGGCTATTTCAGCAACAATATTAGCTATTTGGTGTTGTTTGCAAACTATGGATTTCTTATGGGAGCTTTGGCTACTTTAATAATGAGAACAGCTACCTACAGCAGAGCTTCTGAAGTTGGCAATTTTTGTGGACTAGCAACACTGTTTTCGTGGAGCTGGATTATAACTAACTTTTTAGTGCAGTTATAGAGCAAATTTACCCTATGAATGAATCATAATTTGATTCCCTCAGATTGTGTCCCTCTTTGCGACAGCTCTGTTCTTCAAGGGTGGAGTTGGCTTCACTGTTTGCTGTGGGATGGAACTTGGCAGCCTGGAGAAAAACTTCTTTCTCCCCCGTAAGGCTCCAGGGGTGTGAATAATCTATACAAAATTAGTAGTTGCTCCATATGCTACTTGATTTCTTTGGCTAAGCGTGCATAATGACAAAAATATAAAGGTGTAAGAGATCTCCAGAAATTACCTTGTCCATCCTTCATAAATTGCAAAAACCAGATAAACCTATAGAGGTCTTAGTCATTTAACTGCGAAATACAGGAAAGATCATGACAGAAACTTTAACTTTTAGAAAGAAAATGTTTTAGAAGGAAGGTCAGCTTAATGGATGAATTTATTTTCTATTCATTTTTCAGTGGAAAAACATCCATTAAATTTCCAATAGTACTCAGCTATTGCCTACCTCTATTTAACAGCTACAAAAGCAAAGCAGTAAAATGAAATCACCTGTGAGAACAAACTAAAATTCAATCTGAATAATCAATTACTTTGATTATTAAACTTATTTATTCTGTCACAAAGGATGGTAATACATAATTACAATGTCAGTGGTTAGGTTACAAGGTTTTATGTGTCTGAAGAGGGAGGATTGTTCTAAAATTAGCTGTAAGTCAATATTTTTCCTGAGAGAAAATGACTTTTTTTCTTTTTTTTTTTTTTTCTTTTTTTTTTCTTTATTTCTTTTTTTTCTTTGAAAAAGCAGAACTTCTCACTTGGAAAACATGGGATTCTTTTTATGCAATTAAAAATGTGAGCTTTTTTCCAGTCCTCATTTTGGTCAATGTGTGACCTGTCTCCCTCTTACTCTAGAAAAGAGAATGGGACAGAGAAGAAAGTCCCTGAAAACAGCAGAAAAAAATGAAAATTACAGAAGATATGCTTATATAATATGTTCACTCTTTTTTTTTTTCCAGTTGGTTTTAACTTTGTACTGAGGAAACATTTTTGATTTAAGCAACCAAAAGCCATGTTACTTTCCTTTAAAAACATGCTTATTTACATGTAGACTCATATAAGAATAATTTTTGTGTCCAAGGTTTACTTAAAAGATAGTTTCAGCATGGCTGTCCTGTATTGTTGTCCTGAGGCTTGCTGCAGAGACCTCTGAAGCACTAGAGACCACGGGAACTTACTAACCTGAGGAAAATCTATGCTGTTTCCAGACTTCACCTATAGGGTTAGAGTGAGGTAGGGCTGTCTCTCCTCTGTCAGCAGGGAAATACCTTTTGAAACTCAAATTAAAATCTATTCTTGCAAAGAGAGGATTTAGCATCAGTATATTTTGAGTATATGGAGCAAATATTTTGATGAATAACAATGTGGAGACAGCAACAAGATATAAACACAGGAAAAGGATTATCAACCACTGTTAAACTAATGTAACATATAGGTGACTGCTGTATCTCTAGCAGTGACAAATAGCTAATGATTACCGAAGAGTGTAAGAGGAGGGTCTTCATATATCCTCCTAACTTCCATATTCAGTGGCTGGGGATTTCAGAGATAGTAGCCTGTCACATTAGTAATCACTGACAGTATTGTCACCCTTAAATTTCAACCTATTTGTACTTTTGGCCTCCAAAACATCTGGTAGCAATCAAACTTATATTAGAAATATCAAGAGAAATCTGTGTCTGCTGGAGCCACTTCATTGTTCCAGTGATTTCAGTTGCCAGATAAAATCAGTATGAGACTGATCTGTTCTTGTGAGATTGCCAAATCTGTTTTGTAGACTCCCAGGGTTGACAAATATGGTTTAACATATGTGTCATAATTGTACCATTATTTAGGCTAATCCAGTACTTAGTAAAACAGAGCCATAAATAAATATTTTTCTGCTGTTGAAAAATCTTAAAAAGATAGGGTGATAGCTTTTTAGCAAATAGAGTAGTTAAGACTCTAGATTCTCATAAAATGCAATTCCTAGTTCCTGACATAAATGCCTGTTGTCTGAGTACCTCATAAAATTTGTATATACTTTCTTCTTTTGCTTTTGAATAACTATTTCTAGGGAGTAAACATTTAACAAGTGCAAAACAATGAAGGTAGATCTGTAGAGTTTTGCAGAATTCCCACGCAATATATTTGAAATGTTGCTACTGACTGAAAATAAATCTGTTGGAAAGGAGATCTTGCATCTCAGAATGGGCTTTGACACAAAGAGGAGCATGTAACCCAGATGAAAGTGAACCCATCTGTTTTGTTTCATTCAGGATTTTATATTTTAGAGAAAAAGCAAAAGGGTTTTTCATTTTCTTGTAACTGGGAACTTATAGCACGGCTTCAACTCAGATGTGAATAGTTATATTTTCCTCTTATATGCAATATATGTACTACAGTGGGGAGTAAACAAACCCAGAGTATGTGGACGCTCCCCTAAGGGTCTGGCACGTGGATTTTTAGCGTGCTCTCTGCTGATGAAGGGGTTAGTTTTGTTTCATAGTGAGCATTGCTGAGTGGAGCACCAACCCTCCTTGAAATGCCTGCGCTCAGCAGCCTCATCAGAAAGGCGGTTTTACCTGCTATGGTACGGTAGGGACCTGCTGCGCTTCACGCACAGGAGCGTTTTGGTGGAAAAATCAACATGAGCGTATATGCGTGTGCAGCAATTTCCACCTGCGAATTTCAAACAAAGCGGGCAAAAGAATTTCAATTTTGATAACTTGCCTTTCTGCTACAATTGTGGGCTTCCTCCTAAACACCTCTTTCATGAATGCTGAATCATAATAAATGACTATAAAGACACGTTTTGAGAGCTTCTTGTAAAACGACTGGATGCATACACAGAAAGCACAGAAGTTCATCTTTTCAGTTAAGGAAAGAATTCATCCAGAGAATATTAAGGACCTTTGGCTCATGTATGAGTATTTCTACTGCTTTTTGAGAGTTTCATAGATCAAGACTGTTTTTTGTTCCTGCAGGATATCTTCATTGTTTTTTTTTTTTTTTTCTTTTGTGAGTGTATTTAGAGATTACTACAAAAGCATTGAAATAATTCCTGATTTTATTGTTCCGAGGACAGATTGTTGAATTTTACAACAGAAAGCCACTTAGATGTATAAATGGTTCAAATAGAGATAAAAATCAGTTTACTCCACTGTTTAGGAGTTTTCCCAATCAAAAAGTAATTTTTAATTAATACCCATTTGCAAGTAAAATTTGAAAAGTATTGAAATGATTCAGTCAAGTACAGTAGATAATTGCTCTCACAGAATTTAGTCACTTAATGAGTGGCAAAAGGCAAGCATTTTATTCCACCTCTCATCAGCTTTGTTGGCTTCGTGTTGAATTTAGGATGAAAACTATCTTGGTGCAGCATTCGAAAGAAAGCGTAAGCTCAGTAAAGTGTAAGCGTGAGTCGTGACCATGTGTAATACATACTGGTAGGAGGTTGATGTCAAGCAGGAATTCTTGTGGGCCGCGAATGAGGAAGAAAAAGAGCTTGTTCCAAACACAGCTGCACAGCTAAGCTGTTCTTCCCTTTTCGTGTTCTCAAAATGTATGATATGTTGTTCTAGTGAATGCCTTAAATGCCAGTTCTACAGACACTATTTTTATCAGTTGTATGTTTTTTTTTTCTTTTTATGTACTTTTAATACTTTATTTTTTTACTACTGCGGTTATAGTTCAGCATGAAAATAAGTTGCTGATGGAACATTCTTCAATGAAAATAGTAATTACAAAAGTAAATTATCATAACGTCAAACCATTAAGGAGAATAACTTTCATCTGAACTAACTCGTGTCGAGGAAGGGCTATTCACTGCACCAGAGAAAATGTGATATAAACAGTGCTGTTTCCATTAGAGAAAAAAATTAAGATAACTATTTCAGTGGAACTGTAAATGAAGAATAATGAGAATTCTCTTAGTCATAAAAATACCCTACTACTGGTGATGTTTCAGGCCGCAGAGGGTAATTTAAAGATGAACCCACAAAACTACAAGCTTTCATTTCTCTGTACTTCCATTAGTGCATATGCATATCTCTGAGAATCAGAAAAAAGAATTAAAACTATCATGACATAACTGCAATTTAAAAATTTGCAGTTTTTTCATTTATATACTGAAAATTACTGAAATACCTTAAATAAAAAAATTGCATTTTATTTTCTAAAAGCTACATTTGATTGCAGATATAACTTTAAAAAATTGAAAGCAAATAAGCCAGTAGTATAGTACTTATGTTAATTATATCTGTAGATAATTCAGTGCAAATTTGTATAACTTCATATTTTTATTAATAGATGAATTATTGTTTTCTGTTCAAAATCTGAATTTCTGGGCCTGAATGACATGGCCTGTTATTGTTGCATTATATAAAATCCAAATAAATTCTAAAAATATATTAATTTTTAATTCTAACAAAAATGTTAATACATTAAAAAGGACAAGATAAACTGCCATCTTGCCAGTCCATGATAAATCTCTCTTTCTATAATGTATACTTCAAAAGTGGGAATAATGGAGAATTTGAGTGTATTTCTACATGCTTTATTTAGCTTTGTACAGTGCAAAGAAACAAAAATCAGGAGAAATCTAAACTTCAGGACCCAGTTAGATAAAAGACATGAAAAAAAAATGGGTCTGGCTCATAAGCCATTTAAAATGACAAATATATTTATATTTGGACAGGAGAGGAAAAAAACTCCCCACTCAAACCGTTTTTAAAATCTCCTGCCTACACGTGTTTATAGTACAATAAATTGGCCGATTCAACAGGTGTGGAAAGAGTCTCAGTGTCCCAGGAACACTGGTACTTTAATTGCAATTTTATTGAAGTTTCTAATGATAAATCAGTCTTAAAGAGAAAAACATCCAGATTACAAGCCATGACATTTTGAATGCATTTAGATTCTGGAGCTTCATTCAGTTGTCTTTCTCAGCAGAATGTTAGTAGTTTATTTCCTTTCATTCCCCCTCCTCCTCCATCATAGGAAACTAGTAATTTTCATTCTGTAATGAAAATGTCTGATTTTTTGAGTTAATGGCACCCAAAGAAAATTACGTATCATATTATGATTTCAAGGGGCTGCCACAAAGGATGGATTGCAGCTACTTTATTATGACCCTGCAGCTCTGGTATGTTTTAATTCAAAGTTCTGTTTCACAAGGGTAGCTTGTAACACTGCCTTGCAAACCTAAAGCACGGTGCTGACTTAGTGTGCTGATTTTCCATGGCTTAAACATATTTTTTCTCGTTAATTGTAAATGCAGTTTTAGAGGAATGTAGATAGACACCAGCTTACCTCTCATTTTCTCTCTCCAGTGGGTGGGAATGAGGCTGGATATTCTATATACTCAGTAAGGCCTTGCTATAATTGCCATTAATGAAGGCTCAACTTGTTAGGTGACATGTCCTTTAGCTTAACAAATGCTGTTGAAGATCTCAGAGGGGTACAACCATGTAATTCGAGCATCCCAGTCCTTCCATTAAGCTCCTCACTTTGCAGCATTGTGTTCCTACGTTTTAACAAAGGGGAACTATTGCTAAAAGTTAATCGCGTCTTCCGGCTGTGAAATTTTATGAGATTTTTTCCTCCCTTGACACTGAAATTTGCTTGGAATATTAATGAGCATTTTCATAATCTTATTTAATCAATGTGTGTGTTTGTTTCTTTTGCTATCAGGTGTTATGGGATTTTGTTCTTTTTTTTTTTTTTTTTTTTTTTTGAATTTGTGACATATACTTAGAGAAATGATCTTTTTTGTAGTAGTCTGTTTCTCAAAGCAAAAGGAAAGAGATTTTACGCTTCTTTGTGTTCACTTGTGAACTGAATTAAACAAGATATACTAGATGCCAAATAAAAACTCTGTCCTCAGTGAGCATTGATATTAGCCTTTTATAAAATAAAATCAAAAGAATAGACAAAACAAAATCTGCCTGTATGTGTAGTGTAGATGTGTGCATACTTAGCATTTTTGAAATGTGGCCAAATCATCCTTTTCTTTTTCTTTCTCTCTCTCTCTCTCTCTCTTTTTTTTTTTAATTTTAAATGTGACTGAAATTCTGTTTGTGTTTTGGTTATTTTCCATGGGGAAGTGGCTTATTTATAATGTCTGTTGGAACTGAACAAGAATTGCTGCTTCCAGTAAGTTCCTACCAATGCAATCTGGTTAGAGACTAAATATTTCAGATACAGTATTTGATAATGATGAAGAGGGGGGAGAACTCTAAAACCTAGATGTAACCTCTTGGAAAGTCCTTTATTTCTCATTTGCAGCCCCTTTGCAAAGGCAGCATCTCCAGTGACTCCATGGCATGCCCTGCCACAGTGTAGTCCCCGGCCTCAAGTTTCAGTATGTATTTGTGCCCTAAGTAATTGCAATGGCTTTGAAAAAAAAGTGTGTAAGAGCAACTGTGTGATAAGACAGTTAGCAATGATCAACATTTAAGAAGTATTCAAGTTAATTTACTTAGTTCAAGCTAATGTAGATCAAATATGTCCTTAGCTTATCAGAAGGAAATGGTTCTCATTAGAAGAGTATGAATTTAGGAAAATTCCAAAAAACAAAAGGACTTATCAGATTTAGATAAACCATTTTGGTATTCTTCTGTCATTACTAAGTTTAATATATTTTTTTTTTATCTCTGAAGAAAGACAATAGAGTGGGAAGTGAAAATGATAACTATAAAATTGGTGCCAAATTGTTGTATCCAGGTTATGGATTAGCTTTATTGAATTCCCATCAATTTGCTACAATCAAAATCTTGCTGAGCTGTGGCCAGGAGGTGCTCATCTTATGTGCAAAACCAAGAATTTATTGTTAATCTAATTATTAGTGTGTACACAACTTATATTAAACACAGTTACAATGATACTAACACTTGTGGTTCAAATTATATTCAGTCAAAATGAGATGGATACCCATTGATAGATACCAAGTGGACCCCCAATGCTGGATTCTCCAGCACGCTCATTGTCAGGGCACTGGGTGTCCCCGGTTGCCAGCAGGGAATCCATGGGTTGAGGCCGGCTCAAGCCCATCGCTCCCTCTGAAATTCTCTTGCTGTTCAGTTTTTACACTCTGTGTTGGGCTGAGCCACCTCTGTGCCTCTCCCTTCTCCCCCTCTCGCCCACCCCCATGCCGGTCTGGCCAGCTCGGGGAGACATTTGCACTGTTTTGAGGAACTGGGGGGGAGAAGCGTTTACACGACCAGTTGATCCACTCGGCTGGGGTGCAGTCAGTGGATCCCCTCCACTGACCCAAGCGTCAAGGCGGCCCTCCGGTCCCCTTTGCACTGAGACAAGTTCAGCTTTCTGTGCGAGAGCTCTGGGCCGTCACCCCCTGCCTTCTTCCCTGAGCTTCCTGGGCACTTGTCCCCGCACCGTCTCCTCTGAGCCTCCTTCCACTGTAGGGGGTTTATTTATATGCTCACTTAAACACTTGATCAAATTTACATGAGGTCAGTGTTTGTGTCTGGACTGGATGTGGCTTTGGGTAGCTATGGGAACATTTCAGTTTCATGAAGGTGATTAGCAGGTCTGCAGGTGTAACAGTAGTTTTTGTGGACACTTACAGTGTCCTGCTGAGGGGGGACGCCTGGCATGGCATAAGCAGGGAGGCTGCTGGCTAGAACGGCTCAACGTGGAACTCTTGGGGAGTCTCCTTGTCAGAGACCTTTCCTTTTCCTTTTCTTTTTCTTTTTCTTTTTCTTTTTCTTTTTCTTTTTCTTTTTCTTTTTCTTTTTCTTTTTCTTTTTCTTTTTCTTTTTCTTTTTCTTTTTTTTAGGATTTTTTTAAAATTTCCTCTAAGTATCTTTCTTCTCTTTAAATAAGTCTGTTTTATCCCTCATCTGTATCATCTAATGAATTTCTAAAGAGCAGTCATTTTCTTCTTGGCTTCGACTCTGCTAAGCTCCTTTAGTTTTCTTGCATGGAATAGTCTCTCCAATCCCATTAATATCTTACTAGCTCTTTTATGCTCTTATTTCAGTTTCAATATGCCTTTATTGAGTAGGATGCCAAAAGCTGTAGCAAATATCCTAGAGGAGAGATTAGCATTACTGTGTATGAAGGCAGTGATTCTTTTCTTTATCTACTGGGATACCTCACTCTTTCTTTAGGAGAAAATCATCTCCAGTGGAGCCTGTAAATAAGGTAAAAATAATAAAGTGGACAGTAGAGGGAAGTTACAAAAGGAGGACCATTTAGATTATTCTTAAGGCCACAGCCATGTCAAATAGGCAATAATTCCTTTGTATAGAGAGCAAATAGCACATTTATATTTCAGTCCCATATCCTTAATGTGTCTTAACACTCCAAGACACTCCTAGTTTTATGGCAAGTTGGCATTGGAAGAAAGTGAAGAATGACCATCATTAATGAAGCTAGTTTACATTGGTCTCTTTGCATTTGTGTACCAGTCTCATTTCTGTAGAATTTCAGATTCCGCATCAGAACAAGTAATGTGACTAGTAGCAAAAGAGTATTTTATTGATATATAACGATGTGATGCCACCAAGACCAGCTCTGCCTAAGTGGTTCTATTCAGAAGGTAGAGATAGTTTGTAGAGATATCAAAATACAGTGGCTTGACACTAAATTAATCATTTCAGCAAAATGTTGAGTATATACTTTATTTTCCACAGTCTAAGCACCACACATCTAATTATTATGCAATGCCTTAAAGAGGGCTGAAACTCCTGTTGGCTGCATATGGGAGGGAACAGAAAGCTTTTATTCTGTTTTCTTTAGCCTTGCTGTTTGTCAGGAATTCCCAGAACTGAAAGGAATTGACTGAAAGGACATATCTGGTTAGGGAAGATCAGGTAAAACAGTAATTTTTACATATTTGATTAATTATTCAAAGTCTTGATCCCATCTCTGTTAGATATCTCCAGTTGCACTTCAGCAATTTTGTGATTCTTTGAATATAGTATGAGTTTTTCTTCTCTCTGAGTAGTGACATTTCCTTTTCAAAATGAAAACAGGAGCCTGCAGTACGTGGAGTGATTCATTTGTATGAATTGTGTCAGGAACATTAAAATATGGCATCTCTCATTTGCTAATACTTAGCTGTTCTCTGTAATTAAGCAGATAAAAATGTAGGCGGAGGAAATGTTTAATGCTGGTTACTCTAGAAGCTTATGTCTTACAACACTGTGTTGATTTAAAAGAACTTCAGTATCACTTTCTTCAGGAAAAGAAGCAGGTGCAGTGAGCAAATATCTCTTTGAAGAGAAACTGGCAGCAGTAAAATGAACAGATTGCTTAGGACATGTTCAAAAAGCCTAGAAATGGTGAAGTTAAAAGTGGTGAAGCCTTGAAGTAATATCCAAATAAATTCTTTGGATTTTCTCCTAATCAAGTGATAGAAACTGTGATCCTGTTCTAGTTCTCAAGTTGCTTACCTAAGACAGGGATTTAAAATTTCTATCCCTGAAGTACTTAGAAAAAGAGCTTCAACTGTGATAAAGCATCAAGTGGGAGTCACTTGAGAAGTGGGAGAAAATGAGTTGCGCTTGTTTTTTATAGAATGAAAAATTCCATCTTTCAAATTCGTGTTATCGTCAAATATCTGTGAATGTTTTTGTGAGAAAGATTTTTATTCGTAAATTTATGGGGGAATGAGTTTAGGTTGAGATTTTTTTATGATTAAGCTCAGATTGATTTTTGAAGATAGAAGAAATAAAGTAGCAACCAATATAAATTCAACTGTCAGGGAAAACTCATGTGTCAGCAATCTCAGCTGAGGCAATATCCTTCCCCCTGTCCTAAGTAAAATGTGACATAGATCACTTAGCAGTACAGTGGTGGTTTCTGCTTTGGGATAGCTCTGTTACGGTTTAGAGCTTTTTGTGAGAAGCCTGTGTTAGCTTTCAGCTTGAAGGTGGTTTTCATGGGTATACATTACAGCAGTTGTTGGTGTCAAGCACCAACAGGGGAAAATGTACCAGTCTTCAGCTCTATCATAGAATCGGTAAAGTTGGAAGGAAACTCTGGAGAACATCTAGTCCAACCCCTCTGCTCAAGCAGGGTCACCTAAAGTATGTTAGACATGCTCTATCCCTGTTGCAGAGACAGATTTCTAATATCGTTGAACATATATAAGAAATTGTAATATGGAAAAAGATAGTTATGTGAATGCTACACTTTTAAACTGTCAAGTTTCATAAATGGAAAAAAATACTGACATGAGGTAAAATCAGGACCTAATTACAGTGTCAAGTACATTAATTCTTTCAACATTGAGATTTTGGCTGGAAGATAAGAATCTTTTCTCAATTTCTCAATTCTTTTAAGACAAGATACACTAAACAAAGCTTTAAATAGAACAATACAATATGTATTAGAAAACAGATACTAATTCCAAAAATGTTTTTTTAATATTAAAAAAAAAGGAGAAATAATCTTGGAAAATAAGAATTTCAGTAAACTACTATTAAATTTGTTTTTATTTCTAAAAGGATAAATTAGGTAAAATTTAAAATTAGCAAGCAATTTCATTATTCAATAGAAAGATGATAGCCAGGATTTGCTACATAAGAATGCATGAAAAGTTTTTGAACATCCAGATCTTGCGTTCTTGTATTGTACCTAACGGGCCATGGAGTAAAGATACTCAGCTGTTTGCAGAAGGCAGTTGTGTTTCCAGTTAAGTCAAGAAAGAGCTGAATGCTACCAATGATACCTGCTGTTAACTGGAAATGAAGAATAGACATAACTTTCAAAAGTTGACTTTACTTATTTCCTTGTCTCAAAACTGAGACTAAAAAGCTAAAAATTAGTATTAATTATTCCTGATTTTAACAAAAGGGTTCTTCAGCAATAGGACATAAAAATTGAGAGTGATTGGAATTATTTAAAACAACAATAAACACAACAACAAAATTTATTTTTATTTGAG
The DNA here is from genome assembly GCF_028389875.1 of Rhea pennata. Classification (NCBI taxonomy): domain Eukaryota; kingdom Metazoa; phylum Chordata; class Aves; order Rheiformes; family Rheidae; genus Rhea; species Rhea pennata. Next base: position 81,804,307 of record NC_084664.1, on the reverse strand, counting down.
TAATAGTCTTCTAGCTCAGAGGTGTTTGTGGGGAAAAAGAAAATGGTGCTATCCACGCAAAGTAATGACATTTCATTAACAAGTTATTTACAAGTTTGTTTGTTTTCTAAATGATGTTTTCTAGTGGAAAATATTTCCAAAAATTATTTTGCCCAGAAGCCTACTTTTCTGCTAAAAAATGCTTTAGTGAAAGTAATCCGTCAATTCTGCTTTTGGCTCAGCCTAACGTATAATCAGATGAATCATAGTTATTCTTGAGAATGCTTTGCATTTTTTCTAAAGACATGATGTTACTTGAGTTCTGGTCTTTTGTATATTACAAGCATCAGTGTTTCCTTTGAAAGACTTCAAATTAGAGCACTCAAGCTTTTGGAGTTCATAAAACTCTTTTCTGAGTTTTACGTAATAGTAACTTTATTCACTTAGTTAATTCTTATTTGTATTTTATTATCAAAATGACAGCCAAACATAAAGGAACACACACTCTTTGCTGAAAACGTTATAGTCCGATATTTAAGTTACATGTTTATTACAAAATGAAAACTCTGCTGACAAGGCTCAGCAGTGTTTGCAGCTGAACAGATTATGAGCAGGATTCACGCAGAAGCCAAAGTGGAATCACGCTCAGTACCCAGCTGGCAGCAGCTGACCTTTTTTGCCAGCTGTGTTTGGTTTGTAGCACAAGTGAGGGCATCCTCCTCCTAGCTTGTGTGCTGTCACCCACCTGAGGCACATTTGCAATTCGCACGTGGCCTTGAATATGCACAAGTGGGTATCACATAGAATCAGTAAGGTTGGAAGCGACCTCCAGAGATCATCTAGTCCAACCTGCCCATTGCCTCTTGCCCTGCCAGACGGGGCAACTGAAAAGAGTTTGTTCCCATCCCCTTGACACCCTCCCTTCAGATACTTACACACATCGAGAAGATCCCCTCTCAGTCTTCTCTTCCCCAGCAGGGTCGCCTAGAGCATGTTAGACAGGGTTGCATCCAAGCGGGCCTTGAAGAGCTCCAGAGGAGGAGACTCCACGACCTCTCTGGGCAACCTGGTCCAGTGCTCCATCACTCCCAAAGGGAAGAAATTCCCCCTCACGTTCAGGCAGAGCTTCCTGTGCTTCAATTTCTGCCCATTGCCTCTTGTCCTGTCACATGGAGCAACTGGAAAGAGTTTGTTCCCGTCCCCTTCACACCCTCCCTTAAGGTACTCATGGACAGTGATGAGATCCCCCCTCAGTCTTCTCTTCCCCAGGCTGAAGAGGCCCAGCTCTCACAGCCGTTCCTCACAGGGCAGATGCTCCAGCCCTCAGATCATCTTTGTAGCCCTATGCTGGACTCTCTCCAGTAGCTCCATGTCTCTCTTGGACTGGGGAGCCCAGCACTGGCTGCAGTACTTGAGATAAGGCCTCAGCAGGGCTGAGGAGAGGGGCAGGATCACCTCCCTCCACCTGCTGGCAACACTCTTCCCAATGCACCCCAGGAGACCATTGGCCTTCTTGGCCACAAGGGCACGTTGCTGGCTCATGGTCAACCTGTCATCCACCAGCACTCCCAGGTCCTTCTCTGCAGAGCTGCTCTCCAGCAGGTCAGTCCCCAGCTTGTCCTGGTGCCTAGAGTTATTCCTCCCTAGGTGCAGGACTGCACACTTGCCCTTGTTGAGCCTCATGAGGTTCCTCTCTGCCCAGCTCTCCAGCTTGTTGAGTTCTTTCTAAATGGCAGCACAGCCCTCGGGTGCATCAGCCACTCCTCCCAGCTTGGTATCATCAGCAAACTTGCTGAGGAGGCACTCTGTCCCCTCCTCCAGGTCATTGATGAAAAAGTTGAATAGGATGGGACCCAGTATCTGCTTGGGTTAATCATGTGGTTTAATTGCATTCTTTATCAATGTCATAACCTGCCTCTGGGAAAAGACTCTTCTAAATTTTCTGGATTAATTTCAAGATCCAAATTTTTTGTTTGTTTGTTTGCTTTAACTTAATTCATTCTTAATAACATTATTATTTGTTTTACTAATTTTTCATTTCTCCACTGAATCTCACTATGCTTTTCTACACACTAGCAAGTTTCACGTGGCCACATTCAGTGGAAATGTAGGAAAATAAAATTGCTTGCTATGTACTTGAATTTAGATTGCTGCCTTCTGTTAAGGTAACCTCCCTCTGCTGTGTGTATCTTTGGGGATGAGGTACCTGAGATACTGAAAATAGTTGTAATGGGAGGGATGCCATAATACAGGCACTTAACAAGCTGACATTTGTCCACTTGAAATTGGAAGAGAAGAGTTTCCTAACTGATACAATCAAGAAAATGAAGACTGTTTAACAAACTGCATTTATTTATTTTTGATACTATCAGACAGCTACCTGGGAAGTTTTGTCTTTTTTGTAGCTATTGAATAATCAGCCCAGAGAGGGAAACAGACCTGAGTATGTTTTGGGAGACCTCTTACTGTTGTTTTGATGCACTGGAAGGAAAAGGAAACAAGTCAGTGTTTCATCTTTGCTTTGAAAGGGTTTAGAGATATTTTTTTTTTCCAAAAGAAAGGAAGAACAGGAAAACACAGACATGTCTGCTGCCTTCCTTGCTAGGATAGGACTGCTATCCTCAGATAGAAGTGAAATCTAGTAGATCTTAGCTTCTGAAACAAGGTAGATACTCAATAGCTGTCAAGAGTTGTTTTCTTTATTTGATCTTAACAAAATTCTAAGGAAATAGACCTGTACATTGTTAAGTATATGCATTAAAAAAAAAAAAAAAAAAAAAAAAAAAAGGGAGCTGAGGTGTTCTGTACACACATTCTACAAAAGACATTGGTAACTAAGTATGGTTAATTTCAATTCTGTAAAATAAAATATTTGTGGATCTCAAAAGTAATATTATTTTGACTTTGAAACAAAATGAAAAATTTGGGGAAAATTTTCTACTATCTCAAATCTATTTTTTTGCATTTGTTCATGTTCTATTGCCTTGTTTCTTTAATTAAGACTTTCTTGTTATGCTTCTGTTGAAAATTAGTCATAACCTTCGCTCTATCAGTTTTTTTAGTTTTACTTTTATTGTTAGATCTGTTGATTGATTATTGTTAGATAAGTTAGATCTGATGTTTCCCAAAATTAGTTAGCATACTGCAGAGCATTATTTTAGTTCCTTGATCATTTAAAATTATAAACTTAATACAATTCGCTTCATTTTTAATTTTGATCCATCTTTCTCTGCATACCTAGAGCAGAAAATCAATAACAAGAGATCTGTTTACTTTGAAGAATACAGACCAGGAAAAGCTACGGTCTCTTAAGACTGTGTACTTGGTTTAAATAAAGACGATCAATAGAAAATATTCAAGTGAAAGAACCATTCCATCTTTTTCAGTTTCTAATGAATGTATCTTTCTTACCTTGTGCATTGAAGTATAAAATGAGAATGCTGTTCCACAACATTCATCTTCCGTTATCTGAAAGAACTCATTTTTCTTAAAATGTTTATGAAGGAATAAAATTCAACTAAACTTGGTCATGGGGAAAAACAATTTTTAAACTAATGACTTAAGAAATGACAGAAATAATCATGATGAGTTCCAAATTTTAAAAAGTATCTTTTCTTTTGTAAGCTTTATAGTTTAATGCATTTTCTCCAAGGGAGATTTAGACTTGTATTTCTTCTTTAAGGCTCTATTCTGTTACTCAGGACATTGCACTGATTTGCTGTATTAAGCCTGTGCCATTTTATAAAAATAATATTGATTGATAAAAATGTGAATAATAGATGATTCAGTTTTATTTTTCAATTAATGTTAGTTCTGGTGAGAATTTGGACTATATATTACATATACACATACAACTCCTCTGTGTTTATGACTATGAATGTGCTTATAGTCCTTAAATTTACATCCTGTTTTCAAGTGTGCTGAGATAAGTGCAAGGCTTACCCATATGGTAAGCACAGTGCTAAGAACAATTTTGGAGCTAGTTCTCCTGCACAGTGCTGTACTGAGCATCATCAGTCACCACTGTCTTGGCAGAGAAGCAGGAAAAAAATCTGCCTAGATATTGTAGTCCCTCAGCATGTATCATTGTCCTATTTAATTGATAAGCAATGGATTTTTTTATACTACCTTTGCATAAAATTGAATACTTCCTTTGTACTTTTATTACATGCTTAGGTGGTTTTTAGCCTGGTTTTCTTCTTAAGTGTGGCTTATGAGGCCACCTGCCTCTACCTGCCAGTCCCTCTGAATAAGAGCAAGCTGAACAAGAGAGCCATACTAGCATTCCCCTGAGGTAAGTATAGGCAGAGCAGGGCTTGAGCATTGCACACGCTGTATCTGCTGATCAGCCCAGCATCATATTTGTTGTCTGTCCTTTCAGGGCATAAATAGGTGCAGGTGCAGCCTGTGCCATCTTTTGTTTAGTAGGGATGTGATAGGAGAGCTGGTGTCGTTATAGTAAAGGTAGGAATGAGCACAAACCTGAAGGAAGAAAAACAGGTAAATCTTCACTAGTCATGGAACAATTTGTTTATACTACAGTCTTAGAGATAGCTGGTAATGTATAGGTATCAGAAAGCTCACTGTGCCTTCATCGGGCAGCCCAGGTAATTTATTAAGAGAACAGACCTGTAGAAATGATTTCCCTTAGCAAATTTATATGCCAATTAAAAAAAAAAAATGACTGAAGAGCCACTTTTTCTTCTGAAAGCCTTATCCCATTCTAAAATCTTACAAGCAGAGTTATATATTTTGCATGGTCTTAGTTATGCTTTGATATCACAAGAAAGTAGATAGCAGAGATAAGTGAGTTGAAAAATATTAGTAATTTTGAAAACCTCAAGAAATTTGTGTCATATGGAAGGTGGAGCAAGGTACATGATCTTAGTGGAATAATTTGTCTACCCATGGTTTGGCTCCCAAGACTGACTTCACCTGGGGTAAAGCATGAGTGAGAGCTAATGCTTCTCAGGTCTTCAGTTCTGGAGATGGTTAACTTGCTGGGAGGCAACAAGGCATACCAGAATAGGAGACAGTGTTATTCTGAAGCCCCTGGAGGGCGGAGGTCTACCTCAAACACTAAAAGTCAAGCTTTAAACATTACGGTCTTACACTAGGATCAGGATGTTTACCTAGTCATTTTGGCTGGGTGGGCTGGTCACGACCTGTAACTGATGGAAAGGCCATTTGTCTCACCTGTTACGAATGTCTAGTTTAGGATAAGATGAGTTGCACTGCAGAAATGTCTGTCTCCCTTGACCCTAAAGGGTGTATAAATGACTAGTTGAGATGTTCAAATAGACATTTTAAAGGTCTAAATTTAGACAGATTAATCTACTCATGATGTGTTAAGATACCGTCTGGAAACCAAAAGAATTTTGGTGTGTGGGGGTGTGTGGTGGTGTGTTGTATAAACACAACCCTTATCACATTCCATTTTCACGATCCTTTGAAGGTGCTGATGCTAACAATCTTATGAGCAAATGCGTATACTTGATATGATTAAATTTAAAATTGCTTTACTGAGATAGAAACAACAAAATCTAGGAGCTGCAGCGATGATGAAACAAGTTATTAAAAGAACACAATAAGTTCATGCTAATTTTTTTAGTTAGGATCTGTGCAGAGCTTTTGCGATGTTGTAACACCAAGAACAGTGAGATAGCTCAGCTGCTGATGATTATAACAGTTCTTTATTTTGCTCAGTATGTGAAGGACAAGGAGTCAGCCCACTAATACTGTAACGTAGCCTGAGAGATTTATGTTCTTTGTGGAATCATAACAAATCTGGACTTCTTTTTTAACAGATGCACAATATGTTTTCAAGCTTTCATATATTTTGATTACGTTTTCTACTTTTTGCAATTTATTTGTAGTTCCTCTTTCAAATTATTGGGTGAGGAGGAGGAATTCATAGTATTTTGCTGTTTTTTATCTATTCTTCACTATCATTTAAATCTTTAGAATGAAAAGCATACCCTTTCCCCTGCAAGTGGAAAGTACCAATCTCCCTGTATTTTTTCCTGATATTTTTAACTCCATTATGAAAACTGAAAAGTGCAAAACGATAGCAACCATATAGCCTGTAATTTTTATATTCTTCAACAGAAAATGAACAAGCTCTACAGCAAGAATGCTGTTCTCTGATTTAAATATTTAATCTAATTTCTGTTCCTATCAATTAATATTATTCCAGGAGTAGGAGGAGAAAAACAAACTCTCCTAAGCAGTAGTATCTTGCAATTCAAGAAGTTAATTGAAAGGGTCACTGTAGAATTAGTTGGAATTATTGTTAGTGGAAAATACATGTTCTTATTCTGAGAAATGCCCAAGGGGAACAAAGGTGGAGATCATGGAAGAAGTATTTGATATCAGCGGTGGCATCTACATGATACAGAGCACTTCCTAGAGGCCAAGTCACTGCTCTGTTATGCTGATGAACTGATGAAGAGGGCTGTGGGTGATATACCAGGTACATTACCCCAGTGAAAAATGAGGGGATTTATTGTGTATTTTCACTCTTATCTATGAGATGATCTGTTTTCTGAAAGTTTACTGCCCTTTAGAAGAAGTCTTTCTAGGTGAAAGTGATATCACTATAGTCTCTTCCTCCACTTTGCTATGTATTCATTTTAAAAGGACTCTTTTCTTAGTTTTACTTTTGGTAGTGTGGTTTAGCTTTGAGGGAATAAGCTAGTTTAACCTTAACAAAATTGGTCTTATATTTATTCATATTAATTTTTCTGGTGCAATAATTCCAGAGGCAGCGAATGCCCTTTAAGAAGATAATCTTAGTCTCTATCTCCTTTTGCCAGAGTTGGAAATTCTTACAGTGTAATATTTCTTGTCTAGTGTCAACCAAAATGGAAAGCTATATTTTTCAGGAAAGGCTATTCCCTCAAAATTTTCACAAGGTCTCAGTGTACCATTGTCTTCTGAGTTAAAGATAAATACTCTCATTTTCACATCTGAATAGAAATAAAAGGATTGCCAACGTGTTAAGCTTCTAAAAACTTCCATAAAGTAGGAACTAGAAGGTGAAATAGCAAGTCATCTAACATGAGTATTAATTTTAATGTCTATTTTAAGCAATTACTTTTGAAAGTACAGAATGCATTTTTATAGGAACACCTGCTTCTTACTACTCTTAAGACTTTTCTGTAGAATATTATAAGCTTTTTCTGAGGCATGAAGTGAAATAGCATTTGTTAGCATTCTATAGGTGCTATTTATATGCATTCCAACAGACAAAATATAAGCCTCATTCTACAACAAGAAAAGCTTTGTCACATCCAGCCTTTGATTTTATAGTGAACTGTGAAGCTAGTGACCCCTACCTACTGTTAGTATATTCAGCTGAAACATCCAAAGTTAACAGCAAAGTATTCTTTTTCTGCTTTATCATGTTGCACAAAGGATGTTGGGCCAGGTTAAAGCGCACAAAGATCTATTAGCAGGGTCCATAGTTGACGGCATATGTCAGCTCTAATGGAAAAATTTTACTTTAGGGGAAAAATAGGAACAAAAGGAGAGGAAAATGAGAAAAGGAAGCTCTTCCCCAAAAGCCTCCTGGGAAGAGGAGCAGCAAGCCCCAGGTGAGAGCCCTGTAAGAGGAAAGGGGGGTCTCTCTGGTACAGCAGGTGACAGTGATGAACAAGATTTTTCGTCAAACTTTTCTCCTAGTGCTTTGCACCAGGACCCGCTCAAACTGCCTGTTGTTTTTTCCCATCTGTGGCGCTTTTAGAGCTGGTGGGAGTTCTCTAGTCTGGTGCAAGTGTGTATTCATGGGCTATGAAATTCCTGTCCACGTGTGTTATCAGATAATATTTATCAAGTATTATGATTTGTGGTGCACTATGTTCAGTTTTCTCTCCCTTGTCTTGAAGATTTTAGTTTGTGTTAAAGGAAAGAGAGGGAAAGCAGGGCACGTTGTATGCCAGTGGGAACCCACCACATCAGTGCTGTTGGGCTCTGCTGGTGCCAGGCCCGAGACCTGCAACACCGGGACAGCAGCATGGCAGCACGAGGGCAAGGCACTGCCACCGTGGCTCAGGTGGGAGGATGCAGAGCTGCCAACAGCAGACCTTCACATTACCCAGCCTATGGCACTCAGACACTGGGCAAGAGCTGTAGGATGGACCCAAGGAAGACCCAAGATGGGAAGGGAGTGCTGAAGGTCAGCTCCAGCGCCTGGCTCATCTGGACTGAGCTGCCTTGAGCCTTGTCCAAGTTCGAGTGGCTTCAGAGATGGAGATTAGAGATTCTCAACCTGCTCCAGTATTTGACCACCCCATCTGAAAACTTTTTTTATTCCTTAGTAGGCAACTGGAGTTTCCTTTGCTGCAACTTGTGTCCATTGCCTCTAATCCTATCAATATGCACCTCTTTAAGAAGAGTCTGACTCCGTCTGATTTGCATCCTCCCACTTGAAAGTTGAAGACAGCGCTAAGATTCAAATTCTGTACAAATTATGTTGCTACAGTTGTACCTCCATCTTCATACATACACACCCAAACATTTTTTTTAAAAAAAAACAAAACTTAAACTATAAATGTTTTTCGCAAGACTTGCTGAGCTGCTTCCTTGCAAATTATTTTCAAGACTCTCAGAAAACATTCAAGTTCTCAGAAAGAGCTTAACCCCCTAAGAAAAAGATCTTTCCTCTCTCTGAGTATCCTTTGGAACTTTAGTCTTCATTTTAATGTATCAGTGCAGATTAAACAAACAGAAGAGTTACTTTGAAAATGTCATGTAGAAACAACTTCCTGTTTTTACTCCAGTTCTCAGTTTCACCTTAGCTTTCAGTTTATTCTCTATGTATATTGCCTTTTATTGTATACATATCTTTGAGAGTGTGTGTGAAGAATTGTATAAATGTACATGTAATATATGGCATAGTTTGGAAGCAGAGCAAAACATATACTGTAATATGGATATCAGAAGACTGGAAAGAGGATAGTCTATGCTTGGAGGTCAGCTGAGGAGAGGCTAAAGTAGGCAAGACGGAGAGATGTTTAGAGCAATTCTAAGGGTAAAATTGTTTTCCCTTAGAATATAGCAGCATTCACTGACTTAAAATAAACCTCCTGTGAAACTTGTCCTATTGACTTGAAATCTTTGCTAGAGCCACTTTGTTTTTTCTTTCTCATCATTAATCCATGGGTTGGGTAGACAAGCTGCAGAGGTCATGTAGCTCATGTGGGATTGTATAGCACTCTCAGTGGGTGACCATCAAGAATTTTGTGTTTTCAGATAGAATTAAACACTCAACACTTGTACAGATCTTTACGTGATTAGAAGAACGTGGAGAATGCATCTGCTGAAGCTAATGTATTGTGCTTTCCACCGTATTGTGACTTTTTAGAATGAATCATTCCAGAATCTTTCATTGGCCTGAAAATATAAAAAGGAGAAAAATAATCATAATCATTGCTTCTGTACTGAATGCCCTCCAGAGCTGGATTAAAGAGATAACAACACCTTACCTCACAGTAAATGGATGTTTTGGCTTTCAGCGTGTTTTTCATAATCCAAATGGTAAAAATTTAAATTACACTTGCTAATAGTGTACTTAGTTACAAGAGAATTACAAAGAAAGAGGGATTTGTTTGTTTTTTGCAGTTTCTGTAGATTGTGCTTGTCAATAGATTCCGTAGTAATTATCCATTTTAACAGACCTGTTAACTATCCATTTTAACAGACCTGGTGAATTCAGATGCTTAAAAAATACATTTTTTTTCTATTTACAATGCTACTGTAGCCCAAACTAGCTGCATGAAACATTCCTTTGCCAAACTAGCCCTTTTACATGTTCTGGTGCTGAAAATAGTACTTATAACTTCTCCACTCTTCCTAACATCATGTTGGACAGCTCCTGTAGCTGTCAGCAATAACTACTATTTTCATTCCTGCCATGACTCAGACTTAACTCCAATTTAATACAAAAAATGTTGAGACAAAATTTGAAACAGGCCTCATCAGAAACACAGAGTGCTGCTAAAAGCATTGAGAAAACATTCTTTTAACTTGCTGTAGTATTTGAGCGATCCCCAGATTCTCTGAGGAAAAGAAGCTATAAAGATGGCTGTGACCAGAGATAACCCTGTTACAATATGTGAATTTTCTCCTCTATGTCGAATGCCAGCATACAAGCCTGTTCCCTTGATGTTGACTTCATGTCTTTTCCAGGACACTAGTTAAGCTTCTAAGAGATATTTTTCTCATACTTCTGCCGTGATGTCGGTTTTACTGTTTTATTTTTCAACACGAATCTGTTCATTAATGATGCTATTAATAATCTCGTGGGAGGTGTCACGTAACCAGCCCACAATAAAATAATTTAGGTAACTGCATCAGTGGTTGTGATTGTCATACTGCATGAGTACTGAAGGCTTGACGTTATCCTTCTCCCAGTGTTGTGCAGTTCTTCTTGCACCTTTGCAAAAGGAGCGTAAGATGTGATAGTCTAGAAGTGTGAGTAACTGTTTAGGTTCAGAACAAGCTCTTCATGTTTTGCAGTTCCCTGAGTGCTGGTTCAGCACTTTAAAAAATTCCTTAACAATTGCCTAGTGGTTCTTAAATTGGTGATTTGGGAGTCCCAGCTAGCACGTTAACAATCCAGACAATAGTATTAAATTAGTCACTTTAGTCCAAGCACTTGAATGTACATAAAGCCTGACTTTACTGAGAATTGAGTTAACTACCTGCAGCCTGAAAAGCACTAAGTTGAGCACTTAAGCGAAGGTGAATTAATACTAAAAAGCAAAAATATTCTCATGTATGCACTCTCTGAAAGCTCTTGGCTATTTGGATACAAGGGTATTACAGTAGTTGTCTCAGATTAACATGTTTATCTTTAGCAGCAGCATTCCAGTCCTCAGAGAGATCTTTTCTAACACTACTTAGAAATTAGTGAATCACAAGAATGCCGTACAAAGGCCTTTGGAGGATGGAAGAGGCAATGCTTAACAGATTCTCACAGCTTCATTATATTTATTCTAACCTATTTAGCAACTACACTGATTATCTTGGCCTGTGAGTTTAGAATAAAACAAGAACAGTGCCTGCTATACTATCAGCAGAGAGTCTTCCTCCTGCCTATATTCATTTCCTGCAAGTCATTTTTTAATGTGGGCATTATTTAGATATTATTAAATACACTTTTTGTGTGTGTAATATGTGAGTCTATGCCTCCCATTGTGCAAACTACTGAGAAAAATATTTGATAAATACTTAAGTAGTTTTGTATTTTATTGCTATTATTGTTCATATGCATTTGCTGACATTCCCTGCCAGTGTATGTATGTATGGAAGTAGTCTTGGTATTCAGTGGACTAAATATCTAGGTTGAAGTACTCAGTTCCGTTCTCACCATACTGACTAGAAGTTCTTATCACTTTTGTGGGGACATGTGGGGACATGTACAAAGCATAGAATAGAGTGTCTTGATCCACCAACTTGCTCCAGACTGGAAGCAGACTAGTCCTGTAAGTTTGGGACTGCAGCTGAGCTAGTTTCCCCTCATTCAGCGATAAAACATGCTAGCTCAGTGCTCTTCTCAGGGTATTGAAAACACTGCTGTACAGTGCCATGTGGACTTACCTAAGCAGAGATTAGTTAAGGGAGAAAAATTTTGGTTAGATTTGAATTACTGAGCATAATTCAGCAAACAGGAATGCATTTTCTGTTTGTTGTATAGAAAGACTTACTTTGTATTAAAAGAGTAAGTTGCCTAGTTTAAGTTTTATATCACCATTAATTTCAGTTATGTTGAATATCTTTTCTCTATCACATTATGGTTTGTTTGTTTGCTTGTTTGTGTGTTTTTTACATGAAATATACATTGACTTAATTCAAAGTTCACTAAAGTTCATGGAACAATTTGATGGACTTGGCCTGCTGGTGCAGTTAGAGTCATATTCTTGTTTTTATCCCTGCAGTCCCTACTATAAATTTCAAAGAAATACTGAGATAAATACCAGAATTTTTTGACATAGGGTACCTGCATGGTGTTGTGAACTTACTCGGAGTTTCCAAAGCTGGGATGATCCATTGCATTAAGACCACTGCCAGACTGGAAAATATTTATTAAAGAGTTAAAATGAATCAGCGTTTGGAAAATTTGATTTTTGGTGAGTGATACAAGTTGCATCTACAGCAGCAATATTTTTGCAGCAACTGAAGTAAATTAATGAGCTGAAACAGTTACTGTAGGGCTGATCACACCTCTTCTGGGATCTACTGCAATGGGTTAATTCACTGTAGGCAGTCCGATTGAGACTGATGGTGTCTCTGTTGCACACTTAGCCAAAATACTTGGAGATTACTGTTGCTGGAAAGTTAAGCTGAAGAGCTGAACTGAAGATCATTGTTTCTTTGTGGCAAAGGCCTATGTTGGCTATCGAGTCCTTCTGTCACATGCTTCACACATGATATTAGTATGCCAGTAACTAATATACAAAGATGCTGATGCAGAAATTTCTTTCCTTACTCCTTTTTATATCTTTAAGCGCGTGCAGTCCTCGGCAGCTGTTGGTACCATTGCCCCTGCTCTTCATCCATGTAATTTTTATTTTTTGACTGTGGGTAATGCACATTCTCCATGAGTGTAACAGGCCAGGCATTGAACAAACTGACCTGTTGCATTAACAGCAGCAGCAGTGTTTGGCTGGCAATCTTCATCTAAGACAGCAACTTGGACGACCACAAAAAGGTTGCTGCAAGGTGAGGTTTTTACATGGGCTGTGGCTAAGAGCAATGTCTCAGTGATCAATAAGTGCTTTGTACTACAAGAAGCAAGTGCCCATTATTAGGACTCTATTCTTCTAGTGATCTGAGAGGCCAACAATGACTGCAAAATATCTAGACAGAAAGGACGACATTCAAATTTCCCTATTGTGATCAGTGACACATCCTGAAGCATCAACACCTCAAGTGCCATTTATTTTCACTTGTCATGAAGAAGGTTGCCACCACTGGGTGCAACCTACACGTGACGACTGCTGCTGCTCCCACGGGAGTGGGGAAGGTCATTGTATGCAAGATGATCAGGATCTGCGACATCGTCATTGAATGGCGTGGACTAGGGTCACTGATGAGATCATGTTGCTCACTGTGACCTCTTTAAATTTGGGGTGGGAGCTCATCGAAGGGGCTTGTCCCATGCACTACATTAACAAGATGAGGCTGCTCCCTGGTTATCTTCTACTGTCTTGTAGATTAATGGATGTCATTATCTTTTCTGGACTTGAAGGCTCTATGAAGCAGGAAAAGCTTGTTTTCCTCTCAGAGACATGAACATATGTGAAGTCTGGAATACAGTCTCTCATGATTCTCACTACAGACAGATAGATATTCTTCCCTTCGAGGTATAGGTAAAATTTGAATGTAATTTCTGTTACAGCTGACTGGTGCACCCTGCATAACAGATTTGGACAAACCAAATATAAAGACAGCAAAAAATTAGCAGTCATAAAAGGATGCAGGGTGGCTAACAGGCAAAGTTTGTCATAGAAGAGTCCATCAGTCATGAAAGCAGAGAATGGGTAGGATAGCTAATAGCTTTATTTCTTCTGGCTTGAAATATAAGAATATTTCTCCAGGAGTCAGAGCAAATCTGTCTTAAATTTACTGACAAATTAAGACTTTCTCAAAAGAGAATTTTAGTGAATGATTTGAAAAATTTATCTCAGATTTGTTGTTGATCTTTTCTATTTCTGATGACTTAAATTACTGTCTTTTCATGTTTTTAATATACAAGAATATTTTTTTTCTTTTGGTAAAAAAAAAATAACAGTCTCCTCAAATTTAAATATTGTTCCTCCCACTGCTTAGTCTGTTGTAATGTCAGTAGTGGTACTTGAAATGCTTCCTTATCAATTACTGCAATTTTCTTGAAAGATGTTGTAACTTTATGGCTTTATATATACTGTTCCAAACTGAAAAGAGAAAAAGTAAGGTAGAGGAGGAGAGAGTTGCAGTTTCTTTTCCTTTTCCTTGGTCAACTGGAGAGATAATTAGGATTTCTCTGCCCTATAATATTAGGGGGAAATGGAGAAATCTTTCTTCAGATAAGTATCTTGTTATTCTTCAGCAAGTGCTGTTGTCCAGATCTGTTGAATGACTCTTGTAAGCTGCAGACAGTCCCAGGTCAGGGCTTCTGGATCTTTTGACTACAGTGTCAGTTCTTTGCTATAAAGAAGAGAAAGCAAATTTTAAAGAGCAGTGAAGCAAGTGAGTTTATGCTTTATTAAAGGAATGATCCCCATTTTTCACCTTAATTTTTTCCTAATAAGGCCAGACACATCCATGAGGGGCCGCACGACCGGCTCGCTAAACAAAAATCTGAGTAGTTCTGAATCACTTTCTCCCATTCTTAGGGAGTGTATGATGTCTCTAATGGAGTACGGTACCACTTCAGGCTTGTAGTTTCTTAAACTAGACATACTTAATGGCATTGCTGTGCTGTTTTCCGTTTGTAATTTTTTTTTCTGTTTGTGCTCTTATCTTAAAAAAGCAATTGAATATAGTAGATTTCAAGAGAGCATGATTTAAAATATTTTTTTATTAAATATCCTTATTTGACTTAATCATTTAAGTCTTGAATGCAGTCTCTTTATCTGTCTTTCAGAAATCACAGCAGAGGCAATCTTCTTTCATTGGTAAAGTATTTCTGATTGTGGTACACTGAACTTCCAATGATAGTCCTCTCTAGTATTATCCTATCTTTGATGTTTCATTTGCTCTATTACATATATTCATCCACCTAGCTTAGCAATTTTATAATGCTAATGGATTAATGATATATTTCAAGGGATTATAATTTTTAGAAGTGATTAATTAGAAGTCATAAAATGAAGATCACAATCACTAAAATATACTTTGCAATTTTTGATAGTCTAATAGAGAACAAGAGGTGAACAGAGAGACTCTGAATTAATTTTCAAATAATACACATTGACCCTATAGGGAAGGTTCAGCTGTTATTGATGAAATGCAATATGAGGGCTTACAATACAACTTTAAAAATTTCTGTGAATAGCTATATGTCTGTAGCATCTAGCAATATCATAGAACCATAAAATTTAAGGTAGAAATATTTATGTTTACTGAATCTAATGCAAAATAATATACCACCACACAGATGGTCTAGACCATAGACTGTATGCTGTAGGCCATAGAATTATACTCATTCATGCTTTCATGACATTTATGATTTCTCATGATTTTATTTCAGAAAGAGCAGTTTAATGCATAGACAAAATATGATAGACAGATTTTCACTATTCTTGGATTTGTCTTAGTGTTTAATTATCTTTACTGACAGGAATTCATTGTATTTCCATTTTGAACTTCATGAAGTTCAAAAGTTATGCTATTCTTACATTAAATTCAAATTTAATTCAAGCATATTTCAAACACACATAGCACTTTCCTCTTTATCTATATACTTTGAAGTGCGATAAGACCTTATGTGTCCATCTTAAATGAGGATTCTAAGATTGTCCTTTAAAGTAATGAGGAAGAATTTATTGTTAAAGCATCTCTGCAGTAGAGAAAGAAGGGAGGGCAACGCTCTGTTCCCTATGTATTTCCTAAGGAGACTGTATGGAGCCAGCTGCAGGGAAACTATCCCTCAGGTATTTCTTTTCGGTGATTTTCACAGGTCAGCTCAAGGGATCTTACAGCTTCCCAAAAGCTGGTTGGTGTTCGTCTTATGCGCTCCTGCTGCTTCCCTTATGGTATTGGTGGGACCCTTCAGTGAGTTAGTTCATCCCACAAAAACAGCAAAATGCTTACCAAGCCAAAGAGAGGGGATTAAAAGTAAGGAAGAAATGCTGTCATTCACATTTGTTAGATAAGGAGACTGAAGCAAAGTCTGGCTAAAATGATTGCCCATGACCCTACGGCAGTAAGCGATATATCAAACTGTTCATCAGTGAATCCTCTCACCTCAAAACTGTGCTCCAGTTAACAGGACAGTATTTTCACTTCTTCTCTTTATTTTTACTTACTATATTTTTGAAATTTAGAGAGCACACTAGTTGCAACTGAAACTCAGCTGTTTACAGAAAGCAACAGATTTCTCTACTGTTTCTCTAAAGGCAAGCTTTGCTGCGTTCCCATGTCTTCCTTTCAGCTCCTACGTGGGACGTGCTGGCTGATCTGCTCTCCTTCTGACTCACAGGTGACTGCAGCCAGCTCTGTACACTCAAAACAGCCTTCAGTTCTTTCAGGTGCTCTCCTTTTCCCCGAGTCACAAATGGTTTTCTGCTTGGAGTCAATTCATGAGAAATAATAGAAGATTATTCTGAACAATCTGAGATCTGACTGTACTCTGTGAAGAAGAGACTGCGTGCCAGCAAACAGTTTAGAGTATGCTTTGGGACTTCCTGAGAGGTCAGATACCTTCTTCTTAGTGGTGGCTTAAAAGTACTGTTTACTTCCTTTACCTTGAGATGTCTCTGTTTATGTGAAGAATATCATCAGACTTCAAGCATTCTGCAGGAAAATCAAGCCTTTGCCTCCATCTGTCTAAGAGAAGCTATCAACATCCACACTCTACTGTTTGACAGAAAAATAAGCCCATAGACGCCTCCGGTCTCACTGCTGTTCTCTGAAGAGTCCTTGATACCACCGTGGCGAATCCCGAGCTTTTGGCTTTGCCTTCCACTTGCCCTGCTTGGGCAGAGCGTGACTAGACTCCTCTGCCTTGGGCGTCTGCTTTTTGTTAATAAATACATAAGGTATGTGAAATATCAGTGTGTATGTATCTGTAACATATACAAGGGGTAAATGGAAATGAAGCATTCCAATAAACTTGGCATTTATTCATAATTTTGTTTTACTAACAGTTTTGATTTTGTTCCCCCCTCAACAATACTCATACTAGGAACTCCTGCTTTAAAAGAGTAAATAACAAAAAAAAAAAAAAGATCCAAGTAGTTAACAGAAATATAATTCCATTTAACGTGTTCAAATATATTATTTCCCCTCTTTTGTCTATCTTTACCATCTTTTCATATGACTAATTTTTAGGGGAATTACGAGGTTTTTTTGAATGAAATAAGATCAATTGTCAAATTGTAATGCATGAATAAAGTTACCATTTACAATGAGTTTTTTTTTTTAAAAAAAATGTAAAACTAGAAACCATTTGGAGGTTTTACATATTGCAAGTTTAATTGATAGCACACAATTGTTATCTATTTCAGCCTGAGATTTAGCTGGCTAGTTTATTGTGGCTTCCACATAGGTTATATTTATGGCTACAGCAGCTGAATGGCCACTTGTTAGATGGTATTCTAATGTGATCTCTAAATGTTGTATGCTGATTCCTATATATGAGTAAATCTTACTGCAAATGATCTTGGGACTTGCCCAGCAAATTGTGTAGTCGTTATAGATATCTGAGTGCTAATGTCTATGCCCACATTTATGCTTCCAGTTTTTCACTTCTATGAGAAGCTTGGATAGACCCTTAAAAATGGTTTTGATAATGTGGACCTAAATGGCTGTGGAATCTCTTTTAAGCAAAGTGTTTAAAGGCAAATTGAATTTGGTGTACCCAATTCTACTCTTAAAATCATAAACAATAGCAATTTAAATGATATATGAAGTAAAATACAGCTGTCTGTAGAACTAGCAATCACTTATGTTTTAGTATCTTTAGAATTCGTCCATTATAAAAAGTAAAATGCAAAAAAGTTTTTAAAAGTTTAAGATCTTAAGATTCCTTTATCATCATTTGTGCATTTTTATTGAGAAGAATGACAGTAGAATGGTCATTCTGTTAGATCATGTCTAATGACCATTTTATCAAAAATTTGTTCACATTTCCTTTCCTCAGCCTCCTGTTGCTTCCTCCTTTGCATATTTCTGAATTTAAGTAAAAGCCTGTGTATGGGAGCAAAAGAACACGTCTTCTGAATGGTTTAGGACATAGATATAGATCTGCTCTACTTTCAGGTATATATGGCCTGGGCAAGACCGGGCAAAGTCAAGACCCTACTTACTCAGTGTAACCGGTACAGAGCAAGAAAAAGGCTGCAATAGGAAAAAAACAAAAAACAAAAAACAGCAAAAAAAAAAAAAAAAAAAAAACAGTATCTCTTCCTTCCCCACAAAGAGGAGTGTAGCAGAGAGAGAGTTATAGCCCAAAATGGAATGAAAACTCTGGCCGACTTTGTTCTTCTGCAAATGAATAAGTGCATTGCCCTTCACTCAAGGAAGACTACATGATGGCTTACTGGGTCCAAAAAACTCAGATCTTGTTTAAACTCAGTATAAGGACAAAGCATCATTAGAAATTGGAAATTAAAAAAGTCTACAAGTTGGACAATAGAAGAACTGGGTTACAATAGATGTAATTCAGGAAAAAAATAAAATCCTAGAAGTGTAGCCATTTCCTAATTAATCTCTGTAAAACAAGATTGATGCCTTAAGTGTACAAGGCTGTACAGTATAAATAGTATTGTTAATAGATTAATAATTTTGATTTCTACTCAGTTAGTTTTATCCTATTGGTCCAATTGTTTTACAGATTGTTTCCCCTTTGAACTGTTGTATACATGGTTTTCAAGAATCTCTTGTATTGTTCTGAAGTAGACATTCTCCTGTGATACAGTGGCATTTATAAAAACATTTCATCCCTGAACTCAAGTATTTACAGTTTAATTGCTGTAGTGGGTATAGTTAACTTCCATATTTTCTGAATGTTCCCCATGCTTCCAAAAACAAGCATATTAGGAAAAAGAAGTTCAGAAGTGATACTAGGTTCGACAATGCAAGGATCTATTATTAATACTGTCTTTTGCTGTAGGAACACTTCTTTCACTTCTTTGCTTTTTTCTTTTCTTCATGCAGATAAGGGAGCTTGTTAAAATTTACAATTGTGGAAATTTATTAAAGTTTAATGATTTGTCAACAGGTACAGGTAAAATCCTGAAAGCTGCATCAGTTTTCAGTTAAGAAATAGGAGTGACGACAGGAGTTAGCCGTTACTACAAACTTCCATGACCATGCAAATTTTATGGCCTCATACAGATCAAAAAATAGGCAAGTTGGGTTTGCCCTATACAGTAAATGTCCTTAATTATATAATCTAAAATAAGAAAAAGATTCACTGCAGGTAATTTGACTTGCAGTCTTTTTGCTCAGGAATGATAGTTATCAATTAAGGCCACATTTTTTAGTTATTCATACTTCGTGGACCTGGAAGAATTATAGGAAATAATTACAAATTTGTTCCTAGATTTACCTATATCATTAGTTTTGTTACCGTAAATTAGTGAAGTATAGTAATTTTAAATATGGTAATTTTTATTCTAGAAATGTTTTAACATTTCTCCCTGAATAGCAATCTCATTATAATGTAAATTTAATTGAAAGTATCAGCTAAAAAGTGTCAAGCTGAGTTAACTCCTGAAAGCATTACTGTTTTGTATGTTAGGTGCCCAATGCCTCGTTGTGCATAAATTTACTTAAATATATTTCCAGAGGGCAAATTGAAATATAGTCTAAGTTATTCTAAGAAAAAAAACAAGTTCTTCTCTGAACATCAGGATACTCTTTGCTCTAAGTAGAAGCAGCAGGAAAGAGTCCACTGCCACATTTAATCTTACTAGCTTTGCTCTCTCTGACGCTAGTCAGAACACATAATAAGGATGGACGTTAATCAATTCAAATAGAAGTTTATCTTAGGACAATTATTTTCATCCAGTTACTGTAAGACCTGCAAATGTATGCAACACGAACACAAATAGTAACTACTAGTCCACATTGACATAGCTTTAAACAAACTGAGCTTTAATGAGAAAGAGGATGAAACACTAATAAGTCCTTAATATACAAAAATGTAAAAAGAAGAAAGTAAAGTCTACTTGCATAGTTTAATTTTATCTTCTTTTAATTTTGTAGAGATAACTAAATTTGTTATAAATTAAATCAACCTGCCTTTTCATAGTAATGGTTTTACTTTAGGAGCTATCAGCCTAGCATTACTATGACACAAGACACTGGAAAATATATAAGGAAAATTAAGACTCATTTTTGACTGTTTTTTTCTGAAGCCTTCTAGAATCAGTGATTTCCAAGAATACAGTCACTACCACCACAACGAGAGCTGAATTTCTGTACGTCCGTACTTAGCATGGCAGAAGTGAGTCAGTGTGGTGTTTCATGAGTAAACTTGAGTTTTTATCATTTTTCCTAGGATAGGTTTTGTGGCAGGGATTCTCCTTGAAGAAGGTGGGCTCTAGATACCGTTAAATGTCAAAGGGTTTCAAGAACTTTGTGCCTGTTACATTCTTTGGTCTTTGAATATTAGTATTAAGGTGCAGATGGAGCAGTGTTTTTTCACAACTTTTAAGACAGTTATACACAACAGGAACAGAACAACTGGAGAAAGCAAAGGTAAAACTGGAGCTGCAAGAACAAAGCCTCTCCAGTAGTAAAATACAGACCTTCAAATGTCTAGAGAAACAAGACTAACTCCGTGACTTTTTTCTTGTTTCAATACGATATCATTAAGAATCAATATATAAATGATTTTGTAAAATGTCTGGTGAATAGATATATGTGGTATTGAAAATGTTGATCTTAAAACACAGGAAGAGAAAAAAAGATCAGTTTCAAACTTCAGAGTTGTAGACAAATGTTTGAATTACCAAGACACCGAGTTATTAGGTTCCTTTGAAATATTTAGAAAATTGAACAGTTAGATAAATAGAAACATAATAGCATCTGGCAGATTAAAAGAATGAATCATTTTGCCAAGTCTAAGCAAACACCATGAGATCAATACATCTGATGAAATATTCTGTTTGATTTAGTAATAGTGCAGTGATTTGTGGGAGAGACCACAAGCAACTGTGTGTGTTCTCTAGCTCTACGAAACACCACTTTTGAGGACTTCTTCTCCCTAATGCACCTGGAAAAGGAAAAGAAAGATATCAATACGAAGGAAAGAATGTTTGTGGCCATGTTGCACATCTAAACAATGTTTAAAACACACAACATCCTAGCAAGAATTTTTACCACTGTCATTCAGCTACCTCATTCTCATTGTACTATGAAAATTTTGTACTACTCAAATGAAAATAGCTCTTGGATGAAGGGATGATGGTTAAGCTCAGACCTGGTAAGTCTCAAATATTGTTATCAAAAAGAGCTATTAATTTGAAAAAATGTATTATACTATCAGTTTAAAAAGTAATATAAAACCCTCAAATCAAGCCTACTTTGATTCCATACTTTCATCTTCTTTGTAAATAAAGATATGGGCTTAATGATCACAATTTTATTATTTCAATTCCTTTAACCTGAAGGATACAGAGTCTCCTGGCTCTTAAAGGATCTTACCTGATAATGTAATGTATGACAGTGCTCGGATCTTGTTATCAATGCTAGAAGTCTTGTTTTGTTTTCTATAGCATTCATTGGCTTTCATGTGTTCCAACCTGGAGGATCTTTTTGTGATTTATATACTCCTTTTTGGTGAAATACGAAAGTAAAGGAGATAGGACTAACTGTTGTCAGAAATGAGTTTTCTGACTGCTTTTTACTTGCTGTATTGCTGACTTCTGGGTATGATAAGGAGCTGCAACCTTTCTAGTTGTTTTTCAGATTTGGGGTGGGTAAGCAGATTTCATTTCTGTTTGGGTTTTTGTTTGCCTGATGTTGCTTTTGTGTGAATAACATCTTTATTAGTTATTTCTGCATATTATTAAGGTGTTATACACCATAACCATCTTCCAGTGCTGAGTTCACTCAGCTCCATAGCCCCTCAAGCAAGCTGCGTTCTTTGTGTTTTGTTTTTTTTAAAAAAAACAAGTAACTTGATTGCATTGGTACAGGTATACAAAGTAATGTGAAATAAGGAAGTAATCCTAGGGTGACTAAAATCAGAACAGCATTTCAAAACAAGACAAGTGTGATACTAATGAGGATGAAGAGGAAAGGGAGCTGTTTTCTACAAATGCCTTTAACTTAATAACAAAGTTGTCACTCCTTAATAAAAAGTCCTTCTTGTAATACTTTTTATGTTTTTCAAAGATCTGATAACATTGCTTTCCATTTCTAAGTAACATATCTAAAAATGATGCTTACAAGTGTTAAACATTGTTTGGAAAGCTTGTAGTGATATTATACACATTCCCTGCAGTAGCTTGTCTGGTTTCTGTTTATGGCACGCATGACTTCCTCACTGCTTATACATTTCACGAATGCTTGTAAAAATGTGTAGATAAGTGCTTAAGAAGTGTCATAGGGCTTTGCCTACTGGTCTGTAGATAATTATAGAAAACAAATCAAAATATAATAACCTTCACTTTTTAAAAAAGAATTCTCTTAGATAATATTATGGTGGCATGCAAGAGTGGGAGGAATAATAATTCAGTATCCATTCTTGCTGCAATTTACATCATGGGTCTTTACAACTTTATAATATTGTTATTTCAGTAGACTCTGAGTACATTTTTTAGACTCTTGAAAGTTCACGGTAAACGATGTCGACACATTTTATTTTAGGAACCTGTGAAATCATAGTTACATACACATCTGTTGAAAATCTGCTAAGGATTGCCTGATAGGAACATTTTTATACAGTGCCCTATTTATGAGCTTCTGGGCTGATTGCATTTTAAGAGAATGTCTCCCTGCACAGATGACATTCGGTTTTCTAATTCACTTTTAATAAGGCAATCCTTTTCTGAGATTTATTTGCTTAAGATAATGAGGTAGGATTACAGAGGAATTAACAGCAATGCTATTAACTCTCTTTTTTTTTTTCCTTGGGTCTAGCCTTATCCTTTCAGTTTGAAAGTAAGTTGAGATTTATTTTTCCTAGGCTACATGGCAAATTCAAAACCAGAAGAAAAAAAGGCAGCTGAGGTAGTATTTATTCAGAAGAATTAGACACCTATGTCTTTGAGGTATGTTTGTTTTAGAAACTCTGTTAATTATTTATTAATCTTACTGCTTATGTATAAGAATAGTAGTAAGTGCTTTTGAACATTAGTGACTTTTTTTTCACATCTTCAGATGTAGCTTGAGTTGAATGGAAACACGAAAGTATACTTCTCTGTTTTATTCTCCCTTTTTGATAAGCAGTGAGAATTATTTAGTTATAAATCTGCTTCTCTTCAATCTGCTACTATCTTTCTATGTACAAAATTAGACAGATGCAAAGCTAAAAATCCTAGGAGGGTTTATATTCTTTCTGACTTTTCAGTTATAGCTTTCTTCTTGTACCTCAGTTATTGTGAAAAATCTCCTGAATAACATATATTGAAAGGAGAAAAAAAAAAAAAAAATCCCATCCTGTGTACAATAATATGTTTTAATTTTTTCAATTTTATTTTAGATCTAGTTTTCATTTAGTACGTTCAGGAGCTTTATTCTAACAACAGACAGACCAAATTATATTCTTCATATAATCAAAAATGCTGAAGTTCAGCAAGCATTCTTTCTAGTACACTCTGGAAATATTTACATGTAGGTTATGCTGCCAGAACTCCTTCCAACTGTAGTTTTCCCTTTCCTTCAGTATATTCAGTTTCAAAGGAAATTTTTTCCCTTACATCAGGCATTTCCCCAGTAACAGCATTATCCAGCTTCAGCTGTCCTTGATTTCTTCATCCTGACCTGAAGTTCCTTTCTTATTGCAGAAGTTATATCTCACCAGTTTATACTGTGTCCTTTCTACCTCCCTATCAGATCTGTGCAGTTTACTTCATTTTTTACTTGATTGAAGGAACATATAGAAGTTTTTGCTAGTGATGCAGCCATCTCATGGCTTTTTTAATGATGTAAGCATATAAGTGCATGGTAGTGATGCATATACTTTGGCTAAAAGTATATACTCTGATTAAAAAACAAAGTTGTGGATTTTCTCCTCACGTTCCCTTAAATGCTTTAATTATTTTATCTTAAAAAAACTACCTACCTACTCTAGACCTCCTAGGACTCCTAAGACCCTTTCTTTTTGCTTTACATTAGATGTTTAATACATAGGTTGGTAACATCTAGTCTTTGAGAACTAGAAGTTGTCCCGAGTTCTTTAAACTCTCTTTGTATATTATTAGTCCCAATGAATAAATGCAGAGTACCCTTTTTTTTTTTTTTTTTTTTTTTTCCTCCTGGCATCTATAACCAACTATTTTCTTTCATTGAAACAGTAATTAAGTAAAGAATGACCAGAGAGGAATCGGCAAATATATCTTCATACGTTTAACACACTATTCCCTTATCTGAGAGCATACCTACAAATGACATGCTCTCAGATATTCCTTTCTCTTTCAGAAAAAGGAATTTAAAATTATTGCTGAATATAAGGCTCTACATGTGACATTGGGAATGATGCTTTTTGATAAATGAATAATCACCATTGCCTTTTCATGACTCCCGTTGAGAGATACACTTGTTCCTCAGGGCACAATTTGTCTCATAGATGGTATTCGATTTGTAGTTTAAGGGTGCAAAATCACAGTATCAGTATTTAAATATACATAGCTTTCAGAAGCATAGTAAAAACATTTTTATATTTGGCCATCAAAAAAATATTTAACCAAAAAAAACCCTCATTTTTACTGGATCTGTTGAAGGAAAACATCATGTAAAATATTTAGCAATGTATAGTCACTATATTTCGGTTTCTTATGTGTTTGTGAAGTTGACAGATTTTCCTCTAGCATGCTCCTTCACCATTGTCATGAGTTTTTTCTTGTTACATAAAGTTACATAAACCTAAGGTCTGGAGACACGAGTATAAAGTACTAGACAAAATGTAATATATTATGAGGAAAAACAAGCAAAAGAAGTCTGCTCTTTATTGTTTAAACTTTTAGCTCACTTAATCCCGTTCAGTTCAACATTTTTGTTGTTTCGTAGAGTTATTTCATGGCCGAGTTAACTAAGTGATTTCAAAATACTCTCAAATGGTAGTTCCCATCGTAAAGATACCAGTTTTCTTAGGTCTTTGGTGGTAGAGAGGACTCTGTCTTTCCGAAGAGCCTTTGTGTTGCCTAATATTCAAGGCAAGGGAGAGATTAGCTTTGCAGATAACAATTGTTCTTCCTTTGTACGTACCTTAGAGCCTTCGTGTTGGACTTCTTAAGTTGTCCTTTAATACCTGTCCCTTATTGAATAGGCCTTCTTTGGCAACCAAGGCAAGGAACTCCTAAAAAAGCTATATATACTCTACCTTACCCTTTTAATAATTCTTACTGACATAAGAATATAAATGGAAAATTGCAAATGCATTTAGACCGTTCTTGTTCCGAATTAACCTGAAGCAACTGTTGGCTGATAGAGACTCTGTATCAGCTGGTGAGCAAGCCTTTGACTCGAGAAATGGAAATGAAAGTTTTCTAAACTACCTTAGCCCAGGTTACAGTGGGCTAAATAAAATCTCACCCTTCTTGCAAGATTGAAGGTAAAGATAGAGTTTTTACCCTTTGTCCTGTAATTTGATGGCTGCTGCCCAGATTTTCAGTCACTTTTGAGTTGCGGGTGTCCTTGGGTTTTATGCTCTATTTTTTTACACAAACATTTACAGACAAGTTGTGCTGAAAATGACATGCAGCATTCAATTGTATTTCTTGGGGATTTATGGCAATCTGTTGGGCTAGTATTCAGCAATTGTGCTAACGTAAGCCTTTTAAAGGGATAGTTGGGCTCCAGAATTGGAATTCAGCATTGCTGGATGCAGACCTCACTTTTCAGGATATAAGCTGAGAAATCAATTTTCTTCTTAGTCAGTCTCAGATATTAGACTCCCTTAGAACCCTGAGGATAATTAATATTTTAGTTCCCTGAAAACGCAAATATATTACACAGTGATTTGAGTCTTTTGTCAAATGAAATTAAAAAGCATTTAAAAATAGAAAATGAATTGATGTTTACAAAAAATGCTGATTTAAATTTTAGAAAACATTAACATGAAAGTTAAACATTTCAACTTCTTCAAGATTTTCAACTGTGAAAACCATTTGTAAAAACTGGAATGAATTTGTGAAGTAGTTTTCAAATACTGTGTTTTTTACTTCAAAAAAAGGAGTATAAACAAATGTTAGTACATTTTGCTTAGCTGTAAATGGATTAGATTAAATCTGAACTAATAATATAAAAGGCAGAAGGAGATGATGGAAAATTATCACCCTGTATCACTCCAAAAGAAGGAAAAGTAATTTCAGGATCATTTCAAGTTGATCATGTTGATCAAAAAATATCTTATTTTAATTGAATAACAGCTACATTAAAAAATTGTTCTAGGAAGCTAACATTAGCTACATGCCAGTAAAGTTAAAAGTCATGAAAACAGTACATATTCCAACACCTGAAGCAAATGTTTGGAAGATTTCAAGGTAAATTTCTGAACATATGGGCAAAAAGTCTGTCCTTACTGTGTCCAGTCTTGACTAAAAGCTGTTTTCGTAGAAACCTGTCATTAGCTTTTATTTGCGTGACTAGTTTCTTTTTCAAAGTATGAAAGCTAGCTAAAATAAGGAATATTCCTTATTTTAGTGGAAGATATTGCTAAGAGTTCCTAGCCCCGTGGGAATGCTGCAAGTCCCAAGGTGCAGAGAACCGAGCATCTCTCCGCCGGGCCCAGTGGGATGGCGGTGCTGGGGCGGCACAGCGAGCGCCAGGCGAGGTAGCGGTGGTGGCGAGGCTGGTTGAGGCACGGCTCGGTCCAGCCGAGTGTTGGGGGAGACCCCGGCCCGGCCTCACGGCAGCAGCGGCAGTGCCAGAGCAGAGCCCGGGCTGCCCAGTGCCTGACACTTGGCCGTGGTGCACCCACGGGCTCAGCTGCAAGTACCGTCTCATTTTAAGCAGCTTCGGAGTGCAAAGCGGTGTTGTTACTTGGATGCAAAATATGTGTTAGATGTGACCTAATCAGTCATTTCTTATAATGAAGTCTGATGACAAGTGGCTAATGCCAATTCCTACTAAGCTACTGTTTGCATTTGCCTGATGTTTGATTTTTCTTTATATTAACATTCAAAATTAATAACCGACCTGAAAGGACGCTGAAGTTAAGAGCTCCATTGCCGTTTTCCCCTAGAATTCTGCATTTTACCACTTGAAATGATGACATTTTTTAACCTCTCAAATGAAATTCCAGAAACAGAATGTGAAAGAATACAGGTTTTTTTATAGTCTACATCTCCCACAGTTATTTCAGAATACATGGGAACACAGTTGAACGCATTTCACTAATACAGCTCTTGAAAACTGTGTCTTAAAATGCACAAGAGTCAGTTTTCACCCAGTGTTGTGACATTTCTGTTTTCTGTTAATCCTCTGGATTTTTTTCATCGTATGACTAATTTTTCCAAATGACTAGGTAATTAGCCTTATTATTATCAGTTCCGGCTTTTGTTTAGTTGTGCATTTATTTACACAGAATTTTTACAGAGCAGTTAAACAGTACAGTATCCATATTTCAAAATATGAATAAAGAAAAAATATCTCTTCAAAAGGAAGGAGTAACTTGTACTTCTATTTCTCACAGTAGAATGAGTTTCTCTTTGAAAGTCAGTCACATTCAAACAAAATAGTTCTTAGCTTAACCTATAAGGTTATCTGAACAGAAATATGGACTTTATTTTTCTACATACCTCTAAAATTATAGTGTCTAGGTCTGCCCACGTTCCATGGATCTTTTTCTGCTCATTTTTGATGGATAAATTTCAAAGATTGATGCAGATCTGTTCTAGCTCTCAAGATAAAGTTTGAGCCATCCACAGATAGCACACTATTAACATGAAGGAAAAGGGGGAAATCAGGAAGAAAATACATGTGGTACTCAGAGTCTTTCTCTCTTCTGTATTCTGTGTCAATTTTAATGCATCTGTCATTAGGTCACAGAATAGATATCAGCACTTAGCTTCATGGGTGATGTCACCGTCTCCTTCATTCACTGACAGGATTTAAGATCTTGGCATATAGAAACTTCTACTTCCCAGGCAGAAAAAAATAACTAAGTAAAGCAACTGTAGACTTTACATGAGCTGAATTATTTACCTGAATAGCCGTGAAATAGAGATTAAGAGGATGGAAGAACCTAAGGAGCTGGTGGAAAGAGCACAGATGTGCTTGGAACATGTGCGTGTGAAGGAGCTCAGTTTAAAGAGATGACGATAGGACTAGGCTGGGACAGGAGCGGCCCTAAGTGCAGTGATGGCATCTTGCAAATCCTTAAGCAGAAAAGAGAAAAGAAAATATGGGCTAGAAGCTTTGAGATGAAGCAAGAAGGAGGCTATTATAATGCATGGCCAGATGCACAGAGATCTTGGCCTGAGGGGAGACCAGTGAGTGCCTGAGGAGCCTGCCATTCAAGGGGAGGTTATAAAATCATGTGGAAAGACCTAAGAATGGTGCTTGTTCGTTCAAAAACAGCTATCGTGTAAGATATATCTGAGAGGAAATCTCTACCGCCTAGTGGTAACCTTCAACCTTAAGTAGTAACCTCATCTTTATAAAATGAATGACAAAGGAGTTGCTGTTCCACGTAGTTGCATGAGCTTGCTGCCATCATAATTACTTTGTATTACTTTGTTGTCAGGGATCTTCTCTCTTTTTTTCTGAACTTCTTTTTTGTTTTCTGAATTTCTTTTTACTTTTCTGGGATTTTATTTGCCCAACACTAATCTTGATTTAAAAGATGAAATACTTACAAAACACTGAAGAGCTTTTCCAGAATGACAGAATGCAATGTAGATGTGATAGACTTCATCCTCAAAACATGACTTTCATTTTTTTTTTTCCAGAATCTTGAAATCTTTGGTAGTTAAAGGAATGAAAAACTTAGGATGTGTAATTTTCTTTTCCTTTCTTTCATATTTAGAATATTGGTGGTTGAGACAGACTGTTATCTGGTATGAGCTGATCTTCACTTAGGAGTGGGCTGCGAGGAGCCAGATCAGGACTGATTCTGATCATTTAAACCTGATAGTAAGAGTAGGCTGCAGGAGCACAGTGAATGCCTGATTGTGAGAACAGATGGAAAGAAATTTAAGTTTTGTGGTGGAGGATACTGATAGAGTTGAGCCTCAGACATTTCTTTTATAATTCTGAGTTTGAACTTAATTCATACCTTTTATGTGTAAGAAGTTTGTTATCTTCTTGCTGTTTGTGACTACAGATAGGAAGAATCCTAATACCTATATCTACCGTAAGTGCCAGTTGACTATTTTATATATGTTCTCAGATAAATTAAAAAGGTGATGGAAATAACATGCTGATGCTGTTTCCTATGGGTTTTTATTTCACGTATCTATTTAACATTTATATGTTTCTGAGTTTTTGTGAAATGCACTGACATTTTGTTTAAACAAAATTTGTGTTAATTTTAAAGTTATTTCTGTGATTTAGTGTCAAGATTGTTATAGGAGACATTAGAGATATCCTATCAAATCCTACTACTTAGGTACTCTTTCTGACAGAATGAAAATCGCATACACAGCTTTGATTTAGAAGCACTAAAAATAGGCATAATCCAAGTCTGAAAGCTGTAATCCAATGTGATACAGAAGTCATAATGAACAAAATGAATGGCTTACTGGCACCTGATCTGACAGAGAAAGAAGCAGAAGTTAGATACAAAGAGTATTTCAGAGATTTAAAACAAGTAGTTACATCCATTTGATTGTTGTAGCTGGAATCATCAGAATTTTTCTGTCCTATGGTGTCTCTTTTCTTGTTCATCTTTGAACTAAGACTTAATTCTATGCTGACCTAGTTGCTCTGAGATAGATCTGAATGTACCAAATCTCATGTGTTAATTTTCCTCAAGTGGAGGGGATAGAAAGCAAAAATTAATCCAAGTAAAAACACTCAGGATTCACAAAATATTTTTCTGTAAAAGTATATGCGTTTCACAGCAATATGTTTGTTTAGAAAGTGTTAGTGTTTCGGAAAAAAATAAATAGTGGATACTAACAACCCATGCCAAATCACCTTATTGGTCATTAGCCAGAGGATTTGTCCTACTTGCTTCCAAAGTTCATACTGTGAGCAGAAAAGGAGTTGTGAGTGAAAAGACAACTGCTGCAAGAACTTCTAGTCATACTTACAGTTTGAATAGATAAAACTTGAGATAAGCTTCATATAGCATGATGCAAAGAATGCAAATATTTAGACATTTCTATTTTAGACTATCAGTGAAGAGTTTAAGTTATTTGTCATTTTTCACTAGAAAACCTAGATAGATATGACCACCGGTTCAATTCTTCTGACCTTTAGGACCATACAGGATCATTTTACCAACAAAAATAAACCTTTCGTTTGTAAAATATGTGTGCAGGGAGATGTTGGTCTCCCTTCTCACCTTCCTTCTCTCTCGAAGCACATGTGTGGGATAGGGAGGGAACTGCTGATTTTTGACAACAATCGGTAAATATCTGCTGGTTTGTTTAGGCATGGTTTTACTCTTCTGTTACTAAGCTTGCTATTGAGGAGACCTTGTACCAGTATCTCAGAAATAAATGAGGTTCTCTGAACCTTCAAGTTCTCTGCAGACTCAGACAGGTGTTTCTATATGCAAAAGTGATGTTTATCACTTTTTAACTACCTTTTACAGCAGTGAATAGCTTCTCATTTTCACTCATGTCCTACTTCTTCAGAGTACAGAAGAAATTTTAGTTCTTCAGGTCTTAGTTCCTGATATCCCTCACAGAACCGGAATTGGAGTGTTCGGCCCTGCAAGACCTGAGGTGGGAACTGTGGGACACTGTGGTATTTGCAGGGTGGAAGCCAGTGACTCAGTTGCATCAATTCTTGCTCCAGTCCTTAGTCCCACTAAGGCAACGGGACTTACTTTTCAAGAGTACTAAGCAGATACACTAAAGTAATTGTTTGCAAAAGCAGGTTCATACATCATCTGAATCTGAAAAAAAAAATGCATTATGTATAAAGTGTTTAATATTCTGTTCTGCTATTGATAGCCATGTGTAATCCCTATTAAAAAGATTTATGCTCGGCTTTGGCACCTGATAATATCCTGTAGTGTAAATTTGAATTGCTAAATTTCACAATAAAGAATTATTTTAGGGGATCATTTCTAATGCAGTGCAAAATTGTTTTTGCTTTGGATGTTTAGTGCAAAATTAGAAATTAAATTAAAAGTCAATATAATTTACCAGTGAATAGAGTAAGTGTGTTTAATACATCATCCAAGATGATTTATATATCATCTTAAAATTCTTACTAAAATTTTGGGACAAAGGATGTGAGTCTACATTTTTGGGAGCCTTTCCAGTCTTAATTATCAAAGGTAATAAGAGAGTGGGTGTATACAGACAAAGCGAAAAGCATTGGTAGTAAAAACAAATAAATAAAGGCTATAGGAATAGACACACAGAATGTAATTCAGGAATGGAAGGTCAGTGATGTGCATGATGGTAGAATGTGAATATCCCCAAGCCAGCACCCATTTAAGGCTTTAAATACACATGCTGTTTTGCTGTACAAACATACCTACACTGCCTCTGCAACCAAGCTAGCTTATGTTTTCTTCAATAGATAATTGAGAGCTGAGTGAATATTAGAATTGAAATATTTGAAGGAAAAAAAATCTGTCCACTCAGAAATCTTTCAGTATTGTATTTTTTACCATTTCCAAGTAACATTCAAATAATATTTTTAAAGAGGCTGTATGTAATAATTAATGTTCTTAACAGCAAGTGGTTTATGAAGTCATATTTTATATTTGAGAAGGGGTGTCATCTACACCCCCCTATTTTTTCCCTTAGTTCAAGAAATTTCACCTGTTAATATTGCAGACATAATGTGAAGTATTTCATGGGACATACTATTTCTCTTCCCGGCAAACTACAGATGACTGGTGTTCAGTTTAAAAGGGAATAGATTTTGAAGGAAATATGTTATAATACACTTGTTTATATTAAATTATTTGTTTATAAAATGTTTATATATGTAGATAATTTCTAGTTGAGAAAACTGATTTATTGTACTGAATTTTTTGTATATTTTTGGAGGTTTATCTTTGTAAGTTGAGTTTGGAATTTGAAGGTAACAGTAATTTTACATTTAATTAGTTAAGATTTTTTCCTGATGTAAAATGTCAGGGGCAGACATTTTCATCTTTTTTTTTTTTTTTTTTTTTTTTTTTTTTATGATAGAGCATCTATAAATTTTAAAGAATAAGTGGTACAGAATTAAATGGACACCTTACAGAATACAAAGCAAGAAAGCCAAATGAGTTGGAGACCATTTCCTTTACAGCATTGTTTGATTCTGTCTCATCTGAGGCAATTCAAACTGCTTCAAAGTTCTGTTACTTGTTATATTTACTGCAAAAGCAAAACAAAAGTATAATACACGTGTGCTAAGGACCACCCCATAAAAATTAAATGAATTTAGTGA
This sequence comes from Rhea pennata, assembly GCF_028389875.1. Taxonomy (NCBI): domain Eukaryota; kingdom Metazoa; phylum Chordata; class Aves; order Rheiformes; family Rheidae; genus Rhea; species Rhea pennata. The sequence goes on along the minus strand of NC_084664.1, from coordinate 81,771,940 downwards.
ACACTTTTATTAAAAATCTGTTATTGGAAAGCCTTTGGATTAATATATAATACCTCAGCATCCATTTTCATGGTATATTTTGGAGCAAGACAGCATTTATCCTTCAATAAGACCTTCCTCAGAGGATCCAAATGTGACTGCTTTTTATTCCTGGTCCTTCTAAATTTTGATAAATTGCATGGACGATGATCTACAGCCTCTCAAAGTAGAACAAATAAGAATTTGGTCACAGTTCCATAGTCCTACAGATCCCAACAGCATTTCACTGCGTTTCTTCCTTATAGAGTGACTTCAGCAGATCTAGAGAAAGCAGGTTGTAGCTTTGGACTCTTATTATTCATGTTTGACATCTACAGATTTCAAGCAGGTCTAAGGTTAAATGGAAGTTCATTTACACTCTATTTCATTTAATAAGTGCTCCTCATAATTAAATGCAGATCCATGTAATTTACTAGTAGAAAGAGAAATTCATTAAGATTCCTGATTAGGAAGTATTAACAGAACGGCAAGTTTATAGAAACTTAGCTCTAGCTAAAGGTAAATTAAGCACTAACCACATTCCTGTAACATGAAGAAAATTACTTAAACTGGTAACTGATAGGAAATTTTAAAATTCAGTTTGATCATCTGTGGATACCTAAATCAAATGTAAACATTCCTTTTATTAAATCAGTACAGTTGATAAAAAATAATACAGACTTCATGCATTTTGTAATCATTTTTCAATAGTATTAGACTTGAAGGTCCATATTACTTCAAAGACTGTAAAAATGACATATACTTTGGGATATTTAAGATTTTATTTTTTCAAATGAAAATTCTTAAAATGGACCGAATTAAAGGACTTTTGCTTAGTATTTCTGGAAAAAAAGACAACCTTTCATTCTGTTCAGATTGTTCGAACACCTTTGATCAGATTGTTTTGAGTGCCTGAACTGGTATCTCGTATAAATTATCACTTTGATGAAGTTATTGAAAGCAAAGGGCCAGCAAGTTTTAGCTCTGACTTTAATTGAGCTACACCATTAATTTGGGTGATATACGCATATCATAATGGTCTAGTAATGAGGCTCTGTTTACTCTTTTACAGTTATTTGTGTTTGATTGTGGCTTGATTCTGTAACTTTGAATATGGGCTTAGATACAGCTGCATGGGAACAACATGCTTTTAACCTAACCCATAGAATGGAAATATTTTCTTACTGTTTCCATAATATTTTTGTTATGATTGAGTTCATACATGTTTTGCCAAACAATTCATTTCTAAAAGTAGCTGATGCTTCTGTTGAGGGATGAAAAAGAATGTTGAAAAACCATAATCATATGCTATTCAAACTGTTACAACCTTATGCAGCTCAATGATGTTATTCTAAATGTAGGACAAATAGGGTTTTTTATGCTGTCTCTAGGTCAGTATTATTCCAACCCCTCAGTTAATCATTTTCTTGGCTGTTTTTACAGTCCAGTCTATTGGTCTGGTTTATAAGGTTTTTTTGTTTTTTTTTTTTTTTTTGGGGGGGGGGTGATAGATTTTTTTTTTAATACATGTAGTACTAATAGGTGTAAACAGAACTCCACTGAATTGCCTCGAATGACCTGTTCTACAATACTGTGCCTGTGTTAACATTCATATGCCTGGGCATATGTGCTTCTTTCTCTTTGGCTGCTGTGGTGCAGATTTTTGTGGGGAGAGAAGAGGGCAATGGAGGCTAGACTAGGTGGACCTTCTGCCCTAAACAGTTGTGTGATTCTGTGGAGGTTTATATTAGCACTCCTTAAAGCACACATATTCCCATTTATGTGATGCTGTAGTATCTGACCAGGGGTGGAGCATTCCCTCCTCCCTCTGCTAGGGTCTGAGTTGCATCCATCCCTGCATATAATGATAGAATGATAGAATCAGTAAGGTTGGAAAGGACCTCTGGAGATCATAGCACTGAAAAACTGTCTCTAATTTGCTGTTTATCACTACTGTCTTCAAGGTATCTTTAAATAGAACAGTCTTTCTTTTCTCATCACTAAGTATTAGAGTTCAGATTTTATTTCTGCATTTGTTTTCGTTTCAGAGGGAGAGGGAGGAATCCCTTCCAGATAATGGAAATTGTTCAAAATCGAGGACAACAGATTTTCCTCCCCCACATTCAAAATTTCTCTGTGGTGTTTGAACCTTCCAGTTTGTATCTGTGAATCTCATTAGTATGCTCTTTATACTCTTTTTCAAATCACTAATGCAAAATTTAATTAAAATGTGACCTAGCACTGATCTCAGCATCATCCACCAGACACCTTCTTTTGACTTGATACATTGCTGTTTATCACTGATCTATATTTGAAATACTAGCCAATTTTCAAAGCACTGGTGAGCAGATGTGTAATACCACTTGGTTAAGGATAAGTCATTGAATCCTAAAAAAGAAACACAGTTTTTACTAGAAGAAAAAGAATGCAATTACATCCTGCCTCTTTTTGCTCAATGGCCTTGTGAATAAGCTACTAAAAACCAATAACTGATAACTCAGTATACAAAGAACAGCATTCCATTTCTTGTATTAAGGAGGTAAGGGAGATTAAAAGCAAATTCTGTGTGATAATTTTTGTCATATTTTTCAAAGAACAGTGCCGTCAACTTTTGAACTCAATCTTGTGAAGAACGCAATGTGGTAAAGTGCTGAGAGAAGTTACATTTGAGACACGATAAAACATTGTTTCACTGGCTAGATCAGCTCTTCTAGTAGTGTAATTAAGCTGGCTGCTGTTCACTTACTGCTTCGAGAGTTCTTGCTATGCAAGGAATTTCCTTCCTACACACTTTTTCCAATCTACTAGTGCCTGGATCTCCTTATCAGCTGCAATAAAATATAAAGGACATGAAGAGAATGAGGAGGGGAGAGAGTATAGTCTAGTATTAATGGCAATAACATGGAATTAGGAAAGTTCGGGTTCACTGTCTACATAAACTTTACAATCATAGAATCATAGAATGATTGAGGTTGGAACGGACTTCTGGAGACCCTCTATTTCAACCCTGCTGCTCAAGCAGGGTCACCTAGAGCAGGTTGCCCAGGATCATGTCCAGTCAGGGTTTGAACATCTCCAAGGGTGAGAACTCCACAACCTCTTTACTTTTAGTTGTCTACCTCCACACAGGGGAGGGAGAGAGAGATCCACTAGAGGATCTACATGACCCTTGTTCTTCTGCAGCAGCAGCTCTAGGACAAGTAGGATAGCTCAAACTGTGTTGATGCCTATATTTAGGAAACTGAATTGAATTGAACCTTAAGTCTCAGTATCAAAGACTTCATGAAGTATTCAGAAACATAGTGCATAAAATCAATCAGAAGGAGTCTCTCCTGTTACTGCTGCACATATCTACACATAGGAAAACATGAGGCACTCACTGCTGTACATCAGAATATGTCAGATAAGTTTATTTTTTATCTTCTACAGGAGCTGTGTTGCTAACATGCAATGGACTTTGTTTTCTGCCACACCCCAGTAGACCTCATGGAATTCTAAAATTGGGTTTTTGTGAGCCTAATGAATGGCTGGATCTGTAGTATGATATTTCACTAGAGCTTCACCTCCTATTTACTTTCAGTGGCAGCAGTTCCTTAAGTACTTATGACATGTCTTAAGTAATAATGACATAAACGAGGATGCATTTAGGCAATCACATTTGGATAATGGGTGGTTAGTGAGGTTATTTGGAGTGCTGGAATACCAAGGTTGACTTAACAACTGAGACACATTTTAAAGAAAAAAAAGGAAATTCAAGCTGAATATCAAGACCGACTTCCTAAAGACAAGAGCTGCTATAATACATTTAAAGGAGTAATTGATTTTTGAAGTTCATCAACTATAATTTCAGAACAGAAATGTTAGAGTGTTCTGAAAGAATGCTTTATTAATATTCCCCCAAAAATGCCTGAGAAATTCCTGTGCAAGGATGATAAGGTAGCAGACACATTTTTGTAGGCACAAGAAGTATTTGGAACATTTGCAAGAATGTGAATGATAATATTTCCTGAATGTCATTTAAGAGATGCTGCACTTGAACATCAACTAAGAACTTGATTTCCTTTAATGAATAAAATTGTGTAATAGAAGTAGAAGAGTAATTGAAATTCATCAGAACAAAGAATATCTAACACTTTGTATCTCTTATTCCACTTCAGTTTCCTTTACCTATTCTTTCCAGCTGCCATCTGTATTTTGGAGCATCTAGTGCCTTTCATTCTAATATAAAAATTGAATCACTAGCATTTTTTGCTAACATCTTGACTAAGTTTTCAAGACTTATCTACTCCTTAAATAAAACTTCTTTAAAAGGTGCTATTCTGGCATCATTCTTTGGGAAATCTGTTGTGAAGTGTGATGAGTAGGCTCAAATCCATATTGGATTCTCTCTTCTGGAAGAGCAAACCTTCCAAGATATGTCTGGCCAGTTTTGTAGCTCCAGAAGATAAATGTCAGATTTTGACTCCAAGTAACAGTACTTACTGAATCTTTAAAATACTAGAATTGATTAACCTCTTCTTCCTCAAGAAATCCTCTAAAGTGTATCAGTACTATTTTACAACTCATGTGAGGCTGAGGTCTGTGATTAAAAATAATTATTGCAGTTTCAGATGCTTAGTTTTGAATAAACAGCAGCCTCTTCAGAAAAGACAAAGTTACTGTAGCATATTTTTCAATTAATATTCTTTCATGATGTAATCCACCTATCTGGCATGAGTCACAAGGTGCTGATTTCAGGTCAACATCAATACTGGCCTAGGCTTACTGCCCTAGGTTTCAATTTACTCCACCAGAAATATTTGAAATAATGACATAGAATTTTATTTCATGTTTCTATTTTATGTAATTTTCAAACTGTCAATGAAATCCTACTGATTTGTTCTTAAGTACTTCACTATGTGTAAAGCCATATTTGCATAACATGATATATAGTAAATGATAGAGGAAGAAATTGGAAATACTGATTTAGTTATGTTTATTGTCTCCAGCGTGTAAGCTCTGCTGGATCTCATGAAGTTCTCCTTAAAATGTCAATCCGAATAATGTACCATAACATTGGCTGATAATTGTGTTAGCAGAAATCAGATAAAAAGTGAAAATGATGTTTGTATAAAGATTCTTGATCGTTTTGAAGTGTATTTGAAGGTGGCTGATCTAAACTTAAGGGGAATACAGGACTGATTTTTTGTAACATCTAAGATGTTAAATATTTTAAGGGTTGTTAATAAAACATGGCCAGCTGATATAAAGTCATATAGGAGAGTCATTTGTGAATCAGCTGTATTAATTCATATATGAATTTCATGCCATTTTTTTGTGGGTATTTTGAAATCCCTATAAAAAAATAATTAATATTGAATAAAGGTGTGTAAGAAGCTGGATACCATTCCTAAGGAGCACTCTCAGGGGATATTTTATCTTACAAAACATTACAGTGATTAATCAGCATCATTAAAAGTATGCAAATTGTCTGGTTTATTCATATCTTCACATTTTACATGTTTCAAATGATTTTTGAACTTGATTTGTAAACATTTTGAGTAAATAATATAGTAATGTTATTGGTAAATAAAATTATTTGTCAGTAAGCCTAGGATACAGCCCACTTTTCTTCTGTTGCCAGGTGGAGTTGTAGGCAATGTTTTTCTCCTCCAAATCTAGAGGAGTTTAGTGTTGCCATACCATTTTTGTCTAAAACAAATGGCTCATTCACAGTCTACAGTGAAATCTGTTTCCAGGAATGTCTATGGTACTGTTTTCATAACCGAGCCCTACATACTGTGGCTAAAAGAAGATTACATTTCCCATGGAAAAAAAAATATTTTACCAATCCCTCCTACTAACCTCCTGCTCAAAATTGTCTCTTAAAAAATTCATTTTACTGGAGATTAGACCTAGAAAATGCATGAAATAGAAACTGTCTGCCATAGCAATGAGCACAGTAGACGTGTGTGGGTAGTAAATTAGTTGCGGGTATAGAACTTCTCTTGATGATTAAAATGCTTAAATTATATTGAACAGCCATTCTACCAATATTTTCCCACTCAAATTAAGGCAAAGGATATACTCCATTAGCGGCTATAGCTTCATTTACTTTTTTATCCTTTTCCTAGCATCTTTTTAGCCTTTTCTGAAGCTTTGCTCTTATTAGTAGTCCATAACTAAGAACAAGAGGAATTTTTCCATATTTTTTTTATCTTGAATGTTTGAAGATTGTCTTTTTTTTTTTTTTTTTTTTTTTTTAAACAAACAAGGCTGTGTAACCAACCCAACATACTGGGTATACTCAGTAAGTATTTCTCTGAGGGAAAAAAAAAAAAGTAGCTATTGTGATGGGGATGGTAGAGTTCCACTGAAGGTGAGTTTGATCCTAAATTCCTAAATGAATGAAAACTGAAGGAGCAATATTTGGGAAAAGGAGATAAAGTGAGAATTATTTAGAGATAATTTTACCCAACTAGAGCAATTTGAACCTCATAATTCTGTAAAAATTAGAATTCCACATATATTTGCTCAGAAATCTGTATTTTCTATTGCTCATCTTGGTAAGTTCTGTCCAAAAATAAAACAAAACCAAAATGCATGTAGGTTGCAAAATATTTGAATGAGAAATGAAATGAGTAAATGAAAAAGTGTTTAAAATTCATGATTAAAAATTAATTGACTTTGGGGGACTTTTAAGGTTGCTTTCTAATAAAGTCCTTCTTTCTTAATGTAGATGTATAGAAATTTGTTGAATAAAATTTTATGTTATACTATATAACAATTTGATCCCGATTAAGGTATTTGTGTTATTAAAAAACTTTATTTTTTTCATCCATATCTGCACTTTTTGTGCTTAAATATTGCCTTTTGCTTATCATTGTGATAGGGGTCTTATGTTGCAGCTGATCTACAAAACATTGTGTGTTATAATCATAAGATTGAGCTCTCACTTTGCTTTTAGCTTAATTGAAACACAAGTATAGCTAGCAGAATAGCACCTATTTTTTTCTAATTTATGCCTGATATTTATCCAGTTAAGCATCACAAATAGTCAGATAACTGAATTACTCATTTTTATTACTTCTGAACCAAAACATGTAAACTTAAACACGTTCTAGTGATGTATCTGAAATACTACCTAATACTGAACACATTAGCATTAGCAAGTATTTGATAACATTAGGCAACTGTAGGCTAAAATATTTTTGTAAAGATTTGTTCATGTAAATATGTATATTTTTTTTCCTCTTATTTGTTCAAAATTTGCACGCTGTACTGCCTTAGGTTCTCCTGTAGTTGCTAGCAGGCGGATGTGTAAATACTGATGTTGTCCCCAGGCTACCAAAATGTGACAATCCTTAGTCAAATAAACAAATTTGTCTCAGTAATAGTGAATTAGTTACAGTGATTGGCTTTACGATTTAACTTGCCTGAAATGTTTCTCAGATGTCGCATAGGGCGGACAACATGAACATTAAAAATATGGTTTTATCTTACGTACCCAGCTTGAGGGAGCTGGCATGCCGTGGACTGTGCTACATGCCATACATGGGCGATGGGGTAGCATCGTTCACCACCTTGGCTTTTCTTGCTTTATGATTTTGTTTTGTATCTTAACGATTACCTGTCCTCTGTGAAAGTTGTCTGACCTTTGGTCTGAAGACATGGCTGGAAAAACAAAAATGAACTTCTTGAGGTGTGCTGTTTTCTTTTCTTTAATGGAGAAGATTTTTAGTGACCATCTTTGAGTTTGGTCTAGTTCTCTTTCTCTCTTTTTTTATATATACTCTTTTTTTGAGTATAAACTTTATTCGTGCCTGTTGGGCTTTCCATTACGATTTTAGTCAACTTCTGTCTACCAACTTTTATATGATTGCTGCCGCGGATAGCGTTTGAGAGCCACATGCCACGGAAGAATAGCCAGCCACTTCCCGCAGAGAAGAGCTGCAGGAAGGAGGCCCTATTGCACCCATCCCGCAGCGGCAGGGCAGGGGCTCACGTAGCCCGGGGGTGCTGCAGAGTGCCGGGCGAGCTGCCCACGCGACGCTGGGCAGAGGGATCGGGGGCTTCCTGCCCAAATGAAGGAGCTCTGCGTGGAAATAGGCTGTTTAAGTTGCAACATTTTTACGTTGTAACTTAATGTTTATCCATCTGTGTACATTTGCAATCTGTATATGTGTGTGTGCGCACGTTCATGTATGCATGTATGCATATAGTGTGTACATCAAATGTGGTGGTACAGATTTAGCAGGACCGAGAACTGGCTGAAGTCTCTTCAGCCCTCGCCTAGAGACACTTGCTTTGCTGTCCCCCTGAATCCACCACCTGCTTCATCCAAAGCACTCTCATTCACCTACCGTCAGTACAGCCTTTTCCCCCGCTTAACTGCAACTGCTATTAATTTCAGTGTGATTCTGTTTCATCAGCTTATTGTCCTAGTACCACACTATGACCGGAGATGATTAATTTTCTTGGTGTAATACATCAAATTCAGTTTTAGATTGGCAGGGCTTTTCACTAGCTCTGGGGTGCTGGACTAGCAGCAGTTCTAAATGCTAAGCGACATTTGATATTTTGGTGTTTGTTAATATCAGTTTGAACCTTTTGGGAGATTACTGTCTTCAGTGAGACAAGAGGTTTATTCTTTATACAGCCTTAGAACACTGTATGAGACATAAATAAAAAAGCATGAGCATAAAATGAGCAGTGCTTGCCTTAGCTTCATTATTTCAGAAATTTTTATGACAAGGGCCCTAAAGACTGGAAAGTTACCTAATGGGAAATAGATGAGAGAGAACTGTTTTTCTAAATATTCTTTATTTCCTAATCTCACCAAATTCCTTATGGTGTAGTATATTATATTTGTCCCTGAAATACAGATTTTACAAATATTCTTATAACCTTACAGTTATATTTCTATCAGTTCAAACACAGCAAGTTAGAAGAGTGACTTAAAGGACCCTTGTGATTATGCCTGTGATAGATAGAGTTTTTATTTCCTAATGTAAACATCTTTCAGTTAATAATTGCCTTTGTGGTACATATCGACACTTGACATCAGCCTTGCCACTTGTTCAGTGTTTTATTCCCTAGAAATCTTCTTTCTCAGCTGATGCTTTTTCAAAAGTATGGGTCTGCATAATTCAGTGTGCTTGTCTGTGACTTTAAGAGTGACTATATATGTTTTAAAAGCTATGTAAAATTTGTACCAATTTGTAATAAGGCTGAGACATACTGAAAATTTGAAATTATAGCAGTAGATGAAATGGTCAAAGAATATTCATTTTAACACTATAATACTGAGTTTGTACTGTAAGCAGCTATGTTCTTCAGTCTGCTTTTACTGAGCAAAGTTAAACAGAGATAATCAGCAGGAAATAGTTGTCTTCGAGACGTAAACACTGTTGAATTACCAGCTGATTAAATAACTGTTTTGTGTATGTGTCTATCTAAATCATAGGCAGTACATGTCACCACTTAATTTTAAAATTACAAAAGCATCCATCAAGAGCTGCTCATAGAGGTACAAATCATTCCGTATCTTTATTGGCGTTTGTTCAACCAAAGTATTCCTCTTTTTTCTTTTTCTTTTTTAGCATTTAAATTAAATCAAATGTGACCTGCTGATTAAAATTGTTACTTTTCATTCTTATATAGTAGTAGAATGCTCACCATTTCTGGTTGTCTAAAACCATAATGGCTTACAGAAGTATGTATAAACTATAAATACAATTTTGCAAGATAAATATGTGGTTCTTTTTAATGGCTGTTACCTATATTTTTACAGCTGTAAGTACATAAGTACTCAGGAACCTTAAACATTTAGCCTGTGTGAAATAAGTTTTAAAGCTGCAAACTAAAACTGAGACCTCCTAAACCATCATACAGAGAAACTGTAGTCTCAGATACAGTATAAGCAACAGTCATGTTTATGGAGAACTGAATCTAACCTCTTTTTGTAGGGCTTCATTTGAAAACATTTTCTTTTTCTTGTTTAATTGGATAATAGTAAGTTATTTTAACAAAGCTTTGTGAATTTGATGAAAGATCTAAATTAGACTGTATTCTGAAGTAAAACACAAACTTCAACTAGGGCACTCAATAATCTTTCTCAGGTAGAAAAACAAACAAATAAACAAACAATGAATAGCCCCAGGAAAGAATATTTTTATTTGGCAAGAAAAAGGGTCCATAATACACAAGATGGCACTGTTTCACGTGTGAAAACTTCTCATTTTCACAGATAAAAGTGAAAATTGTGATGTAAGAGTACAGAATATATTTTTTTATAATTGAAAATAAGATTTTTTCATATTTGAACATTTTTGTTTGCTATAGACCAACGTATAATCATATGAATGCAAGACCATATAGCTAAGGCAAGTGAAAATAACTGGAATATTACAGTTTTGAACTGGAATAATACAGATATGTATTACAGTTACATATCGACAATATGGCCAGAATGGACTGGCAACTGGAAACTAGATCTCAGCTAAAAATTCTCTGTGAATTATTCTTTTGCTTTTAAGAATTCATAAAAATTTGGAATTTAGCTCTCAGCTATAAATTTTCACCTCAATCACAGCTACTGTCACATGCATAATAAACATACCATCTGGGTTTCCACTCTGCTTCTAAAGGCTAGCTTTAAAGGTATGTGTTAATATGCATTGTAATTTCCTATAGGAAACTTTGGTTTTCAATTATGTCTTAAAGTCTAAAATGGGTTCTAACCTGTCAATGAACTAAATATCATCATATAAAGTATACAGTGCATTTTTAAGGATATTTTGTATTGCAGACATTTCCAACCTCAGCAAATATTTGCATGTCCAGCATTTGTGAAAAATCAACCACTTCTATCATTGTGTCAAACTATGAATGGAAAGCTAATTTTATGCATCTTATGATATTTTTACCAGTTAAATAAACTGGCAGCATTTAGATATAATAGTTATTTCTCTGATAGGTTGAATAGAAAATCTGCAAGTCATAGACAAGATTAGATACACACAATGCAAAACCATTTCAGTATTTACAACCTTAAATGCCTAAATTTAAAGTGTATAGGTATCCATAATTTGGTACCCACCTTAGTGATCTGACTTTTCGGGAGATAGATAGGCTTGCTTAGGTGTTTTGACATAAAAATAAGTGATTAACTTCCTCATCCTTCTTTGAAAATTCCAAGGTTTAAAAGTTTATTAAAAACTAAAAAAGTTCTTTTAATGTATAACAAAATATATTCACAGGAAGGATTGTACAAAGGAAGCTTTGTGGTTTTATTTGTTGCTTATTTCAATTTAGTTAACTATTACTCCTAGCTTAAGATGAAAATTTTTGTTCATAGTAAAATACTAGGATTCAGTCCCTCTAATTTTAGATAAATTTTGTCAGTGTAGGTATAAGTTTCCTTTTCAAAGATTTGGACTCCATTGAAAGACATACAGAAGTCAGTCAACAAAGACACAGTTCTTACCTATTCATAGATTTTTTTTTATAAGGTTTAAATATGTTCAATCTGAAATTTCACCAGTTACTTGTCTGGGGGATATTGGTAGGATTCTGCATTTGTGGCAGAAGTGTCTTTCGCATCTACCGTTTTTTGATTTGCTTCACCGAGCAGTTTCAGCATGATTTTCTCTTTGAGAAAAATAAACTGGATGATGTGCTCTAGGAGCAAATTTACCCGTGCTTTTCTGCTATTATAGAGCATTTCATTCACAGGACCAGACTGGAAGTAGATCACCTGAAATGTATGTGTACATGCTTTATATGTATATGTAATTTGAGATAGTATCATTATATCTGTTTTCCAAATATTGAGTATGAAAAGACTTTGTGCTGTGACGATCCAGTCAGTAACTGGGATCAGTAAAAGGACCAAATGTGGTAACTACATGTTGTAGACCTTGACCATATACTGATCATGGTGTCATGATAAAACGCTAGTTTCTTACTGGGGCAAAGTTTTTCTAGGTTTCAGTTACATATTTATCCACTTAATATGAATACCTAAGAGGCTTCTTGATGTTAACCTATTTGCAGTGCTGAATTTTATTTTGATATTACTGCTACTTGATAACAAAACAGCTGATCACCTCAGCCATAGATGGCTGTGTGGAAATGACCTTCTTTGACATCATCACTCAGTGAAGGTCTTTTTCAGAAATAATAACAAATATCTCCAGCTGGACTTTTGGATTAAATGAAGTGAAAGACTTATTTTCAGCCATTTCTATATAGATACCTTGTTTAGAATCATGATCTTGAATAAGAAAATTACAATTTTAAGTCGCTTATTTTGTTTGTAAATACTTTTTCTATTTTCATGACTTTGAAGCATAATCTTGATATAATTTTGAAACTAGTAATTGTGGTATATACTGTAAGTGATAATCATTCATTTGCTAGAGAATAATAACGTCTTTTTACATCTGTTCTGAGATTCTACAGACATTACCTTGAATTTAAAACTGCTCATGAATTCAATTAAAGTCTTTTTTTTTTCTTCTTTTTTTTTTTTGTTCTTTTTCCTCTCTTTTAATAATGGATTTTGGAATTTTGGACACTACAATGGTCTCTGTAAAATAAGTATTCTAATTTTGCTGTGATGTTGCATCCGTTTGGGATTGGATCTACTTTAAAGAAACAAATCTCTGAAATGCTTTTGTGCTCCCACTGTCATTCTGAGGAACAGAAATGGTGCTTGACAGATGTTTGTAACCTTAAACCTTTTTCCTAAAACCCCTTAGCTATTTTTTTCCCTGAATTTTTATCAAGAATTTGCCTAAAAGTTTGGTTTTACATTTACTTTTGATCTTGCTTTAAAGTAAATGCATTAGAAACTAACAGTAGGCAATTCTTTAACAAATGAATTGAGCTTGGAAGGAAACCAGCAGCAGAGCCAACATATTAGTGCTTGCCATACTCCTGAACTCTGGTGAATAGAAACATAATGAAGAAATGGAAGCATTAACTGCTTTAAAACATTCACTTGAGACTGGAGTGTGTTTTAAGTGCTGATATTCATGTGAGAACATAACATTATCTATTACGGAGTGAATCTGCTTAACTTATGAGTTTGCTTTTAAAAATTAATTATCCATTAATTGATATAATGCTTTCATTTAATTACAGTTAACCAACAATAGATACTATGTCTGAACTCAGATGCAGTCTAGGCTGGAAATGGTAAGTGGATACTATCTCTACAAAAGAAATTTAATTTCCAGTGGGATTATTTTTCATTACCTGGCTCTGACGCTCCAAGGAAGAGTTGGATCTGTGTTCATTGATCAATTGTGCTAAAGTTGCACAGTGCAGTGCACTCTCTGCTTTTATGCTCAAGATTAACCAGTTAATGAGATAAATACATATTTACCTACTCTAATATATAATGCAAGTAGGATAGGAAATTTACTTCTATCAATAAATAAGATGAAATTTGCATTTCAATTATTATTTTACCTCTGTGGAATGGAGCGTTTTCAGAATGCAAGTCTAAATACCATGTTTTCTTCCTTTCTATTATTACTTATGGTCAGTTTATGTTGCATTGAGCAGGGAGTTGGACCAAGCAACTTCCTGAAGTTCCTTCCACCTTATATTGTTTTATAATTCTTTATCTAGCGGCTGTTTGAAAATCATGTCCTTCTTTCCAAATTGATAGAAGTGTAGAATTGATTTATTTTGTAATCTTTCCATTAATGGGTTGTTGAGAATATTACTTACAGTAATTAATGACAAGGTAGTTCCTTGTAAAAAGCTGCCAACTTGGCTTTGGAATATTGAGTATTCTTGCTGATCATTCACTGCTACAATATAGTCTCTCATTTTAATATATTTAAAGCTATAAAGACTGTAAATTGAAGAAATCTCATAGGCCTTGTGGGGCTATCACAAAGTCAATTTCTAATTGCATTTTGGGACAACTTTGCGGGTCAAAGCATACTTTCCTTTTGAACTTTTTTCTTGAAGAGGGTCTTAGAGCTTGCAGAAATTCCTTCAGCAGTTCTTAATACAAAAGGAAAACACGGATTTGTAGGAAGAAGAGAGTGGAGTTGGAAGGAAAGGTGATTAACAGGACTTTATTCCACTTTCTTCTAATTTCTGCTGTCATACTGATGGTTCTTTCACTTCCTTAATCTCTCCTTTCCAAGTGAACTGAAGTAGAAGAGAAGTGTAAATGGGGCTAATGCTTTTCTCTCTGAATACAAGAGTCCTAACACTCCTGCTATTTCAGATCGATAAGACTGAGTTCCCTGTAACTGGAGCTGTGGCAGGTAGAGTGGGCTTCATGCAGCAATGTGGTCTGTGGTTTTAAGCAGCAAGTAATGAAACTCTCACATGACCTGAGAAAGGATGTGTGTGAAATTCCTCGTTCTCCTTATTAAGGCACTTTTATCTATCTCTTTGTTTCTCAGTCCTGACTGAGAGTCCGTCAGAATTGTTCATACTGATATTCTGGTTGAATTTAAGACGGGGAGAGTTTTATAGAGTGATAATGGGTATCACTTAATGGAATTTTTACAGCTTAGCAGAGTGATATTCTTCCTTTAGTACTTTAGAACAGTCTTTATATCTACAAAGGCAATAAATGGAAAACGGATATCTAGCTGATATGTGTGATTTGAAAGATGTCGCTTACCATTACCACAAAATATGGTTCAAAGGACTGATGAGGATGTTCTTAAGTGACCATTAAATCTTACTAGAATTTTATTATCACTGACTTTCTAGATGTGCCTATTTATGAAGAAAGTCCTAAGGTATTCAGAACATCTGTGGAAGCATAAGTAGACCATAAAACATTGTCTTTTCCTAGAATTGTACCTTTTGTGTCTCGTCAATGGGCAGAGATGAGAGGGATGCCTCATCTCTGTCTTCCTCAAAAATGTAAGCATCACTGATGCATGCATCACTGGTGTGGTGTGTCCTTTGGCTGCTTAGGCCTTACCCTCCCCTACAGATATGGAGGTTTGACTATCAGGTCTCATCTGGCTGCCCATGGTCAGTGCTGTAGATTCTCCACTTGGATTCTGACTGCACTGAGAAATCAAGCAGAAGGTTCGAGCCAGTGTCTCCATCTGGGTGATCCCAGACCTCTCCTTCCCCCAGCAGTGAGCAGAGAGCAGGTACAGGGACATCGAGCACTGATCTCTCTTGTTCGTGTTTTCCCTCCTCCTTCAGTTTCTGGTAAATTACCATATAAAATGATTTAATGTTTTTGTTGAGAATTAAATTTGTTTCCTTCTGTAAGAAATTTATTTACATTGGCTGTATTTGTCTTTTATTAGCATTGGCTCTGAATTAAATATTCATAACATGTAAAAGTAGCATATTTGTTAGGACTTGTCAAGTCTGTTGAATCTTACAACATTTAGTTCCTTTCTTGTCTTTCTTTCACCGAAATCCTATTCGTCATCTTAAAAGTAATTTAGTGGTCAGAATATAGATATACTCTCTGTTAACATACAATTACAAAACTATTATAAATGATGAATTTTTTATGATTTCCATGCAGTTTGCATGAAAACCACTTAATGTGCATTTGCTCAAGGTCACCAACAACTCGCAATTTCTTTTAGTATTGGATTTATTTGAAAATAACTCAAAATCTCTTTTGTAATTTCAAAGGGCTTAAATATGACTTTTTTACTATCGTGAATTTCACCAATACTCTATGTAACATGATGATGAGAAGTACTTTTTATCAAATCGAAGGCTTCCAAAATATTATGTAACTCCCTTTCTTTTGCTGAAAAAAGTTTTTTTTTTTTTAACATAGAAATGTGAATCAGTAAGATGATGCATAATTAGAATTGTATTAGCAAAAGCAAAATTTCTTGTAAGACAGTGCTCCTGAGGTGCTGTCTTGCAGTGCCTGAGCTGGGTGAGCAGAGCAGGGGAATGACTGCACCCTCTGAGTCCAGCAATCATCAGGCAGAGACAAGGTAAAAAGTCAACTCTGAGGTTAACCTGTGAGATCCAGATGACACTGCAGGAACAGTGCTGGGGACAAGATCTGCCTACGGCATGGCTCCGGGTGCCCAAACCTGAGCTTAAGAGAGCTGCTGGGCCAGGGCACAGGGAGGCTGGTGGGGGCAGTGACCGCCTGCTGGTGCCCATGGGCCCTGGTGGTAGAAGTGATGCTGCGGCCATTGCAGTGCCAAATTCTGCTCCTCTGATGGAGAGGGAAAGCAGGAAACTCGGAAACTGGGAAAACTGGGAAGCTGGGAAAATACGAGGCCTCATACAGATCAGTTTGGCTTGTTCATTCAGCCCTAGGTTTACAGGGAAAATTTAATCCCAGAATTTGAACTGAGAAACCTTTGTGGATCACAAGAAGATAGTGAAGACCTTTCATTGATAAAAATTTCTTACGTAGTTAGAATCACTGCATTGATGGAAATGGAATAATTCGCCTATAGAGTTCAGCAAGACTAGAACTTGGCCAGCACATCAGAAGTCAGTGAACTTGCTTTCTTTGAAAAATTCTGCAAAATGTAATAAAACTTTTGTGTATGTTCATTTCTATGCCATTTAACTGTGTCAGTCAGATGAATAACTTGCATTTTGCTAATGATTTAGAAGGAATCAGAATTCTGAAGCAATTTGAGGCAATTTTGTTGATAATTTGTTGGGGGAAAAAGTCTTTTTTATTTTGATGCTTGATACCGAATATTTGCATACATTATAGAGCATTATTACTAAGTATGATGAAAATAAACTTTTTGTTTCTGATTTTCTCTATGTTTTTTGCTATTCTTTCTTGAATTTTGTTGAAAAACTGCAACTAAATCGGCAGATCCACTGTATAGTCAGTCATGGATTGATTCTCAAAGGAATCAATTTAGCAAGAAAGCATAATTTAGTATGGTAGAGTTGTATAGGATGTAAATCATGTTGCAGGACTTTTACTTTTGTAATATGTTGTAAATTGAAAAGTATGCAGACAATAAGACAATTCTCTTTTTGAGAAACTTTCAAAATGTAGGTGTGTTTTCATGTGCCGGATATTTTGGGCTAGGGCCTTATAAGAAAAATATATTAAAATCAAATGAATGGTAACTCTTTTATCTTTCCTTGTGCTTTACATCAGTCATCACCTTTTATTGATGTGACTTCTACCGTGCAGATCCTGGTTGCAGTTTTGACTTTCAAATGTTATTTTCAGCTCCTGAGATACCATAGATCTGCTAACTAGAAAAAATTTTATTAGTGTTCATTTGGGTAGATTTAAGAAGTCTTTTTTGTAATGCTTAATATTCTTACATTCTGCTTATTTTTGGTAAGTGACAGGCCTTTAAAGAAAAGTGAGAAGCCATTAGGTCTGCCTGAAAGTAATAATAATGATTGCATGTTAGAAAACCAGTATAACCATTTTTGAGCATTTCTAGATATAGTGAAAAAATCTCCTATGGGAAGAAGGTTTGAGAGTTTTCCTGTGTTTGTAGGAGGAAGGAATTTGGGAGAGTATGTGATTGAGGAAAGTTTCCTTTTGTTTGTGGAAGTGCTCTCAGGACACAATCTAGAACTACAGAATACTTTATCTTTTGTAAACTTGGATTTCCTAAAGATCTAGCTGGAAGTTTTACCAAAGCAATTGCTCCAAAGAGAGCTTCAGCTTAGTAGGGGATTGTAATTTGTCATCAACTCACCCTGCTCTGGAATATGACAGTATATGCATCTCTCAAAAAGCAAATACAATCCATTTTCCATTAAAAAAAATACCACAAATGTAAACAGACAAATCTATTTTATAGGCCTAAAAATATACACTCTAGTGTAGCATGGCATAAGACAAAAACAGTAATGAATGTTAGGAGTGCTGCCTAAGAGTGTGTGTTAATTTCTTGGTAAGACAAATAAAATACATATTTGTATGAAAACAGTGCTGTTTGTAGCCGTGTGTTTAGACTGTGATGTCGCATCTTAGAGCAGTAGAAGGGAATGCATCAATACTGGACATGACTTTGGAGTGTAAAACAGGAGGTTATAAAACTCCATAATTTGTCAGTCTGTAGCATCTACTTAGAAATGAGTACATGCATGAATTCATATAAATTAATATGAATGGGAGCACTTACTGCCTTGCACAGTTGTACTAGCATTTCAGCTTTGCAATAACAGCTTAAATCTTATGTTGGGTTTCAAAATAAATGTAGATCTTTTAATATGATAAATGTGATAATTGTAAATCTCTCCTTTTTTTTTTTTGTCTCTGTTTATTCGCATCTCAAAACATTCAAGCATTATCGCATAATTGGCAGTTAGTGCTAAAGAGGACTGGAATAGTTCAGTGGTGTAAGAAGCACTGCAGGTTGGGAAAGGCAAATAGGACATCCTCTGCTAGGTCAGACTGGTTGGCTGCTTCGCAATGGACACAGAAGCTTTCAAAGCTCTCCCCTGGCCTTTTGCTCTCAGTGACAGTTGCACTCCCTAATAGTTAGGCAGCAATAGAAAAGGCATGTGAACCTGGCCACTTTTATGGTCCAATCCACTTCCAGCATCCACAGCTCTTGGATTAAGATGTTTGGGTTGTTCCTAACTGCTATATTGGACAGTTTCTTTCTGGGGCTTGTTGGTGCTCTCTGGCACCACAGGCCGCCACAGGAACAAATTTCAGCCATTTACTATCTGCTGTGTACAGAAGAACTTCCTTTTTTTGTCAGTTTTAAACTGTCCTATTAGTTTGTTAGGCATCACTTACATCTGCTGCATCAGAATTTGAAGGATAAGTTATGCATTCAACTAATCACCACCTTCAAGATTTTGCAAATCTAGGGCGTGCCCCCATCAAAGAGCTCCAAGATGAAAAATCTTACCTTTTTAGTTCCTCCTCACAATGCAGCTGCTTCATCTTACATACTAGGTATTCTTTTTTCTTTGTATGTTGTATTAAAAAATTCATAGCAAAAATGAAATCTTAACAAGGCTAGCTTTATGTAAAGCATCACAGTGTAAGATTTTTTCCAAGCTAGCTATAATACAGCCTCAATATTCAGGACATTAAAATTAACTTATCCTGAAAGTATTAGATAGTAACAGACAGTATGATAATATACAGCAACACTTACAGTAACAGTAAATATAACAGTAAAAAAGTAACATTAATAGTAAAAGTAGCAATAGTAATAAGCAATAAGTTCTTCATACTATGATGATTTGCAAAACTAAAATTAAATGACAAATAAAGAGGTGTGGTAGCATACTGAGGAAAAAAGTGGAAGAAGTATGCAATAAAAAGTGTCAAAATCTAGTGATCAGAACGTGGGAATTAAAATGAGAAATTTCTTCATTGTATGTATAGATTTAACACTTTTTCTGTGTCTCTTGGTATTCACCCATTCTCTAGTGTATCTTTACAGTATAACTGATAGTAACAAATGGGCTGCTGCCAAAAGGGATGGCTCCCTGTTCCCCTTTCCCCTTCTCCTTCCTCCTCCTTATGCTGTTTTGCTTGGTGCTGGCACTGCTGTTCATCTGGCACCATACTGGAATGGGTTAGAAAGCTGAACTGAAAAAGAAAGTAAACAGTTTCACTCCATCAAATGATTTTCTCTCAATTCTGGACTAGGTGAACTAGGTTGCCATGGGTCAGAGAGTGCCCCTTGGGTGTTAGGCAAGGGAGGTGGTAGGACTGTGTAGTAGGAGGAGGTGCCCAACAGCAGCAGAAATAGCCCAAATGGAAAAGAGTCTGCTTGTCAGAAAAAAATCTGCATGTGACTATGATAGAGTCCCAGCAAAGGACTTTTCTAAATCTTGAGCATCTGCATTAAGCTGTCAAGTGACAGCTTAGGGTGCTGCTCAGTATATTTGATCTAGAATGCAAAACTGGTGCCTTATATTTCATTTCTATCTTCGCTAGCAATCAAATTTGCTGGTTTAGTTTTCCAAGCTGAAAATGGGCAGACTGTTTGGATTCCTTAGTACTCTTAGCCACTGAAATGGCTCAACTTTGATCTGAAGTTCACACTTCTCTAGGCACATCTTAGCCATTCTGATGTCCCTGAATAGCATTCCACAGATTTATTGGAGGGAAATTTATAGGCCATATTTCACATCTACATAGTGCTTAATTTTACAGTTGCGGCGCTGAATCCAAAATTCAGAATGTTGTTTACTGAATCAATATTTATTAAAATTCATGACAGTATTATTCATGTGCTTGATACAGGAAACTATTTCTGTGTCTCAGAGGGTATACATTTTATATATATTTTTGAACTGTCCTGTTTTTAAACATCAAAATGTTTGATTAAGGAAAACAGTAAGAGGATACAAGCATAGGTAAATTAATTGTGTAATATTGTCACAATCCAATCCAGAATTGATGTTTTATAAAAGGTACTGCTTTACACTCTAAAAATAGATGTTTTGCAAAGTATATCATGATTTTGACATAAGTGATTATCTGAAATGTTTCTCATACATTTTACTGATTCTTTTAATATAAACAGCAACTGATGATCAAATTCACGTGAATTTATTTAAATGAAATTACATGAGCTATAACTGGCCCTGTGCATGTAGATTCCATTGCTCTGTAATTTTATCATTTAACATACCAATGTCTGTGTGTTTATTTAATGATTTTTCAGGTTGCTCGTTTATATCTACTGTTAATCTCACATGAAATTTAGGAGATCATTTGTGAGAGACTATTTGAATTGTTTTTGTTAATAAATCCGTCACTGCCTTTTGCTCATAGCCAATTTGTTGGAGCTTCTGCTATGTGAAATTTGAGTTGGCTGATTATTATTACTTTTTATCCATCATATAAATCATGTAGTAAAATGCTGTTCCCTGTTTGGAGGCCTTCTTGACCAGATTTCATAAGATAATGCTTGGAGATTCAAAATTCATTTCCTACAAATGTCTGCCGTGATTAACAGTAATTTTTTTTTCTATTTGTAAATACTGTTAATGATGCACAGCTTTGCAATATATTTCGTGAAACAGTAAACATGAATTGTAAAATGTAGTGCATAGGAAACTATGCTGGCAGACCAGTTAATTAAAGGCTGTGAATGATACAGTGCTCTGATGAATTCTTAAAACTTAAGAAATTTCAGAATAAAGGTTAGCCCCTGCAATCTCAGTTTTGCCTTTTTCTGTATATATGTTCTGAGCCATGAGCATATTCTGTTTGCTCTTTTACCCTTACTTTTATTCAGTTTCTTTGGCATGGGAAACATCCACCAAAAGTTTAATCTCTCTTCAAGCGTTTTCCCAAACTCATGCAGGTCTCACTAATGTAAGTGAGCTGTATAGGGCTCAAGTGGAGCTTTTTTCTTTTTTCCAACTGTTCAGTTGCACTAAAAGAAACTAAACATAGATAGCTTTTTCAGGTGAAGAATTTCAGTTGCCGCAGCAGTGGTATATGAGTGGAAAGTGAAATGTCATTCTGTGAATGGGCATGGAGCTACCAGTAAGAAAGTCTTTCTATTAAGAAATGAATCAGAATACTTAAAAATTTAAGAAATCTTGGACAAAGGAAAACATAATGCCGTTTCCTTTTTCTTGTTAGTTTCAGCATTTCTGGATTGTATCTGTTGCTTCACACGAGCAAGTGATTGGAAGCATCAGCCAAGTTTGGCTTTTCTAAGTGGCAGCACAGGGCTGCACATCTGAAGTGGAGAGGGCAGGCACGTTCAAGTCATTTGGTAGTAGCTGGGCAATAGATATTGTCCCTACGCCCACATCTGGACTTAGCGTGGGATGAGTAAATGTAGTTGAGTTATTCTGGATGTAGTTATTTGATGGAGCTGATGCCACAGCACAGTGCATCATGCTGGAGAAAATCTTACCAAAGTGGTAGTATTTGGGATAGATAGGGAGAGGTGCTAGTAGTGAAGTGAAACGAGGCAACTGTGTCCTGTGCTGGGGTGAAAAGAAAATGTGGCAAGCACAATTTGCTGAATTAAACTGTTAAGGCTCACTTCCAAATTAATCTTCTCCTGCGTTTTGGAGGCAGACCGCTAGTACCTAAAGCCTACTATTAATCAGTTCTCCATTCTCAAACTGGCAGATATCTGCAGAAATCTGAAGTTAGGATATTTCAGGAAGAAACTCATAGTAGCAATGAGTCATTTCACCTGAATTTTCATGATACTGATAGCAGAAAGGTAGCATAGTTCCACTAAGTTTCAAAACACTTTTGAGCTAATTTGAAAAACTCTTTGACAGGCTTAGTCTTTCAGAAACCAAGACGAGACTTAGAGGGTTGGAGGGAGCAGAGGAAAGGCACAATGGCACAGCTTGAACGAACTCAAAAGAGATGGACAGAGGTGAGTCCTGTGGCAGCCACGATCTCTCCCACACAAAGTCACACAGAATAAGGGCAATCAGCAGCTTCAATGAGAGCTGCAAGGTCTGGATGAAAATTTTACGGCACTTAGTCACCCCTAGCTCTACTAATACTACTTTTGGATGCCTCATGCATTTAGAACTGTGGTGCTAATTAAATACAGTATTTGCCTACATCTAGAGCATAACTGCAAAGCCAGTGGTAGAGTTGTGTGACTAGCAACATAAAATGGATTGTCACACATTACTGACATAACAAAAAAATAAGGAAGCATCTTATTGGCTCTTGTTGAGATTGGATTGGGCCCTATGAAATCTGTCACACTGTGAAGAAAAAGAATCATTTTGTTTTTTATGGCTGTTTATAGGTAAGAGCTAACATACGTATTTTGTTAGTTAAGTGTTAGTTATGCTGGCTGTTTTTAAAACGTTAATTTAATTTGATCTGGAAGAGTCAGAGAATACATTGCTGTCATCTGCTACACTCAGAGGAACTAAACAGGAGATTAATAGCTACTATATGGCTAAATCCAAAAGCCCTTCATAACAACAAAATGTTTTAAATTTTTATGTAGTTAAAAAAGAACCAGAATACTCAATTATATGATAGCCAACTGAATAAAATGTGGTGATACTGTTTCGCTCTGTCTGTATAATTGACAAGCTGTGATAAAAGTAAGATCCTTTCATCTTCTGTTGCAAAGGTAAGTTTTTTGGTTTTTTGAGGGTTTTTTCTTCCTAAATGACCTTTTAAAGTTCTGTATATTCCTCTCTCAAACAATAATAGAAGAGAAATCCCACAATCCCAGTTTCATACTCAGAAGAGAGAAAATCTCCCTCTCTGTTAAATGCCAGATAATGTCATAGATGTTCATGGAGAGGGAGAAGAGAATTATGCAGTGGTTACGGAAGTTAATTTTGTGTTATTTTGGGCATAATAAGGACATTGTCATTATTCTGCTTGACTGACGTTTTTTTAATGCTGCCCTGGGTTGTCATCATCCATGCTAGGAAGCACAAAATGCTGAAGGTCAGATTTTTGCGAGGGGGGCAGCACATGTGGTTCTTCTAACTGACAAAGCAAGTTATTGGGGCCTCAGTCATAAGAACTACCCAAGCTCTCGATTCACTTCCTGATGAAGTAATTTGGGGGGTTTTGCCTGAAAGGGATTTGCAGAGCTGCAGAAGAGAGTGTGTTGATGTTGCAAGCATCAGTACTCTCAGCACAGATTTTTGCCTGAGTCTGCAGGGCTGACTGTATCCCCTTAGTAAGTATCATTAGGAGTCTGGCCAGATCAGGGCTGAAAGCTGCATATAAACTTGGACAGAGAGAGAAACAGCAACTGAAGGCAGCTTCCTCAACCCCTGACCCTCCTTCCTCTCCTCTGGGTTGGTTCTTCTCTTTAAAAATTGCTTGAGGAAAACATTGGGCTCTGTTCTGATCAGTCAATTTTACACCCAGTATTAACCTTGTGTTTGAGCTTCCTCTTCATGTACGTTTTTCTTAGACAGAGTTGTTTTACTTTAAAATGTGAGTGGGAATCTCTTATTTTTTGGAAGGGGTGATATATGGGTATATGCTTTACCTTTAAAGCTGGAGCTTGCCTTAAGAAAATTAAGAGTTAAGATTTAAGCCCTGTTTCAGAACAGGTGCCTGCTGGCAGTGTTGGTGAAATGTCAAAATTGTGCTGCCTTCGAGCCTTTAGAGAACAGACATCAGTGATCCGAGCTCCCTCTTTCTAACAGATCAGGTGGCAAGGGGCCAAGAGTAGAAAGACTGGGACTTCAGCAGTAAGAAGGCAATGGCAGCTCTCCCATGTAGGGAGACCAGGAAGTGCATAGACATATATATCCCGTCTTTCTTTTCCCTTCAGCAGCTGCTGACCCTGGCACCCTGCCTCTCCAGGGAGTCCTCTCTGAGAGCTTCGCTGTGGCAAGAACAGCAGCAAGACCAAAGTAATCTCAGAAAAGTTAGAAACTATAATAAACACTTGTCTTAATTTTAATTCAAATAGTGAGAGTAGGATTGTTGCCTCCTGAAACATTACCTTCACGTTTATCTGAATGTTACTGCTGTCAGTGTCAGTAGGGCTCAATGGGGCACCTATCACTTGTGAGAGTTATGTCACAGAAGTTAGATTCTTTGACTTGTCAGAATAAGGACTGTCATTTGCCCTTAAGATGGAGAAAAAAGTAAGAATGAGATAAAACCTGAACTTGGGTCTTCGGCAAGTAGCCACTTATCAGTGAGGCAGTATGGGACACCTGCAAAGTGTTTTGCAAATTCTCTCCTCAGGAAGATATAAAGTAGGAATAAAAAAAAAAAATCACAAATGTGGAGTCTTTGGAGTTAAACACTCTTCAATTTCCCTTAAAAAAGAGCAGATGATGGTTGTTGTAAAAATGATCCTGTGGACAGTGTTGAACAGAAAAGAAAAAAATCATTAAAATTAACCTCTGTAATCTCTTTCCAAAATAATGATGGCAAACTGAACCTGTTTAAATTCTGACAGCTTTCAATGCTCAGAGAGACCTTTTCATAAATTATGCATTTAATTCACTTAATACTGACAATGACCTGGTTATACGATAAGAAAAAAATTGTTGCTTCTAGCTTGATTCAGATAATTTGCATCTTAAAATGCAGCTGATGTTCACCTTAAAAAACTTGAAGCAGTCTTCCCCAGTATTTGGCACAGAGAGTTTCAGCTATGTCATAGATGTCAAACAGGCTGAGTCCAATGAGGAAGGTTCAGTGTAGGTAGAGGCATCAGCATCACAGCTTCCATACTACTGTTTTTATAGTTCCGACAAGTGTCTTCTGACAGTGGTACTTATGAATACCAGTTGTACCTCAGTGTGCTTAATAGGATCCTCACAATTAGTACATGAAATATGACATTTCTAACAACTTCAGGACTAGAAGAATCAAAGCCTTGTGCTCTTCCATATTTTAGAACTGTTTTTAACTATATATATTGCTTTATAATGATATAGTGTGGTCTTCCTTCCATCTTATTGTTATCTTCTTGTGTTGTTCAAACCTAGATTTTCGGAAAATTCCATTAACTCCTTTAAGCTCTCTTTCCAAAATCACTTTATTCACGCACAGTTTGTGGTTTTCAGTAGCTTTGAGAAAGAAATTGTGGGAAGAAGCACTGATATTTAACTTGTTTATGATAACTTTGCTTAAGCCTGTTACCTTATTCAGAAAGAGAGATGTGGCAGTTGTCTAATGATGATCTCAGAGTGTTTGGCAGAAAACCCAGAGAATATGATAGAACTTCCTTTTTTCTTTTTCTTCATGTTTTAGGCTGATATGCAGATGATATGCATTTACTGGACAAGATAATTTAGGTAGGAGCTATCGGGATTTCAGCCTCCAAGTTCAACTCTGAAGTGTTAGCAGCCCACTTCTTCCAAACACAATTCTGCAGTCTATTCTAAATCCTCAGCCCCAGCTGTCACATGCAGCATGTCTTTTCAGCTTTACTATGGCGCAATAAAAGTGCGAGAGTTGCATCTTTGTCATGTATTTTAATGAAGGGGAAAACTTCACTCAGCATTTTACATCGTTGAGTGTGTGTGTATAGCAGCTTTGAGTGATAGGCACCCTGGTATTTTTGTACAATAATTTCATAAAGATTAAAAACTATTTCCAAATTTAATAACATGAAATAATCTATTCGACTGTCTATGATGCTTTATGTTTGACTGTATTTTTCTCAGCTAAAAATCAAAAGTTACCAGTCAGAGAGAGTAACAGGAACTTAAGGTTAAATTGATGGTAGATAGTACTAGAGGAACACTAAAGCCCTAATTTTCTTCCAGGGGAGAAAGAACATTTACCTGCAGATTTTTTTTGTTGTTTAGTAGGAACCTGACACCCTTGAAATACAGTTTGGTAAACTGTCATCATAGATACATAGGAAGAACTGAGGACATTTACCCCAAATTACAGGAAGTTAGTCCTTGGGGTTGATTATATTATAAAGAAAAGTTATTTTCTACGCCAACATTTCTGCAGATTCTTTTACATCTTTCAGCTAAGTGTGTCTGTCTGTCTGTTGAGGTTTGGAGCAGTCTCTGTCAAATTTGAATAGCTTGTAGTTAGTGAGTTGGCTGAGGGACTGGTGGATCTCGGGCAGTTGCTTCACCTTTCTGTGTTCCTCTGTCGGCTTCTTCCTTTGGTGAGAAGTAGAACAGGGAAAAAACTTCATAGGCTGGAGACAAGTTCTGTGGATAGAGGTACATAGGTGACTGTGAGAATGAGGTACTATGGATCTGGGGATCACATAAACACCAAGACAGAGGTGTTTGGTGTCAGTGGGTATTTGGCACCTCTACAAATTGACACTTGGGGTTATTGTAGTTAATCAGTTTGGGTCACGATACCTAGGAATGGAATCTTGATTCTACTGAAGTCTGTGTTATAAATAATGTTATAAATTAATGCATACAAATATGTTATTTATAACATTTACAGAGTGTGGAATTACAGCATTATTAAACTCAATATTGTTATTTGGGATATTAAAATGATTACTTTGATATTCTTATAAGAAACTTTGGCATCTCCTCTCTTATCCAAATTCTCTCATTTTCTGACCTCTTGAAGTTCCTACACTTCATGATTTTAGGAAGCTGTAGGAAGCAGGTCTACTTTTCATGGTTTCCTCCAGAACATAAGGTTGGACTCGTCAGACATGGGCACAGAGTTTATATGCTGAAGTCATTATGTCTGAGCTTGACCCTTCTCTCAAGATATATGCCTTGCTAAGTTGAGTGCAGCTCCTTTCACCGAGCCTTGGCAATCTAGCAGAAGGCTATGAGTAACTGTGAACTTTGTGTTTGGAATTGCGAGACTTTAAAACCTGCTGGCTGACTTTTCCAATTATCTGAAGTTTTCTTGTGTTCCTCTAGACCTCTGGATAATTGAGGTTATATGCTGTATTGTTTTCTTTAATTTCAGACCATTGCTGAGCATCAGTGGTTTGATAGTCTTTAGTTTTTCTTTTTGTTTTTTTTTTGATATCTTCACCAGTACAATATTTACCCACAGCTTAAGCAGATTTTACAGTTTCTATGCTTATAAATAGTGATAAACATTAGTTGATGCGTTGCTCTTTGACCATACAAATGCATGAAAGATGGTCATTATTCTGTTTGAGTTTATTTCTCAAATAATAGTTATTTCAGCTGCACTTTGCTTTTGACTGTTTCCAAGGGAGTATCTGCTGAGTTGTTAGAAATTAGAAAAAAATTGCTTTATAAAAGGAAAGTGGGAAAAGCAATTATAACATGCTATCAACATCCTTTTTGAACAAACCCTTTGCTTTGTCGTGCTAGTAACTAACTGATCAAAAAATGAAGGTCATCCACTCCATTGTTTAGCAGTGCTTTCTGACAGAGAACACAGTCTAGATCAATACTTAGGAGCATAATTAAAAACAAAACATTCATTTTTTTTTTCCAACTATCATGTATTTACTGCTGTTACATCAACTGAAGAGATTCTATCTTTTTTCTTTCCCCTCCTTTTTTTTGGAGAAAAAGAGCATTAAACTTTTTTTTTTTTTTTGCTTTGAGAAGACATATTATACTTTTTCCTTTGTCCCCCATTTTCAAGATAGCAGAAGGGGGCATGTACAGAAATGTGGTGAGGAAGAGAAGGAACAGATGCAAGTATCAGGAATCAAACTGGGCTTGTAAGGTAGAGATTCACATCTGAGGGAGGATGGAGGCCTGCTGCCTATATAACGCACATGCAACCTCTATTATTATAGTATTTGGACCTCATTCTTTTATAATATATTTCTCTTTGACACATTTAAAAAAAAATGTGGAAGTGCCAGCATCCGTATTTTCCTGTATGGGATAATGCAAGCCTGGAAAGAATGTTTTACTTTGGTAAGACTATCTATTTCTGTCTCTTTCTGTTGGGGTTAGGAGAATTTAGTCCTAAGCACTGTTTATGTTCATATCTTTTCTCTATCTAAATGAGAAAGTTTGAATCCTAGTATCATTGCTTGGATGAAGGCAGACACTTGTGATAGCCAGCTCTTGTGCTGTCTAGGGAACCAAGGCTGCTAATAACTTCTCACTTCTCTACAGACATAAAAGCCAGCTACCATCTGGTACTAAGTGATATATAACAACCACCCTGTACCTGTGCTGAGAGGTAATTAGTCTGCCCTCTATTGCTTTTTCACATTAAAAAAAAAAAAAAAAAAAAAAAAAAGTTCAGCCACTAGATTGGTACAATAAAAAACATATATTTTTAAAGGGCTCCAAAAAGTCATTTAGTACAGCTGTGTTTTGTGTTGTAAAAAATTTATGGCACAGCACAGTTATGAAAGATGAAAAGATTTTGGATCATAAAATCAAAGTTTTAGGCACAGAAAAAATCTCACAAGCCACTGAACTGTTCATATTAGAAACCTCCACCATCCTCACAACTGATGAAATGTCATTGTAAACCTCACTGTGTAGAATAAACTGAGCACAGCCAAATGGGCCCATACTTTGTTCCTACAAGACACAACAAACCGAGAAGTTCAGAAATTAAATGAAGCCAAATCTAAGGGACTATCAAGAAAATAAATGACAGGAAGAGACTAATGTATCTTAAGAAGTACTAAGATAAAACTGAAGAAT
The DNA here is from genome assembly GCF_028389875.1 of Rhea pennata. Lineage (NCBI taxonomy): Eukaryota > Metazoa > Chordata > Aves > Rheiformes > Rheidae > Rhea > Rhea pennata. The sequence goes on along the minus strand of NC_084664.1, from coordinate 81,742,963 downwards.
TATGGCTAAAATCCAAGCGTACATATTTTCTTAACGCTTGAGTTTCCGCGACAACTGAGCTTGTGCTTAGGAATATTGAGATGTCTGCTTCGTATCACCATTTAGATTTGGCTGTTTGACGTTTTGCAAGCAGAACAGGAGCTGAACAGGAAGAGAAGCTTTAATAGTTAACTCGGAAACATCTCACTCTTTGTAGTATTTCTGTCACTATATTACATATTTTCATACTTCATTTCTTTAGAAATTAATGCATACCTTCTTTATTAAGTGGAATTCAGTTAATAAATTATTTTAAAAGTACTGCATATCCTATCTTTACACATTGTAACTGCCATGGGTACTGCTTTCTATTAAGATTTCACTGAGATACAAACTGCTGGTAGGACTAATACCCACTTCCGTTTCCATGATAGATACATTAAGAAAGAAGCATAGAAGAAAATTATTTTTTTCTGTGGCACCACTAAATATATATATGCTTGATGTTATGCAGGGAATAAGTTTCTGCCTGGGAGCTCAAAACTCAATGGCATGACAATAGTTATTTAAATATATATATGTATTTTTATATAAATAAATATTCAGAGATAGTTTTTGTGTTTTACCTTAATATACCTTTATATAGTGTATATATATATTTTTTTTTTTCCTCTAGCTGAATAACTACAATTTCACCCTTTCAGCTGCTCCTCCATCCGAAATCCCTCCAAAGAACATATGTACACACTTTCTTATAGACTCTCTGAAATGGTATTACTTTGACCTTCCATTTTAAAACAATCTATTCTCTATATGCAGGAAGACTGAGCTGAATTCTGCTGGAAAAGATGACAGAAGTCTTCACATTCTAAATATTTTTGTCTCTAATAGCGTGGAGGACAGTCACTTGACCAGTAAATTTGATTTCAGCTTCTTACATCTCTTCTTACACCTTTTGTATTAGCTTCAGGAGCAGATGGAAGAAAGACTCTACTGTAAAGTGTATCCCAGATAGAAATATGATTATATAATGTTGACATAAAGGGAGATTTCAATTTTGTAATTTCCACATTTAAAGTGACAGTACCTTTTAGAAAATATACGTTTTAGAAAAACAGATCTTCCATTCATAAATTACCCAAACTGTATATGTTAATTGCATTGCTTGCTTGCCTATTTACATCAGTATAAAACTATGTTTACAACTTCATATGATGGCTCTTTTTAAAAATTTCCCATGTAGTCTTGAAACACACAAATGTATTGGACCAGAGAACTTTTTATAGCAGGTTCCTTCAAAGAGGAGAAGAGGAACCGACTGTCACTTCGAAATGTTTATTTTTGCTCTTTGTACTGACTTTACTGATGTTGTTTTCTGCCTAAATGACAATTTTAAATTTTGTATTACTACATTGACCCCAAGGGAAATGCAGTCTGCTCTAATTCCATAGTAGTTTTGTAGACTGGATAGTCAGACACTGACCATCTCCCTTCCTCATTCTTTTAGACAGAAACATGTTTGAAAAGGAGGACAGGACTTACCTATCTCATATGATAGAAATGTGTCATCTTTAATGAAGGAGGACAGGAGGTAATGCCAGCTAAATTAATCATATTACGAACAGGAGTCCATGAGAAATGTGAGATGACATCTTTCAAGAGTTTTTTGAAATCTGTTGAATCATTAATGTTTAAATGATTCTTTGATTTTTTTTTTTTTTGAACAAAACTGAATACTTGAAAGTATCTAAGAGAGGAGAGTATTGAATATTATGATTTGTAGACGAGTTAGCCTGTTGCAAATCCCAGGGAATCATTAGGTCATACTAAAAATTAGAAAATGCTTTATTTAATTAGTGTGAATTCACTACAGCAGTGCAGAGCTCAGTATTCATAAACAAGACTTTCTCTTGAAAGGTGTCAGGCTCCTGATTAATAAAGGTATTTGAGCCTTATATAACAGCATACTTAAGCTCTCTTACTTGCTTTGCCTTTATCTTTATACTGGGACAATATGTAGGTAAAACAAATATTGGTTATGTACTAAATGATGAAGAAGACACATTACTGAATGATCTATATCTTCAAGCCATTGCAGAATGATCTACATCTCCTAATGAAATCAGGGAAGTCCAACAAAAAGTACTTTAATACAGCAAAATTCAAAGCTTTTATGATCAATTTTCCCCTTATGATAGCAGACCTTTTTCTGAAAAATTCTCTCTCAGTAAAGTGCTAACAAATTATTGTAGAAAAGTGCCTCAAAAAGAGTTTTTGGTACACTGCTACGAGGAAAAGGACTAAATTGTCCCTTGAATGTATAGGAAAGGGACTAATGAGAAGAAAAAGGAAAGTGATTTTGTTCCTGTGCACACATAAAAAAGCCACTATCAGAATATTGTGTATAGCTCTGGTGTTTTTTGACTGAAGAAATGTGAATTGTGATAAGACACAGTTCAACAAAAATTATTCAAGATGAGAAAAATAAGTCTTCTGAAATGGAATTAAGGAGTTCAATTTATTCCAGTATGACCCTTAGATATAGATACATATACAAGATAAGCTCTTTGAAAATGATTTTTTTGCATTCCTGATTATAAAAGTGTAACAGTACGCTTTGACTGGAAGTTGGTGAAAGTTTGTTAGTACTGTTTTTACAGCTTTCTAGCTGTAAGAATGATTAATGAAAGCTTAACTAGTAAACAGAAAAAGAGTAGAAAGCGTACTATTACCTTACTACAATAAGATGAAAGATATTTTGAAAAGAGAAGCTTTAATCGAGCTTTTTGGGGAAGCGCTTGTCAGACTGAACAGTGCAGGTGGCGGAGCTGGGCGGTGTCGTTTCTCCTCCCAGCCTGCAAACTTGTGAATCTGTGAGTTGTCCTAATCATCCTTCCGAGGCCTGGGCGAAAACAGTAGCCCGGTGCGTGGCCTCTCTGTGCTCCTCATGGCGCTGCCAGCTTTTGTTAGGTGGGAACATTACAACTCCGCCAGGCTCCAGGGCTTGAGCCAGGTATTTGCTGGGTTCAGGAAGGAGTAATTCCCTAGGCGCAGTCAATGAAACACATTTTTGCTGAGCGCATACGCGTATTTTCCCCAAGTCTTTCTCTGAGTTATCATGGATTGAAGATGGGACATTGAACAGGGCTGGCCTCGTACACTGAAGTGGTATGAAAAATCCTCCTTTGACATATCTGGGGGATGTATCTTTCTCATCCGGTCAGGATCACGCTAATAAGCAGGTTTACCGCTGGAAAGCAAATACGGTTTTATCACATCTCCTCTTGCGTGTAGGGCACCTGGAGGGAGCGATAAATAGTTGGGTTCTTCAGCCCAGGGCACGCGGCAGCCTCTTGGGTCACCCGGCTGTGCCTGACCGGTGGCCTCCAGCAGGAGCTCCCCGGGGAGCCCCGGGCGCTCTGCTGCGGGGTACAGCCCTGCCGCCCCGGGGACGCCGCGCTCCCTCCCGCAGCGCGCTGCAGGCCAGCTCAGGTGCTCTGCTGCTGCCTCTTGGCGTGTAAGGGCGCAGGCCTGCCAAGCAACCATCGCCTGCCCAGGGTATGCCTTCTAATCGCTCGTTTCCACTAATTAGAGGTCAGGTATTTTTTCCTGTTGCGCTCTTCTCTTTGCCAGCCTAAGCACACGGGTTTCAGCTTCTCTGTCTACAGTCATTACAGCATTGCTAAAATACTATTTGGCACTAAGTATTTTTGTGCCAAAAATCTCTGTGTGCTCTTTGTTGCTTTTCTGTGCTCTCTCTACTGCAAGGGCCTTTTGCTTGTTAAAATATTTAACCACCTGTTAGGACACAAGGTAGCTTTTCTAAAGAAATAATGTTGTATTTAGCTTTCTTTTCAGAACTTAGCCAGAGAACTACATTTAAAATAATTCAAGTTTAAAAATAAGAGTGTATACAGAAAGTATGAAAAAGATGACCTTTTTTTCCAATCTGGACTATATTAAAAGTTTAAAAATGACAGCTTTATTGTCAGTTAGTTAAAAGGGAGTCAGTAGCAGTCCTGAGAAGAGAGACTGGGAAATAACAGTAAGTCGAGACAAAACTGAAATTGTGAGAGCATATCCATTTCCCAGAATCCTTTATTGGGGTTGCTTAATCCCCACGTCAGCAGGGAAGAAGGGAGAATATGGTGAGCAAGCTCATAATTAGGATTTCACCTCTAATGTTCAGGTTCATATTTACGCTTTATAACCCACACAAGCTTAAATGCCTTAAGTGTAGTACCATACAGTGCCCCCATTTGCCTGAGCCCTCCTTGCCCCATGCAATAAATATTGTATTATTTAATCATGCATACCAGAAGCATCTTCAGAGGCCGACTGTAAAAGAACTTCTATGTTAGATGGAGAGGGCACTTTACAAGGCATATGGGAAAGTGGTACACTACTCCTGATTAAATTTCAGTTTCTATGTCCAAGTGGCCTGAGAAGAACGAAGGAAGCATTTTGAGGGGCAAGTGATGGGTAAGCACAGCTGGAAATGGAAGAAGAATTTGAAGAAAAAGAGGAATATAGATGAGACAGAACTAATGCAGAGAAAATAGGATTAAGGTGTGAGAGCTGAGTGTCAGGAAGTGGTAGAGATCACCACTAACAGGTAGAATATCTAATGAAGTTTTCGCCTTACAGATTTGGGAGAGAGGGAAGATAATGAGAACAAGGGAGGGAAGGGGAACAGCATGTCCTATTCCTGCTGGAACTGTCCTGGAAGAGGGCAGTATTTCATGTGCTGAATACTAAAATTTGTGAAATGGATCATGAGGAATGATTAGAAAGGGTGATTTTTGTGATGAACAAAAATAATATGTTGCAGATCAAAGGAACTCCAGTCTCCAGTGCTTGGAAGCATGGAAGTGGAGATCTACTTATAGAAGTACAACTTTATCAATACACTTATTTCAAAACCATTTATTTATTCATTTTTATCAATACTATTTTATTTCAAAAAAATGAGATTAAGTATTATGCTTCAGACAGGATTAAGAAATACTCCAAACCAGCTGGTTTCCATACTTTAGTTTGAAGAACAAGGTAAGCCTCAGTATCACACATCTCATGTCTCAGTTATCTGTTGAAATTGATGTATTTGCTGTTATATTGTGAACTATTTATCCTTTTTATTACATCTATGTGTGATGTACTTAACAGGTAATTGAGCTAGAGGAGGTTCAGATTTTTGTTTGTGGTTTTTAAAAGATTTTTCATCTGAGACTTAAATTTTCTATTTTTATCTCTTTAGACCACCCTAAAAAATTTCTCTTCCTTCCTCCATTAAGTAAATATGTATAATTCCTGCCTCATCATTCAATTATATGTCTTGAAATAATTTATTTTATGTCTTTCAAATTTCTCAAAGTTCTTCTGTGCCTTCTACAGCCCAGAACATTTTCCAAAGACCAATAGCCCTATACCAACTTTGAAAGTGGTTATGTTGCCACGAGCTTGCATTTATGCAAAAAAAAAAAGAGCAGCCTTTCTTGCTCTTTTACCATTTATTGTCTTGCAAGGGTGTGTGTGATGTACTACTTCATGCAGAAATCCACAACTAAATTTACATGTAGGTTTATATTAGAGAAGATAGAGCTGAAGAGATACATTTTCTATTTGAAATGCAATGCTGTGAAAGCAGTAGTTTACTCTGTGGTTCCCCCATCAATGCTTGATAAAGCTCTGTACAGACCTCAGAGAAGCTGCTGTACTATAGCAATAGAAAGTGGTGGTGTGTTTGAGGAGTAAAACTGTCAATCACATTCTTCCCCATTTTCAAAGTAGGTATCTTTAAAGAATTTTTTTACTGAGCAATAGTTTTTTGAAGCATGAGTTACAATGAGGGGAAAGTGACTGAACCCTTTTAACTTTCTAAGTTACGTATCCCTTTGAAAAGGAAGACCCCCAAATATGAATGGTATTCCAAGATAGTTTCCATAGCAGTTTTTGGTGTTTTTTTAATAAGAAAAGATCTCTTCTTGACCTTCAAGGAACAAGACAATGTGGTACTAGTCTTACTCAGGCAGAAAAAAATGGTAAAATGTACCAGCAATGCAGATAAGTTATAAGAAATTATTATCTGAATTTAAAAATGTGAATGCAAATATTAACACCAAACTAATGACCACAGCCAAAACCAGGAGATACCTGGAAATTTTCATTTCTCACATTGAGAACTGAGTGGGGAGGATGTGGAGAGAGAAACAGAAAAGAACAAAAAATAAAAAAAATAGAAAAAAATCATTATTAAAAATGACACTGAAAAGTTACAAAGAGAGAATAATAGTAATAAAAAATGTTATCTGAAAACTCTGAAACTAACTTTATTTAACATCTGCTGAAAGCACCAAATCTGCAAGACCTGGATGAATTCTAATGCTAAGAGCACATGGAGTACACCTACCATTCTGCAAGAGCTAGTGGCAGACAAATAGACTTTACAATAAGCTTTCATTATTTCTGTCAAAAAGCCATTATAAAAAAGGCTAGGGAATTGAATGAGAGAATTTTTCAAGGGAGTAAAATCTCTGTTTCGACCCTAGGAGTGAGACAGGACTAAAAAAAAGAACAAAAAAAAAAAAAAAAAAAAAAAAAAAAAAAAAAATCCCGAGCAAAGGAGAGATCTGCCACCTACAGACTCTTTTTTGTGTATTATGGACAATCTCACAATATGAGGGACTCGAAACCTGAGATATTGTGCAGGGAGGATTCTAAAAATATTTTCTCTCTGGTTATGCGAAAGAAAAGCAGAGAAAGTAGCAAGAAGCTCAAACCAGCAGTTTGAGTTTAAATTTTAGGGATAGGGAGAACACTGTTTCACACTGTGTGAAAAATTTATGCAGAGATATAAAGATGCTACTTCGCATTCTTTTAGTGAATCACTTGTGTGAGTATCTTCCATTCAGTGCTGTGTGGTGCCCAGATTTCTTTTTCTTGATTCAGCAACGAGATGTATGTATATCTCTACTGAGCTACATTGACTGATGCTTGTTTAAACCTAGAGTATGCAGAACATGGTAATTCTTGTCACACAGAGAAAACAGGCGTCCACCACAGGAGTATTTTATCTGCAAATATGATACCAAAAATGTAACAGTGATGTTGTATTTAGTCTTTCTCTAATCTGCTAGCAAACTGAAGTGCCATCTTTTTGTAGTAATCCAACTGATGGGTGGCCATCAGCTGTAATGTAAATTTGTAAACAGCATATATAAGCGATGGTGAAATTTGTTAGCAGTACTAGAATTCCCAATTCTCATTCCATTCAGCTCTGTATTTTAAAGAGCTCCCACTAATGAGTTATTTGTGCAATTAATCACATTCACGCAGTTCAAAGAAGATGACTTCAGTCTTGGTTATGAAGTAGGTATGGTTGGTGAACTTCACTTACTGTGTTTCAGCTTACTGTAGCTTCAGGGAAGCCAGTAGACTGGGATCCTAGGAAATACCTTATGAGACTTCATCTTCAATTTGCAAAACACTGAACAGAAATTGTTTTGGTATATATTTGTGTTTATGGCTAAGTCATGCTTCAGATTACTGCTGGAAAAAATATTAATTATTCTTTTTGCATTGTAGGAAATATATATATTCCAAAAAAAACCTTATTTTTGTCACAAGGAATTCTTACTGAATATGAAAACAGTATATTAGTTAATTAATAAATAAACATATATTTCTGATGGCTGAAGTATATGATATCATTTATACAATCTAACCTGTATAAATGTCCTAAATATGTATTATTGTAGGCTGAACAACAATTATATTTTTAAAGATCTTGTAAACACACAGAGACCATTTGCATGAATCTGTGTGGGATCCAGGAAGTAACCTGGTATTGAGATGACAAAAACTAAAATAGTTTAAAGCATCAGTCTTATAAAAGTAGGTATCTCTTTCCTGGTGCATGATGACATTGAAATCAGTGGAATGTCCAAAAACTTATTTTATTGCCAAAACCAAATTAAAAATTGGACAAAAATGTGATAAAAATCATGATAGTGTCCCCCATTAACTGAGTTGATATTGAAACCCAAATTTTATAGCAATGGAGTAAATACATTCTGAGATACCAAAGAATTCTACTCAGATTGGAAGAGAAAAAGGAAACAGTGACAGTAACGGCATAGATAATGTAGAAATAAGAAGGATTATATAATTGTAGAAAACGTTGTGTTTTGCCTTCTTCCGTAATCAGAAGAAAGAGAGAGCTGTTTTTAAAGAGCTTATCTGCAGGTTGCCTCTATAAGAAAGAGAAGGATATATGTTTGTTTTTACACCTTTCAGTTGCATATGTGCCTGCCAGCTATGAAACATGGGGGAGGATGTCTTAGCTATTGAGGGTGGCATCTTTGAGATTGACTAAATTTTTTATTTTTTGACTTTCCTACTGGCAGTTATATCCAACTTTTGAGGGAAGCCAAGAAAGTAATCTCTATAATCACTCCAATGTGTTTTTGTTCTTATCCACATTGTCAATTAGAAGCACTTTGATTGTACTGCTTCTAGAGCATCTCACTCAAAACATTACTTAAACATGATACTCTTCACAGAACATGTGCTGGCTGAAAAGATAGATGAGTGCTTAAAATATATTGAAACCTGCAACATGTTATAAAGACGTTGCCTCAATCTTTTTTGCCAGAAATTACTTTCAAGAAAGGTTTTGAGGTTACCTAAGAGTCAAACAGGCCGTCACTTGAATGTACACAAAAACTGGTTGTATCTGTTGAGAGACATTCATGAGATTTTGGTCTCAGAAAACAATCATCGTCGTGGCTACTGCTTATTTATTGCTGTTTCTCTAGCATTAAGAAATACTGTGCCCCTTATGAGTTAATTAACAGTTTTCAGTTGCAATAGACTAACATGAGTCATCAAATTAGCAGTCCTGAAATTAATGTGTTAGGGGACAATAAACTTAGTTTCTCCTCCAGGTTTTTCATAGTTTATCTTATTCTGTAAGATTTTTAACTAACTTACAAGGTAGTATCAGCAATGAAGGTGCAGGTACAGTTTTGGTAAGTCATGCAACCTACAGATATGATACCAATTCATCACTAATGACAGAAAATTGATAAGGAGATGGCAAAATCAGAAGCTGACCCAGTTGCAGTCCACAAATGATTGGTTTTCTTTCCTTTTCTCTTTTTTGTTCCCATTACAGTAAAATTAACATTTGTGTCGAGTACGAATAAGAAGCAAACAGGTTGTTTAGGTATCACAGTGTATTTTTTGGGGAAAGGAAATAATTTTTAAAACTACTCTTATCTCAGTGTTTTTTTTCCCCCTTTTGGAACCTTGTTTTCAAGTTTGGGTGCCTAAGTTGGATTATTCTATACGTATGCGGTTAGCTATACCGCCACCACTACACTTTTCAGAAGCGTTGTTAAATGCTCAAAATAGCATTAATTATAAAATTTTTTCTCTTGTCCTCCTCACAGATTCATTACATTATATACCACTGGTTTTGTCCGGAGAAACAAAAGCGCAGTGAGAGAAATGAGCTGACATTCTTTGAGAAAGAGTTCAATTAGCTCTCCTAATTCTTGTCAAGGTTCTGCTAAGGCTTTCTGAGAATGACTGCAGAGGAAACGCTCTGGTGGCACAGTGTTTTTAAATTCATTTATATGAATACTTATCAGCAACAGTATTAAGGCAGTTTAAAGACCAAGTACATGCTGATCATAGAATCATAGAATCAGTAAAGTTGGAAGGGACCTCTGGAGATTATCTGGTCCAACCTCCCTGCTCAGCAGGGTCACCTAGAGCATGGTAGACAGGGCTGCATCCAGGCGGGCCTTGAAGATCGCCAGAGAAGGAGACTCCACAACCTCTCTGAGCAACCTGGTCCAGTGCTCCGTCACTCTCACAGGGAAGAAATTCCCCCTCACGTTCAGGCAGAACTTCCTGTGCTTCAATTTCTGCCCATTGCCTCCTGTCCTGTCACATGGGACAACTGAAAAGAGTTTGTCTCTGTCCCCTTGACACCCTCCCTTCAGATACTTGTACGCATTGATAAGATCCCCCCTCAGGCTTCTCTTCCCCAGGCTGAAGAGGCCCAGCTCTCGCAGCCGTTCCTCATATGGCAGGTGCTCCGAAGCTCCAAGGCTGAAGCCTCTGCCTTTACCCATCTAACAGTGGACGTTTGCCTTCTGCCCCGCTGGCTGGCGGAGCTGTCCCGCGCACTCGTTCACCCTCCGGTGCTTCTTTTTTTCCCGGTCTAGGGTGCAGTGGTGTACCTCAGGAAAAAGAAAGGTTGGTGTATCAGATGGTATCACAAGTATAAGCCACTGCCACGAATCAGAAACAATTAAGGTTTTCTTTTAGCTTCTTCTGTTTAGGTAGTTATCCTGGGCTACACTGCGGCGAAGGATATAATTCATACAGTTTGTGGCAGTTTGTCTGATTCTTGGTATTGTGCTGCCATGAGGTTTGCAGTGCATCCCAGGGTCACTGCAGCATATGGTGGCGGCTGCCGGGCGTCTCTGTTCTGCCCAGCAGCTTGCTCCAGCTTCCACTGGTGTGGAAGTGCTTCCCAGGCAGCCACTCTCAGACAGCGCTTCCACCTCTAAATCCTTCTCCCTTCTCCCAACAGTCTGAGGATTTTAGAGAACTTTTCTGCTGATTAAAGCCAGAGAAGAGTCTGAGTTGTTCACTACCTTTTTTGAAAGTTTATATTGTGTAAGCAGTCCTTTCGAATTACATTTCTTTAAAAGCAGCAGGAATATGTTTACAACTATAACATTAGCTGAAGAACGGTTCATCCTCTAACTGTGTACTTATGATCCTGCAATAATGTGCTTTACAGAAACTCTTAATGGGTATGGTTGGTTTAAAAAGGCATGTGCTACAGGACAAATAATTAAATTAGAAAATACATTATTAATTAAGAGGCATATTAACAGACTTATGGCTTGGTCATGGAAATAAAACCCTAAATTTAATAATGGCTGTGTTGGAATTTAATAACATCTATGTATATTAATGCGGATATGGCATTGAGACATTACAGGACAATGCTGGAGATCAATATTTGCCTATTCATTTGGACTATGATGATATAGTAACTCCATTAAATGCCACAAATATTTTTAGATGTGGTACAATGTTGCCTGGAAGGTCAAAATGAAATGGATGATATTAAACAAAATTTGTATCAACTGGTATTAGCTTGAATCATCTGGACATAAAACAGTCTACATACTATAAGTGCTAAAATAATCTTTTCTAAGCAGTGAAATGTTCAGTATGTAAAAATATGCATACTATACACTGAGTTTTCATTTACAGCAATGAACGTCAGCTTTTACTGAAACATTTAGAACAAAGAAAAAGACAAGTAATCTGTAGCCTCTTATTGTACATAACCGGACAGAAATATTAAATAGGCTTCCAGCTTTGAAAAACTTGCTATTAAATATTTCTATTTTAAAACTTATTTAAAGATCAACTGTTTAATACTTCTCTTATTAATACTGAACATTTAAAATGTTTTTGTGGGTTTAGATAATTTTTTTCTGCTACTTCAAGAATGAATGATGTAAAAACAGTACTTGCCTTATGGACTATATCTGTTCTCTGCATGCATACAGCTATGTCAGGCCTTTTTAGTAAAAGGTTTCTGCAATTTTTTTTCTTTTCTTATTGCTGATCCTATACAGACAAGAGTGTAACTTGATTGTCTTTACCGGAGGCAACTGTGAATACCATATGAGAAATGAGAGGCTCACTGGTTACCCTTTGCAATATTGAGTTTGGTGATATTGTAAAGGCATAACTTGGAGCATAGCCTTGCTCTTGTCAATTTAGGAAAAGAAGAAGAAAGGACTAGTCTGATTTTAAGATGTCTGGATTAGTTTCAAAGAAAAACTTAGACTGGAAAGTCATCTAGTCCAAACTCCTTCTTAAGGCAAAGAAAATTTAACTCTGAAATTAGACTGTGTTGCTCAGGGTCTTGTCCGCTTGAGTTTTGAAAACCTTCTAGGATGGAGGCTGTATTACTTCTCTCTTGGAAACCTGTTCCAGTGATAAACCACACTCACTGTGAAACCGTCTCCCTTTATCCAGGAGGAATTTCCCTTGCAACATCTGACCATTGTCCCTTACCTTTTTGCTTTGCGCTTCCAAGAAGAGTCTGTCTCTGTCCTTTCTATAGCTCCCCTTTGGGCAATGGCAGACTGCAGGCAGATATTGCTTAGCCTTCTCGTTCCTCTCCAGGTAAAATCACCTCAGCCCTCTCAGCCTCTCCTCATGCATCAGATCCACAGGACCCACATAATCTCAGTGGCCCTCAGGTTTGCCCTGAATGCAGGGTGTTAACCACCCCCTCCGATTTGGTATTATCTATAAACTTGTATTCTGTCTCTTTGTTAAGGCTGTTGATGAAGATGCTAAACAGTACCTGCACCAGTGTCAACTCTTGAGGAACACAGTTCCCAGAGCCTGACAGTCCAGGCAGTTTTCCACTGCCTTGCCCAACGCCATCTAATCCCTGTCTCCTTAGTTTGACTATGAGGATACTGAGGAGACAGTTTGATAAGCCTTGCTGAAGTAAGTGATCTCCACTGCTCTCTCTTGGTCTACATCCAGTCATTCACCATAGATGGCAGGTTGTTCAGGCAGGTTCTGGCCTTGATAAAGCCAGACTTGCTATTTGGAGTTAAGTTTTTGTTTTCATGTGCTTGGAAATAGAGGATTTCCTCTATAAATTTGCAAGCAACTGAGTTAAGCCATACTGGCCTGCAGTTCTGTGGTCTTCCTTCTTTTTTGGAAGACAGACATGATGTTTGCCATCTCCCAGTTGTTGGGAGATTCCTTTGACATTTTCATGCAGATGTCAGGCATTCCCCTGAACACTGCTTGATGCATCCTGTCTCACTTTGTATTTAGCTGGTTTACGTAAATAGTCCCCACAAGTTTGAAAGAATGACAGCTGAGAAGGGTGGGGCACGTCACCAGCATACTGAAACCTCTTCTTAAAAAAAAAATACTGAAGGTCAATAAATGAAGATTTCCAAATATAGGACTAATTAACCATTGAAAATAACTACCAGGGAAACTGGCTGATTATCCATTTCTTGAATTCCTCAAAGCAAAACTAGAATCTTCCTGGAGCATAGGCATTCATCAAACCTAAATAGTTGGGCTGAACACCACAGAAGGTGAGTGGGGTTGTTTGTCCCATCTTACACGTGATTCTGGTACTTTACAGTTTCTCCTGGTTAGGATCTGTGAACATGCTATTGTGATAGATTCCTCAGGGAGAGCAATTATGAAGTAGTTCCTATAGTTCTGATTTAACAGTAGAAGGAATTGTAAGAGTAAGACCATGAAAACAAGAGTGGAATTTTGTATAATGGTATACAGAAAGAGAACTGGTAAGTTCCACTTTGCAAAGAACTTTTTTTCATTTCAGAAGATATGAGATCAAGAGCAAAGTACTCTAGCTAACCTTTTCTATGAGAAATAAAGCTTTACATGAAATGTGTTTCCTATGTCTTTAGTGAACAGATGGGCAGTAATCGATTATGTTTACAATTGGGGCACTAAAGAAAATGTTGTCATTTTTTCCCTTGCTAGCCATTTATCTATTTAAGTCTTTGACAGAACAGAGGAAATGTAACTAAATGCTCTGTTTTAATTAAAATGAAAGTAAATTTATTAGTCAGGAAAACTGTGTTCTGTTTATGCTTTGGGAAAAGAGCAAACATATGTGTCTGCTTTATTGTTTGTCACAGTCTAGCATGAGGTTATTTTGTGTTGCTTATTTGGCCTACAGAAGAAAACATACTAATAATATTCTTCATTTTTGTTAATTTTGAAGGATTCTAGTGAGCAGTAACAAGTAAATGGCACTAAAAAGCACATCCTGAGAATCATTCCAATAGTTTATGTTTTGTTTTGTTTTTGTTTGTTTGCTTTTTGGAATATAAATAAATGGCAGCTGGTGACATTTCCTAAATGGGAGCCTGTAATTGGCTGGTAGAACTGGAATGTGAAAACAAGAAGAGTAAGAATCATTCTGTTTCTTGACTATAGTTTCCGCTTCTCGACTGACTAGAGGAATAGAAGAGATGGCTCTTACCTTGGTGATATCTGGCATCTGTCTCCACTGGAATTTTATAACCTTCTATAAAATCTTGGAATTTATCTTCTGTGCTAAACACTGCAGAGGTAGATGTCCTGCAGCAAGCCTGGTACCACACAACAGGAATATATAGTGTACCGATAGGGTAGCCCTTTAACACGAGGGGGTTCCCATCAGCTTCAATGCACTAGAGCTAGCACTGAGGAATACCGTATGCAGTCTTCAACCTTGTTTTCTCATTTGGAGCTTCTAAATGAAAATGCTGTCAATCTAAGCTTTCAGACTTTGGAAGCATCCAAGGAGCTTATCTTTTACTTCTCTTCTGCTCAGTTTCTTTCTCATTCATAAATCTGCTCAGATTTATCCTTTTTCCTTTCCAAACCAGAAACTAGGTTAATCCAGTTAATGGAAGTACTGGGATTAGGTAATAATTGACTCTACAACTCTGTAATAAATATCCACAAGCTTTAGGCAGCTCAGCAGCTAAGGTCCCCTAAACAGTTCAGCAGTTTTCAAAATTCAGCTTTGGTCCTGAATTTTGTGCTTGATTTAATTACGAAGTAGTATTACTACAAATATAGTGGGAATTTGTTCCCTCCTGGCGAAGAAAGCCAACAGTATCCAGAGCTGCATTTGGAGAAGTGTTACCAGTAGGTCAAGGCAGGAGATCCTTCCCCTCCACTCAGCCCTGGTGAGGCCACATCTGGAGTACTGTGTCCAGTTCTGGGCTCCCCAGTACAAGAGAGACATGGAACCACTGGAGAGAGTCCAGCAAAGAGCCCCAAAGATAATTAAGGGACTGAAGCATCTGACATACAAGGAAAGGCTGAGAGAGCTGGGACTGATCAGTCTGAAGAGGAGGCTCAGGTGTGTCTTTTAAATAGCAGTAAAGAAGACTAAGCCAGACTCTCCTCAGTGGTGCCCAGTGAGACGACAGGAGGCAGTGGGCACAAACTGAAATATGGGAAATTCCATTTAAACATAAGAGAAGCCATTTTTTTTGTGTGTAGGGGTGGGGGCCAAGGAGGAGGAGGAGAATCAAACGCTGGAACAGGTTGCCCTGAGAGGTTTTGCAGTCTCCGTCCTTGAGGATATTCAAAACGTGACTGGACATGGTCCTGGGCAGCCTGCTGCAGCTTATGCTGTTTGAGCATGGGGGTGGCACTAGATGCTCTCCAGAGGTACCTTCCAAACACAACCCTTCTGTGATTCTATAAAATGTATACTTCACATTTTCAGCTTGTTGATCTTGTACATTTTTGCAAGTATAGTGGTAAGAAAATAGAAAGCAGTATCACATGGAGAAATAATACAAAGGAGGCATGTAGGACTTTCCAAGTCCCAACAAAGATTCTCCCTCATAAACTAAAGGCAAAAGAAATATTTGAGCTTTTCATTAACACAGCTTTAGTGTATTTCAGCACTGTAGTTTTGATGGAAATAATATTCTCATTGTAATAGAAATATCATCCTATTGCTACACTTACTTAAGAATTCTTGGTTTTGATCTGCTGTTCGCCCACAAAATGCTGAGCCTAAGAGTAACTATCTCCTTTAGTGGGTTGTTTCATAGTAAATACATGGTATGTCCCAGAAATAAGGACCTTTAGAAGTGCATTATGAAAATATTTGTCTTTAGAGTGACCCAAGAACTGTTGCTTGTTAGTACTTACGCACTTTTAACAAAAAAACATATTAAAGCTCCTGCTGCAGTGGGGAAGTACGCTCTACCTCATTAACTGTTGTTAGAGCCATCAAATTCCATCAAAAAGACTATCAATAATTTGAAATCAGACATATTTGTAATCAGCTGATGTATTATATAAAGCAGAGTATCTAAATAAACATTTACAACAATCCAGAGAGAACTCTGATTTTTGGTATTTAATATTAACCTATGAACAAATTAAGATTTCTTTTTTTCTCATACTAGTTTCAGAAACATAAGGATAGTTTCCTCACCAGGTTTGAATTTATAAAAATGTGGCTTACTTTATATAAACCTTGTATAGTTATTGGGAAACATCCTATTTTACAGGGGTCACTGCATTATAAACTGTTAGGGTTGTTTGGTTTCCTAGTAAAAATCCCAATTAAGCAAGTTTCTTGATTGAATGGGGTCTGTCGTACATACTAGTGTGAAATTCCAGAGGATAGGTAGAAAGATCTAGTGATGTCCAAGGGTAGCACTTCTTTGCCTTCAACAGTCTTCTTTCTTCTATTGCCTTTAGTGTATAGGTGCAGTGACGCACAGATTGAAACACCATGCTGTCCTTGGTGCCCCTTACGTATTTTCGGTGCCTTTCTGTGTCAGAATTTTATGGTAACAGGTAGCAAAATGCCATGTATTATTACATTGTTTTCTCCAAATCCAGTCAGGATGTTTTACCTGTCACGTTGTGCAATACCGAAGGCAAATGATTGTACTACCACAAGTTTTCTGTGACTGGCAACTGTTATTGGCATCATATATCTAGGAACAGCTGTTGTTGTTTTATTAGAAAATACTCCAGTGATGCTTAGTGTAGAAGGAGCCAAGGCAGCATCGGCAGCATTGCTGTTCCCTGTGTGATTTGGATTTTATAGAATTTGCTAACCTCTATCAAAAACTTATTTTTTTTTCTAGGCAACTATTTGATTTTTTTAAAATCAGTATTGTGGCTCAAAGAGTGTTCAGTGAGACCATAGGCAAAATGAGTTGTGTTAGTCCCATCCCCCTTAATGTTTGTGCACATTACCAAATTAAAAATGTACAGTAAAATATATTCATATAATACGCATGCTCTGGAATCCTTATGGAGAATCACTGAAGATAGATCATGAAGATGCTTCAGTTAGTTGTGTGTTCATCCATTAGACAGATTTGAACATTTCTGTCTACCCATTTTATATTAGAAAATAGTGTTTTGATAAAAATGAAAATTTTTACTGCTTTGATCCATTTTGATATGATTTTCTATTATAAAAATCTAAAATGGAAAAGGAGAAATATTTCTCAAATGTGTTGATTTCGAAGTATGTTCTGTGTTTCTGTGTTCCTTAGTTTTATTACTTTTAGGTCCTTTTTTTTTTTTTTTTTTCAGAAATAGCAGTGATATGGTGAGTCAATTATGTCAGACTGTGATGTATTGTTAAAATACACTGATTTTTCTACTCTCCTTGACATACTTTAGTTTTAAATTCTTTAGGACCACTTGTTAATTGCACTCATTGAAACACTTCTTAGATGAAAGTTTCTAGAGACACATCACAGTAGACCATATACAAGCTATTAAGAAAATTCATTTCTGCACGTTACTATTTGTGGAATATTTGTTAGCGTCTCTATGAGGAAAAAAGAATGTTTATGAAATAAAAACTGAAATAGTAATGGGAGGAAGTATAATTGTTTTCAGACATTGCTGTGGCTGGCTCTTATGCACTGCAGATGAGAACAAAAATAATGATTTAATTTAATTAAACCTTTCAAAAAAAATGAAAATACAACCAATCACACAGTAAGTGTTATTTGCTTTTAGAGGTGGCAGTGTTATTCCTCTTTATGTGTTAGGAAATTGATGATATGCAGTGGAAGAATCTTACTGCTATCTTCTCACTTTAGGAAGGAAGTAGTAGTTTGTAACCAGATTTGTAAGACTGGAAAGTTTCTGCTGGAGGGGAGGGGGACCTGACGCTTTGTTATAAGAACATGTGCTTAGGCCTAAGAAAAAGGAAGAGTCAGGCTGAACTGGGCATCATCCTTATCCCCAAAAAGTCTTAAGCTTTCCTAATGTTTTAGGGTACAAGGAATTTTTAACCTATAAATGACCTTGATTTTCTTATTACTTTATATATTGATGAACCATTCAGTCCTTTTACAACTAGTTGAATATTAGCTGAACGATCAGTTCTCTAGCAGTTACCCGCAAAATGATCAATACATGTTTAGCATATTAAGCACCAATAGAGAGAGAGACCACTTTTGTAGGCATATTCTCCAACTGTAGCTGCTAAATAACAAAGATAAATTCAACAGCAGCAAAAGATCACCTTTTAAAGCCTATAGAAATTCAGTTAGCTTTATGGTAAAGCTCAATGTTTTACTTCATAACTAGTCTATCTCCAGTATTGTTCTTAAACGTGTCGCAACCCCACAAGTTAGAAGACACAGAGGAAAACAACAACAAAAATAACTGTAACCATTGTTACAATCATCTCTCAGATTCAGGGAGGAAACTTTCTGAATGCAATCTGCAAAATTCTGTGTTTTTGAAGTAGTGCTAAAGTCTCTAGAAGTCTACGCGACTCCTGTGGTAAACCCTACCTACTTACAGAATGGCTTCATGTGCTATGCCCAAATTTCTCTGGAGTTGCTTTGACAGTGCCACTACACCCCCAGACAATAATTTTATTTTGTGGTTCTTTTCATGGAGCTTTTTTTTGTTCCCATGACAAATTTAAATTCTTTCGACAGTCAAAGTGATGAAAGGATCAGCCTAACATCAATAACTCCAAATCTCAGTATTTAGTCTTAAAATAAAGACTTAAAAGAAAAAAATGAAGTGCATTGAGGCTAATTTTTTCAAGCTTTCACCTTCTTTCCTGAAATGGTCTAATAATTTGAAATTGTTCAGAATATCTTTAACCATTTTATACCAATTCAGCCTGCAATACTGTTCATAAACTCTCTATGCTTTTTTGCTCCTTCCTGCCTGAGGGAAGTCTCTGTAGTATACATGTACGCATATGTGTGTTTATTATATCTATAATGTAAATATATAAAATGAAGAACTGTGTATATTCTCACTCTTTAAATGCTCTTCTGGGGCATGAAGACTTCCCTCTGTCATTGCATTGTAATACTTTTTGCAGATGCAAATGAGTGATGACTTAGACTCTGAATATCTGGTGAATATTCATTGTTCTGCCTTCTACAGTGAAAATCACTGAAGAAGACCTAAAATAGTGTTTTCGTTTTGGGTATGCCTCTGGGTTGTTCTGTGGGGTGTCTTTCGAGGATGGTTTAGTGCTTTTTTTTTCTTTTTTTTTCTTTCCTTTCTTTTTCTTTTTTTTTTTTTTTTTGAAAATGAAACTGTATGGACCTTTTCAGAATGAAAGGGGTTGTTTTCCTTCCTTATTTTCTTCTTCAGTATTTCTCCACACTGTTTACATAACTGCCTCCCCAATGAGATTTGAAAGATCCAGTAGTGATGTAAAATAGTAAACGCACCTGGATAACAGCAACCCGTCCCTCAAATGAAGACATCTGATTTGGAGCTATGCAAAACTAGCAGAGGCAGTACGAGCGAGAACAGGCTGAAGGCTCTTTATTAGAGAATTGATTCCTGCGTGCTGCAGTTGCCAGCCAGAGGACATACAAATAGCAAATGAGACCAGTTTCTACTTCACTCCTTCTAAGAGCTTATGTCTCCCAAATTTAAGCACCCAGCTGCCTCTTGCCTTTGGTTCCTTACCCTACTTGTTAAATCATTTTTAATGTATATTACCAGCAGTGGTTTTGTTTGAAAAGTTCTCATAATCCAGCACTGGATATTATTCTATCCACGATTTAAGTGAGCTCAGAGTTCTTTTCTTTCTGTATAATCCGATGTAACAGCTTTCATTCCAATTATTTTAAATTGTAGAATTACTCTTCTTTCCTATCCCTTTCCAGGCTGAATCACTTCTGCACTGGATATTTCTTTTGACCAATGATACTAGTCATGACTAGTCCTATGTTTTTCCCTCCTGCTCTTTTTCGCCTGGGCTTTGGTCCCTGAGTGTGCTCCGTTTCGTGGGCTGTCCCAGATCATACTGGGGGGTTGCACTGGTCCTGCTGGGTCTTGGCAGGCTCCCTCCGTGCCAGGAGGGCGGGTGCCAGGGCTCCCACGCCTGAGTTAATCACGTTTTAACGCACTGCCTTAGCAGGCTGGGCAGGCAGAGTCTGAGGCGTTTCCTCCATTACCAAAAACCGGAATCGGGAGAATGTGATTATCTAAATTTCCAAATATAGGTGCATTTCGAGTGAAGGTGTTATGTGAGGGACTTCCGCATCAGCCCGCCTGTATTTTGATACCGCTCAGTCTAAAGGGACATCGGTTACCTACCGGCTGGCAGTTTACGGTGCGGGAGCATGAACGTGGGGCTGGCAACGGGCAGGAGCTCTTCAGGTACCTGATGCGGCGGGGATGGGCGGCCGCCGGGCTGCGGGAAGGCAGTGAGGGAGGCGCTGAAGGCCGGGGCCGGGGGCAGAGCGGGGCCGGGGGCGGAGCGGGCCGGGCCGGGCCGGGCGGGCAGCGCGGCGGCGGCGGCGGGCGGCGCCAGCCGATGTCGCGGCTCCCGCAGCGCGGGCGGCGGCGCGGAGGACGGGAGCAGCCGCGCTGGCGGCGCGGCCGAGGCTCCCCTCGCCCCGCGCTGCTGCAAGCCCCGCGCCTCGTCGCCAGCCAGCGCGGGTCGGCCGAGGTAAGGCTGCAGCCCGCTGCCGCTCGGGCGCGCAGCGACGCGGTGTCCCCGGGCAGGCTGCGCGCCTTCCAGTTGCCGGCGGGGCATGAGGCTTTTGCCCTTGGGGGCCCGGGCTGCGGTGCCCGCTGCTGCGGGACAGCTGCGCAGGGACCCAGCGGCAGAGCGGGGTGCTGCTGCCGCGCGGAGCCGCGGCGGGCAGGTGCGCGGCGGCTCCGGCTCCACGCGTGTGTGCGTGCCCGGCTGCGGGCTGGCTCCCGGCAATCGAGTGGCGATACAGAACAGCAACAGTGACTGTGGTGTTTTAGGTGTTTTAGTGCTATAGTGAATCTGATATCTTAGGTATTTTAGATACTTTAGTATTATAGTGATTCTGATATTTTTTTTTCCTATGCCTGTAATATTATGGAGTAACTGAGGATTGCAATTGCAGGGGGCAAAAAAAAAAAAAAAAAAAAAAAAAGAAAATAACACTTACAGCAGATGTATCTCTCTCTGCTTAAGCAGTGACCTAACTTTACTTTGGGTAAAGGGCAGCACTGTAAATAACACATCCAGAAACAAATCCTCTCTTCATTTCCTCCTAGTACCCCCCCCCCCCAGCATCCTTATTAATGAACAAAAACTACTCTGGGTCTCCAGCTCGCACAACATTTCCACCAACTGTGCTGCCAGTGGTCTGGAAGTGAGTGTTTTTGCAAGCTAGGAGTTGCTCGGTGCGACTTCGCTAACGCGTGTCTCTGAAAGCAAGGTAGTACTGAACCTCTGTGTGTTTGTGTCTGTGTATTTTGCATGCATGAGTGACAAGGGGACGAAGGGGACAGGGTAGGCAGGGAAGCCAATGAAATGCGGCAAATTTAGCATTTCTCCGAGTTGCTCTCTATACAGCAGTCTGAACATTTCTTGTATTTTCATGTAGTTTGTGGTTCAAATTGGGATTTGGGATAAATCCAACTTCATGAGCATTGATGCCCTATTACTTTTTGATGCTCAGAAGAAATACCATGGAAAACAGGTAAAATCGTATCTTCAGTTAGAACAGGTGATAAAATCACTGACTCTTTTAAAGAGACAGATTTTGCTTTTTGTTCTAAGGCACTAAGCATAGCTCCTGTGTTTTCAAAGCTTTACTTCCCTGCTGTCAGTCATACACAGTGCTGTGAAAACAGTGAAGCCTTTCTTCACTGACAGCCGTCCTTCTCCAGGATGATAGTAAATGCGTATCTTTAGGGAAATACTAAATTAATTTAAAAGTTTGGCATGTTTGGCATTTTGCCCAATTTTGAAAGGTTAAAAAACCCCGTGATTTTAGAAAATATAACCCACAGGCTTCCCTAACCTACTCTATTGCCTTCAACAAAATATTTAATTTCAGACTTTTTTGAAAAAGATACAATGCATGATAGTTACTTAATGCAGATTGAAGTGTGCCTCTTTTTCTTTGTAATGGATGTACCTATGGAAACAATGTAGTAGTTTTCTGTTGTAAATAGATAAAATCACCAGTCATCCCACAGAAGGGCTCTGGTGGATAATTTTGTTTCATTTCTACAAAAAAAGAAAAGAAAAAAATTCACATTCTCTGTTCCTTCTGAAAACAAATAGAGTGTCAGACAGCCTCTTTCCTTTAAACAGGAGCAGATCCAGTACATAAACATGGCTTAGGGGGGCACTGTGTTGCTTACTGAACCATAGATGAGATTCAAACTTAAGTTCTTTACCACTTGTAGATACTAAGGATCCTGTAAGACTTCACTCAAATAGAAGTGCTTATCATATTATTGGGATAAAATGCCAATTTAGATACTGAATGCAGGTTCATACTTTACCCTGTTTAAATCTCTGTTTGAGCAGTTTAAACTGTTCAAGCATTTTGATTTGAAAATAGAGTTCTTTACTTTCTAAACTCCGATTGTAGCTGTATGGTGCTTTTGTCCTGCAATGCAGTGACCCTAGCTCAGCCCTTTTGGTAATGCATGCTGTACTACCTGGTAATAGTTAGCTTTGGTGAACATATGCAATGTTATAAACAACTGGGGATAAAGTCTTCAACATTCAAATTGCATGTGTTCGTGTGTGCACACATGTTTGTGCATGTCAGAGAGGTACAGTTGTTCATGCACCATTACTGACATCCCTGTGGTACATAGCATTTATGTAATATGCTTCAGGGAATAATTATATTTCAAAGTGATTATAAAAAAATATAATTATTTTCTCTCTGAACTCCTCTTAATTGTAATCACTGTTTTTAATAAGGACTAGGAGTTTACCAACAACTAGAAATAAACTCATTTGAAAATTTAAGTAGCTGAGTCATTAAGCATGGTTAAATGGAAGACTTCAACCTACATCTCAATCTGATAAATGAAATTTGAAGGGTATGATAAATCCTATTGTATTTCTGGAAGCTCCTGCGCTGGTTAAGGACTCCAGTTCTGCTAATACAAGATGTACTGAGAATTAGCAGTGTTATGAGATCAAATCAAAGCAGCTAACTACCAGTGAGTCATCCTTTCCGTGCAGATGAACGTGAACTTATGCTCAGTTAGCAGCAAGCTAGCATTGGCAGACCTGTCCTACAAAGAGCCCTACACTAAATTAGCTACCACGACACATTGTGGCACAGTTTGCCTACAGTCACAGCACAATAAGGGTGGCAACTGATATGACAGAAAGGGGAGGAAATATGCAGCAGAAAAAAATCAGTATAAATAGATTCTCTTTGTAGTGTCGGACACCCACTTTGGAGAAAGGAAATGAATGTACGAAGGTCGTAAGCATAAACAATATGAAAAATCCAGAATCGCCTACAAAAGTTTTCATAATCCAGCATGTATATCTCGCTGGCAATTGAGATTGGAGTAGAAAACATATTTTCTTTGGTCAACAGTGATATAACTTAAAGAGAATTCAATCCAGTGAAAATCAGGACATGTGGATACTACTTTAATTTCACCACTTATTTGAAACATAACCTTAGACAAGTCTCTAAAACACTGCATAACTTCATGAACAAAATGAATATTGCTCAATAATTACAGAATGGATATTGTGCCATGTTGTTTTAAAGGAATATCCCAAAGCCAAATACTGAAATGTTCGTGTCTCCATTACTCTGCAAACCAATTTGCATTATAAATACAATTTTGTACTCTGTTTCCCACAAAAGAAGTTACATGGAATTTGGAAATTCAAGCCAATGTTTGCAATAGCGTTCTTAAGAAGCCCCTGAATTGGTGGCCAAAAAATCATGTCCCCCACAAGGGAGAATGAAGATTGTTGCTGGCAGAATGAGGGTTTTTTTTTCCCTCCAAAACCAGGCTTTGTCAGACAATCTGATATTATGATGTTTTAAACAATATGCTGCATTCTTGGCCTGATCTTAGTGTGCAAATGAATGATGAGGATGAAGGATGAGAAGCAATTTCAGTGAAGCTAGTTGTAGTGCGGATCTGAACGGAGTGTTAGTAGACTCCCTTCACATCCCCTAAGTTTCATGCACAGACTAAATTCCTATTTGAGGGTTGATTTTTCTTTTGGTGGATTTTGTTTCTTTGTTTGTTACTAATTTATTTATGCATTGAGCACAACCAATACAACCTACTCCTGTAGCTCTGTTAACTGATAAGCTGCTACTAGACTGATAAACTGATAAAGGTTTTGCACATCTGCAATTCTTGTATACTAAAATATGTATTTAACAGATACCTGGGACCTGTAAGAATAATTACTTTCCATTATTGCTATTGCCATGTATACTTTTTGTGGAATTACTTGAAACCTGGGCAACGTTAAGACTGGGTCTGTTACCACGTAAAAGGCAGTGTGGTGTTTAAAAACTGTGAACTTAATTCCTAGCCCTCTAATAAGCAATTTACTTCTTTTGAGCAAATATTCTTGCAGGATGTAATTCATTTAGGCCACAGATATTTACTTCTATCTTGGCTCCACCTTACCTAGGATTTAATATAATTCAGTCGGGCCTTATAGAGACAAAAGTTAAAGCGTGTTTTTGCAGCGTTGTGTATAAATACCTGAGCTAGCTGGGGTCGTGGATGCAGGGTTTTGAGGTGGACTGGGCTGAGATAGTCTCCTTTTAAACCCCACTATTGGCCCTACTATGGCTATTTTAGAGCTTGTTTGGAAATTAAACAGTATGCTCTTTGCACGTAAAGCAAACACTATTAAGTTGTGATGTGATTAAAAGCAGTAAGAGCCAAGGGCAACAGCATTCTGTGATGGTAGTTTAAGTAAAAGTGGGCTAGTTGGCCAGTTTTATTTTAAAATCATGTAACATTGGGCAGAGTTCGTAGTATGACTGTAATTCTCGTTACTTTTAAAAATGGACATAGGCTGTCATATAGAGCAAATTTTTAAAGTTTGTAATGCTACAACGGTTGATAACATTGCACCTTGAAAGTATTTTATAAAAGGGATCAGCTACATTATCTTGATTTAACAGAAAGGGAGAATGAGACCAAAAGAAGGGAAATCTTTTACTAGTTAGAAGTAACTAGTTAGTTACTTCTAGAAGAAGTCTGCTAGAGGAGGAACTCACAACTGTGAGTGCTGTTGCCCAGTTTGCTGTTTGGTGCAGGCACAGCAAATCATCCTCTCTTCAGTCATTCCCACGTAGTCAGGGGGAGGGTCTTTCCCTTAAATAGTCTGAACTGTCGTGTTCAAAAAGCCTGCTCCTCCTTGCTGATGGTACCGGGAGCTTGATCTGAGGTACATGCCTAGATGGAGACAGTAGCAATCTTGCCCATCATGTATCTTCCTGTGCAATATTCCTGCTGAAAACAAAAACACCTTGTTGTGCTCTCCTTTTTGGTATTTCCCAGTGCATCCTGCACTGTATTATTTCGTAATTAATAGCCATTAATGTTTTGTGTCAACAGTTGTGGGTGCATACACTCATGCATGTTCTTTACTGAGATGCAAAGGAACGGAAATCAGCTTTTTAAAAAAAGAATGATAACATTAAAAGCTCATTCAGGATGATGTTTGGTTACTGTTAAGAGCATGTGAAAGTTACTGAGCACATCATGTAGCTGTACAGTGAACTTTTATTGGACCCAAGTACATTTAAACAAGAATAAATTTCTCAGTAAGATCAGCCTGTTTATTCTCTTAGATGGGAACATGCATTTTCATGATTATATCAAAAGGTTATTTTAAGTAAGATTCTATTATTAGACTAAGGGTTAATACATTGTAATCCAAAAGTTAGAAAATTGAATTTGAGTTCTCTCTAATTCATGTCTTGCTCTTATCAGATGGGAGAGCTGTGAAAAAAAATCTTGTGGTCCAAGAGACTATGAAATGCCTTTCATTAGCATGAAACGCTATGCCCAGATGAAGTATTTTTGTTCTGTCTTTTCTTAGTAAATACGGTGTCTATATAGGGCTGCTGTGAGAATGAGACTAAGCTGAGATTTGCAGTTGGGGCGAGGATGTGAAATTTCCCAGGTGTGGATTTTTGGCTTGCATTTGGTCAAACTTTCTGCCATATTCTGCTGTTAGTGATAGAATAAATAGTGTAAAGAATTTTTAACTGCATAGAGACCATCTCTGTAGTTGTCTGGCATGCATCTGGGACATTCAGAACCAGTTTTGACACCCATCTTAGGGAGTCCTTTTACTATTTATAAAGTGTAAGTGCTGCTTTAGGATAGATTGATAGAGATCTTTCCTATAATTAGGAACAATTTTAGTAGTTTAGTAATGGTGGCAGTCCAGGAAAAGCAATGCTATTAATTTTGAGGGTGTAGGAGTGCATGTGTTTGTGTGTATTTGCAGAAAAACAAGTACTTGCTAAAATGGAGGTAGCCGACTCCTTTAGTTTGTCCACTAGTGTGAAAGGTTTCATTTGACTGTAAGAAGGTATTTTTAACACTGATATATAGCATTAGCACCAGGGAACTGCTGACTCTTCTAAGTGTAAAATCTTGGCTTTCAGGAGAGGTGAAATAAAACTAGGGCATATGAGCAGCGCTGTAGCATGGCAGCTATTAACAGCCTATGGGAACTGTCAGTGTTTAAAAGTGAAGAGAAAACTAATCTACAGATGGATTATAGTACTAAATCACTGTTTCTTTTACATTTTACATTTTGTTCTGTCTAATAAGTAGTAAATCTTCTTACTAGAGTTGTAAAGAAAGAAAAAAAAAGAACCTATTATAAACAATTTCCATACACTTTGCTGATGAACAAAATTTGTTATATATTTGCTGTTCATTA
The DNA here is from genome assembly GCF_028389875.1 of Rhea pennata. Classification (NCBI taxonomy): domain Eukaryota; kingdom Metazoa; phylum Chordata; class Aves; order Rheiformes; family Rheidae; genus Rhea; species Rhea pennata. The sequence continues at coordinate 81,716,205 of NC_084664.1, read as the reverse complement.
AAGCATGATTTCTTGCATTCATATTAGGGAATTTCAGCTCAGAGTTATTGTCTTGCCTATTCAGCCTAGAGAGATCCTAAATATTTTTGTATTTGCATGGCAGAAGGTGTAAAATAATCAATTCATTAGTATTGTATGTTTTGCATTGAAATCAGTTAAGCTTTTTCCTTTTTCTTTTCTTTTTTCTTTTTTTTTTTTTTTTAATTGCAAACCATTTAAAACTTCTTTCATAAAAGTGCCAAGGAAATGTAGGGTTGATTCTTGTACTCATTCATTTACAATGAATGCATGATTAAGGCTTTGAAACCCAATATAGCTGTGCACTAGAAACCCTTCTCAGCAGTTTTGGAAAATGGTAAGAGAAACTACATGCAGATAGGTGTTTTCAGGTGGAGCTGGACATTTGTAGCAGGTTGAGCTTCTTCCAATTGAACACTCGAGAAGTACAGTGGGTTATCTCATTAGATCAGTGTGGGCCTCTCCATTTCTCAGGTCTGGCTCAGTCAACTGCAGCCCACTAGTAAGACTGACCATGGTTTATACTGCACATGAAAACCAGGACATAGGAGTGCTCCTGGCCTTTTAAAAAACAATCAGTAGATGGGAGTGTGTTAAGGGAGAAGCAAACCCCTGACAGTGTGCAGAAGCTTATGGAGAGTTCATGTAGGATGACTCAGCCAACATCTTGCTGCGTTTTTCGTTCTTTCTTTCTTTCTTTTTTTTCCTGGGTTAATTTGCTGCTAGATTAGAGAGTTACATCATCTTATACAAAGGTTTGGCAGGCTCCAGAGCTAGTGCCATGGAAGTTCAGGAGCAACAGGCTAGAAGAGGGGAAGGAAAAATAGGGCATCTTAATTTAGATAATCTCTCTCCAGCCGTGTGGCACATGAATGGAGAAGATGACCAGAAGCACATTCCTCTTACATGCCTACAAAAACTAGCCCTCTACTTGGAAACTTGTTTGGGAGGATAGTAATTCCCTCTTGAGCAGTCTGAGCAGGAAAAGCTTTGTCAAATTCATAAGCCTCAGGTTGTGGTTTGAAGACTAGTGAACACGAGCTGTTTCAGACTGTACAGAATCAAGTGAGAACTGATTTCCAAAACCTATTAATACCAGCTGTGCTACTGAAGTCAGTTTGGCTTGTGTTACATTGTTACATTACAGTAGTGTTTGGTCAAATATACTGTGTCATGTGAATACACGTATATGTTTCCCAGTTCTGAACTGAGACTGGAGAGGCTCTTATTTATGTTTTTTTTTTTTTTTTTTTTTTTTTAATCTATATGAATATAACATTCTTGGAACGCAGTGACTTTTGCTCCACAGGACTGTTGTGTGATGATTATTGCTCATTACATTATAATGAGCACTTGCTCTATTCATCGTGGAGCTTATTATATTTTAATGAGTGTTGTGACTCCCCTGCAGAGCAAAACTGGAGAATGTCCCTGTGCGTGTGGCTCATTTAAATAGATAGCGCTAAACGTCGTGTGACTTTTGTGTACGTACTTACTTGCAACATATAGCTGCAATTTTGCTTTTAAAAACAGGGTTTCACTTTTCTTAACTTTGTAAAAATCCAGTAATTATTGGATGATTCCAGTAGTTAGATAGCATTTGTATTTCATACCAGGTGAAAGATAAGTAATATTATTAAGGGACTCCACCTGCAAATATTTTTTGGGGGACTTGAATATATTCATTAAAAATAGTACTTGTAAATTAGTTTGGCATAAGACCCAATTCACATCTACAACTTTTAAATTTGGATTTATGCCCTTTAAAAATATTAATAAACATTCAAGTAATTTTATGACAGCTGTGAACTAAGTAGACGCTCTTACTTAAGTTGAGCTGCTTTTGTCGGCCGAGCGTCATCGACATTCTAGGATCACTGTAGTTGGGAAAAGGAGAATTGGAAACTGAATGCCATGCAAATTGATTTGTAGACAGAGTCTTAAGTCTGTAGTCTGTCTAGTCAATTTTTGTTGATTGTTGGTGATCCTACTGTGACACCAAAGCTTTTGATGATGACATTCCTGAAATTTCCACATACATGTATTGGCTTTCAATGTAAACGCTGAGCCTTAATTCGTGTGCTCATCTCTATCGTCCCTTAGTGTTGCCACTCAAGCAGCTTCAAAACAAGGTAGACTGTTTGAAAAATAATGTTTTATGAACATGAAAGCTGAAAAATAAGAACTGATTTTTCTGTTACTAAGTCGACTGTCCTTGAAGAAACCTGAAGGGCAGATTCATTTTGTTATTTTAACAACTACAATAATAGTAAATTCAAACTGATAAAGAGCTTTTTAATCAAATTTTATTTTCACTTGCTGTAACCCTCTCCTCTACTGTTTCACTAATACCTGAATCCTTTTTTACCGTCCAGATAGACTTGCAAGAAGGATTTTACAGAATTTATGAGTACACAGCAGTTATTTCTTGGCTAATACAAATAGTAGATAGGTAAGACTAATATGCTGCTAAGCTAAACATTACAGTGCTTACCAGTTTTGATGTGGGTACCTGATGAGCCCCTGCACGCTGGACATGCGTTGCTCATATGTGGCAATATAGCTTCCATTGCTGGCTAGGTTGGGCTCATCCTTGACCTTGCTGAGGTTTTTTCTTCCAGCTCTCCAATTTTTATCTCAGGTTTTACATGTTTGCATAATCAGTATTAACTACTTCCCACTCGACATTTTCAATTCTGTCTTTGTTTTAATTGTAGCAACACTAGAGGTCCAAGTTCTTTCTCCATTTTAGTGTTTTGGAGCCTTCAACATACCTGGCATTAGAGAATATTAGAGAATATTTGGAGCAAGGATGGACTTTGATTAGTTGTAAAACAAAGAATTTTAAATGGGTAGTTTAAATACAATGTTGTGCCATGCCTACTATAACTAATCCACCATATTTTGTTAGCAGAAAAAGCTAGTTTATGGACTGCATATATTGATAGGTCTTGTAGCTCCTATCCCCCAGGAAATTTGGTATAGCTGATGTGCAATTCTGCTGAGCAGATTTAGCAGTTTGTTTTTTAAAAAAGACAGGGAAGGAAGCAAGATTCAAAATAAAGAATTCAATAGAGTAGTAAAAGTGTGCCATTTAAGAAAGGAATTGAGTTTTTTGTTTTTTTTTTTTTTTTTTTTTTTTTTTGTTAGGATACAAGGATAACATTCTTTTTGTTCCTTTTGTGGTATTATACCAGGATATTGTAGTAAAGGTGACTTATAGGCATCAGCTTTTTATGCCTCTTTGTCTTCTTTTAGCAATAACATGCATTTCTACAGGCTTACCATTTATGAGGTTGATTTCAGTTCTGTATTTTTTTTAAGTTGACTGAGAAAACTATTGAACATAATTCAGAGCTTAAAGGGTATGTAGTCTTATGTTGGCCTTCTGTGCATGTTTAATCAGTGAGTATTACTGTAAGCTTTTTCTCCCCCCCCTCCCCCTTTTTTTATTTTTTGACTCAAGAAGCTATTTATGCACTGGGTATCTTACTCCCAAAGAGGATTATAGGCTTAAACTCAACAATAATCAGTGTTTATAAATTATTTTGTGGATATTATACGTAGTATACTAAATCTTGAAAATACATACCATATGCTTAGTTTTGGTTCATCAAGCCAAAATACAGTCACATGCCAACTCAGATCCCAACCTTGAGATCTTCTGAGATCCTCAGCTTAGGCCAAGTGTCCCCGTTTTTTATTGGCACAAAAGCAGGAACTTTTGCGATGGAGATGAGATCTGCTTTTATTCACCTGCCCTTCATACTGACCAAGGGGCTTCTCCACAAGTAAAGCTTGCTCTGTCTCTCCACTTCAGCCTGCTTTGAAGAAAATACAACGAAAACCTGTGTTCAGGAAGTGTAGATCTTTACAGAATTAGTCTTTTTCGGGCGTGTAATGTCATTTTTGTGTGTTGGATACTACCCTCATCCCATCTGCAATAGCCATAATGGTAGTGCTGGAATTGTCTTTGCAGATTTAGGAAACTGTTCTTCCACATAGTTATTTGTCTCTGCCTTTACATGATAAGGAGGTTTCTTCTTGCTATGAGAACTAAGTGATTCTTGCATTTCAAGTCTTTGCAAAAATTGAGGGAAAGAGCCTTAGTAACTAGACTAATTTTTGAACACTTGAAAGATACTAAGTAGAAAACATTAATCTTTTTTATTGTTTGGCCCACTTGAAAATATTACTTAATCTTTCATTTTTCCTTTTCAGCTAACATTAAAGTGACTGGACTGTTCAGACCTGTTTTGTTTTCTCATGCAAATACCTCCTTTCTGTCCATCTTTGTCCCTTAATACATAAACATATCCTTTGGTTTCTATTGGCTTACTCTATGAGGTGTGAGTAACTATAACAAATGCACCATTCCTGTGTGAGACATCTCAAAAACATTGTTCCTGTGTGGATTCCCAAAGGCCTTGTGAGACTGGCATCTTAACATTTATTCAGTCTGATCCTCTACAGTTTGCACTTTTTTAGTTTGAAAGACCACATAATTCTCTACTGCCTAAAGGCATGAGAGATTCATTTTTCTCAGAAGCAAAACAAACATATTTTCAACTACCTCTATTTTGTTTAAAGTTGGTCTTTGAAAGTTTAGCATGATGAATTTGAGATTACCTTTCAGGCACATACCTGTTTCTTCCCATTACTTCTATTTTAAGGTTCTGCTTCTCACTCCTCGCTGCTGAAGCGTGGTGGAGGATTATTGAGTTCTTCTTTGTCAGGTAGCTCAGACAAAGTGCAGAATGACTTTTCCTTTTGAAGGCCTTTTTATACATAAAATGACTTGTAGTATTGTTGACGTTGCTTAATTGAAATCTCAGAAATGAAAAAATAAATAACTGAATGAAGAGGTGAGCTGCGTGCCTATGGTTGTAGATAATCTTATTTTACTTTCAGTCTGTCTTCTATTCTTAGTCTTTCTGGCCAGGCAGTCCTCTATTACAGCATTTATTACCCATTCCTGGATTTTTGCCATTCAATTACCAGTCTTCCACACCTCAACAGGAATTCCTGAATTCACGTTTGTCTTTATGCTCCTTCAAAATCCTGTTCAAAACTAACTTCTAACTGTCCTCTCTTCATCAGTCTTTTTCTTTTTTTCCTTTTTAATAACTTACCTTTATTGAACAGTTATTTGTCATCCTATCTCCTGTACTTATCTAAGGTTTCTTAGAACAGGACTGTCTGTCTTCAAACTTTGTTCAAATACTGTGTAGAAGTACAGCTCAGTGAAAGTCCTGCACCCGGCTTGGCATTACCCAGTGCAGCATTAGCAAAAGCATAGCCAGCAGGCAAAGGGAGGTGATTTTGCACTTCTTTTTGAGCTCATAAGGCTGCATCTGGACCACTGCCGAGTTTACAGCCCTCCAAGAGATTGGAAGGAGTTTGATGAGATGCTGGAGGACCTGATGCAGGCGGAGAGGCCGAGGGAGCCAGGGTGGTTTTGCCTGGAAAGGAGGGAAGAGGCTGTGCTGGGAAATCCCCACGGCTGCCCGCAGGGGATGGTGCGGAGGGGGCAGAGCCAGCCTCGTCATGAAGCAGTAGGAACGGTGGTCACCGGGGGCAATGAGAGAAATTCCTGTTGCACGAGGGGAGATGCTTTCACAGTGAGCATAGTTAAACGTGGGAGCAGGTTGCCCAGAGTCATAGCTCCATCATTGAAGGTTGTCAAAACTCAAGTGAACTCTGAGCAGCCCAATCCAATTTTGCAGGTAGCTCTGCTTTGAGAAGGAATTTACACTAGATGATCTTTATTTCTGTAGTGAGTTTGCTGGAGTTATGTAGTAGTATCACAGGTATCAAATCTGGTTATTTTTAGCAATATGAGTCTCTGATAGTCTTGACATGAGAAAACAGTATTCCTTTATTGTCCTATTTGAAGGCTGCATATATACAGTAAAGCCATTTTGTGTACGAATATTTCTGTAATTGTATGAGGAAGTTATAAAATGAAATTCCATTTGTATTAAAAAACAAAAAAAACAGGTTTTACTCTGTTTGTAGAAATAGAAATGATGAGGTGTAGCGAGAAGGACAAGAATAATCCTGCACGAAATATGAGGAAATTGGACAGTGAGACTGTGAGGTGATTGGTGGGAAAAATAATCAAAGTAGTTTTAGACCATTCTATTGTCACAGCAGAAAGCAAAAAATACTTGTAACAATATAATACGAGTTTTACTCATTTCAAATTACCTTGTATATGAATGTCCTCTCCTAATTTCCATAATCTGAGGTACTAGATTAGAGTGTTAGATACTAGCTATTAGCTGTTAACATAGAAGGACAGCATAGTTGAGTTTAGGATTTTTTACCCCTCCAGCTGCATGCTATTACTGTTGAGAACATTAATTTACAGGCTAGTCTGGCAGAAAATGCTCCTCGGTGGTATTTTTTCTCGGTGGGTCAGGCTACCTGGCAGGAAGCACCAGTCCCTGTTAAGGACTAAGCCTGCTGCTTCACTTCTGTATGTGTTTAACCTTTTCCTAATTTTTGAGGCAGCTGTGTTTGATAATGCTAAGCAAATGCTTTGTGTGTAGGCATTGCACAGCCTTTGTAGAAATCGCGAACAAAATTATTATTATCTCCCTGTAGCATATGCTAAATACTGTGATAAAAATAGGCCTCTTGCAGATAGATACTGAAAACAATTTAGACATTACCTTAACAGAGATACCATCTTTTTCGTTATTTGTGATCCTTTGCAGGAAGGATAATGCCGTGTTACAAGTTTATCTGGTTTAAGCTATATGAGAGAGTATTTTTAACAGAAAAGTATTTTTAAATGACTTCTCAAAGTTCATTCCATCATTGAGTTCTAGTGTTTTAAATTTTCTCTATCTGGAGTGCAGGAATATATTCTAAGCACCAGCTTAGTCAGATTACTATATCCTTTTATGTTTTATATGGAATCACCATTGAGTTCAACAGCCAGTGCTGGCCAGCCGTGTCAAAATAAACAAGTGTTCCTATTTCTTAAAAGTGACCAGAGTACTGACCTGTTGCTGATGCAGTATCTTCTAGAAGCCCATAATTTATTTTAATGTTTTTGAATGAGAAAGAACAATTCCATTTTTTTTCTGGCCTAGAAGTCAAATTAGAGTGTGTTCTGTCCAGATAGAAATTATGAAGGTAAATACTTCAGTCTTACCTTTTCTTTCTTTTCTGTGGAAGCAGTGTGCTATGTTTGGATTTATTACAGTGGAGAAAGAAAAGATGGCATAGCTATGGTGTTTATTAGTGACTACCTGCCTTTTTTTTATTATTATTTTAAGGATTAAAGATGCAGAATTAGCATTGCAGTGACATTATTTTGCAAATGCCTTTGATATTTTCTTCTGAAATTTATGATCTTCCTGTAGAGAAACAGGCCTATAAACACCTCCTTATCCAGTTACTTAAAAGGGACTACGTTGTTGTTATTTTTTTTATTTCCTATACCATGCTAGTAAAATCCTGTTTTTCATTTATAGGTGTTGTGAAATGAGCAGAGATGAATTTTATTTGAAGTAAGCTGAAAGGAGAAGGATAGTCATCTGGCTAGAACGCTGGTCTGGAGCTCAAGAAACAAGGTGAATTCAGTATTTCCTTACTCACTGCAGCAGAACAAGTTTTAACTTCATTTACTTGAGTTGAATAATCAGCTTTGGTTAGATAAGCATCTAAAGGGACTAAGCCACTGCTTGATTTTTACCATGGGGCTTGTGGGACTTGACAACAACTGAACTCTTAGATTTTAGATGCACCCATCTCAGAAGTCCTGGAGTCAGCTGTGGTTGCTGTAAGGTGTCATGGAAGGGGAGGAATTAGCAATCCCAAGGGGAACTTTGCTGAACTGTCTCCTGAAGGGACTGTACTCACAGTCCCTTCTCTAGGTTGCATAGTAAATCCTAAGTGCTGCTAGGTTAAGTAAGAGCTTCAGATCAGCTACTTCCTTGCAGCAATGTGGCAGCTGCTGGAATAAATCTTCTCATGTATGTGTATAAATTTCGTTAAATATACCCACCTATGTGAGAATTCTAGTTTAGTATTGTTATTTTTTTGGCTGTTAATATAAGATAGCATAGGAAAACACAAAGTCTCATTATTTCTTTATTTACTTTTGACAGAGTTTTGTTTTAGAGCCCTAGCTAATCTCTAATAGTGTTTATTATTGTGTCTGTGATACTCCTCCACTCATCTATCTTGAAAAACTTTAAGGCTGTGATACGAAAAGCTGTGTTGGTTGCAGCTGAGCTTAGTGAAAAGATTACAGCTCGGAACCTACCTTAGCTGCTCTTCAGCTCTTGCCAGGGGTTATTACACCCTCCTGTCTGACTGCAGAATTGGCATTTATAGCTTCTCCTTAAGTTGGCTCTATCAAATAATCTGCATTAAAAAAAAAAAAAAAAAAAAAAAAAAAAAAGTTTAAGCTGACATTGAACATTTTGGTTGGCAGGAGGAGTGGCTGTGTGGTTAAGGAGGCAGCACCCTACAGAGAAGGAAGATGGTAACAAGCAAGTGGTCCAAGCTGTGGATGATAACGTTTTCACTTAACTCACTCTGAGCAAAAACAGTATCTAGTAAGAACTGTGTAGTTTTAAAAGTAGTGTGAAAAGATGAGTGGAGAACTGGCAAAATATACCACAGATTTGACTAAAAATTTTTTTTCTAGACTTCTGTTTTCTTTTCTTGCCCCAAATGCAAGTTCTTCCGACTCAAAACAATATATGTTCATCTTGTGAAGAAATGGGCAGTAATCCCTCCGTGTGAGATTAGTTTTTATTTTAATCTCTCAATTTCAGTTTATGGAATGGGTGATGGACTCTGCTTAGTGAACAGAGCTCACCAAAATTAACTTTGCAGATAATGAACTGGAAATTGTGCTGTTTAATACCTGATGCCACATCAGAGAAGTCAAGACTACTGCATAGTGTGCAACTCAGAAATAGTTTGGGCAGATGAGCAGAAATCTTTCTTCTGGAGATTTCTGGAATTCTTTCAAGTATTTTCTAGTATCTGGAAGCCTGTGTCATTGCTGTCAAAAGTCATGATTAGATTTTCAGCTAGCACAGTTGTTGTTATGTCCATTTTATATTTAAAGACTTTTTTTTTTCTCCTCAAAAAACCTTTTAGCCTGTTGTTCCCAGAAGTTGTGAGGCATTGATCATGTTTTTTTCCAATACTTTTGTAGTGTCAGTGTGGCTAAATTTTCTTTAGCATACCACTCAGGAATGTAAGCTTAATCTGGTAGGGAAAGTAAATCTAGCTGGGTATATGTTTGTATGAGTTCGTGTGGTTATCTGGATTCCTGTGAAGACTTAATTTCTGGTAAACACCTACAGAAAATACACATGTGGAAAGACAGTAATGGTCACTGTAGTGTTTATCTGTCACTAGATTTTTCTCCTTTTTTTTTTTTTTTTAATTATAAGAGTCCTTTTTATTTACATTCTTGGTTTATCTGACAATTTTCTGCAGATCTATAGAGGCATGTTAAGTTTACATGTATAGTTCTAATATTTTAATACATAGGCTTAGAGTTGACTCATTAAGTAATTTTAGATGAGATAGAAACAGTTTTGAAACTAAATGTACGGTCTAGTTATTAAAGAAAAAAAAAGGCTGTGTTTTCCATATTGGACTGCTTTGAAAAACTGCTTCACTTTCATTTATTTTTTTTTGAGTAGATGTTGGAAACTCATTGGTGGGAGCGGATGCAATTGTAGGAGAGTTCTTCCCTGGATTAAACCAGTTTTGTTCCTTAGCTACAAGTTTAGCTTTGCTCTTAGTTTATAGTTATTCATAATACAAGTATGTTACAATCATTGTATTCTCAGAAAGTTTAATGTACACATCAAATTAAGTTTCCTAGCAGGCATATTTTAATGAAAAAGAAATCTCAAAGCAGAAACCATGCATACCTATCTCGTGGTATAGCCTTACTGAAAATACTACTGGGAGGAAGACATAGACTTTGATCAGTGCTTTCACAGACACTTAACTTCATATGCAGTAAGTAACTGTTTCAGTGGTGGGACAACTCAGTCTATAATGCTGTGCAGCCAAATAAACCTGCAGAGAAGCAGGATATAGGCAATCTGCTGGTAAGAAGGTGATAGAGAGTGGAGCAGAATTGAATATTCACAGTTTTGGTTTCTTTCTTTACGGTGTATGTGACATCCTTGGCATGATATAGGAAGAGTCAATCTATAAAAATTATCCACAAGGCATGACCAAGATAAGAGGATTCGGAAGTATAAAGCCATATTTTTTTCAGCTGTGTGATTCTTGGGCAGTAGGTGGTTCAGCAACTAAAATTGGTGAAAAATATTTTTGGGGTAAATCTTCTTGATTTTTTCCAGAGAGATATTTTTATCCTTAGATATTTGGAAGATTGGAAGAAAGTGTTTTTTTTTTTTTTTTTTTTTTTTTTCCCTCCATCTGATCATCTGAAGCCCTGAAGTGGCTGTTTACTGCTGAAGTCTAACCTGATCTAACAAAATAATATCTGAAAGTGAAACAATACTGAAAGTAATGCCAAAGAGTGAGGAATGTCAAGATGTCAAAAATGTCTTCCAAATAGGTTAGAGGTTATTTTCAAGAGCGCAGAAGTGAGAGCGAAAGAAATGAGTTCTGTGAACTTAACTCCAAAATGGAGTTTGATTGTGAAAACTAGTGTTTTCACAGGGTTTTGTCTGGGGAATGAAGCCGAAGACGTAGCAAGAGCCTGATGCAGCACAGCTGGCTGTAGAGAGTGTTCTCTAGATTTAGCCTTGGGGTAAACAGGTTAAGCATTTTTTGCTTCTACTAGTGTATCATTTATAATAATTTTTTAGGGTAATGTATTTTTTTAGCGCACACATGCACGCACACACACGCACGCACATGCACAAAATAGGAAAAAATCCTTGATTTGCGGAGTGCATTGAACTGACTTCAATATGACTGACTGTTATGAGCAATTGGAGGTTACCACAAGCTGGGATCTCCAGCGTGCTCTCCAGAGTTTCCAAAGGTTCCAAAGGACTTCAGACTGGCTTGAGATCTTATATGAAAGCATTAGCAGAGGAAATAATATCTTGCAGTGATCATTAGGTATGCAGCAACGTGCTGGGCAGCATGCCTGAATGTTGGGAAGCCCTAGAGAGTTTTTTACATTTCTGTAGACGTTCTGAATGTTCAAGCAAATATCAAATTCCTCAGTCCATATTCTTTGGTCATAATAGGCAATAAGAAGGACTGTAACTCATGCTGCTAGCCCTGGAATTAGGATTCAATTTGTACTTGGTGCATTTTGATGTTCTTGGTCTTTTCCTTTTCAAGGAAAAAATACTGTTGTGAATAAAGATAGCATTATAGGAAATTAAAATTCCCCGATTCCCCAATTCTGATACTGGGTGAGAGCAAAACGAGAGAAATGCCTTTGTCTCAAAATCTGAAACTAACTAATGATCTGGCAAATATTTACTGACAATTTGTGTCATTAATTTAATATAGATTATAGTATGTGAGTAGCAATAACCAGGCAATAGAGGAGAGAAAAGGAGAAAACTGAACCGTCTTTGGTGTATACTGTCACCACTGCAAAGAAGCAGTTTAATGCAGCCCCAGGAGGATTTCTTTGGTAGCACTTTAAACCGAGTAATTATCTCAGGAATTAGCTGAAATGTGCATCTCTTGTTTTGTTTTAATCATAACTGCAATTTCAGTTTGTTTATACCCATCTCCTAGGGAATCAATCTTTGGCATGGCTTTCTAGTGTGTTAGTTAGAATTAGAGAAGGCCTTCGTAAGCTGCACAAAGCTTTCCCAGAGGAGAGATCAATGCAAAACTGATTCCCTGGTAACTCTATGAAAAATGTAACTAAACTGAAGAAAAACTTTGTGGCTACAGAGAAATGAAAAGGAAAGGAATTAGTATTTGTAATTAATGATAAGTGATCTGATGTCTCTATTTAATTATGGTAATGATAATTTTTGGATTTAAAATCTCCTCTTTTATTTCATTGGTTAGTCAAAGATCAGTATGTGCTGACAAATGTTGCAGGGAGAAGCTAAAACTGGGAGACTTAGCCCAGCTATATGTTTATGTTTTTTAAAGTCTTTGGGCAATATTTTCAAGAAATTAGCACCTAGCACTGCCTGGCTTGAGAAATTTTAGAAGTTCTCATTTAGATACTAAGAAAGGGACAATGTTCAAAGATATATTGCTTATAATAGTTTTTCCATGTGTCAGCATGATTATATTCTTAATTATCTTAATGTGCTAGCAGCTTAGGTCTAGTGAAAATCATTACAACATTTTTGATGCTATGTGGGAGTTTTTGAAAAGCAGCTCTTCTGAATTTTCTTGGTAAATGATCAACCTGCAGTAATACTTGCTTATATGAAAATTAAAGGGCATTTTAAAACAAGTGATATTTCTAATCTTAATGGGAAATAGCTAACTGTTGAAGTATTATGAGTAAGCACATAGGTGAAAAACATAGTATGCTGTCTTCTTAAAGAAATATAATTGTAAAATGGAAAAAACTGTGCTTTTTTGTTAGTTAATAGCAAAGAGAGTGCATATAATTTCAGAAGGAAAGTTGTTTTATCATAGTCTCATTAGATGCTGGAAGTTGGATATATTTATATTAATTGAAATAGATGTTCTCCAATACTTTCCACAATCAGAAATCTGTTGGTGTCTTCTTTTGGACCACTAAATAGTACTTCACTTCCAAGTTAATGTCTATTAATGACCTGCTTAACTAAATTAGAATTCCCATACTCTTAAATATGAGACTCTAAATTGATCAAAGAAAAAGCACTAAACTGACATAATTTCAGCTATATTTATTCTTATGTCCTCTTACAAATTTTGCAACAGTGGTTGTGTCTCTTTTTGTGACTTCTTTTTATGCTTAGCGAAAAGTGCAATGCTTAGAAAATTAAGTTTATGATGTCTTCTAAATAAGTAAAAAAAATCTATCATGAATGGGTTAGATATTTCTAAATAAGAAATTTTACCTAATATAGTTGTGCATAACATCTTGGTTTTCAAATTAGGAGCATATTTTTATTTCGTAGTTAGTTACGTTGAGGAGAAAAATCTTTATTGCAAAGTACTGTTAAAACACGTTTTTACATTGCTTGATTATATATTACTTCAGTTTGCAAGACTGGTACTGTTAAAAATATCTTCTGATGTAAGAAAAAAGTAGGCCTTTCTCTGACCAGTTGCTGCTGTGAAATGTTGCTATTTTGAATAGAGAGTGGCAGCCGGTTGCAGTCTGAACTGGAAGCAGAACATCAGTATACAGAAAACCCTCGCGTAGCTTTATCCACCTTTATGCAGAAAAAAGTCTAAAGATAGTTTGCTGTAGATGAACTTATTTTTAAAAATGTCTTGTTTTACTTCATACGCTCGAAGTCCATAATAGCGTAAAATGATATATTCTTTTCTGATCTCATTAAATCTAATTTTGGCATGCCCTGGCACAGCCTTTTTCTTGTAGATAACAGATTCAAAAGTAAGAAAGTATGTTAGTCAAACCTTTTTGGCCTTTTTACAAAAATTGTATTTAAAACTATTTTTTTGATCAAATGTGATCAAATTGCTATAATGAAACAATCCCCTTTAGAGCAGATCCTTATGTGCTTGTGCTTTTATCTTCTAAGTGTTTAAATATTGCATTAAGATAGATCTTAGCTAATGCTTTAATAAGATTTGCTTATGAATGATGTTAGTTGTGGACATATTGGTTATTTTCATTTTACAGAAAGAAGGGAACAATGACGGGCATAAAGATGACTGTATTTTTCAGGCAGGACTTTGTAACTGGCAGCAGGCACCTCAGCTCTCAGTTTCGTGCTGTTTAGATGCTATTCAGTAGCATATGCCAGCCCTTCTGTCATCTTACATGGTGTTTGCTCATTGTAGTGATTTACTCTGTCAGGTAAATGAACCTAAATAGGGAAAGAAAAACAATCAACATTTATATAATGAAGTCATTTGGATGTTTGATCTGTATTACTGTAAATTGCTGTGGTTTACAGTGTTTCCTACCTCTCTGCTTGACTACAAGTCATAAATATAGTTCATCTGGATTATAGCAATCTAGTTCATATTGTGCAGCCAAAAAGAGACATTTCAAATTACACCTTTTCCACGTTTTTGAAGAGTGGGAAGCATTTTAGATTATGAGGTGATTTACTAGTTGAAGTTAGAAAAAGGATATCTGCATAAATTCAATGTGCTGCCTTTTAACCAGGTACAATTTCTGTGGGAGCTAAATCACTGGTGGTTTGCTAGTGCATTTTTACCTAACCTGTAGCACACATACTGGAATCACAGTTGCTTACATCTTCTTAAAAGTGCAATTCTGTATTTATATATTCAAAACGTGTACTTTTAGTAAGGCTGCAAAGAATATATTTTTGGTTTTCTATTTCAACTGTACTTAAGCTGCTAGATGTTGTACCTTTTTATTCATCTTATAGTAAAAAAAAAAAAAAAAAAAAAAGGGGTTTTAGTATATATTATAACAGCTGAGGCTCATTATTATCATGCCTAGAAATCTACCCTAAATCTTTCTTTTTCTAATATATATTTTGTTTACTTCATTGCCTAATCTTAGAGGTTATCAGCAAGGTCTCCTACTGATAATAATGGCATACTTGTAAACTGCACAGCTTTTTGCAGCTCCACTGATTGCCACTGCTGAAGAGCAGTATTTTCCATGTATACATCATAAATTTTCCATGTATGGAAAGCACAACTTTTTCAGGAAAACAGCATATGAAAAGCTGTTGATATTCCATGTCATCCTTTTTCTGTTCTTACCAGAAAATGATATCTGCATACATATAAGGACAGAAAATAAGCACAGATCTTGCACTGCACTGATGCTTCAGCAGGTGTCAATCTGTGCAAGTATGCTGATAAGCGACAATCTAAGCAGGTTGTCTATTTTACTTGATTGCTTTTTTTCCCCAAGAGAGAGATCTGGTCAGCTTTGAAGTGACTTTATAATAAAACTATAACAACATAGAGCTTATAAAGCTTTTCTTACTAATAAACATGCTTAAAAATGTTATTCATGGAAATGATGAATTTTCTTGTCCTTCCCAACTAGTAAAACTGTAATTTCTTTTTTTAAAAAAGTTTGTTTCTGATCAGGAATGTCTTGGATGTGTGGATTTACCTGGTTTGAGTCCATAACATTTGCTTGGAGTCTTAAATCAACTCCTGATCCTCTTAGCTGTTTTTATCTGATGTGGTAGTAAGAGATAGTTTTAGGTTTTGTCAGCAACGGCATGGAATTTCATAAGTGCAAATGTTGATTTATAGAGACATATTTATAACAGGAAGAATGTTTGTTTAATTGTGAAAAATCTCAGTCAAGTCCTGGCCCTATTCTAACAATATTCACTGTTGACTCACTTTATTTGACATATTGTCTTCTTTTATTATATCACTTACACTTACTTGCCCAAACAACAAATAAGACTTTGCATTCACGTGATGAAAATGCAGTGTAGGTGTTGCTGTAGAGAATTAGGACTGCAGCTGAAAGTGTGAGTTCATTGACATCTAGAAGGAGTTGGTATAATGTATAGGGAGATCTTATAAGCCAGATTCTCAAATGTGCAGTTTCTTTGAGGCTACGTTTTAGTTTTCCTCAACACTGTTTTCCCTCTGAGTAGTCAGGCTGATAAGAGTGATCAATTCTGTCCTGTTAGGTTGAGAAAGTATTTCTCAGTCTCAGTGTAAGGCCCCCATAATATCCAACTGGCTCCTTACAGTAAAGGCATGAGCTAATTGCAGAGAGCTCACTGTGAGGAGCTGTTGTTCATGTTTGCTTTATCTATGAGAGTTGAGTGTTAGAGAGAAGTACACATCTAAAAGCTTATGTGATGCTTGAAATTCTTTTGCCAAATGCTGTCAAAGCTCAGAGGACTCTCACCTGGATTCAGATAGGATTGGAGAAACTTTTAAGGTTTGCTTTTCTCTTTGACTGTATTGAATTTTCCTAAACATTGTCTCATTATTACTTGGAACCATGTAGAGGTGTAGCAGGGAAAGAAGAAATCTCAAAAGTACTATAAAAGCATAAAAATTACATTCGCACACTGTTGTATCTGTACCCTCCCAGGAAGATGGGAGACTGATCGAAAATGAGTATTTTAGATATATTTTGCTTTATGACCATTATAATTATCTTTTATATATTATTTGCATTATGATACCACCTAGAGGCCATAGATAGGATAATATTTGGTGGATTGCACTGGTAGAATTAAAAAGGTTTTTTTTTGGATTTGCTGTGACTCATTTTTCATTGTAGTCTACTGTTAACAGAATTTACTAGTTAAATATAATTGCATGTGTGCTGTTGTGTATGTGCCTGCCTAGAAATACCTTGATTTATGTATTGCAGAAGACTGATATCAAAGTTCAGTCATTAAAGAATAGGAAAGTACTTATGCAAATAGTCCAAAATAGTTCGTTTGTTTGGATATTGAATTAATAGATTATAACTCTTAAAGCTCAAGAGTATTTTCATGTGACTGTGATGCATCTGTGGTGCTTTTGGGGCCTCTTGTATCAGATGAGTAAATGTGGAAAATTGTGGCTGGTACAGTGTAGTCAGGTAGGTTGTTAGGAGTGAGCCGGACAGTTTGGAGAGAAGAAAATGTTAAATATGTTGACAATAGTCATTCGTACCTTTTGGCAAATTTAACTTGAAATGCATCCTGTTAGTTGCAAATAAATACCAGTCAGAGACAGATAAAACTACTGACTTCACACAGCATTTGAAATCTTTAACAAAAATAAACAGCACAGTTTACTACTGACCTTTGGGTCAGTAGAGAGAATTCAAATATGTCATCCAAGGACCCTGTTAGTACCTTTGTGCTGTGCTTCCCTATAGCAGCAACAGAGACATGCCATTACAGATTTTTGTCCTTCCTTGTATAGTAGACCTACTTCAAAAATTACAAGCCTGGAAATTTCAGCACGCATATGCTACTACGTTTCCAAAACTCAAAGAGAAATCAATATTTAGTAATTTGAACTCTATGAACTAGTTAAATTTTTGTGCTGTGAAGCATACTGTTGAGTAAATATGCTTTGAATCATTTAAGAAAGAAGATACTTTATTTTATAAAGTTATGAAAGACAGTTTAGAATAAATAAGCTATGAAAGACAGAGTTTAAAATAAATAGTTAGAAAATCACTGGCAGATTTTTTGTAGTCTGCATAAATTTTATCATAAATTTGAGCTCACATCCTCTTACCATTGCAACTAATGAATGGTTTATAGATTCACTATTCATAAACAGTAGTTTTACTACTACTAAGGTATCTGAAAACTTGCCACAGGTGCTTTATAAAATACTAATGAAAAGCCATGCAACAGCTGCTTGATGCATTCAGTTTTCGGTTTTCAGTGGTGCCCAGTGATGGGACAAGAGGCAATGGCCACAAACTGAAATACAGGAAATTTCATCTGAATATTAGGAAGAACTTCTTTCCTGTGAGAGTGACGGAGCACTGGACCAGGTTGCCCAGAGAGGTTGTGGAGTCTCCTTCTCTGGAGATACTCAAAACCCACCTAGATGTGATCCTGTGCAATGTGCTCTAGGTGACCCTGCTTGATCAGGGGGGTTGGACTAAGGTGATCTCCAGAGGTCCCTTCCAACCTCAACCATTCTGTGATGCAGTTCGCTACGCTACATTGCCTCATTCAATAGCTTTTATTTTGCAATGAAGATAACATGCAATCTGAAACTTAAAATCTAGTCT
Organism: Rhea pennata; assembly: GCF_028389875.1. Lineage (NCBI taxonomy): Eukaryota > Metazoa > Chordata > Aves > Rheiformes > Rheidae > Rhea > Rhea pennata. The sequence continues at coordinate 81,698,396 of NC_084664.1, read as the reverse complement.
CCACTTGTAGGTGCTTTCATTTTGATTGTTATAAATCAAGGACACATGTCAAAAGAGCAGGAACTCAAATTGTGCTGACTTTGAAAGAAAAATTATGAATGCAACCAAATCACCAACAAAGCTGATGTGGACAACAAAGGATTGCTGACAGAATCAGGAGTAAGAGAAAATAAAATATGCTTGTCAGAATGATACATAATGATTCCATATTTATTTTTAGCATGTCAGTAAAGGAGAGATACAAGTTAGAGAATGAAGTAATTTTGTACATGTTCATGAAGAACTTCTGAGTGTGAAGTATGACATGAAAGAAATTTCAGAGATATTTATGTGGAAAATAGCAAATAGGGGGTGGAGGTTTCTTGAGATCAATACCAAGGTGAAAGTCGGACATAATGCTGCTCAATGGAAGAGAAAGAATAGGAAGGAGGAAAATTGTAAGTGAAAATGATGGAAGAGGAAAATCCAACTATGTTCCTCTGATCTAATGAGGGTAGGAAGCATTCTCTAAAAGAGATGACAGCTTCAGACAGAAGCTTTGTAATACTCAGGATAGAGAATTAGTTGAGAAAATGGTGGAGTTTTGTTGTTTGTTGTTGTTTTCAATTGATAGAAAAAAATCATTTTGTTGCGTAGTCATGGAAGAAATATGTATAACATTTGAGGGACAAGTCTGAAAAGTCAATGAGTTATGAGAAAATGCTGAGTTTATATTGGATGGTATGCAGAGACTATAATACTATATAAGTACTATACTATTACTAGGGAGCAGAGAGGAGAGACTATCTTAATGAAATCACTTTGTTTGCTTCATTTATTTTCAAAGCTGTTTTTCTCCATTTTTTCTGTCTATTATGCCTAAGAAGAGAGAACAGCTTTGCATTGTCTTTGGTGAGTCATCAAATCTAGAAAGGAAGTGGTTTTCAAACACTATTGATTTTTCATATTAAATATCCTGTTATTTTTCACATAAACTAGAGGAGTTGTGTCTGAAAAAAGCTTATGACCATGACAAATACTGTCGTATGAGAAGAAGATTCAGCCAGTTTCTCTGATAGATGGGGTTTGCAAATGATCACAGTTTTCAGAGGTGGAAAATGAGAGCGTAAACTTGAAATTATTTACAGTGCAAGGAGCATTCTGTTTAATAAGTGGACTCGGCAGTAATTGCTATTTCTGCACATTTTTAAGATATGACCCTGTACAGAGTTTATTACAAAAGATATAATCTCCCTGGCAGCAGATGGAAAATATGATTGGCTTGATAGGGAAAGGTTGAATCTCATTTCAAAAAACTAATTGGTACTAGTAGTCCTAACAAATAGTGCTACCTAAATTCCTAGAAAATCTGAGCATCCAACACATCTTTCGGCTGAGAAATTTTAAAGGCCAGGTGTGTGCCAACATGTTTTAAAAATGTAATAGTCTATGCTGCTGCTTTCCTTTTTCTATAGCTCATAAAAATGTTATTAGATTAAAGCAGTTTGGGAAAAGGCTATTTTGTGGTGATGCACCTGAACTGTTGGTCTGTGACTTGTGAACCTATAAAGTATTAGTTAATATTCTACTCTTTTCCCTTGTGAATGCTTATCTGGGTTAGAGATACGAAGTTACTCAACTGCACCTCTTTACATATATTTGAAATATCATTAATATCTTCATTTTGTAAAACTTTTCAGTCCTTCATAGCATGTATAATGATTCCGTTCTTTTTATTGTTTTTGCTCTGTTAGTGTGAAAACAAATGTCAATAATATGGTACCCTGTACATATAATACATGTCTTTATTTTATTCTCAAGAAATGGGAAAATGGTAGTCCCTTTACACTTAAGATCTTGAAACATTTGTGCTGGCAAGTAAAGAATCATAGAGTTGGTTTTAATGTATTGTGGTGAATTTTGTGTGGTTCCTCCTTATGAAAAAAAGATGACATTATTGAACAGATTAAAATGCATAGAACTGAGAAGCTTTTAATATTTAGTGGCTAATTATCACTTGAAATACTGTACTATTTGCTCACATAGCTGCATCAAATTTATGGGGTCTTCTATGGCTAATGAACAAAGTGATGTAGATAGTACAATATAAATTGTTTAATTCTTTTGTATAATTTGAAATACTGAAAAAGAATTTGGATAGTAGTTTTTCCAATAGTGGATCCAAACACCTGAATATGTATTCATGGCAAGCACTTTAATATGTATTTTCTAGATGTCCCAATTCCAAATGTTGCTTATTTAGAAGCAGTTTTTGCATAATAAAGATAATGATCAGACCTTTCAGTGGACAAGTTACAGACTGTTTTAGATACTACTCATCCTTAGTTCACTAGTGAGTGTTCCCATGTTCAGTGGTATTCAGATCTCTGTTTGCACATATAATAATGCTCATCAGATAGTACTTGGCTGAGAATAGCAAGGCTGTTTTATCAATAAAGGGAATGAATCAAGCCAGTGAGATGATGGATATCTCATTCACAGTATAATTTATCATAATTTCTTCTATAATAAGCTTTTATCAATATTTTGTTAATACCTGAGATGAGTATGAGTTCATATGGTTAGATTGCTTCTATGGCCTTTTTTTTTCCTCTCTCTCCTTTTTTTTTTTGAGCTGTTTCTGTAAGGAAAAGAACAACACATGTGAGTTAGCCCTTGTGTGTTAGGCAGTGATTTTATTTCAAGAAACTTGCATTTTGTCTGTTAAGGATTAACTCGGTATGTCCATAAAAAAGTTATTTTAACTGCAGTACAGATTATATTTCTTAGATTTTTCCCATTGGCATTTTATGTCTGTTTCTAGTTTCATTTTAGAAAGAGCTGATGCATCTTTACATGAATTTGGACTTTTTACCATTTGGAATAAGCAGCTTTCAAATTCCTGAAATATTTTACACAGTGGAAATTCTGAGTATGGACTAACTTCAATTATTTCTCTGTGTGTGTGTCTGTGTATGTGTGTGTTTGTGTGTGTTTAAATACTGAAGGAATTGCACAGGTTTTGTTTCAATAAATCCCGAAACACATGATGGCATCTCATATGTGGATGCTTCCTTTACAGGCTGTAACCAGGAGAACACTTTTCCTATGTTTTAGATTTAATATTCTGAAGTTTAGTTTTCTGTTCAGTATTCATGCATGATGGATGTCATATTCTACATCTCATCCTACTTAGATACATTTCAGATTTTAGACAAAGACAATGTAGGATGTCTCTTTAAATACTCTGTTATTAGTGCAATGTTGCAACAAATATAGGAAAGGGAACTCAGTCTAATAAAATATGCTGTCTGTGTATCTATTTTCTTACTCTTCTTTATTGGATAACTTTTTAAACTATTGGACAGTTTTTGCAAAAGTCTAGAGATGATTGGAAGTCTCAAGGATCACAGAATCATAGAATGGTAAGGTTGGAAGAGACCTCTGGAGGTCCCTCTGGAGAGGATCATCTAGTCCAACCCTCAGCATAGCCCATATGGGGATTGAACCCACGATCTTGGCATTAGCAGCACCATGCTCTAACCAACTGATCTAAACCTGCCCAAATGATATCCCAAAGGATATAAAGTTCCTATGAATTTTGCAAAAATAAGTGTATTTTCTGGAGGGAAAGACTGATGTAGATTAATGTATTCTACTAAACATTCCACAATCATGTAACTACCTGAGTATTTTGATTTTTCTTTCCTGATATAGCTATATATTTCTGAACTTGCAGTGTTATGAAGTGTGTTACTTTCTAGAGCTGTTGTGAAAAAAGGTGATTGATTGTAATATTAGAGATGTTCTTCAACGTTATAATGGCCTACAATTAAAAGAACTGTAATTAATGCATCTTTGGAATTGCTGTTTTAAGTATATGACAGGGTAAAAATATTGTATACTGATTAATAATTACATTTTTGCAAACACTGAAAAATATCAGTGGAGAATTTTGTGCAAGGAAGTTGTTTTGTGCAAGGAGCTCTCTTCATTTGTGAGCTGTATACTATTCAGTGTTATACCAATGTACAAAAGGTGATGCTTCAGCAACTGTTGTTCAGCACAGTGAACTACAAGTATTTTATCTTTATATAAGCAAGAGCCACTTCATGAAGTTTTGATGGCAAGCACAGCATAGAGAGCAGTGCTTGCCAGCACCAGAAGGCATTAATGAAAGACTTCTCCTCATAGTCACTTACTACAGACCAAATGTGAGTGACCCAAAGCTTAAACAGAGTTTAGTTCAAATAGATTTCTTTGTCCTAGTTTGCTCAACAAATGCAAGCGAGACATTGCATTTGAGCGGAAGCTGGAGGACTGTGCGCAGGAGGGAGCTGCAGTTCAAAAGATTCTGCTCCCAGAGGCTCCGAGAACAAAACTGTTTCGGGCACAGGATGAAAAATAAACTAATGCAAAAGACTTTGTGTGAGTGTGCGTGTGGGGAGGTTAAATTTATGTATTTCTTAGTGCCCAAACAAAAGTATTGGTGAAAATCAGAGAAGGCAGATCTCGAAGAGCTGGAATTTTGTCCTATAAACGGCACCAATTCAAGGATTCTCTCAGTGAATGAACTTCTATTTGCACTTGACATTTTGCAAGGTGATAATCTGGCTTTATCATAGTTAAGAATACCAGACTCTGCAAAACTTTGGAGTTTTCAAATGATGATTTTTGAGTGACTGAGCTCTTGCTGCTTTCCTCAAACACAGGACGTCATGTCCCAGATCATTTAGACATTGTTAACAAGCTTTATACCGCTCATCTCAGACCACTTCATTTACGTGGCATGTCCAACATTAACTCTTTTTCCTCTGTCTTCCTCTCTAGTGGATGAGTTTGGAAGTTTGCTGTTTAATGTAAATTTCATGATTGTTGGTTAATTTTGTAGGTAAAATCATAGTGAAATTGCATAATGAGGAAGCTTTCTATGATGAAAGTTTAAATTGTTTAATTAATGGCCTGTTGGGGATAATTCCACTAAAAGTTGCTTTCAGAACAAGCTGGTACTTGGTGTAAGCAAGAAGGCGAGCATGATGCTTTTTCCCTAAGTAAGTTCTTTAGACTGATCTGTTTTGGATTTTACTATACTTTTACAGCAATTACTTCCTTCTTTGGTTGTAAGTTGTCTATGTTTTCATGGGAATAGAAATCTTGAATAGAAAAGATCTGTGTGACCATGTATTCTTAATTTTTCGAATTGTTTTTCATTTGAATGTTAATGGTATAGCCCCAACTGTGCTGCTGCAGAATGTATCACTTCAGTCTCAGTGAAAATCGAAAGCTGTCTACCTTCTCTTCTATCCCTGAACTGTCTGTATTGGTTAGTAACAATTTAAATCTTTGGGCTGCTAGAATAGTGGTAAAACTTTTTAGCATTTGAGAATATTGCTTCAATAGCTCTTGCTGGCTGATCCATGAGATATTCTAACCAAACATATCAACTTTAGTTGTTCAGAACATTTAAATAAAAAATAATATTATCTCTACAGCCAACTGCTTAAAAGATGCCTTTAACTGATGAGCTGCACTCTATCAGTAATGTAAAGCAGCAAATGAATAAAGCGATAATGAACAATGTTTTTAGCAAGGAGCCGCTGTAATAGTGTTGGTGTTAATAACTTGTTTAGCTGATGAACTGATTTTTCTCCATTCCTTCTGGAGTACAATTTATATAAACAAATAAGCTGCTTTGCAGACACCCTATTAAAGGCATTGTTGGTATGTATTCCAGTATTCTTGTGTTACTTAATACTCAAAATGGCAATGAATTATGCAGCTCAACACTAGAATATTTTGTTTCAACAGACTCCTGATAACAAAGCTAATGCTTTATAAATAGATCTTGAACATACATAGATAAAACATAGTATGTTTTGTGAATTTTATTTGACCTCTTGTGTTCCATATATTTTATTATTGTCTAAAAATAGCACCTAAAAAGGAAAAAAATTAAAAACCTTATTTTTGGTCCTGGATTGTGGAGTGTTTTTTAGGTGTATTAAAGCTTAAATGCCTTTTTCCAGCTTAGGTTTGGGAATGCTACTTGTCATCACTTAAAAGAATACATATTACTTAATAACCTGTTTAAATGTTCAAAGATATGTGTTGTGCCTGTTCTTTGCACCACTGCTTGCTATTAAGAATTTCTATTTATGAAATATAAAAGTATTATTGATTTATGCTGGAAGGTTATTTCCACTTAGATATATCCGATCCTACTCAGGTGAAATAACGGTCTTTTTAAAAGTATTTAGTGAAAAATGCTATCTGGAAAAAATACTAAGGTCTTGATGATATACGTATTTGTCTACTACAGTATGCATTTTCTAGCAGGGAGTATACGTTTTTAGAGCCATCATATTTATTTAGGATATTCTTAGTTTCATTTTTATTTAAATTTATTTGGACATCTCCATAAATGTTTTCTAAATGTTTAGGCAGGTAAAGCAGTGGTATCAGCTGGCTACCATGGAGTTTTGTCTGTTTGATCTCTGATAACATTTTGTGGTTTGGAGGGCATCTAGTAGCATCAAAATTGTTTTATAGTGGCTTCAGTAAAGGACAGGAAAGTATGTGTCACTACTTGCATGGCATGCCATGGAAGTTATATGTTAAGATGAAATGTGTTAAAAGTACCAAGAGAGTATGTCATCTAATATGAAATGTGTGTGTTTCCAGCCCTCCATTCTTTCATTAGTGTTATTTTTATACAGCACTGAACATGTCCAAACTAGACACACATTTTACAACTATTAATTCTCTTTCTTGTTCCCTCTGAAATAAATATGAATTGGATTTAATAGTAAGAGATGCTTCAAGAAGTTCTTTTTTTGCTGCTGAGGAAACAGTGCATTGTTAGAAGGTGCCAGGCTCCTGTCGTAAACTTTTAAAGTGTGCAATAAGGTTAATGTTGTCACCACTTAAAATTGTGTAATCTTAAACTGATATTGTTCACAATGCAAATATTTTACTGTTTGTAACATAAATTAGGTTTTATAAGAGAAAAGGACACAGAATAGCTTTTGAACATTTTTATTCTTCTAAAAGTAGAAATAGGAAGGTACTTGTTTTAACATACTGCTATAAAGAGATTTAAAAAATATATAACATATAGGTAAACAGAAGTAGCTAGTTAACTGTTTCGTAGTTACACATGCTTTCAGTGCGAACTTTAATTCATTTCTTGAGATGAGGTGATGACAAGCATCTCCTGCATGGGAGCTGGAATATTTTCATCCATATTTTGAATACCTGTGTAGTGTTACAGGAGATATTACTTTTATATAATTATCCCCCCTCCCCCCCAAAAAAAAGTATTTTTTTTTTGAATTAAGAGGAGGAAATTTAGTTTAAAATTCATGTAATAAGTGTATTAAATCTCTCTGTGCAAGTTCTCTTTGATGAGACTATTCATATCACTGAAACTTCAACAGGACTGCTTGCTGAGATAAGCAGTATTTATATCAGTAAGAGTTTGTGATCATGGTCTTTTAAGCCATGAACATTCAAATCTGGAACCACCGCATGAATGCTCAGTCAAGTAAAATAAGTGTTTGTGAAGGAGTGCAATTATCAGCTTCTCACATGATTTTAGAAAGTAAATGGAAAAACGATAGATTAATAGTAAATATTTTGATGCAAATATTCAAAACTTGATTGTTGTACAAGCAGAGTGTTTTATCAGAATATAAACGAGATGACATTTTCCAGCTTTTTATGAAAGAAATTATGGGATAAAGTCTCTTTAGTTCATAATTTGTCAATATAATTGCCTATTGTTGATGTTACTTGTTATGCATAGAGTGTTTACGGCACTGTACAAGACGGAATAGCCTCTGCAGTTGGGATCATCTGCTCTATACGGAATAAGAAGTTTGCTGTAGCAGGTATTAGGCAGAATTTATTCATTTTCCATCAAGTTTACCTTAGTAATGTGGTTTTCCACACACTTATTTGTTCTACAAATCTCTGTATTGCTCCACATTTCCCTCCTTGTCAAAAAGTAGCAATAGTGAGATCGTGAAATCTGTTTTTAAACTTTTTATTATGATTTTGATATAAAAATAGTGAGCTGTTAGCTATGTAACTCTGTTGCTGTCCATATAGATTTATATTGGTTGTCGTTCTGGCTCCTGAGGAATTGATTTAAATTAAGTAGCCTTGACAAACATGATACAAGTATTTGGAGAATATAATGTAAACTGAGTTCTTGGTAATAGGTACATTACAACCAGAATCTTCAGGGTGGCTTAGGAGAGCCTAATTGACTTAAAGCTCCCACTAGCGCGCACAGCTCTGCTCTGAAAAGAGCACTTGCCGTTCTTTTGATATACAAAGCAAGTAATCTATTCCAGCTCAGATAATAATTCAGCTTATTTTGAATGCCCTTCTCTGTACATTTACTTGCTGATACACTGAGTGGAGAAGGAACCATGTGGTTATTCACTCTGCATTCATCAAGCTGCCTTGAGGATGCTCTAGTAAGTTAAGAACCTAAGTAAGTTAATGGAGCTACAAAGTTCATGTTCAAGTCCCTGGTCCGAAAGGTACTCCAGGATTGTGAAAATGGGGACCACAAAAATAACTTGGATAAAATGTATTCTGGAGTAGAAAGGGACTGAACTGAGTAACCAAGTCATTCGTTCTGGTCTGATACTTCTGTTCCAAGGGTGGCGACAGAAGCCAAGGGAAGGACTCCTCAGAGTGAGGTCCTGCAGGGGTAGGCCCCTGCTCAACCCCCAAAACTGGCCCAAATCTCAGCTCAACTGAGGGCTTCTCTTGTGCCTCTGCAGTCCAGGTTTTGTTAGCATTTCTCCACAGGAATGGACCCTCCATTCTTGTCAGTTTAGGCGTGTGCCCAAGGGTGCAACATGATTGTGAATGTTGTTAGTCAGTGATGTATTCATTTAAGAAATTTGAAAAGAAATTGGGTAAAATATACATGGCATGCTTTCAATCTTCTTATTCTGTGACTCATTTAGGAAAGAACACCAGTTCATGTAACTCATATATTCAGGTTTGCTTTGTAGAAGGCCCTGAAACACAAGTTTTGATGACTGTGAATTTCAAATACATACATATTATAGCATTGTAGATTTTTTTTTTACATGATTAACCAGTATTTTTAAGGCATATCCAGCTCTTATTAGTCAAAATATTCTTTCATTTTGACCTGCTTGTAAAATATTTTATTTATCCTACAGTGCTCAATTTACTACCTTACAAGGTCTTACCTCCTTTAATTTAAACTATTGTCTTATCTATCCTGCATATTTGCAGTAGACTATAAGCGATAATATTTTAAGCAAGCTCTTTGCCAGCTCGAGAAGTCATTTGTGATGGTACCCATCAAACCTGTTATGAGAGAATCCTTGATCTTCAGAAGACATAGCCATTTCTGCAGTTCTTGTCTTTTATTTTTAAGTTTTTTCCATCATTCTGGAAGCATTATAAACTTCTCAATTTTTTCTTTTTGCCATTGTTAAAGGAACTATAGATATACTTGGCCAAAATGATTAGTACCTGTTGCTTCCCAGATAGCATGCAGAACAAGTGTAGGAGAGGCAAGCAGGCTGATGCTTCTGTCCCAGTTAAATTTTCAGGATGTAATAAATGGAGAGAGAATTAGTACCTCTTTTTTTTTTTTTTGTATTTGTACACTTTGTTAAAGGCAGATAGTTGGGAGCTGCTAATAAGTTTGAGTGGCAAGGAGAGAGGCGATAAACTTCTGAATTAGCAAGGAAACTTAATGGGAAGACTTGTCTGATTATTAATCTGGTTTACTATTTGTATCTGAGACACAAAAATAATTAATATTCTGACAATTATATCTAGAGATAGTCCTGGCTATGTCATCTGTGTTGTCCAAGTCAAGATAAGTAGATGAGACATATCAAAACAGGAATAGAAAAGCCTTCCCTATCAGTCAGTGATTATAACCATCTGAGAGAAAAATAGCATGCAGAATGATTGTGATAAGCATTTTTTTATTATTATTAAAGTAGAAAAAGGGAACAAACAGAAAGGACTGTGAAATGACTCCTACACTTAATTTCCATAGCAACCAATGTAAACAAGTGTTTGACTACAGTATGTCATCTTCAAGATAGGGAATTGCAGCTCCTGAATTTTAATTTGAAGGACAGGTCAAATTCAATACTTCCATTGCTTTAGGGAAAAAAGATAATATTGAGAGAAGTATTGATATTCTAATTACTTGTTGTGACCTCCTGTTCCTTCACATGCAATGTGTAAAATGTTATATATAAAAAATAATTTTAAAAAAAGTGTTCCAAAATAGATAATTATATTTTGTTTCCAGAACATTTCTCATGTTACTATTATCATTGCAGAAACAGAGAATTACATCTGCTAATGCGAGGAACTATTGTACCTAATTCTGAAGGTGAGAGAAAAGATGATTCAAGTGAGAGTTTGTGGGACTGGGTTTACATTGCATGAAAATTGGCTGTAAACATGAAACAAGGAGAATGAAAAATGAGGACGGAGTTTTTGTTACTTTTGTAAGATCATGAGATACTCTGTCTAAGTGTGTAAGAATTATCAGGTTTTGAAAAGCTCCTGTCATCAACTTACTCGTGCTCTATTGAAGGAAAGAGTAGCCAAGGCAAAAATGGAATCGTTCGCAGGACGTGTCCTGTAGTGACGCTGGAAACTTGCAAGTGAAGAACAGAGCTTGGGAAGACTTGATACTTGCTTATTTGTTTTACATAATTCATCACACTTTGTTCGAAGCATGAAAGGATAGCTTTTAGATATCACGTAAGCAACATTCACTCGGGCTTTTATCAGGAGCATAAATCCACAGAGTGGGCATTCAGGAGCTTGTGGGCTCTGGTGTTCCTGAAGGGCTTTATTTAGTTGAGAAGAATTATGCCTAGCTTTGCTTCTGTTCTGAGGTTTAAGCAAAGTTGCTGTATGGTGTATCCATTCAGTACTATAAGTGAATTCTTCATAGTGTATTATACCACATTTTTGCCAATTTGATGATAAAATAAATGGGACAGTATCATGAGAAGTGCCAGGTTTGGTATGAACATACCTCTTTTCAGATCAGTGTGAAAAGAGACATAATGCCTTATATTATCATTTTAGAAAACATGATATGTTTTGCAGTAATAAAATTAATCTGCCCCTCAATGAATGCACTATAGAATCTGTTCTGTTCTGGGGAGTGTTTTTTTTTTCTCCAGTTAACTGAGTACCTTGAACCAAATGGCTTGTCCTTTTCTGCATCCTGTGCGTAAAATAATTCACCATGGCAGTGACATGCTTTATCTTCAGAGCCATCACAGAATATCATAATTCCCTTCTGATAACGTTGTGGGAGTTAATGCATCCAGATAGGCTGAGCTGGAGCTACAGCTCATGCCAGATCACATGCTTCACCATGCCAGCCAGGAAGATAATTCAGTAGGATGGCTTTTGCATACTAAGAATCAGTCTAAGAGCATTTTCTTTCCTTCACGTATTCAGTTCATGTCTTGCCACTAATTATGAAGATGGAGAACAGATACCATAAGCACCTGACACTTTTCCAGCTCACCTATTTGTTTTGGAGCACTGACTCTGCTGTGGGTGCTGGTAAGATGCTCTAAAAGATTTCCTTGCTGTCAGAAATGTGACCTGTAGCGCTGATGCTTAATGTTAAAGTAGAGTCATCCATAGAAAAATCTGGTGCACCTTGGCTCCAAGTATTTCTGGAACTATTTTCTTCTTACCTACTTGAATACTAAACATGCATCCAATTTTTGCAGCTGTTTATCTCTTAGCAGAACAGTAATATAGGTAGTAGCACTCTTAATGTTACATCTCAGTTTTGATAAGAAAAAATATTTGAATATGATGAAGCTTTTAACATTGTAACAGTTGTCCTACATACAGACACATTAACAGGTAAATTACGTATTTTGTTTTCCTTTGCATTTGAATAGTGAGAGCTTTCTTTGTAGCAGTAACTTTTTCTAACAAGAAGTGTCTTTCCCACCTTGTAATACAAAACAAGTTTTGCCTTTGTTCACTTATCTGAAATTCACAGCTCTAATAGAATATGCCTCTTTATTCTGCAAAATACTGCAGCTTTTCATGCATTACTGAATATCTTTTTTATAAATTCAAATAGTCAAAACTTGAGGAAAAATGATTTTAACACAAAATGGAAACTTATATAAAATGTAGTTATGAATCTTTGGAACCTTTTTTTGAATATACCTGTAATAAAATATATTTTCAAATTTATTGAAAAAAATGGGAAATTAGATAATAGTTTTTCTAATACAGGTGTAGTCAAAAGCACGTTCTTTGCAACTTGAGAATTATGCAACAAAAACATTCTAACCTGATTAAGCTATAGCAATACATATATGTATCTGTGCTGAATGGTTCTGTGACCAGAAAATAAACAGTGACCTAGGACGACTTCTCTAGAGTGATTTTCTTCTGTTGATAGTCGGAGTTACTCGTTTCTGTGGCAAAAAGCACAGGACCCTCCTCATCGATTTACTCTATGGCAGTGACTCACTTTGTGGTTATTTTAGCCATTTGTCCTCAATAGCTTCAATTATAAAATGTGACAAATCTTATTTAATAATTCATATATTAGACTTAATAATTTCTAGCTTATTTAAATGGAAAACTTCTCAGGTTAATGGAATGGAGAGAAAAAAAATGTTAAGATCACAAAATTCAGAACCCAAGCCAAAATTAGAGGAAACTAAAATCTCTTAATTATACACAGCTTCACAGTTGTGAAAGCCAAATTATCTTAAACTCTGCTTCCATAGAGACACTGCCTTAAAATTACCGTTTTCATATTAATAGAGAATTGAATATTTGTACCATGGTATCTTAATTTATGGAACGTATTTCATGCGTACGTCTCCCATGCAATATGCATTATGCTCTTTCATGTTTTGGGAATATAACATATATATCAGGTGCTGTGTTGTACTCCTGACGGTATTGTGGAACAACTTGGCTTAGTCCTTTTGGTATGTTTCTGTTTTCATCTATAACAAACCAAGAATCCTACTTTGGGGGGAGGGGGAGAAAGAAAAAGAAACCCCTTACCATTTGTTTTTACAGTGTGTTATTTGCTATATGGTTTTGTAAGTATTAACATACTGGAAAAATAATATAGATTCAAACTAATGAGATGAACATGGCAGTTCCTAACTATCTTTCTCTTCTCACTTCCAGAACATATTTATGTTTTAATATCAGAGTAGTCTTAAAGTACAACTAGGGAGTTGGACAATTGAAGGGGTGGTTAAGAAAACTGAAACTTTTGATTATCCTGTGGAGTATATATGTTTTCTATTTTATAGTTGAAACATAATAGAAGTATGTTTGGCTTTTTTCCTGGACTTCCATGATCTTATAATGAAAACTGAATTAGAAATATTTGTAGGGCATATATATATATATATATATATATATATATATATATAAAGAGAGGAAGTAATAAAATAACAACAAAAAAACCCTTCTTGAAATCCTGCAGTTATATAACTTTTGTATATGTGTGGGTGTGTGCATATATATGTTACCTACCTGTATACACCCATCCATACCCATATGCGCTTACACACACACACATTTATATTCCAAAAGTGCACCTTTACTGATGTGTTTAAGTTGCAGTTGGATTCCATTTCCATCCTCAGCTAAAAACTGAAATTCTGTCTACTAAGCTCAGTTTTGTTCAAGCACACTGAGTTCATTTGGGTTAGCTTGATTGCATTTTTTTTTTCTTTTTTCAAGTCAGGCATAGTGTGATAAAGTACTTGTAGGGACTCTTTTAGAATAAAAACAGCTAGGCAGGAAGTCTGCTTAGTTAGTAGGCAGAAAATGTTTGATTATAGTGTTTATTGAGCTTTACCTGTTGTCTCTCTCCCTTTTATCTTTCATCAAGAGTAATTTGCAAATTTACTGGGACAACTGGGCAGTCAGCTACAATTTCCTGCTTCACAAGCACAGCTGCCTTCAATCTAGAACCTCAAAGGTCCTTTTAAATGCTAACATTTTTAAAAATAGATTTTTATTCCTTTTTTAAAGAAGAAAAGGAATAAAGTCTTTTTTTGCTTTCCTCATTCCTGTGCCTACATTCTCAGTCTCCTGAGTCGGAGGGGTGACTGACAAAGCATATAGGGATTTTGTCTGTGCAGATGCTCAGAAATCATCACCATTATAGCCAAGAGATCTCTAGGAATTCAATGGCTATCTGCAGTTATAGTATATTTTCTTAGTTTCATTGAAATATTTTCCTTGATGGTATATTGAAGCTAGGCTGAGATGCTTACTATATGTCTTTTTCTCTGATGAATCAAGTTGTTCATGAAATGAATCACATAATTTCATTTGCATTTGTGTTTTCTGCTTTGTTTATTGAAGGGAAATATTTTTCTAGAAATTGATGGGGAGGGGGAAGAGGGGAACACAGCAGGAATGTAATCCTCATGTTACTAAAGTCAATCTGAATCAATATTGAATACAATGGGATCAGCATTTACTTCTGTTTTTTTCACTCTTTTGCACTAATGAAGTGGGGAGAAAGCACAGCACAGAGGAGTTCCCTGTGTCAGGTGAAAACTCCAGTTGCTGTGTCTTTGCCTGTGTGAGGTCATGCTGCCCTTGCGCTAACAACTGCAGTGCGTTCATGTGAAGGGTCCTTGCTGAAGTCGTTTATGGCTCCGTGTTGCTTGCTCAGTTTCCTACAATGAGTAACGAAGGACAGGTTTCTAGTGGCTTGAACCATCCCAGTGGAAGGAACACCTCCAGCAGCCTAGCTGTAAAGCTTGGCCCCTGGCAGCAGCAGGAGCTGCCTTGCCTCTCCTGCCTCTCCTCACGCAGAGGCTGCGGCAGGGTCTCGTCCCGAGTTGCACGTCCTTCCTTGCAGACCGAGCATGCTGCAGCAGGCCTGATTGAGCTCCTGTGGGGTTTATCATAGTAAATTGGAAAAAAATACATTTTGTAATGTAATGTCAGTTCATTTCCAAAGATGACCAGGTTTTTTTGTCTCTGCTCCAGAGGAAGCAGAGCCATCCAGCCCAGTTGCAAAGTGCCTTTGCACTGGCAATTTTATCTGAAGGGAAGAAATAGGAGAAGCAGTGAGGATGATATTTTATGGCTTAAAAAAGCATGCGATGTGCAGTAATGTAAATATAACCTAAAGATATAACCTAAAGATATAAATATATATAATAAAGATATGTAATAAATAAAACCAAAGATTGATGAAGACTGTTATAGAATAAGGGAGTATACATATAGATAGATAGAAGCTCAAGCATATTTAGATGTAAATACATATCTTATTAAAAAATGTAGTCTTCGTTCTCTTGTGAGATGTTCATGGTTCCATGTCTTCCACAATCAGTGCAGTTATTTGTAAAGCAGATAGGTTCCAGTTTTAATTTGACCTAATTTTCAAGTTATAGCTCTATTCTAGATAGCCAGATCTGAAGAACTCTCTTAGCCGATTTGAATAATGTCAAGCAAATGCAGTTATTCATATTTGTGTTGTAACTTTGGTGAAAACTTACAGGCATGAGATAACTTGCTTTGTCTAAATAAGAGAACCAAATAAATCCCCAATCTTTTTCATCCGTTTCATCACTTTTGAAGATATTTCTGTAATAATCGTAGTTCATAGCAACTATGAAACAATGCCACATGCGTTCTCTGCACACCAATCATAAATGAATAATATCAGATAATCTGGGCTGGAATTATTCTACTCTAGGATTAGTTCCTGTTTCATGTCCCTTTTTGACTGTTTGAATGAATTACATGGCCTGCATATACTGCCAGAGACCAAAAGCTTGCATAACAGTAAGTTGTAGGTCCATATACAGAGCAGGCAAGCCAAAATTTTTATCCGAGGCAAAATATAAACAAATAGCAAAGACAGAAACTATATGATCCAGCCTATGCAGATGAATGAACAGCAAATGAAGTGTAGGACAAGAAAGCAGGGGAAATGATGTGATTATATACTTTGTATAAGCTTTTTTGTTCTGTTTAACAGCCTTTTTCAATGCTGTCACTCAGTTTCTCTTATTTTTTTCAAGATCTTTTTTGGAAGAATCACTTGGCTTGTAGGCTACTCAGCTCCTCCTAAAAATATGTGCAAGAACAGCAGTCCATCAATGCCTTTTTCTCCTTTTTATGTGCTTTCTTAAGCTGTGGTTTCTGGAATCAAGCAATTTATTTTAGAATTTCAGCTTTAATTTAAAGAGAAAATTGTCAGGGTTCTGCTTCTTTTGATATGTAAGAAAGATTTAAAGCATTATCTCACTGTATCCTCCAGCCTCAGAAAGTAAACTGAAAGAAGTCAAAAACTGTTATATTAAAGGAATATTATTTTTCAAAACTGACCTGTGGTAATTTAATGCTTGGGATTGCCGATATCGAGCTTCTATATAAGAATTGCTAAAATCTGAGAAGCTAAAACAAAATTGCTGTTTTGATAAGCCATAGTTCTGTCATGAGAAGGCAGCAGTAATTCTTAGTTAATGTACCAAATGAAAGTGGAGCTAGAAAGAAACTTGTCTAGAGAATACAAATCTAAACATGAAATGTATTTATTTATTATGACTGAGATGTTCATCTTTTTCCTTTGTAGAAACCCAGATCTGCCTTTCTAATTGTATATAAATATGAAAAATTACTTTCTTAAATAGAACTAGTCTTTTCCATTTCTACAGCTGACCATCTGCATGCTGCTTGAAGGGAGTAAGCAGACCAGTTTAACTTGAAATGCAGGCAGTACAGGTAACTACAGATAAAATAAAGTGTTAAAATAAAGTTTGAAAGCCAGTTCACTGAGATGAGTGATGTACCTGCTAGGATTTAGTAAAACCGTTCAGATTAAATTAATTGATTCTTCTAAATACAGATCTTTTAGTGATATATAGAAGCAAACATAAATGTTGTCAGTTCTATGCAACTCTATTATATCTGAGAATAAAATGCTAACTGTTCCATCATATATGGAATATGCTTAAATAGATTTTTTTTTGGTCCATTGAAAGAGAAAATAAAATAATTACGTGGTGTAATATTACGGGGTGATTACGTGGTGTATGTAATCTGTGGATCTCAAAAAGCTGAGGTTATTACTCCCATAGAGTTGCAGGAAGCATAGCTTGAGTTGCAAAAATGTTTTGGAAGCTAGAGCAGTGTTTGAGCTGCAGGCGAGTTCATCAGTACACAAATATTTCTTTCCAGAAAGAGAAAGTGAGTACTGTTCTCCAGTGTGTCAAAGACAATTTCTTGATGCAGGTGATCAGTAGTGGGGGGTTTTCTGCAGACCTGTTAGTCATAAACAAGGAAGGGCTGGTTAAAGATGTGAAGGTCAGCAGCAGCCTTGATTGCAGTGAGCAGGAAACTGTGGAGCTGAAAATCCTGGGAAACAAAAAAGTGAAGAATAGAATCACAAAGCTGAACTCCAGGGCTATGGACCTGGACTTGTTCAGGAGTATTCTTGGCAGGATCCCATAGGAGTCTATACTGGGCAAAAAAGGCCTGGGACAGCTGGTTGCTTTCAAGGACTACCTCTTCAAAGGATAAGAATGGGACACTCCAGTGTGCAGAAAGCCAAGCAGTTTAGCAGAAGAGCAGCATGAATGAGCAAGAGACCCCTGACTGAGCTCAAACAAAAAATGAAAGCATGCAGAAGATGAAAGCTGGGGTGGGCTTACTTGACAGAGTACAGAGAGATAGCCAAAGCATGCAGGGATGAAGTTAGGAAATTCAGAGCTCAGTGGGATCAAGCGATGTGCAGGAAACAAGAAAGGCTCCTATAAGTACATTGGCAACAAAAGGAAAGTTAAGGAAATTGGGCCACTGCTCAGTGGGGCAGGGGATCTAGTGACAAAAGACATGGAAAAAGATAAAGTCCTCAATGTGTTTTTTGTCTTGATTTTTACTGTTTGGGTCTGTTATTAGGCATCCCAGGTCCATCAGCTTACTAGCAGAATCTGGGAATGTCAGGCATTACCAATCATAGGGAAAGATGGAGTTAGGTAGTACTTAAGCCAATTGAATGTACGTAAGTCCATGTGACCAGGTTGGATCTATTTGAGTGTGCTGTGGGAGCTGGCTTATGTTGTTAGGAGACTGCTCTCTCTCATTTTTGTAAGGTTGAGGTGTTCTAGGGAGATTCCTGATGACTGGAGAAAGGCAACTATCATACTCAGCTTCAGGAGGGCAAAGAGGATCCAGACAGCTTCAGGCTGCTCAGCCTAACCTCAGTTCTTGGGAAGGTTATGGAGCAAATCCTCTTAAAAGCTGTTTCTAAACATATGAAGAACAATAAGGTGATTAGGATCAGTCAACATGGATTTACAAAGGGCAAACCATGCCTGTTCTACCTGATGCCCTTCTGTGATAACTGGCTCTGTGGGCAATGGGAATGGTTGTAATTTACCTTGATTTTAATAAAGCCTTCAATGCTCTCTCTCATATTATACTTATAGCCAAATTTGTGAGATATGAACAGCAAAGGTGGGTGAAAAATTGGCTGGACTACCAGGATCACACACACACAGAATGGTTGATATTGAAAGTGACCTCTGGAGATCATCTAGTCCAACCCTCCTGCTCAAGCAGGGTCACCTAGAGCATGTTAGACAGGATCATGTCCAGGCGGGTCTTGAATATCTCCGCAGAAGGAGACTCCATAACCTCTCTGGACAACCTATTCCAATCAAAGGGTTGTGATCAGTGATGCAAGATCCAGTTGGCAGCCAGTGACTAATGGTATCCTTTAAGAATTTCATCTAAAGAAAGTACTGTTTAAATATCCTTATTAATTATGACCTGGAAAATGAGGTGAACTGCACTCTCAGGGATTTTGCAGATGATTGGGGTTAGCAGTCAGTCTGATGGCAGGCAGGCAGGGCTGCTATTTGGAGGAACTATGACAGAATGGACTAATGAATTGACAAAAACTTCATGAAATTCGGTGAAGGCAGATGCAAAGTCTTGCTTCTGGGATGAATGGGATGAATACCCTGTGCAGCAGCAGAAGCTTGGTACCAACAGGAGAGAACAACAGAATGCAGAGAAGGAGCTAGGGGTCCTGATAAGACAACAAACTAAATGTAAAGTCAGCATATGCAAAGAAAGCCAACTGCATTCTGGACTGTATTAGCAAAAAAAGTAGCTAGCAGGTTGAGGGAGTAATTTTCCCCCCTTTTTTTCCAGCTATTTTGAGACTCTGTATGGAGTCCTATGTCAAGTTTGGGCATCCTAAGACAAGAAAAACAATGCACTGGAGCAAGTCCAGTGAAATTGCTACTGAGATGGTCAGAGGGCTAGAGTACATGATGTATGAGAGGACGTTGGAAGGGCTGGGTTTGTTCAGCCCGAAGAAGAAAAGGCTAAAGCAAGACCTTACAGCTGTAAGCCTTCAGTCTTCAGCTACTTAATGGGAAGTTATAGAGAAGGGGGAGCTGGATTCTTCTCAGTGGTTCATGACAGGAGCACAAAAAGCAATGGAGACAAACTGGAACCTGAGAAATTTTGGTCAGATAGAAGAAAAAAAATACCATAGGGAAAGCAAATACTGGAATAGGTTTCCCAGAGTGATATGGAGTATCTGCCCTTCAAGATGCACTAAACTCAGCTAGACAAGCCTGAGTAACCTGACATAGCTGTCACTACTTTAAGCAGAGATTTCATCCAGCACAGGTATTTCCAAATTCTGTAATCAGTACTTAAAATAAGTTTGATGATTTTTTTTTTTTTGTCTTTTTTTTAAAAAAAAAGTGGCATGCGTATTAACTACTTGAAGTGCCTAAATTTTAATCTTAAAAAAATCCTTTGTTGCTTGAATGTTTAGTTTCATTGTCTTCCTGAGCAAGTAGGTAGGAACTCTGAAATGCAGTATGGCCAGTGTGCTTCTGAGGGAGTGAACAAAGCAGTACTGGAAAGCTCTTGTTAGGAGCTCCTGAGATTTCTCTTCTGGCTTCCTGAACTAGGCTACATTCAGGTATGCCGTGGGTCAGCACTGAAGGTGTTTCAGAGTTTTTCTGAGTTGGACTCCACTGTCAAAAGTTTTGAGATTTATTCATTACTTGCAATGAATGAATGGAAACAAGACAAATAAACCAAACCTTTCTGGGTTAGTGGCAACTATTTTTTTTTTTCCCTTAACACAGTCACTAGAAAATTATCAGAGCTTTTCATACAAAATTTTTTTTTTGTTACATAAAGGGTACTACTTAATGAAATTTAACATTTTCAGTCATTAATATTTCTAGCAGTAGGAACATATTAATATATCAATATCTAAGAAAAATAAACTCCTAGTGCTAATTATGACTGAATTGAATTTTAGAGAAGGCTTTTTCCCCCCCTCTTTTTTTCCCCCCTCAAAATCCATTCAACTTAAATGTGTGCTCTTGTCTGGATAGAATATGCCAATGGTATTAATTTGCCATGAATTCTGAGCCTCAAGGAAGTAACAGAAATACAAAAACAGAAGTTGATAGCTCTGTGAAGAGCAAAATGCTTATTTAAGTTTTGTGAACATCTTTTTTTCTTTACTGACATGATTAATGATATTTTGTCTCCACTATTCACAGTTACTGAAATTAAACTTTGTTTTATTCTACTAAATAAATTTTTTTTTCTGAAAAAAATTCTTAAATCTGTTAAACAGTATGAGCAATGATATATACTTACATTATGTCAGTAAATAACTATAAATATTATTTACGCCAACTAAGAGAAGAAAGTTTTTCATAGAAATTTATTGATAAATCTTGATGCCAAGATGATAGGGACATATATATATATATATATATATATTTATAATCAAGTTGTTAACTGCAACATCTTGATAAACCTTTTGAAGCTTGACTGTCAAAATTATAGTCAGGGACAGGTTGATAGTTGTGTTGTGGTTGTTGTTTACCTCGAGATGGACTGAAGGAAGTGACCCTTCTGTGAGATTTATTGTAAGACTTTGGTGCAGGACAGAGGATAAAACTGCAGCTATAATTTTACTTCCCATTAGCTGTCAGTTGGAAATCTGTTGGGAGGATGTACTACTCACAAATTTCTTTATAAAAGGACCTGAAATTACATATTTGAGCATATTCAGTTGACAGCCTATATTTTATTTCACATGGAAGTAATGACATGTTGGTGAGGAAATAAATACTTTGAAGCCCATGGAACTTAGTTACAATATGAATGAATAGATTTTTTTCATAGAACACTACTTTCTGTGGGAGAATATAATTTAAACATAGATGAAATGAGAAATAGTCTAATAATTATATAAGTTAAAGGGCTAGTGTAACATTAAGCAGCTTGTGATAATTATTTTTACACTTTTATCCTTCAATATTCTGCACTTTTTAGTTTGTAGTATTTCATTTAAAGCATTTTCAAATGACTGACTTTTAAATGTGACAGTTGGGGTGTGGTGTAGCTGAGAATCCTCTAATAACGTCTTACAAAGTGATCATTTTACAAATACTAAAATTGTTTGATTGACTCAACTACTTTGCAGTAATTGTCTTGGGGGGGGGGTGATTTACTTAAAGATGCAACAAAAATTCTGCTGTATAGGTTCATGGCTATTATCTTTGAGTTATAGTGAGAGGTGGGTCCAGCTGGCTCTGACATGGGTATAATATGGAGGAATGAAATGTCTTTTTAGATCAGAGGGAATTATATTTCAAGTGAAAATGGAGAATGCTATTAGAATCTGCCAAGTGTGGGAAATTTAAAGTTTGATTATTCTATTCAGCTATAAAGTGAAACCTTTGACAGAAAATATGTGATGATTTTCAGTGATCTTAATGGAAAGACTCCTTTGGACTGCAATGGAAATTGGATCTATATGTTTCATTGTTTTCAGGCTCTGGAATAAAAATTCATAGAGTTTAAAGACTCTGAAGACAAGTACCAGTTCCTACTTTAAATTACAAATCAGCAAACCAAATTTACCTGCTGCACAGTATAAAGAATTAGATGATGATTACTTTTTCTAGGGTAGATTTTATATTTTCTCTTTTTTTCCCCCATAGTGTAGGTCCCCTATTGGGGTACCTATGTAATTTTCACTCTTCTAAGCACTACAAAAGTTACACTGAGAAAAATAACTTTTCTACTTGGTTGGTTGTTTTTTTTGTTTGGTTGGTTGGTTATTTTCTTCCCCCAGAACCTCCCCTTACTACCTGTTGAGGTCTTTTTTTCAACATTTTGTTCCTTCTTCTTGGTCATAAATGATGTATGTAACTATTTAAGTCCCTTACGGAAATCACTTCAGCAAACATTGTATGCTCAAGTGCTCTTTCTGAACTGGGAGGTGTGTGTTCCTGAATTAGAATATAAATTGAGGGGTGATAAGTTAACTTCCAAGGGTATAAGTCAAACTGAAATCCCATTTCCATCCCAGCTGCAACTGTTTATGTTCAACTAAAAAGAAAACATGTTGTCGTGGTTCCTTCTCCTGACTTATAAGCTGTTTAAATGGGAACAGGATCAGATATGTCCAACACAAAGAAAAAGAAAACAAAAGTGTGAATAAATGTGAAATATCCTCTCTGCCTTGAAATAGTAGTTCACTAACTCTAAAATGATAACTTCTACATTTTCAAATCAGAGGGATTAGCATGTTAGCAGTCATTGAAGAATGCTGTGTGGAGTCACTGAACCAGCTTGTCTTGCTTATCCTTATTTTTCATATGAATGACTTCAGCACAGAAAACACTGAACTAAGAATGAAAATGAATTTTATGAAAAAATGGACAACAATTTAAAATAAGAAAAAAAAAAAAAAAAAGAAAACAGCGTCACACAGAGGACTTAATCTCTTTAATGCCTAATTTGATTTATTTGTTAGTTAAGTATCCTAGTAAAGGTTCTTTTCTAGAAAAATAGCTAAGCACATTTAGCTTTAGCATATGAAAATATATTCAGTGATTGTCTAAGTAATAATTGTTAATGTAGTGTTAAATTGTTCCAGAGCTGGTCCCTAATTTGTCAGACCTGAATTGATATGAAGAGTCTTTTCTTTGTGTATTACAAACTTTTTATATGAAATTCGAATGTGAATATTTTGAGATTTTAGATGTTCACTTTATGCATAGCTAGAACAAAAGTTCTTTGAAAACTACAGAAAATAGAGGAATATTTTTTAAAAGAATTTTTCTTCTTATATAAAGAAAGTGAAAATATTTTATTTTCATATATCAGATTATTTTACTTCAATATACCTCTCTCAGTAGAATGTATGTGCATTTGATATTGAAGGAAGTCTAAAAAGATGACTACGTTAATATTCTTTGCTCACTTTTTTCTGAATTCTTTTAGGTAAAGAAGATCTTGTTTTAAGGAAAGTAAAAATCGAGCTAAAATAATAAACCACAGAGATTAGTCAAATCTCTGCTTCCATTTACACAAGTTATCTTATGATTAACTTACTCAGGCCATACATTTTTATACTTGCTAACTCTTTACAAATGTCTCTTCAATTAGTATTGGATGTGACCAACTCTAAACTAAGCATATTTTTTGTATGGAAACTTAGATTTTTGTAACTTTTAACTGAAAACTTTGTTTTGTTGGTAATATTTTGCTCATTTAAATGGACTGTACCCCTCTAGTATCAACTTGCTTCTTAGTGAATATCCATAGTCCATAGAAGTAGGATGAAAAAGGATGAAAAACAAAACACACAAAAGTCTGTTTATGAGCTAGGAAGGAAACAGAAGTTTTCCAGATCCCGGGAGAATGTTAATAATCTTTTTTTTTCTTTTTTTTTAACTTAGTAGAAAATGAGTTACTTAGTTTTACTTAGTACTTTATCCACCTCAGCCCAGTGTCACTCAGAATGTGGCTTTCCATCAGTCCAGAGGCAAAACAGGCTTGTGTTAGTGGCTTCATGTTCACACTTTGAATATACTGCTCCAACTTGATTTCCCTCTCTGCCTAAAACTTGCCAAAACAAAATACTGTGCTGCAGCTATAGTTTTCCAGTTGGAGAGTGATTTGGAAAAATGGCATATGCAACAAGTATATTTAACATAATATTGAAAGAAGCTCAGTTGAATAGAATAGTTTTCTTGCGTCTAAAGTGTTACCGTCAGCTCTGGCCTTCAAATAATCTAAACTCAAGTTATTTGTTGCAGCTTTGTGTTATATCCTAGTCACTGGTCTTCTCTCCACCTCCTACTCCCCCAGTCTTCCACTCTACTTGTCTCAGATGTTTCTTGTTGTGCAGAAAAATCACAAATTTTTCAGAAGTACCAGAAAGCCCAAACTGCTTGATTTTGCTTAGTGTCCCATTAAAAGTACCTTTCATGCCTCAGCAAGAATCTCTATAAATTGAATGAATTGATTTTAGAATAAGAGAGCTATTTAAAACTATTATGCTTAGCTCTGTTCTCTGGTAATTGTGTCTTATGAGTGCAGTGAAGACTTGAATTTGTGGAAGGATTATATTTGCAGAGGTAGATTTGGCACCTTAGGTGTATTTTTGAACACAAGAAATTCTTGAAGTCATTAACTAATGGAGCTAGCACATTCTTATCAATATAGGAGGTAGAAGGGAACAAATACACATTTCTGTCAAAATTGCTTCAACTGCTTTCTTTGGGTTTTCAGAAATACTTATGAAGGCTTGTTTTACTTTCCATCTTAATGTTTTAAAACATATCTGTTCCTTTTCATGATATTGATTACCCCTCACTGGCGGATGTTTTATTAAAACATTACCCGGAAGAATAATGGCAAATTCAAGCTCTTAGGTTATGTGTATAGAGGGGTCCCTTATGATCTTACATGAGTGCTAGGCTGTCACTTTCTTTATATATCTGCCCTATATATGCCATTCTTTGAGCTTAGTCATACTGAATGTACATACACCTGGGAAACGGAGTAGAAGAAGAGAATGGAAAGGATTTAACTATACTTTCCTTTCACATCTCCTGGTCAGAAGAACTAAACCACTGAGGTGAATGTGGAGAAAGAGGGCAATAGGTTTAGGGTTATGTTTTTCAGGCAGCATGCCTTTGTGAAACCACAAGTGGAGTGATTCCTTGTTCAGAATAATGTTTTCAGGCACAGTACATCCCTAAACCTTGTTTTTGGCAGCAGCCTTTGGGGAATGTTTATTTAGAAAAGTCTTGCTGACATGATGAGTCTCTTTTTTTTTAGTAGGGTTTTGAAATTATTGGTTAAAGAGGTTTTCTGAAGAATATAAAAGGGGAAATGTTTTCATCCATTTAATAATACATAGCACTAGTTGTTGCCCAAAATATTATACTGAAATGAATTAGTTTTATCTGGAAGGAGTAAGCATAGGAATCTGCATCAGAAAAAATCCTCCTGCCATGGAAATAGAAGATTAGTGGAGATACTTAAATTCCCTTTGCAGGAAAATACCTTAAACGATTTGTAAGAGTTTAATTGCCCACACTTTCACCCTTCATTTACAAAAGCAGTGTAGGTTAGATAGTCACTCATAAACAATCTAGTGGGATTGTTTTTAACACATAGGATGCTTCAGTTATCTCTGTATTAACATGCTTTCAAGTGAAGACCTACATTTTCACTTTGACGTTTTGACTTACATGTGTTCAGAATCAAAAACAAAACAAAACAAAACATGTATACATATGGGAAATAAAACTTACAATCTTCTAAGCTTAACCTTTCTTAAGGTTCTAGGAGGTCTGTATGGATCTGATAAGAACTCCTGCTGAAAGAACAGTATCTCTTACAGAAACATATAGATGTTACCTCTTTGAAATAAACTGAGTGTTTGAGACCAGACATACTACACTGAGATGACTAATTTCTAAGTTTTTCTTCCTAAACAGAATGTGAAAATATGTTAACTGGAACACAGGAAACAGTAGCAAGTGCTCGTGATATGTTATTCTTGTAGAAAAAATATTAGTATGTGTATCTTTGTTGACATTACTGCTGAGGAACTTAACTTGAACAGTGTTAGTATGTTTGATTGAAGAATTTGCACAGAATAATTGAAACATTCTGGCTGGATTATTGACTAGCTGTACCATAAAGCATCAGATCTGTTCACCTATTCCTATATTTGTGGAAGATTTTCTTGAAACTCTAGTAGCTATAGATTTCTGTAATCTGTGGAAGTCACTCAGTTCAAATATATAGTCTGCCTTCAGCCTAGAGTCCACATCATCACAGCTATCTAGAAGATTCTCCCTATGGAGGTAAGCTGCACATTCAGTTTACATTTTCTGCGTCAAGGAAGCTCATACACTTAGTCCCTAAATTGAGTGCTGATTCCTCTAAGGTAAAGTTACAGGAGATCACATGAATCATTATATCCTCTAGCATTCATTGTTTGAGGGTTCTGGTCACCTGAAAACTTTCAGTATATGACAGAAACCCAAAGAAAAGCAGGAACTGAGATCATCTGCCTGCCTTTGAATTAAAGTGAGATACCAATAGACCCAGCAAGGGACAGCTAGCAGAATTAGTTGCAATCTTGACCTCTCTGGACCTGCCTCAGTATACTACAACCTATGCATTTATGTCGTTGTGTGTCACTGCTGTGGAATATCACCAATAAAACATCATGCAAATACAAAATGATAAAAAGCTATTGATGCTGGGTACCTCTACCGAAAATGATAGGATGACATGAATCTGTTAATAAAGCAGGTTGCTTATATGATGTTGTCTATTTCTTGAAATCAAACGGATAACACCAGGCAAAAATACCATTTCAGGCCTGTGTGTTTTAGAAACTCTTAAATTAAAATCCATTGCAATAGATTAGTTAGTAGCCAACATCATTTGAATAACACATACTGTATTTTAGCTTCATTGTAAATTTACCTTTTTTTTTAGTTTCTTGAAAGAACTGATGCCAATACAAGTATTAAAAATTTTTAAGACTGTAGAATTCATTTTCTGGAAGTAGGAGGAGTTCCGCTTAGGTGATCACTTAAATCTGATGAGTTTTCTTTCATTCATTTGCATACTTTATAGTTGAAATACTTAAGATGATATCTGCAACCTAGCAGAAGTGGGCTTCCTTTACATTTTACTTTATCACAATTTTCTTTACTTTTTGTTGTCACCAACATAAGAAACTCAGAGGAACAGATGGTCATGGCTGAATTTTAAATTGTTTTTGCTTTCTAACAGAAAACACAATTTGCATAGAAAATTCTGTATTGTGGAATGGAAAGTGCTTAATCAGAAACATGTTCAATATGATTCATTTGGCAGATAAAGATCTTTTCTTGTAAAACCTTGCCTGAATTCAGGTTGCAGGGTTTGTAGACCAGAGTTTTTCCAGGCCCGGTGGACTCTGTAGCGTAGAGTTGAGAGTCAGAATGCACTGCATGTGCATGCATCAGTACCACAGCTGGAGGCACTGAAGTAGCAGTGAGTTCCAGGATTTTGGTATGTGGAATGTGAATACACAATTCTGGAAGTTACAGGATACTTGCCCTAAGTCTGATTCCCTGAGAGTTTAGAAAATACTAGTTGCCAAGCAGGAGCTAGTTAATGTTACTGAAATGATTTAGTTTGCACTGCTTTAGTGGAGAGTAGAAGCTCTTGGAAGTACCTTATGAGCTAATTTATTTTCCCTACTTCTTGAACTTTCCAGATTATATAATGTGGCATAAGTATTTAGCTAACATTGATTACATGTTAACTCATCTATGCTTTTTTAAAAACTGTTACACATTTGCTCAGTAAATAGAATCCCTGGAATGTTTTATTTTAGTTCTTTTATGCTTTAAACATGCTTTCTTTCTCCTCAGCCTGTCTGGCTACTTGAAAAGTTGTAACACTAAAAGCCTGATTCCTTTCTGCTCTTGCACATGCAATCCATTTGCACAGTGGGATTCCAACTAAGTATAGAAACAAGAACAGCACACCAGGGAATGCATGCACCTAGCAGAGACCTGAAAGCTTCCATCCTTAAGCTTTGATAATATTATGATGATCTTAGTGATCATATAGTGCTGCATCTCAGGCAAGAGAAATTAGAGAAAAGCAAAAAGCACCTTGCTTGTTTTATTAATAATGCCTATCCTATTATTTTAAAATGCTACCTCTGTATGATTTGCTTGAAGACACAGAAAGCTTTTCAGTGCTTTTCTTAATCTGACATGAGCTTTTCTGTTGTCATACTTGGCAGATAAATTAAAACTTAACTGCTTGCTCTGATTAGGAGTGTGTTGCAGTTTACCAAAACTAGCTTCCTGTGTTCTGCTTTGTTCACTTAGCTTCAGGCCATTTCTGCTGTAAGCCCACTGAAATTACTGGAGCCACACAAGAGGTGAAACCTCACCCAGTTCAAGTAAAGACTTTCATTCCATACTCTCCGTTTTGTCTAATGCTTTGTCAAAAGACATACTAGATTGCTAGGATTTTATAGAAAAATGGAGTAACGTCAAACAACTGTTGTTCGTCTCTAGCAATAATAACTACCGAGCAAGAACAGAGATGATTTAAAAAATAAATTAAATAACCAATTCATAATCTGCATTTTTTAGCACTTCAGTTTGGTTCCCAGAAGTGGTTTCCTTTATCAGTCACTGTCAGGACTGATGAATATAAAAGTAGCATTTCCTTAGCAAATACAGAAAATACTTCTGTTAATAGGAATATATTTTATTTTACTATGCCTACATTTGTAAATGTTTCAGATTTCCAGAGGATCATCTAGGGTCATCCTGTTACCAGAGATGACTATTATGTGTGGTATAATTGGATGTGTGACTCTATGCCATAATTTTCTGCAGAACAATTGGGAAGATATTAATAGCTGTACAAAGAAGATGGTTAGCTCATACTGTACTATTCATTAAGAATTACCCAAAGTTCAGGCATTATGAAGGACATCTGCAGGAAATTCAGAGCATTCAACAGCCTCTAAGAGATACTATACATTGATGGTTTGAAATAAGAAAAGTAATTGATTTCCCAAATCACTTAACAGGTTTTTTATTTCTGACTGAGAATAAAATTGACACTTGCAAAGCTAAGTCATCTTCTGTAGTTGAAATTTATACTATTAATTATAATAGTATCGATAAAGCACTTTATTGAACAAAGAAAGGATGCAGGATGAGGAAGGGAAATTTGACAGAAATAAGCACTGTTACTGGGTTAGCATGATAAACAGACATACCGTTAGACAGTGTCTTCTAGAAATTGTGGAGCATATTTTCCTCCTAGAGAGAATAGATAAATCCCAGACCTCAACCAAAAAAACCCTGCAAGAATTACACTAGCGTTCATAAGCAGTGTTACGAACTCACATCTCTCTCTATTGCTATTAGTAGTTGAACATTCTTGCATTTGATTTAAATGAGTGTAGTTTCAGTAACTCTGATGAAATTTGTCGTGTCATTTTGGTAAAGCTCAAGAACATAAGTACATTTTCTCTTTTTTAGGTATCCTATATCAGTTGTTGAAAAACAAATTTTCAAAGCCACCTTATGGTATGCTGTGTTGAACTGCAGAAGGAAGAGTAGGTTGCTTAGTTTGAAAATGTTTAAAAAATATTCATTCAGGCACTTTTAAATATGAATGATACACAACACAATTTGGAATATAGAAGGTAGCAGAAGTCGAGTCTGGCCATTGCAGAGCGAGTATAAGAGGCCAGTGCTTTGTAGCACTTGCAGATTGTTTAGCCCACTCTGTTTTCACTGTTCAGTGATAAAAAGAAAGCAGAAAATACCAAAATGCCTAGGAGAGCCTTTTCATGTTGTCCTACTACACTTCAGCTAAAACATCTTGGGCTTCTAACCTAAATGAGCTCCTTGATAAGTCATTTCTTTGATTCCCTGACCAGTTCTCTAGCTATCTGTTTCCTTAAGCTAAGCAGGTGCTCCCACACTGATTGTGCTGGAGAGTTACCAAAACTCGTTTTTTGTGTAGAAAGACTTTATTCAGTACTGTTCAAGGTCAGTTTGTTATATAGGTATAAAGTGTGAGAAAGATCACTGCTTTATGTACTGTAACTGCATTACTTCAAGCTATAGGTTTTCGGAGATTTAAAAACGTTTACTACAGTTTGCGTATGTCTGTTACGGTTGCTCTAGAGTCTCTGTAGAGTATCACTAAGAAAATAGATCTTTGCAGCATTTATCCTACCTATAGCTCAAGGAGAAATAGTAAGAACAATATTAATAACCTAGTTTGTTATTTTTGTTTTTAAAAAACTATGTTTATATGACTATATCTAAAATATAATCTAGGATAACAGAGGTATTACAATCCAGAAAGGAGGAAAATCGTACATTTTATTAAGTATTTTCAAATGTACTCATGGTCCTTCATTATTGCATCTTCAGAGGAAAATTCATTGGCATAATGGACTTTGTGGGATGCAAAGGAAAAACTAAGTAAGAAACAATGTTTTTTTTTTTTTTTTTTTTCTCTCCAAAAGAGATTCCATGATAACTCTTCACCAAAGGGATAGGAGAAATTAAAAGTGATGGGAGAAATTTTCATTTCTGATACAGAAGTAAACTGTTGTTAGCTTTAAATTCTGTAGTAAGTAAAATAAAATTTGACTTTTCCTATCTGGAAAAAGACGGTTGGACTTTCTGGTTTCTCAATCATACATTTACCGGTAGAAACTCTGCAAAAGCACTGAGACTGTAAGGCTCCAGCATTACTACCAGTATCATACTTCACAAGTTTCTAATTTTAATACAGACTTTTTTTTTCTCTTATTATCCTGTTTGCAAAGTAATCTTAATGCTGATTATTGTTTCCAGCTTCATATCTAATAATTCGGTTTATCCTCCAAAAGGCAGTATTAACATCCTTTAAAAATATTGAGTGAATAGCAGCTTAATATGTAATTTTAACTCACTGCAGCCTTTCTACCTCACTTTGCATATTTTTATAAAATATGTATGTACAAGTTTGCACTGAATCATCTGGATTGCACCAGCAGGGGAGAGCGATTAAGGGAAGAATTTGAGTCAAACAGGCATCTGGGCAGGTCCTACTTGATGCTTCTGTGGAAGAAACGGGTCACGTAATGGCTCTTACTTTGGCACTTTCCTGTGATCTAGTGGTAAAACCAGTTGGTCGTCCCGTGGCCTTGCTGATCTTCTTCTGCTTTACCAGTGGTGGTTTGTAATCTCTTTCGTCTTTATCTCTCCATGAGCTCTAAAAAAGAGGACAGAAAAGTGCTTTGCCCTTTCTATTTCCTGGCCTTTCTTCCCAGCCATCTCCCATAAAGCCTGTAACAGTAGCGTTTGCTATCTCATGGATTAGTGTAGGCCTCACTGATCATATCACCAAGCCAGTTTCTGTGACTTTCTCCCCATCTAAAGCCAATTAATAGCTATTACCTGGATTGCTGCTGCCTTGAAGTATCCTGCCTCAAGTATCCTGGTGTTTCGAGAAGGTAAAGAGGGCAGCAGCTCCTCTGTGCAGCCTTTTTCTTTTCTGTGCCTACCCGTACTGGCAAAGCAAGGCCGGTAGTAGTGGTGCTGTCCCCCCACCCTGGCACCCAGGTGCTCGGAGCTGCTTCCAGCCTGTTCCGGAACCTCCCAGGCAGTTGGAGCTGGTTCCAGCCTGTTCCGGAACCTCCCATGTGGTCCGAGCTGGTTCCAGCCTGTTCCAGTACTTTCCAGGTAGGTCACAGCCAGTTCCAGCCTGTTCCGGAACCTTCCAGGCGGTTGGTATCAGGCTGATACAGCCCCAGCTGCCTCATGCTGTCCAAGCAGTGGGTTTACCCCGTGACGCTCGGCATGCCTCAGTTTTGGTGGAGATAACTGTTATTTTCTCACAGAGAATACGTCTCTCCATAAATGTATTCCTAATGCATTGTCACCTATGGAGTATAGGGGCTGTCTCTTAGCAATGTGTAAGCAGTGGGCATAGGTAGCACAACGAGGCTCATAATCTCATCTCTCCGTGTTACCACGTGCTGCTATGAATAGAAAGAAATTTTGTACCTGGGGTGGTCATTTAAAAGCAGCTCCTTGCTTCCTGTGGTTTGACAAGAAGTATAAAAATTCCGCAGACTTTTCCTTTAGAAAACAAACTGCTATTTTGTATTTTGGTCATGGTGAGTCTTGCATACTCCAGGAAAAACTCAGAAAAGGACAGTTGTAGATGTAAAATCTTCATGATTTGTGTTTAACGTGGTGACATCGCTAACATACATCAAAATACAGTCTAAAATGACAATTTAAACTTTTATTTCCTAAGGTGCTGTCTGGTGTCTTGTAAGTGAAGCTTGCTGAAAACTGGCTGCTGCTTCATGCTAGTTTTATAGATGTGGTCCCAGCACATATAATTTGTGCTAGAATTGCAATTCTTAATAAGTCTGTCAAGTGGCTGGTGTTAGCATTGAACTGCTTGCTGGCAAGTTAGGTCATCAGCAAGTATCATGTATAGCAGAAACTTCATGGTTTTTACTGCTGCGCTTTTTTAAGTTGCATTTTCTTCAGGGGAAGTTTGACACTTCTCTCTCTCTCTATGTATATTTTTTTTAAAAAGCTTATTTAAAAAAGTTTAAATTTATATTTAGAAGGCATCCTACCTTCCTACCTGTTGGGACTCACAAATCAATAAAAGGAATGTGATACTGATGAGCCCAAAACTGGATGGGCACGAAGCTTGTCCAGTCCTTTAATGCAGAAGGCATTAGAAAAAAATGAATCTGCTGTTGAAATGTTCATAGTTCACAGTATGATAGAAAGGGCAGAAAACTGAGCTGATGTGAAGGATGATGGATTTGATATATACGTATAATTGATCATTTATGTTGTTGTTTCTTGTTATCTGAAGATCTTAATTGTGTGTCCTACTGCAGTAATCTTGTGAAGGGGCGGTAGGCTCACTGATTCTTACTAGCTTTTGAGAGGAAAAGGTTCAAGTGACTCAAAAATTCCAAATTCCGTGGCTCTACAGTGTTTTACTTCAGCTAAAAGATGGAGGGATTGCTTTTTTTTTAATTATTTTTTACTTTTTTAAATAAAATATGCTCTCCCTCATCACTTCCTTGAATTCTGACACGTGAGAGTGTTTTCTGTTTTTTTTTTTTTTTTTCCTCCCCTCCCCAGCAGCTAAAGAGGCAGTAGATTTGTTTTGGTAAGTTGTTTGGAAAAAGGAGAAGTGGAGAAGTGCCCTGTTACCACTGAGCAGTAAGTACCTGATATACCTGCAGTTTTAGCTACAGAAATAAGTAGGATATGCAAATGGATTTATGTGAACATTTTATAATGGTGAGAAGCATATCAAAATGATGCTGTCTTTTCATTCTGTGCAACTTGCACACATGTAGGTCTAACTATTTTGAAACTGAAATGCTTTAAAACAAAGGCCAGTAGATCTGTTTGGAAATAATTAGGGATCAAGTCATAAGCCCTGTTGAGATACACAGAGTAAGTTATTGAAAGTTGAAGTTGAGAAGTACACTAAGTGACATTCAGTTAAATTGATTCAGAAACTAAGTAATTTTAAATATGCAATATAGTCAGCCTCTAAAATTAGAGAACTCTGCCCTTAGAAACTAGGAACTAATTAAAGACATACCTGTCAGCTGTACTTGCATACTACTAAAAATGTCACCCTGTTTATTGTTATAAATGGCTGTCAGCTTTATTTGCAACATGTTTCTCTGTTAATTTAAACTTTTTTAAAGTCATGTTAAGTTAAAATTTCTATTTGAAAATGCAGGTACTAACTGCTTTCTATTTTTGCCCCAAGAGAAATTATCTCTGCAGAATTAATATATAATAGTGGATCTTACAGTATAGATTTGGTAACATGAGGTAAGAGACTAAATGGGAACACTAATGTATGAAGCTTGGACTCAGAAATATTTAGAAATATTTGCAAATGTATTAAGGACTTAAGCTACTGTTTGAGTACAGTCACACAAGAAAAATATTTAAACTTTGAATGCACCTAATTTACTGTATCTTAAAACCTCTGGTACATCAGAGAATTAGTTTTAGAATGAAGTTTTTACTTTTGTTAGAGCTGAAAACATGAAAGCAGCTGAGACAGAAGTTTATAATACTAGCTAGCCTCTAGGAGTTACATTAGTTTAGGAATTACGGATGTTGCTTTAATGCGTTGTCTTTCATTTATGCAAAGATACAAGGGGAAGAATCTTCCTTACTCTGGGACAAGCTGCTCTCTGTAGTTGTACCCCCAGATTTTTTAATGTGTAGACTCCTTATCCGAAACTCTTTTCCTTAGAGCAGCAAACACCAGACTTGGAAAGGAAAGTAGTACTGTGTTTTACTGGAGTTGGACTAACTGGAAGGAATATGGAGTATTTTTTGTGAGGGTGTAACCAGAATGCAGATCAGGACAAACCAATCTGCTAGCTCTTTGCTACTAAATGCACAGCTGCTAGCTATGTTGCTCTCTCCTTTCTTGTGCCATGACTGATGCTCATTCATACTAGGAAGCCAGTTCAGTTCAATAACCAAAAAGCTGAAGGGTTTTCTATCTACTTAATGAGCTAAATTGAAGTGAGATAACAGGAAATAAGAATAAAATCTGAGGAAGTAGATTCTATATTTTGATCGTTCTGGACTGTTGAAGTTAATTGTCTGTCTTGGCTAGCCACAAGCTTGCTCCATCTATGCAGCTTAGAATCAGTAGCTCCATTTCTGAGGGTCTGTACACCTCTTGGCCACCATCTCCTTGGACTTTTGGTGGAAGCTAACTTTAGCTGAACATGGGGTGAATATGTGGCTTAATAAAACATGGCTTAATAAAAAGCAAGGAAGGAACAGAGGAAGTAAGAGAATGGCTACTTCAAGCAAATCAGAAGAGTTATAGGCTGATAAAAGAAAATTAGGGTTCTTGAATAAATGTTACCAATTTTTTGAATAACAATAATAGTACAGAGCATCTCCTATGGTTGGTAAAACCTGTTCCAGTCATTTGTATGGCTTGAAAAGTTGTCTGAGTACAAGTTGCCATAGGGATACAGCTGCATTACTGTAATAGAAATCAGTGCCAAGACTTTATGGAAGACAAAAGTCATTGAGTTATAAGAGTGATAGAAGTAAAAATAAAATTTCAAATTAAAACATTAGGAAGAATAGATGAAGATGATGAAAACTTAGCTCTTTGCCTAAGTTTTGAGCGCAACAAGATAGCTTAGAAGCTTATTGTCAGAAGTAGAGATTCTGTTCCTGAGTGACTGGTATAAATATTCCAGTGGGAACAGAACTGTTGCAACCTAATGATTTTTCTACACATATGGC
Source organism: Rhea pennata (assembly GCF_028389875.1). Classification (NCBI taxonomy): domain Eukaryota; kingdom Metazoa; phylum Chordata; class Aves; order Rheiformes; family Rheidae; genus Rhea; species Rhea pennata. Next base: position 81,663,159 of record NC_084664.1, on the reverse strand, counting down.
ACTAATTATTCCCTTGTTAGAGATTTTAACAGAAGAAACGGGGGACTGCCTATGTTGTGGATCCGTAGAATGGTTTCTCCTGTATTCCCAGAAAGAGTCTTTTCAGGGTAGAATCACAGCATGCGTGAGTGATCCTTCTGTCAAGGATAAAGGAAGATTATTCTGAAGCTGGCTATCCAGTTCCTTGTCTGTGCATATGTCAAAATTTATAGTTCTGAAGGGTGTTTAGTGAGTGAGCAAAGAAGAAAAGTAATTAAGAGAGACACTGAGCATTTGTCCCAATAGTCTGTATAGTTTTGCAGTGTAAGAGTATATTGACACCACTAATATACAACTATTACTTTATCTATTTTTAAAAAATAATAATAAATAGAGATGAGCTATGATTGTTCTGTGTAATTGGTGTTTGCTGTTCCGGCATGTGCATTTTTGTTGAATTATATTTTATAATCAAGTGTAGGATTAGATAGAGGTACAGCTTTAGCATGGACTGTTTGCTTTCAGTCATATAGTTTGGTATGTATCAAAAGGATTGATACCTAGTGGGCTGCTTCATGCTACTAGGGTATCTAGTCAGCTCTGAGTTCCTATTCCTTCACGACCTGGTAGAAATGCAATGAAAAACCAAAATGTGGTATCTGGTGCATGTTTCTTTCGTAATACTATTAGTAAAGCAGTTGTAATAGATAAGATGGGCTCTACCTATCTCGGATAGGAATTCTACATAGCTATATCTGACCCTAATTAAAAAGAACTGATTTTTATCTATGCTATCAGTAGAAGATAAAGATCGAGTAGAAAGTGGATTTTAGAAATAAAGAAATTCTCTGTATTTAGAAGAATGATTGTAGTTAAAATAAGCTAATGTATTTACTCTAATTATATAAAAATGCTAAGATTTTAATTAATTACAGTTTACATAACAAATAACAATAATGAAGCAAAAAGGATGAAAGTAAACCAACATAAGATTTTACTCTTATTTGGCAAAATAAAACCTTAATGGCAGATGTGGATTACTTTTCTCTTACATGAGTATGGCAGAAAACCTAAAAGGCACAGCTAAAGTGAATAGGATGGTATGCTAAAAAAAGTATGTTTAGACAGTGTTATGGATGTAATACTATTGAGATTGATTGATGCATCTGTTTTTATCTAAAATCTTAAGTGAATGGGTGGCTTGTTGTGGTAGGATATGCAAACTGGTATTTGAAAGATTTATTATCTCCAGGTAGGTGAAGTTTGTATTATTGTTTAATCTATTCTTTAACAACCAAGGAGTTTTAAATTGGAAAATAACACAGCAAATGCCCTTGTTCATGCCTTAAAACTCTTGTATCCTCATAGTAGGCTGTATTTCTCAGGAATTTGTTCAGATATGTGCTGAAATAAAGAGGGTTGAACTGTGTCATTTAATACTGCACGGGTCTTTCCTGGCCTTTGTTTAGAGATGGATGTCACTGATGGGCAGTGTCTCTGGTATAGCACAGTTATACGTGAAGGAGCTTTAAGGAAATTAGTGTGAGGAAGTCAGACACTACAGGTAAATTGATACATGTGTGAACACAGTATGGGCCTCCCATTTTAACCAGATTCATAGGCACATTCTGCAGACCATGCTGAATATTTTGGTGTCAGTGCTGAAGAGCTACTGGTTAGAAAAAGTAACTGCATATATATATATGTATCCCTGACTTTTAGGCAGAAGAACTTTGGGAAATGCATGCATTAAGGAAGCAGCTAGGTTAAAAACCATTTGGGTTCCTCTTTACATTTTATTTTACGCTTTTTTTTAATTATACTTTTTTTTAATTTTACTTTAAAAAACTATACTTAAATGTTCTCTGTACATTCTTACAGTAAATAGAGGTGACACTTTATTAGTTGAAAGCTTGGTTTTCTAACTGGTGAACACAATTAATTGATGAAAGCATTTGTATACGTTAACGTTACAATTCAATGAGTAATTCTCCTTTAAATCCTTTCCGCAATACTTTCCAAGGGTGAAGGTCATAGCCAAACTATGTTTATGATGCAGTCTAAAACTGAATATTGAATGCTTTCTTTCTTTTCATATTATTTTCTCTCTATCGATTTAATTAATTGAATTGCAGAATTATCTGAATGCATAAACTGCTGTGAAAATATTAGGTTAATAGTTGCAAATGCTATAAAACTTACTTTTTTTTTTTTTTTTTTTTTTTTTTAATCATGCCTAATATTAGAAGGCTCTTGGTGGAGGGAGAATCTAAAACTTTTTGGAAAATTGGAACAAGTGGTTGTCAATGCTACTCACATTTATTTAGGGAAAACTCACGTTTATTTAGGGAAAATAAGATATTATTATTTGGTTAAGTCATCAGGTTTGATTCAGAAGTGTCTTAATTCTACACAAATCTTGTTATTCATTTTTATTAGTTTTGGATTAGGCACTGAATGTGAGATTATTTACTGGATATTTACATATGTATGTGTATATGTATTTCTTCATGTGCCTGTGGACCTTTTAATGCATATGAAATCTTTATGCTATTACAATAATCGTTTAAGAGCCCATCACCTTCATGCAAAGGGCATGCATAAGAGTTAAATATTAGTCAGAGTTACTTCAATCTGACATAAGTATCCTTTAGACAGCTTGTTCAATCTCAAGACATTTATAATTCCAGAAGTGTCAGCATCTCAACATTTTAGAGATGAAGCCAACATTCAAGTTCAAATATTATGGCCAACTGTATGGTAATGTATAGAAAATGACTTTATCATAATGAAAAAAAAAACAGTTTTATTCTGCCACTTTAACTGGGAGCTGCCCTCAAAATCATTTTGGGGTGGAACATCTTTTTTACAGTTGCTCTTATGCCATAATCTGTTAGTTGGGGAGTAAAGATGCCCATGACTGACTCATGTGTGTTAGATTAGCCCCTTAGTCTCTGTTTGCTCAGATGGTTTAATGTACTGTAGAAACTATCTATGAAAAAGGAATAGGCCTGAAACCACCCTAACATTACTTCTGCAGCAGATTCAGATCATAAACCTTCAGACTCTTCTAAGTTTAAACACAGTACTGAATCGCTCTAATTTATTGTCTTGATACTACTATTCTGTTAGACGTGAAGCTTTTGGCTGGATATTTTGCTAACTACATACTACCTTTAATTGTTAAAGGATGATTGATGAGGGTTTGCTATTATGCCCATCAACAGCCTAAACCTCTTTTAGTAATAACGGAGCTCTCCCAGAATGTATATAATTTGTGTATTCTTATCAGAGAAATACCAATTTATTTTTACCAAAAGTAGCAGATAGCAAGGGAGGAAACAGTGGAATAAGAGAGAGCAAAACTACCAGGGAAGAGTTTGAATCCTGCTTTGATTGGCTGATTAGAGATTGCATCATATGGTATACAATTTTGATTTATTATTTCTCTTGACTTTTTTCATAAAGTTGTTCTTGTCTTCATAAAGAATTTCTAGAAGTTGTTAAACTTTAATTTTTAATGTTGTATTATTCATGATATTATGTTCTCTTTACTAACTCTAGTGAATGAGTACTTTCATAAATAGGATAGAGTTTATTAAAACTTACCCTCCTCCCCCTACAAATAGTTTACATGTTGCATTTAAGAATCTCAGTCTATCACTTTTCACCACTTGCTTGAACAGAGTACTGTGGGAACACTATAGTTGTGAGTACTGTCAAACAAGGCTGTAAATGAGATTGGGATATGAGGTTTTGTTCAGAAATCTACATAGCAGTGTCAAGATCATCTGTTGCATCTTCCTAGTCAGATTCCTTCCTTTCTGGACATTTGAAACCATTTGAAACTCACTCCTGGATAAAACATCTTTGATCTTTCATGCAAAATGCATTCCTTATTAAAGCAAGAGTATGATATTTCTGAGTGTTCACTCCTGATTGAGGTGCTCTTGTAATGATGCTGGATGATTATTAAATCAGGAGATCATGCAAAATCTTCATCCTGTTAGCTTACAGAAACAAAGCTAAGCTCCAGAAAACATGTTGGTTACAGTCTGAGTTGCCCTTTGGGTGTAAAGAATCCAATATTAAACTTTATCTATTAAATATATTGTAAGTGGTTTCACAAGACATTCAACGCACACTAGAAAGCTTAATACCACATACTATGCCTGTTACTTATGAACAGTATAAAAATGGCCTCATGCTGTTTTGCTTGCTCAGAGGCTATTTTTAATGTGTTAATGGAAAAAAAAAAAAAAAAAACACACATTTGGAAACTGAATGATACTTTCTTAAGTTTTCTTAATGCTTTTCAGTATGTAATGCATTTGTCTAAAGTAGTTATTCTTTTAACTCCCTCATTAATACACTAATGACCTGATCTTTATAAAGCTGAGTTTTAAGCTTAGTTTTAAGCAAACAGTTAATCCCATTAACATCAATGAGCTTTTCATTAATAGGCTTAAAGTTACATATGTCTTTTTTTGTTTGCATATTCAGAACCTAAGACGTGATCCTATTGATTATTTTTGTTTCTCTTACCCCATCTGTCCCTGAGGATTTTCTGGTGTTCTAGTTTTGACACTACATTCCAAAGTATCTACTTCTGCTTCTTGGTAGTTGCTGACACAAGCATGGAAGCTAGAATTCTCACAAGATCCTAGTAAAGTTGCATGTACAAATTCTGTGGCAATTCAGTGAGATCTGGGTGTTAAACATGTTTGGATATTTAAGCTATAATACCGACTATGTACATGAATATTGTCTGTTGTATAAAAACCAAATTAATAAGGTTTTCATGATATGTTTAATTTTACTTAAAAATAATATATATCCACACTCATTTTTAGGTTGATGCTTAATTATTCAAGAAAAAATGTTGAAGTGATTTATAACTGAACAGTTAGGAATCAAATGGGAGTTACAAACTGTCTTGGTTGAACTGAAGGACAGGACCTCTTCTCCAGAAAAGAATCTCAGGAATAAGAGTAAAAACAATCTGAGGTAAAAGCATGGGAATATTTCTTTCTGTTTGGAAAATATGGCTGAATATGAGGATGATTTTGTAGGTTCCAATGTTAGCAAAGGATTCATTCTTTGAAATTTTATTTTCATATGCTGCCATTCATGCATTGTTTTAATGAAATGCATGTTCAAAATGAATATAGTATTCATAGTACATATCATATAGTGTGCAAGATACACATGCATCAGGATTAGAAGTGTAGGATCTTCTTTCTTCTTTCTGTTTTGGCATCTTTTTGTAACAAACTAGTATTTTCTATTTCTGAGAGAGAAAAGGGGGATAAAACATGTAACTTATTGGAAAGATCAAAGCACTACAGAGTCTCAACAACAAAAGAAGGACATTTTACCACCATCTTCATGTCCATATTCATTTTCAGTAGTAACTGATCGTACTTATTTACCAAAATACACAGTTGCTGTTACATTTTTGACCTATAATTCAAATATCATGAGAACAGTGTAAAGTGAGAAACAATATAACAGTCTTTTATCAAGAAAGACGAACTTTACACTTCATTCTTTCTGCTCAGTGCCCTCCCCTAAAAAATGGAAAGAAAAGGAAAAAATATATATATATGTTATATTTTTACTTTCTGTCAGAAATAATGCAAGATAAAAGATCTCAGTTGAAATGAGTACACTTGTTGAACTGAAATTTATTAATCAGGCCTATGGAGTGTTTTTAATGATTGTAAAGGGTTTTTTTCATAATTCAGAGCACTAGAAATTGAAAATGAGTAGAAATGAATTTATCAGGGAGTTACAAAAATTATAATAGATCAGAGTAACTACTGCGAAGTGAAAGTCTGTGGAAAATTTATTCACACAGATAAACACATATGTATATTTACATGGAGAATGTGTATAAGTATGTTTACATACTCTTCAAAATCAGAATATTTTTAAACTGAAAAATATATTCTTCAATTTTGCTGTGTCTGTAGGTTCTAGTGTTTAGCTGTGAAAGAAGTTTTAGAACTACAGAAATATTAGCGGCATAGAACTAAAGTAGTTGCCTTTCTTTAAAGTCACTGTTGTCCTGTTGTAAATTTCAGTGGAATTTTTTTTTATTTTTATTTTTTACTTCCAGATTATTTGGCTCTGAATTATGATTAGATAAAAATTTCTGAAAAATAAAGGTTGGCTAAACTAGATGAATAAAGAACTGGTCACAGGCAGGAATACTGCATGGCTCCTAAGATGCTAAAGATGTTTCAGTATTATAATAGCAAAAAAGATAATTCTGCCAAAATATATTATTTGGAAGACTATGATGCATGCATTTCAATATTATAATAGCAAAAAAGATAATTCTGCCAAAATATATTAGTTGAAAGACTACGATGCGTATATTTAAATGGCAATGCATGGCTATACAATATATGTATCATATTGTATAGCCATGCATTGCCATTTAAATATACTCTCCCTAAGAAGTTCCTAAGATATCCCCAGTAAATCACTTAAAGTATCACTATCATTTCTGTGTATCTTTCCAGAAGTCATTCTGAGACCTTTTTCTTTAAATTCCTCTGTTTGAATTTCACTTGCATTTGTTACATAATTCCTTTCTAAATTTACAATACAGTAAGGTAGAAAACTTAAGAAAATGTTTTCTTGGCATATTCTGGAGAGTTTCAATATTCGTGGGGACTACATTGATGGAAGATAGAGAAGTTGTTCCTTACAAATTATAAAATTGCTGGACTTCTTATGTTGATGTCTCACAATAGAAAAATTAGTTATCTAGACATTTGGAGAATCCTGTAAAGTACAAACAAACAAACAAAAAACCCCAAACAAACTTCAGAAATAAGATACTCACCAAAATGCTTTCAGCTGTCCTAGCTTGCCAGGAGGGTGAAAAGTTCGAGTAAATGCTTGATGCTTGTGTTCATTTCTGCCTCAGAGTAACAATAAGAATACTTATTACAATGAACAGAGCTACAGTTTCTTTCAAAGTAAAGGAATATTTAAAATCTAACATGTGGACTAGCATTTACTCATTTTGTTCAGGCAGCCTTCTGGAAGACATTTAGTATTTCTCTAATTTTTAGAGTTTCGTTTCTTGCCAATAAAAGTGGATAACTTAGATGTTTTTGTATTTACTTTAGTCATTATCTATGGAAATTTCCAGTACCAAATTACACAAATTACACAATTTTTATTATTTATAGGCAGACATCTTCCCATCCTTCTGCCCACAAGCACATGTACTCTTATCTGTAACCCCTTCATCCATCCATCTGGGCAGAGCTGCCTTTGCAATTTATGTGTCTGTTTTGTATAACTTGTGAATACTTGACAAAATGAATCTAAGTTATTCTGTTTGCATTTAACAGATGAGATATTTTACTATAGGTATCTATGAGGAAGTTGTGACATGCCAGTTGAAGAATTTTGTATTTATGGGTAAGTCAGTCTAAAATGGAACTGTATATATTTATCAATGGAAGTGATAAAATGAGAACCATGATGTTTTAATGCTGACTGAACTGAAAGAGTAATGAAAGACGACAAGAAGATAACAATCAGGAAAAGAAAAAAGTTATGCACATTTCAAGAGAACAGAGAAACCCTAAATGTAATGAAAAGATGAGTACGGCCAAGGAAGAGTCCAGCTGGTATTGTATAGAGGGAAATCTTAGGGTGATGGTAAGAAATCAATGTACTAGCAGCAATGCTTGTGTGGTTGACAGTGATTATAGTTGGCTGAAATAATGTCACAGGAGCAATCGAAAACTTAAGGAGATTTCTTTTAAAGTAAAAAGTAAAAAGGCATGTTTTTAAATACAGCCTTCAAATTTAGACTTGACAGATATGGATATCTCCTTTGCTTTTCTTTCTCTTTACTTACTATATGTATTATTATAGCTGCACAAGTGTAATCCTGAAATACTGAATAGCTGTCAAACAAGGCTTGTTACTCAGCATTGTGTTTTTTAAAATCATGCCCTTTCTTCAGTATTGGTTTCCTGGGTGATAATTTTACTTCTAAATAGGATTTTCTTTCGTTGGGGTTTTGTGACTACCATGATTACTTTATTTGGACAGCAGAGACTCAAGGAATGGCCTAATTCATCGTAGTAAGGAAGTTCAGAAACCTACACCAAAATTTGCTGAAGTCTGGAGATGCCTAAGTTGCATGTTTGACCTCAAAGTTCCCCAGCTTTCCCTAGTTTTTCTTCCAATCATACATAGGAGTGTCTAATCCAAGTATTTTAATACAGATAGACTTGTTATGCCTAACCTAATCATTCATAAAAGGTAATGGCAGAAACTTTTTTTTTTTTTTTTTTTTTTTTTTAGTTTATGAAAGGGCCATTCACTTTATACTTCATCCATTGCTGGAAGAACTGTTTACACAGAAAATGAGATCTTTGAAGTCTATGTTTTCTTACCTCTCCTGGCGAACACACAAATCACCAACTGTAGAGTAGTACTGTCTACTTCTACAATAGTCATGCTGTTGAAAAGGGTTCATGATTATCTGAATTGTAGAGAGGGAATCTAGTAGTAATGTCATTCACCTGGAAACTATAGCAGCTTTTATACTTGTCCTCTATAGACAGTTTATGCAATCAAAATAAAAAAAAACATATAAAAATCAGTTGTAGAAGTTTTCTTCTGGAAGTCTGGCTATGGATATATGACACAGGGAAACACTTTACAGGTTGTGAACTTGAAACTTAGTAGAAACATGAAAATACCTCTTCATTTGGGCCAACATACTCTCCTTGAAGAGCTCTTCGGAGTCCCACACTAGTGTGGCGTCACTGCCATCAGGACCATGCAAGTGTATGTGCTGTCTTCTGTAACTTGCAGAAGTTGATTCACTTCCCATACCCATCAAACAAGTAGGGGTTTGATGGGTGGATAATCTAAGCCTTCATCAACAATAACGGAAACAATAGAGGTATAAAACTAATAGAGGGGTCCTAGTGTATAATAAAAGAGATTAGGGAGATAAAGTGTAATTAGATGGTACCCTCCAGGTGTTCTCCCATGTTTGCTAGGAAAATTGCACCCAAAGTTCTCTCCCCAGGGAAGATGTGTTCCGTCCCTCCAACTGCAGAAGCATTCAGATATTAATACAGTGGAGACAGGAGCAGTGCCATCAGTGTCCAGACTACAGTGTTCAGGGACAGGGCTGCTTTCAAAGACTCCCAAACTGATCACATGATTTTACTGCCTTTGATATTTCCTTTTTTGATATTTCCCCTTCCAGATTATTCCATTTTATCATCTTCTTGGGCTCTCCCAAGTAAACAACTCCTAATTACTTTTTCTGTATTGGTCTTAGTTTTGCTACATCTGCACCCAAATCTGTTACTTCTGGTAGTGTTTCATAGGTAATCTCCGCTTTATATAGGGTTATGAAGATGGTTACCTAGGTACCTTTGACACTGCAAGATTTTACTGTGAACAACAAGTTGGGCTGCATGATGTCTAAAGGCCCCTGTCAACCTCAGTTGTATGATTAGATGCCTTTATAAAGAGGGTGTCAGGATGTTGTTATATCTGTAGAGAAAGATCTTTGTGACATTTTATTGAAGCCAGGTGCAGTTTGCTTCCAGCTTTGTCTGGCACTCAGAGCTAGTAATGAGCTAAAATGATTGTCATGTCATTAAGTCATGTGAGGGAATGACCAGATAGCAGTTTTACATGGGAGTTTAGAAGACAGATTTTGAGCCTGTAACAACCATTTTTTTCATAGGCATGGAAAGCAGATAAACAGATTTGTAATCCTGTGAGTGTATAAGCTAGTTTGCTTTCCATATTAGCATGAAGTTCCTCTACTAATTGGATACCTATTTTTAAAAAAAACTTTCATTTTTGTCTCCAGAAAGCTTTTATTACTTACTGCAGGACTTCTGGAGTAGAATTATAAATTTGGAGGTTTGGATTGGTTGTTATAAATCTCTCAGAATTTTAGAAAAAAAATCATTCAGGCATTAAAAGTATTAGATTTTTTTCAGGCTTGTCAAATACATTTAAAAAGCTTGTGAGAATAGTGTTTATTGCAAATAGTTTAGTCCTTCATTTTTCTGTGTTGTCAGAAAGCTGAAAAAGCATGAAGAAAAAGAATGATCAGAGAGAAAGTTAGGCAAGATTTTCAGGTATTAAAAAAAATTGTTTCAGGTCTGCTTTGATTCTTGGGAAGAATTCAGTTTGCTGGTTTGTCGTAAAGATCTTAGCATTATTGATTATTTCGCCAGTAAATGATCCAAAAAGATGATCTTCCTTGTCAAAAGTTGGGAGGCACTTGACCTCTTAATGCTGATTGGTCAAAAACTACTGTATGTTAAGTTTTTACTACACAAAATAACAAGACTTTGTGATCACTGAAATATTTTGTCAGCCCGTCATAAATTTCCCCTTCTCTATATTGCCATAATTAAGGATTTGTTCATATTTTTTACTGAGAGCTTTTATATCTAGAACATTTATAATGCCAAAATAACTTGATTAAAAAAAATACTTAAGGTGCTGTCTTGCCAACGTAAAGTATTTGATGCTGAGTGCCACTGAACTTTAAGAAAAATCTTACCTCTATTGAAATTCATTAGAATTTTGCCATTCACATAGTGGTAATCAGAGTTTCATCATTTGAATCCAGTTTAAGGAAAATGGGCAGTTATAAATAAAAGTCTAGCATGATTGCTTAGCAGGAAGCAAAATCTGTAAGTGACATGCATTAGGTGAAGAGCTTATTGGGAATTTTCAGGCAGAAAGTTTCTTAACTGCAATGTGTCAATTTTTGAAAAGCAAAACTGTTTACAAAAGTGTTTCAATGAGAAAAAAATGTTTTAAAATGAAAATGACCTGTGCTTTGAAACTTATCTGAATTTAAATGTTAAAATATTCTATTTAAGTAAAATATTAGTTATTAAATAGGAGCATCTTGCTTGCCTTGATGCAATTTTATTCTCCTTCATTATTTTTATAATGTTGCTACACTGGAAATAGAATAAAAGATCTGATTTTCTTGCTGTTGTGTGAAGTACCTTTTTTAAAAAAAATGATTGTTTCAGAAACAATGGTGATAATTTGTGTTTTAATTAAAAAGGAAGGGAAAAATCAGCCAATATTAATACAAGTTAGTTTAGTTTAGTTTTGGTTTGTATTGTTTTTTTTTTTTCCTCTGTTGAAACATCCTATTTTAGACATCCTTTTTCACAGGACAGTCTAACATACAGGAAGAGGTGTGTTTTCAAACAGTAAACATACACAGTTAAAATTTTTTAACAGGGTCAATCATTTACTCTTTTTTTTCTCTAAAACAGTGAGATACATGTTTATTTTTAGCAATATTTTACTTATCTCCATTCTACCCCGAGAAATGTAAGTATACTATGTATTACCTGTTGCCAACATTTCTGTAAGGAAAAATAGTAATAATAATAATATGTTTTAAGGATTTTCAAGTACAAAGTATTTAGCTGGTAGCAAACTATGGGAGATAAATGTCTTTAAATCTTTCTTAAGCTTTAAAATCTACGTTGTACCCTTATACGCTTTTTTTATATTTTACTGGTCTTTTTGAACACTATACTTAGAGAAGGCCTTGCTGTTCATTTCGGAGAAATAATTTGTTAAAACAAACAGTACCTGTGGATTATGCACAAGAGGCTGTTGCGTGTTCTTCATATTTAAACTGAGTAATCGCTCATCAGTGTCTCATGGATTTACTTGGTTCCCTGATTGGGTGACTTGACCCTTATAAATGGGAGGAATGACTCAAATCAGTGAAATCTTTATTCTGGTAGCAAGTTCCTTGGGAAGAGAAACAGAAGAGAAGAAAAACTTCTACTGCTTTGGAAAAGTTGAAGGATTTTTGTGTCTTGTCTTGTGTATTTGTCTTATCCTTGACGAAATACATGGACTCCAGACATACGTGTAGGTGGATTGGTGTCCTGTTGAGGAAAAGAGAAAGATATGACTCAGATTTATGAATCATCTCTCTCTGTTTCAGTTGTTCCTTTCACAGCAGGTAATGGCTAGCATAGTTGTGTGCGATTGTAGCTATAAAAAGAGTGGCTGGATTTTATCTGACTAATTGTGTTGTTACTATTTTATGGTCCTGACAGTCACTCTCAGTGCTAATGATATGTGTACAACTGCAAAAAGTAATTCTTCAGTAGCTGATTGTGATAGAGCACTTCTTGATCCTGGAGTTGCTGTATGTCTGCTTTTCATATATAAGATAGTGTGTGTGCCTAATGAGGACAGACATTGAGTCCTTCAATCTCGTTTTAACGTCATATTTTTACTAACCATTCATCATAGTTGTTAATTGCCTGTCTATATGCAGTATTTTTTGTGAGTTAAATAATTTTTTTCTGTTTTGTTTGCAATCTTTGCAAGTCTTTAATTATTCAAAGATCATTTGTTTCTCTATACAGCTACTCAGTTCCTGAAACATATTTGCCAAACAGAGTACCAAAACTACTGGTTTATAGTGTTCAGTAGTTTTCTGTACACATTCATATAAAATATCCTTTTATAAACGTCTTCACTGTATCTACTGAAATCAGTGAGTCTCTTAAATTGTTTCTACAGCTACCATTCACTGAACCATCTATTGTTAAAGGCAGCAGAGCACATCACAGTGCATCTGGCACATCATTTAACGAAAATGACAATTAAATGCACTTTTTAAGACTCTTTTATGCCAATAAGCTTGACTTCCATTGTGGTTCTAACCTCCTGCCAGCATTATACTGCAAGTTAAAGTGTGGGTCTAGTATGACCTGCCTGTTTGTATTGTGGCTATGAATGAATAACTCAGTTGTGATGGGAGTTTCCAGGTCTGATAGGATATATATATTTTTTTATATATATATATGTATATACATATATATGTATGTATGTATGTATATATTTGGGGGTGGGGTGGGAGGGTGTTAATATGTAAAAATTTCATTTTTCCTATTGAAAGGACTAAGACTTGATTTTTTTGTTTCTTTGCTTTTGGAAAAAAGAGTTCCTCTGCAAAGAAAGGAACTTTTTTTAACGGCAAGATTGTCCTTTTTGTGTATCATGTTAGGCGTCGGTCTTCCTAGAAGCCTTTATTTGGACTATCTGCTATCAGTCTCCTTTGCCATATAATGTGCTAGATTAATTGCCGGGCTGTGATGTGACTAAGTTTTTAGGATGGTCTTTGTGAATGGTGCCTCAGTTGATGCTGTCTGTTAAAGAATCCACTCAAGCTTGTGCTTATTGATTAGTTACACACAGGACCAAAAGAAACCTCCTTAATCACAAGCCCATACTGATTTTATAAAATCTTTGAGCTCCTGTTAAGGCCACTACTTTAAGACCTTAATGTAAGACAGTCTTGAATTTATCTTTATTTAGGGGGAAAAAAAAAAGTGATAAAAAAGAAACACAACCCAGTAAATACTCAGAAGTGTCCATTGCCAAAAACAACATTAAAGACTTTTTATTATTCCTTGTAACTGTACATCTCCCAAGGCTGGTCCAGCCTGTCGTGTTCTTGTTCTTCTTAGTGCTGCTATTAGGTAGGATTTCAGTGGGATTTTGTCTTGTAAGGTAGTCCGTATAGACATAACACGTCACTAATCTATTTTAATCTAGGCACATTAGCATAAGGTAGCTCTACACAGAGCCATTTGTTACTACCTCAGCATTTCTGTTCTTTCTTAATTGCAGGTGCTGCTAGGTTTTGCTTTCAATGTTTTTTCTTAACAAAATCTGAATTCCAGTTCACATAACTCTTTGTGTATTAAATGTGGGGCCACATCAAGCCAATGCTGGATGATTGTTTTGGCAGTGGCCAGGATTTTAAATGAAACATTTGAAATTATTCCATCTTCACGAAGTAGTCAGAACTAAAAATGAAAATTAAAAATGTCAGTATGTTAATGCTGGATGAAGTAGTGGTGTCTGGTCCATACTTCTTTCCTTTTCCAGTTTCAAGATATTATTAACATTTAAAAATGGAAAGTTAAGACCAATCCATTGTACGAGAAATTAAGAAAACAATCCATACTTCTTCTATGTTGAAGTATTAGGTGTGAACTCTCTCAAATCAAACTTATGATGCAAATAATAAAAACACAGACTGTGTTTTAATAAGAAAATAAGAAATGCTGCTGTTTATTAATAAAGTTTTATTTTTCTTTTTTAAAGAAAGAAATATTTAATAAAAAAATAAGAAAATGCTTCTGCACTGGGAAGGTGACTGAGCACTAGAACAGGTTGCCCAGTAAGGTTCTAGAGTCTCCGTCATTGGAGATGTTCCAAATCCGACAGGGCATAGTCCTGGGCACTCTGCTGTAGGTGACCCTACTTTGAGCAGGGGAGTTGGACCAGACAGTCTCCAGAGATCCCTTCCAACCCCAACTATTCTGTGATTCTGTGACTGTTTCAGTTATGCTTCTGAAATCCAAATTATTGAAAGTCTAATAGCCTATTCGGCAGCTGCTTACCCAAAAGACTGGCTTAGCTCTATGTTTTGTGGTCTTCACAAAACATTTGAATTGATAATAGTATATTACGATAATCAGAAGCTACTGAAATTTTAATAATGGCAGAGTAGAGTCAGAAAGAAAAATGAGAAATTTTAACTAATAAAAAACGAGCAGTAAAGCTAATGGGGTATATCCTTGAGGGCAAAGGTGGGATTTTTTTAATGTATTTATTTTTAACTATGCACCTTGTGACCTTCCTCATATTTAAGATGTAATGGAGGTAAAACTGGAGAGAGATGAAGAGACTCTCTTAGCTTGAAAAACTGTCCCAGAATATGAGCAGTTAGGAAGAAATCCTTTGTGATACAGACTGTAGATTTAATTCAGGCCTCTAGCATTGTCTCAGTGAAGGTCTGAGCAAGTAGGAGAAATAGATTCTCATGAGTTGTGATTGTTTGACTTGCATATGTCGGTCAGGATACTGTTGAAAAATTCATCACACTTTACTATCTGAAATAATTTAAATTTTAAGTGATTTAAATGCTAACTCTAAAATTAAACTCTAGTATTATCTTTGAAAAAACAAATGGGAAGAGTAATGAGTTAATTCCTAGGCAACATCTTGTTTTTGTATACCTAATTGTAATGTTGGGACATGTAAAATGTGTTGTATGTTGAAAAGTTCTATGTTAAAAACTTGTGTGCTATCAAATTGTCTTTCTATTTTGTAGTATTATAATTTACTCTCCAAAGGACCAGCTTGCTTTCCCAAATGCAAGATTTGTTTAAGAAGTTTTTCTTTCATTACTTTAGATTTCCCTTTCCTTAGATAATATCCTGGCATCAAATAGGATACAGCTGCTGGTTTTTGTTTCCTACTAGGCTTTTAGTACAACTATTCCTTTCTTTGAGGGGGCAGGAGATAAGAGGAGAGAAGAATAGAAAAACAGGCATTTCTTTTCCATTCCTTGTTTTCTTCTGGACAATGTTTACTCAGTACTCTCAGCAAGAGTTCTGTACTGAGCTAAACAATTAATTTTACATAACTTGTTTCTGTGTAAATTGAATTTAGGAATATCACAGCTTATTGTTCACATTGTATAAGAACCTGTAATCATTAAACTTCTGCAGTTATTCTTATATTGTATTGCTTCATGTTGAATTTTTCTAAGCCAAATGTGTCATCAGTTGACATGATTTGTGAGTTGTATATAAGAAAGAGCTTTTCTGGGATGGAAGACACAGGGAAATAAATATTGCCATTGTTTTTGCACTTCTCTTGGTAATTTCAATAAACTTGTTCACAGATTCATAAATTTGTTGGGGAATTTTGTGTCATGATTTTATTTGCAATTAAAGTTTTTTGTATGATATTCTTTTACTATTGAACTGTATTAACTATTTTTCTTCCGTTCCACAGAAATTGTAATGATTGTTTCTCATACACCTGCTTGCAGTCTGAGAGAAAATTCATAGCTTCACATACTACCTTTCACAGCTGCAGCTGTTTCCACTTGAACTTTCCAATTTGTTTCTCTATCTTGAGTCAGTTTTTCAGTTATTTTTCAATGTTATTGTTTTATCTTATGCTAAATTTTCTTCTGTTATTTATCTGTATATAATATCCAAATACCTGTTTTTTGGGGATCTTTTTTATTTTCCTGCTTATTTTTTCCACCCCTTCCTCCCCACAATAGAATTTCTGTTACCTCACATGGAAGAACAGTATTCATTTGCCATGGAGGCTTTCTTTTGCAGTTATTTTTATTCATTTTCTAAGAGGGAATCTGTGCCAGATAATTTTGCTTGTGAAATCATTGTCAGTTCAAGATTAGCCTGATCTTTTTTTTCTTTTTCAGTTAGTATAGGTGAAATTTATCAAAGACTCTGTATTTGAGTGTGAAAGAGAAACATAAGAAATAACATCCTTTGCCACTGCACAGCCATGAACTGGGTTTATTGTCATTTAGAAGGGTGAGGAAGGAGATGACAATGCTCTCTTTTTTTTTGCCTCTTTTAGAAATAGATTGTGTTCCAGGATGATAAAGATTAGCTATCAGAGCAGTAGTATATATAAACATAAATTTAGCAAAAATTTTAGGAGTGTGATATCTCATGCAGTCATCTGACAAGTTAACGAAAGTTCCCTTCTGCTATGGCATGAAAAAAAATAGTTCAGTTTTCCATTTCTAAAAGGTCTGACAATATAGAACTATAGTGTCAAAACATTTGTAATTATGGAAATTATTGTTAAACTATTTTAAAGACTTCTTTCTAGTTTAATTACATATTTGCTCTTAATTTCTAGTCTCACAGACATAGCTAAGATCTACATTTTACACACGCATTGGCAAGATGACATTTAATATTGTTTTTAAATGCTTTCTAAAACAATTTAGATGCTGTTGCTGTTAAATTAACTAGCATCAGAAAGCTGTGTTTATTATGAAGCGTTGATGGTTATATATTGTGTTTGTACCACGTGGGCTGGGAATAAATTCATGCTTCATTGTTTCATGTAAGCTCCCAAAGCTCAGCCCTACCAGCCTTGGGAAAAGAGAGTAGATCAACTCTGGATGAAACCTTTCCCTCTACCTATTTAGAAAATTTCCAATTTTCCTCTTTTTTTTTTTTTTTTTTTTTCTTTTCCTTTATGAATTGCCAGGAGTCTGTTAAAGTGCCATGTATTCTCTTTGCAATTTATCAACCTGTTCTTCAGAAGGATAAAACAAAAAAATAATACCCCATTTCTCATTCTGGTATTTGCCCAATATTCTGTCCTTGGTCTTCAGGTCAATACGCCATTATCTCTGGTAGGCAGAAACATTAGCAACAAGATAAGCACTGGGAATACAGAAAGAAAGAAAGATTTTCCTCACTGATTATACATATGAATAATGATGTTGATTTGAAGCTGTTTGGATTTTTATAATGGAAGAATTTGTTCTGACAGGGAGAAGTCTAGAGGACAGAGGAGGGAGTCAAAAAGTGTATGAGAAATGCAATTTATTACAAGTTCCATAACTAATTGTTGTTCCATCACCGTGGGACTAAAAAGTGTCCCTGAGAGTTGTGACAAAAGATGGGCAGAGCTACATTGAATGTGCATCTGCAAAACTGAATCATTCAAATGAATTCAAATATGTGGTCAGTTTGATTATGGAGATGGGGGAGACTAAGATTCAGAACGAGACTCTTTCTGTATTGCTGTAATTGCTCCTCGATGAAAGATGTATCTCCTCATGATGGTGAAGCATCCTCATTTTACTTCACTGTGCTTATACTGGTTTCCTGGGAATTCATTATAGACTTACTTCCACACTAAGCAGTAACTATGCTCTAATGATTTTCAGCAGTGCTAGTGGAACTTTGCCACCTCATCTTATTTAATTATTTATTTTAATTTTAACTCACTCTGACAGTCTCTTGACATATACAACCTTATTTTCATGAGACTCACAGGAGTTAGCAATAATACAAGTCTACTCTGCTGTTGCATACAGCATAATAACAAAAAGAATAAAGCAGGACACTAAATTTGAAAGTGCAGACAAGAGCAGTGAGCAGTCAACATCTCAGTTTGTTAGTGTAAGCCAACAATTTAAAGGATTTCAGAAAGTTTAGTCCTTCTGTTGAGTTTCTCACCTCAAGTGCACCTCTACTTTGTTTTACCATCTTTTCTTTTTTAACCCTTCCAGATCTTTCCATCTGGACTTGTCCTCTGTAGACAAATTTTGCTGCCTTCGTGGCAGAGTGTTCAGTTGGATGAAGGGGGAAAGATGTTATTGTTTTTTTCTTTTCTTTTTCTTTTTAAATGAATTTTTGTCCTAGACTTTTAATGGAAAGGTGATGAACAACTGAGAATGAGGGGTTTTCTACTGAGTATTATTTAGATTTTGATTCTAACAGGTGTTAACCAAAACCAAAATACTTCAAAGAATCTTCACTAAAAATCTTTCCCTGTTTAATTGTTCAACTTTTAATCACTTTTATAGTCACAGTGGAAATGATTCTCCAGGCACCACACAGAATTCTGTAACTGTTGATGCCTGAATTTCTAATCATAATTGTAACAGCAAATAGACTCCATTGTTATATTTCTTTTTCTTTTCTATTAGAAAAGATTGTGCGGAATAAAGAATTTAAAAACTATGATTTTGTTGTGTGGGGTAGACTTTTAGTGGATGATATATGAATTGACTTAAGAGAAGATAGTAGTTTTGCCAGAAAGTGAATTAATGTCTCCTATGTTAATCCTAGGCAGAACGAGTATTTTTGAGATGAAGAAGCTCTTTGTAGTTTGGCATTTGTTACTTGTTCCATGTCATATAAGAGCCAGGCTGATAACAGAGTTTGCAAGATCCATGTTGTTTTTAATGAATTTTGTCTATTTTGTTCTGTATTTTGTTTCAACTTTGGGGGTGGGGAGGACAACAAAATTCTGGATAGCAAATCTTGATTTGTAGTATCTGCTGCATTCATTTACATTTATTCTTTTATGAAGTAAGAATTTTCCAAAACAAACAAACAAAAAAATTTCCACAATTTCTGTAAAGGAAAGCTCAGTGATAATGATTTCAAATATGTTTTAAATGTGCAATTCTAAAAAATCTCAGTGTGCTTTTTATATACTAATTTTTAACTTACTATGTACTGCTTGTAGTCTTATGAACTGCTTCCAGGCATTTCTCAAGATGGGAACAAGGGGAAGAAAAATAATACTTGAAAGGATAAACTTTTCATTTTGTAAGGTGCTAGTTAATGTACATCTGAAATGTAACAATGACATACCTATATAAACAGCTCATCTATAAATACAGAAATCTTTAGGAGGAAATTACATACCTTTGGGCAAAGCTGATTTCCAGCAAGAATCAGGAAAGAATGCAGAAAGGCAGGGAAACAGAGGAGGACAAATACAAGGTTAGAAACAAATGTGAGTGTCAGAACTACTGGATTCTGTCCCTGCTCTAATTAGATTTCATATAACATTTAGCTGCGGAAAATCACATTTATATTTAAGGAAGGTAATTTTATGTATTTGTTCTGAGATGGGATGTGAGGCTTTGGAGAGTCCAATGGCTTGGTCTTTATGGGTTTTGAGGGGAGATTACATTACTATGGAAGTAGGAAGCAAGGTAAAATTGAATGTATACAAATTTCCTTATTTAATTTCTACAGAGTTTCATTTTTGAATTCCTCCCTATCATCAAGAGACTACTATTCTTTCTTGACTTTTGTTTTCATGACTGATGTACTATCCAATGTCCTGAACTTGGTAATTGTAATAGGGAATATGTCCTTTATGGGTATTTCTAATTACAGCACAATCTTGAAGTATTGTTTCATTATTCTAATGAGAAATTATGCTTAAGTGAATATGTAAGAAAGTATGGTCAGGCTTCCAGTATTATTGTGCTTTTGGATCAAACATAAGGGGGGAAAAAAACCTTGCAAACCAAAGAAAAGTTGGTGAGCTTCCACTTCAGTATCTTTTCCACTTAACTTCTTATTTCTTGCTTGGGCTTTCTTTGGAGATTTCGTTCTGTTGTGTTCCCATGGAACTTGCAAACAAAATTAGTTTAATGTTTCTGTTCACATAACTTTTTAATGGCTTTCTGATATTTAAACAAAGCCAAGCTAGTTCTAATTTTTGTAGATTTAGGAGCATGTTTTGAGACTCTTGATTGATTGATCTTTGTATCTTCAGATAATTGAACAAACTGTTTTCCCAGGGTAACTATTTTGTTTGAGATTCAAGAGTTATTTTTAAAGGTACTTTTGCTTAAGCATTACATCTGTGTCCATTTTTACATTTTAAAGACTATTGTATAAAACTTCCCCTTTGAAGTGAAAAAATATATGACTAGGAATTTAGGAGTTTTTGCAAAAATGTAGTGATTGTCTAAACATCAGCATATGAAATTTCTGTCAGTATGAAGTAATTTTGTAAAGGTCCAGTGCAATATTGTTTGTAAAAGTAAAGCACAGAGGGTAAGAATGCACATTTTGACTAACGTTCCTTCCAGTATGCTGTAATATTGACTCAGACTCAAAGCTCATTTCGCAATTTCTTTCAAAACTAATTGTAGCCTTGTTTTTTTTTTCACAATCTTGGGTCTCTGTACAGTATATTTGTATATGAGTTATCAATTGCTTTCTGTCTAATAATGCTGTACCATTAATTTTATATTACTGCCAGACTATGTCAGTGATTTGCAGGCAAAAGGGCAAATAAGCTGTTCTGAAACACCCAGTTTTTAATAATGCATACGTTTTCCATAGCTTGGAAGAGGCATGCTAATTTTTAAGGCGTTTAGATAAGAACAATCAGAAAACACGTTTACCAAAAGAACTGAAAAGAAATTTTAGTTACAATGACAGTCTTTGAGGGAGTGGTTAGTACAGCTGTGACTATGTCATCTCAGGTCAAATAGCTGAAAAATGCTGGTTTTAGTGATGAGTAAGTGGCTTTCTTTTCTTTCCCTATTAGATAGAAAATGGTCGGCTGTGGAACTCTATTGTGAAGACCTCAGAAGAAATATCAGTTTTTCCAGTCAGCTTTTCATAATGTAAATATAGTTTGAGCTTTACCCAATGGGCAGCTAAACCATGAACAAGCAGAAAAAAACATTTTGGACTGTATTTCTGAACCAGGCTTCACCTTTCATCCTGGGAACTTATTAAAGGATCACAGCTGAAAAAGACCAGAGAAAGAAAACTTTGAACCAGGAAGTTTATCCTACAATGAGAATTACAAGTACATCTTGTATCTGCCCAGTCCTAGTTTGTCTCTGTTTTGTGCAGAGGTGTTATGGAGCTGCTCACCATGGCTCCATCAAAGTGACTAGAAATCAAACCAAACATATAGAAGGTGAAACAGAAGTGCATCATCGTCCCAAGCGTGGATGGGTGTGGAATCAGTTCTTTGTTTTAGAGGAACACATGGGACCAGATCCTCAGTATGTAGGAAAGGTAAGGTCATTGTCTTCCTTTTTCCCCTCCCATCCCCTGAAACATGATGTTGATAGAAGAAAATCAGATGTCTCCTTAGGTGGTATCTCCCTTTTTTAAAGGTGAAAACCTCTTGAGACGGGAGTATTACTACATCCATACTCACTGAACTTAATGAACTGACGATGTATACTTTCTGTGTTAATTATAAAGACAGCAATATGAATTAAGTAAATAGGATGAAGATACTTAAATATGATAAAATAATGTTTCTTCTGATCTCAGCTAAAAGTGGCTAGAGTGAGTGTAGCTGATATTCTTGCATGAGATTCTGTATATCCCTGGAACTTAAATATGTCAGTGTTAAAGATGTTTCCCTACTACTTCAGAATAAGATTCAATTTTACTTCAGGGAATCTTATAAGTACAGTCTAGGCTCAATAGGCTATTCATTCCAGTCTGAGGGAAGGGTAGAGAAGGACTCCTCCAAAGGGAAATCTCTCTGTGACTTTGTTAAAAGAGGCAGGAGAAATATTACTTGCTACAACTCCTCAAGAGTTTTTGAAGTGTTTTTAAACTGTTGTTTATCAGGATGCCAGCAACCAGCTACAAGACCTGCATTTATATTTCACTTACGAAGTGAGCAGAGCATCAGGCATAAGGTTCATTCTGTCATGCTGATGCAGTTGTCAGATGGCCAGCTGAAGTCTGATATATCATGTTTAATGTTGTCTGTATGAGTGTTTGAAATTTTCACTAGAACAATACAGAAAAATTGAATATATATCTTTATTTCCTTAATGAAAATGGACAAAGATGTTGAATATGAGAGCAAAAACAAGATGTCTAATGGGAATGAGGGCATGGAAAAAGGAATTATTTCAGTTTGTCTTCAAGGTGAGAAACTTGAAAATTACATCTTGGAGTATGCAAAATATCTGAGGAAAGCAGTAGCTCCTGAAATCACAGATGTGTGTGATTTCACACAGAAATGGTGTGATTGTAGCAAGGTCCATCAAATTTGGACAGTATTCCTTGAACTGGAAATAGCAAACAGAGCATTGATATTTAAGATACTGTTACCACAAAGATCAGAAAAGAACCCCATGATTTTGTTAACACAACTTAAGTAAAATATGAAATACATGGCATTTCTCTAGGTGGTAAAAAATGTTGGTTATACTGAAGGATGTTGAGATTTGTGCAGGAATTATAAACTGAGGAAAGAACTTTCTAAATGGAGGTAATGAGTTGTATTGAAAGAGAAGCTTTCAAAATAGGTGAGGTGAGGAGGAGATATTCCTTCAGACCCATCTGAGATTGCTTAATAGTCTCATGAATGGTTTTAGAATAGAAGAAATATTCTATAAACATGTGATGCTGTCACAAAGGTGTGCAGGAGAATCAAAACATTGCCTGGAAAGAGCTAGATAGTGTTGAGAAGATACAGATATAAAGATACAGAGTAAACTTCAGGACCACAGTGTGATAAGGCTCTTACAGAACAATATCATGAATTTCTGCAGTACCCTGATGATTTGTCAGGTGTAAGTGACAGAGGAAGAGAAAGATCTGGTCAAGAGATCCATTATTGCCTCAATTGCCATACCTTAAAAAAGGCAAATACAGTTTTAAGCTGCAAAGAGAGAGAAAACAGTATTAAAGCTATTTTGCAAAGCAATGTTAATCTGTGCACAGCTTCTGCTTATTTTTGGCTGAGAAAAATGGATTTATATATGAAGCAATGCAGATAAAACTGCTACGATGGGTAGAATGGTAGTGGGGAATAAAATATGTTTAGGTATTTCAGTAGCTAATAGCAGAGAGCATTTATACTTTTTGTAAACACACCTTGGAAGAAACCGTAAGGGAGAGAGAAAAGCTATTTAAGTTAATTGAATTTCACTTGAAAAAATGAGTTTCTGTTGGCAATGACTCGATTTAGAATGGAAATAAGAGAAGATAAGTGAGATTCTGGAGGAGCTTCCTAACAGGAATAATGGGAACAAAAATCTGAAATACTTTCAAAGTAAAGCATGCTTTTCCTTATGAAAGCATTTATAGACATGATTGCATACAAGAATAGAGACCTGGACACAGTGAGTAATGGATGATCTTCTTCAACTTTATATTCCTGTGTTACTTGTGTACACTTTTTTTTTTTCCATTCTCTGTCCGCTTTATTAATGCCAGATTTATGGAGATAACAAATAGGATTTCTTTTTATCTTTCATGCTCAGAATGTGACTAGATGCCTTGTTTGAGGACATTTCTTCTTCTGTATTTCCCCTTTTTTCCGAACTTTTCCTCAAAGGAAAAAATTCCCTGATACTGCATACTAAGTGTCCTCCCAGCAGTAGTAAGCTTGCCTTTGTAGAAGTTTTGTGGGACTTAGGAGCATCTATACTCTATTTTGTATTTGGTCATACTTCTCATGATCAGATTTAATGCAGAGGTCAGTCATATTAGCTCAAGCATCTATTTTTTAATTCAGGAAAAAAAGGCTGAGACAGACAGAATCTTAGTAATCAACAGAATTTCCATGGTAGTCACCGTGCATGAGTTTATTTTCATTTTGAAACATAGGTGTTTTTAGTGAAGTTGCATTTAACTTGCAAACACCTCTTCAAGGTTTCATTCTGTGTGCTTTGAGAAGTGATTTTCATACAGAACCCCTCAGTTTAAAAAGGCTATGTGCATGTTGTCCTTTAATTCTAGGCTTCCATTCACTACTGCTACTGTATCAGTTCTGTCAATTATTAACTCTGTGGACTGCTCTGCTTCACTGGTGAGAATTTTGCCATTTGATATCTGTCCTTCTACATTTTTCACACCAAGTGGGGAGTTACAACACAAAAAGCAGAGTCATTATGTACAATGCTGTTACACTGATTACAGTCATTGTCATGGAAATACATGCTTAGGGTAAGAATAGGTTAGGTCTACAGTGAAAATGATAAGGTCTCCCATTCTTATCATGAAACAACTGTCAACAGGATGGATTAATTTATTGCCATCTATTATACAGCGAGTATTAGGACAACAAGTCATCATTATATTTAGTAATGTGGCATACCGCGTTATATTTTATAAAATATATCCCCACTCTTCACTCATTATTTCTTTTCTCTTAAAAATTGTCATTTGGAGCCTGGAAAACTGTATAAAATGAATATATATCAGTACTGCCCATGAGGTTTTTATAGGAAAAAGGAATATGACAAAACACAGATCCTACATGAATGAAGTTGTGATAAAAATGAGAAATGTTCCTAAGTATGATCCTAATGATCCTAAGCTAAGTATTTAATACCTAGATTGTTGACTGATGCTCTGTTACATTTTGGATCAAGCTTCAATGTTTCAGGTGATGTTTCCTCAGTAGACATGTTCAAAATTAATTTTATATTAAGAGGGTACCTTTAAAGTTCTTAAAATCACAGTGACTTCTTTTTCTGATATTTGAGTTATTTGGGGAAGATTTTGTGAAAACTTCCGAAAGGTCAAGACTATCTAGTGGTGTTCTGACAGACTATTCATCTGCAAATGTGTGTCTGTGTATGCACTGGACAAACTGAGGGAATTTGATTAAGCAAGAACAAATATCCGCTTCTCAAATAAGCAAATGAGCTCTCAGCTAGAAGAGAAATGATGAGGAGCTTTCCTGTGTGTTATGTGTCTCTGATGAGAAATATCCTAATGAAAACATACCTTTGAGCACTGAAAGCAGGGCTACTAAGTGCACAAGGATTTATTAAGGAGTTGGGTACCACCATTTTATGCAGTGAAGCAGCTCAGAAGAGCAGGTTCTCCTGAGGAAATCTAGAAGAACATGCACAGTACCACTGCAAGCTTTAACATTGCTTCATTCGTATGGTGGTGAAGTATGGCTTGTATTTCCTGCAAGCTTCCAAGTTAGATAATTCAGCATATTGAAAACAAATAAATAATTTTAGGAAAGAAAAAAGAGAGGATGAATTTCAATCCATAACATTCTTCATTTTGAATGTTGACACATCTTTGTTTCCCAGATGTCTTATGATATTTTCTGAGAGTGAGTTGTACTGGAAGGAGCTCATAACTTCACATTCACTATACTTTTTACTTTGGAGAGAGAAGTAAATGTGTAGTAGTAAAGGGAAGAGCAGTGTGGGTCTGACTTTGGAGTGAGTCATGCTTTTAAAGGGACTAGCAGAGGAACATAATAAACAAGTCTGACATGTGTGGACCCTTTGGATTTGTAGCATACTGAATGCAAGTTTCTCTCAATCCACTCCAAATGTCTTTTGCAGGGCAAATAAGAATGTTGCTTGAAAATAGAAATAAAGCATAACAAACTGGTCATTCAAACTTCCTTTTCAAGATGGTATGATAGCCTAACACTGTAAGAAGTTAGGCATACCACAGAGAGAATATAATGCTTCCTTGACTTGCTTCCTTAAAAACAATTTCAGCATCTCAGATTTAATGACAGTAATGGAAAAAATACATATGCTTTATAAAAACTGATGTTTTTCTTTCACGAAAATGAAAAGGAAAATCCATGTGTTGCAGTCTCAAGATTTTGCAAGGACTTGTTAGTTATCTGCATGTCGTTATAGAAGAGAGTATATGCAGCATAATTGGTTCCTAGAATAATGTGTCCCATTTTATATCTTTATGTTCCTAATTTCACAATGATAAATGTGATAAATAATGAATATAAAGTCATTTTCCAAGTATCTATACCTAGGGAAAGCATAGTAATAATAAAGTAATAACCTGAAAATTCAAGCCCAGTTATTCCAGTTCCTTCATTGACTTTGTGTGCTTCTTAAAAGTTTTGTGCCAGAATTGGCCTATGAAGAAAATAAAGTACAGAAAAAAGGGAAGAGTTTTTGCTCAAGAAAGTAATAGGCATTGAAACCACAAATTTCATGTGTCTGATGTGAAAGAGGTTTTTAGTTACATTATTTTTAATTCTGTTGGGTTTTAAAAAGAGAACAACTTTGAATTAATACACTAAATATTTGAGCAAAGATTTTTACTTAAGACGGAGATCTGTCCAGCTCCTTCAAAAGAACCTCCCAGCACATCCAGGAAAGATTAGGATTAGAGACATTTGCACTGAAAAAGTAGAGATTTATATTTTTAATATATATATATATATTTAAAATGCCTTGTTAGAGCATTTCCATTTTATTAGGTCACTAAACCTAGATTTTATAGTACTTTGTATTTATTGAGATATTTATGATTTTCTGGTTTCTAATTACTTAAGTCCTACTTCTTTTCACCTGTACTGTTGCTAAATGACATTTTGATTCAGTGTCGTTTAAGTAGATGAAAGGCCGACACTGTTCATACCAGACGGTGGTTATTTCCTTTGCTTACGGATCAGTGCCCCTCCTTTGCTCAGGGAGCAGGGCTGCTGAGAGACAGGGGAAAGTCCTGCACCGTTTTACTGCTGTCAGCATACCTGAGGTCAGTATTATGCAACAATATCTGGTCCTATTTAATGTTAGTCATCTTATTTTCTGATTTATTTTTACAAAGAGCTCTTTCAAGAGTATTGCCACCCCAGAAGCTTTTCGTAATAAAAATGCACACATGTACTTGCTGTTTCTTGAGTTCTGTTGGCACAGATAGTGACAGGCTGTCTCTGTGCTGCTACTAACCCTGTCTTTATTCACCAGCTATTACTCAGTTTCTTTCTGAGAGGATGAGAGCACATTACTCAAGTTCTACCAGGCATAGAATGCTATGGGCCTTTTAGTTTTAGCTATTATTTTTGCACTGGAATCTCTAAACATTCAAAGGTTATCTGGGGGAAATTCAAACTGAAGAGAGGAGTCAGTCTAATCTGTCTGACTTTTTCCCAGTGAGTTCAGCCATGTCAGAGATTTCCTCAAGCATAGTTCATACATTGGAGTTTTCTGATATAAAATGGCTGCATACAGACTGACAAGGACATTTTGACTTGCTGGACCAAGCAAACAGCAAAGCAGAAGTGCACTGAAGTTCAGTGTTAGAACAAAGGCATGGTGTAAAACGTTCACCTGGTTTAACTTCTTTTAAATAAGCGTGTAATTACATACACCATTTATAAACCTGACCTTTTGTGTCAAAACAGTAACATTGACTCTAATACACAAGAGGAATATTGTTTTTGTGAGGAAGCTTTACATAGTCTGTTAGCCTTAAATATGACAGCAATATGTCAGTCTGCTTTGTGGAAATTGTTTTTCAAGTAATAGGTCAAAATAAGTTGTCAGGGTGATGTGTCTCCTCTGATACTCTTTATAGACTTAAGTGGGTACACAATTTGATTCTCCTTTATCCTTTACTTCTTGTCCTTTCACTATATAGGCACTTGCATGCTTCACATCAACAGCTGAAGTTCTGTGACTTTTAAACATTCTTTCCACTGAATTGAAAATATTAATGAAACTAGCATCTTTTAGACGATATTGCTATATTCTGTCTTAAACTAGTCACAGTCAAGTAAAGAAGGCTAAATCTTATAGCACACCAGCTTCCTCCTGAGTGAAAGAAATGGGTTTTTCAAAAACTGAGTCTGTCTTGTAACTTCAGAGTTGACTTGTATTACAAAAGGGATGTTGCATCCTGGACTACTCTTTAGAGGATGTAAGATATTTCAGTCTATATTTGTTTTCTTTTACGTTCTTTTTGAGTAAGGGATTCCAGCAACCTTGTTCATTTTTCCCATTTGTATTTGTCTAAAACAGAAAGTCAATATTATTTGATATGTTGAGTCAATTTGTTTTTCTTCATAACTTTAGAGATCAATAGCTGCTGTATGAGAAATGTAAGTTCTTACTACAAATATATCCAGTTTCATAAATAACTTTTTTCTAAGTGTTGTTTTCAAACATTTAGATTTTTGGCTAGATGACTTCTGAATTTTCAGATATCATTTCAATAAACTGATAATAACTTTTAAGCTGAAGATTCACACTATGGTATGTCATTTAAATGTTTCTGATGAACAACTTATGCTGAAATTGGAAAATGCAGCTCTGTCTATATTGAGGTGTGACATTAATTTCCTTCTGAAAATCCTATTTAGCATTCACATTATTCCCAAGGAGGTCTCCTGCCTCCTGAATTTCTTTTTGTTTTTGTTTCTTTTTTCCTGAAAAGAGTACATTTTTTTTTTGGAAAGCAAATATGAAAACTTGGGGAATAATCAAAGGGCTTCCATGCCAGAGCATCTCTCATTAACTCTTGCTAAGAATAGTGTAAGGTATTCATCCCTTCTGAAGAGGCATTACTACAGAGTGCCTGAGTTTAGAGAGCATAAGAGCAGGGAATGTGTCAGGACAGAACAGTATATGCAGTTAGTAGTGACAACTGTTGAAGAAGTTTGTTAGTCAAAAAATGCATTATTTATTCTTCTGTGGGGTGCTTTAAATTTAATTTGTGTTTAGAAGATAGGCAGGTGTTGTTATAGATGTTATAGGTGTTATAGGTGTGTTATAATAGATGTGTTTCTGGATGTATTCATCAGAAAATTTGTTTTTTGGGGCTATTATCTTCACTATTGTGAAGATAATAAGAACAACTATGACACTGGGAAAAATAAAATTATCTGGCTTAATGATAGTGAGGAATATTCCTATCTTTAAAATGTCTCCACTTTTCTCCTGATTAAATCACTGAGAAAGTTCAAAGCATTAGAACTGAGAAAATCTTGCTTGTTTGTCATGTCTGTGTGACATGACCATTCTACCTCTCATAATGCTGGTTCTTGATACAAAGCTTCAATGATGCTAATTACTTTACTGGCATTCTATAATATTTCAGGAATTTCTAGATGAAGTTTTAAGGTGTCAAAAAGCAGGGAATCTGTGCTGCGTAGACAGTCACAATGTTTTGAAATACACAGATCTTATGCATGTCAAAAAGACATAGAGGGATACAGATGTGGAATAATATGAGATTTCATTGACCCTTTAAAGAAATTGGTTTGTTAGGGCTGCAGTGTGACAGACACCTTTTGCTTCTAAAATGAAATAAAGTATTGCATGCAGCCCAAAGGAAGATGAGTTCCTTTAGGTTAGAAGATGAAGGGAGTGACTTTGTGTCCAAACATGAATACTAGATACATATTTTTAAATTGTACTTCCATACAATATTTATGTTAAGTTGCAACATGTACTGTGTAAAGTGGATAATATTTGTTTGATGGAAATATAAATGAAAAGTGTCTGAAAGCAGGAAGTACCATGACTACTCAAAATCATAGGTGTATATATAGTGTGTTCGCTGGTGAATTCCAGTGAAAACTTGCCCTGCTGTTGTTGTTGGTTTTTTTTTTTTTTTTTTTTTTTTTGAGAAGTTTCTAGTGTTTTAGTGATACTCTGAACTTCCTTCAGTCAGAGGACTTGGATCCTTTATCTAGTCATTTTTTTCACATCATTTACAGGAAATTATGATCCTTGAGACCACCAGCCTTCTGTCAGATTTAGTTGGTATCATCCAACACCCCAATTGTCATGGGTGTCAAGGGCACAAACACAAATGTATATTGCTGCATGCACAGAGGTTTGCTTGCGTAGATATTGTTTCTGATACAATTCATATGTTTGCTTTGAGAACTATAATTTGTAGTCAAACTTGGAACAACTTTCTTTGATCACCTAATTGTGTAATTGCCATGCAGTTTTCAGAAGGCAGATATTTTATTGGTTTAATACTGCTTTTCTTGGCTGACACAGTGAAATTTACACAACACAGACTTGTGGCACTTCCCTCAAGGTACTATGAAGTGACTACAACTTGGCCCATTGCTTCTTTCCTGTTCATGAAAAGTAAGTGATGAAGGGCTCAGTCTTTACATTGTCTTAAGTGAAATTTGATTAAGTATTATGTGTCCTCATTTCCCTAATAGAAAACATGTTGTGTGTAGCACAAAGATAATGATTCACAAATTTGGTATAATACATGTTGCCTTCCTTATTACTGTATCATTGCCTTATACAATACTGTGAATGCATGCTTTTCTGTCAATTATTGTATCAAAATTATGTAAAATCTCCCAAAGATACAGTTTATATATAAAAAATAGAACTACAGAAAAGACAATGTGTTATATATGTTATATATGTGTGCATGTGTGGGGCAATGAGGAAACAGAGATAACTCTACATCCTTTTATATTCAGTCTTCAACATGGTAGCTTTGTTTTTAAGGATATTTACCATCTAATCTTACATCAGTAAGCAATGAAACTGATAGGCTGGCAGCCTCAAGCATGAATTAACATCTCAATTACTTGTCATGCGCATTCTCAGCCTTATTTTGGAGAGGTATCCGTTCATGCTCAGCTGCTTGTGTAACTTTCCTTGCCCACATTCCTTCCTCCTCCGCCTCCACCCCTCCAACCCTGAAGATGCTGCTGCATCATTTCGCCACTCAGTATATTTCATCAGCTCTTCACGATGTCTTTATAAAAAGGAGTGTTAGTTGAACTTTTACGTAGCTTTATATATATATATATATAATGACAGAAACACTTCTGTTGCATGGTTGAAGCTCTGCATACAATCATGCCGTTTATTTTGTATTAAACTATACAAAATTACAAAGAAAAAGGAAGCATGGGAAGTGCTTTATCTTCATTTGGCAAACAAGTACAACATACATTAACAACCCTGTTAAGTATTTGTTTGGAATGCACTGTCTTCTCAGCGATTGCTTCTTCAGCTTACTAGATACTTAGCCTTCATGATTTGTTTAAGTTGTTCTATCTGAATTATGTAAGATGCCAGGATTATATTTATTTGTGTTCCAGAACCTATGCACAATTTTTAATGATAATAAACACTTGTCAAGCAGTAAGAAATGAAGCAGCTCTAATGTGTGATTTAAAAACTTTCCCATTGTTTCTACATGTTTCTAATCATATAATATATATGCAGTGTATGAAACTAAAATCACAGTGAATTTCCAGATGAATCGCATTTCTAAATTACGTAGAGAGTTTTCTAATTGTAGTGGAAATCACCTGCCTATAAAACATGAAAGAACTATTTCAGATTTTATTTTCTTATCAGGATTAGTTTTGGTTGATTCTTGACAAGCAATTATTTTTCATTTAAATAGTTTTTCCTACAAGTTTGTCAGCTGTAATTTGAACATTTTTTTAAATGACAATGACAAACACCTTTGTTTGGAAAGAAGGAAAGGATCTGGTATCTGCTTTCAGATTATGCAAAATTAATTACAACCAGAAAGCTGAACAGTAGTTAAACTGTATATTTGGGGCTAGAACAGAATGCCTTAAAAAGTCATCTCTGTATTCAAGGCCAATTTGCTAAAGAGTCAATTCCCTCCAAAAATTAGATGAGCTTTTTTGGATTGAAGGCTGCCTACATGGGGCTGCTCAAGACAGGTAAGTAAAGTAAAGGGCTAGGGCTGGAAAGAATAGTTACAAAGATGGCCGAGTGCAGGGAGAGATTACTAAAGGATATAAGGAATAAATTGGCCAGAAGAGCTTGCTGTAAGTCAGTTTATCACTCAAGAGATTTATTTCAGAAACTCCATGTTTTCAGATAGTAAGTTCATCTATGTTCTGGGATTACAATGCTTATTTACAGCTCTTGCCCTTCTGAATCCTGGAATTGTATGGAAAGAGATTGCTTTACTTTCTTGGAAGCAGTACAAGGAGCAGATGAGTAAAGTAGGACTCTTCTGACTGAAAGAGAGATGAGTTAAAGTGGATTTGATAGTGGCCTATATAGTTTTGGGTAGTGTGAGCAAGGTGAAACAGGAATGATTTTCACTGTATCTTTCCCTTCCCTTCTACAAGCAGTAGAAGTCATCCAAAAAAATCAGCACATGACAAGCTAGAAACAAAGGAACCAGTGTTGTACTGCACATATGAAATTAGTAAAACTGCTTAATGTAGGATTCTTTGGTGTTTAATGCTATATCTTATGAGTGAAATGGTGAAATCGTATTTTAGTGTTTGTAATTACTCCCTCAATATCTAATCGATGTATTTCAATGAATGAAAGCTGTGGCACATTGAGATTAAGAGCAAGAAAGAGTTTAACAGAAAATTCATTCATTCAAGAAGTAAGAGCTTTATTTACATCAGTAAATATGGGTAGCTGAGCTGCAGCTCAAATAAATGTTAACAAAAAACATTTTTGCTAGTCACATACCTGTATCATAAGCATTTGCTGTCATATTACATATTATTCCAAGCTTGATTGTGTCAGAGGCTATTACTAATGAAGTCAGCATTTCCAGTCCATCTTTCCTTCTTTGATAACTGTTTATCTACATGTTTGAAAGAGCATGAGCAAATCACGCTTTCTGTTTTATTTGGAGAAGGTAGTTTCTCCATTTTTCCTCTATATTGTCTGAAATCACTGTGAGGTGCTTCTTTTGGAGCCTAATGAATGCATTTGTCATAGATAGTTTTCATACTTGAAGGAAACTGGCCTTTACATGACTCATTCAAAGTTTATTTTTATTTAATTTAGTTGTCATAAAGACTATGTAAATTTAGAATTTAGATTTCAGGTAAAAGCTGGTATATATATATGTATATATATAAAATACGCATACACTAGTGTTTTTTTATAACGCTAATGACAGTTTTTGTAAGAAGTAGCTCTTACATCCTAAAATTGATTAGTGATCTTTAATAGCTCCAAGCAGTGCTCTGCTTGGCTTAGGAATTTAATTTTGCGTTTGACTTATTTGGTTTATTTCTTTTTAGTTTTGATTTCAGAGAGTAGATACTTTCTGAAAACCAGACCCCATTGACTTATCTCCATGTAGAATCCCCAAATCTGAAGTACCCAGAATTCTTTCCTTATCTGTATCTTCTTCATTTTAAGTTTTGTGAGATGTGAATATTCTGAATTGCTCATAATTTTGGCCACGTTATTACTTATTGAATCTACTGCAGAGACTAATAGTTTCCTATTAAAGAGAAGTTCTTCTGGTCCTCAAATATAATAGCTTTACCATTATATTTGACATCACCATGAATGTTGATTCTTAGTGCTGTGGTGGTAAAAAGTAGCAGAAAGAATGCACATCAGGTGCATTCTTGCAATTAAACTGCATATACTAATACATACTAGGCTAGAAATCAAAATGCCGAAGTAATGTTCCTCATTCTTTCACTAAGGACATGTAACACTAAGGAGCAATGTGCAGTGCTGGTAGTAAAACATAATAACCTTGCTATGGCTACTTGTTCATTTACCGTGCTTAGATTTTGCTCTTGGAGAAGAGACCCTGTCTTACCATATATTGTATACATTGTCTAAGAAAGTAGGAGTCATGAGGACCTAAAGTAATATAAATAATAATATTTATTGCTAAAGGTGCTATTTTAGCAAAGTATTTCACAGGGCTTGCACTGACCACTTACGCAGTTAAAAACCCATTCTTCTGGATATTTCAGAAGTGATTTGGCCTACATGATATTCGTATTTATCTGGTTTTCATTTTATATTCTATGAGAGAACAATATGTTTTTCTCTGACAGCATTTTGTATGATAAAATAATGAAAAAAAATTCCCCAGGTGGAAATGACAGGAGTGTCAAGAACACACAGCTACCCTGGGGAGAATGTAAAAGTCTTCTGTCTCAATTGACAGTTTTCTAACTTGTGGTTTCTTCAGAATTGCTAGAACACTTTTATTTCCAAAATCTATGTTCTTTCTGAAAGGTATTGCTGAGATAGAAAAGATATTACTGTTACTCAGTAACTGACTACATCAGTGTAATGCCCTAGTACCTCTGTAGGTGCAGACCGTTTGTTAAAGGTTTGTTTACTGGTTTATCAAACTAGAACACCCTAAGTAACAGTGCTTTTCATCCAAGAAAAATATCTGTAACATTTCAGTCTATTGAAAACCAAATAAATGTGCAAAAGAAATCTTAGTGAATCAATTTACAGAGGGGAGAGCAAGTGTTCCTGTTGCTTGTCAGCCATTCTGTTTTACCTGAATAATTTCATTTGAAATGCTCCTAATTTCTCACAGTATTCCCTTCTGCTGAGTTATTGTTTCTAATCAATTGTTACTGTGTTTTCCAACATCTGCCTCCTTCCTCCAATAGCAGTGCTGTTAAAAAAGTGGAGATAAACTATTTTATAGGCCTGTTGAGATTCTGCAGGAAGGCTTTCTCCTTTGCTCTTAATTATTCAGCTGGATTCGCTTCACTTGTTGAATTCACTCTGGAATTGAAGTTCCCAGTTTTCAGCAATTCATCACTGTATTTAGTATTTCTAATCTCTCTTGGTGTTGTTGAACCTCAGGTTCTAAAAGATCACCTTGTTCTGACCTCATGCAGAGCTTTGGATGTTAAAAGGTGGTTTAATCTTTCTCATCATCATGCAGCAGTTGAATAAAGATCATGTTAATCTGCGAGCAGAATAGTGTATAATAGCCTATGTACTAGTATAATAGCCTACGGATTAGAAGCTGAGAAGCTGAGTGAAAGCTCTTCAATGCACTTTTCTTTAAACTTCCCTTAAATTGACTTGTCAGACAGATACAAATTTATTGCCATCTCTTCAAAAACAGCTGAAAGTATAATCCAAGACCACAAAACAAGGAATTGTAATGCCGGCAGTGTTTTACTCTCTGAAATGTTCCACTGATTTTAATTAGTGGAGAGTCAAGTTGTGTAGAAGAGGACTCTGCCCCTACCATTTCTTTGTTTTTCTTCCCCTGTGTGAAGATATGGAGCAGAGAGAAAATCTGTGCATCTTATGTCTTGATTCAGTAGAGCATAAAAGTTAAAGTGTTGGAGATCTGCAGCCTACAAGACAGTAGCATCTCATATGATAACTAACAATACATAATAACATATTAAAAAATTAATGAATTTTATGTGGTTATGCTGAGTTGCAGCAAACCATCCTGGTGGGAGATAATCTAAATTTCACAGATCAGCTTCTCAGCTGATGTAAATGGCAAATCGTTGGATTTATGCTCTAAATTAGACTTGAAGATCTCATCACATTTGTGGAGAATGGAGAATTGTATACAACTATTTAAAAAGGAGTTGCAGTCTGTGTCCTGATTTGATGTACTCTGTGAAAAAAATGGTTATGACCTTAGTTTGTGAAACTGTACCATAGGGGAGATGATGAATCAATTTTGTCTAATAAGACATTTTAGGAAGTATGTGTGGTTATGAAATGACACAGGAAAACCTTTTTTTTTTTTTTTTTTTTTTTTTTTTTTTCCCCTGTTAGTTTTTGACAGAAAGTCAGGTTTAGAGTAAAACTGCATGGGAAGCACAGAACACAGGTTATGGCAGCAATAGTTTTGCAAGTGGCCTCTGTTCAGCATCTGTAAAGACTAATCTCTGATGAAGCAGACTTTCAGCATAAAATTATAGTAAACTTATTTGGTTACCCTTTAGGATACTTCATCAATATTTATTGAAAGCTCTGTGATTTGCGTCAGCTTTTCCAGTTCTGTCCCTCTTGCAGGAATATATTTTTAGGCATTTATATTAGTCATTTTACACGAGTCTGAATTTTGAAACAAATTAAAATGCTCACCTATCAGAATAACATAGGTCGCTTATATTTACTGGTAATACAGAATGCTTTTTGTAATTCTGATTAAGTTACCATATCTACATATCCATTAAAATTTGTCTAGTTTTTTTCCTTCTTTGTGCTTTTCAAGTTAAAGCAAAACACTTGCAAATCTGAAATGTTAGATAATATCCTGAAAAAAATCAAATGAGTAAATATGCACAAGCTTTGGACTTCCCCATTCAGCTGAACATTTAATAATGACTTGGAAGACAAAAAATAAATAGCAGAAAAGTATTTCTTTTCCAACTTAAACTAATTAGAAGTATACAACTAGAAGACCAGTGTCGTAATTTCTGTATTTTATATTTCAATGTTCCCTTTTATTTTCTGTTTCATCAAGGTTATTTTTACAGGCCAGATTTTGTCATGATTTTTTGTAAGATGTTAATGTCTTTAAATTTAGAGCTGCTCTCCTATTACTACTTTTACAAATGCTTATCATTTTAAAGTAGGTTAAGCGTACTACTAACTTATCAGCTGTAAATGTGAACCAAAGTGAATGATGCTAGTTTAAATTACACTGTAACCTGTCTGAGATTCTTCAGACTACGAGAACAGTGGAAAGGAGAATTACTTAAATAAGAGTCAGTATTGTTACATTTGCGATAGTATCTATGAGTTGATTAATTCTGCTGACCAATATAACCTTTCGGAGTTTAAACACTGCTTTTCTTTCCCCCTTTTTTTTTTTTTTTTTTTTTTTTTTTTTTTTTTTTTTTTTAAGGTATATATGGATCAGCAGGTGCTTGGCTAATTGGTACAGAGACTATTTTGCAGGATTCCTCAGAGTCCAGGTGTCTTTCAGGTCTCCAGGAAGCTTCATGAACTGCTTGTACCAATCTGGTGCATTAGATAATCTGATCTTGTGCTTAATTGTCTTTGTAAAGAGAATGATTTTGGCATTTTCCCCCATTGCTTAATCTAACTTCTCTTTTCTGCTGTTCTAACCCAGTGTTTTATACCCAATAAGAATGGTAAACACATAATTACTTTCCTCTCTGTATCAAATTTTAAGCCTTGAGGACATGTTATAGTAGCTCTCCATAGTTTATTAGACAGCTTTAATTCCTTTAATTCTTTTCCTCGTGCCTCATAACTTCTGGAATTCTCTTTCTTCTTCTTGTATCAGAGGAACTCAGAAGAGAATTTTGTAGAATCGTAGAATAATGTAGATTGCAGTGGACCTTAGGAGGACATCTGGTCCAAATTCATACTGAAGGCAGGTCCATTTAGAGCTTGTTGCTCAGAGCCTTGTTGGTAGATACACTTTTTCTTAACTTTATTCCCCACATTAATTCATAAATTCCTTGAAGTTGTGGTTCAGAGAATCAAATTCTGTAGTTGAATGAAGCCTGAAAAACATGCAGCAATGTAAAAGGATAATTTTAGTGTCTTACATATCACAATCCTGTATATACATTACAGTATTTTGCACATTTTTATTGTAATCTGCTGAAGTTTCACAAAAACATTTAGGTTAGCTCCAGCAGCATTCTCTGTCTGATATCTACAGAATCTCTTCTGTGCAGTTTAATTTCAGATTACAAACAAATATGGGAAAAACTGTGGTCTTTGGAATCGTGGATGAGATTGAAAATAATGATAGTGCTTTTCACCTGGTAGAGACTTTATTGAGGAAGAGGAACTGTGAGTTAATGCTAAGTAGTTCCTTAAAGATCTGAAATGTTGCTATTTGACTATTCCACATTCCCTGTATTCTAGCAGAAAAAAAAGAGAGTTGGATGCAGAATATACCGTCTGATTTATGAACTGAGTTTTCTCTCTGTTTTATTTTTGTTTCGTTTTTAATCCAGGTAAAAATCACTATAGTTAAATGTTTATTTGTCTGAGTGAATTTTAGGAGACATAACAAAATGTTAATGTTGTTTTTCTTTTTAACTTACAGGAATATTAAACAGTAGTGTATGAATGCACTTAAAGTTATGTAGCTGTAATAACTTCCTGAAAGGCAATGAAATGCAAACTTAGAATGGAACCAGATCAGCAGCACATCCATACTCCGAAGTTTGAGTTTGATGGAAACCATCAGACTCCAGTAGCACCTGATACATGCAGGTATTGTCATCCTTCACTTTAAGGTAATATATGGATGACAAGTGTTTTATCTGCAAAAATTTCAAGTGGTAGGTAATAAAAGAGATAAACAGTTACCACTATAGAACAAGTTTTCTTCGCTTCCCTGAGGTGAGCTTTTCTATATCATCTCATTCCTTCATTCCTTCATTCATTTTCTTTTTTTCTTTCTCTCTCTCTCTCTCTCTTTCTTTTTTAGTCTCACTAAGGCACCTGTCCACATTTCAGACTTATGTATACTATTAGCTACCAAAACTACAGGTTCACCTTGGGAAGGTTGGAGGGAAATAACTATAATCATCACAATCTAAAATGAAGTCATATTGAGAGCTAATTAGCTAGAACTATTCATCTACCTAGCATGATTATTGAGTACATACCAATTAAGTGCACAAGATGTGAAAAGATGTCCTGAGAGTCCACAGGGATGGTGCCGTTGATGCTAAATGTTCCAGGGCCCAATTAATTGTTTGGTGGAGCCCACTGTGTCAGCGCAGCTTTTGCGGAGGTAACTCTGTCATGCAGGGGCTCTGTGGAGAACACATTCAGAAACCATTAGGAGAAAGAGATTTTAAATCTTGGATTAGTAGCTAGTATTTATAAATGTTATGATAATGTAGCTATAGCTAATCATTTGTCTAGTACAAATTGGCAAGCACTTTGCTTTAGCCATCAAGTCCAGTTTCCTCACCTGCTAAGATTTTGAAATGTCACCTATTAGCTATGCCTTTCTTCCTCTTTTGCATGAGGCAGAGGAGCACAGCCTTGCAAGTTTGTTTCTCTGCCATGAAAAATGAATTTTCTGTTGTCTAAGGAGAACAAGTGAACACCTAAAAGGAATACTCTTCTGAGGCTTCAGTTTGGGAAGAAGTAAGAAGGGCTTATATAAAATACCTTTGCAGATTATTGCAATAAAGTGTTATTTTTTTACGAACTTTTTTTTTTTTTTAACAGAGAAATAAGTAAGTTTTTCCAGTCCTTGCTGCTGACAGTTGGACAATATTAGCAAAGATGTTAATATGATTATTATTACTGGAGAGGGTTGTACATAGTAGAGGTAACAAAAATATTTTTTATGATCAGACTACTTTGGTAAAAATCTTCTCTTGGCTAGTGAATATATACTAGAGCTGAACTTTCAGCTCTGGTACATATTAAAAGCTAGCTGAAAATATTTTTTGAATGTATTCAGATATAGTAAGGCAGGCTTACTTCTTGTCAGGGTAGTATGGAAAATCCATATTCACTAGAAGAAAGCTGCTGTTTTATTATCAAGCAGTATTTTGTTTCTATTTCACAGACTTTCCTTTTGTCCAAGAACATCTTTTAAGACCAAATGAAACTTAAAAAATAGTTATTTTAAATGAGAAAAATTACTGAACTCACAAAACATAGCATGAGATGCATGTATAAGGTAAATGCAGTAAAATTACATGGGCACAATAAGAAACAAATAGAATTCATCTGTAACTAGATATGCTAATCACAATAGACTGTGGCTATGAAATGATTTTCTGGATTTTTGTCATGAATTAAATTCTACGTTAACAAGGCTTGAGCCTTTGGAAAATTTCACAAGCAAGTATTCCCTTCAATGCTAATTTCCCAAATAACAACCTGATATTGAAAGCACCACTTCTAGGGAAGAAATAAATAGCATGCAAATGAATGCTTTGCTGAATGTCTGTGTCCTTGGTGTCTTTCTAAAAGCTATTATCACAGCTATATCATGTGTTTTAAGCTGGCCTCAGGAAGCTTTCTTTATTATATTAAAAATATATGTAAATTTATGAAATTTTTCCTTAATTCTCTGTTCAAAAGAAAAACTGAGTTCTGTATTCTAAAATATTTGTATTTCTGAGCTGTCTTTATCAGCTTGCTCAAGATTGCATGTGTGGTGTATATGTAGATAGGTATGCATCTGTCTTCAGGGAGCTAAATACAGACACTGTGATGAGTTTTTTGTTTTAAACAGAAAATGAATTTGCTGCCTTCCCATGGAGCCTTTAGATTAATGTGTTTACGGAAGGCTGAAACACATAAGGGGATGGCTGAGGCAGAATTCCTTAACTTTGAATGACTGAGATTTTCACATCAGCTACTTTAATTCTAAACTGAAAAGAGTTTTGTTTGGTGCTTTTTTTTTTTCCTGAGAAAATTTCCAAACATATTTAATCATACAGGAGTAATGAGTGCATGAATTTGTATGATTACTTATACGTATTTATTTTGCCCCAGAGATGCACTTCTTTTGCTGTATACCTTCCTCTACTCCTCCATTCCTTGTTTAACATCCCTTTGGTCTGCACAATTCTGCTTCCTACCATGATCTCAAAATTCTCCATAACACTCAGCAGAAGTTTTAAACATCAAAGGCTGATGTTTAAATATCCATGTATCATTTTCATCACAGTATGTCAGTGCATGGAAGGAACTCTAGTGTAGGTGGAACATGCAAACAAATACATGTTTGTTACAGGCTAGGCTGTATAGAATACAGGGTAAAGAAGGAAAAAAAAAACAAAGTGAAGAGACATGATGATAGTTCTCAAACATATGGGGATGTAAGAAGTCTGAAGGACTTGAGGGGAGAGTTTGATCAGATGAGGATGTGATACAGTGAGGAACAGGAATGGGACTTTTGTCTCCTTGGAGTAAAAGTTCACTACAACAAAC
Organism: Rhea pennata; assembly: GCF_028389875.1. NCBI lineage: Eukaryota > Metazoa > Chordata > Aves > Rheiformes > Rheidae > Rhea > Rhea pennata. The sequence continues at coordinate 81,622,400 of NC_084664.1, read as the reverse complement.
CACTTGCAGTTTTGGGGGGGGGGAGGGGAGAGGGAGGAGGGAAGAAAAGAAAAGTAGCTCCACTCTGAAAATGCTATCTCTAAACTCTTCACTTTAGAAAACTCCTTCCTTTAATCTTCCTGATTGCTGAATACACTGCAACTCAGAATTTGTCTATGTCCAAGTCGTCGTTCCCACTCTGACCTCCCTTAAGCAGACAACTGGGCCTGAAAAAGCAGTTAATAAGATAATAGGGATCAAATGTTTTAAGAATGCCCTTATCCTGCCATTCAGGAACTAATGTGAATTAATGCCACAGAGATCTGTACTACTTAGTGCCCAGGTAATATTTCTGCTACATGATGTCTGCAGATGTTGCTGACAGCTGAAGGATTATCACTTGTTAGTTCAATCAGCCTTCATTCTCAGACTAAGACATATTATCTCCTCTCTAAGAAGAACTGGATGTTCCATTTTCATTCAGTCTGAACTTAAGTCCTTGGTCTGAAGAGAGAGCAACTTTCTTTTCTTAATACCAGTATCCAGATAGCTTGCTATTAACTTAACAGTAGCTGAGTAGTGCTATTTTGAGATGGCAAAATATTGTGTACCCATGTCAACAGGAATAGTTCCAAAATATACCAAATACTTCAGAGGTAGTGAAACTGTAATACTCTTTGAAATAAAATTGAAAAATAACAACATCTACTGCTCCTTTCCAGGTAACTTAACAGCAGATATGGGAGACTATTCCTTATTTATTTTATTACTTCTGTAGGCATGAATATTTGAGGTCTTCTGAAATTAAAACTTTCTCCCTTTATGATATTGTCTAGCCTTGTTTATAGATTTACATCTTGTCATATATTATATATATAATATACGTTACATGTGTTATAAATCAAAAATAACAACTTTAAAATTAATGTTTACTGACAAAATAATAACTGTTTTCCTCAGTTTTCTATACCAGCATTAATAGCCTGACTCAAATTCCATTAGCATCAATGGGAGTTCTTTCATGTTCTCCATTTCATAATTCAAGAGAAAGTGTCAATGAAATTCGTGAGCAGTAGTTCTGAAACTGCTGCAAAGAAATAAATACTTCTCTCTTACACAAAGCATAAGGGCCTGTGGAATTCAGACCATAAGATATTTGTAAGAATAAATACCGACTGATTTTTTTAAGAATAAGCATTTGATGATAACATAAAAATAAATATAGTTAAAATACACTTGTTTGTTTACCTTTTCTAGTTTTATACATCTCCAGCTAAAGTCAGTCATCAAGTAATTGGAATTAGAAAAATTGTTTTGAAGGAGATATCCCATAAATTACCACAAGTTATACGGGACATCCACAATTTTTCTAATATAACTTCTTTTAGTAGTCATGTATCAGATGAGAAGTCACTCTAAAATAAAACAGAACTGTTCAAGTGCCAGAGTTACCAGAGTCTAACGGAAATGATTTGTGCCTATTTCTCAGTATACTATTTTTTCCTACAACTTAGGGCACCACGTAAATTTATTGTTCTAATGGCAGACCAAATATGTCTCATTGAAATTTACAGAGTAATAGGTCCAATACAGTCTGTTTTTTTTTTTAATTCTTTCATTTTCCCAAAATCCCTTGTGACACTGAATGATTATTCCATCAGTTTACTCGTGATGCACGCACAGGTGTGGATTTGTGTCTGAACAAGATTTTATTTATATTAACAAAAAGAGGAGTGGACAGCATTTCAGTTTTCCTCCAGAGTTTGAGTGAACCATTAAAAAATGTGAAATTTACAACATTCCCAGCATTTATCTTAGTCTTCTTTAGTCCTGATGGTTCAAAATTGTTAGGTTTGGAAGGAAGAAAATTCCAGCTGGTTAAGTAGTATTAAAAATTATTACTTGAGAGAAAAACAAAATCAGCTCTGATAAACTAGAGTTTGTATTCCTACTGTTCAACGAGCAGTCTACTTTGTTTTCATGAGTTCTGGTATTAGGGCTGTACTGTGCTAAGGAACAGTATAGTGACCTGTTATATTACTACTCATGTGGGATATATCTGATTCTAGTAAATATGGAAGTAAACATTTACTCCCTTTAGACTGAAGGAAGGCCTGTACTCAGTAGGTATTTGAAGTACCAGGCTGTAGAAGATACAGTTTTTTCATGAAAAATGATTAATATTTTTTAACTTTCAGAAACTTCTTCCTGGTATTGGTCAAACCAGATTAGGAGAAAAATACTGGAAGATCAGGATCAGATTGTTGTTTTTTCTGATAGGCCAAATGGGAACTTACTTCTGGTTCTTTTAATGTAAAAGAAAAATTACTATGCAAGTGTGCTAGTGAATTAACGGTATATTAAAAAGAGAATATACGTATTCCATATCAACACATTCTTGATTAATATAGTTATATTAATGTTAATTTTAATTGCTTTCTGAAATGAAGCATTTTTATATTCATTTCCCTTTCATTTTGCACATACTGTTTTAAAACATCATTTGTACCTTGCACTTTCTTGGCAGCTAGTGTCATTAGGGATTGCAATTTTATTCTACCTGAACATTTTTTGAGAGAGGAGAAGGTGTTAGAGTATCTCTGGGAAGAAAAATCACTGAAATGTTGATGATAAATGGCATTTGCATTGATATGTCAGCAGATATGTAACACACACCAAGAAGAGAAAGATACTACCTTGAAGTATGAATATTTTGTTCCTGGTCTTTGATGTACTTGTAAATTTGTTCCTGGAGAAGGTCAAATTTTAACAGATAATTAATAAGTGATGGCAGTGAATGGAACAGCACATCTGAGATTTCTTAAATATACAGAAAGAGAACGTTAGTGTTCCCTATTGGAATGATGATGATGAATATAGGACAGTGCAGAGTGAGGAAGGTAAATTCTATGTTAAATGTAACATGCAAAGTTGTTCTAGCAGATTGATGAGGATGTAACTTGGTTTGCTGATACATTTGTTTTTGTTACACACTATCAAAGGGCAACTGCAGAAGAAAGTAATTCTCTCAACTGGAATTGTCTTGAATTTAACCCAAGGAAAAGCTGTGATGGAGGTACAGGTAACATACAGACAACTGGAAACAAGTTAAAATATCAAGTCACTGAACATATGACTTTGCGTTGGACAAGAAAGAATTTAAATACACTGAGAAATGTAGAACTTTGAGGAAAAGGTTTTATTTTCCAATTTTTTTTTTTTAGAGATCTATATATTTAATCTACACGAGGTAAATACTTATCATGTTTCTGAATATGTGGTAAATTTTTAATCTACAAAAACTATTCCACAGAAATTTAAGAATATCAAATGTTAGACATACATCACAATTTCAGCTATGGTTACTTGATTCATGTATATAGATTCTTCTTGTATGTCCCATTATACACAGCAAACTGCAGCTACTTTTAGAAACAGATATTTCATGGCTGGTATATTCATACAGGAACAGTTAATTCTGAATTTATATACAGGTTTCTGGAAAATTGGATGGCTTTATCTTTGTGGCTGCTATTGCAAAAATCTAGCATCATTTCTTTTCCTCATTACTAGAATATATGTTGTCAGTTATAATGAAGAACAGTTTTGGGAAAGAATGGAAATGTATGTGAAAATGTATGAGACTATGTAAGGCTTGCAATGACATTTTCAGGTGCAAAAAGTAGCAAAGGTGGGTAGTACCTGCATGGGAATGTTAACTCTAGAAGATGCTAGTTAGTCATAAATTGTGACATCAGATTAGTTTGTAAACACTTTCTGAACTTTTGTTTTACTTGTCTAGAAGTTGTACTGAATCAAATCAAAAAATGAGTGTTTCATTCAGTCTTAAAAACAAAGCCTGCAGTGGTGGAAGTATGGATGTTTATGGAAGATAGAGTCGTGATGGCTCTAGGAAAATGTGAGAGCAAGAGCATACTACCTCTTTGCAAAAGCAATACCTGTCGGTAAGAATAGCTTGATTAACAAGAAGTTACCTTGAGCTCAGAAACTATTTCTTGACAATGCATATGCTATGTATGGAAATATGCAAAAAAGATATCTTGAAATCCCCCTATTTACATTCATTTGAGATCCAGAAAGATTTATGTCAGTGCATAAAAAGCATGCTAATAGTTTAAGGGTACTTGTTTACATTCCTGTTCATGTTTGTTGATATTTTCCCAATTTTTTTATTTGTACTTGTAAAATTCTGGTTATCACTGTTACAGTCATCACTACTTTGTCACTTCTTTATTACAGACATTATATGTCTTAACATCTCTGGAGGGGGCTAGTGATTAACTTCTGTGAACAGTGATATTCCTCTGACTTAGCCAACAGAGATGTCAATAGTAAGGGTAGTTGGCATTCCCTATTACCACCTGATTTTGAGGCACTAATGACCTTTTAAAGAAATTTGTAGAAACAATTGCTTACTAGGATAATATAGCTTTGTTTCTGTGTCATGTAATATATTTAGATTCTAGCAAATAGCAAGAATATTACATTATAGGAGGAACAAAACTGATAGAAAACAAAAATTATATTCTCTTTTAAGGGAGATAACTAAGAATTATCATCTGTGAGAATCGTAATGGAAACTCTATATGGAAGCAAAGTTTTTTTTACAAATCTAAATTTTACCCAACAACAACCACATGTGGCACATGCTGTGCACCACAGGAAAGGGATAAAGTGTCATGACAGATTGAAAACCAAAACGTGCTTTTAAGTATTAAATTCACTACTAGAGGTAGTGAATCAGTACCCCATAAATCCGTACTATGATCTTACTTTCATACTACATTCCAATATATTAAAGAAGTACTTTTAAGAAGGAAATTAAAAAGTAAAAACAATAATAAAATACATAATTGTTTAACCTGGAACAGTACATTAACATGAGTTGTTAAGACGCTCACAGAAATATGAAGGTGAAATTATTTTGAAAAAAATGTTCTCTGCAGTTCTTGGTAATGTGTAATAGTGTATTCCTTTCAGTTTCTTCAAGATGAAACAACTTTTTTCACCTGAAATAGAAGTCATTGGATAGTAGCTATCTGTTTTCTTTCCACATTCACATAAATGCTCAGCAAATTAGCACCTCAGAAACATCAAAACCAGAAAGAAGTAAGAGATTTTTGAGAAGATGGGATAAAAGAAAGCTGGTAAATTAAATAGCTCTCTTTAACATCTCCACATAATATTTTTTCCTAATCAAACTCTGTAACTAAGTAATTTGAGTCCCTGAAATAAATTTTTCCCTTATTAAATTTGCACAGCTCAAAAACCCTACGTCAGAAAATCACACATTTATTTTAATCTTCATGAAATTATTTAGAAAAAAACAAGTAATTTAGAGAATCCCGTGGGTACACTACAGACCTGTTTTTCCAAAGTTTAAAAGTGAATATACTGTGTTAACATCTTTCACAGTATAAACTGTGTTCACTGAAACACTGTCAAACAAACAAACAACAACCAATACTTTCCACAAGAGTCTGCGTTCTGTTACATTCATAGCTCTCTACTCCAGTGAGCCATTTCAGTCGCTCCTGTTAATATCAGTAGGAGTTACAAACATGGATATAGAACATAATATGGAATTGGTCATAGCTTTAGAGGCCAATTCTTTGGAGACTAGCTGTTCTTTCACATTTTGAAAAAACTATAGTAATTTTTGTTTTGGCATTCCTATTTAATAAGAGAAAATATGTATTTTCCTTTTGGAAATCTCCATTGCACTAGATATCTCATATATTTTTTTTATCTCTGCTGTGCAGATGGAAGGGGAAAAGCTGAGTTTGACTCTGTCTTCGTACATGTTAAAAATACCCCCCCCCCCAAAAAAAAAAGCCCCAGGAGTGAAGGTCAAGAGCATCTGTAAAAATGGAAACTGCATTTTTACTTCGTAGTTGTCATAAATGTGCAATATTTTTCAGTAAAGGCCTTTATTTCTTCCGTGAAGTTCCAGACCCTAAACTGTAGCATCTCTTTGTGTTCTCAGGATATATGCACTAATCATTTTTCTGACTTCTTTGATGTTTTCAGTGCCCTAAGCAAACATTCTGTTGTATGAAAGCTAGTTTTACTTCTCTACATAATGAAAGTTATGCTACTGGTGCCAGTTCTAAGACTACTTTTTGTATATTTAAGGTTTAATGGGTATGTGACAGACTCTGATCCACCCAGTTTTTAAGATTCTGTTCATTTTATGTGCAGCTGAACAGTAGCGCATAGCATTGTTTCAGTTGTCTAAGTAAACTATAAGTTAGTAAGGCCTGCCAGAGACTAGTACCATGAATCAAACCACTTGTGCTGCTGTGTACACAAAGCATGATTTTCAAAAATATGTAATACTGGCATAATACTTCCTTACTGAAATGTAGAAATAACATAGTCATTTCAGTGAGAGCAGAAGGTGCAATTTTTATAACTAATTGTAATGCACAGAGACTAACAATAAAATGCCAGACCTTGGTGCACTAAAACTGAAACTAAACAATATGCTTCTCCCAGTAGTGATATAATGTAGTCAGGGCTTCTTCTAGTAACAGGGAATCATAAAGGCACTTGGATCCCTACTCAAATTAATGGGCCTGCTGCAAGGAACCATGAATATAAATTATTACCACAATTACAGATTTGTTTAAGTTAAGTTTTTGGTGATAGTGATTTTGAGGAGATGCTGAAAACTGGACATCGGTCAATTTTATAAATGTTTAGAGATCATGAAATAGTTTTATGCACTGCTTAGTGACAAATGACATCAGAGGCATAAAAAAAAGCATGTACTGCAAGAACAGGATGCTGTGAAGTTAAGTAGAACTGACACAGGCATTAATTATTTTACCATACCCATTAAAGACAGACTTTTGACTAGCATACAAAAAAGGCAAGCAGAAACATTGCCTAAATCTTGAGGAACTGAGAGATTCTAAGAGGTTCATTTCATGCCTGTGGGCTTCAGATCAGTCATCTCTGAAAGAGAGAGAGAATGAAATTGTTCTTATGCACAATGAGACTTGGAGATGTAAAAATTAAAAGCTCTGTACTAAGAACATAGTATGATTTTTCCTACTTAATGAGGAATAAAGACAACGTAGTATATAACCACTTATCTTACATTAATATCTAGTGATCAGTGTACATCAATAAATAATACTGCAAATGGCCACTGTATGCTCTAAAGCACAATATGTTCACACTCTGAAACAATCATCCTGGCTGTAGAGCAATACCAGACAAAGAAGAATCTTGTTTTGTTTTCAATTTAAAAAATAATATTTTTTTCCCAAAAATGTATTAACCATAAAGGCCAAATTAATCTATTTGAAAGTAATAGTTTAATAAGCTCTAGATATTTATCCCTGGGACCTGCAAAAAGTCTATTTGTGTACTTATGACATACTTTCAGAAGATTTTGGTCAGCATGTTTTGCAAACAAGATAACTGTCTAGATGCATAAAACCTGTAATACTGCTTTCTTAAAAACCAGATAGTTTCTATGCCTGTCATATTGTTCACTCAAGTAAAAGATGACTGAAATGAAAATCTGCTGTGGTGAAGACAGTTCAGATGAAAATGTAAGCAGCAGTAAAGTATTTCTCTTACACATAGCTTTAGACATATACTACACTGAAAATAGAATTCAGAATCTCTTTTTCCTAAATTATATATTGTTCTTCAAAAACAATAAAACACTTATGTACACAAACATTTATTGTGTTGTTTTAGGATTCTATTTTCTGTTTTTTTTTTTTTTTTTGTCATCTACTTGAGTCCTCCTTTGGTGAGCTTTAGTACACCTGAAGTTATTTCAGATGTGATTGCATATGCACCTGCATGCTTTTTCCATTATCCAGTCTCCCCAACAGTAGTAGAGAAGGACTGGACTTCAAATGAGCAAATCTTGCAAGAACAGATGTTTGTATGCTATAGTGCTATACTGTGAAGTTAATACTGTTTCAGTTCTGTTTTTCCTGGCTGATTGTGATCCAATTATTTTTTTCTATCTGAGAAAACCTATTCACCAGATGGGGGCAATTGCAATTCTGTATTTTCTTCCTCTGTTTAACATGGGTGTGGAATAGCTGTTTCTCAATTTGTGGACACTGCTATGGATAATACAGTTATCTCCTGGGCTAACGATTCTCTCTGAGAATTCCATCAAAAGGTGTGACATTGCCCAGAGCAGTATATTTCATTAAAAAGTATTTTATAGCTCAGACCAAAGGAAGCAAGTCTGCAGCAAATCTGAGGATGCTTTTACTACATAGACACAGTGAACATTTCAGTAACATCAGCTAGACTCTAATTTTACAGTGCATTCCATTCAGAATTGTTTTATATGTGTTTTTTACTACTGCAAAGTTATTGCAGCATTTCTTTGAAATTACATACTATCTGCATAAACATCAAAGGAAATCAGCATGATTGCTATTTTTCTTTAAAAAAACCCTTCTATTTATTGATTTAGTATTGTAACATCAATTCTTTATACCTATCTGCACTTACAGTGTTTATCATGAAGCGTGAGGTACGTTAAATTTTCTTGTGCTTTGTTAGAAGCTCATAGCCCATGTTTGGGAGTACGGTTGGTGTTCCTCGTGGTTGGAGACACAGGCTGGCTTTGCAATAGTAGTGTTACATGAGGCCCTGGCATTCTCTGGTGAAGCTTGCAGGCCAATGCAAGGATGCGTAAATGGGAGAGGGGACCTGGTGCCCCTCTACTTGAATGAGTGTGCCTGCTCACAAATCTGGAGACAATAATTTATTCAAAATACGTAGTAGCTGAAAGAGGAGAAAAGAAGAAAAAGAGAGAATAACAAAACTAACCATTTAATGGATTGAATTAACTGATTCTTATAGTATTCTGTCTTTTAGTTCTTGCTGCTCTTGTTTTGCTACAAATGGTGTAATTGCTGTAGAATATTTTGAAAGGTTTTAAGTTTTTTTGTTGTTTTTTTTTCCTTCCTGGTCATTTCATATCAGTTCTAGTTCACTTACTAGTCTCCAGTACAGATTTTGATCTCATAGTAATGGTTTCTAGTACTTTCTATAGAGACAGAAGTACACATCTTAGATAAAATACAAATATACGGAATTTAATTACTACATAAGCAGTTTCATTGCAAATCTAGTCTAACTCTAGTGAGACTCTAATATTTAAGCCCCAAGGAACTGAACAGTGGTGTACTATGTTTCCTTGTATACTTGGTAAAGAAAGGGCACACACTTTCTATATTACCAAAATTTGGGGGGGGGGGTGGGGGGGGGAAGGGAAAGAATCTTCCAAAACAGTTTTTCCAATGACAAGAGAAAGACGTAAAAAGTAAAAACACTAGCTTCTGTTTGAGAATAGGTTAGAGGCAAAGGCTTCTGAGCATCAAGTTGAAAAATATGAAAAAAGAAGGAAAATAGGGAGAACAGATTCTGGCTGAGAGCTGTGTCTGACTGTGGCAGCCAGGAATTATGAGAATGTATGTCTTTTTATAATAACTATCTTGTTCTTGTTGAAATAAAACTAAAACAAAATGTAAAATATTTTATCTATTATGAAATGTAAGGACTTTTCACAACAGAAATAATCCATTACAATCCATTATAAATGATGCATATCATTTGTTAATATGTAATAGACATATAATAGCTAAACTCATCTTGTGACTCTTCCCTTAATTCAAAGTAATATCTTCAGCTGTGAGTTGTTTTCAGCCAGCTGAACTCCTTTCTCCCCACTGCACTCATACCCACATGTGCAGGAGCTTTGATGTCCATCACATCTTTTCAAGTCTTTGCTTCTTCAGTGAACCAAAGCTGTATCAGCTCAGACAGAACGGCAGGAGATCTCTATAGCAGTGCTTCTCTTAATGCAGGGGAGCTGAGAGGAGAAAACCCCACCTATCCTTTTAGATCCTGATTTACTGAAATCATCTGCAGTGCCTTACTAAGGAAGGGACCTGTAATGGGATGTCTTAATAGCAAAAAAGGAACTCTGAAAGTAGTCTTTCCTTTCTTCTTAATTATTTTACAAGAGTTCTTCCGTACCTGTTTTAAGCCGTTTGGGTTTTGAGGGATATTAGGGAGAAGGAATATGTTTTTTTTCCTGTTTGAATTAAAATGACTCTGAATTTTGAAAAGTACAGAAGGTGGTCTAGAAATTAAGTTGAAAGAGTTTTCCTGATTCAAATATAAAACTGGTGAGAGCAAGGCAAGGGAGAAAGCGTCTGAATGTTGGTGCAAAAAAGAGAGTTGGCAGCTTGAGGAGAGAAGGTGGGACCTTGCAGTCTACTCCCTTCATCCTCCATGAGTTTAGCTACTTGTGATCCACAGCCAAACTGTGATATGCCTGCTGTGTAACCTTTGGTGTACTGCTGAGGAAGTTACCATGTTGGGGGGGGTTGTGAGAAAGACTGGAGAGCCACGTAAGATAAGAAAGGTAAAGTTAGAGAGGTAGGTTTTTTAGTAGCTCAAGGATTTGAGGGGAAATAAAACCACCAAATGTAATGTTTAAAAAATAATAAAGGCAAAAAATGAGTGTGGTAATGGGGGCACAACGAGTTATGATAAAGATGATAACTCATAAACATTAAGAATTCCTTCCAGAAAGTGGCAGAGGTTGATCTTTTTTCTCCTGAATGGTGCCTGCTACTTTGTGTGTCTTCTCAAGGGTGGAGCATACTCATACTTAGCCTAGTAGCTTATTAAATAATAGCTATCTTTTCGTTATTAGCCAATGAAAAACTTCTTTATACTTTTAATTTCTGTGTACCAATCTTGCAGAGTATCTTTGCAGAAGGCCTAAGGTGCCTGAAAGAGTTGACAGAGAGAGGGAAGGTTACAGTCTATTTGAACAAAGAAATAGAATTGAAAATTTTATCTGAGGATAGCAGAGAGAGAGAGATTGTGTTCTGAGAAGTGTGAGGAGTGAGACTGTATATTGAAGAAGGAGCATGTGCCTGAGTTAAGGAGATGTGGTTGGAAACAAAGTAGTGAACAGGAGACAGAGGAACCTGTAACCAGTAGAGCATGCTGTCCTCTGGAGTCTAAAATTTAAAACTAGTGTTCCCAGGTTTCAGCAGTACTTTCTTCTCTACAAATATCTGTGAATCTCTCTGGCAAAGTGACTCAGTTTCTTCTAGTTAATGTACATGCATATGACCAGTAGATACCATTATCAGAACTCATGTTCTTCTGTTGGACTTCCTTGCTAATAATTCTTGTTGTTTATTATTTGTCAACAATAAATTTTATGTTAATTATATGCAGTTATTTCAAAATAATCTCCAGTTTATATGTACATAGCCACTTTAATCTGTTTAGCTACATTAAATATAAATTAGTGCAACAGCTTTTGATTTTAAAATCAGTTTAAATTTTGATTTTAGCGTATGTTTGGAAATACATTCATAAATTTTTGTTTTGGACAGAAGGGAATGTATCTTATATTCAGATCCAAAACTTTATTGCTAGTCTAATTAAAATACTGCAAAAGTAATTACTAGTCCAATAGTCTAGTATGTCACCCCCGCAACACACTAGTAATCCAAATAGTTCAATTAAAGCAAAAGGAGGAGAAGCAATCGTCCAGTTAAATCACTAATAGACAGACCCTTTTACCTTTTAGCTGTCCTGCATATCCAAGCTGCTTTTGCACTCTTCTGGTCATGCATGTTTTCCTGGATACTGCCTGTCTTTCTTAGGCAAGCGCAGAGGAGTAATAGTTACTGCAAGTTGTGAGCATCCCAAACTGTCACCAGAAGCATGTTGGTTTCCTCCTGTTGTGGTCTTCCTCAGGTTTTGGGTTGGTTTGGGGCTATTTTTGTATTACTTATTGTATGCTACTTTCCCTCTGGTCCCTAGTTCTATACAACAGCTTCTGCTTACCTGTGGCGATTTGCTGAGCTTTTTTCATAGATTTATGGCCAAGTGTTAAAATGTGTGGTATGGCTAAGCATTAGATAACAAGAACTAAGTGAAAGAAGTCTGAGGATTAAGGGTAGCGAACAAGGCCTATAGTTAGGCGGTAGCCACCTGACTATTTTGTTTTGCTGTTATGCTCTGGCCTCCTGATGATTGCCCTTCTGTTAGTAGCAGGAACAATACCATATTAACTGAGTGCTTAGCCTGCAATCTCTGTGTGCATTTTACAGCAATTAATATGTTGGTATATTCAATTACACGTATTTAAAGACTTGTAGTATTAAAGTTAATATAAATATATTAAAAAACCTCATTAATTGAAAAGTTTAAATTATAACTCTTGAAATCATGCTTTTGGAAAGTTTTGCCCTTATATAATCTTTGCAGGGATATTGAAAGAAAATTCAGCACATAATTGGACTAATGGATAAAACATGTGTAAGTCTTAGCAAAACAAGGACACCTTGCTTGTTATTCTGCTTAATCAGTCATGCATTGCTGATAATGGCTAGTTAAAGATTGAAGAACTATCATAATCATCCTGAAGCCATATTGTTATTAAATATGTCAAGAAGTGAAACCTGCTGGGTTGATAGAGGTGACATTCCAGATATACTCTTCAGCTAATATTTTCAGTTTCTTCCTTCCCTAAACAGATAAAAAATCAGAGAAATAAAGACAGGAATAATGCTCAACAGAGAATGAAATTAAGCACTCTCTGCCTTCTAACGGTGGACAGATTCAGAATATTTATTCTATATGTTATGAGTGTAAGCAAAAAAATCAGCAATAAATAGTGTTTTCAAAAGTCAGTCCAGTAATTAGAATAGAAAATGCATTTTCACAAGAAATTCATCAGTCTATACTTAATGAAAGTTGGGAGGTTGAAGATGGAGTTAAGTGGTGACTAGATACTACATTAGACTTTACTGGTTAAGTAGGTAAACTGTTGGCTTCCTAAGTTATTTTTTAAAAAGGGATCGACTCTTACATGAGATTGCTTAGTGAAGCTAGCTGAAACAACTTACTGTAAAAAAAAAAAAAAAAAAAAAAAATTATTTCAGTAACAATTAAAAAGTTAATGTCACAGGTCGATATATAATCATCAGATGAGCTGGACTATTCTAGAAACTAAAGCCAGATGAAAAATGTTTTCAGTAACATTTCACATTCATAGTTAAACCTCTGATACAGAAGTCAGAGAGTTGTAGAGCTGTATTCTGATATTTGGCCTGTTTTTCTTATATTTTCAACATTTTCAATATATTTTCTTATATTTTAACACTAATTACTCATTTCAGTGTTATAAGTAATTATATTTCAGTTAGTGGTGTGTTTATATTTCTTTTTAAATTAAGAGACTACTTAATGCAATTGCAACATTCCAACTTTCTGAGTTAAATTGGCATAACAGGAAGAAATAACATGAATTTCAACTTATCTAAACTTTTTATTTGCATTACTACAACACATGAATTTCTCATTCCCTAGTGTGTACATATTTTTGCAGTAGGCACTGGTGGAGGAGGTAGCTTCTCATTAAAATGAAATGCCTACAGATTTTATAGGGATCTGGGTTAAAATGACTTCCACAAAGTCACACAGGTTATGTCTGAATGAGTGAATAAAACAGTGTAAAGGGCTTGAGTCTGCATTGCACAGTGGTATCTTCTTCTCTGTTGAGTTAGTCTGAAAGAGGAGCAGCTGGAGTAGTTCCAAATAGATTCAGTATCTACTCTGGTCCAGCTAGCGTTTGCTCCTTTGCTGTCATTTGTTACTGCAGAGGTACAGCCTCTCAAAACATGTATTTGTACCCTATCTCGTGAATCGCATTTACTCCAATTGTGGAGTAAATTGTGGAATAAGCCACCTATTGTGGAGACGATTTCATAAAATGCAAGGAAAAGAAAGTGTGTTGTGCCGAGGGATATCAATCTCTCATTAATCTGGTAGGCACTGTCTTAATCAGGAGTTAAAAGCTCTCTTCAGTACAACACATGCTGCAAATAGCTTTTGAAAGAAGGCTTGACATTCTTCTACTTGAGCCAATTTGTACTGAGATGCAAGTATTAAAGAAGAAAATTATTTATTTAAACTTTTACTTTGCTTTTTCACTTTTCAGAAAAACTGGAATATAAACCAACTCACAAAGGAGTCTTAGTTATACAACAGAAATATTATGCAAAGTCTTCCCATGTGAATTTAAAATTCAGCATTAGAAATTAAAAAGTGTAAATGAAAGTGTTATATTTTAAATAATATAAGAAATACCAGGAAGTAGGAAAATAGACACGTCTCTTAATTTCTCTTGTTTCTGGTTTTTGCCATACAACTGCAGTATATAATATTTGAACATTAACATTGCTAACACTTTAAAATCATTTTATCAAAAAGGAACCAGCAGCAAGAGAAAAACAATTTCGATTACCTGACAAATTAGAATACTAGCGTACCAGTATTACAATACTACCCAATATTCCTGTTTCTAGGAATAAATCCACTTCAGATCACATTTTGTCTTTCTGAATACAGGAAGTTTGAGTGTCTGGCATTTAACAGTGAATGCATTATTTATTTGTTAATCGTATCCACTAATCCTGTGAACTTGTTTGGATATGAGCATGTAACCAGAATTTGGCTCATCGCAACTGAAAAAGGAAGGTGCAAGGCTGTCATGCTTCTAAAGGCAAAGCCAGGCAAATAGAACTATTCTCTGCTTCTTTCATTAGTTTTTATTTTTCATAAATAGAAAAGATAAGTCCACAGGAGTGGCCTGGTTTAATTTGGCTGTTCAGACAGATCTTTTTATAGCTCTGATAAGCATATGTGCATGAAAGTTAGTCTGGTTTATATCAGCTGAGGATCTTAACTTTACTAGACCTTTTCCCCAAAAAACATACAAAACAATTTAGATTATGTGCAACATCATAATTGCAGAGATTTAACAGAGAGAAGATGAAAAACATCACCAAGCCCCACGTGCCTCTTCCTTTTATGAATAGCAAGCCAGTTCATCTTAATTGCAAGACAAAGACCTCCCAAAAAAGGTAGAAGGAAGAGAGTGAAAAAATAGCAGGAGTTTTCTGTCTTCTGATTTAAGTCAGGAAAAAGTGGATTGAAGTTTGAACCTCCTTCAGAAGTGTTACTTTATTCTGTACTCCAATCCTAAGTGGTTTCTAAACTGAGAATTGAAAGTCCGGAAACTGATCCTTTGTGTTGCATTAATTAAAATTAATAACTGTCATTCTGTTTGTGCTTTACTCAAATTCTGCATAGAAAGTTAGTAGTGTGCATAACATACTTGCAGATACTCAGGATAGTGTGATAAGAATAAGTCAGTACTTAAAATAAGAAGGTTTCCTTCTGATGTAATATCAGAATATAGTTACACAATAGCTTAGGCTGTTCATTTCAATATTGTGCATCTCAAATACATTCTGTTCTTCTCAAAATGATTCTAAATATATATTAAAAAAAAATAAAAGCCTCTATCTAGGAAAAAAAAGAAAACATTCTTCCTGGAGAACACATGATAATTTTTAATCTAAATAATTCTTTAGCTAATAATTCTTTTAATAATTCTTTAGCTACAACAAGCACAGTGACTGAGTGGATGGTTGTTTAATATTAGTTGTCAATACATCAGGGTACTTAGTGACTTTTTCATACTTCTTTTTCAATGAATTATAAGTATTGTTCTGCTCAAGAAATGATATGATATGCTTACATATATTTTATAGTATAAAGTGTGTATTAGAAACAGTTAAGATGCTGGAAGTATCAGTCAAATTTCGTTATTTCCTTATAAATAATTTAAATGCAAAAGAATTAGGTGACTTTGTAACAACAAAAGGCAGAGAAAATGGCTGCGTTTTATGGAGTGGTAGACTAATCCTGGGCAAGCATCTGTCACTCCCACATTACACACACTTTCTTCTTGCCACTCTTTGGGACCAGAGAAGATAAGTGATGTGACTGAAATATTATTGGTGCAAACTTAATCTTCAGTGTGGCTGTTTCAGGTCTAATACTCAAGGTAGAGTTTCAAGCAGTTAATGCTCTAAGATAACTAGCTAAAGGACTGAAACCAAACAAAAGCAAAAGTGCTAAAATATTATTGATTTAGAAAAGTTTCCTAGGCTGTATATAGAATTCCAGAAATCTCAATTAAAAAATGAGCTACACTTGGATGGAAATGACCCAAAGCAAAATGGTTGTTTTGCCAAAAATAGCCCACAAGCATTTGTGGTAGAAATGTGAAGATTAACAACTTTGTACTAAGTGCTAATAGTAATATTATAGTTTATATTATGTTATGCACAATAACGTTTTATGGAATGTAATGTATCATTTTATTTAATTTTATGTATGTATATTCTACAGCTACACTCCAATTCTGACAAAGGTGATGGATCAGTCAAATACATTCTTACTGGAGAAGGAGCAGGGACTATATTTATTATTGATGACACGACGGGAGACATCCATTCAACCAAAAGCCTAGATCGAGAGCAGAAGACACACTATGTGCTTCATGCGCAAGCTATTGATAGACGGACAAACAAGCCACTCGAGCCTGAATCTGAATTTATTATCAAAGTGCAGGATATCAACGACAATGCACCAAAATTTACAGATGGACCGTACATTGTTACTGTGCCAGAGATGTCTGAAATGGGTAAGGAAAACAAATTATTGTATTCGGTATTCTTTGTACTAGTGAAATTGTCTGCTTGACAAAGTCGTGACATATTATTATACCACTGATAAGATTTAAAAGATAATGGAGTTGAGAAGAGATGGTAAGATGACATCAAATACAACCATGTTTGTTACTAGGGACATTTATATTAAGAAAACAGTACAGACACATGCTGACTGTAGAGGACAGTCACTCTATATCGGTTTGATCATACCTGTAAGAATAAATGTCTGTGCCACTGAATTTTGATGGTTTGCTATCATTTGATGACTTTGAATGGTAATATTGATTCATAGGATTAGACTAGAAAAAAACAAAAGTGTTTTGTTTCAAACTTAGAAGTCAGATATGTTATTCTGTTAGCATTATTTTGGATGGAAAGTTACCTTGCACAATTTTTTGAATGTAGATAGGTGGAATTCATTTTAAACTAGAAATCTCCATTTAATTCATCTTTTACCCAGATGTTGAACTAAGGTTGGTGTCACCTGGCATTACTATGCTGGGCTGATATACAAAGCTATGTAATGAAGGAAGTTTCACTCTAAACTGCTCATGGAAGCAGCACAGTTTCACAGTAGGCAAAGAAATAATTCTGAAGAGACCAAGCAAACCAAAACAACAACCCCGTTAGAGACCTGCATTGTAGAAGTAGTACATTCTGTTATGTTTTCTCACATATACACATGAAATGTGACATACGAAATATTTGTAAACATGTTGTTATCATACCAATCTTGAGAAGACCAAAATATATTACATTTTATTCTTGAATCATGGGGTTCAGAGCTGTGGCACTTTGGAAACAGAGACTGGATCGTTGGCTTCTTCATTGACATAAGTGGAGTTACTCTTGTGTAGAGATGGAATGAAACAAAGATGAAATATTCTTTGCTAACTATCATGAAGAATCAGATTGTATTAAACAGACTCTCAGACTTGCCAAATATCATATTTTAACAGGATATAAAACATTTTCTCCATCATCTTTCTTTTTCCTTGACTTCATTACTGCCTCTTCTTTATCTCACTACTACTTCCTTGACATGTAGGAACAGTTCCTTGTCTTTCTTCTCAAAATGTCCCCTATGTATGATGTTTTGAAAAATCTGTACCTGTCTACATCCTAATTGTCTTACATTCTTACCTCATTTTTTCTCTTTATTCTCATAGCTATTTCTAGGGCCTTACTCCTCCTGCAGTTCTCTCCTGTCTTCCTAAGTCTTCTCTCACTATGCTGTTTCAGGTGTCTCTTCCCATTTTCATTGCTTAAAATTATTTGCAAATTATGTTAGTTAGTTGTTTGTTACTCTCCAAATCTCTGAGTTCTTTTCCAGTCCTGGTGACTTAGTTGATCTCATCTTTTACTTCCCAAACTTATAAACATACAGGTTTCCATTGCATTCACACAGTAAAGCTAGTACACATAACACAACATGTGTTTCATGTAGAATTCTGTTTTAAGTATCTAAGGATAATACTGTGAATATCATTTCCAAGAGAGTCTTCTGGAAGTACCAAAGGGCATTATTTTTGTGAATATTGTAACACCAAAACTATTCAAGCAGTATACCTGTGTGGGAGATACTACTGTGAGGGAATACAGCTGCCAGTAAGAGCATTGTGGGCCTATAGGGAACTTCTTCAATTATATTTGATTCCTCGCTATGGCACTAAGGTTTATTATTACAGGTTCATTTCAGTAGCATCTAAGTTAGCTCTCATCTCAGTTGTCTCTTGTCACAGCATAGACTGTCTTGATGTGAAATTCATTTCCTTTATCGGCCGTCTCCAGAAATGCACAACTCTGTTATCCTTCCTGTTTCTTCAGTTTCCTTTGTCTTTAAAGATGACCATTTTAATTGATTGATTATTTTCTTCCCTCTTTGTGGAAGCCTTTTATTATCTGCACAGGAGGAAAGGCAGTGAAAAGGAAATCAAATGTTATCCTCAATGTCAAGAGCAGCTAATAGAATTACTTTTTTTTCTTGTTCATTTTGTTTATAGAAGTTCTCCTTTTTGTCCTCTCAGAATGTAGCATTCTTATATAGATTTTAGTCATAATTTTATAATAGTCTAAATCCCTGGATATAATTACTGTATTACTACATTATAGAAATTACCATTTTCCAAAATACAATACTAAGTTATTCTTGGCTGGCATTTTGAATTATGAATCAGAATGATTTATGTTATACCAAGAAGCTTTTAATGAGAAGATAAAGCATTAATGGATATGTTTTGTAAATGAAATTTTTTACTGGCTGTACCTCAGGTAAATCATTAAAATATCTATTCCACAAAGCTTTCCTGTGGTGTGAGTAAAACTGAGTTTTGATATCCTGCTGTACAGTCAAACTTCTGTACACATGCATTATGTTTTTGTTGCAAATTTTTTATCTTTATTATTTATTGATTTTGTGTTTGATGCATATTGAAAGCAGTTTATCGTTAACATTCTCAGGAAGACTAATTCTGTTAGTGCTTTCACACAAAATATTCTTTTTGTCAAATGATAGAGATCCTTATGCCATTTGTATTAGTTCTGTAAGAAGTACATTTTGGACATCTAGTTGTATAGTCTATCCATAATGTTCTTGTTTTTATTTTATGAATGCCTAAGGATGCTTCTGTACTATAATTTTATTTTCTTCCATTATTTAGATAGGAATTTAAAGCACATTCAGTGTTACAGACTCTCTGTAACAGAATTCGTTCTGAATGGCAGGTGTTATTTTTGATCTCTGTTAAACTGTTTAGTTTCAGCAGTAGTTTCCTGTCTATCTCATCAAGAAATTAGCTGATAGGTTCAACTTGAGGAAAACGTTTCTCAGTTATTTTCTTGATCTGTTTCTAATAACTTCAGGACCAGTCAGGCTATTTCTGTTTAGTCATTGACATGTTATTTATGCTTTATGTGTTGCGCTGAAAGAACTGAAAACAACCAACCATTTGTTGTCTTCACTGAGCTTTTTGCCTGCAGGTTGGCTCAAGAACCCACGTGTATATCTGAAATAATTTCTTCTACAGTGTAAAAAACACTCAATCTTATTGAGAGCTACAACTGTGCTCTATTTTAAGGTTTATGAAAGTCATCATTATCTAAATATAAAAGGAAATGGAAATATATTCAATCAATAAAAACATTCCATATCCACCCAATTCTAGATAGCTTCAAAATGAGTGAAGCACTGAATGAAGCATTGCATATTGAATTTTCTAATACTAAATTCATGCGTAAGAAATGTATTCCCAATAAATCCTACTTAGGAAATTAATAGACACACTTATTTTTCTGAACTCCTTGCAGGATATTATAATGAGAAATAATCATAATTTCAGGTAATCTAGAGCACATTATTCATGATGTTCATATATATGATATGCATGGCCAGTGCTTACTTATCTTCCTGTGTTGTTTGATATTTATCTCCTGTTAGAGCTGACAAATAATATTAGGATTTTCTATAGTGAGAGTCAGATCAGTTATACAGCCATTGAACTCCTAATACTGTTTCCTGGTAAAATCACTATTTTTAAAACATAAAATGAAACTAAAACATGTTTTGTTTACTATTATTGTTTTAAAACTATTTTAAAAATTAGTTCAGTTAGGCAGGAACTCCCAGGGTTCATTAATCTTCACCTTATTTTTTATTTCTTATACTGATCCATTGATCCATTTGAGATTTTAACAGTGCAGCAAATGATGGCAAGTCATGCATACAGATTTGCATTTTCAGCAGGCACATTTTATTAAACTGCCTCATTAAACATAAAAAAAAAATTGTCTTCGGAGAGACAGATTGAAGTCTTCCCATTCAATTTTGCATTGATATTTAACTTTGCAAAATTGTATTGCAAACATATTTGAAAATAAAAGATGCTGAAACAAAACTACAATTTGATTTCCCAAGTGAATTGATCCTTTTTTTGATAAGAGATAAAAAGCAAAACTTAAGAGTGATGTTCAGAGCATACAGATATATTTTGCAACTCTGTATAAAGCATTAGCTAAGAAAAAAGAGTTCCCAATATGTAATTTCTAAACTGTAGAGGGAAATCATGTGAAATGATAGTTGTACTCTGAATAAGTAGATCTTCCACTTTGGGGAGAAAAGTCTTTTTTTATTGCCTAACTAGAGTGTCAAAAGGCTTTCATTGCAAAATTTTGTCTTTTCCTTGACAGGCACTTTCACAGTAGGCTGGAGAAGAAAGTATGAAAGCTATGCCTCTGGGTCTGATGTTCATATCTATTCTGAGGTCTCCAGGAAGTTAGATACTTATTTTTTCTATTAGATTCTTTTCTTTAGGGTCATTAAGATTACAGATAGTATGGCAACTGTACTGTATACTTTTTTCACCTAACTGCTTCATTACACTTAGCTTCTACATGTAGTTTAGCAGCAAAAACCCATGCTGTATCTGAATGGTCCAGATACTTTCAGAATCATAATTTGTCTGTCATTTTGATGATTTGGATGATTCTAACTTTGAAAGGAGTACCTGGAAGTAAAGGATATTCTTTTTACCTTTTCTCTAGCAAGACATTCTAATGCACAGCTTTCACAACCTACCTTTTTTCTGTGCTCAGCAGATCAGACAAGAGCTAGGCAAAAGACCACTGTGGGTGCATCCTATAAGATGCTGAGCATGCTTCTGTAATAGTGTGGAAAAGTTAAGCTTCTGATGAGTTACATTGTACTGAATGAGGGTTGGAGAGGGAGGTACTGAGTTTAAATTAATGCCTCAAAGTGTTTTTTTTCAGAGGGAAAGAGAACACTTTTCCACTATGCAATACCAAATTACTATTATCAGATGTTTCCTAGGAGAGAGATATAGATGTATTAGAAAATAACTGTGGAGGATTTTAAGGTATAATAGTATTGTATTCATGCTAAAAGGACCTGTCAGCTGCTTAGTGAGATATCTCCTTTGTCTAGCCCTGTCCCTTTGTCCCACACCAATGAGCAACACAAGCACCAAGATTATATCCCCTATCTTTTAAAATAAGGAAAGAATAGAAGAAGGTTCCTGATGAAGGTGTATCATGAATCTCAGTGTTGCAGGTATTTTCTTCTTCTGAAACAGCCCAAATCTGTTCCAAATCTTACCTTGATTTTCTAGAATTATGGGAAAAAGTGCAACTGAGATTACAACTTGTTGGAATAGTAAGCAACTGCTGATACCTGTGGGTCCCAGAAGCAGGAAAATATATATATATAAAATATATATATATATATATATATATGTAAAATCTATATATAAAGGGGTACAGAAGCTGTCCAATGCTCTGAGTAGCAAACTCTGGTAAGTGGCTGTCTATTGGATAGGCAGTGTTTTTGTTACATGTAATTAAAAGAACAGAGTAAGTATGTTTGAGCATTCTGATAGTTCTTAATGATTATACACGTAAGATTCCAACATAAAATAATAAAACCATGAATAAAGCTAAAGCAACAAATTAATGTGGAGAAGCTTTTACCAGTGAATAGAACAATTTTAACCAGAAGACAGAGAAGTTACAGCTTTTCCACCTAAAGATTAAAATTACTGCTGAACTGAGCTGCAGAGCTCTGAACCCAAAAGTATTTAGATAAGCTCTAGAATAAGTAAAAGATGCATTTTCTGTTATTTGAAGTGATCTGTTATGGTTGGCAGGAACTTTTATGCTAAGTATAGATAGCAAAGTAAAATGACTCAATGGATTCCTAGAGCAATTTAAGGAAATTAAACTTATTTTTAATTCATATTTGTTTCCCTTAGTAATTTAATTGGTTTTACTTTAAATATTGAATAACTATAAGCATGCCATCATCTGCAGCATGATTTTACTACTGTATTCAACTTTTCACATTCAAATTCAAATTTCAAATTCCTCAATATCTACTGTGAGCATGTAATATATGGCTATTTCACTATGTAGTTGAGCTATTTCATAGACTACAAGACACTATATTTAACTATGAAGGCATTCACTGTATGTTTTACTGTATTCCCAGTACGGAAATGAAAAGGAACTTTGCACACACAAATTACAGTATGGCACAAATGGATGAATATTTTCTCACACTGTGAGAAATCCAGTTCATAGATCATAGAACCATAGTTCTGGAAGATATGTGTGCTTGCTTAGCTGTACTCAAGTTGAGACCCACTGATATAAAATATTTCCATTCCCAGTGCACAGCTGTGGGGTCTACAGTAGCAAACAGCTTTGTGCAATGGAAACTGATCTGTAGAGTGAAACATTCAGAACTAGGGATCCGATGTCCATACCTTATGTTTTGGGGAGGTTTTACTTCAGACTAGCTCTAATGCTGTCCCTTGGACTGAATGGCCATCAATCAGATGTGCTGCTAGGGCACCTCTTCTGGTTTAGTTTCATCCCAAAGAACCCAGTTAGGATGCTGTGAAAGCATTCCATGAGGCAAATCAAAGTAAGTGGAGGAAATCGAGAGATTCAATTGAAAAGCGTACTTCTGATCATAACAAAAATGCTCAACTGAACACCCAAGAGTGGAGGTGATGCCTCAGCAGTTAATTTAACTGAGAAGCCACTTTTAGAGGCAAAATAACATCGAAGGAGCCAATTCTGGTATTGTTATTCACCTGTTATTAATATTGGACCAAACGAATCTGTAGAAAGCAGTGTCTGTAGAAAGATAAACAAATAAGATGAAGACTGAATGTTAATAATGTGACAGTCTTTCATTTGCT
This sequence comes from Rhea pennata, assembly GCF_028389875.1. Taxonomy (NCBI): domain Eukaryota; kingdom Metazoa; phylum Chordata; class Aves; order Rheiformes; family Rheidae; genus Rhea; species Rhea pennata. The sequence continues at coordinate 81,599,074 of NC_084664.1, read as the reverse complement.
GCTTTCCTGTGTCCAGCAAAGATAGTAAAAAAGTCTTCAAAAAGTACAGTAAAATATACTCTTCAGTCTATCTGCTCTGTATTTCTGCTTTTTATTCCCTCCAAAATATAATCTGTAAATTATCTTGCTCAGTGACATATGAGAAATTACAAATCTATTTTACTAAAAGAATCTGTTAACAGCATAAAAACACAAATATGTATGCTATATAGTTATTATATTTGTTTACATGTGTATAATTGTTACACTTAGAGAAAGAGAGAGATTTCTTTTCCAGATCACTGTGTTTCCTTGAAAATATGATAGCATGGTAATATATAAAGAAAATGTTACTGTCTCAATTTTAGAAAAGAGGACTATAGAGGTTTCAACAGTGCATCTGAAAATATTCATTTTTGACAGTGAATTATTTTTATTGCAAATTAATTTTTATTTTCCTGTATATACAGGTACATCTGTTCTACAGGTGACAGCCACAGATGCAGATGACCCCACATATGGAAACAGTGCCCGAGTGGTATACAGTATTCTTCAGGGACAGCCATATTTCTCTGTTGACCCTAAAACAGGTGAGTATCTTATGTTTCTCTCAGTGTGATTAGGTTAATAGATTGCAATTAACTAATTCTGGCAGATGGAATCCTGTTTAAAACATGTAGGTTTGGATGTTTGTTTCATTTCTTAATTCCTATTGTATCATACTTTTGGCTGTAAAACTGTGAAATTTAGGATATTTTTAACTGCATACTGAAATTAACCTACTTTATATAGAATTAATTCTTCATCATGTAGTGGTGGGAACCATTCAGGCAAAGTAGAATATCCTTTCAAGCCTCAGTTTAGGGAATGACTCAAGTTTAATGATTATGATTTTAAATGTCTTATTGCCTGTAGGATAGGCTTAGCAGAATTATTGAATGGATACTTCAATACAAATACCATAATAAATTAGTGTCATGCTTATATTTGTAAAACTGCAGTATCTTCATTACACTGAAACTGTATTCTATGGATCTGGCTCAAGGAGTAGAATCACTTATGTTTAAACTCAGTGTATCATCCTATCCTTTTCTCAAAAGTGTAAGTTTTGTATGAGGGATCCACACTGGTTTATTTAAAGAGAGAAGAAGTCTGTTTTAGGGATGAAGGTTGTTACCGTTTTTGGATTTTCTGAAGAGCATTATCATGCCTGTTGATATGATGGATTTTTTTAGCACATATTTGTAGTCCTTAATGAGAAAGTATAACTGAAGTAAATTCATCTGACTTTTGTAACTATTTTTCCCTGTCCATATCGAACTGTTAATATCAAGGGAAAAATGAAATATAATGATCATTGCATTATCCTTACTTAATGCAGGGAAAAATAATGATTTTGAAATTATGTGGAAACAAAGTAATATAGAGAATGTATTTATCCTGGTATCCATATTTATCCGTGTGGTATTTACATTTAAGTGTAATATTACATTTAAGTAGGTATGTTCCTGTATGTTAATCTCTGTGAAACTTAGAGGAATGTAATTTTTTTAGTATAAGAGAAGTTAATCAGAATCTGGCCCTCAGAGAGGAATAGATTTTTTTTTTTTTTTTCTCAAGACCATGAATCTGTACATTAGGATTACAATGTAAGACTTTATGCAATTTCCTTAAGAAAAAAGCACAACACTAGTGACAGAAGAAGCAGAAAATTACCTTTTCCTAGCTTTAGTGACCCTCAACTTCCAGATTAATTTGGGACCAAAACAGATTTCCTCCATTATAAATATCCAAGCTAGAGTTCAATATTGGTGTACTCCTACAGTATTCCATGATGTGTAGGTTATATAAGTACCAAGATTTATTATTTTCCTAAATAGATTCTTGTGCTTCTAATACAAAAAATAAAATTTCAATCAGCAATATAATTCTGGCAAAATGACAAAGTTCTGTAAAGCCATTTTTAGCAGTTCTTTGATTTTTCATCAGAGTTCTTGGAGAAGGGACAATGAGAGAGATTAAAAACCCAAATGACTAGAGCATTCTTGATGACACACCAAGGACTCTACTCTCTCCAAGCAGTCTTGAATCTAGGTTTCTCATCCAAGATGCCTTGCTAATGAGCTATCTTTTCTATTTTTAGGTAAGTTGTCCTTATAAAGAAAAAATAATGAAAGATTTTATTTTACTTTACGTTAGAATGAGAAGAAAAAATAATGAAAGATTTTATTTTACTTTACCTTAGAAAGAAAATAAATGTTGTTAATGTAGACAGAATTCTTATTTTCTGACACCCTACATTTTCCAGTACTTTTCCTAGCTCCTTCATGCTGCTGTTTCTTTAAAATCATGTAAAATTGTCATAGTGATACTGAGACTCTCTTCCTAAATTTCACATTGATTAGCTTGCTGAATTAAGAACTCATTTTGTTATCTTTTTATCCATCAAAATTCAAATTTATTAATGATAATTTTAAAAGTATTAAGGGTGCTTGTAAAATTTTGCATTCAAAAGTCTTCAAAGAACAATAGAGAATCATCTTATGTAGTGCTGAAAACAAAACATTTTTGAGTTTCAAACAAAAAAGATAAATAGGTAAAAGATAAATTTTATATATACTTACAACTACAGTTGTAGTTGTCCTTCATCAGGAGAAAGCATATTTTTGAAAAGGATAATTACTTCATTTATCTAATATTGTGATGCATTTAGTAATTTTTTTCAATAATAGAATTAATAGTGATTTTAAATGCAAGATTGCTTCTACATACTTTGTGTATGTATTTTTTTTTTATATGACAAAAATTAAGGAAAAAGGAAATAGAAGTTCAAAAGCAGAATTCTTTTGACATCTCTGGATACCGTTATACTAAACTCATCTTAACATCGGTCACATGCATGTTGGCTTTTAGAAACTATTTTCAGTCCATCAAATCATTTCAGTGAGGCATCTCTTTATATTGCTCGATATAAAGAGAAATGTTTTTCCTGTGAGGGTGGCGAAGCGCAGGGACAGTTTGCCGGGAGAGGCTGTGTGATTTCCTCCCTCAGAGATACAGATTCCCAGGGGAACCTGAGCTTGCCTGGAGGCTAGACCTACTTGGGATGGACTAGATGAGCTCCAGTAGTCTCTCTCAACTTATCATTATTCTGTTAGGTGAGAACTATGTAGCTAGTCTTAAGAGTGCGAGGCCTGACTGAATAGCATTGAAGGACCGTGTAAGGTGATGAGAGGCAAACCTGATGCAGTGTGGTTCATCCTGCATCCTGGGAGTGGCTGCTGCCCGTGTGCCTTACGCAGCTGTGTCCGAGTACAGTCCGGCAGAGTGTTTACTGGCACAAGATAAAGAGGGGAACAGTTGCTAACAATTAAGAGGGCTAGAAAAGCAGTAGTTCGGTGCTCAGGCATTCTCTGCACTCGTTTTATCTGGAAAAACAGGCGTAGCCTACATTTTGCTTGTGTTTTGTCACTCTGAGGCAATGATCTAGCTTTTGTATTTTGATAATGGTGAGGAACTTGTAGTTTGGACCTGTTGTTTAGTGAAAGAATTATAATAGATGTTTTGAGTATCGGATCTACGTCACAAAATAAAATAATACTGTTATAACACTGTTTGTTACCAAAAAAAAAAAAAAAAAAAAGATGGAGATGTATTTTCAATTCCAAAGCCCTAGACTCTGACAAAGATTTAATGACCCTTTATGAGCTTAAATTGGTTTTAGTATGTGTATAGAATATGAAACCTTTTGGTTCCTTACTGTATTGGAATGCTTATATGGTGAAAGAATAAATATCTTACATGATAAGTAGACAGTGATACAGTGAAAAAATAGATAAAGCTTTCTAATTTGATAAGTTATCTTTTTATAAATCTAGAATAGCATCTAATTTAACTTGGCATGATATAATGGAAAAAGCAGAATATTGGAAATGATGAGAACATCTTGAAGAATGGAATGTTTCTCTTTGAAATTTCACTTTGAATTTTGGGGGTTTTAAAACACTAATTTTTCCAAAAAATTCACCCATGCTTCTGAACTTGCAAGCATTTCTGTGACTTGTTTTTCCTGAAGGCTTTACTTGTTCAATTCCATCTTAATTGTATTTTATCTGGGAATTTATCTGGGAATTTTCTGAATTTATAATGACATGCACAAACTTCCTCTGAAATAAACCTGTCAGCTGCTTCACCTTGCCCAAGCCTTGAGATGTTTTGAACCATGAACTTGATTTAGGATCTATCCCTGCTTCGAGCAGAACTTGTTCATTGTAAGTCGGATGTGGCCTATCAGACCAGAGCCATCCGACATTTGACTGGCATCCAAATCCCCAAAGCTCCTTTTTTCCTGGGGAAACCTCAGTCTGGAGTGTGTACTTCTGCTGGCAGCTACAGCAGCCCACTCTCTGTTGTCACATGCTTCAGAACAAAAGTGAAACTCCTACTCCAATTCTACTGCTTTAGATAATAAGCCCATATCTGGAGGATGTTAGCTATACACAGCTCTTCCCAGATGCATCAGTCTTTCTGAGTAGGCTGGGAATATACACAAATATTCATATTGAATTAATCTGTAGGACATTTGTCCCTTAAAATCATCCGTGCTTCTTGTTACTGTGATGAAATAAGAGACAAAAGCCTCACTCATGGTGATTTTGAGTTGAAATGTAGACATTGGTGGGAGAAAAAAGCTTATGCTTGAATTGAACAGCTGTTGAAAAAGATTAGGTATTTTTATTTACTTGTATTCATAATGGGCTGTTTTTATAGTAGCAGTATTATTAAGTTCTCAATCACAGATTAACTTCTTTTATATTACTTTGAGATATGAAATGGTAAAGACATATGTATGCCTATTTCTACAAGAATGTTGTTGCAAATTAGTATAATGTGTGAGAAGAATGTTATCCTATTTCCCTTCTGTTTTCTATCTTTATGATAATATGAACAAAGGCTTTAAACATCCCAGTAAGAAATGGCAGATTCACCGCTTTTTCTAGTTTAGTTCTTGAATGAGCATAATACAAATAAAAAATCATCAAGAGATGGGTAATACTTCCAAACACAGAGATATACCTTATGAACATCAAGTGAGAAAACTCTGAAGCTCAAGTGTTTTTGTCCTCATCTGCACCTATACCTTTTTTTTTTCCTAAAATTACTTGGCCTGTAAACTTACACATAAGTAAGTAGTAATATGAAAGCATTTCAGGACCCAGTGTCTGTGCTATGCAGAGGAATTCATATTTGATAGTAAAATCAATTTAGAAGTCAAATTGTGAAGTTACCCATATAAGTATCATTATTTTTAATATAAGTATTTTTTTTTTTTTTAGTTGAAATAGCTTTCTTAGTGACATCTGTTTAAAATAAGCATGTTTATTGAGGTTAATGATCCACTGCTCATGTGCAGGTTGTTTCATATTAGAGTGCCTCAGGTTGAGAGGCTCCAGTATGATTTACATGAATTTACAGAACTAAGTAAGCATCTTTCGTAAAATAAATGCTTCTCCACTGATGGTAGGAATGCTCCACAATGTCTTTCTAACTCCACAACTAAGATACCACAGCTGATAACCAGCTTCCTGTAATGTTTGAAAGTAAATTTAATGTCTACTATCACAATTTTTACTGAATGGTTCTGAAAGGGCCATTACTCAATAACTAAACTTTAAGATCAGTAAGGGCAGTTGGATGATTCATAAAATTTTGCTAATGGCAAATTCTGTTTAAGTTAGGCAAGCAGGAATCTACAGAGAACCTTCAAAATCTCACTTTCACTTGCATTGCAGACCATTTGTTTATAGCTACCGGTAAAGACTCCACATTAATTATATTTTATTAGTTTGTACTTGGTATTAAGCAAAGGTCACACTAGAGAATAATTCTAAAAGTTGAGTTCTTTTTCTGAGTCACTTTTTTAGTGATACATGTTACTAACATTGTATGTGATTCCATTAAATCTAAAATAAATTTATTTCCCTTGTGCATGGGTTTTTACTTTGTATCTTTCAAATTGTAAGAACTGTATTTCGTGTTCAGGTTTTCATATGTTTATTTTCCTTTGAGAATTTCTGAAATGTTTTAATGGAAATTATCCCTCTTTATGTATCATTGCCAGAGTTTAGACAGTTTACTGTCTAAGAGAATCAGTCACAGGAAATTTGAGCTCAAAACTTGTGAGAGTCTTACCTCTTTCTTCTAATTCTACCAGGTGTTGCTTGGAGCATGCCTCCATTCCTGAAAGGGCAGAAACCTATACTCCTCCTGAAAATATAGTCACAAATGCTTGTGTGAGAGTGCTAGCTTGCAGCTGACAGCAATGTAAATATTGTAATGTCTTTTAATTTAGGTTTTGAGTAACTAGTAGATTTGCTACTCCTACAGTTTTCTCACTTTTAGGATAAACTCTGAATAATGGTCACAATCCTTTTGTTTCTTTTGTATTCAGAATATTTATGAAATGTTACTGTGTTGCTCAGTTATTCAAAAGAAGGGAGAGGCTATTAGATAGATTGTCAGAGTAATATGAGCAGGTGATCTCTCAGGTATTTCTCGAAGTTTTCTAACGGCCCTGTTTTGGTAAAGCCAGAAGATTTTATGAGGCCATTGGTACAAATGAAACCTTTATTATTTGGGCTCTGTTACCCACTAGAATGCAAACTGCACAGAAGGGTCCTTGCTAAATAGAAGTATACAAACAGGAGGCAAAATAGTGCAAATGCGTAAAGATAACATCAGAATGGCAGCACTGATGCAGAGCCAAGGTCTGCACAACCTAGTACAGTGTCTGCCATGGTGACTGATACATGCTGGGCCTCTCTCTCATTTCTATATCTTGATGCAATTTTTGCCATCAGCTTCTAGGAGATTTTGTGGTCTGCCTGTGGAAGCAGGAGTTTCAAGTGCAGAAGAGGGATCACTCTGCTGCTCATATCAGTGCTACCTGTTCTGCCACTGTGCTCTCTTTGCTGGTTACCTACCACCACCATCTCCTCCAGCAGCATCACTTGTATACTTTAAAAAGACAGGCATCAGAGGCAGAAAAGCAAGAGCAACAACATTGCTTAACGTTCTAAGCTTGTTTTCCCCTCTCCCATGGGAGGAACCATGCAGTGGAGCTTGATTTCAGAAATAGGGAAGAAACTCTTTCTTGGTGTTTGTTTCTGTGTTGGTGGTTGCTGTTCTGGACAACTACTGTGGACAATCTGTGCTGTCCAGTCACTCTTTATCCTTAAGATAAAATTGACACAGTTCTGTAACGCTGTTAATTGTCAGATGACAAGTTCACAGACCACACGTATCATCTTGGCTTCTGAACCAGGACTACAACAACATGGTAATTGCATTCCTGTGGTTGGTAGATGCCTTTTTTTAACCTTTTATCTGTGAATACAGAGGTATAATTTTAAACTTAAAACATAATGCCTGATGAAGCATTATGTTTATTTGTTCTATCTGATTTAAAGTTGTGAGGTGAAAGAGGTTAGATGTCACTATAAGATAGTCTGTTATTGTCTTTCTCTTAGGTGCAAAATTGCTCTCTGCTCGCTGTTGCCAGGTTTTGCTTGTCATCTATGGGAAGTTGTAACAAGTTCCTAACGGTCATGTTTATTAAACTTGCTTTTTCGTACTTCTAGATGTTCACATCTTTTCACACGTACTGAGGATGATAGAGAGTCTGATGTTTTCTATTTCCTTGAGGTCTAAAATACTGTACTTTACCTATTACAAAAGGTAATGATTTCGGTATGAGAAAAATGTTCAATTTTAAGCAACTGTATAACGTCTGTTTCTCTAGAATAGCACTACTTCTATGAAGAGAGATTTTTCTCTGTGTCTTCTAACTTTTCTCAGGAGGTACATGAAACATTAATTATAAGCTCCTCCTTTGTAAACAGGGAAGGCTAATATCCTATCCAAACAAATTGTGGAGAATTGTATGCGTGATAAAATGTGTTTAACTTTAGGGAGAGGGAATGAAAATTATTTCACCCTTAAGCTACAAATGCATTACTGTAATTTTTAGCTCATCTGGGACGAGAGCCAGGGCACTGACTCAAAAGATTAATGCACTAGCCTCTTTTTAAAGGCCTTGCCCCTGAGGGCTTAACAGATCAGTCTTTAATACTGTGAATTTAAGCAGTAACTTCATTGCCTTTAATTGTGCTAATAGGTGTTCTTTTTCTAGACAATGGTTTACTATTGATGCCTGTGGTTCTACAAGGAAGAGTTATTGGGACACTGGATCTAGTATCATTTTTCCCTGTAAAGGCTGGGGACTGAAATGAAAATTTAGAATAAAACATCAATTTTAACTCTATAGAGATGCCCTATTCTTACTCAGCTCTGCCTTTTTATCTACACTTCAAATTCCAATTTAATTTTCCATATCACGAGCCATTGCAGATACTAGTATTACTGAGGATGGTAATTTCAGGAGTGCAGTTAAAGGGTGACAGTGAAACATTGCAATGGCAGTGAAACCAAGAGGGAGCAATTTTGAGGTATTTTTCCAGGAGCTGTGCTGCCTCCTAGTTTAGTAACGTTAAGACGCTTGCTTATGGATGGAGAACAGTAGTTATATATTTATCGAATGACTTTACTTCTTGTGTCTCTATTTTGTGATTTTTTTATAAATATATTGTCTTAGCAGTGCTGTTGCTTTAATATTAAATTTTAGTGAGTTCCCATTTTTCCCCTCCTTATACTTAGGAATTACATTTAATTTGAACTGGAAGAGGGGGAAAGACCAGCGGTAGTAGACTTGTGGAAAGGGAGACATTGATTGGGAAAATTGTATCCCCAGGTACCTCTAAACGCTGACTTTTATAATACATAATCACAAATCACAAAAAGAAACCACTGCTACTCTCAAAATAAAATTTATGCATAGTCCACATTAAATCAATAAATGTACATGCATCGAGCTTCCTGTCAGTTTTGATATTTTTGAACAATGTCTACATTTTCAGTTACAATCTGAATAAAAGTGGCTGAAAACATTTTGTTTTATTGAAAGCTATACTGAACAGCAGATCTAGTCCAGAGCTGATACTTTCCTAAAGTTTGTGTGTAAAAATAATGCTTTCCAGGAAATATTATGCAGCAAAAATGATTCAACTATAGTAGAGATACTTTCTAAAAAAAATTGAACACATGCTTTGTAAAATTAGTACCAACTCCGTATCAATTGACCATCTACATAAAAAATAATAAAAGAAAGGCATTTGTGAAAGAATTTTGAAGTAGTTTTAAAATAAGGTATGAATAAATGTAGCACTACCAGGGACCTTTGTAATTCAATTCTTACCTGAGTAGGAAAGGAAAGAGGAACTACCTTCACAAACTGTCCACAAACTTAGGAATGTGATCTGCCTGGGAAATTTGAGCTTTATCAGATGTTTGTCAGAATTTGTCCTTGTCTTCAGTATTCCAGTTTGTGATAGCCCTATTCATAAGACTGGAGCCTGTGTGAATGGGGAGCACAAAGCCTGGAAATGAGATTTCCCAGTGTCCCCTACATGATGTCCTTATTTCCCAAACTGCATTTCCAACCACTACAGCACTGCCATTCCCTTGCTAGATTTGTCAAGTCCAACAGCAGGAACAGAAGTAGTACTGCAAGCTTTTCTGGTCTATGAGGTTAGAGATAGTCTCTGATGAAACGTGGTAATCAGCAAGGTAAGCTCATGTCTTTATAGCTGTCTTTACAAAATGGACTTCAGCAGATTAGGTAGGAGCTGAAACACTGCCTTCGCATTTTTATTACAAATGTGGAGGGTAATGTGCCGTTACTGAGACTAGGCGATTGTTCTTAGTTTCTTTGTTTAGAAAAGTTTCAACCTGTGTAGTACCCTCTAAAATGTACATGCAACTGCTTCACTGAAAGGATTAGAGAGCTACTTAATAACCGCTACATAGAAACTGCAATTTGCCATCCTATTTATGAATTTTAAAATTAAGAGAGGTTAAAACTGGATGCTGCGCTGGAGCTGGGCTGCAGCCCTGCCACGGCCCTGCCCCTGCCCAGCTGCGACGCCTGAGACGCCCCTCAGGGCTGGGGCTGCCGCGGCTGCCCCGAGGCCTTGCTCCCTCGGGGCAGGAAGGAGACGGGCCCTGGCTGCTGGGCCTGGTCCTGCCCCGCTGGCAGCCCTTGCTGCCGCTGACGGCACTGCCCAGGGAGCCACCCTGGCTCAAGCTGCACTGTCAGCAAAGGTCTTTAAAACAGATACTTGACATTTGGAGATCCATGAGCATCCCTGAGGCAAAAATAGAGTTACAAATTCCCAGTCAGTCTCTACTTTACGCAGTTTTTTAAACAACGGCTAAAACCTCACCCTAGAAGAGGAGGAAGGAGGGCTCTGTCTGTTCATTACCCATTGCACAGGAGTACGGCCCAGCCTGCAATCTTTAATTTTATCTGAACAAAATTCCATTAACATCTTCAGGGAACGTTTTTGCTTTCTTTTTATATGGTTTTGTTCTGTTTTTCTCTTGGTATACACATTTCAGGATTAAAGAATGAAACTTTTAGGAAGGTTTGTGGTTATGTATTAAAATATCTCAAAGATTCTGTCCTACCACTTTTTCCTTAGATGGTCAACAAAATTCTCAACTGTACATTCTCTACAACTGTAACATAGTATTTTGAGATCATGCTTCAGATTTTTGCAAGGAAATTTTCAATTGTCTCTGTAACCTGAAGGAAAGTTTAAAAGTAGACATCTGTCTGGAATTTAGTAAACCACTTACAGTCCCAGAAGCAGATACAGCCATCAAGAGAGTAGTCCTAAGGGATGAGGGTAGATGAAATGAGGTTTTGCTTTCTCACACAGTGTTCTTTCAAGAAATGCGTTTTAGATCAATAGATTGCATCTGGAAGTATTCAGGCAGAAAATGCAACAATTCCCTATATATCTAACTACCAAGTGAGTTCGACCACAGGCTTCACTTTACTTGAATGGAAGACGAAAATAAAATGAGAGACTTAGCTGATAAGGCTGTTTCTTATTCAGGAATATCTCTTTATGATGAGATGTTCTGTATCTTCCTGTCGTCAACATAAAATGGCAAGGACTGGTAGCACAATGCACATCCTTTCACTTCAGTGCAGTTGACAAGTCTCAACTTTAATGCATTTGTGATCAGTTCTGATGAAAAGTTAATATCACAGTGAAATGGGTTGTTGACCTGAGCCATGCTATTGTATAAAAGTAACTGGAACATTGAAAGAATACACAAGAATGTTTGCTTGTCTTTTTTTTTTTTTTTTTTTTTTTTTTTTTTTTTTTTGGATTTAGGCTTAAATATGGTTTCTCTCTGTGTTTTGTGATAAAAATCTTTCATTTTCAAAATAGACACCTTTATGGTAACTACCTAGCATAGTTTGTACTTTTTGGAAAAAAAAAAAAAAAAAAAAAAAAGCTTTAAAATAGAAAAATCAGATAAACTTCAACCTATAGTTTTTATATGGAACCATAGTCACATATACTGGCTCTTCTGGATATTTTGATTTTTGATAAGTTTGATTTTGGTTCACACGTGATGTTTATGAAGAAGGAGTTCTTGATAGTTTAGACAATATATGACAATATATGAGGCTGAAAAAATTATATAGAGGACAGTTCATTATCAGAAATGGTTCCTAAAATTTTCCTTCTTACATCAAACTTATGTAGTATAGTATGAAATATATAGTGTGTGTGTGTGTGTGTATACACATACACATATACATATACATATAGTATGGAATGCTCTGGTGAAACAATGTATGTTATAATAAAAATACTGTGGTGCATTACAAAATACTGTAAGATGTATCAGCAAATTATTTAATGTGATCACTATAAAGGCAAATGATTAAATATGTATAATATAATAAGGATTCGTATGCAAACTATCACAAAAGATGAAAGAAGGTTAAACGTAATTATGAGTAAAATACATATTTTTTTCAGAACACTTGATGGTGGTTGCACACTAGAAAAATATATTAATACTTGTGTTTAACAAATTCATGCATTAAATCATTTAAAACATTCAGTTCATAATCAATATGTATATATATTTATTTTGATACACTGTTTCATTGTTACACTACTACTGTATGAAGTCAGGAAACCAAGTCCAATGTAATATAAAGCATATGTGTACTACAATTGAATTTGGCTTATATCATTGTTTTGAAAATGCTGTTTCTTGACATAATATTACAGATATTCATCATTTTTGTAAAATTCTATCTATCCACTATTCTTGAGATGGGATTTTATTTTTTTTTTCAGTACTGTTTCCATGATGGAGAGCTTCCAAGTGGATTTTTGTACCTGCAATGATAGATTTTTTTTTATGCCTGCTAAAACAAAGAAATGTACAAAAAGTCAACATCCAAAAAAAAAAAATAAAATAAAATAAATAAATAAATAAATAAACACATATGATTAGACTGACTTTCTGGTGCATCTTTTAACATTTTTTTTTGATATATGGTATATAAAAAGTATATAAATACATGGTATTTACTATTCCTGCACTTTTCTCAAGATGTATTGTTCTTCAGAGATACCAGGAACAATTAATTTTTTGTTGGTCATAGGACTGACATACAGGACTAGTAATTTCTCACTGGCCTGTATGTCACACCCCCACTATCACCAGTCTTCTATTGAACCAAACATTGAAACAACAGAAATAAGACATTAACTGTATTTGTCTTGATCAACTATGCAAGAGGTGAAGGACATACATCGTTCATTTGAATGCATCTTATCTTTGGGATACCTTTGTCCACTTTTTAACATAGACAGACATTCACTGGCTAAAATTTTGGAATGTTCTAATCTAAGTTAGTTATAAATTATCTGCCATATTCATTGACCATCATATTAGGCCATTTGTCAAAAAAACAATAAGGTTTTTTCATTTTGATCCATTTTACATTAATGAATACACTTAACAGCTGTTGCCAGATGACAGCCACAGTGTTAATTTGTTTTTAGCATTTTCTACCTTTGATTCTGAAGGTCTTCTCTTTCTAACAGGAATCCTTAAGGTAAAAGATCAATTGTCCTCATTTTAATGGTAGAAAGCATCTCCTTTCTAGCGGTGATCATTGTGGTACCTGTGCAGCTGGATGCCCTATATCATCCAGTTTTATGGGAAACATTCCTGCTTTGCATTCCGAAGCAGTTTCATTTAGATTTAACTTTGCTAAACACAGCAATATTATGTAACTATGTTTCTGTTCAGGAGGATGGCTCAGTAGACTATAGTGCAGTATAGAATGTATTAGGTTGGCACCAATACTTTTCCATTGGCTACTTTTGTGACTTAAAGATAATGCAAGTCAATTAAATCTGTGTAAATTTCAAAGAGATTTTATTTTGATATTCAATTTATATTTGCTTCTGAAGTCTGTCCTTTCGTTACTGAGTCAAAAATTGTTAAGATAACAGTGCAAAGTCTAACAGAACTGATTTACCTTTATACGAGTAAGTGGGAGTTTGTGTATTTGTTTGTTTTTCTTTGGGGGTGGCTTTTTATTCATTAGAGAAAGCAAGAAGTAGAAGAAAATATCAAGTCTATTTGGAATAGAAAAGAGCTATATACAAAAAAATCCACAATTTTCCAATCTCTTAAAATATCACATCATTACCTATTTAAAATATCATAATGGACTTATTTTTATTGTCCTTATGAATTTTATTATGTGAATTTTATTTTTAAAATTATTGATTAAAATAGCATAGAATAGCTGTTATACAAGAAACGAAGTGACCTTTTTGTTCTTTGTGTTCTGAATCAAGATAAAGCCATTAGTAATGCTTTTAGTGAATATAAAGGCTTAATTAGGAAATAATGAAATGATGTACCTCTAATTCTGCATCAGGCCTGTGATTTGGAAAGATCACTATTCAGTCTGGTTTTCACCATTTTTAGCTATTCAGTGTAAGTGTGTAAGTTAAGGACTCCTGCTTGGTAGAAAAATGAGGAGGGAGAACTAAGGAAGGATTTTTTCTACATAAATATATATATATATATACATATACATATATATATATATATACATACACACACACCCCTTTTCCCAAACCCCCCAACTAGTATTGGCAGAAACTGTGTTTATACTTGGAAAATAATTATGCTGAAAATTCTCAACCAAACTCATATTTTATCTTAAAAAATATAATAATAAGATGGTTTGTGTTCTGTAATTCAGGAGCTATCTGTGAAGTAATATGTGTGTGGGGTTTTTTTTGTTTTTTTTTTTTTTTTTTTGTTTTTTTTTTTTCCCAGTCTATGTATTGGAAATATGGATGCAGTTCTGAGAACACAACATAAGTAACACAGTTACTCTGTTTAAAGTTAGAAATTACAATTAGTAGATAGTAGGTAATAACTGCTGATAACTTTGTGAATTAATTATGCACAGTACAAATTATACTGACCTAAAGAAAATATTATTTTTCAGAAATTTAAAGTATATTCTAGGTAGAGGTTATAGCAATGCATGTAGTTAAGGTTGAGCAGCAGTTTCCATTACAAGTCCCTGTTTCAAGATGCACATGAAAATTGCAGTTACCTGTGTGTATCTGAACTGGAGCTGCACTTGGGCATCCAAAAAAATTACTAATTTTTCAATAACAAAAAGGACCATGTAGTTATGAGCACACAAAGGACAATCTCATATGGAAATTGTTTCTCCTCTTTATATTAGAGTCTTAAACTTTTATTAGGAATGTTTTCATTTGTAGAAAGAAATTTACATTACATATGAGGAATAAATGCTTGAATTACTGATATATTGTAATATCTCGTATTCTAGTTATAACTCTTCTGTTTGTATCTCCAGTCATTCTGTGCAATACAATGTAATGCAATTACAGTATGCACTGTGAACTCTCTTTCTGGAAAGTACTCCCTAAATTTAGGTGATATATTTATGGTTATACTTAACTGTGACAGAATAAGTTAACAAATATACAGAACAGTAGTTCTGATTATCAGTAATGCAGAATCATAGGTCATGACTTTCGTGATCCTGACCTGCCTGTCTGATGGAGGTAAAAGTCAACTCCATTTCATTCTAGTCTATGGATATGAATTTCTACTACTCTGCAGTAAAGCCCTAGTCTTACAGACAGTTACACAGATGTTTTGTTTTAATGCCAGCGTGAGCCTACACTGGCGAATGTGCTAGTGTATATGAACAGAATTCAGATAATGTAATTGGATTATTTTGACTCTGACAGTTTGGGGTGTCACACACAGGTTGATACCCATAGTGCATACTGTGGTAAGCGAAACGGGGCGTTGCGGAAGATCACGGGATGTGACGTCCCGACGAGGCAGGGCTAAGACAGGAAAAGACAGTGCGAGCGCGTATATAAAGAATTATAACGACGCAATAAACGCCATTTGCCGCATCCTCCCTAGGGAGTCAGTGTGGTGTGGCCCAGGGGCGGGCGGGGTTGCGGGCTCCTGACCTCACCCTAACTCTGGGTATTGTTGCGACGGCAACAGCATACCCTGATGTCCTTCCAGGAAAGGGAGGGTAGTGTTTTCTTTCTGTATGTCAGACTTGAAAGATTCTCTCTTCTTCAGTACAAATAAGATATGAAATACTAAACATCTGTCTATAAAACTAAGAAACCATGATATAGAGAAATATACAAAAGCTATTTTAAAAGGATGGAACATCAGATACTGCTAGTAACAGGATAAACATACAAGAAAAGAATAGGACAGGGGTTGCACAAAGAGGAAGACAGTAAAACAAACTAATACAGCTTTTGAGAAAGGTAGGAGCCTATTATTTTCTGGATTTCAAGAAAGAAAACTATTTTGAATGTGCTCTTGAAGAAGAAAAAGAATTATCTGGGGGATAAAAATGAACAGTGTGTGCTACAAAACATACCTGCATAAAAGAAGATGGAATTTTAAGAAACTGTGAAAGAAATTACTGCATTAGTCTAGGCAAGATGAAATAAAATTATAAATAAAGACATAAGACAGCGTGGAATTGAAGTATTTCATTATAATAGTTATGTACTTCATAATTTGCATCTCTGATAGGCCAGAGACTCACATTCACTCTGGGACTGTATTTACTTAAGCAATACCCCTCTTTGAAATATATATCTGTTTCTTTTTTTCTTCATTTTCTTGTTTTATTTTTCTGCTATGTGCTCTTGCCTATCAGAACTAATAAAAAGGAAAAAAAAAATTGGAACCAAAAATGCTCCTGGTTGTCTCTGTTTCTCAGTCTCCTCACTTAGGAAGGAGCATGAAGTAGGCTGTGGGTCAACCACTCTGGTAGCTTATTTTCTTACATATTCTCTGGTAACTGAAGGTACATTTGTCACATAGCCAAAATCCAGGCATTCCTTTTTTATAAGTCAGTGTGTGCTTATTGCATGTATGGGCATGTGTTATTTTGGTTATGTGATATGAGTTGGTCCGTGCAGCCTTTTCAGCTCCAGTTCGCTTTGAATAGTTCATGGTAGCCTTCATCCATTGTTTTAATGCAGTCTGACATCCTGTGCATTATAGTTGACAATTCCAGTACATTGCTGTTGAGAAAGTAGAATAAATTCTCCTCTTTCCTGTTATTAATAATCCAAATCTTAGGCCGCAAGAATTGATACTACTTGGACATGACATTCTGTTTTCTATAATGTCTCTTTGATGATGAACGCTTAGGGTTTTTTTTCACATTTCAAAAGTTCATTAAATGTTTCACCATAGATAGTATAGTAGATTACATAAGTAATCTATTTATATCACTACTTATGGTAGTGATTTCCTCTAACATTTAAAAAACAAACTGATCATTGATTTCTTAGAAAATGTGTTTGCACATCATCCTAATCACCTACTATCAATTTCATGTTTTTTTGTGTCAAATGCAAAACAACTTTGTTATTCTTGCACTAAAAAAAATGTTGATTTGGTTTTCTTTTTATATGGGTATGCAAGAAAAAACACTAATAACGAAGCCAGTAGAGTCATGCTGGTATATCATAAAGAGAATCTGACTACTCTGATTTTATAATATTTGCTATTAACTATTCATAGTATTTATGTTCCAGTAAATCTTTGTGTCAGATATTGTCTTGTATCATTCATGTTTTGCCTTAATCATAGGTTATTTGATCTTAAGAAGCTAACGTTTTCCTAATAAGTTTGGTGGATGTCTGATAGCCTAACAAATCTAGTGAAACCTAATACAGTGAAAAACAATAAACAATATAGATTTTCAGTAGTTTAATATTGACAATTGTGTGCCTTTGACTTGCCAATTCATTAGTTCTTATCTCACTAATGTAAACATGTAACTATTACTGTGTTTGAATTTTTGCCATATTATATTTACATAATACATTTTTTTTTTTAACATAGTATGTTTGGGATTGGTATCTGGTAACATGATAACTTCAAATCTTAGCTGTGGAGCACTGACATCCTCAATGATTTTGCTTAATATCATTGCATGCTGAGTGAAGAAATCTTATTATCTTTGGATGTATGTATGGGAAGGGAGGGAGGATGTCTGACTTAGAGGCCAAAATGATTACTTTTAAAATATTGTCATTCTGTTTCTTTCTATGGATGCCATCTGGCCACTGGGCTGTAGTGGATCTGCAATTTCTGTTCAGATTCTAATATTCCAAGAGACAAGTTGGCATGCTCCTCTGCTTTCCACATAAATGAAAGTTCATGCTTTATTCTGAAATATATACTGTAGGGTCTAGTAAACCTATGATGGAAAGATGTTACTTGCTTTAAGAAATATTTTTTGAGGTAAAGCTTTTATTTTTGGCATAGAATATTTGAATTTTCAGTTCTCTTAAGGTTAATTTTGCCTCTCAGTCTTACTAGAAGTGGGGGGGGGGGAAGTAAAGAAAAGTAAGTACACAGTAATACATTGTTGTTTAAATTCCACTGCTTTCAATTACGGCAGAAATCTTGAATAATCTGAAAGTGAATTATTCTAGTTTAAATATAATGTAATATAGAAAATAAGCTGACTGAATGTCTGCTGTTATACTTGTTGACCTGGCTATTTTGTTAATAGCAATCCAATATTATGTGTTTAATTTAGCTACATTTTTTGCTTAATGTTGAAAAATATCACTTGTGATTAATTCTAAGGGAAGAAAAATTAAACACTGTATTTCTGTCTGAATAGCTTATATGGCTTTGTTTAGCTGAGAACATAACCATCAATGGTTACCAATCAATGAACTCACAAGACAGTGCAGCTGATCTTCAAAAAGATTAGTCCTTCCAATGTTCATAATTCAGAGTTATGAGAATAACTTGATTATTTTACTTGACTACCAGATTAGGGGTGGATGGGTGAAAGAAAATCATGCTGATTTTTTTCAGTAACAACTTTTAGTGAAAACAAAATTGAAAAAATGCCTCAAATAGTTTTTGTTTAATCACTTGTTCAATGCCAGTGAAAATAAAATACATAATTTTAGTGCATTCATAATAAAAAAATATTGAGAAATTGCAGGCGAGATTTACAAAGCTGCTGATGGAAAGATGATTTCATCAGCCATGTTGTTTAATAGGCAAATATTTAGGTATTTTCTGAGTTTGTGAAAAAATTAAGCTCACATGTTTAGATGAATATTTAGGTGAATAAAGATATGTGGAACTTTGCAGCTACTGTAACTCAGTACCTGCAGTACAGAGTCAAGTTTATGACAGTTTTATTGTAGGTAATCAGTATAAAAGCCAGTATCAAAATAATATGGATTTAAGCCAGCTGGCCCCCTATCTGATCAGGCTACTAGTAAAAACTACTGAGGTGAAAGGAGAAGATGTGAATTTGCAAGTTTATAAAACTGCCCTTTTGTAGTTCTGTGAACAAGCACTGACAATATTTGAAAAGCATAATAAAGACTGCTATATTATACCCTGATGAAGAACTACAACACCTGAAATCACCATAAACTATTGTTTATTCTATATAACAGTCATAAACTGACATATGCAATTAACAATATCTCTTAACTTCAATCATTAGCCTTTTTTATAAACTGCAAAATGAGGGGAATCCTGAGACTTTGCTCCATGAAAAGCTGGAGTGCTACTCCATGTTGTGCTCCTAGTGGCTGCTGGTATCAAAGTACAATGATTTTAAGAAAACAGAGGAAAACTCATTAAAGACAAGATTTCAATGCACTAATTCATGTGAACAGAAAAATGTGGCTAGAAGATCGAAATATAATTGTTTTATTTTTTTTTCTCCAATTTGATATGCTTTCACACTCTGACTTTCACCTACGGCCAAATTCATTTCTTTCTGACTAAACTATTCACTGTCTTTTGAATTTATTATTGACAGAATGAAGGTTTAAATTCAAATGTACAAATTGAACTAATCTATTTAACAAAATTCATACCTCTTTGCTGTGTCTAAGCCCTGTATAATGACCCTGCTGTGTTCATTGTAATTTTGTGCTACATTTCTATTCTCAACTGCTCCTGCACCAGCTGTTGCTGCTTCTGGAAAGCACTGTTGCTGCACTGTTGCTGGCATATCAATTCATGAGTAGTAGCTGCCCAAGGGAAATTGTTAGAGCTAATCAATTCGAAAGATTTTGTCCTCTATTTCAAGAATTCTGTCCTTTGTTTCCCCCTGTGTGACACATAAATCTTCAGTTCTTGCCTTTTATTATGTGTGTTCCTCAATCTCATAACCTGGTGGTATTATTTACATTACTGACAAGCATCATGGTAATTTGGTTACCTGAGAGAATGCAACGCAAACTCTGTGCAACTCCTTTGCCTTCAGCAGAGGTTGTCATCTTCTCTTAAAACTCAGCATTTCTTTCAGACCTAAGCCTGTATTTTATTAGCCATATTTTGTTTGATTTTACTTATAATTCAGTCATATATAACTGCCTAATATATAGAGAAAATGATCCTATACTAATATTTTATATCTGTTAAAAATAAACAGAGAAGCTGGTTTCCCTTCCAGCAGAAGCTCAGGTGGAGACTAAGCAGAAGATACTGAAGTAATTTTTAAAACATAAGTCAAGACAACCTCACTGTCTGCTGATGAGTTAATAGTGTTTTTAAAATAAGTTTGTGGAAACTGGAAAAGATCTAGAAGACCAGAAGAAAGCTGTTGTGCGAGTATTTTAAAGACCATGCAGGATGTCATAGTTACTTACAGACTTGTCATCCTAACATTGAACCTGTTCAAAATAATGGACTTTCTTATAGAAGACTCAATTAAGAATCAGAAATAGAACAATGTAATTACAGGCAGTCAGCATGGATTAATGAACAAATATGTCAAGTTAAATGAATCTGTTATACCTTTGGTAAGATTACCATTAAGTGATAGAGGCAGTAATGTTGTCATTGTATAATTAAACATAGTTTAAAATTTGGATTCTGGCTTCTGTAATATATTTTGTCTTGATTGAGAAGCTGGCAAGTACAAAATTCACATGACTTTTAATAAGGAGTAATGAAAAAAGAAATTTTAAGAAATAAAATGAAAGAAAAACTCTTTTGGGTCAGACCAGTGGTCTAGCGCAGTGTTCTGCCTGGTGGGGAAAATGCTGTTTAGGGGAAACACATCATCATGGGTACTTTCTGTAGTCTGTTTCCTTAATGCTTTCCTAGTCCAGCTTTTCATAGAGCAAAATCCTTGATCATATCTTCCATCAATTCTTAATCAACAAATTGAGGAGAGCCAGCCTTTCTAGTCCCTCCTTATAAAGTGAATGCGCCAGGCATTTAGTTTGCTTGTTCTTCTCTGTATCCACCTTAACTGCATACATTACATGATTTTACATATTTTGTTGCACTCTGAGTTTTAAAGAATGGCAAAATGACACCCTCTCAATAATTTTTCTAATGTGCCCATCATTTTGTTGGATTTTGTAGTTGTTATGTGCTACACTTGTGATCTAGGAGAATTTTTAATGATGACTTCAAGTTTTGTTTTCCTTAGTTTTAACTGCCAGTATGTACAGGCACATTTTCCTTAATGCATTACCTTAAATTTATGTATGCTAAAGTTCATCTATCACCTAGTGACCACTTAGTTTTGTGAACTTCTTTTAAAGTTCCTTTTGCTGGTGTTGATGTTGTAGGTAGTCGAGTTGTCTTTCTGATATTTAATGTCACTGAGCTGTTTATTTCCATCCTGGCCTTTTCAGAGGCTCCGTGAATGATAGATGTTTCTCTCCTGTGGCTTGCCTCAGACTGGCTACATTTCCATATCTGTCAGCTTTCTTCCCATTCCCAGTTTAAATACTCGACTCTGACCTTTCGAGTTTCCAGTGCCAACAGCCTGGCTCCATTATGATTAAGGAGTAGCCTGACAATTCTGTTCAGTTTTCTGTTGTCCCAAAAGATTCCTCTGTTCCTGCTGTTTCTGAATTCCTCCTCTCTACACAATCCACAGAGTCAGACTCTAAATCTCTGCCTGCGTCTCAGGTTTTATATATGAGTGCGTCAGTGTTCCATGGAGATCCTAGACTTCAGTCTCCTGCCCAGCAACATGAGTCAGCCTCTAGAGCATCCCTTCTGCACTGCTCTGTGTCATTGATAGTAACATGAACTATGCCTACTGGCTCCTCCGTTGCTCTTCCAAACTCTCTGAATGTATTTTGAGACCTGTTGCCTGTATTCACCTAACAGACAAGTTAACCTGTGTCCTCTTGGATGTTACAAAGTCCACTAGCTGTGTGTCTGAAGCTCAAATCTTTCCATTACTACCACTTGTCTCTTTCTATCTTTGAAAATTGCCTCTATTGCAGAAGCATTCTTAGAGCATCCTGCAAGCATACAAAGCAGTGACAGCTGCAGGCTAGCTCTCACCCAGTACTAGGTCCCCTTTTCTCAGCTAGGTGCCCTCCTTTTCCGAGACTTCTGCTTGCTTCAACAGCAGGAACTTCTGTTCTCCAGCTGGGATGAGAGTGGAATTTTTCTACAATTCTCCCGTAGACCTCATATATGAACCTCTTGATTTTTTTTTTTTTTTCAGTTATTCTAAAGAGTTAGAATCTCCCTATGCCACAGGCACCATACAAACACGCCTCCTGGGTAGGTGATTGTATATAGTGTATTCTGTGTAATAAACTGGGAAAGAAAACATTGCACTGCTTAAATAGTAAAAAGGATGTTGTCAAGCAGTCATGGTTTTGGTGTTCTCTTTGTATGATCTTGCTGGTCTCTGTTAATAAGATATTGTGTGATTGCTACTGAATATTGCCTAAGGTAGACAAACTGAGTGGGAGATGACAGAAAGTGATGGCACAAGTGATCTGGATTGCTTTATGAATTGACATAGGCAAAAATACCATGCATAAAGACTAAAGCATCACATTCATACTTTTAGACTTTATAATCTCTGTTACTAACTTCTCAGCTGCATCAGTTACTATTGACTGGTTAACCAAGTTATCCCTAGTGAGAGTCATCGGTTCAACTCTTCTGTGTCTGTGCTAGCTAATCTCGACTCCTTTTATGATAAATGGGTACTTTTGTGACTTTTCCTCTCATCAGAAATTCCAAAGGATCATAGAAGTATCTAGCTGTCTTTGCTGTTTTGAAGGAGAATCCAGACAACTATCTCAGCCTATCAGTTGTAGATATTTTAAGTAAAATCAGATGAGAGCCTACTCAAATTCCTGGTGAATATAGAAATGGGAATTTTTTGTTGGTTGTTTGTGTAGTAGGTATATTTTTGATGAATAACAGATACAAAATGTTTATGATATCAGAATTTCCTAAAGAAATTAGAATCCTATTTGTAAAGAAAATCTTTTTTTTTTTTTTTTTTTTTTTTTTTTTCCTTTTCTTATTCTTCTGGGGATAGCTTTAGGCCACAATCCTGTATTTTTCCTCTAGTAATCTTTAACAGACTTTGAGGAAAAAAGAAGTGTGTTTTTTCTCCATAGGTTATTTTTTCCAGGGTTTCAAGGAGCGAATAAGTAACACTGATCTCCAGTCTGCTGCTATTAAAAAAAACTACATTTCAGCAATTGAAGCTCACAGTCTGTTCTTTTTTGGGGCTTCTTTTTTCTAGAAGCTGCAGAACTCAATTTTCTTCAGTTTTATGAATTTTAATGTGGCCTAGATGATAACTAAATTAAATTATCTAATAATTTAACTATGAAAGCTCCTTGCCTCTTCAATATTTACTTGTTTTACTTGGAAGAGTATCATCTTTTGAAAGGTTTCAGAAAAGGCCCATTATCAGTGCCGGGGGAAGAAAGTTTGAAAACCTAAAATCTGCTCTCTTTAATGCCTAGATGTATGTATTAATGGAAAATCCCAATCCTTAAAAAAAAAGGAGTCTTTTAACAGATACTACAATTTTTACTCTGAATCACTTTTTTCTACCTTTTTAGAATGTTTTTTCCTTCTTACTTATATATGTGAATCTGTTTAAATAGACCTGCGTCTGTGCTAGTCAGTCTCATCTCCTTTTACATTTTGTTTTTACATTTTTACATTTGTATGTATTTTGGCCTTGCAGGGAAAAAATTGTAATAATAGAGTAGTTAAATACTGAAATACATTATCCAAAAGGGTTTGCAACCCTTTACTTTAGAGGTTCAAAAATGAGGTTAAAAAAGCATCTGATAAGAATTTGTTATGTGATGTTCTTCATTTGCACTTGGGGATTTGGGACTGCAGACATATGGGGGCTGTGTGATGAGAGGGAGAGAGAGAGAGACAGAGGGAGAGAGAACTGCTTTCAGCATGGAGCTCAAACCTCTCTTCTGCTCTGTTTTCCCAAGCTCTAAATGAGGCTATATGAGGAATTGCAGATCAAGCCAGCTATTGCCTGTGCAATAACAAAGCAGTGGAAAGGCACTGTACTAAAAGTGTATAAAGTACGAAAGCTGCAATGGAAAAACTATGGAGAGGGCCGTAGGTATGTGCTAAAAGGGGCATCATCACTTAAGATTATTTACAACCGTATCTTCAACTGACATTTGTTTAAATTTATCTTAGTATGACAGTAACGACAATGTGAATAGGAACACAAGACCAACCGCTAAATTCATGAACAAGTTACGGGATAGCATATTTTAAAATTCTAAAAGAAGTTATGGAGACTAGAATAACAGATTAATTCAAAATGTACATTATTTGTTACATGTAGTTTGAAAAAGCCTTGTGGCTAGATATGCTTCTCTGTAAGAATGAAGCAATGCAGAAAATGGCAGCATTACAACTGAGAATCCAGCTACTCATGTGAAATGCCATGTAATATAGCATAGCTCATTCAAACTTATCTGAGCTGTCGTAAAGGATGCATGGAATATTTGCTGAGAATAAGCAAGTGTTTGAGTGCAGTATGGGCGATGTCATTGTGCAGTGTTTCTTTTTCTGAAAATTTGCAGAAGCTCAGGTCCATTACTGCACAGACTCTGAAGCCATCAGGTTACAGTGTTACACATCTTAGTTTATTGACATGACAGTGAAGGCAGGATGAGAGGGGAAATCTAAGATGGTTTGTGTATCTATATACTACATTTTTCTAGAACTACAGTTCTACAAGGTGGCTGGATAAATAGTTGTATAGATTACTTCTGAGAAAAATCAATTTATCCTATTAATAGACATTCTAAAAGTAGTTCATAAACCTATGTTAGTTTCAACTCACACAGCAATGCTTTCTGTGCTGTAATAAAATAATACTCTATCAGCAGAGCAGATGAGTGAAAGTACCCTTTCACCACAAGATTGTCAATTTGCTGAATTAACTATTAGAGGTAAGCCTGCATTAGCAAAAGGAAGGGACCAGTAAGCTGCATTGTACTCAGCTTGTACTTCCAAGAAGCATGTGTTTGCCAGTTGTAACAAGAACCTGGCATTTTAATATCTAAATTGTTCCTCCTTTACAACAAAGGAGAGCATTTAGGCTCAGATTTATTGCTGGCTTTTTCAAGTGGACATCCCTATGTGTAAAGAATTCATTCCTGGCCATGAGCATGTCAAGTAGTTAAAAAAGATGGAGCCTCAGCTAGCTTGGAAGAGTATTTTCTTAAGATAAACTTTCTTTGTGTTTCAGTCCATATCTTATCCCAGCTTAGAATATTAAAGAAAAGAAAAAAAGCAAACCTGAGGGGCTGTTCTTGGTAAACAAGGAGAAAATCAGGACAGTGGTATTAAAGAAACATCCTGATATAAATGTGATTTGCATGCTATTTATACTAAGAATAAAGTTACTGGCACTGTTGATGTGGGTGTCATCTACTTTAGAGATAAGCAATCAAATGGATTTTTTTATATCCCTTTCTTTTGCATACTTATATATGTTCACAAAGAAAGCACAAAACAATTAAGGATTTAAATTCTATTATAATCTCTGCTTGAAATTCAGTTACCACTTCACAGTTCTATGCTTAGGTAAAGCTTTATGGAGGATACTACTTAAAAGCATCACAAGGAAAAACAAAATATGTTGCAGCTTGTATATCTATATGTATGTAAAGAATAGGTACAGCGGCTCTAAATAGAATGGAATGTTATTAGAGAAGCTGCATGCAAGAATGATTGGTGCTAAAGTCAATGAACAGAGCTTGTGTATAAATTGAAATATATTATTTGTTTTACTGCTTCTTTCAGAATAATGAATATCATTTTTGACAGAATATAAAAATCCAGCAAAAAAATGTCATAGTAGTATTTCCCTCCTCCGTATTCTGCTGCAGCAAAAGCCTTTCAATAAATATTCACTGCTGCAGAGAAATCAAATGTAGAAATGTAGCCTTGGAGCTTGGGAATACTGTATGTCATTCAGAAGCATCCTTTTTTTGGCAGACACCTGAACCTGTATCCAAGTTCCTTTAGACAGAGGGAGGGTCACAGTGATATGGGGCCTTTGAGATAGAAGGAAGGAGAATGAATGAGAAATTAAAGACTCCCACAAGCCATTACTTATTTTTGAAGTGAGCTGAAAATGACACAGTTACATTTCCTTTGGATACTGTACATTTTTTCCCTATGACTTTTTTTAAGACTATCTAACATTGCCAGAATTTTTAATTTGTATTTTGGCTCTGAAAACATTCTGTTACTGTGGGATAGTAATGTACCATCTGCACAGGAGGAACCTGCACCAAATACACAAATGACGTTCAAAATGAAGATTACACAAAAGGTTTCCTGTTTTTCTCTGTTTTTCTGTTTTCCTGACTGCTAAATTTATGCCTGCTTGTTGCTATTTGGATGTCATATATTTTTGATCCATATGTTTAGATGTTAAATGCTTTGACTGTTTCATAGTTTTAGGCAATGTAGTTGAGGTGGGTGTCCATTTAAAAATAGCCAAAAGTGTACTTACTTTACTGGATTTACTTCCTTATGCAATAATGGAATTATATTATGCTTTGAGTTTAAACACAGAAAACTTATGTGGGTCATACATTAAAGCTGACTCCAAATGAAGTACTTGGCAGAGAACTGGAGGAAAAAATGATCTTAATTGTACCTCTTTCCGACTACCAAAATAAGGACCCAAGCGGTGGTATTTTAATCTGTGTATCTAAGATAGGGGGAAGGTTGAAGAGTATCACCTGTGAAACCTGTAGGTGACAGGATCTCAGAAGTGTGATGGCATAATACAACTTTCAGAAAAACCGTTTTTGGCAAGAAGGAAAAGCATAGGTCCTCCTAGGAAGAAAGGGAGGTGAAGAAGCAGTGCTCAGATTTCTTATTTCTCCTTTCTCACAACATAATACTGGTCTAACAGTATAAATGAGAAATCAGTGTCATAGATCTGTTACTGCACAAAGTCTATGTGAAAAGACTTTCTAGTATTTTATATGCATCAGGAAAGCTACATTTGGTTCAAGCAGTTTTCAGTCAGGGATCTTCTACTAAAAATTACTTTAAACTTCAGGTGTGCATTCAAGTTAGTGAATGTTATCTTAGATAATTCAGCAAACTGAAATGGTGAATGAAATTACAGAGAAAGCAAAGTATTCTTTATGACTGTAAGTACTACGTTGTAAAGAGAGTTACAGATAAAAACAGAATGCTTGACTTTCATTCAGAAACAGATGAGAGAAACCTTCCAACAAAGTTGTGAGATTAATAGAAGTATCTCGTTTGCATAAGGAGATTGTCTAAGCATCTGTCACTAGACTGCTATGAGAGAAAAGTATATGTTCCTACTTTTTAGGCAGTTTTTCAGCCATAACAACAATATTCTTGCATTTACTTTGAAAAATACTGATTTTCCAAACTGACAGGGGAGAGAAGAGTTTATTGTTAAAATGTTGTCTGCAGTATGAGACTTGGACACACAGATAGGTGTATTTTGGCAAAATGGTATGAAAAGGAAATCAGGCATCTGCTTGATGTTAAGACGGTTACTGGCATTTGGGAAACCGAAACAGAGATAAAGAGTATGGTAATGAAATAGCTGTGCAGATTTGTTTACTTGAAAAGTCACTGTGTGGGTTGAACTTTTTTTCATCTACTTCGTCCACAAGGTCAATTCCACTATTTAAATTATATGAAACACTAACGCATCAAGGGAAAGTTATTTTACATAGAAATTACACCTCCGTTAAATATCCCTTTGTAAATTCCACAGCCAGAATTTCAATTACACCTTGATTTATACTAGCATGCTGTTCAGAATCTTTCTGAAAGGCTTGCAAAAGAGAAGTGACCTGATTCCTTATACTGTGAACATGTAGAGAAAGGGTCAATTTGCCTAAATCCTAATGCTAAATGGAAGAAGAAATTGCTTTTTGGAATATCCAATGTAATTTTTTGCAGGCTACATGTTAGTACTTTCTGAAGATGACAGAAGACATTAATTGATTTTGTAGTTCAGTGACACAAAGATAAGTGATTCTCTCAATCACGCAGCTCATCTCTGAGACTAGTTTTCATCTTTCTTCTTTTTGATTTGAAAAGTTTATATCAAATATGTAGGAGACACTTCATGGGAGAAACATACCATGCAGCACATAATTAGTATGATGAATGTATCAGCCAGTGTCTGCCTTTGGTTAGCTTACTGGAATTTAGTGTAAGTGTATTAGTGCCCTAGCAAGAAAAGCAGCATGTAGGTAAGAGAAGACAAAAAAAGCAAATAAAAATATTCTTCAATATAAAGGGTTATTTGGAAACTAGCACTTAGGTATTATAAAATTAAAACTGGTTTATTTTCTCAGTAGTGTAAGTGTGTGTATCAATCAGTAGCTGGTTTTGCCTGTTTTCCAATAGATAAATGTAGTAATTCATATAAAATGCAATAACTGTTTATGATGTAATGTATTCTGAAAACAGATATTAAATTTTTCTTGCTCAGGAATTCAGTCCTAGCAACTTGTGGTCTAGTGGAGAATAAATAACCACGCTGCATGAAATCTTACTTCTCTCCTTTTCTCTCACAAAGATGCGGCCACAAACTGAACTGCACTGTGCTGAGGGCAGTGCTCTGACATGATCCTTGAGGAAGCAATGATGGCCAATTTCTAACTGGTTTTAAAGAACATCTTCTCTTAACGAGTGCTGTGACACTTAATATAGTTCTTTCATCCCTGCCCAAATGTTGAAAAGAATACATTTTATATATACATTCTCCTTGTAAGAGAGATGAAAGCAAAGGTTAATTCCCTGTTAATCTGTCTCCAGATTCTAATAAACAATGTGGGGCAATCACTGTTAAATAAATCCTTGCAGTTTCTACTCGCTCCTCACATGTTAGCAAGGAAAGTTAAAATAAAGCTAAATGTTGTCATTATATAATGGAATGATAAACAAGAGAAGATGATTTTTCAAGTCTGTTGACTCCCACTTCAGACCTGTACCTGGGTTAATTTCCACGGGCTATAGTTAAGTTTGATCACAGAAGTCTTTTTCTCTCTCTGTACTGCACTTCATGGCTGGTTGCGCAGTGAGCTTATGCAGTCCTTGAATTTTTATTTTGTGCCATTTTTCCTAGGCTTATATGGATGTAGGTCTATACAGTTTAACTGGATTTATTCCTGATAGAGTGACAGGGAAGGGTATTGCACACACTTTGGTTTTAACCATGAAATGTGCTCACTGTTGGAGACATTGATACAATACAGCTGCAAAACTGAGACCTAGACTTATATTTTGGTATTTCCCCAATGTTGCGTGTTCAAACGCAGTTTCTGTTTAAGCTCATCTCTAGTAAGAAAAATGCTTATTTTTATTAATAACCCATCTTTTTTTCCTTTTCCAAAATGCTTAAAAGCTAAGGAAAATGGACAATCAAGACACTGAATCAGAACTGACAGTTGGAGAAGGCTTAAGAAATGCTGTGGTGGATGAGAGAGATGATTATAAAAGTAAGATGAGGAAGGGTGAGTGGTAAGGAAGGCACAGAAGGGTGAATTTCTTAACTCTAAGCAATTGTCATAGCATGGATGAAATCACGTCTTGTTTTAAAGTAGGAGATTTAACTATGATCTGTAAAAAGCAAGTTTGTACAAGCATAGTCACACCACAAGACAAGATTCCAGAAGGAAGTCTGACAGATAGTTGGGCCTGTACTATCAAAGACAAAAAAAAAAAAAAAAAAAAAAAAAAACTTTAACAATATAAAGTTAATTTACCACTTTCTAGGCAGCCAACATAAAAGCACATAAGATAGTAAAAGCACATAAGATAGGCCTGATGATATAACAGTTTTTCAAGCCAGCATACCATATTCTGTACTAGCTATAGAAACTACTGTAAAGCTGCCAACAGTCACAACTGGCAGGAAATTGCAATACCGAAGCATTGTAGCTACATGCATGCATGCTGTTCTTGCAGAATCATCAAGAGGTAAAAACAGGAGTTTTGTGAAAAGTCCCCTTCATGTCTTTGAATATACACAGTTTTCCATGACAGCTGATCAAGATTTTGTTAGAAAATGTATTCTTTTCAGAAAATGGTAGATAGTTGGAATTGAAACACTTCATACAGAAGTATCAGTTTTATTTTAAAAAAAGAATTTACAGTGCATTTTTTGGATATTTTTAGGTGGGAAAAATTAAATTCAAGGTAAAATATCATTACTAAAATAAAATTCTTCAATGCATTATTAGCATTCTTTTGATTTTTTTTCCATAAAATTTGTTCAGATTGTTTTCCTTTCTTCCTGAATTTGTATGGGAAAATGTTTTGCTATCTCAAATATTTCTGAACAAGAAAAAAATGTCAAGATATGATTGAGTTATATCAGAAATAATTAAAGATTCTTAATCAGACTCTCATTTTAGCATGTCCCTTCAATTTCCATGAAGGAGTACTATCAGTAACTGTATACTGATAAGGAGTAACTAACTGTAAATGCTCCAAAATTTGAAGCTTGATACTGTGCTTTAGCAACACAACTGTTTTCACAGCTTTAAATGTATCTAGTGATAATATCATGCAAATGTATGTCCGTGGTTAAGGACAAATTTGAAGCTTCTCAGAGAAAGGGAGACTGAATCTCTTCCATGTCTGAGAGCAAACTTAATTATATATTTTTCTGCTGAACAGAAAAGAATAGGATTGGACAGAAGTGAACAGAAGGCCATTTGTATTTTCCAATTATAGTTTAAGAAACAGGAATAAATTTCTGATTTCCTAAGGGACAGCTATGGTCATATATATTAAAAGCTATTGAGAATTACATTATTTCACATGCACAACTGTTGAAAAACAAAACAAATAGGCGATCAGATCTGAATCTAGGAGCAGCTTCTATTAAAAAAATAAAATCCAGAACTGTGTGATACTTAAAAATTTTTACCAAAAAATGACCAATATTTCCCCCATCATATGACTTTAAAATCATATATTTAAGTTACATATCGTATGATCATTTACCATCAGATTATAAATATTTTATCGCATGATTCACAACTCATATACATTAATATTGAAGATGAACATAAAACTTCGTGGCAAAATGTAAAGAAACACAGAAGTTAAAGGTGTCTCTTCCCTTTCATGTTTTTCTTGCACCAAATATTATATAATACATAACACTGAACATTTCAAAATTCCCTCTTTTTACTTAACTGTGGAGTAACACACTAACTTTTTTTTTTTTTCCTAACGTTAAGCTTTACACTATTCCCTTCAAATAGGTAGTCATTTTTTGATGAATTTTATTGATGAAGTGTTAGAGGCAGAGAAGTTCTGGCATCTCTTTGCCAATGCTGTGTAGAATCACAGAATCATAGAATCAGTAAGGTTGGAAGGGACCTCTGGAGATCATCTAGTCCAACCTCCCTGCTCAGCAGCGTCACCTAGAGCATGGTAAACAGGGTTGAGTCCAGGTGGGCCTTGAAGATCTCCAGAGAAGGAGACCCCACCACCTCTCTGGGCAACCTGGTCCAGTGCTCCGACACTCTCACAGGGAAGAAATTCCCCCTCACGTTCAGGCAGAACTTCCTGTGCTTCAATTTCTGCCCATTGCCTCTTGTCCTGTCACATGGGACAACTGGAAAGAGTTCGTGTATCCCTGCTTATCTGACTTTGTTTCCTTTTTTTATTCCTCCTTGACTCAATTAGAGATTTTGAATACATTTCTTCAAATTTGTTTATCAGGCATTTAGTCTGTCCTGATTTCATGTATAACTTTACATACCATCAGAAAGATTAAATACCTTATGAATGGTATATGAACCTACAAATTAAAATATTTTCAGAATTTGATGAAAATGAGCAACTTCATTGCTTATTTTAGTTTACAGAGATTTGTATTATATTTTACATTTTCTAAATTCAGTGAATCTAAAATTCTTATAAAATCATTTGCAGCTGAAATGCTGTCATTTTTAAGACAGGCAGTATCAGCTTGCCAGCTCACAGCATAAACCATTGTTGAGAACGGGATATTTTCTCCTTTATGTTGAAACAAATTGAAATTCTTATAGATCACTTTTTTCTTTGAAAAGTATGGAATACTTGCAAATTGGACAGAATGTTAGTTACTGTCTGTTGAATATGGAGAACTGTCCTGAAATTGCAACCAGGTTCTGTCATGGTTCAAGAACATTTGTGTGTTCTAAAATATCCTTGGAAAGGATAGTAAAATGATGTGATGTATATGAGGCGATGTTAGGAACTGCAACATCAAACTAGCTCCCAAGTCTGTTCTTTTATAGGACTATGTAGCTGAGTCCCTTCTGAAAAGCACAGAATTTAATGAAAAAAGTGATATACATAGTACTGAATGAAGGTGGTACAGCTACAATCATTCAAAACAATGTAATTTTAAAAATTTATACATTGAAGAGGTTGTTTTAGAAGTCACAAGCATAAGGCTTTCAGTATTCACCTACTGTCTTATCTATTCCAAAATAATGACTACAACTTGTTATGTGAATTATAACAGTGCTCATAAATTTGAGGCAATTAATTCTCTAGTTCTAAGCAGCAGAATAAATGCTCTCTCTGTGAATGCTTCAGAGGAACTTGGGGAGTTCTTGCTACTCAGTATTATGGACATAACCAAAATGCTGCTCCACTGCATCACTTTTTATAAATATACATGTCAAGACATTTTATTTCCATCACAGGTTTTGATTCACTGCGAAGATGAGTAGAGGTAATGGCACAAAGCTGTATTTGTACGTGAAACAAATGATTGTCATTTCTAGTTCAGAGTTCCTTATTCATTTATATATGTAGACATCGTCATATGATTTATGCCAGGGGAACCATAGCATTTACCTTTGAAAATGTTCTGAGTCTTCCATTCCCTCCAGAATTCTTTGCTAAAGTCAGTTAATTTAACCAAAATTTAATTTAATTCTTTTGGCTCTGCTAATACTCTGTTGTTGTGGGGCAATAATATGCCAGCTGCAGAGGAGGAATATATACCAAACACAAACATTACATTCAAAGAGAGGATTATAAGTGATGGCTGAAAACCCCATTATCCGTGCAGTGTTTTGCTGTTTGACAGGTTTGCACCTGCGTGTACTTGTTTGAATTATCTCTGCTTTATTATCAACATCTCAGTCTTTTAGGTGGAGAATGCACTTAATGATCTGGAAAATGATTTCAGTGTTGCTCAACAGCTGTATGTGAGAATGTAGTATGTAGTATAGTTGACTCTTGTCAATTAACACCACTGTGAGAACAGGGGAAACAGAACTAAGCTGGCACATTGCAAAATATGATATCAAATTAACCATCCTTTGCATTAAAAACATTAAAATAGAAACAAGAGGGTAGCACTATTAAATATGTTTGTACTTCCTATTAAGTTACTGATCTTAAATTTGGGTCTGCCTATAAATCAACTGGCCAAATCCCTGCTTGAATTAAAAAAACAAAAACAAACAAAACCCAACATATCTACATATAGAGAGAGCAAGCAATATATTCATAGTCGGTGATATGTAATTCTTTTCTGTATCTCACTGTATTTGAGATTTAAGGAAAATAGGGCAAGCTGAAATGAATTTACAGTGTAACTAGAAAGATTCAGGCTAGACATTAGGAAAATGTTAGGATATCAAAGGCCTGGAATAGATTGTCTAGTCAAGAAATGGCAACTTTATCATTGAATGTCTTTCAAAATATGTTATACAAATATGTGTCAAGAATGTTTCAAATGTAGTTCATACTCTCTTGGGTCAGGAAGACATAAGTACTCCTCTGCCTCGTTTCCCTGTGATTCTTTTAATTTATACTTTGGCAGATCCATTTTCAGCAGTGAGATTTAGCATTTGAAACAGGTATTCTAATAGATCGAGTCAATATAGATATAAGAGAATAATTCAGGTTGGTAAATGTGGGTTTTGGTGATTATAGATATGATGTCATTTTTATTGTTGCCATAGTGATTTTTATGATGGAATACTCATTCCTTAGTTCATAAGAAAAATGAAACCAAATATTTACCAGGATGTATATTCCATTTCTTTAAAAATTGCGAAATGCAAACTTTTTGTTTTTAAAAATCTATTTCGTGGCAGATAAAAAAAATACCTAAGATATTGAGGGGAGTGAGTATTTGTTCTCTTCAAATGTAGGATTTAGCCTAGCTTGAAAAGACTGTGCTTGCTCCTGAGCTCTTTCTGAATGAATACACTGAATGGATTTCTGAAAAAAGTAGGTAGGGGAGAGAAACACCAAAACACTAGCAAATAATAAAGTCAAAATTCACTCAGTGGGGGAAAGGGGTCCCATGTTTCCAGCTACCTTTTTCCAGAAATATATATTCATGCTTGTCAAAGTTCTGTTCACATGTATGTATGGATATACATACAAACTTCAGTTGCTTGGAGCGTGAACAGTAAATTCATTTCTTTCAGGATATATCCAGCTATGGGGTAAGTAAAGACTACATTTGCAAGTAAAGATAACATTTACAGTCAGGTGTCTACTCCCTGGAAGTGCGAAACTTGGTGTGTAGATACTTAGGGTCTGTGTAGTTCGTTTGCAGGATATCCAAAGCAGTATGTACAGAACATGCCGTTGGAGGTATCAACCTGTTAGACTTGCTGTGTATGTGGAGAACAGATAGAATTCTTAAAGTGTGTCTGGATAGAACTTCAGACAGGTACACAAAACGTACCTGGAAAGACAACAAGATGCATGTCAGAGCTGAGTAGAAATTGGCTCCCTTTTTTCAAAAAGTTCTTGGTTTACTCTTGCAGCATTGCTTTCAGCACAAGATCCTTATTTACACTAATTTGAGTGGTAAAATTGGAAATCTGAAATTTGAAAAGTGGAGACTAGAATCTCAATGTGATAAATCTGTTATTTTCTTGACTCTTTTTGCCACACTTCTAAAACTTTTGTGCAAGTCAGAAGGGAGAAGGGATTTGAATACATGCACACAGACCTCCGCACACAGAGTGTGCAAGGAACATGAAATATCCTTTTTGTGTTTGGGCTTCCAAAAGCATATCCTTCTTTTCAGAGGATTTTTCAGACTAACTAACCCTCTTGCTTTAGAGAATTCAGTAATATAGAATAGTATGAGAGGATTTTGTAGACCAGACAGACACCTGAGAGTAAAGATCATTGTACTGGGAGAGTAAAGTGTTGTGGCACACAGAAATTCTAAATCAAGAATTATCTCTACAAATTATTTTCATCATGGTTATAAAGCTGAATATTTCCTGCGTTTTAACTGGTATATTACATTCTATGTCCAGTATTCCAGTTTGTCAAAGAAGCTCATTATATTTTGCCTGTTCAGATACTAGGAAGAAATGGGAGTATAGCTAGTACTGCAGACTGATTATAGAAGAATAGATAACCTCAGAATGAGGAGGAAAAAGTGTTCCCTTTAACATGGCAGAAATAATAATAGCTGATGGTATGATGCAGTGTTTGAGTAATCTGAATTCTTCTATGGATAAAGATCTGGAATTGTTTCAGAATATTTCAGTTGATTTCTTGAGATGTGCTGTGTTCCTGAATAAGCTATTCACAGATGACCCTCTGTTGCTTAGAACTGTTGAGAGCAAAGCTGAAGAACATTAAAAGTTGATGGAAATTCTTTAATATTTGCTTAAACATTTCTAGCACATCAGAGAACATCATTTGGTTGGTATTGCCATTTAAAATATATGCATGCTAAAGTATAAAGATTTTTTTTCCCCATTTTTCACTTTTAAAAATAGACCTGATTTCCTCCACAGAAAGCGCAACCTTAATAATGAGGCACAAGTCAAAAATTATGGCATAGCTTTCATACTCAAGATTGTAATTGCCGGACTGGCAGTTAAAAAACTATATAACAAAAAGAAAAATAGTATGGAAGTCTTTGATACACAGTAAATATGCAATTCTGTGATACAGGTTTTGTGAAGTCCCTTTCCAAAGGATCAGATTGTATCTATATAGAGGACTTATCAATCAGATCTCAGTTTACTTTCACTTTTCAAATGTACAGTGTTTGCATTTATGTCTATTTAACAGACAGGCTGCTATACCAAGCCTGGTCAGAGTGCATGACTGCCATAACTGTTTGTGTCTGTTAACTTTCCTAACTGTTTCAAGCTATTACTTCTGAGCACTTTCTAAAATAAAATTACATAAAATGCATCTCTACACTGTAATCCTTGGTATTGAACTGGAATATTTGTTATATTTCATGTTAGGGTTTATCTTTTGATGTCCAGCTGTTGAGTACCATACTAGACCTTTTAGTAGACATTCTGGGAAATCATAAAATTGTCACACTGTGTGCATAAGGAGCTAGTGTTTAATGTCAGAGACCACAGGGGTCCATCCAGGGAGAGTAGTCTTTAGAGGTGCGTAATCATCACCTTCCTAAATTCTGCATTGAATAGCTAGAAACAGAATCAGAAAACAGTTGTCAGTAGAGGAGAGGTAGAAGTGAGTTTAATAGATTTACCAGAGCTCTGAAACATTGTTAAATTGAAAGCTTTGGGCAGGAGGGTAATTAAGAGTATGAACAGGATAGTTTGTGTATGTTAGTTTGGCTTTTGGAAACTGACAACCGTGTGTCCACAACATAATTAGGAAATGGTCTTCTACTTCAGGTTTGAGTCCTCCACTGTACAACATGGAGTACTAGGACTGCAGTCTGTGGGTCAGTGTTCACGGGACTAGAGTCAAGCTCTGGAATTCAGCCTTTAAGATAGCGTATGAAGATGCAGACATGTTTAAACTCTTCTTGGAGTTTGAGAGCAGGTTAAGTTCACCATGGGTTTTTTTAGTGTTGCTTTGAGTATTGCGTTCAATAAGCTTAGTAAACATATCTATAATTACCAGATGCTCTTTATACCATTCTAGAATATAAAGACCGAGTGCTGAAAACTCAGTCTTTTTTAACACAATAGAAACAATTCCAATAACTCCTTTTATCAGAATTGGTGATACAGTAGGGTTTATGTGAGACTCTCATATACAGACCTATTTTCCATTCTTTGCTAGAAATAGCTTTTTAAAATCCCTCCATGAACAGGCAGAGAAGATTTTAAATGAGGTTTCTTCAATAAATAAAGCTCTAATGGATAGTGAGAACTTGTAAAATGCATAGAGCCAGCACCACAGATTTTGCAAGGGAAGACATCTTGTCATGATGGCCTTTAAGTCATTACACCATTCCTAAAATCAAAATGTAGTGGAGTATGCTAGTGATCTATGTATGAACTGCAGCAGCCACACTCTGAGCAACACCTTTCTATAGCTTGAAAATACAAAAGGAGAATGGCTATGGACGAACGGAGTTGCTCTGGAGGCAGCTGGCCAGACCCTTCCCCTGATCACCGCTACATTTTTACTGTGCATTATGATTGCATTGCACTTAAATGTTGAAGGCTGGAAGCCGGCGTAGCATGCAGTCAGGCTGCTCACCTAGGAGCCCGTGAAGAGCGAGACCTGTCATGGGCATGCAGTCAGTCCCTAGGGGATGGGGTGTCCCAGCTTACAAGTATCAGCTGCCACTAAAATTGGGAAGATGGACTGACTGCCAAAAGATTCGCCACCGCTGATCTACTCGGACTATTGGTACTAACTGCACTGTTAACCATTTTGTAGATATTATTTATGCAGTCATACATGGAGATAGATGGCATTCCCTGGTAACATTGTCCAAGAGCTGAAATAATGAACGGTCAAATCTCCATTTCTTACATTTTCTACTGTATGGTTTATCAAAGCTACTAACTTTTTCCTGTTTTTCACAATAAGGCACAATCTTTAAACGTATCTTTTGTATTCTTCTAAAAATTAGTCTTTTAGATACAAGAAATTATGAAGTCAATATTTTGAAATATCAGTTGCCCAGTGTTAGATGTGATTTCCCCAGGATAAGTGAACACACTCACTTTCAGGCCATGGTTTTAAGTGACTGTTTTAAGGCATTTATATTTGAAAATTACAGCTTTTGTCTATATTGTCTTGGTATCCTATAAAGGAAAGTATTTTACAAGGGATTAAAAAAAAAAAAAAAATGATGAGACCAAAAATAAAAGATATAGTGCTTTGAGACAGCTTTTAGCAGCTTTTATTCTCTTGTTCTTGAAAAAAATATTAATTTATTCAGAGTAGAGCAGTATAGCTATGTCCTTTGCAAAGTATATATATGTATCTCATTAAATGTCTTAAGATTCTGCGGATATAGATGTCATTGTTCGTGTGATAAATGTCGTCTTCTATAAAAGATAATAAAAGTCCATTCCTCAGTCTTCTGTAAATGGCTGCTGCAACACAGTTCATAAAAAACCTAAGTGATACTGTATCTGTATAATGGGTCACCTCAGAAAGATATTGTGCATGTCAAAATATGTTTTTGAAGTTTACTGTTCAAACTTTAGCATTCAGAATATTACTTCTTGCTAAGTCTAGCAAAGAATTTAAAGGGATTTATTAGGATACTATAATCTCTGAGGTCAACCTGGCAATTTTCCTATGTACAGGAAAATATTTCTTATAAAAGTGAGTTTTACAAAGATACAAGAAATCTTAATCAAAAATTAAGAAAAAGTTGTTGGCATAAATGGACAACCTCTACTAATGCTAAAACAGCTACTATTACACCTTTGCCTCTTTCTAGGCAATTACCAAATACGGCAAAAAATGCATATCATTTATTCAGATCTGAAATACCTTAATATATTCATGCTCTATTTCACTTTTTGCTTCCCTGAGAGTTAGAGCCATTAGGTTTTGCAAATAACTGTACTAGCTTCAGGAAATACATTGCTCTTTGTAGCTGTCGCCTGACGTAAAACTGTTTCATTTTCAATGTTTCAGTTAATTTATGCTAGTTCACCATTAGGGAGTCAACATTTTCTTGCTCTTATTCTTCCACTGTTGTTTTTCTTATAGCTTTTCTCAGAAGACACACTTCTAAATCTCTTCACAACAGACTTCTGTTGGTACAAAATATATTGCTTAGACTGGCTTCTACAACTCTGACTTGCAAAATTTTGGAGCAGCACTGTATCCTTGTAACAGGGATCAGGCTTCACTGTGCTGTACTTTCTCAAAAAAAACAAGATGGTGAAAGACATTGGGCAATCTAAAATTTAGACAAGCAAGAAAATATAGGAGTAGAATTAGAGGTAGATTTGAAGTGAATTGCCAATCCTTAAGAGGAATTTAAAGGCCTGAGTCAGCATGCAACCTGTGTTTCCTATCCCTGCCTTAATATACACATTCACAAATGTTTATTCTATCTTCAGATGTGATTTGAAGAGGCTATGATATAAATAACTGTAATTATTGGTCAGATTTTCAACTGCTGTAGCTGCCACTTTGCTCATATAATGCAGTCTTCCCTGATGTGAGCTGCCCTCCTCATTAACTCCTGCAGAATTAACTCCTCATCATCAACTAGATGCACTAGATTGACAGCTTAGCCTTAGTCATGGTAAGAAGCTTTTTTGCCTAAAAATAAAAGATAAGATTCTTTACTGATGTAAATAAGCATAGCTTCATTATGCTTATTTGAAAAATGTGGGTGTATTCCAGATCAAGATCAAGAATGTGAGCTCCTGCTCACATTCTTCATATATGTACTTTAAGAAGATTTTAAGAAGAGCAGACATGAAGAATACTTAGTGTTTCTAAACATGGCAAGCCATAATTACTGCATTTTCTGCACAAGGAAATCTCCTGTCCACTCTAATTAGGATTCTTTATGGCTGGCCTGATTCCATGGAATTTATAGGTTCTCGCTTGGTAGTGGAGATGAAATGCCCCCGTTAATTTACATTTAAGTTACCATATGCATAGATACACTGTGTCTACATTGTACTTTAGGCACACTATTTCATATTTCCTCAGGGCATTCTGGAGATTTAGAAAAATAGCTACAGATATAGAGAAATGTTTTCTATTTTAGATCATATTCAGAGGAAGAACTTCTCTGCAAACATATATGAAGGAAACACTAGGACAATATTCTGCTTCTGTGTTTGGTTTGATAAAAGAAAAATGATCAAAGAAATTCACAATGAAAACTGGTACACTGCTCTGAATTTGTTTTACTTTGTCATAGTAATTAGAGATTGAGTGGACTTATATATAAGCCATGCTATAGTGCTCAAGCACAATTAGGTTAAGAATAATAATTTAGCTTTCACATTAGCTAAGTAACAATGAAGGACTAGATTTTAACTAGGCAGCCTGCTTCCTCCTAGATATTAGCAAAAGTGTTAATCATATTGCTTTTTTATTTGCCATTCATATTTGAAAACTACAGTAATAGTCTAATTTAAGATCAAGAATGTCAAGGAAGAAAAACTTACTGCTCTTTTTATTGAAAGTATAATTTTCTAGTGATCATTTTGTAGCTTGCTTCGAGTAAATTGGGATTAACCTTCACATCACCAGTTAAAACATTGATTCTTTGAATTATTATTATGAAATTGAGAGAATACAACAATTAAAGAAAAAAAAATTATGTCCTCTTGAAAGGATCTCAGACATAGAGTATTATATGTCCACATTTTTAATTCATTCCAGACCCATATGAGGCGAGTATTCACATAAGGTACAATTTGGTAGAGTCACTGTGACTCTGCTCTTGATCTGACATCTTGCTCTGTGCAGATCACAAATTAGTTATCCAGATAATTAGATTCATTGAAAATACCATTTTTAGTGTTTTCCAGGAAATTCCTTTTTTTTTTTTTTTTTTTTTTTTGAAAAAAGGTGAAATTGGAAAGTATTTTTATTTCTTTTTTTCCATCTTCCAAAATTTTTATATCTGTAAAAGTTTTGTATTTCAAATCTTCATCTTTGGTCAAGATGGACGGAAAACAGTGATGTCAGGAATTCCTCTGTGGTCAGTACTGAAACTTTTGTTCATGCTCATTTTAATTACTGTACGGTGTCTTTCAGTAATATCATAAAACATTTTGGCATGTCAAAGCAGTCAGTAAAAATTACCTTGTGGAAATTCTATAGAAAATTTAAATAGGTAGTGCTGGTTCAGTGTGTGTTTGAAATATTATAGTATCTTATGTTACCAATATACCATAACCAAGGTATGAAAAATTTAAGACACTTAAAATATCCCATTTGTGCAGACTCACTTTATCTTTAATTGATTTCATGTATTTTAATTTGCCTTTACAGAGCCTGAAAAGACATATTTGTAATTTAGTATTCAACTATATAAATACTGTGTGCATTAAAAGGAGTCATGTAAACGAGTGCGGTTTGTGAAACTGGCTGCTGATTAAAATCAAGTTATTAGTTCATGAGTTTCAGTATTTTTTCAAAGAAACCTGAAAACTGTGACTGAATTTTTTAAAGATTGAGCTAAGAATGGTAGGTAGTAGGAAGGGAAAGGAAACTAATCTTTTCTTCACAGTACCCAGCACAGAAGTTTGTAATATGTGGTATATAAAATTGTGATGCTTGTGACTTCTTGATAAGATTATGTATCTTTCCTCAGTATGGAATCTGAGACAAAATCCTGGCTTTCCCAAAGCTGATGGCAAAACTTATGTGGAGTTATTCCTAAACAAGAATATCTCTACACAGAGCTTTTCAGGGACAACACTTGTATTTTCAAATCATGCTTTGTCTAAAGCAGAATAATTTCAACTAAAGACAAGGTTCAGTTTCGATATCAAAAGGGTTTCAGTACTAGTACTTCCAGGATGACTACCTTGCAGCATAATATAGCCAGTCAAAGCCAAATCTTTATAAAATTTCCTCCTCTCATGAAGTGATCATATTTTATGTTGTGTCAAGCCTTATTATGATTTTTAACTTAGTATAAGGGATCTCTTTTAAACAAGCTACAACACTTCACTGATTCACTAGTTGTTTTCTTTGTAGCAGTACAGTGCACCTGTAACAATGGAACAACACTGACCTCTGTTTTCAGCCAAGTTTAAGATTTATTGTATCTCCAGATACAGATTTATCTTTTCTCTGACTAGATCAATATCTAACTCTCAGGTCAATAAATCCTGATTGAATCTCAACAGAAGTCAATAGCTATCTATTATGTCACCTAATGGACAAAGATTTCGTGGGTGTTGGGTCTAAAAAAGAAAATAACCTCTGTGAAGACACTTATGAGAAGGTTTATTCTGTGATTTCTTAATACTTTATCTGTATACCATCAACATCTTTTTTTTTTTTTTTTTTTTAATGTGTATCAGAAAGTTATGAACACTTTAATGTGTTTTACTCCACTACCAACTTATTTTCAGGTTCAAAAATACCAATATGTATATGGTTCCTTAGTCAGTGTTCTGTTTACCCAGAGTGCAGGACTGAAGATATTTTGTCTCCTATGGAGGATTTAAACTTGTTTGCATCACTATGGGAACAGATTGATGTTTTGTTAGAAGTAATAAGTATTCAATGAATTTATAGTTTGGGATTGGTTACAATGTTTTTACAGAAAATATTACAACAATATATTATTTTGTTTTTTTTTCCTTTGAAGGATTTATAAGAAAACCAATTAATCAAGTTTGTAAGGTAGTTTTCACATACATGCATATATATATATGTATTCTGATGTACTAGATGTGGTACTCATGCAACTTCCAAATGAAGAAATTTTGCAGAAG
This sequence comes from Rhea pennata, assembly GCF_028389875.1. Lineage (NCBI taxonomy): Eukaryota > Metazoa > Chordata > Aves > Rheiformes > Rheidae > Rhea > Rhea pennata. The sequence goes on along the minus strand of NC_084664.1, from coordinate 81,556,589 downwards.
AGAACACATACTTGGTCTGTTGGCTAAGCAAGCTGTCGTAGTAGCAAATACCTGAATTATCTAGGCACAGTCTGTGTGTTGTAATTAATCAGCATGTGAAATTTTGTTCAAATATAGAATCTTTCCAAGACTGTTTGTTACATTCACTTTTCAGTCATTTGGATACTATTTTAACCCTATTTGACTATTTGAGAGCTTTTTTCTCGTATCTATAATCATTGTCTCTCATTTTGTCCCTATTACCAAGGTGATCTGCTTTGAAAATAAACCATGGTATTATTAAGCGTAATGGGCAACTGTGTTTTTTACCTCCAGTTATTTAGATACATTATCATATATTTACTGAAGACAGAAAGTTATATTTAATTTGCACAAAGGTATAATGTAGTAAGCACTAGGTGAGAAATTTGAAGTTAAGTCCATCTTTATTTTTCTTTTCATTATGAAGGCAGTACTAAGGAGCTATGGATTATGGATGAAATGGAATATGATTTATATGAAATATGTATTGATATGAATATTGACATTAAATATTGATATTGACGTGAAATATAAGCAGCTTTAACCTTCAGCTCTCTTATTTTGTCTTTTTCATTCAACCTGCAGATTAAATAAATTTTGGTGTAAATAGGTAAATAGTATTAGAAGCAGCATTTGCTACTGATGGTAATGACTGCTATTTTAAGAAAGGGGCATTACCAATTTTTTGAATATAAGCAGGCCATTCTCAGTTAGATCTAAGCTCTGTCTTTCTTGTCAAATGGGATTTCCTTTGAGAAGATTCCTGTACTTAGTTGCCATCTGCTATGTTCAGAGGTTACTTAACATATCCCCTTTTTACTTAATTGTTTTATTTATCTCTTCTCATAAGGTTATTCCTTCTTAGAAAGGATAAAATACACCACTGAGAAGAAATCACCCTTAATGAGTAATTTACTCCCTTCCACAAAGTGTTCTTGCCTTATTTTAATATACGTCATTTGCTTGTTCCTCCTGCCTGCCTACTTGAGAAATAATCTGTTTTGCAGAAGTCCTTAATACCTGTATAAAATATATCTAGATATATTTCATAGCTCCTTAAAAATACTAATGTAAATACATGTTTGTACAAGTAGCACTCACTTGCTATCAAATTTAAGTAAACAGATTATCAGCTTGCTTTTTCTAATTAGGACACAGAATCTTCTTTCCTTTTAAATACATTTAAAAATGAATTATCAAAAAAAAAAAAAGTAAAATTTCAACACAGCAGGAACATCACACTTCTCCAGGTTTGCTTCATGCTGCTTTACCTGCAGGTCGCACCTCCTGCAGTGTTAGGGACACATCAAAGTTTGACCCTTGAATTTAACTGATGAAGTTAGACGGTCTGATTTCATTCTTTTATGAAATTAAAAGTTATAGTGGTAAAGATAACTGCATAGTGGTAGATGACTTCCTTTATTGTCACAATGCCATTCAAATTAAATAAAAAGCAGTAAGTGGTAGCAACAAAGCACATATGTTTTGGATATGAACTGGGTAAGTGAGAGATAGCAAAAAGCTCTCATCAAGGCAGTGTCAGCAAGAAGGAAAAGTGATTCCAGCTGGGTTCTACAGGGATTGGTGTGAGATCTATGTATGATATAAAAGTATGTATGGGACTACTGCTGATAAATTTTTTTGCAGAATGATCAATAAGGATGAGAACAGGATATTTGGCAGAACAACCTGGATTGTTTGATTAGCTGAATCACTTAATGCAATAAAATGCAAAAGTGTAGAGGGAGGGAACTTTACAACATGATTGAGGAAGGTGGGATTGTATCGAGGAGAACTGTGACTCTGTAAACTATATGAGAGTAAAGCAGCACAAAATGAGTTCCCAAAACATTACTGAGCCAAAAAAAGGAATTATTCAATCCTTAAATATATTTTTTAAAATTACAAAAGTTTAGGAAATTTAAATTTACGTTAGAACTTAATACTGGGATGATGGAGGAGATTATTTTTGAAATATCAGTAATTGTTTCATTGTATTTTTAAAAATTCTTGGAACATTGAAAAGAGCAAAAATTTAAACTTAAAAGTGTGAGAGAAAGTTTTACAATTAAAAGTTATTTATTTAGTTCATCAGAAATTTTTATCAAAAAAAATTATTATTTAGTTTATCAGACATTTAGCTTTGTGAGAGTGTAGTAGGATCTGTAAAAGAAAAAATACCAAGAGCTAAGGGTCTGAAAAAGGGCAGTGAGTCAGTGATTTGAAATTGAAAGTGCACACCACCAAATAAAGGGCAGATCTTTGACTTGATGATTAACAACTGGAATATGCTGTCAAGGAGTTAGGTGTCTTTTTCTGTCTCTCGATCTCTTTAGTACAAAATTACATGCTTTCAGGAGGATGTGCTTTACCCAAAATCAATGTCCTGCGTTCTAGAGGAGATCTTTTTTTTATTATTAATTTTTTTTATTTATTTATTTATTTATTTATTTATTTTACACAGTAACAACAGTAGATAAAGAATTCACCATAAAACTTGAAGATCTTAATTTTGAAGATCTTAATTTTTGGAAGATTTTATTTTTACTGTAGCTGCATCAGATTGTGTCCTATAATGTCAATTTAGAGATTCCATTTAAAGGCAAAGAAAGTTGCTTAACAGGAGTCTGAATGTTAAAGTTTTTGGATAATTCCAAAAGTGTACCTAATTAGGTCCTAATCCAGGTAGTGTGTTCAGTAATAATGTGTTTGGAAGAAAATTAATTCCTTGGTCATATAGAAAAAAGAACAGTCAGGTTTCTGACTACCAAGACTCTGCTGTCCATGACCGCTGATTTTTTTAGGACATCTGAAAATATTTTTGGAAGCTGAAAGAGACCACTTGTTTTCTTATTTTCCAGCTCTTGCCTGTTTTGTGTAGATGGTTATGAAAGCAGTTTCCTTTGGCTTGAAAATATTTAAATAGTTTATGCTGTAAATCTTACTGGGACCAGATTAAGTCTAATGGCTTTGTATTTTTTTTCAAAGTTATTATGACAGAAGTGCCTCATTCTGTTCTATGTCCACTGTTTCTATTAAAATATATTTCCCTCCTGTCTTTACCACAGTAAAACCTATTTTACTGAACACAGTTAACTCTTCCCTGCTACCTTTAAACACAGAAACAAATATTTAGATACCATAGTTCAGTTATAGCCATACAACCCACCAGAGGCCACCAGAGATGTGCACGTAAACTCAAGTTTACTATCCTGCCTGCACAATGATTCTCAGACTTATCTGTACAGTGCAGTAGAATAAATGAAAAGACACCCATGCCTTTACAGCCAAACAGTGCCACACTGGACACACGTTACTAAAAAGAGCTTGGGTCAGGGAGCAGCATAGCAATGTCAGTGTGGCACCTGGCTGATCAGCAAGACTTAGGATGGAGCTATGTGATTCACTCTGGAGTTTCTTCTGATTCCAGGGCTACTGTAGTCTCTGTTAGAATCATAGAATCAGTAAGGTTGGAAGGGACCTCTGGAGATCATCTAGTCCAACCTCCCTGCTCAGCAACGTCACCTAGAGCATGGTAGACAGGGATGAGTCCAGGCAGGCCTTGAAGATCTCCAGAGAAGGAGACTCCACAACTTCTCTGGGCAGCCTGCTCCAGTGCTCTGTCACTCCCACAGGGAAGAAATTCTCCCTCACGTGCAGGCAGAACTTCCTGTGGTTTAGTTTCTGCCCATTGCCTCTTGTCCTGTCACATGGGACAACTGAAAGAGTTTGTCTCCATCCCCTTGACACCCTCCCTTCAGGTACTTGTACACATTGATAAGATCCCCCCTCAGTCTTCTCTTCCCCAGGCTGAAGAGGCCCAGCTCTCGCAGCTGTTCCTCATAGAGCAGATGCTCCAGCCCTCTGATCATCCTCGTAGCCCTACGCTGGACTCTCTGCAGTAATTCCGTGTCTCTATTGTCCTGGGGAGCCCAGAACTGGACACAGTACTTGAGATGAGGCCTCCCCAGGGGCTGAGTAGAGGGGCAGGATCACCTCCTTCCACCTGCTGGCAACACTCTTCCTAATGCACCCCGGGAGACCGTTGGCCTTCCTGGCCACAAGGGCATACTGCTGGCTCGTGGTCAATCTGTCATCCACCAGCACTCCCAGGTCCTTCTCTGCAGAGCTGTTCTCCAGCAGGTCAGCCCCTAGCTTGCACTGGTGCCTGGGGTTATTCCTCCCTAGGTGCAGGACTCTGCACTTGCCCTTGTTGAGCCTCATGAGGTTCCTCTCTGCCCCCTAACTCTCCAGCCTGTCCATGTCTCTCTGAATGGCCGCACAGCCCTCTGGTGTGTCAGCCACTCCTCCCAGCTTGGTATCATCTGCAAACTTGCTGAGGAGGCACTCTGTCGCCTCCTCCAGGTCATTGATGAACAAGTTGAACAGGATGGGAGCCAGTACTGAGCCCTGGGGAATGCTACTAGCCGCAGGCCTCCAACTAGACTCCACCCCACTGATGACAACCCTCTGAGCTCTGCCTTTCAGCCAGTTCTCAATCCACCTCACTGCCCACTCCTCTAACCCACACTTCCTGAGCTTGCCTAGGAGGATGTCATGGGAGACAGTGTCCAAAGCCTTGCTGAAGTCAAGGTACACAAAGTCCACTGCTCTCCCCTCATCTACCCAGCCCATCCTAGAAGGCTCTCAGATTGGTTAAGCAGCATTTCCCCTTGGTGAATCCATGCTGGCTACTCCTGATCACCTTCTTTTCCTCCATATATTTCTGGAGATGCCATCCAGAATGAGCTGTCCCATCACCTTTCCAGGGATGGAGGTGAGGCTGACCAGCCTATAGTTGCCTGGGTCCTCCTTCTTGCCCTTCTTGAAGACTGAAGCGACATTGGCTTTCTTCCAGTCCTCAGGCACCTCTCCAGTTCTCCATGACCTTTCAAAGATGATGGAGAGAGGCTTGGCAACAACATCTGGCAGCTCCCTCAGTACCCGTGGGTGCCTCCCATCTGGGCCCATGGATTATTGGATGTCTAGCCTGCCCAGAAGGTCTCTAATCCTTTCCTCCTCAACCAAAGGAAAGTCTTCCCTTCTCCAGACTTTCTCCCTCACGTCCAGGCTCTGGGATGCCTGAGGGCTGCCCTTAGCAGTGAAGACTGAAGCAAAGAAGGCATTCAGTAGTTCTACCTTCTCTGTACCCCTTGTCACCAGAGCCCCTGCTCCATTCAATAGCGGGCCCACATTTTCCCTAGTCCTCCTCTTGCTGCTGATGCATTTGAAGAAGCCCTTCCTCTTGTCCTTGACATCCCTTGCCAGACTCAATTCCAGCTGGGCCTTAGCCTTCCTCGCAGCATCTCTACATACTCTGACTGCATTCCTATAATTCTCCCAAGCAGCCTGTCCCCTCTTCCACATTCTGTGTACTTTCTTCTTCTATCTGAATTTGGCCAGGAGCTCCTTGCTCACCCATGGAGGTCTCCTGCCCCTGTTGCTGCGCTTCTTACTCATAGGGATGCACCACTCTTGAGCTTGGAGGAAGTGATGTTTGAATACTAGCCAGCTCTCCTGGACCCTAGCCTTAACCCATGGCATTTCTCCAATTAGGTCTGTGAAGAGCCCAAAGTCTGCTCTCCTGAAGTCCAGGGTTGCAATCCTGCTTGTTGCCTTACTTCTTTCCTGCAGCATCCTGAACTCCACCATCTCATGGTCACTGCAGCCAAGGCTGCCCCCAACCTTCACATCTCTAACCAGTCCCTCTCCGTTGGTAAGGAAAAGTCCAGCAACAAGGTCCTTGTTAGTTTACATGTTTCTGCATAATACCCATTGACTGCTGTTATTACTCCTTAAGGATTTGTCTACTTGTATTTTAGATAGCTGTTTGTTTTACAATGCTTTATGATGTTCTTTTGAAGTGTTTTAACTAATATAATGAACTGTGTGGTTAGATAAATAGGTTTGTGCCAAAAAGGTAGATTTTGTTTAGATGTAAAATTAGCTGATGCATTTAGTATAGGTGTTTGGGCCTAAGTGCAGAGCTGATGTTTACAGCAGTGACTACAGTCACAGTGGTATAAACCAGCAATCCACTACCAATAGGTCCAGAAAATGCTTCTTCCGTAGCAGAGCAATTTGGAAGTAGCAGCAATTTTAAGACAGTGGGACAAATACTTAAGCAGAAAAACTTTCCTGATGATAATGTCCTGCTGATTCTACCGGACTACAAGAGACTGAAAGAAAAATAGTTTAAAAACCCATGAGTAATATTAACTGAAGTAGAAATTACAAACCTGGCATCCATATATATCTGTTTTAACTACTGATAAGAGAAAGAATGACAGCTTCCTGCTCAGTTGGGGTGGCCAGTTACTATGGTAATTCTGTCATAGATACTCCTTTGATTTGTGGCAATTGCATATGGCAGGTTAGAGTTTCTTTTCTGCTCACTGGCAGACAGCATGGCAGCAAGTTCTTCATTTAATTCATTTGGTTATGCTTTTCGTTATGAAAACATTGTAAGGTGCTATGATTACATCTGGCATCCATGCAATTGCTGGATAAATTACTGTACTTTTCACTCAATCAGGAACACATTCTTCAATGCAGGAGGCTTCAGCACAAGCTTTTTTGATTTTGTAATTTCAAGGTGTTGCACATCAAGGCTTTTGAGAAGGCTTTAGGTATTAAGAGCAGATTTCTTGTTGGTATCTGTTATAATATAACCAGTCCAATTAATTCTGTTTACTTTTAATCAAATGAAACAACGTATTCTAACATAGTTATTTACTGTTTTCTTAAGAAATTCTTCCAACTTACTATTGAAAATGTTTGTTTTTCAACAATTTCTGTTGTATTACAACAGTTGTATCTCAATGTTGTGTTCATGTATGTTACTTCAGTGATAGTTCTCTTAAAGAAAGAGAATTTTTCTGCTTTTTGCAGGAGGGCTTACTATCTTTCAGTACTATAATCATAACCATAGAAGAAAACTGAGCACTAAGTGTCATTGCAAAAGTTCTCTGACTTTTAGAAGCTAGTTCTGTCTAGTGATGTCTTGGTCAGGAACAAAATGTATAATGTTCTTTATATACAGCAGATCTGACTCAGAGACCTAGATTAAAAATGCCTGTGTTACAGAAGCATTCAGAATTTGGAGTGTGATCAAAATCTCTTTGATTTCATTGAGAGTTCCAAATTTGAAATTAATTTTGAAGTTTAAGAAAAATGAAATGCATATGCTAAAGACTTGTGCTTGCTCAGTTTTTTGCTCTAAAAATGAAAAACAAAAAATACTTCTTTCTGTTAAAAAGAATGTGTCTAATTATATGGTAGATTAATATTAGATTTAGAAATGTATTTCAGTATATACAGTATATCCAGAGCATTAAGTTATAATAAAACCAAATAAGCTAACCACATATTAATACAGTAGCAGAAATAGAGCTTTTATTCACAAAGTCAAAATAATATGAATAAAATTAACGTATTCCAATGCTTCCTATAAAAGAAATTTTGTAACAGTTTTCCTCGGTAATTAGTCAGATCACACACATAATTGTTTATTAAATAGATATTTAAAACAGATATTTTAAATAGATATTTAAAAGTATATTTGAACCGTTTAGTGTATGTGAATATGATAGGACAGACACACGAGAAATTGGAGTATATGTGGATTTAGTATAACCTACTCACTCTTCTAATGACCAGGCTTATGGTCTAACAACAGAAAGATTGTTTCCTATACAAAAAAATTAATTTGCACACAACAAACTAGGTAGTTTAAAAACTAATATTGAAACTAATATTTTAAAGTGAAACTATTTTTTTTTCGTTAAATAGGAAACCTTTGAGTTAGGGATGTTAAAATGAGCTGTGGTTTATTCTGGGAATGTTAACACATCATGCAGAAGTTGGCCATAAAAGAAAGCCAATTAAAAGTCTCTGTTGATTATTGAATATAAAATGAATCTTTTTATGAATTACTTCAAATGCACCAGATAAATATGCAGTTAAACACTTAAATGTGGTGATTTTCTTAATAATTGTGTGCACTTGAATTTAAAAAATCTTCATTTTTACAATATTAGTTACAGTCGAGCCTTTAGCTGTAGCTTTCTCTATGTGCTAATAAAATGTTTCTATGTAGAACAAAAATGACAACATAATACATTGTTAGATGCCACAGAGTACAGAAGCAGCTTACAAGAAGAAAACCTGGGGAAAGAGAAAACGGGAATTGACTGGTATTCAGTAACATGAATAGGTTTGGAGAGAAGGAAGTAGAGCTTGCCAAAAATATACTTGTTTTCAGGGCTTTCTCAAATCCAAAGGTGCTGGAAAGAGGAAAGAAAAGAAGCTATCCAAAGTAGTAGAAATATCAATCTTTTTTCAGAGCCTGACACCTCAATTTTCTTCTTGGTCAATTTTGTGTGATGTTTTGAGGATAAATGTAGGGCTGTGCTGATGAAATTTGCTGATGGCAAAAACTTGTGAGGAATTGTCAATACAGAGGAAAAGTTTATGACTTTGAGGTCAAGAGAAATAAGAATAGAATGAAATGTAATAGTACAATGTTAAAGGCCATGTTATAGAACTAATTACTATCTACCATAAAGACTATCTACCATAACTGTAGTCTCATTAATTTGGAAGTATTGTTGGAGGTGAAAGTTGCTGATGTATTAGTCAATCACAGATGAGTAAACAATGTGATGTAACGTAGGTAGGATTCTTGAGATCTATATCCAAGGAAGATAAAATCAAACTGGAAAATGTGCAGGCCAAGACTACAGAAATTATCAGAAAAGTGATGAGCCTAAAACATGAGAGAGGTCTAAAAGAACGTAATTTGTTTAGCCTATCACAGCAAAATTTGAAACGAGATATGGGTGGTGTTTACTGGTGTACTGGGGTAAAGAAGAGCCATTGAAGTTGATGAAAAAACACAAAAACAGATTAGTATGATTGTAAAAAATAAGGAAATTCAAAGAAAGAATATTCTCTGAGAGAGCCTTCCATATAGGAAGAAACAGTAATGGTGGTCCTTCACAATTCCACTCCAATAGATCCAAAATGCTAAGGCACGTTGTGGTTTTTAATACATTAATCAAACTTCAGCAAAAATTCTTTACCTAATACCAGCAATAAGGTGGGGTGCCTCCATAATGTGTACTCCTTGTATTTTTTTTTTCTTGATTTCTTGTCTTAATGGAGATGAAACATAGCTGAAAGAGTAGTCACTTAACAGGGTCACCGTAATGCCCAGCAAGTGTGAGACAAAATTTAGTCTGTGTTTAAATTTAAAAGGCAGTTTTCCTCATAGTTTCAGAGAGGGAGATAGCCCTTCTTTCTGTGAACTTCCTATTTTCTTGTGTGATGTTTAAGAGCCTCTACCAAGTACACTCAAGATACTCAGGGGCAATTCCTACCATAAAAGCAATTTCCTACCATCTTCTTGGAAAGGACATCAAAAGAAGTTTCCCTTACAACTTTGGGGCTTATTAAAGAAATTTGAAGTTAATACGTAATTTTAAAGTTTTACTGCCCAAACAATTGGTGGAGTTGCTAGTACCACGCACAAAACATTAGGATCTGCATTGGTGTTACCTAGCTCATACTGGTAGTGTAATTTTAGGATTACATATGTGTATTCGACTGAGAAAAGAAAGAGGACTAAACCTTCCCTTATCTCTTTTCTTTCAGCATACTCCGAACTTAAATTCAGTCCTCTTATGCTAAATGTTAGATTCAAGTTTTTGAAATTAAAAACTTGCCAGCTTTCATTTGAAAAGGAGAATATGATGCAAGCGAGAGAGAGAAAGAGTTTAGCAATCATGTTGTTCTACATGTCCTTATTAACTCTCTGAAAGAGTTGATTCAGTACAGTACCTTCTTGGAGCAAAGAGCAAGAAGGGAGGAATTGTAATTCAGAGAGATTTCTGTTTGTATGAAGTAGTTTTAAAACTTTAATGACTACTATAATTATGAAAGTTGTATAAAGACAGATGTTCCATTTTATGAATTTTTTTCTCTTTTCAGTTGAAATGGAAGCTCTAAAAAGAAAAGAAAAATCCTGTATTCCCTGCATGTGCATATGTACACATGAACAGTTCAAATAAGTTTGTCTTCTGTTTCAACCTTCATTTCCATTATATCATTAAAATGAGAATGAAGAAATGCCATCATAAATGATTATTTCAATGTAAAAATTGAAGCAATTTATTTGAAAAATGTCAAAAGATGACATTTTGAGTTACAAGACTTTTTACATTCCTATTTTTCAGTAAAATAAAATTTCCAGAAGTAGAACAGATTTTGTGAAGCTTATTGATTTTGATGAAAGTAGTTTAGAAAGTAGTTTTATCCAAATGTCTTCATGCCTTTCTAATATAATATGTATGTTATGCTTAGATAGTTTGCTTCCAGGTTTTATGATGAAATTTGATAAAAAAGTCTATTTGTATAAATAAATGTATAAAGGAAAAATACATTAAGTAAAACATATTAGTATATTATTTTTAGCCAGCTTGTCCAGAATCTAAGCTTCTGCAAAAGGGAAAAAAAAAGGGAACTTAAAGTGCACAATTCAGATAAAATGGAGCATACACTGTTTAAAATACTATTCTTTGTGTAAGGTCCACTTATTTATAAATGTGATCTGTTTTCAGAATAGAATGGAAAAAATGATATAATCTACATGAAAATTTCCATTTATCATGTAATAATGTTTTATTAGTTTTACTGAAGACATGCAAATAATTTCATTTAAAATACAACAAAGGTAATATTCTGGAAATTATTTTTTAATCGTCTGATATTATGTTGATCACAGACTTTGGGAACCATACAGTACAGCATATTGCTTAGAAGATCAAGACTCCTCCTCTTAAGCTCGTTTTTGTTAATGGCTACTACGTGTTTAAAATTTTCCCAGAAACAAAATTTGTTCATGCTGTGCTATATTTTCCTACCAGTTATAACACTCAGTTTAAGGATTCAAAATTAATTTATGCTAAAAATATAGATTTTTGAGGGTTTACTATTAATATATGTAACATTTCACATATTTTTCATTTTTCTATTTAACAATATTAACTATTTTACTGGGGGGGTGTATTTTATTTCTATTTGTCTCAAGTACTTTAAAAATCACAAAAATTCTGATTGGAAAGCAATATATGATACTGATGTTAACTTATAAAATTATAAAGAAAGAAAGGGTATTTGTTTTCCTGACACTTAATCCTATAAACCATAAAATAGTTTAGGTTGGAAGAGACCAATCCCTTGTTCAGTGAAGTCCAGTAAGACCAACTTGCTAAATCTAGTCACATTTTGAATGTCTCCAAGGATGGAGATTCTACCACCTCTCTGAATAGCCTGTTCCACTGTTTGATTATTCACACTATGATTTTCTTTTCCTTACATGTGAGTGGAATTTCCCATATTCTGAATTGTGTCCATTACATACGATCCTATCACCATGCACCTCCCAAAAGAATCTAGTTCTTCCTTCTATACCTCCTTCCATGTGGTAGTTGTAGACAGCACTAAGGTTTTTCCTCTGCCATCTACAAGCCCAGCTTCTCAGCTTCTTTTTTATGTCATTTGCTCAGTGACCGTCTTAGTAGCCTTCTACTGGGCTTGCACCAGTATGCCCACGTCTCTTATTTAGTGGGGAGCCCAGCAGAGGGCACATTACTCCAGATGGGGCCTCAGAAGTACTGAGTAGAGGGGAAGAGTCTCTTCACTGGATCTGCTGGCAACGCTCTTTCTAAGGCAGACCAGGACACAGTTGGTCTTGTTTGCCACAAGGGCGCATCACTGGTTGATGGGTCACCTTGTCCAGCCAGAACCCCAGGTCCTTTTCTGCACAGCTGCTTTCCAGTTGGTTGGCCTCAAGCCTGTACTGGTGGATGGGGCTGTTCCTTCCCAGGTACAGGACTTTGTGTTTCCCTTAAACTTCATGAAGCTCCTGTCAGCCTGTGATCAAATAAATCAGCAGGGTTTTCTTTGCAGCCATTATCAAGAGTAAAAAACAGTTCCGTAGCTAAAACTAAGCCTGGAGAGGTGATCGTGGCATGCTTACTGTAATCTTTCCTTGTGCATGTGTAATTGATTAAATGCAAGGAAATGTTTCTGATGATGATACATAAAAATAAACAGAATTATCCAATTTTAATTTAATTTTCTCTAGAAAAAAGTAGTAAAAAAAAAAACTTATTTTTCACATTGCAGACAAGTACTAGGTAAGTCACACTTATGAATACAAATGTATATAATTGAGATTTATCAAATAAAATCTCGTTTTTAGGTAATTCTAAGAGGAATACCACATTGTGCTCAGAAAACTACTTTTCTTTTGTTAAAATACAGGATTTTAAGGCTTCTTCAGTGAGGCATGAATTCCCATTCATTAATATTTCTGTAAAGCAGATATTTAAACTATTGTTATGTATCATAAAACACTAGAGTGCAGCTTTTGGCTAACAATGTTATATAAGTTGGATTAATTATTTATTAATGTATCTGTATCATTAAATATATTGCAATATAGATGATTTTAATTTCTTCATATCCTCAAGCAAGTTGACTATCCTGCAGCATCTGGCAGTGTTATATTAAAAAAGAAAAAAGTGAAGCACTCTCAAGCATCTCTGTGTAGTATGGTATGTAATCCATTATTTGTTAGTTATCTGCACACAGGAGATCACCAATTGATTTATAATTCTGAATATCGGAAACAGCTTATGTTGTTGGTAAAAAAGCTTTGCATTTCCAGAAAATCTCTCATGCCTCAGCTTTCCTGAAAAGGAGGAAGCTCTTGCTTTTGCTAACCCTGATTTTTCTTTTTCTGTTTTTTATTTTATTTTATTTTATTTTCCCCACCACAGGAGTCATCAGGACTGCCTTGCACAACATGGACAGGGAAGCCAGAGAGCATTATTCTGTTGTCATTCAAGCCAAAGATATGGCTGGGCAGGTTGGAGGGCTGTCAGGGTCAACAACAGTGAATATCACACTCACTGATGTCAACGACAACCCACCCAGGTTTCCTCAAAGTATGTACAATTTCACTGTATAATTGATTTGAAAATTGTGTTGGTTTTCAGTGAAATAAGCAGTTATTAGTGAATTCCAATTAGTGTTCAAATTCACTGGGAGAAGGCAACTGGGGAAGAGTTTGTATTCACTAATACTTTTTGATTTTTGAGTGTTCTCAGATGAAACTTGAAATGCAGATATAGTATAAGTAGGGTATTAAAAACTGAGTAATAATGAGTTGCATGGAAAGGAATACTTTTGTCATATGTGGGTTATTCTGCATTCCTTTTAGAATTTCAAAAACCACATGACAATATTATTTTTATCCAGTAAGTGAATTGTATTGTTCCCTTGGTAAAAAACAACAAAAGGTAATATATTAAAAGATTGATTCCATCACTCGTTTGTCCACTTCCATACACATCTGTCTGAAATTCATTTTCTGTTTCTCTTACACTCATGCAAACTTTTAGGATTACTTTTTGCCTTATGGGCAGTCAAAACCTTTGCTGTTGCTCTCTCTTGCAGGCTTACAGTGAAGTCCACCTTTATCCCAATTAAATGAACTGTAGATGCTGATGTCAAACTGAATGTTCTCACATGTGTATATGAAAAACATATGCTAGAATACTCATGTTAGAACATTCTAATATGAGCACTAATCGGACTAATTAATTTGTACCCAACTCATTGTGTGCACATTGATCTGACACGAGCTGGAGTCTTCTAGGAATTCTAAATTCAGTCAACAATTTATTTAAAATTCTTTTCAGAATGAAATTGCATAGCTGAACCTTCTTTCCTTTGCAGATTGGCTCAAGACCAATAAGAATATTGTAATCTGGACTTGGACATTGTTTGAGCACTTGTAGTACATAATAGACTAGTACAACAATAGGTACAACCACAAGAAAATACATTAAGCTGTTTGAATGAGAAGATTTATAAACAATAGTAGAGATCACAAAGCTCCAGGGAAAATCAAAGCTCCTTGGCAATACACATTATGTAAAATCTGGTCAAGCAGTAAGAAGGCTCATTAAAAATGTTGTAGAAATGAATATTTTTTGCTATGCCTCACAAAAACATAAAAACACAATGCCTTTGGAACATTGCCTTAAATAAGATATATTTGTTTTCATATCCCACAGCATTGTTATTGCATCCATCACAATATTTAATACTTGCTAACTATTGAAAAAGCAAAAGATAAAACCTATATTTGTACAAAAGTAACAAATAGTTAGACTAGGAAAATACCCTAATTTTCCTGCAAATTCATGGACAAAATAAGGTAAAACCAGATCCATATATACCAGCTTACAATATTTATTTTGAATGGAAGTGTTTGGATAGTAAACTGACTGATAAGCAGAAAAGTACATTGACACATATATTCCTTTATCTACGTTAATATTTATTCAGAAATGAAAAAAATACACAATTTTCAGATTGTTTCTGTACATTCTAAGGGAATCTAATAATTGCAAAAATAACATTGAAAGCAACATAATTTCATTTCACTTTTAATGAAAACTTACTGTTTAACAAAACAAAAGTGGGAAAAAAAGTATTTAGGAACCATATTTTTTTCTCTTTCAGGAAGTATTATTTCAGAAAATATTATACCTGGAGTGAGTGTGGTAGAGTAGAAACACTTGCTCTATTTTTCCTAATATAGGAATCACATACTGTAACTATAACATTACTTCTTTGCTCCTTTTCAACAAGTGTAACTGAAACACTTTTCAAGCAGCCATATGTTACTGATACAGAACCATTATACAGATGCTCTAAAATCAGGCAATCTCAGCATCATGACACATGACACTAATAAAACTAATTTCAGTGTTTATTTTTCTTCTCCTTTCTTTGCATGTCATGATTTTGAATTAAATTTCTCCTTAATTTCCTCATTAGATGGGATGCTAAATGAGACTTGCTGAGGTTTGTCACATTTAGAATTGAGTTGAAGGAAAGTGCTAGCCAAAATTGCATATATTCAGTGTAGAGCCCTTGGAAGATGCTGAGCCTCAGCTATACCTCCAGTTCCCTTTTGGTTAATTTTCTTTTATGCATGGACATACTTGTAAATTATGAATCTGAATGTAACTGTAGGGATACTTCACTTCTGAGCATGTTGGGAAGCACATTTGGTTAGCACTTTTATTATTTCTTTTATTTAGAAGCATGTTTTACTGTATATATTTGAAAGATTGAATCTTTTTAGTCTCTGTAGACAGGTGCTCATTAAAGATGCCCATGGACTAAGGTTTGTGGGATTTGTCCCCTTTATGACGTTTGAATAAATACAATTAAATCTAATTAAAACGTAAAAGTGGAGGAGGTAAATATATCTGCTTAAATGAATTTACTGTGTTTTTTCTGCGTCTTTTCAAAATATAGCTGATGTTCTTTCAGAGATTGCTAAAAAAGAAAAAAGAGTTGTAGTTTTCCAAAATAGCAAAAGGACTAAGAAGAAGAAACCTTAGTGCACAAATTTATCAGTCTGATGGTTGCAGTTCTGGAAGAGAGTTGAATATATGGTAACAGTAATCTCTGAAATAAGGAAAATGATTGAAAAATTCTACTTGGGAAAACAGTACTGTATTTTAGGAGAAGGCGTGTGATTGTGAATTTACGTACTGAAACCTGAAATACATTTTGCCTATCAATGACTTCGGTGCATTTTATACAAAACTAATTTATTTTTCTTCATCACCAAAAGCTTCCTTTCTTTAGAATATGCGGTTATTAATGATATATGTATATGTAAGCTGACAGATAGTGCTCTACATAGAAAGGTCTTTGCTTTTCAATAATCAGCATCTCCCAGTTCATGTTAGTTTTAATCACTTGTGGATCTATTTGACTGATGATTGTGGGCACTAATTTCATAGATAAACATTTCTTTCAGTAGTCCCATAGAAGATGTTGTCTACTGAGTTACATAATTGACTGTTTGCTGTTCTTTCATTAGTTCTGTATGGTCTTGTTTAGGATGAAATAGATTCTGCATGTTTTACTTTGTTTAGGATGAATAGATTTTGATTGCATCAAGATCATCACAGTAGGCAGATGCTTCCAGTGACATGTTTTGTGCTTCAAGTGCTAGTGATTACATTCTGGACAGTGTGTAGGAGATCTTTAGTTATTATTTGGTTTACAGCTTAGTTTTACAAGGAAATGATTTCTGTGATAGCCTATTTGCAGATTTTATTATGTGAAACAGTTCTTTAGCATAAAACAGAATTTAAATACAACCCATGGCTTAAAACAACTTTTTTTTTTATAAAGCTTCGTTGTTGTGGCTTGGTTATTTCACGGCATTGTATACGGAAAAGGTGATGTTTATGTATGTTCATGATTTGTTTGACTTCACTTTTTTTGCAAGTCATTTTTTGAAAAGAGTGGAGTCATATTTAAATGGTAGTATTGTTTGAATGTACTCAAATTAGTCCTGCAAAAGCAAGCTCACATCCCAGAAGGAGACATTTAATTCTGCTCTGTGCTAATAAGGTGTCTGCACTGTACCTACTACCCAGCCTTGTTAATATAACTCGTTAGCTAATTAAGCATATCTGTTATTCACACTCTTTCAAAACTTAGATCTTACAATGTGAACAGGAAGGTTCCTCAGCAGTTAGCTCTCTACACATGCACAATATGCACCTAGGCATGGCATTTAGTGCAAATTTCATTGCTGGTAAAGATGCAGTGTGCGTATACACTGCACGTATAAGTAGTTTTGGAACCATAACAGCAGCAAATCAAAAACTATGTCTTCTTTTTATGCCACCAGTAGATAATGTAGCTACCTCCTCTAGTAATTATGCCACCGTATGGTCCTTTCTACATCCTCATTTTTAATTCAACGTTTTCAACGTTTCATGCGGTTCCCATGATCCCCAGACTTAGCCATCAGCATTCTCCCACTCCCCACTGCTGATGGCTAGTCCAAAGCCATCTGCCTGCAGATTGAGTGCCTGGCTGCTGCCAGGTGAAATGAGCAACAGCTAAATTTTCTCCGATTTTCTCTTAGAGGAGCATGTAAAATGTTGATTTCAAGCCTGACTTCCAAAGAACACTAATATTTCTCTTCTGCAGAAGATTTATCTCTTCATGTCCCCAATACTTCACTTTCTTTCTTCAAAATCAAGGTTACCCAGCCTGGAAATGTTATTTTATTGTCATTTTTTATCATTTCTGTGTTGCACAGCTGAATTTTTTGTACTGTTGTACTCAGTGCTTGCTCCTGCAGGTAGCTCACAATTTCAGATACTTTATATATGTGTATATATATATATGTATGTATAATTTTAGTTTACATGTTGCATGAAGAATGTTTCAAGTCTTTGACATTGCCAACAATTTTCTTCATATATGTGTTCTAAGATCTCCAAAGATATACAGATTAAAGGCATGTTATTTGGGTTTTTTTTTTTTTTCGACTCCAGGATTTTGGACAAATCCTGTTTCCTTTTTAGTGTTTATACAAAGCCAGGTACAGAACTAGCTCTTTGTGTAAACAGTAGACTTGGACAGGATGAGTCTGGAAAGCTTGATCAGTCTGCTGAAAAGCAATTACTAATATCTTGTTAAAAGATGAAATAAGTAACCTATATGCTCATGCCAGGGGAAATGAGATATTCATGAGTGATAGGGAAATACAACAGCCTCCATTAATTTATTTTATTTCTGAAGCAGGTATTACTTAAAAATCATATATAGCTTATTTTTTGTTCTGTTATGAAGATTGAGGCAACATAATGAGAATGAAAGGGTAGAGTCTCATGAGAAAATTTGAGCATTGTTCATAGTTTTCCCTTTGCTGTGTTCTTAAAACACCTGTGATTAAATTTTAGAGTTTTCTGAAAAACAGTGAATTCTTGCCCAACATAGTAATCTTAACTAACTTGGGATGTCAAGATTAATCCAGAGCATTTCAGTGTATTGTTAAGAGGTCTTAAATGACAGGTGAACTTTAATGTGAAAAAGAAAAGACCTAGAACCAATTACTTGTAACCTAGAAATTGTAGCTAGTGGTGATGATCAGATATAAATTGTATTTCAGTACAGACTTTTAAAATGATAATGGTATCTACATAAGTCAGATTTTTAGTTATATACATAAGGAAAGAAAGGTAGAAAGATTTTTTGATAAGAATATTGTGTTTAGGGCTACTGTAAAAAGCCAATAATGCAGATCATGAGAATCGTTAAAGCTTTAATAACAAATTTTAGGATCTGTATTCTTTGATAAGCAAAACTGCTATTAAAATTTGGATATAGTACATACTTACATTATAATCACACTGCATAATTCATGCACTTGAATATTTTGCTACTCTTGTGTTCTAAACACTGGGGAATTATTTCGGTCAATTGTGTTTATAAAATGTATGCTCAGGTTTCAGAGTGAATGATCACTGAGTGACATTTCCTTTGTGGATATGGTTAGTGTTCAGTGAACTGATTTTCTGGATTTGCAGGGAACCATCACAAGTAAATTACCAAGCCCCCTAGCCTTAATTGTTCCTTTTATAAAAATGGCTGAAGTTTTATATCAGAAACTGAGCATACAGTAGATAAATATGAACTAGCAAGCTTCCATTTCTGTCATTTTTCAGAGCATGAGTTTTTTTTTCTGACTCTATGAGCTAGAAGCCTATCGAAAAGGGGGAAAATGCATATTACATGCTTGCATTACATGGTAAGAGTGTGTAACTTGAATGTGTCAGGCCAAGATACAATAGTCTTAAACATACAGGATATGTAGTGGGTTTTGATTCATCAGAAGAAGTATTTGGAGCCATCTGCCTAGCAAGGTTGCTGAAACAATGACAAGGGGCTGATAAAAAAACAGTTTACTTCGATAATGTCCTGAGAAAATTGACTATTGAAAGGGAAGATGCTCAGTGACCTGGATGATTTCTAAATTTTCTCCTATGTTGTACCTTTCTAACATACTAGAAGCAATCAGTAATCTATGATGTGCCTTAAGAGATGCCTTAAGAAGTGGACATGTGAGATGAGTACAGGACTTAAGAAAGGGTGATGTTCATTAAGTACCTAAGAGAGTTTAGAGATAAGAAATGAAGTATATGTGTCTTTGAGTGCATGCTTCTATGGACTGAGCAAATATTGTGTAAAGTGATTTGTTTGATTTATTGTCTTCTTTTTCTACGTTATCTGTGAGCAGACAAATATTTGCACAGCATTAAGTTAAATCTACCAAATTGTTTCATTTATCACTTACACTATAGTTTACTTTTCAGTAATTGAAATCTGACTTAAGTTGTTTAATGTCGTTTGATCACATAATAGGTCTCATGATATTCTGTTTTATGGACATGAAAAGAGCAATTCCCACAATCAGATATCTTCTGTAAAAATTAAAGGAAGTAAATGTAACAAGAGAGTATTTAAGTATGTTCAACTTTACTCCTAAGAATGGGATGGAATCAAGCAGTGCTTTATATTTCACTTAATTGAGTATTATCTGTGAGGATTTTCTATGTGCAGGATAGATTGCTCACTATATATATCATAAGTATCAAAAACATTTTGAAAGGTTCTGGTGGTAGAAATAAATGATTTTCTTTTTTTATTTTCTTTTTCTTTTTCTTTTTCTTTCTTTCTTTCTTTCTTTTTTTTTTTTTCCATAAGGGATCTGAATGGGGCAGTAATGGGTTTTGGGTTTTGGTTTTCTAAATGGAGAGATAGAACTAGGATCTATCCATTATGGCTTTCATTTTCATATTCGTTGTGAAGCTAACCCCCAATGGGAGCACAATCCAAGCTGTACTAACCCCAGGAAAAAATAGTCCAAATGGAGCAGGTTCTCTTTATAAATGTTACTATTGCTCTCTGCTGACCCAAGCTGCCTGATGTAGCCTGGATCGTGGTGCAGGCTCGACACAGCACAGCTCTAAAGACTGCTGCAGATCAAGCCCAACCATTAAGTTGTTCATTAGTGATGATTGTGAAGTGTGCATGTTGTTTTTCTCACACATTTGCACAGAAAATACATAGTTGGATATTCAATACCTACTGGAAAACACTGAATCTGAAAATACAGGAAATACAGCTTGCTTTCTGTTTGCATTTTACCCATAAAGTTCACACTTTTTACAAGCCAGAATACTTTTAAATTCAGAAAATTATCCAGAAGTTTCTCTGGTACTTTTAGTTACTCTCTATAAAAACAAAGTTGCATGAAACATAAATGAAACTTGTCATTGGTTGTAATCTTAATCATACAGATAACTCATAAAGTCTGTACTATGATGTAAAAAACAGGAGCATGGGGATGCACAAGTCTTTCAGCTAAATAAGTCTGTCACATCTAAGAAGAAATTTTTTCCTAAAATTAGCCCAAGAGGACTATATTCTTCGAAGTTTCAAGGCAAGCAGGCTGTCTAAGTTTTGAAGGTTATTTTAGTGTCAGTTATGTTCATATTTGCAAATATGTAAAGACTTCACTTAGAGTACAGATATTTTTCTAGAAATTGCAAAGAGGTTTTTTGGCTGTGAAAAAAGCTGAATTTACACATCTTAAATTTTTCTTCCTTAGTTTAGTAAAATGAAAGGGATATTGTCATCAGAAAGAATTTTCAGAGTAAAGGTCTTGACTATGAAATTCCTTGACTGAGCTGCTGGAAATACAGAAGTTATTGGCTTCATAACAAACACAATTTGGATTTATTATATTCAGAGTAATCATAGTTGAAAGAAGATGGCTATGTAACAGCTATCCAAGAAAGACTGTGAGAAATGGACTTTTAAAAAGCTGCAGTCTCAAAAGAAAATCCAAAATCATGTCTTACATGTAAAGCAAATAAACATCTGTGTTAATGAAGAAAAACTTTACAGCAGAAAGCCACCTACCAAGACTGAGTTCAGTCCAGAATTGAAGCTGAACTGTGATTTTGTCAGAGAAAACTTACAGTAAAACTTGAGGTATAACTTCATGGATCACAGAAGCATGGAGTCATGCAGGACCTTTAGAAGGTCATACGACTCAAAACCCTGCTTAAAGCAATTTCAGTTAGAGGAGGTGGCTGAGGGTCTTATCTAGTCAGGTTTTGAATACCACCAAGAATGGAGTTTCTACAACTGTCTGGACAGCCTGCTGCAGTGTCTGACTACCCTCTTGTTTAAAAAAAAAAAAAAAAAAAAAGCTTTTATTGAGTTGGAATTTCCTGTTTTCCAGTTTGTAACTGTTAGCTCTTATCCTCCCACAATGAAACTGTGAGGAATGACTGTCTCTGACATGTCTATACCTTCCCATAAGGTAGTTATAGACAACAATAAAATCTTTGCTGAGCCTTCTCAAGACTAAACCCAACTCTCTCAGCCTTTCATCGTATGTCATTTGCTCTGTGACTGTCCTAGTAGCCCTCCACTAGGCTGACTCAAGTACATCGATGTCTCTGATGCAGCAGTGAGCCCAGCAACACCCCAGATACAGTCTCACAAGTGCAGAATAGAGGTGAAGGATCACTTCGTTGAGTCTTTTCTCAACACTCTTGCTGAGGCAGCCCAGTATGCAGATTGCATGTTTGTTACAAAATTGCATTGCTGGTACATGGGCTACCTGTTGTCCATGAGCATACCTAGATCCTTTTCTGCATAGCTGCTTTATAACCAGTCAGCCCTACCGTACTGGTGCATGGGACTCTATGGTTCCTCTACAGATGCAGGACTTTGTATTTGCCTTTACTAAACTCTCTGATATTCCTGTCAGCCCATTTCTCCAGCCTGTTCAAGCCTGCTCCCACTGAGTAGATGTCATCCACAAACATGCTGTGAGTGCATGCTACTCATCATTTAGTTTATTAGTAAAGACATTAAATAGTATTGGTCCCCATACTAATCTCTAAAAGATACTACTACTAATTGGCTACCAATTGAATTTTTTGCTGATAATCATCATCCTTTGAGGCTGCCTCACTGTCCACATATCTTCCATATCTCACCAATTTGGCTCATGACTGAACATCTATGTAGTTTTAGGTAAAAAAAAAGCTTTCTTTCTATATATAGTTAAGATATGGCAGCATTTTACATTAAGGCACTCAGTTGCTATGTTTATCAGTTTGCTAGTAGATAGCCAAAGGAGTCAGTGTGTGAGCTATGTTGTATGAATGAATGCATCTGTTGGTTCATCACCAAGCAGTATTTATCCTCATGTTATTGAAACTATAGCTTGGATAAACAAACAACAAGAATGCCAAATATTTACTCTCATTTCTCACTTTATTTGCCTAGTATTATGCCTCTCCTCCCTTCCTTTTCAAGTAACATAATTTTTACTGTTCCAGAGGACATTGTACCCTAGACAAGTAAGTCCAAATTTATCAATAGAATAGATTAATAATTAAAATAAAGTAAATAGCATGTTTGTTAATAAAGTGAATAACATACTTGTTGAGTTGCACGATATACTGTTGTGTTTCTCTTCTGCAGAGATTCAGATAGAGATTCAGATACTTTTTTGAACCTGAAGGTAGAACAGCCTTATAGGTTGCCTGTGTGCTAATTGGAAGAGAAGTCAATTGTTCTAAAAATCAGTAAATTGTTTTTGTATTATGATAACAAAAAAGTTATATAATTTATTGAAACAAAGATGAAGATTGCTTATATGTATTTGATCTATGTTTTAATTTGCATAGATTAAAGGTTTGCAAAGTGATACCACTATCCTATAAAGTACCTAAACGAGGAAAGAGTATCATTTTGCTCATTTCAAGAGCCAAGTGAATGCATCTAAAAGAGCGTTAACATAAAATTTGAGGGCCAAATTGCCTCTATGGAATCTTGATCTGTGTTCCACTGGACAGATCCTCTAGAACAATTTAGGGCAGCTTCAAGACAGTGTGAAATTCCTGCTATTACACTAGCTCTTGGAAGGCCACAATCCTTGGAGTGTAGGAACGTATTAAATTCAGACAGTTTGGTAAATTCTTGCTAGAGAATGATGCCTAATCCTGAGCATTCCTGAATCTCTGACAAACTTTTTTAGGTAATTTGAGACAGGCAGATAGGTTAAAATAAGACTCATAAATTCATAGTGTTCCCATTCCACATCCCTTTTATTCTTAATCTTATCAAAATTTATTTAATGCCCAAAGAAATTTTCAATTGATCAAGTTAATTTAATTTACAGGAATAAAATTTACAACTACTCAGTGTGTAACAAGGACATTTCCTGTTTTCAGCTCTAGTCTAAATAAATGTCAATAAAATGTTTTCTCACACCTTCATGTTGCTGAATTTTATTCTCTTATGCATTTGTTGATTTCAGATAGTATTACTTGTAATTATTAATTGGCACCTGTCTGTACAAGGTATCTTCAGGCTATTTCTGTGAAGCAGTAGTTGAATTCTTATTGAGAAGCATTTCTGACTTCATGATCTGGCAATTTTTAGCTTTTAACACTATTCCTTTCATTACATCATTTTCTGAAACATTTCAGTTCTACAGAACTAATTAAATCATGTTTTCAAATGTGTATTTTGCTTGAGATTTTAATATTTTTTAAAGTTTAAAGTTGGTATCAGTAAAATGTTCTTTTAAACAGATGGCCAACAGTTAGGGTGTGATTATAAAGCACATGTGGATATATTTGAAGTAGCCTGAGTATTTGGAAGTCTCTATTTAGTTCACTTCATCTCTCAGCTTTAACACTTCCAGTTCCTGAAGAAGCTTGGTTATATCTACATGACATAGCTTTATGATCTCATTTTTTTATGGGATACATTAGTCAGAGCAAAGGTATCAAACACATTTCACATTCATTTTAAAAAGAAGTAAACTCCAAAATGTATCTCATCCTGTCAATCTGATTTTATGTATGAAATAAAACAACCAGCAATATGAAAGTGTCAGCTGAGATCAGCTGTAAGCATGAAAAGTTTCAAAAGAATTCACCTATTTTGAAATTCATAAAGATGACTTTTATATGCATATCAAAGAATTAACTATGCATTTTAGTTGAATTCATATCTAATCAATTTCACTGTTACATCGCTGTTGGTAATTTTTTTTTTTTACATGATTAATTCTACTTTTTGTGTTGTTCTGCTGGACAGTTCTTATTTCCCTTGAGAATCCCCTAATGCGTAGTAACTTATTTTCTGTTTCAGATATGGTCACATTTCCCTTAGTGTTATATAGTGTTAAATAATTGATATTCTTACAACTGCTGGAAATACAAACTTGGAAAAAGAGGAAGATTCCAAACAGCCTTGTTTCTTTCCATTGAGCCATGGAATGTTTCCAACATTAGGAAAGGAACACAGAACTCTGTAAAGAGTTTCTTAAGATTTTAAAATATTCATGCTACAGTGACTCAGAGCTATGCTATCTTACAATAAACAGTGTGTTAAAAAACATGTTTAAAAGTGTAAGAATTGGAAGATGCTAGAGTTACTGTAGTTCTTCCCCCTACTCTTGTATTAACTGATCCTCGCTTACAAAGCAATATCTTGCACTTTAGAGAAGGTATGTTCCATAAGCATACTGTATGCAGCTTGTTGACAAGACAATAGTTGCTTTGTAGACGATGTGATGAGCCATTATGCCTACTAATTGGGTCAGCAATTACTTTGACTAATTTTTCCAAAAATATACTTCACTTTCTAATGATTAATCTATCAAGTTACACAAATACTAAAGGGCCATCAGAGTTGTTATGGGTACTTTTTATGGTCAGTGTTGTAGAACGCATTTAAGTATCTGTTATGTTCATTTTCCTTTACCATGGATACCAATAAATATTTGCTTGCAAAGGGATTTTTGCTGACAAAAAATAAATAAATAAATAAAAATAAAGGGTTTGAGGCACAAATTTTTCTATAGAAAACATGCATGTTGATTCAGTGCTGCAAAATCAACTGACTAGATTTTTAAACATAAACTATAGATATAGGATATAATGACTTTTCAGGTCAAAAGAAATATTACTAATTTGACTGCATTTGATGGTAAGTTGTTGAAGACATTTTTTTGACTATGGAGAAGATGTACTTTTTAACATGGTGGTGTGAAATAAATTTCAGAGATAATTTCCGTGTTACATGATGAACAGCAAAAATGACTGAAAACCGAAACTTTTTATTAGCTAATTTTGATTTTGAACAAGAAATTCATGTAAGATGCAATTTCACTTTGAATTCATTCAGGAATCTATATATGTTCATAGGTCTTATTTGTCAGCTTTGTATATGAAGTACTGCTCCGTTTACACAGAAGTGTATCAAAAACATAATGGTTCCATAATTTAGGCATGCCTAAATTTTTTAGTAGCAGCATTTTCTCTTTAAGATTAATGATGTACTCTCTTGATTACTTCAAAATTCAGTTCTTTAGGTGGGCTAGAAAATATCATCTAAACTCTATTCTTTTTTCCCCAGAACATTACCAGCTGTATGTCCCTGAATCAGCTCAAGTAGGATCAGCAGTCGGCAAAATCAAGGCAAACGACGCAGACACTGGCTCAAATGCAGACATGAAGTACACAATCATAAACGGTGATGGCTCTGGTGTGTTCTCCATATCCACTGACAAAGAAACACGAGAAGGAATTCTTTCCCTTAAGAGGGTAAGCAAAAGGCTTAAAAAGCATCTCTGTGTATGTAATTAAAATGCCAAAGAAGAAGAATGCCAAAAAATGTCAAATAGGCAGATGCCATGATCAAAATACTGTTTTAATATGTAAACCTAATGGACCATGAATTTAAGGAGTGTAACATTCTCCACAGTGCTTCCCTGAGACACTTTAAACCTTTGCAGGAAGTGGACTGAGAAGAGAAATTCAGGAAAGAAAAAATTATTTAAAACTGATGTGCTTTTTGAATGGTCATATTTAATATTTAACTAACATTCAAATGCAGTGAATAAAACTTAATCTTATTGGATTGTTTATTGAAAGGTTTTCTTCTTTTTCTGAACGATAGTTTTGCTCGTGAAACTTCTTGGAAGAAGTGAAGTTCAGCTAGAAGTAGTACTGTTGGCTCCAAATTGCCTGAATGTTGACCTAGGAATTTCATCTGTGGCAGTGAATGTATAATTTAGTTTTCACAGACTTCTGTTCCTTGACTTACCTGCCAACTGGCAGGTAAGGGATCAAGTATTGTACATTGTGTAATGTGCATATCTGCACTTATAAAGGCCCAGAACATAACTTGTGTATTAGCCATCACAGTATTATCATTTATATGAATTCCTATACTTATCTCAGTCTGTTTAAACTATTAATTGTAAAGCCTTCTTGCCATTTGGTCATTCTTAACTGAATTCCATACACAAATTAATTCTACAGATAATTCTATCTCCGTATTAAGTCCTCTAAACGGAGTTCATATCAAATGTTTCCTGAAGTATCTGCCAGTTTATGCTAATATTCTGTGGTGAGCTTTCTATTTAGTTTTATTATATCAAGAGAACTAGGTTATCATATTTGAGCAATTATTTTTTTCAAAACTTTTCCAACAAGGGGAAATCCTTTCTTGATTTCAGTTTTCACTTGGACTAACAGACATCAATTAGCAATTCTTATGCGGGCTTGTTGTTGAATCTTGTATGCATGAATTATATCTTGCAGCCTAAAAAATGAAAATTAATGTATATTTATATTTTGGTAATATGTGTGCTGGGCCTAGCTGTTTCATTTCTAGTAAGAGAAATGAAAACCGGAAGCTCTGGAAGAGAAAATATGAGAAAAGAGAATCCAAAGAAAAATATTATAAAGAAAATACATTTTATGTCTGAATGATGTAGGTAGGTAGGTAGGTAATGTAAATTTTTATTTTGCACTTAATATAAGATTATGTCACTAAATTTTTGTCACTTTTCATAATAATTTAAAAGTGGTTTCTATCTCTCCCTTTACTACAGTAAGCTTTCGTTCAGGAAGTATTTTATAATGTTTGGATAATATCCACCTATTTCACTGACATGAAAGTAAACTCTACCTTTACACCAGTGAAATACCTCATATTCACCTTGATGAAACTAATGCCATAATCTCTTCTTTCGTATTCAAAATGAGCAGTTTTCTGTGTAAAAGTTCATCATTATTATTGCTTAATAAACACATATTGCAAATAGAGAACACAAAGAGAAAATGAAGAATTTGTAGTATAATTCATACCTCAAATGTGTTCATTCAGGTTTTGCAGTGTTTTTGTCAAACAAAATAGCATGAGAGAAATTTTCAATATAATTTAGAATATGCAAAAATATTTGTTACCAGGCCTTTTCTGAAGCATACATGTGACGGTGATTTAAGACAAGAAGGTATATACTTTGCTTAATGTTACATGTGAGTTGAGCTGAAATTTGCCATCTCAAAAACAGGTAACTTGTCATCCCATACCTCCATTCTTCCCTCAGAGAACATCCTCTTGTAGAGTACTGTATAAAAAGGTGATCTCATGGGTCCCTTTTTTCTCTTTTGCTCTGACTTTGAACACAATTTAACACATATTTTACGTACTATGTGCTGTAAGTATTTTTAATTTAGATTGACTTTGAAGATTAATCGTTTCAACAGCCTAGCTGTAATACAGAATATACACTAATAATCAGTTTCGTTTTGTAAATCAGGTGCAGTAGCTTCTGTAACAATAGGACAGAATGATTTATCTCCTCTAGTACTTCTTTGGAAGAATATACTGTAGGCACATCAGAGAAGTTAGGTCTAAATATATAAATAAATGTATTTTATTGCTATATTTATTGCTGTATTTATAAATATATATTCTGTGTCTGAAGACCAGAAGTGCTTCTGAAACTTTCATGAAATTTTACTTATTTGAAGTTCTGATGCAAAAATTTAATTTATTAGAAGCTCCATGCTAGGCTGGTCAACATAATTGCAGAGTCTGCAAATGTCAGAAGGAATCTCTTCTAGCCTCATTTTGGGCTATACTTTCACCATCTCTCTTCTTTGTGAACCCCATGGAGCTACCTTTCAGTCTCAAAAATCCTTTTACACAGTATAGGTTGCAAACTCTGTTTTTTGAGACAAAGGTTTCCCCTTTGTCTCATGGGATTACTTGCTTGCATGATCAGAGGAAAACAAAAGCAAAACAAAACAGTATACTAAAGGCCATTATTCTCTGGATCCATCAGAGAGTGAGTGGTCAGCACGTTCCCGCTTGTTGTAACTTTTGGAGAAGAGATATGCTATAATGTTACTAACTAGAAATCAGCAAGTATCAACCAGGCTTCCCAGAAAAAAGGTCTGAATGGCTCATATCTTCCATTTTGTTTAATAATCCTGGAATGTTCAGGAAATGGGTACTTTTGCTACTTATTTCTCCCATGAAACTCTGCTACTCTTTTTTGGAGAAATATAAACTGCATTATGCTGATTAACACTTTTGCCAGTTAGCTCTGTGGGTGGTTGCTTGTATTTTCAGGCATGCATGAAAATCAGAATCATACAGTCTGTATGTACAGGAAATGCATGGATGTCTTAATAAGCTTTACGATTGCATCCTTATAATTTGCATGTTTGTTTCTTTTGAAGGAAGCAAGGGCTAAGAAAGGACAGCTACCTTTCTCTTCAGTTACTTGGAGGTACATGAGTCCTGTGGTGAATCTGATGAAATAGTGAAATAGTTCCTTTGGAAATATAAATTATTTTGAATTATCATTTTGGGGCCAAAACTTTTCACAGAATCACAGAATAGTTGAGGTTGGAAGGGACCTCTGAAGATCATCTAGTCCGCATGCTGAAGCAGGGCTGCTTAGAGTACGTTGCCCAGGATCCTGTCCAGACAACATTTGAATATCTCCAAGGATGGAGATGACACAGCCTTTCTGGGCAACCAGTTCTAATGCTCTGTCATCCTCACAGAAAAGAAGTGTTTCCTTATGTTCAGACAGACCTTTCTTTGTTTCAATTTGTGCCCATTGCCTCTCATCCTATCATTAGGTGCTGCTGAAGAGTCTTGCCCCATCCTCTTGATACCTTCTCTCCAGGTACTTATACACATTGATAAGATCCCCTCTCAGCCTTCTCTTCTTCAGGCTGAATGGTCCCAACTCTCTCAGCCTTTCCTCGTATGAGAGATGCTCCCATCCTTTAAACATCTTAGTAGTGTTTTTCACCCTTGTGAATCCCTAAGTGGGAGAGTGAGATGCTGTTCTTGTATGTCCTAATATCTGATACTTGAATTCAGAACTTCTGGAAAGAAGTAGAAAGACAATAAAGAGAAAATTTTATTTTGGTATAGTTTTAAAACCTTAGGCTCCTTGAAACCTCAGCTATTTCTAATTATTTAAAAGGATTATCCTCATGCTTCTGAACAACAAAAGAAGTGTTGATATTATCTAATTGAATACCTACACTGAAGAAAGAAAACGAGACTTTACATTCTGTATCATAATTAATGTGCATTCTGAAGGAAATTAATTTTCCCTTGCAGCCTAACAAACATTGGCAGTACACTCTTAAGTCCGTTTTTTAACAAAGAGTGATAGTTACAATTTGCCATCCTGTTGTAAGCTTGTTTAATATTAGAATATATATACCTCAGAGGACTGCAAATGACCAGTTAGTATTTGCTCTATTCCTAGCAGAAATACCATTTAAATCTCTGAATGACATCTGATACATGTTAGGATTACAGAATTGTATTTACTAAAAATATAGTTCTTTATTAATTTATTTAATAATATACTTAGATCTATTTTTCATAGTAGTAGATTTATCAGGCTATGATAAATTTCCACACCTTTAAAATTTACATGTATATATATTCAGGAAGTTAAGAAAGAAAAAGAGAGATTAAAAAGTCTCATTCAGTTAGAGTTGAGAGAGTGAATTAATTATTCTTCAGTACAGAGAAGAGAAAACAAAGAAATAAATAGCATAGATGTATCCTGACCAACTACATTTCTTACACCGTATCAATCAAATTTACTTTAGATTTTAACTACAAAATACACTCTGGCATTGACAAGTCACACATTTCTCATATTTCTTGCCTTAGGTACTACTTTTCTACTGTTGAATGTGATAGGAAGTACTTATTTAGCTTTGATCTAAGGTGTGAATATTTGTATTGAGTCCTTTTCAGTCAGGCTGTTAGGTCTACACAGACACATTGGGTCATGCCATATTACTTGCCTTTAGGGATTTCAGTGCCAGATCATGACCTAGTTCTTTTGTGGCATGGATGAATGCATGATATAGAAGAGAGAAGAGAATATACATTCAGGAAGTAGTTCATTTCGTAAATATTTTTAATAGTGTCTTGAGATTATATCGAAGGAGATCTGCTGTAATGTAGCTTTTCCATATATATGCAACTTTTGTTATTTTAGTGTTATGTCTATGCTCTGTGACAGTAGGAAACTTAGTGGTAGTATAGGTCTATATAAACTATCTACTCTCCTCAGTGTAATAATAAATATTAATCTACCTATTCTTTATAAATTGACTGAAGCCTGAAATTTGAAACCCAGTAAGAGTTGAGGTGTCTGTCATATGTCTATCAAAGGAGTACTTCTGCTCAGTGTAGAAGCATATTTGAAAAAATAACAGTGGAAAGCTCTGAAATCTGCTTTATGATTGTGCATAACTGCGTATTTTCATGAAACATGTAAATGACCATTTGGCATGTTTTAACTTGCCTAACTTAATTTAAGTGTAGACAGATAGGACAGATAGAGATAGAAGTTCCAAAAATTAAAAAGGAATGTTGTTTAACACTTCTGTCTTTAAACAACTTTGGTCCTAAATGCCTTGTTATATGGTAGATCTGACAGATTCTTCTCCTCTAGCTTGGCCTTATGCTCATCATTGCAATCAGTTCCTACAATCACTGGGGTGCTCTTCCATGCTGAGAGATTGGCTTTGATGCTGTATGGAAAATGCACACATTCTGAGACCGAATAAGAGTTTTTAAGAAACTGTTAGTTCTTGATTTAAACTTTTGTTGTTCTCTGCACAACCCGAAAAGAACTGGGTCCTCAGGCCATGAGTTAAAGTAAATAGAATCTGTGCAGCACAGTAAATAATACAGTTAATGCCACTGATTGATTGTGAGTTTCAAGGTCTATAAAGTTGGAAGCTGCAGTGAACCTAAGTTACCTGAAAGTTTCTTAGGATGTCTAGTGCACCTGGCCTGAACTGTTATTTATTCAAAGTTATTTCAGCAATTCAGTAAGCCTGAGAGACGATATATAGAAAAAAATAACCTGTCCTCACAACAAATCTGTGATTCTCTCTGTATGAAAAGTAATCAGTTATTTTTGTGAGATCACAGAAAAGGACACCAAAAAGTTATGGTTCTATAAACACAGCTTTCAGTAAACATGTTGCTTGGTTCTGTTTTTGCTAATGGAACTTCATTACCTGCATACTTTTAAGTTAAACATCCCTTTAGTCTCCCCTACTATTTTCTCTGACACTGGAAGGGTTGAGAATTGTGTATGTCATGCCTCATGGTACCTGTTTGTCGTATATCTTCTATAACACAGTGTAATATTATGGTCATGTCAGGTTCAAATGAGTATATCAAGTCAGCAAAACTGGTACATAATAATCTGATGTAGTTAGATTGGTCTGTGGTATTATGTTCTGTGATTTCATGCTGGTTTCTAACAACAATAGGAGCTTGTGGAACTTACCGTATTGCAGAATTTAAGACTATCAGCCAACTTCTACTCTTTGTTTTAACAGTAGTATCAGTGTCAGAAATGTCACTGAAACAGAACAGTGGCCTTGTGCCATCATGCTTGCGGACAAGGGAACACAACTAAATCTGCATATGCAAGTTTCATTTCCTCTCTTTCAGTTTAAATTGCGAGGTTTTGTGATTAGTGAGCCTGTAATGTTCTAGAGGAGGATGGGAGTTAGTTGAGAAAAGAGATAAAAATTTTCATATGTATAATAGCAAGTAGAAAAGGGGCTCCTAAGAAAGGAAGCATCCATGCAGAAGGATATATGAGTCAGACTTCAGCCCCTTCCTTCCTCATAGAAAGGTAGGATTCGTAGCGGGAAT
The DNA here is from genome assembly GCF_028389875.1 of Rhea pennata. Lineage (NCBI taxonomy): Eukaryota > Metazoa > Chordata > Aves > Rheiformes > Rheidae > Rhea > Rhea pennata. The sequence continues at coordinate 81,524,546 of NC_084664.1, read as the reverse complement.
CTATTGGGTCACATAAGGCAAGGCTAAAATGGCATTGGCGCTAGATCTGAGCCTTTTACTGTTTTTTCTTTGAACATTAGGCCCTAGATGAGAGCACCTTCTCAGCTGCAGACTCTCCCCAATGTATGAGTGCATATGATCCAGGTGCAGTGAAGAAGAGCACAGAGAGAAAGGCCAAATTGTTGACTCTCTCATTGTTAAAGAAAATGGTATAGACACTAAGGATGTCCCATGCATTTGACTCAGTTTATAAAAGTGCACGTTTAGGCATGCTACTTGTTTAAGTTGCTACGTCTTACGAAAACTGCAGAGTAGTTTTTTTCAGCTGCTAATTTAAGAGATGGTGCCTGAAAGATTTTTGGGGATATGTTAATATGAAATGTGTTAATTAAATGTATCAAATTAATTTAATTTGGGATACATCAGTCTCTAACTTTTCTAATATTGAACAATATCAGTTGTTCAATATTAGAATATAATTCAATTCATTGAACAATAAAATTTGAAAGGTGATAAAATTCTGAAATATTAAATGATCTTAGAAAAAGCAACCGCTGCTGCGTCTCAACTCTGAGGTTTTTTTTTTAAAAAACTATCACCTTGCCAAAATTTTATTAGAGAGACATGCTGAATCGTCTTGCTTTATGTCCTTTGTATCCTTCTGTTTACAACTGTACAGCAGTGGCAGTTGGGATATCACAGAATGTTGTCCTTTTTTAGTAACACTGAAGAAATCTAGTTAAATACCAAGATAAATTGGAAATGTATATAACTACCAAGTTAAATTGAAGCACAGAATGGTAATAATAAACCTCTTTTCTGCCAACAGCCACTCAACTATGAAAAAAAGAAATCCTATACACTTAATATAGAAGGAGCAAATACTCATCTTGATTTCCGTTTTTCACACTTGGGACCATTTAAAGATGTAACAATGCTGAAGATCATTGTTGGTGATGTGGATGAACCTCCGCTCTTCACTATGCCTTCTTATGTCATGGAAGTTTATGAAAATGCAAAGATCGGGACTGCTATTGGCACAGTGACAGCACAAGATCCTGACACAGCCAGCAGTTTAGTGAGGTATAGTAAATTCAAATTATACTGGTTTAAATTCCACTTGCTAAAGGGTTAATGAAATCTGGGATCTATGAAATGACATCTTTTATGTTAATGTATACAAAAAGAACAGAGGTTGAAATAGTGTTATTATTAGTCTGAGTGTATCAGTCAGATTAAATAATGTTAATTTTTTGTCAGTTCACACTGAATTTGTCATTTATCTATTGATCTGAGCAAAGATCTGTGTGTTTTTCAAGCTATAGCAGCACCTCTCCAAGCAACCCACTGACCAAGGACAGTATATGTTCTCACATCATATCAAATGGTGTGCTTCCCTGCCCTGCTGCCAATCAGTGTCCTACCTCTAGTTGTAAATCTGTTTAGGATTGTAATGCTGTCTTCTTCCTGTCATCTGTGCAGGTATTGTACTAGCTGTTTGCAAGCTTCCCAGCACAGGCACTGTGCTTGTGCAAAACAGGAACTCTTTTAGGTACTGCTTTCCTCATAGACATGCATTATACTGTTTGCAAAGTTGTATTTGTGGAGGAAGTGATTATTTTGTGTTATGCTTCAATTTTAGTTGGGTTGGGAAAGAATATACTGGATATATTACTACATTCTCCTGTACTGTATTGATTGTGTTAGGGACATAACATGTCATCTGCAACTGTCAGGTCTAGGGCAAAAACAAGTGCTGTTTAAGAAGCAAGCACTTACAGCATCAGGTACATCATTTGAAAACTAAACAAATATGTAACATATTAGGATTAAAAGATTTTAGGTAGTCTATACAATGAAATTCTTTCTTAAAAATCTTATTCTAATTAAAATAAAAAAAGCAAGAGTTCTATGCTACTGCCCTGGCCAGAATACTTCTTATCATAACAAAATTGGCTTGGAAATAGCTCATGATGTGAACTAAGGAACTAATATCAAACTGGAACTATCCCCATAGAAAACCTGAAAAAGTATTAATGCCAAAAACGATACATATGAATGTTAATCTGACTTCAAATTTCAAAGCATGGGGCTTTAACCACGAATGATCTGGAATTAGGGCTTAGATTCATTCCTGATTTAGAAGAAAATCTACATTTTTTCAGCTGTCATATGTTCGATGACATTTTTTTACTGGCTTCATTTTTGGGAAGTCGCTTTTTAAACTGACATACAATGTGAGAATTTTGTGGAACAATAAACAAGTATTTGTCTGGAAGGTGGTATTAGGTTTAAAATCTTTCAGGAAAAAAATTCTTCATGAATATACATTCCTTTCCCATTCCTTTTTATGGCATAGGGGTAAAGCCTTTGTTTGAATCATGTTAGAATACAGTCTTTCTTCAGACAATGGGGCATTTTTTCAGCCTCCTGACAGAACTGAAATCTACTGGTATGTGAGGTAGACAGGGTAAAATAAAACAATTTTTGTAGAACAATGGAATACATAAAATTTTTATGGTTCTCTTGTGTGAATAGTACAAGATTCAAAATGTTTTCTGTCAGACAATCCATATATACGATTAATGGCAAGTTATTGCCCTTTAAAAGTGGCCACTGCTAGTTATGTCTGAACTAAAACATAAATTAGAAAAGTTCATTAAGGTAACTGCCAAGTACCTGTAGTTGTAGTACTATAATTATGAAGCAACAGCTAGCAGTATCAGAAAGATTAGCAGTCATGGTAGTCCAGGAATAGGAAGACTAAGTGCAGTTTGACTAATTGACCCATAATTCAATCATCTGTGGCCATTAAGAGTTTTGTCTGGAGAAGAGTAAGAGGATAGTGGTGGAAGGAAAGCAGTAGCAGTTTGTACGAATGCTGGGAAGGCCAGTAATAGATTTTTTAGATGAAACACGCACTAATTTGGAGATACTACAATTGGAAAGAAAAATAGTTCCAGAACTTTTTCTCTGGGTGTTTTTTCTTTCTTTTTTCTTTTTTAATTAATAGCAGTTTTTAACAAATGATTGAGGACAGAATGTTAAAATATACATATTCTTCAAAGAATGGAGGACAAAACTTGCTCTTATCTTTCTCTATCCAGTTTTTGCTTCATTAACATTTATTTTCATACTTTTTTGTTCCATCTCTCTCTTTTTCAATGAGGAAAAAATAAAGTTCCAGTAAAATGTACTGAATTGTGAATCTCCAAAAGGATTCACCCTTATCTCTTGGGAGGCTTCAGCAGGGCAGTAGCAGCTCAAATATCTTTCACATACCATTATATGAAAGCGCAGCTAACAGAGGCGGCAAAGAGATGCAGCAATTTGCAAAGCACTATCTGGGCTCTACTTAGAAATTTGGGGATCTTGTTGGATATTGTGGGGGCTTTCTGCTGACCCCCATGAAACTAGAGGGTGATTCTGCTAACAGGAAAGGCCTTAACTTCTCATAGGAGAAGCTCTAGCACCTAGTTCTAACTAGGCATAGGTATTAATAAGGAGTACTCTTGTTGCTCCTGATTAAAGGAAGTTGGGGCCTTTGATCCAGGTGGCCTTTGGTTAGGGTGAGTCAAGCATCCTGTGAGTCAGTGCTAGGGAGAGGCCTATATAGGAGCCAGGCCTAGAGCACAGTGAGCAGGGGTAGCAGTTTGTGCAGCATTGTCTGGGTTCTGCTTAGAAATTTTGGGGACCTTGTTGGATGTTGTGGGGGCTTTCTGCTGGCTCCTGTGGAACTAGAGGGTGATTCTGCTAACAGGAGAGGGGAGGTAGACAAGGGCAGCTGTAGGAAGCACAAGGTGTGCTGTTGTTGGTAAATTGTGTTGTCAGGTAATGGGGTTGTGGGAGGAAGTCAGTAGACTGTGAAACATCTGTGAAAATGAGCAGAAGAGAGGGCATTCTCAGAGACTGTAGTGCTGCAGGAGTCCCAATCACCTGCAGCAAAGAAGTTGCTGGAGGGTTCTGCGCTGAGTGAAATGGTGCATCACAGCACTGTAGAAAGAGGCTCGAAACTGGTCACTCCTCATGGGGGAAGAAGAGCCCCTGCTCTTCCTGAAGACTTGCAGTTGAAGAACCGGTTTAGTGCCCTCCAGGCTAAAGAGGAGCTGAGCATGGCTTCAAGGAAAGCAATTGGGCTGACAGACCTTGTGCCTCACAGGATCACTCAGAAGAACCAGTGAGTGATTGCAGTGGGTGACTGTGCTGCGGAAGACAGAAGCACCTATCTGCCAACTTGGCCTCTCATCTAGAGAGGTTTGCTGCCTGCCAGGGTCTTGTATATGAGATGTCGTTGAAATATTGCCAAGGCTTGTCCACACATTGGACTATTACCTTCTGCTACTCTTTCATGTGGTATCATTTACCAAGGGCAAACTGGAAACTATAAAACAGGATTTCAGAGCTCTGGGGATGGTGGTCAGAGGTCTGGGAGCCCTGGTGGACTTCTCCTCAATCCTGCCAATGAGGAGGATTGATGGAAGAAGGAGTAGGTGGATTTTTCAAGTTAACAACTGACTATGCTGCTGGTGTCGGCAACAAGATTATGGTTTGTGTGACTATGGGAGCCTGTCTGAAAATCGACAACTGATGGGGAGAGATGGGATCCACCTCCCTAAGCAGAGCTCACCTGTCTTTGCAACAGATAGGCCAGCTTGGTAAGGAGGGCTTTAAACTAGGGAGGATGGAGGAAAGGGAGAGATATAAAGACAGGATAGTCAACAAAATACCGCTGAAAGTGAGATGCCTCTGGTGGGTGCATACAGGTGGAGGCGTGCATATGAGACATGGCTATGGAGACCCTGTTACTCCCCTCCTGGGAAACCTGCATGTGCAGCTACCTCCCTGAAATGTCTGTACACCAATGCAGCATGGGGAATAAACAGGAGGAACTGGAGATCAACTGAGAGAGAGCAGCTGGAATTTATCAAGTTCTGCCTAGGGGTGGATGTCAAGAGCTTATGGATAAGGATTAAAGGGCAGGCTAACATGGCTGATGCTGTTGCGGGTGTCTGCTACAGGCCACCTGACCAGAAAGAGGAGGTCAATGAGGCTTTCTACAGACAACTAAAAGTAGCCTCACGATCACAGGCCCTGGTTCTCATGGGGGACTTCAACCACCCTGGTATCTGCTGGAAGGACAACACAGCTAGGCACAGACAGTCCAGGAAGCTTCTGCAGAGCATCCATGATAACTTCTTGACACAGGCGGTGGGAGAGCCAACAAGGAGAGGTGTGCTGCTTGGCCTTGTACTAACAAAGAAAGAAAGACTGGTTGGAGATGTAAATGTTGGGGGCAGCCTTGGTTGCAGTGACCATGAGATGGTGGAGTTCAGAATCCTGTGTGGAGGAAACAAGGCAATAAGCAAGATTGCAACCCTGGACTTCAGAGAGCGGATTTTGGCCCCTTCAGGGATCTGTTTGGGGGAATGCTATGGGTTAGGGCCCTAAAAAGAAAGGGAGATCCAAGAGAGCTGGTTTACATTCAAGCATCACTTCCCCCAAGCTCAAGAGTAGTGCATCCCAATGAGTAAGAAGTCCAACAAAGGGGTCAGGAGACCTGTATGAATGAGCAAGGAGCTCCTGACAAAAATTCAGTCTTTATTGCTAAGAGCAGCCCTCAGGAATCCCAGACCTGGAGACAAGGGAGAAAGTCTGGAGAAAGGAGGACTTTCCTTTGGTCGAGGAGGATCAGGTTAGACATCTTCTAGGCAAACTTGATGTCCACAAATCCATGGGCCCAGATGGGATGCACCGACAGGTACTGCGGGAGCTGGCAGATGTTGTTGCCAGGCCACTCTCCATCATCTTTGAAAGGTCATGGAGAACTGGAGAGGTACCCGAGGCCTAGAAGAAAGGCAATGTCACTCCAGTCTTCAAAAGGGGCAAGAAGGAGGACCCAGGCAACTACAGGCAGGTCAGCCTCACCTCCATCCCTGGAAAGATGATGGAACAGCTCATTCTAGATGGCATCTCCAGAGATATATGGAGGAAAAGAAGGTGATCAGGAGTAGCCAGCATGGATTCACCAAGGGGAAATGCTGCTTAACCAATCTGAGAGCCTTGTGTGTTGGAATGACTGGCTGGGTAGATGAGGAGAAAGCACTGGACGTTGTGTACCTTGACTTCAGGAAGGCTTTTGACATTGTCTCCCATAACATCCTCCTAGGCAAGATCAGGAAGTGTGGGTTAGACGAGTGGACAGTGAGGTGGATTGAGAACTGGCTGAAAGGCAGAGCTCAGAGGGTCATCATCAGTTGTACAGAGTCTAGTTGGAGGCCTGTAGCTAGTGGTGTCCCCCAGAGGTTAGTACTGGGTCCTGTCTTGTTCCGCTTATTCATCAGCGCCCTGGATGAGGGGACAGAGGTTTATCCTCAGCAAGTTTGCTGACAATACCAAGCTGGGACGAGGGGCTGATGAATGTATCAGAAGGCTGTTCAGAGAGATCTAGACAGGCTGGAGAGCTGGGTGAAGAAGAACCTTAGGAACTTTGACAAGGGCAAGTGCAGAGTGCTGCACCTAGGGAAAAATAATCCTAGGCACCAGTACAAGCTGGGGGCTGACCTTCTCGAGAGCAGCTCTGTAGAGAAAGACCTGGGAGTTTTGGTGGACAACAAGTTGACCACAAGCCAGCAGTGTGTCCTTGTAGCAAAGAAGGCCAACGGTCTCCTGGGCTGCATTAGGAAGAGTGTTGCTAGCAGGTGGAGGGAGGTGATCCTGCCCCTCTACTCAGCCCTGGGGAGGCCTCATCTCGAGTACTGTGTCCAGTTCTGGGCTCCCCAGTACAAGAGAGACACGGAGCTACTGGAGAGAGTCCAGCATAGGGCTACGAAGATGATCCAAGGGCTGGAGCATCTCTCCTATGAGGAACGGCTGTGAGAACTGGGCCTGTTTAGCCTGGGGAAGAGAAGACTGAGGGGGGATCTTATCAATGTGTAGAAGTACCTGAAGGGAGGGTGTCAAGGGGATGGGGACAAGCTCTTTTCAACTCTCCCATGTGACAAGACAAGAGGCAATGGGCAGAAATTAAAGCACAGGAAGTTCCACCTGCATGTGAGGGGAAATTTCTTCCCTGTGAGAGTGACGGAGCACTGGACCAGGTTGCCCAGAGAAGTTGTGGGGTCTCCTTCTCTGGTGATATTCAAAACCTGTCTGGATGTGATCCTGTGCAACATGCTCTAGGTGACCCTGCTTGAGCAGGCGGGGTTGGACTAGATGATCTCCAGAGGTCCCTTCTAATCTCAACCATTCTGTGATTATCACCAATTCTGCTCTCTAGGTAGGCTTTATCCTGCTCTGTGAGACTCATAGTGAGTACCAACTGTGAGCATGTGGGCTTTTTATGAACATACTGATCCCCCAAGGCCTTGACTAACACACTTCTTGTATGGGAATCTGAAGAGCCATCTGTATCTACTGGGCTGCCCAGAAGTTCTGTTTGAGTCTCCTTCAAGAGGAGAAAGTCTATTGTGAAAAAAATCAAAACCTAACCCCTGGTCCCTCACTGTGCTGATGCTGACTCAGTGCTGAAGAGTTTTATTTTTTCAAGATTTGGTTATGCCTTTGGATACTATAGGTAGGAAATGGCATCCATCCTCAGAAGCAGAGTAGCAATGAGCTATGCCTGGTGAGCCACACAGGGCTGCTCTGACATGAGAATCAGCATCTTTGCCCATGCTCTGCTCATAGCAACACACATAGGGACAGCTCAGTGGAAGTTGTTTTATTCAGAAACAAGCATACAGTACAAATTTATGGTCTTCTCTGCTACTTTGCAAGAATCCTCCTAACTGATTAAAACCCTGATGAATCTAAAAGATAGTCTGAGGATAATGAGATCACTTATTTCCTTCATTCTCACACAATTTTAATTTTGTTCAAAACAATAATAATAATAATAGAAAAATTCAGTATGTCTGTATTAGGAAACACAGATTACAATCTCCATGGAAGACAGTACAGATAAGACTTGCACAGCTTATCTGTGTCGAATTATATTTAGTCAGCCAAATGGCTTAGATAAAATTTCAAATGCTGTGAGTCTGCAGGACTGACAGCAATTTGCATTACAGTTTTTCCTAATTCAGTTGTGTGTCCTTTTCAATTTATAAGAACACTCATTGCTATGTGTGAGATTGATAAAGCATTAGATGCGCACAGTTTCAACCATATCAGTTCTTTATTGTCCAGCTGGTTAAGAGATACAGTACTGTGATTTATTAACTGCCCAATTAAATAACACCTTATTTTAGTGGCAGGAATGATTCTTATAACCAGAATAATGGTCAGAGACTCCTCTGTCAGTTGCAGTAATTAACAATGTTGAAGGGAAATCTATTTTAAAGTTAATTCTTGGAGCTAAAACAAAAACAAACAAACAAACAAAAAAACACCCCAAATCCCTACCTCTATTGTTATCAGTTGTGGGGAGACTGAGGGCTTGTTTTCTCCATATTGTCTGACTACAGTTCCAGCACTGTAATTTCAGCTTTTTCCTGAATTGAAAATCCTTCAGAGTGCACTGACCTGGTGCCACTGTTAGTGCCATGGTTTTACTTACTCAGCCCCAGTTAAAAAAAAAAAAAAAAAAAAAAAAAACATTTGTAATACTAAATGTAGCAATTATTGGTTTCTTTCATTCAGACATCGTGTGATTAGTAATTTGGTTGTTTTGAAGTTTTTTTTTTCTGAAGTTTGCTTTTTTCATATAACCAGAAATGAATTTTGGGGAAAACATTTTAAAATGCAATGTTTTCAAGGAAAATATTATTCTATTGAAGTAGGTAAAGAAAAATAATGGTGGAGAACAAAAAAAGGGAAAATATTAAAACTCTACCATACATTAATTCTAAAGATAAAGATTTTGTTGACCAATTTGGAAATAGCTGTTTACCTCAAAATTTTATATCCTAAATCAATGGAAAACATCTTAAATTTGAAATAATTCACAAGGAGAGCTGGCATGTTGGATTTTTTCTTTTTTTTTAATAAACCCTTTCCCTTATGCTATGCTATTTCCTTCTATCCCAAAATCTTGTGCTACTTGAGAGAGATAGAATTAAATCAAGTATCATACTAACATCTGACTTGCCAACAGGTCTTGAAAGTCTCTTATATAACATGAGAGAAGATATGAAAATTGTATACTCTAATTACCATTTTGAGTCCGTTACTCATTTTAAATATCGCCATAGTTAGTCTCTCTTCTCTTTTTCCTGAATCCATACACAGCCCAAGACACTTGTCTGGAGACTGAGAGTGAAAATAAGTTTTATTTGACAGGTTGTGTGTGTGTGGCAGCCCTAGGCTGCTAACCTTGCTTCTTCCTATGGATGAGTTGTGGGTGGTGAATCTTTCTGTTCACAACACATGCTCCCTAACGTTTCTTGGAGCTTTTCGACTGCGTCCGTTCTGTTTTCAGTGGAATGGTTTTCAGAAAAGTAATGTTGCTGCTGTTCCTGAAACTAGTTTTATGGCCTCTGTCCCCTCTGGCCATTTGTTACACCCATTTATTAGGTTTGAATTAGGTGGTACTTCTGGGCACAAATTGTCTCTTTCCACTTATTTTAATGCGAGACTCCTGATGAAAAGGATGTTGATGCTGATTAGAACCCTGTGTGTGACTGTAGTATAAAGTAATATGAAATACAAGCATGCTCCATTTTCAGAATAATATCCGTCATGATTTGTTTAAAAATTACCTCTTCCATTTTGTTGAATCTTTGGAAGGTTGACTAGGTTTGTGATATTAATATGTTGAAATTCACATCATTTTCATGTTGCGCCCTTGCTACTCTGTATTTTACTTTGAGTTTTGTAGCCAGGACTGAAATTCATTAGTTGTAGGCACTGAGGAAGTGCCTTGCTGATGTTGCTAGAAAATAGGCTTTTGACAATACTGCTAAAAAACAAAATCATAGAAAAAATATTAAACATAAATGTGCAGCAGGTTCTCTTTTATGTAAAATAGTTGGTTTACGCCCAAGAAACGTAGGAATGCATTAATAACCTTAAAAAAGCACCCAAACAAAACCAGACAAACATGCAAACAAGAGTAACCCTTGCAAAATCAGAAAAAGCTTTTCTGTGAGTATCAGACTGCTCATTTTGTGGCAAATTAGTGAAGCATGAAAGTACGGTCTCAGCCCTGATTCTGACTTCCTACTTTGCTAATGGTCTTATGGTATTGCCTTAAAATGGATGATATATTATAGTGGCTTTGGTACTTTACTGAAGAATGCAAAAAACTGCTCTCCAAACACCTTACTGGAATCAAGAAGCTATAATGAATTGAAAGTTGCTTTCCTCCATTTGAATTAAATTGTCAGTCTTCACCTCTTTTCAGATAGAGTACTGAGAAGTTAAAAATGAATAAAAGTTTAGAGGATTATGACAATGAGTGTGGTGCAGGAAATTATTCTTCAAATCCTACATCAGACAGAGAAACTTATTTTAACTTTTGCTGTATTCGTAGTAAGGTATAGACATATGTTGAATACTTAACATCAGTCTTTAGAAAGTCATGTTAACTTTCACTAAATGGTATTTTAAAAGGAATGCCTGTATGTTGACAAAAGAACACATTCACAATTTCAGGTATTTAAGTAATTATTTCTGAGGATCTTAAAGACATAAAGATCTTGCACAGGATTCTGTTTGTATACTATTTTTCCCATACAAAGTGTTTGTTTTTTTAGAGACAGAATAAAAGAAACCTGAAATTCTGATTCACACCCAGTCACTGAAATTTTGGTTCAGCATATTGGAGGTGCAGGAGAGCTGTGTGGGGGTTTGAAAATGAAAATAGTATTTTTTAAATTTTTTCCTCCTATCCTCTGATATCAGCATCTACTTTAACAGACCTCCACTACTGTAATTTATGAGAGGATATAAGAACTAATTATCTCCTGCTGGAAAATAAAAAAGTCTCATCACCTAGATGCATGTGTCTGCTTTACTTGCCTTTTGGTTGTCATTTAAGTTGAATTAGGTCAGTTTGCTTTTTTTTATAACCTATATAAAGTATGCTTTGTTTGCTATACTCAGGGCAGCCTACAGACATCAGTGTCACAGTACAGAGTGACCATCCCTCCCTCACATGCCTGGAGGGTCAGTGAAGAAACATGCCCCCACCCCCTGCCAACCCTGCACGTGTGGAAGGGAGGACATCTGTCCTCCACTGCGCTTAGACGCTCGAAGCATAATACTGTCATAACTGTGTGATCAATACCTACGTAGACACACTAAATCTTCCCAGGGTATGTAACTGGCTCATAGGTAGCAGAGAGAGGCTGAACCCTCTTTCTTCATCTCACCTCTTTTTTTGTTCATTTGCTCTCTTTATTCTTCTGGTATTCTTTCCCCCCATTTCTGATATTCTGTACAAAACACCCTGTACTGAGTGGCTGGAGATGGGGGAATTTTTTTTGCCAATTTCTTTTCTGATTCTCTGTCTATCTTCTAGTCATAGTCATTTTAATACTTTTTTTTTTTTTTTTTTTTTTTTTTTTTAACAAGGTTGAGATAGGAGATGTGTTGCTGATTTTCTCCCCTGAGGCCTCCAATTATTTTTGGTTCTACTCAAAGCTATGTGTCCCAGACCTCCCACACTCCCATACAATGGTGCTGTTGCCATCTCCAAAACACATTTGCCTAACAAAAATGTCCATCTCTATATGCAGGAACTAGTAAGCTGTTCTGACAGCTGTTCTAGCTAGTAAGCATCCAGTTGAGGATGGTGAAGATCTCACAACAACCAGAAACACCTCCATCCCTCCTTTAGCACTCCGAGAGAAAAATTGACAGGTCATCGTTCCATAGTGACTTAAGAGCCTGATTTTTCATTCAAAGACATCATCTTTATGTTTCTATAATTTCCACTGACTTAAGAGTGCCTCCAGTAATTAAAATTCTTTTACGGTATTAAGAATCTGCCTTTATATCCGAAGAAATCTCTGTAAGATAGTCTTTTGAGAAGACCATTCAACACCAATAAATAGATATAAATCTATGAACCTTATTTTTATTTAGTTTAGTCTTTCCTTTTGTGAATATGTCAAAAAGCGTGAATAATATGTAAGCAAAATACCATTATTTAGCTGGTAAACCTTTTGGGAATAAAAGGGTTCTCATATAACGGTGACTGCACTTTATTTCTTCACAGCATTGGAATCAGAATGTTAATTTATCTGAATAAAAAGCAACCTTAGTATAACAGTTCTGCCATCAACACATCTATTTAAAATGCAGTTAGACAACTGTAATCCTCTGAAGAGATTCATAAAGTCAGGAAAAAAAGAAAATCTTTATGTTCCTTTGACTTCTGATTTGTGCCTCTAAGGGTCTCGGATGTTCTTAGCCTGTGTTACTGGCAGAATTAGCTAAGAAAGATGAACATGACTTTAACGCATGTTGACAGAAATCATCAGCTTGAAAAGATGGATGTACAGAAATGGCTCATTTCCTTCAAATGAAGTGCATTCCATTTCCCAGTGTCAAAAGTGTGCAGTGTGCCAGCAATGATCTGGCATAGGAATGAGAACAGGAACGTGATGCCAGCTTCTACGTGAGCTGCAAAGCAGTAGCAGTGGCTGCTTGGAGGCATTGCTGGGAGGCAGAGGTGCTTCAGCTGTCCCTTGCCTCCTGAGATCAGCCACCTCTCTGTTTGTTGTGACGAGGAGAGGGGAGGCCCTGCCACTTCTGCTGAGCTTACATTTCAGCAGGAGAGGTGACCCAGGTCCTGTAGGGCAGATGGTGCGGTGCTGCTGATCAGCTGGTGGATGCCAGCAGGCAGACAGCCTCAAAGCTAGCTCAGTGGAAATGGCATAGCTAACTGAATTCCTGCAAGCACCCTGAGAAAAACAATAGTCTCTTCAAAGTCAAGTTACACTTATCTGGGAAAAAAGAAAGGAAAGATGGAATGGTAACCTGAGAGATACTACCTTCTCCAAGCTCTCTCCAAATATTTTTTAACTAGACAGACTTCCTTAAAATGATATTTGATTTCTAATAGGTGGTCTTTAGATGGTATAACTGATCAGTCTGGCAGAGTATCCTCTTCCCTTGGTAGACATATGATCTTTTTTATGTAGTTCTTCGTAATCATTTTCTTTTGTTGTTAGAGGGCTAACTATTTACATGTATGTTGATACAACAGCTCAAAGAAGTACTGTGACCTGCAAATCCAGATCTGGCTGGGGTGTGGTTTTGGAAGTTCACTAAGACTGGTGATTTTGTATGAAAGGTGGAAATTTGCAAAGGAGTTCTTACTTGTAGATTTCAAATAAAATAACAATAGGATAGTAAAAGAATAAGATAAAGATTTGTTCAAAAATAGACTAAAAAAAGGAAAAAGTCCAAATACTAGTTAAAATTCAAAATCAAGGCTTACCATTAAAACAAAATGACTGGTGAGAGACGTGCTGGAACTGTAATGAGCAAGCTATATCACTTGATAGAGAGAGAAACTGATGCTAGTATTATCTCAAGACTTTCAGTAAGTTAGGAACAGAGATTCTGAAAATGCTTTTGGATTTTAGCTTCAGAAGCCCACCTGAAAGATCTGGAAATCATTAATGTTCCTAAACTCCTTTAGCATGTTCTAAAACCTTTATGTCCAACATTCTCTATTATATGTTTAGAGCCTGACTAGTTTACTACTGTACACTACCGTATACATCTAGAGCTTCTTTCTGAGAATTCTACAGCCTGTCCTGCACATAGATTTTTCTTCATTTCCTAATTCACACAAATATTTTTAGTTCTCCGTATGAATTGTGGTAATATCTGTCCTACCAAACTACCGCTTTGCTAACAGACAGCAAGTGAGGAGGGAAGCCACAGAAATGGAAGGAGGGTCAACAGTAGACAGATAGACATGCTTGGAAACTGGTAATGCCCTTCTGACAGATTCCACCTAATAAAACGGTTGCATAATCTGTTGCATTTCCTAGTGCTAGCAACGTTGAATTTTGGTATTTAATTTCGTTCAGACTCTCTTTAGATAGTGTTTTCTACATTCATGATGCTTTTTTTTGCTTTTTTTTGCCTTTTTTTTTTTTTTTTTTTTTTTTTTTTTTTTTTAAGATTGGTTTCTCTTACTGATTTGGAGGTAAGCAGTTTACAGAGAACTGTTTACCTAAGCATGTCTCCTTATTAAGTCTCTTTATTAACATGTTCCATGCAACTCAGATGTGCTTATTTAATAGCTAAAGGTATACTAATTCACATAGCATTGTCATGAGTAAATGTCTGTAAATAATATCTACAGTGAATATTGTAAACTCATTTTTAAATGAATTTAATCTACATGAGTGAGAAGAAGAAGTAAATTGAATTAAGGTGGAGATTCACTTTTGGAGTAATTCTTTGAAATTAAAAATCCATACTGTAGCCTTTTGCATAAACACTGAAAAGCAGTTCAGGAGAGGTTGGGGTAAGGAAGGGGAGAAAGGTATGGCTATCTTTGTTGCTACTGTTATCCTCCAGAAGTAAACAGTTTGTTGTCTAGACTGGATACATTCAGAAGCCTAAGTCAAGCGCAATTGGCTCTGAAAAATAGTATATTCAGGAATATACCAGCTTTCTATTCTCATCCTGTATATAAATCAATAACCAATATTTATTAAGATTAAAATGTTTTTTGCTTTGTAAATACAATGAAATTTGTTCTTACTGTTATGTGTGACAAAAATGAGTAGCTATACTAATAGACCTTCTTAATACAAGTGGTACAGAGTTGTAAAAAATATTTTCAGGGCACTTGGAAGCAATACTTCAGACTAGTATTTCTATTTACAGTTCTTTTACTATGGAGGAATATCTTCCATAGCTATTTATTCAGATGCACACAAAAGTTGGGAACCTTAGCAGTGCAAATGGCTGCTTTAGATGTTAATAGAAAAAGTAGTTCTATGGAAGAATCTGGAGTAATGGAGGAAAACTTAACATGGTAATAATGTGAAAGCATAAGAAATGGCTACACTTTTATTTTTTTTCATGACCAAGGACTCTGTATGTTTTAATATGTCTGTAACTATATGCAAAAGTCAGTACAAAAAGAGAGTACAAGAGTGCTACTATGGATAAATTAGAAACATTTTTCATTTTTCTAGTATCACTAGAAACAAGTGTTAGTAAAATTCATTACCTCAGGACCACTTTATTTTCATGAATGACATTAAAAGTACAATTAAAATTATTCATCCAAGACTGAGTCCTTTAAATTGAGAGCTTTAAGCTTCTATAGAATGCATTTAAATAACTGATATAGAAAAAGCTGTTCATATTCCAATAACTAAGACAATCCTTTATTATATGAAAACGAAGTGTTGGGTAGCCACAATTCATAACAGAATCAAACTTCAGTCTGTTTTTCTACATAAGTTTCATATATAGGGGCAGATATTTGTCTTTTTTGTTTCTGCGGTTTACTCAGGGAGGAAGAGGTAATAATATGTCATAATTGTGAATCAGAGGGAGAGTGATCTTAAGATTTTAAATTTTTTTCTTGTTTAAGTGCACTTTGAAATTCTGTCTAATTTTAAACTTCTGTAGGCAAATGCTAAACAGCCCTATTTTCTTATGGTTCTGTGATTAGCACAAGACTGACTCACAAAGTAGTCACTCTGCCTGCTTTTGGTAGTAAGTAATCAGTGTCTGCAGCAATAAATGTTTGCAGGGCAAGACTCTAGTCTTATAAATTGCTTTGGATTGGGTCTATGTGTTCCATAAGGACAGGTCAGTGAAGCATATTTTTTAGCAAATAATTCTTGTCATTATCAGGACAGCTCTAGAGTCAAGAATAACAAGGCCATAGTAAGAGAGAAGGAATTATTTTTTATCGTTGCAAATCTGGGTGTAAGCTATATCAGTAAAGGTTTCTTTTAAGGTCTCCAGGAAAATTATTTGAGGGACCATTATGCTTCCTCAGATTTCTCTGTCAGTATTCCAGTTCATCATATAAAGATGTTTGTGTATATGTGCACTCTCCATCTCACCCAACACTGTCAGATGTTCACTGTTTCTCCCTTTAATAGTTATACAGTCAACATGCTCCAAAAATTGTCATAACTCAGCTTTCCTACGCTTCTAGACATAAGGCATAAGGCATGAAAGGACTTCTCCACTGAGGGGTGCATTTTCTGAACATAGTTCAAATTTCAAAACAATTCTTTGAAAAGCACTACAGCTTTACGCACTTTTAGAGGTTGAGCTCCCGCTGGCTCCAAGGTTGCATTAAATCTAGTAAAAGGTAGTGCTAGCTGTGTGTATACGAGATGCAACTTTTCCATGAGTACTAGCACAATCTTTCTAAACATTTCTGTGACAGTGAGGAATAAAGTGTTCTCACATGTTGGTAGTCAATGAGCCACACATAGGTTCTGACTGTAGCTCAGATAGAAGACAGTGAGCTAAATCCAAAGAAACTTAGAATGGATAGGCACTGTGGTCTGCCATCTCTCAGTCTCAGAATATGAAGTCTTTTCCTCAGTTTCTCCCATGGGAGCAGTTTCACTCTTAAGGATATTAAGAGGAAAGAAGGAAAGAAAGAAAGCAGGAAGAAAAGATTTTCTAGCCTAGTTTTAACAGCTTTTAATTCTAGTTCCTGAACTATAGCTCTCTGATTCTTGAGGATACTGAGAGTGTCAAAAGGTCTTGAGTGCCACAACCCAAACCAGCATATTATAAGGCAAATGTACAATGGTTCTTGCATGTGGGAGAGGGGGGTTCAGATCCTCTTAAGTAAAGACAATATAAACGAAATCATCACATCCTAGCTGTCTTATCCACTGTGTCTTATCCTCTGAACAGTTAGGGTGACTCACTCAAATTGCTGCTTCCTCCTTTAGCGCTCCATTTCCTTTGCTTTTTCACAAGTCACATTTTACTTTAATGCATCAATGAAATGTTCACTTGTTTGTTTGTTTTTCCTTTCCACAAATAGTCTAAATAAGTGCATTGTGAGAGAAATAAAACTGAAGTTATTTTAATTGTTTTGAGCTTTGCAGCCTTTTTGAGCACCACTCTATTTATTAGTTGGCAATTACATTTTTGGTGATGTATAAATAGGAATTGAGACAAACAAATCATTTTGGCCTATATATAGCTTCCATATATTAAAAACTTAAGCAAATGAAAGCATGGCTGACAAATTATCATGAAAAACAATTATGGTATATAAAAGACTTGGCATCTTTTTCCTTATTTTTCTATCAAGTCTGAAGTTAGCAAAGAAGGCTTGATAGAAGTCTATAATTGCTTTGTTTGTTAAAAGCTATCGTAAATGATTTAGGCTTTGAGGGGGAAAAAAAAAGTCTTGTCAATCTCTTCTTTTGTATTCCCTCAGTTGGCTTCCATTACCCACTTCAAGGTTTTTACTTTCTCTGCCAGGCAAGGTGCCAAGAAGCCAAGGGGGTTAAGCAGGCTTAGTTCTGCTTCTGGTCTTAGGTCAATTACAGCTCTGTCAATCTGCTGTTTCTGCAACCAATCCCCATAACGTTCATCTTCATAATGGTTCATTTCGTCATGTTTCAAAGATCATGTTAGGAAGACATACTTCACTGCAGGTACCAGCATTGAGCATGCTGGTTTGCAATGACAAGCGAATAATTAATAGAAGAGTTACCTCTTTCTGTTTTCTTTTACCTTTCCATTTTATATTTTTTGTCAAAAAAAATTAAGTACTATCTTAATTTTAACATAAGTGTATGTTATTGTGTAAAATATCTGCTGGCAGTTTTTGTCTTTCTGACTTACGGAGGAAGCCTTGTTTTCTGTCAAAAAAATCAAGTAACATCGTGAAGGAAATGAAAGAGTTGTTTTAGGTGCCTTGATAATATGGAATTTTTCTTAAGGTGCTTTTTTAATTTCTAAGGTTTTTAAAAGCTTACAAATAATATTCTTATGTAGATTTCTGTTATTTTGGATGATATATAGCTCAACAAATATATGTACTGTTTTATTTCTTTACAGATATTTCATTGATCATAACACAGAAGAAGATAGGTATTTCACTATTGATGCTAGCACTGGGACCATTAAGACTGCCAAGGTCTTTGACAGAGAGGAAACACCTCAGTACAACATCACGGTGGCTGCTTCTGAGATAGGTAAATAACACATTTGGTGCATAATTTTAAGGAAAAGCTTAGAAAGGAAAGGATTAATATTTAATACAAGAAACACTGTCTTGGGACATTAGGTTCTTTTCAATACCAGCTTTTTTTTAACCAGTTTTGAATAAAGGCAAGTTTTGTGTGTGTATGTAACTTCTCTAATTCCATGAAACAAAAACAAAACCGTACATGTTTATGTGATTTTATCTATATAAATTTACCACATTTTTCTGTATGTGGTAGAAGGCTGTCAAGTTACCTAGAAACATTTTCAGCCGTTATATGTCTAGTCTGTCCCATTTCTGTATCATGTTTCGTGTATCTCAGAAGATAACACTAGTATAGTTTTATCTGAGGAATTCTTTCTTGCCTCTTGTATGTACTATTAACCTTGTATTTGTGAGTTACACATTAAGTATGCCAAATTTAACTTACATCTGACTGCTACCTATTAGCTGTTGATTATCAAGGTGTACATCTGGCCTTTTAATAGGCAAATTTCCAAATAAAGGTATGATAAATATTTCTGGTACATTCAAAAGGCCTCAGTCAAATCTGATGAAATTCCATGGCCTCAGACATGCTACAGTCAAGAAATGTTTTGACTAAGTAGTCCCAGATAAATATTTTTACATGAGGCAGGCACAATTCAGAAAACAATTTAAATAAATATGCATTTAAGTTATAATTTTTATTACAGGATCTTATTTTCTGCACAAAAGCTTAGAATTAAGAAACTCAACCAAGCAAACAAAAGAAACCTCAAGCTGGATCAGTATATCCAGTTATGTTAAGTGCTGTTAGTGATACAGTCTTTCAAAGGCAGCAGTGATTTTGATCCAGAACATGAACTACTTTATGTGTATTCTTTCTCTTATTCTTTTACTATTTTTTTTTCCTTTTGGTGTATTCCATCTTTACTAGATGATGCAATACAGGTTTTACCTTTAAAAAGTGCCATTGACGTTAGTGGTTTCCCTCTGCTTTCATCTATTTCATTTCCTGATTAAAATGGAATCTGGTCTACCACTATACTACTAGCATTAGTAACACATACATATTTTATAAAGGCAACAGATCATTTTTGATTAATGTACCTGCTTTTGCTATTGAGTTAACATTTTGAACTAAGTAAATTTCTATTGTAAATAGTGGAATCTAGAGCTTTATAGTTAGTCCTTAAAAAATGTAACAGCAGAGACCTTAGAGTGCTTTACAATGTCTTTGCATAATATCTAATTTCAGTGTACCACGCACTAAAATAATTTAGGCCTAATCTTAAACAGGTAAGAGTGAATGTGAATGAGTAACCTGCGCGATGTACCCTCAGCAAGTGAATTTTAATTAAGAGCTACATTGGAACACACTAGAAAGGGAAAGGAGTAGTCACTAGACTTTTGGGGAAAACATCCAAATGTACTTATTTTGCAGAAATAAATAGCATTAAACTTCAATGTTGCTTTCTATACATTATTTATTTTACATAGTCAAGTAAGTGGTACTACACATACCATGCTAAAAAAGATTATGCTTATGACTAAAATAAAATGGAACAAATAATGAGGATGAAATACCCTTTTTTTAAAGACAGCCGCCTTAGAATTTTCCATTCTAGGTCCCATTTGTTATGGGAAAGCATGGATGTTGCTTTTCCCCATGCATTGCTCCTTACTAGTAAAGTTGAGATTGGAAAGATAAGTAAAAGTTCTCATATAAAAAAAGGAAGAGACAGCAATGAAGAAGAGATAGATGTATGACAGACTGACAGACAGCATAAATGATAGCCTTCCCTTGTGTCCGCTTTTTTTGGGTTGTTTTCTTATATAGAACAATTTAAAAATTACAACAACAATGCTATATTGTACCAAATCCATTGTGAAATCAGTAATTGGAGCTATGATACTAGCCCTTACTGCAAACTGCTTATAGTACTAAGGAATGAGAAAGTTGGTAACGTAGTACTATGTTTTTCATTAGAGGATCTATAGACTGTATTTGGGGTGGAGGGTTGGACTAAAGTTGCTGAAAACGGGATTTAAAAATATGGTTTAACTTAGATTTATTCATATTTCATTAACTTATTTGAATTCTTTGATAAAGTTTATCAAGTAGTAATTGAAAGAGGAAGGAGATGATACAATTTGCTTGGCTGTACAAAAGTCTTTTGATCAAATCTTTGATAAGAGTGAGGAAAATAAGAAAATAAAGAGCAAGAGGAGAGAGTTTCATAAAAGATGAAAGACTGATTCAGAGAAAAGAAATATAGCCTTTGTGAATAGTTGTTTCTTTGTGAGTGGAAAAAGTTCAGGTTGAGTTGTTTTAAGGATTGATGTAGGATGAGTTTCAATTAGAATTCTTTATAATGATAGCATGCATGAAATGGACAGTCAGATTCCCAAATAACCAGCTTAGCTGCTGCACGTAATGAAAACTGAGTGAAACTCATGCATATGCATATAAGTGAAACCAAGGCATCTTTAAGTACAGGCTACATAAATGAACTGAGAGAACAGTTAGTTCTATTCCTCTGAAAACTAGCTGAACAGCCAGACTCAGAGGGTTGTTACCACTGTCCCAAATCCAGCAGGGGGCCAGTCACTAGTGGTATGGGATCAGTACTTGGGCCAATACTGTTTAACATCTTCATTAATGACCTGGGTGATCGGGCAGAGTGCAACCTCAGCAAGTTTGCTGATGATACAAAACTGAAAGGAGTGCCTGATAGTACCAAATGGTTGCTCTGCCATCCAGATGCACCTACACAGGCTGGAAAATGAGCCAACAGAAACCTCATTAAGTTCAATAGAATGAAGTGCAAAGTCCTGCACCTAGGGAGGAATAACCCCATACACTAGTACAGGCTGGAGACTGACCTGCTGGCAAGCAGCGCTGCAGAGTTGAAGGTCTTGGTGGACAAGCTGATCATGAGCCAGCAATGTGCGCTTGTGGCAAAGGTGATCACTGGCATCCTGGGCTGCATTAGACAGAGCATCGCCAGCAGGTCGAGGGAGGTGATCCTTCCCCACTACTGAGCCCTGGTGAGGCCACACCTGGAGTACTCTGTCCTCTGGGAAGGTCTGTGCTCCCCAGTACAGGAGATACAGAGCTACTGGAGCGAGTCCAATGAAGGGCAACACAGATGGTTAAGGGACTGGAGCATCTCTCATATGAGAAGGGGCTGCAAGAGCTGACCCTGTTCAGCCTGCAGAAGAGAAGACTAGGGGACTGTATATCCAGTTGTATAAATATCTGATGAGAGGGATTAAGGAAAACAGGGACAGATTCTTCTCAGTGGTGTCCAGTGAAAGGAGAGGAGTCAATGAACACAAACTGAGATAGAAGAAATTCTGTTTAGACATAAGAAAAAGGTTTTTTTACTGTGGGGATGGTCAGTCGCTGAAGATGTTGTCCAGAGAGATTGTTTAGTCTCCATTCTTGGAGATACTCAACACCTGTCGGGACACAGCCTAGAGCACCCTACTTTAGTTAACCCTGCTTTGAGCAAGGGAGGTGGACCACACAATTCCCAGAGATTCCTTCCAACTGCAACTCTTCTGTGCTTCTGTTATATTGGAACCTGTTGAAATACACTGGTAAGGGAAAAGGGGGATCATATCTCACAAGTGCTGATGTTTTCCAAATGAAAATAGGTGATTTTGTAAGTAACTGTGAGACGTTCAATTAATGTTTCTCTCTAATATATAGTAATGCTGATAAAAACAACAGCAAGAATAATAACAGGAAAACCCAAAGCCATAGCAGTGCAAGAGACAGGTATTGCTAAAATATAAATGAACAAACTTCTGCCAATTCCAAAGCCAATTCCATTAAAAAAAAAAAAAAAAAATGTGTACTTTGAAGTTTTCAAAGCAGTGATGCAAAACTTTTGTGCTCAATAGGAGGGATATAAAAGCTGTGGCAGAACATAAACTCTAATGAATGAAGGAATTCAGAGAATAGCCTGTTTTGAGAATTAGACTGAGAATATCTTTCACCAGAAATTACTACTTAGAAGCAAAGCAAGGAAGACCTTTTCAGGAAACTCATTTTGGGATATAATTCTAACAATTGAACTAACTCTTTCTGAGATCGAGCACAGACTTCTATGTATTTCCTCTGAATGATGTTAAGGCACAAGATTACTGCGGGTCATAAAGTACTGGACATTTATAAGGATAATATAATAATGGTTGTAACACAAAACCTAATTTTTCAAAGAGATGTAAGTCTCTCATAGCGGATCTAACCATTTACATTTCGGGGATCTAGAAGACACCTTTGGAGGGGAGTTTTCCATATCTTTCTCTTATACAGCTGGTAATTACCACTATGGAAAATCTTCCTTCTTTCCTTCTCCACATGCATTCCTCAAACCAATTTCACAGGAAAAGATAGCAGAGTGCTGATGCAGAGCAACAGTTCACTGACAAAATATGCAGTGCCTGGTGAGGTGGTATTGAAAGGATCCCTGGGAAATACAGTCATTACAAAACCTACATGAGGACGTAACTTTTTGATGTAGTTTTGCAGTGAGCCAGTAAAGCCTTATCAGAATTTAAAAATGTGAAAAAGCAGGATAGCTCACAAGAATCAGAGTTTGTAACAGCTGATAACAATTTGGTTAAAAGCATTAAAGTGGATGCTCTACTTATAAGTAATATATTCTATTGTATTCTATTGTATTATTGCGTTATATACAACTTACGTATGTGATAAGTATATATATTTATAGCATACTTTTTATCATTTTTGAGTATTGCTAGAAACAGAAATAATCATACAGAAAGATATATAATTCAGAGAAAAACAGAGTGCACAGAGAGAAATAATAATTCCTAGCAAAACTATACAAAAAATCTGAGATTTTGAATGGATGTTGGAAGTTCTATAATTAGGTAAAGTAAATAAACATATAAGGTATATCATCAGGCTGAGGTGGGGTTAAATGTTTTCTTCAGGTGCACAGAAATACTGTCACATGAAATCATTGAACAACAAATTATGCAAAAACTTTGGTCAGCTCATTTTCATGTTTTTCAGTTGGATTGCAGCAAAAAAGGGGTGTTATTCTTTTATTCACACGATTTTGTTAGGAGATTAAAATACTTGTTTCTTATGATAGTGCTAGATGAGACAGTCATGTGGAGGAGTAGAGATAAAGTGACAGTGTAAAGAAAATAGAATAAACTTTCTAATACTTTTTAGATGCACAATGTTTTATTTTGCAGGAGGTGTACTTTCACATAAGTGTGAAAACCAAAGGGAAAATATGCAATTCATGTGTGTTTATTTTGAAACAGATAAAACAATACATGTATTACCTGAAGGAAATAAGTCTGTGAAGTAATATCTTCTTGGCATGTAGCATAGAAAGCATGAGGAAATAGCAGGAATTGATAACATTTATTTTCTCGTTTCAAACTTTTCCCCATAATCAAGAATAACTTTAATGGCTTGTGTCAAATATTTAATTAAAAATAAATTTAAATTCAAGCATTTCAGAGATCTAAAAGAAAGTAGTATAAATCAGAATAAAGTGTTGTGACAATGTTTTAATATCCTAACTCTCTGTATCAGTGGACAGCAGGATGACTGTCTGTTTAATATTAGTGAGTTTTTGCTAGCTTTGTGTCTTAGTGAATTTTTCTGTACGGTGAATATAACATTTCCTTATAGTGCTATTTGGTTTGTAATTTTTTTCTCAAAAGCAATTTTTTTACAAACCAAAGAGCACTGAAATAAGGAAATTCACTGCACTTTCAGAATTCACTCTACTGATTTAACATCAGTACAAGGAAATGTGGTCTTTTATATTGTTCTGCTACATTTGTAGTTATCTCTATGGAGAGATACATTATAGAAACAGAAACTAAATTGTTATCTTCCCCTGCCCCTGCCAAGATTATGTTCATTATTCATCTTTGACCTCACCTGCACTGTGCCTGCTATCTCAGTTTCGGAAAGACTTTTGGTATTGGTAAATTTCCTGAGCTGGTAAAGTTCCTTAATTTCTGAGAAATAATCTGCCACAAAAATATTTCCTACTTTCTCCCTAATGTGGACCAGATTAAAGTAGATTTTAAAACTAGGAGGTCCGAGTTTGAAGACTATTTCACTCATAGTGTTGTGACAAATTGGATATCTGATGTTTTTTTAGTGGCAAGAGCTAGGAACAGTCCATGTATCCTGTCTAAGCCTTCCAATGATACAGAGTTAATTTTCAGCTTTGACAATGGAACATAAAGTCACAATAAGCTGATTCATAGCAAAATTTGACATTCTTTTAAATGCATGTATCAATTAAATATCAAAAGTCTGCACAAAATAATTAAAAAAAACCCCAGTTTTCTAAAGGCAGCTCACTCTCCATCCTGCTCAAGAAGTAATGCTGAGCTTCTAATTCCAAGTTTAATGCTTATTTCCCTGTTTATCTTGGTTTAGTCATTGGCTTCTAGGCATGATGGATTTTCTTCTCCTCTGTTTCTTTGGGGAAAGGTATGAAAAGATATTACTACATTGTCATCTGAAGATGGTATAGGGTATGGCTCTTCCTGACCTCTCTTGGTGTTCCAGTTGGGCCTGCATTTAACAAAGTTCATTTGCCTGCGCCTCTGGGCTCTGATAAATGCAATGTTCCTGGTGATGGTAGCTACCAAGGTGGGTCCCTGAAGAAGAGACAGTCTTTGGGATCTCGTGACATTTTCCCACTCAGGGCTTTGTGAATCAGTACCAGAATCTGAAATGGACACATTGTTGGCCACAGAACCAGTACAATTGGTGGTGCCCTGATCTACTCAGGAGGTGAGCACCAGCATTGTCTGTGAGCTGTAGAATCTTGCTTGCATTAAGGCAGAGAGAGTTGCTAGCTTGAAAGTGCTAAATGTTTTAACTCTGCTGCAATGCTATTATTGCTACTATTGCTCCTGTTGCTGCTATTCCTACTTCCACTGCTAGCATGATTGAAGAGAGGTGTCAGTGTCTCCAGGCTTGTGTTCATCAATGAAAAGTCAAATTTTTACTGTAGGAGAAAATAAAAATGTTTTCTAGCCAGCTTCAGATAACAACATTTTAGAAGAACCAGTACTTTAAAAAAGCAGAGTAGAATGTTAAGTTATTATTAGGTTCTGTGTAATCTTTTGCATTACTAGCAAACTTAGTTATCACATATAAACCATTCTGAATGAATTCCAGTAATTTCTGAATATTGGCATTATCACTTAAATACAAAACATTCTTCTATTATTTTTGTTATGTGTCTATAGTATATTTTATCCTTGCTATATCTGTAATTTAGTCTTCTAATGTATCAGAACTAATCACATAAGCTTATTAGGTAAGTAAGATGAATACTTCTCTGTAAAAAATACCAGAATAGATACTTGCACATCCTAAACATTGGCTTGCCTTGTAGGATCTTCAAAAGGTGTCACAACCAAAGAGATTGTAGCTATTGCAGTGATTAAGATTATTAATTAATTGTAATGATGAAAATTATGGACATCAGTTCTGCATCCTAAACTGTGTGAAAAAATTTTGTTTTGGATGGGTCCTAGATACACATCTAAAATCATTCCTTTGTAAAATCCTTCACCCTGCTTGAAAGAGTCTGCTTGTTCAGACTTACTGTGGATTAAATTTTTCACTCATTTTAACTATACTAATTTCACTTTTTTTTAAAAAAAAATCTTGATGTCAGGGCAGTTATTCTGGATGTCACTCCAGTTAGGTCTTATTTTTATTGAAGTGCATGAGAATTTTGTTAGCATGCAAAGGAAATCTCTGATTGCAGAAGTTGTATTAAAAGGAAGCGTTTGTCTTAAATAGAGGTTTTAAAGTTTGCCCACACAAATTAAACGAAGAGAGGATTCAAAATTCTAAATTGGCTGTTGATAAGGATTTATGTAAGTTCACAAACGACTTGCTGCTTGAGAGACTGATTCTCAATGAAATTGATTCGTTTTACAAATATTTGGTATTCTAGCTGAAGAACTATTTATTCTGAGAAAATTCTTCAAGCGTAAGAAAGCAAGCCACTAACGTAGGTGAATCAGAACAATTTCTGCTTCAGTTATCCCTTAAAACAGTGAGCATTCACTTCAAAACATCTACTCTTGAGGCATAACGCTAATAGGATACAGAATAAATCTGGCTGTTTTATAATGCACAGGCCTGAAATGTGTGTCAGCGCTGATTATCTCAAAACTGATAATCTGCCAAACTATTGCAAGAAGTTTGTCTAATTAACAAAAATGTACTACTAACTGGACTAGTTATTAGAGAGGTTTGTAAGATGCAGGTGAGTTGTGCACCTCCTGAAGGTTGGTGTTTAGATTTATTTTATAAAACCAAACAAAACCTGAAAACAAATATGCTTGTAAGAGGACTTTTGTAATTCAATCTCATTCTCTTCCCCCTTTATGAACTGTGCTGTCACTTTGCGTACATACTGATCTAGAGTACACAATTTGACAAGCTTCAAGACTGGTATGGTAAATGGTGTTAGTATTTTCCCTGTTAGCATTTTGTCGTGAGTAGGCTGTCAGTGTGAAAATCTACCTGCAAAGGTTAAAAATCCCATGAGGTAACTGCTTCCAAAAATATGCTAGAAATACCCTGTGCATTAAGAATAGTTTTGAACTAGCAAGGTAGGGTAAGATAAATGTGAGTTCTTTGTACTGCAAAACAGCTACAGAAGAAACAAAGGTAAATTCTTTGAATCAGCAGGTGAAAAAAATGCAAGTTCAGCATGGGTTAAACAGGTGCCTCTGTAGTAGTGGCAGGCCTACAAGAGGTCGATGTTCAAGGTGGGGCAAAGGAGTCTGACATACTGTACTGAAAGAAAGTAAGTTACCTGTTCTTGTCATCTGTTGGAGTAAAATGTTTGAATTTTTTTCCACCAGTAACTATTCCAAATACACCAGACTTATGGAACAGTTAATTCTCTCTGGTATCCTCTGTCCTGTGCTCTTTCTGCTTTCTTACTCTTTTCTTCTTAGATATATTACACCCCCTTCTAGCTTTGAAGCTGACCCTGCTTTGAGTCAAGGACTAGCTAGTTACTTCCAGAGGTCCATTCCAAACAAAATTTTTCAGTGATCTTATGACTATCTGATAATCACAACTTTTTATGCCAACAGCTTCTTCTGACTTTTTCTAGTGCCAAAATCTTCGTTTTCCTCACTGAAGTTGATGAATCCACTCCCAAATGGATTTATTCCTCCTTAATCATTACTGTGATCTCCACCTTCCATCTTCGTACAGTCCTTTCTCGTGCTTCCCCTTGGTCTGCTTTGCCTTCTTGCTTTAATTATAGCACTTTCTAGTTTGCGTATTTCACAGGCTGTGTGCAAAAGGCATGAAGAAGTCCAGAATAAGGCTCCTTTGTGCTACAGATCATCTCTAGATCAACTATCAGCTATTTTTGAGATCAGGTCCTGTAATTATTATTAGAGGATTATTGTAATTGTGTTGTCTGATTGCACTGGCAGATGAAGTTAGCTAAATGAGATTGTTAGCTATATTCCAGTGAGCAGTAAGAAAAATTTTCTCTCTTATGGCTTGTGCTGTTCTGCACAGCCTCATAAACTACTTCCAGGGCAGGGCCAAACACCTTTTCCTGTTAGTACTCCCAACTTTCTATATGTAAAACTGGATCTTCTGGAGAAAAACTTCCTTTTCTCCATTCAGTAATGAAAGTAAAGAGAGGTCAGTGTCTCTTTTCTTCCAATTGCTTAGTGAACAGCCAGGTGTCATTATTTATCACCTCCACTTCATATATTCCTGTTATTTTTCCATTCTTCAAAGATTCCTGCTAAAGGTATTTTCTAGAGATGATAGGCATTAGCCTTGCATGAGCACAATGGGAAAAGCCTACTTTAGTTTCTTGGTTGATATATTGTAATGGTATTCATAGTCTTGGGTCAAGCTGAAAATACAAGCATTTAAGGAAGATTTAAGCACAAAAATGAAATTTGCAAATCTATAACTGTCTTCTGAATGTGTTCATGTAATTTGAATTTGACTTTGAATTAACACTAATGTTAATTGGGAACAGAGGTTCCTATCTAATCTAGTCTTCTTTTTCTATCTGCTATTTTGATATCTATTCCATTCTCATTTTTTACTTAAGGGGATAACTGACTAAGTTCCAAAACTGAGTAAAAGTCATCAGCCAAACGTGATAATAGTCAGAGGGAGAATGTGAAATATCTGAGAAGAACTAGGCCTCAGGATCTTTGACTAGTATCCCAGATAAAAAGAAGAGAAGCTAAATCTGTCACTTTTTAAAAATAAACTTATGTATTGTCATATATTCTTTCAGTGGGAGGCTCTTTAGTTGGTAGCTTTGATGTCAAATACTTGCCTAATCTAATCAATGTTTCTGAGAATTCTGAGCAGAAGTCATCAAAGGCATAACAAATCTAAAGAGGCATTTCACAAATGACCCTTCTTTGACAGGTACACGATGTGGATTAATTAAGACAAAAATAACAGGAAAACAAGGGACTGTTAGTGTTTCTTTTTTATTATTATTCTCCTCATGAACATACACAGACATACACACACTAAAAACATCAATCTGTAAGACTCAGTTCTTCCACCTCATTGTATTAGAATTGACTTTACTGTCTTGTATTCATCATTTCACTTAATTGGCGAAAGTAGAATTGTCATGTAGAAAATGGATTGATATTTATATGGACTCTAGAAGATGTTTTTAAAAGCTAATTATAAAAAGTTCTTGATATGTAATTTTTCAACAAAATGAAAATTTATGTATAGTAGTGGGAGCAAGAGGACTGGAGATTAAGAAAACCTGATTTTTTCCCCCCATTTTAGACTGTAAAGTGTACTCTTATTGAAAAGATTATGTTTATTCTGTTTTTTTGAGGGGGAGCTCTTTTTTGATAGTCACACAAGTACAGATTATAACCTAAGACACCATTAGTTAAACCTTCATGTTCTGTCACTGATCCTGAATTTTTGCAGCCAAAACAAGTCTCCCATTAGCTTCTCTGTGTAATAGCCTGATAACTTGCAAGAAATCTGGAGTCAGGCTTGGGAAGATGGTTTATATATGGCTGTGGATTTATATTTTCTTGTTATTATATTTCCTAAAATATTTGAAGGACTGAGGAAAACAAGATGCTTACTATTAGATTTTATTCAACACTGTGATGATACTTCTACATTAATTACAAAGCATTTGATTGTATTTTTGACATAGGGCATGACAGTATGTGGAAAAACTCCAACAACTTTCTTCCGCTTAAGTTCCAGAGTAACTTGTATTTTGTTGATAAAACAGTGACTTAAGATGCATATTATGCTTTTTTACTCTTTTTTTTTTTTCAAAACAGTTAATGAAGCTCAGCAAACAGTATCATTGTGAAGTTCTTGCTACCTAAAGTTCTGCAGGTGTATTTAGTTCTCATTGAATTAATTGTGTTAAGAAAATGTGTTTAGATTGAGGATGTCGCTGATGATTGAATATTTCAAAAGGCTTAATACACCCTTGTGTATTTTACAGACAACCCTGGGCTAGTGAGCCATGTTCCAGTTGGCATTAGAATCCTGGATGTCAATGACAATCCTCCAGAGCTCACCAGAGAGTATGAGATAGTTGTCTGTGAGAATGCAAAACCTGGTCAGGTAACTCTCACAGTTATTTTTCTCCCAATGAGTGAGATGATTGATTATTTTGTTTCTATTTATGCCACATCTATAAGAAGGCAATATGACAGTATCACTGGTGACAATGAGACTTCCCATTTACGTATACTGAATTTCACCTCTCTTTGTATGGCCTGGCTCCTGAGTATTAGGTCTTTACTATCAGCCTTTCTTTTTTCTACCTCGAATAACTCTGTATCACAAGTAGACTTGGTCACCTAATTTATTCATAATCTTTTACAAGACAATATGCTGATCAGCAAGTGGCCCAGCATAAATCTCTATGAAATGCCTTTCAATGTGGGAACAGATCATTTACAGAAAAGACCTTATTTCCTGCTCTGTAAGCAATTATTAGATCAAGGATCTCCCCTCTTATCTTATACCTATATAGTTTTCTTAGGAGCTCTTACTCAGAGGCCCTGTCAAAAGCCTTTGAAATCTAAGTTGGTCTTATCAACTGAATATCTCACATTAATATGCTTATTAAAGCAAAAATAATAACTTTTGTGAATAGCTCAAATAAAGCCAAATATAAGAGAATGAAGACTTATAAAAGTCTAATTATTAACAAATGTGAAATTCTCTTTAAATAGTAATTGCAATTGTCATCAACATATTATAATTTTTTTAAAAATATGTAACTTAAAGCATATCTTCAATAAACACACAGCAAAGCTAGCTGGGAAACGCTCTGTTTGCCTTGAGATTTTTTGAGTCTCTAATGCCTCTTACTAGCAAAGTTTTAACTGTCCAAAAGTAGTTTTTTGTTTGTGGAACATTACGAGAGAGATATTTAAAGGATCAAACATGTTTTATTGTAATAGTATTTGCTGCTGATTTGTGTTAGCATTGTGTTTGTCTTCGGAGCTACTGTTCCTAGCATGAATGATTCTGTGACCTCTGCAGCACTGCAGTTTAACACCCAAGATTAATGAAAGCATGAAAGACTCTATAAGCAGGAGGTTGATAGGAAGCTGGATTAGCATCTTGGTGTCATCATATACTAAATTTTATTTGTATAGCACAACAAAGCTTCAGAGAAGAGTGTGATACCAGTGCAGTACAAAAAAGAAAAAAAGAAAAAAAGAAAAAAAGAAAAAAAGAAAAAAAGAAAAAAAAAAGAAAAAGAAAAGAAAAGAAAAGAAAAGAAAAGAAAAGAAAAGAAAAGAAAAGAAAAGAAAAGAAAAGAAAAGAAAAGAAAAGAAAAGAAAAGAAAAGAAAAGAAAAGAAAAAGAAAAAATATCACAAAAGTATATGGCTCTTGCTCAGAAAATCTTACTGTCTAGCTTAAGAAAGGAAATGACAGTGTTCAATAAGCATTAAGGAGGGACAGAAAAACAAGAATTACAGAATAAGACAACTGTTCCATATGCTAAAAAGTATGCCCAACTGGATGATTCTTAATCACTGAAAAGACATTATTTACTCTGAATTATCCATCATTGTGTGAGAATGATTTGGAAGATACACCACTAAAGAACAGATTCCATCAGATACTGTAGGTCCTTAGGGCATTTCTGCTTGACTAGTGCTTGTTATTAAGTTATTAGGCATCCAGGCTGGGCTCCTGCCCTGAACTGACCTCTAAGAGTTCTTATTTGTCTCCTCAGGAAATCTAGGGAGACTAGCTGCCTTCCATCAGCACTTATCGTAGAACTTAGCACTTAACTCTTGCTTTGAATTTATTGTGTGTAGAATAAACTGGTTGCTTTTGAAAAGCTTTTTGTGTTTTATTGCTTGTTTATTTTTGTGAGGAATATCTATGGAGAGAAATCACAGTATCATTTAATTTCACAACCTCTCTTTCCTTCATCCTTTTCCCTCCAATTTATTTACTTTAAAAAAAAAGCCAATAAAACTTAAGGAAATGTACTTAAATGAAGCCCCTAAGGAAATTTCCGAAAGGAAAATCCGTGTCAGATTCAACATTTAAGTAAGTTATAGTTTTTTTCTCTTAGCAGTCACCTTGTTGAGAAAATAAATGCTGTATCCAGATGAAGTCTAGTCGATATTACATATTAAAGTGGATTAAACATCTGTGGTTTGATCTTAGGTGGCATCCAGAGTTGGAGAACTCTGAGTTGTAGAAATATTCTAATTTTGTTAATAAATATCCAGAATATTTTGTGAATGATTATGAAATCAATCATTAGCCAGTAGAGGAAAATCAATTTTTGCAGTCTCTCACAAGGTAAAATTCTAATTTAAATTTTATTTTGCTGCTTCAGTTGTGACTTGTTTTATTATTTTTAAGAAAAGGAGAGCAAGTGGTGATATAAAAAAGTTAAAATACTGTGATCTGGAAAAATGAAGGCGTGTACTTTTGCTAGTTTTCTGAATATTTCCAACTTCAGTGTTTGTCCTGTCAGAGTATATAAGACTATTAAAATATATGATTAACTTTACTAGTCATATTTCATTATAGCACACCACTGATAATATTTTTCAGGTGTTTTTCAGAGGAATAATAATAAAAAAAGTGATAGTTGTGAAATGTAATTTCCCTGACAGTAACCACCAATATAAGTTAATACATGTTGTGTACACACACACGTGTACACACACACACACACACACACACACACACACAACTACACGACTTTTTCAGAAACCCAGTGCGTAAATATTGTGCTGCCAGTATGAACTACCTCTGTCTGGGGTGCTGTTATTACCAATAGCCAAAGATTAGACCTATGCATCTAGGTAAGCCTATGCCATCTATGACAAGGTACACCTATGCCTCTGCTATAACCTCTTCATGTAAATTTACTTAATTATTGATTCAAGTCTGAAGCGGATCTGAGTAGAATTTAACACTTCTTCTTCTTCCTATTCAATTCGTCCGTCCTCCTTTCTTGAGATTATTTCTTTTCTGGTTATCACTTACCTTTAAAAATGTAGCATAAGTCTTCATCACTTCATAGCTGTTAATGAGCTTTACCAAAGTGGAGGGTCTGTGTCTACATTCTTATTTTAATCAGATTTGGTAAGGTTAGCCTATTAAAAGGCTAATAAGTAGCTGTCCTATTATGAAGGGGTTAACAGTACATTTTGATATTGAGAGGATGCACACTTTTGTTTCAGTTGTCTGAATAAATTTCTTTAAAATCTTCTTCCTAGAAAACATGAACCTTTATGAAAAGTTTCAAGTACATTTTAAAGTTAATAGACTGCACTGACGCCTTGATCAATGGTATTTTTTTTGCAAAATGGCGTGCTTCTGGAGCAAAATGCTGTAAAATGTCACTGAACACTTTATGTAAGAGAGGGAAACAGGACAAAAGTTTATCTACTAGATTGTCAAAGAAAAGCTGAAAGTGCATAGCAAAATGACATATTTTTCACTGATAAACAATACTGAAGATTTATAAACAATATTTAATAAAATGCATGTCTTTTTTCCAAGATCCCTGATCTGAATTTTAAACAACTACTGAAAGTATTTATCAGTATTTTTCATAGTTGAGCAATAACAGAAACTGATACACTTGAAAATATTCTTCTTTCAACTATCCGTTTTGGATAACTATCTGTTATCATCTCAAAGTTATCAGCTAAATAGGTATATGTTAGATAATCTTATGTTTTTGTTTTACATGTTAGTTGTTTCAGTTATAGATACATGACCTTTTCAAAATTTGATACAGAATGTTTACCTTTTACCAAAAGTTTTTACCAAGGTTACCATGCCTTTCACACTTTAAGATTATACATGTTTCAAATCATCTTATTCTGCTATGGCTAGACAAAAAAGTATCATGACAAATTTCAAAAATATTCTCAGCAATTATCAGCAATATAATTATCAGCAATTTTGTTAACTTTCTTAACAGTTTCAGACATATATAGTCTGTAGACTAATCACTGCAGTTTACTAGCTTCAAAATGTACTTTCTTTGTTTTGCTTCTCGTATGTGAATTGAGGTTGAGAATTGTGTGTTTTTTGCTAGTTTTAAAACAGTCAGGACCGCATGAGCCTTCGCTGTTTAGATTTCAGGTTCGGTCCAGACAGAATGCAATTGAACCCTGAACAGAAAAATTCTCATGAGAAGAGCACTTCTCCCTTCCCCTTCTGCTTTTCCCTGTCAGCGCTGTGCAATGCTCTACTTTATCTTCACTGGATATATCACAAAAACATCCTTTATAAATTCTACTTTGGCACTCCAACTTCCATGCCCAGAGTGAATATAAAAGCAGAGGCAGAAACATTGCTTGGTCATACATTTGAAAAGCTCAGCTCATTTGTGGTTGAAATCAAAATTCAAAAATCATTAGGGCTTTGAAAGGTAGAGGTCTTACCTTTCAAAGTGCCTCTCCAGTACATGGTTGCTACATCTAATTCTATTCTTTTGAGGCAAACCAGTAGTGGCTTCTGTTCCTCGTGTTCTCTTCTCTGACAGTTTAAAGTTGATTCCTAGCAGAAATCTTAAATGGTGAGCTGGTATTATGTGTTGGTCATTTTGGTTATTATTTTCTCTTTACCAATATTAAAGTGCATCTAATTATTGGGGTGGCTAGCAAATGATGCTCTGCATAGACCTACCCTGTTCAGGCTCAATCTTGGTCCTGTAAAAGTACATGTTTAGGCACAATTGTAATTCTGAAAGTCACCAGGAAGCAATGCAGATGATGAAAATCTCTGTACCAAGGCCTTGACCATATTAGAATGTCAGAAACTATAGATGTTTTAGATGCTTTTATCTAGCTTTGCAATAGGATTCCTAAAATATTTCATGCTAGAGAAATCAGGCTAATGGGCCAGTCATTTCATAGGTTGAATGTGGCAGAAGTCAAGTAGAAAATTACAGTAAGCTAAGTCTGAAAATCCTGCTGAGGTCAGGTAATATTTGGGTCAAGTTCAAATTTCAACACATTCACTCTTGATTTTTATTTCAGGTAATTCAGACTATCAGTGCAACTGACAAAGATAACTCTGCAAATGGGGCAAGATTCCATTTTTCTCTTGATGAAGGGCTTTCTTTGAATCCTAACTTTACTCTAAGGGACAATGAAGGTAAATCAAAGCTATTAATCTGTAAGAAATGAGTGTGTTTTTGGGGGATGTTTTGTTGAACAGATCAATTTCCACATATTTCTTGACAGAAGAGTAAAACTATAATCTCTCATCATTGAACTGACTGATTTTAGGGACGCGGTATATATACAAAATTTTGCAAACTGTGAATAATTACATGTTCCCTTCCCTTTTTATATACATCTTACTTTAGCATTTATACATCATTTTTTTTCATACTTTGAGCAATGTCTTTAAAAAATAGTTAATGAAAATATGCTGGCATTTTGGTCCATTTTTAGGTGAATAACACTGAGTAGATACAGTAAAGTTTATTGCCCTCCTTAAAGGAAAAACTAAGAATTTAAGGATCATAAGAGGTTTAATTCCTACTTACTCTTACTAGTTTAATATCAAGAATATATCCACCAATGCTTCCTGGGTGATAATGTATCATGTCCTCCCTAACAAAGTATACCTAAAAAGACTCAGTAAGAAAATCATAGCAAAGAGGCCCAGAGGGAAGAGTGCCTTCAGAGTCACCTAGCCAAGTCTTTTTGAACATTTCTTAAATAAAAGAACCATCTATAACCTTTCCAAAATACCAAAACAAACCTTGACATCTTGTTGGGTATTGCCCTATGGTTTTCATTTTGCAGCCTGAGCCTTTAAATGCTCATCTATTGCTTTCATCTTGTTTTTTATGTATGTATGCATGGAGGGGGAAGGGGGGAGAAGGTGTTTGTAGATGTAGAGAAAAATTTGGAATTTATTTTACAGTTACGTTTTTGCAGTAGGTCCATGAAATACCATCTGACATCTTGCAATGACTAAAAAGCATTAACTTCATCATCTACGAGGAACTATGTTCCACCTAAAGAGATACAAAAGTATGCACTTTCTGTAGGATCTTCTGTAAAACTACTATATTTACCAAGACTCTAGAAATGTAATTTCCAATGTTCTCCTATAATTAACATAAAGACAATTTAACTGAAAAAGCAAAAAGTTTAACTTAGCAAACAACTGGAAAACTCCTTAAAGTTTAAAGAATTGGCACTATTTTACTCAACACATGACCCTTGGATTGTGTTGTTTAAACATTGTCTTTTATTAAGATATTTTCTTTGTGATACAATCTATATGTAAAATATGAGTGAAACGCTTGTAAAGTGCATTTCCAATTCCATTTTTCTGGCATTTATGACTTTCGTATTTGTCATGTATTCCTATTCAGAAATAGAATTTCAGTTACTTTCTAGTCTTGGAAGTAGATAAGAGATGATGAGGAAAAGAGTCATTTCTTATGTCTGTTGCAAGTTTCCACTTCTGAGAAAACGTAGGTTTGAAGATCAGCTGTTAAAAAGAAAAAAAGACGAGAACGGTCTTAATATGTAATAGCTGCAAGTTTTCCTTCTGGATGGAATAATTCTGTATATAATATGTAACAGCTAAGATTCTTAGAGTGTTTTGTTTTATTTACTATGTTTTTTAAACAAACAAACAAACAAAAAAAAAAACTACAACAATTACCTAAAACAATAGACTGTAGCAGTTTGTATAAACCTGGTCTATGTATGATTTACATAGTTCATCAGTAAGACTTTGAACACTGTCTCCAGTAACATCCTCATAGGCTTGTACAAATAAGCAGGCAGTGAGGTGGACAGAAAACTGGCTGAATGACCAAGCTTTGAGGCTTGTGATCAGTGGCTGAAAGTCCAGTTGGAGAACTGTAACTAGCAATGTGCTCCAGGGTCAGTTCTTAGTCTGGTCGTTTTCACCTTATTCATTAATGACTTGAGTGATGGGACAAAATGCACCCTCAACAAGGTTGCAGACAATACAAAACTAGGAGGCATGACTGATACAGTAGAGGACTGTGCTACCATTTGGAGGGACTTCAACAGACTGGAGAGATGGGCAAAGAAGAACAACAAAGGGAAATGCTAGTCCTGTACCTGGGGAGGATTAGCTCCACGCACTGGTACATATTGGATGCCAACTAGCAGGAGAATCTCTCTGCAGAGAAGGACCTGGGTTTCTTGGTAGACAACAAGTTGACTATGAGCCAGCAATATGCCCATGTGGCAAAGGCAACTAAGGGCATCCTGGGGTGCATTAGGCAGAGCATTGCCACCAGGTCGAGGGAGGTGATCCTTCCCCTCTACTCAGCTTTAGTGAGGGCACACCTGGAGTATTGTGTCCAGTGCTGGTCTCTGCACTACAAGAGAGACATGGAGCTGCTGGAGCACGTCCAGCAAAGGGCTACTAAGATGACTGAGGAACTAGAACATCTCTGTTATGAGGAAAGGCTGAGAGAGTTGGGACTGTTCCGCCTGGAGAAGAGAAGATTAAGAGGAGATCTTATCAATGTGTATAAGTACCTGATGGGAGGGTGTAAAGAAGACTCTTTTTAGTTCAAGAGGCAAGAAGCATGAACTGAAATACAGGAAGTTTCATCTGAGCGTGAGGAAAAACTTCTTAACTTTGAGGGTGACTGAGCAGTTAAACAAATTGCCCAGAGAGGTTGTGGATTCTCCATCCTTGGAGATATTCAAAATCAAAGTGGGTACAGTCTTGTGCAGCCTGGTCTGGGTGACTTCTCAACCGTTCTATGATTCTAATGGCTCTCGTCAATAATATTCTGTGACTTTAGCAGAGGAAAGCAATGTTAAAGGATCAGTCCAGATAACTGTTCCTATGACTAGTTAAGCCTATAGCTCTTGAGCCTGAGCTTGTGCCTTTACTTGGTAATAATCCACAATATTAAAGCTCCAGTCTTTGGATATACACCATCATAATGCACAACCCCCACGGTAATGTAGGGTGGGAAACAGCCACAGGGCTATATCAAATATGCAGTCTGGGCAAACCAAAGATTTACTTGGATCACCTTTGCGATTCTCTTGTTTTTTTAAGAATTTAAATAAAATTGTAAAAGACAGATTAAGATACTTTTTCCCCTGATGGCTCATTCTTATCTCGTAGTAAGTTCTTTGATTCTGGTTGAGGTTTGAGGATTTTATATACTGACAAAACAATCTTTAAAGAAAGCAAAGGCTTAAGAGTATGAAAGAAAATTTGTGGTATCCATACACATGTAACCAGGATAGAACAAGAGCAGTAATAAAATTTCTTTATCATATAAAGAAAATGTATTAAGTTATTAATGCATTATTAAGTTATTAAGAACCTGAATTACACTGTTCTAGAAAGCAGACCCAGGTAAGATCCTTTTTGTTTGCTTGGGAATTGTACTTACAATGACTTTTTAATGAAAAACAAGGCTATTGGCAATTTATTTTGTTCAGCAAAATATTGCAATTTCAATTAACACCTAAGCAGCCAAATACATTTAATTTGGAGGTGCTTTTATACTACAGTTCAAAAGCTACATATTTCAGTTCATTGTTGGCTGTGTTCTTCTCACTTTGTTTTTAGAGCTGTTACTATAGATAATTTTGAAACCTTTTCAGTGTATATGTGTGTGTATATATATAAATATATATATATATATATATATAAGTGTAGGGAGGAGCTATGTGTATGTTTGTGTTTCTACATATGCACGTGTGTGTGTGTGTGTGATGTCTTAAATATAACAGGTTTAGTTTAATCAAACATATGTGCTATTGGATGTCCCATTTAAAACCTACCGGGGCAGTATAGACTAAAAGAACCTTCCATCTGGAATCAGAAGAAAGATGAAAGAACCTATTCATAAAAGAGCTGTTTGAAAGTGCTGAATTTTAAAATCATACCTTTTTTTATCCTAGAAGAACCATGTTTTTTTTCCAGATGTTTAAGGAAAGGTTGATATATTTGTCAAAATTTGTTAGTTTGATGGAAAAGATATCCCCAAATGTTGGAATCATAGAATCAGTAAGGTTGGAAGGGACCTCTGGAGATCATCTAGTCCAACCTCCCCGCTCAGCAAGGTCACCTAGAGCATGGTAGACAGGGTTGAGTCCAGATCTTGAAGATCTCCAGAGAAGGAGACTCCACAACCTCTCTGGGCAGCCTGGTCCAGTGCCCTGTCACTCTCACAGGGAAGAAATTCCCCCTCACGTGCAGGCAGAACTTCCTGTGCTTCAGTTTCTGCCCACTGCCTCTTGTCCTGTCACACAGGACAACTGGAAAGAGTTTGTTCTCATCCCCTTGACACCCTCCCTTCAGGTACTTGTACATATTGGTAAGATCCCCCCTCAGTCTTCTCTTCCCCAGGCTGAAGAGGCCCAGCTCTCGCAGCTGTTCCTCATAGGGCAGGTGCTCCAGCCCTCTGATCATCCTTGTAGCCCTTCGCTGGACTCTCTCCAGTAGCTCCATGTTTCTCTTATACGGGGGAGCTCAGAACTGGACACAGTACTTGAGATGAGGCCTCCCCAGGGCTAAGTAGAGTGATAGGATCACCTCTCTCCACCTGCTGGTAACACTCTTCCTAATGCAGCCCAGGAGACCATTTGCCTTCCTGGCCACAAGGGCATACTGCTGGCTCATGGTCAACCTGTCATCCACCAGCACTCCCAGGTCCTTCTCTGCAGAGCTGCTCTCCAGCAGGTCAGCCCCCAGCTTGTCCTGGTGCCTAGGGTTATTTTTCTCTAGGTGCAGGACTCTGCACTTGCCCTTGTCAAACTTCTGGAGGTTTCCATCCACCCAGCTCTCCAGCCTGTCCAGGTCTCTCTGAATGGCAGCACAGCCCTCAGGTGTGTCAGCCACTTCTCCCAGCTTGGTATCATCTGCAAACTTGCTGAGGAGGCACTCTGTCGCCTCCTCCAGGTCACTGATGAGTAAGTTGAACAGGATGGGAGCCAGTACTGAGCCTTGGGGGACACCACTAGCCACAGGCCTCCAACTAGACTCCACGCCACTGATGCCAACCCTCTGAGCTCTGCCTTTCAGCCAGTTCTCAATCCACCTCACTGTCCACTCCTCTAACCCACACTTCCTGAGCTTATCTAGGACGATGTTAGGGGAGACAGTGTCCAAAGTCTTGCTGAAGTCAACGTACACAACGTCCACTGCTCTCCCCTCATCTACCCAGCCAGTCATTCCAACACACAAGGCTCTCAGATTGGTTAAGCAGGATTTCCCCTTGCTGCATCCATGCTGGCAACTCCTGATCACTTTCTTTTTTCTCCATATCTCTGGAGATGACATCCAGAATGAGCTGTTCCATCATCTTTCCAGGTATGGAGGTGAGGCTAACCAGCTCATAGTTGCCTGGGTCCTCTTCCTTGCCCTTCTTGAAGACTGCAGTGGCACTGGCTTTCTTCCAGTCCTCAGGCACCTCTCCTGTTCTCCAGGACCTTTCAAAGATGATGGAGAGCGCCCTGGCAACAATGTCCGTCAGCTCCCTCAGTACCCGTGGGTGCATCCCATCTGGGCCCATGGATTTGTGGATGTCTAGCCTGCGCAGAAGGTCTCTAATCCTTTCCTCCTCAACCAAAGGAAAGTCTTCCCTTCTCTGGACTTTTTCCCTCACGTCCAGGCTCTGGGATGCCTGAGGGC
This sequence comes from Rhea pennata, assembly GCF_028389875.1. Lineage (NCBI taxonomy): Eukaryota > Metazoa > Chordata > Aves > Rheiformes > Rheidae > Rhea > Rhea pennata. The sequence goes on along the minus strand of NC_084664.1, from coordinate 81,484,232 downwards.
TGCCCTTAGCAGTGAAGACTGAAGCAATATATAGAGATACACAGGTGTATGATCTCTCTTTCTCTCCCTCTCCCTCTTTCTTTCTTTCTCTCTTTCTGAGTTTAAGAAATTCATTCCCTCTTTCTGCCTATTTTGTTACCTGCTAGAGATCTGCAAAAGTTACAGTGTACTCTTCAGGCAGTTGGCAAACAATTGAACCTCCAGAGGAGAGTTAACTTAGGTTCAAGGGATCCAAGATCTTTAAACCCTGTAAAACAGGATTTTGCTGGGAGATTGTTTGTTTGTTTGATTGGCTGGGTGTTTTTTTTTGTTTTGTTTTGTTTTGGGTTTTTTTTGTTTTTTTTTTCCTTCCATAAGACATATAGTTTGTATTGGATGCTCCAATGACTCTTGCAGATTTCCTGGACTATAAGTTTTGGTGCAGAGGTTCTACAAGTTCACGCAGCTGTGCCAGTAATTTATACATACCCTTACAGTCATAACTTGAGACTGCTGACTTCTGAAAATAAACAGGTTCTTAAACTAGAACAAAAGTAGACTAATTTTCTAATACTATCCCTTTCCACATTCTTTTTGGTTAATATTATGCCATAGGATATTTTAGTATCTACAGAAATAGAGATCTGCTTTTATATAAAATCTAGAGCAAATCTATTTGGATTCAGTAGCATCTCTTTAAAACCAAATTAACATTTTTTTCCATTTTACAGATGGAAATTGAGTCATAAAATAATCAGTTTTACCTTGTGTTTGCTATTATTTAGGGAGAGAACAACCTTCAGAGAGCAGTTCACCCCATCCCAGCATGAATTTCCTTAAGGATGTTTCTGTTTTTTCTCTTATACATATCTCTGATACTCATCTCCCACCATAATGCACTAGAAGTCTGGCAGAGAAGTGAACTTGAGGCCTTTAAAGTTGCAAATAAATATGCAAGATAGAAGATCTTCATTCAGAGTCTTAGCTGCTCTAGGGCATCTGAAATGGCATTAAAAGAGGCCAGGGCTTGAATTCCGCCTTTCAGTCAAACATAAATAGGAAAAAACTACATAGTTCCTGCCTTTGTTTACATCAAAAAGTGGCATGCTTTCTCATCTTACATGGTATTGCAAGTTACTAGTGCTCTGTCAATGAAGTATTATCCTGTAAAGAACATAAGTTACAACTGTAGGAGAATTTCGCAGAAAATAGAAAATTGACTGATGTTTGAGAAATGCAGAGTTAACATTATACATGGTGAATGTAAGCAAGTTGTACACCAATTTGATTAGATATTGCAGAATCAAAAGGTGGAAATAAAAGAGAGGGGGTTTTGTAAATACAAATGACAGAAACCAGCTTAAAAGCCCTGTGTAGTAACTACTAGAAAACTTGGCTTTCTAGAAATAAGGAAGCATAAGATGGCTACTGTAGAAGGAAACATTTATCTTTCTCAAGATTGTGAACATCTTTGATCCTTTTTTGACTAAAAAAATTGAATACAGGGTTGATCAGAAGGACAAGTTAGTGCATGCTGTATAGGATCTTATGTTCATTTCTAGTGGTGCTACCTGTTGGTGTTTCACAAACCAACCCATAAGCAAATAACTATGTTTCAGGCCCCCAAAGTCTGCTATATCGCTTTGCATTTTTGCTACCTGCTGAGCTAGAAAGAAAGCTCATTGGCAATAGCTTTGAAACTAGCACAAAAGAAAAAAATACTTCCTAGAGTTATCATTAAAAAAATGAAACAGAAATGTTTTTCAATGTTGTCCCCCAGGAAAAAAAAATTCTCACTTTAGAAATATGACATGCAAATCACTCCAATACATTTTGTTTTGATTTTAGTTAATTACGACTTTTCAGAAAATGTATAAAAGTTGAATCACTGATTTAAGCAGAGCTAAGAAGCAAATTAAAACATGCCTAAAGCTATAAACAGGGTTTTTTTTTGCATCCATTTCTCTTTTGCCTGCCTGTAATGTATAATGTGTCAAAAGAATTCTCAATTTGTGAATAATAAAAAAATTAGTGTCCTCCAAAGTCCTCCAGTAGTCACCTTCCATGATGTTGTCATTGCATCTCTGCTACTTTTATTTTCCTTCATTTCTTTTCTTAGTTCAGGAGTGCAATATAAAATAGCAGAGATGATGGAAAAGAGAAATGTGATAACAGCTTTTGTACAGTTTGCAGTCTGGCTTCGTAGATTAGCTCATCTTCAGAGAGTGAAGAGCTGGTGCATTAAAGCCATGCAGAATTTCCTATATGTAATCTCAAACCCAGCTGAGCTAAATCTTGAATTCTAACTTGTCATGTTTGCAGAGGAAAGCCCAAATGTGAGAAAGTTTAACAATCATGAACTGGGGCAACATACAGCCCAGGGAATGTGATAAATTTTTGACCTACGTTGGAGCTGTTAATTTTCCCATAGCAGCCAATATTTTAATCTCCAGCAAGTCCTACTTCTTATCATACTTCTCAGAGATGAAATTTTCGGTTTAAATCTATTGAGAGATAAAAAGAGCTTTCCTTCTGGGCCTGGAAGAATCACACCTCTAGCTCTTATCTAATGCTATTGTTGCTCTTCTATACACCTGTCTTCCCTATCTGCTGTGTTTGCAGATGTCAAAGAAACTTGGCCATCCATTATCCTCCTCTCTCTCAAACTAGCTTTGTTGATATAGCATAGTGTTTTTTTTTTTCCTTTTTTAATTTCCCTCAGTAAACCCTTTCCTAGGTCATCAGAATCTGCCTTTGTATTCAGCTGTCTTTAGCTTTGACAGTTTGTTGAATTTTTTTATTTAATGCTGTTTCTTGTCTTAAAAATTGTTCTCCTTTTGCTTCCTCTCTCAATGGGTTCTCCAACAGTTTTTAATGAAGAAAGCAAACAATTTAATTAAAGCATACAAAGTTAAAACACATCAAAGTAACTGTTAGGATGAAGTTGGAACTTCAATGTGGCTAAACTTTTATTACCTATTCATTTTGCTGGCATACCCTTCTATTGTCCTCAAGCATAGAACTCTGATTAGGACATGAGAGACATGATTTCTATTTTATGCCAATGTCATTAGTTTTGGTCATTGGCCACTATGCTTGGTTGTCAGTGACTTTCAAAAGGTCTTAGCCTGTGTCCCTCTCTGTAAAAATAGTCGTGATCTCATTTGTAAAATATTTTAAAGGATTTAATTTGGAAGAACACCACATGAGAGCTAGGATTCTTTTCCATTATTTACACACAGACATACATACTATATGTAACTCTTATTATTATAATAGCGAGAATTAGAAATTTTGATCATAATGGAACAGGCACATTCCATGCTAGTACCCAAAAGCTTATGACCATGCTTTTTACTTGTTTACAAATTTGTGAAATTGTATTGAAGAAGTTTTACACAGTTTCTTTGAGAATGTTTATAGTTGTGTATGTTACAAAATCTCCTCTGTGCATGTAATGAAAAGTCTGTTTCTACAGAACTCTAGTTATTACTTGGAGAATACAAATACCACAGATTAACTATGAACCAATTAATTTTCACCCCATCTGTATATGAAGAAAATTTGATTCCAGCTACATCTTTACTTAAGATTGTCTTATGTTATTATTTACTTCTACAATGTCAAAACCTTACAAGAAAAAAAAATCTTATTTTTTCCAGTTTTTATTTGTAACATGCAACATAAAAATGTAAGTTTCATGGGCCAAATTGTCCCATACACATAGTATGCATGTTTTAAATACAGCTCTTTCAAGATTTCTTCTCTGTTTCCTTAGAACTGTCCAGTTTGTCAAGTTGATTTTTTTCTTATAGTTTTGATTTTTGTTCTCACAATATTTTTCCCGTCTGTCCACAGTTATGCTAATAACATATCAATGTGCACATCTCGTGTTCTTTCCTCTGCAGCTTTGCCAATAATCTTTTGTGCTTAAATTCTTTCATTACGGCTAGGTTGCTACAAAAGTCATCTGTGACTTAAATGTTTCCTGCTCAGTTTTTCTTCATTATATTAGGTATATGATGTTTTTCTTTTCAGCCTACATTTTCATCCCTGCTTCTATAGGTGTATAGTGATACCGGATCACTTGTTCTATGTTAGATTTATGTCAGGGGAGGAATGGAGGAGGTTATGTTTTTCTGCTAAGATTTGAATACTGGGTCTTCCATGAGTATTGGCCTGGGAAGATTCATGTGAACCGAATTTTATGGGATTTTCTTACTTATACAGACAAGATAGCTGAATTGAAATGTTTCAAGTTTATAGAAAATGTAACAACAGAAATAAAACATTGGCCTGGGAAGATTCATGTGAACCGAATTTTATGGGATTTTCTTACTTATACAGACAAGATAGCTGAATTGAAATGTTTCAAGTTTATAGAAAATGTAACAACAGAAATAAAACATTAAGCAGAAATAAAGCTTTATTCTTGTTATCAGTAATAGCACTTGCTATCATCACCTTCAGGAGTTGGGTGTATAAGATAGGAGGATTTCTTTCTTTGGGGATGAGAGACATGGTAGATGTTAATATTAATGCTTAGCTCATGGATATGGTATCACTTGTTACCAACAGGAAATTACATTTCAAACTGAGTCCTTGAACATATCCTTAGTTTTTTAGTGTATTATTTCTAGATAACTTTGTTTTGTGATTATCATCTTCTCATTTAGTTGTACCATGAAATATAATTCTCCTTAGGACTCTGTATCTTTGAAATTGCTTTCTCTTCATTTTGATAAGTGCACAGCCTAAAAAGTGCATATGGGAGTGTTACACTTCTCTAATGACCTCAGTGGGATTTCTGGGTGACTAGTAATAGTTAGACTTTGTTTTTTTGTCTCAACATAAGTGCTGAGGGAAAAAAAAAAAAAAAAAAAAAAGAACGACAAGCTACAAAGAAAAACGGGACTGGGACTGTTCTCAGCACTGAGGCCTAGTAACTCCATAGTTACTACATAGCACTTGGCCTTTTATCTCCTTTGGGCCCCATGTGGTGCTGAGATATCATTATTATCAGTTCTTTTTCTGTTCCAAGTTTATGAAATAATGTGCAAGCAGTAGCACGGCCCAGCAGAGCAGCGTTAGCACAGCATGAAACGGAGGGTTCGTGCTGCAGGAACTATGGCGCAAGGGCATTTAGGGATGCTTAAGGTCTGCAGGCTGTTAGAATAGTGTTGGAGCACTATTTAAAGGGGAGGGAGACAAACCTGATGCACTCCTGCCCATACTGCAGGTTGGAAGGGATTCCTGGTGTATACTCTTACTCAAACTGCGGTTGGATATTTGAGAGAGTTTCAGCTGGCTCAAAGGCACACCAGGGAGGGTGCTGACATTTAGCTGTTGTCCAGAGTTCAAACTTATTGTCCAGTCTTGCCTTGTTTAACAGCCAGCAAGTGCAAGAGATAAAAAGAAAATGGTAGAGATGAGCTCTCTTAATATGCTATAATAAGTTGCACTTCAAAGAAGGGAACCAATTATAAATTGGATGTTGAACAACTAGAAAATCATCAGAGTTGTTCAGGCATATGGTGGAGGTGATGATGAATATTTTTGCTGAAAATAGAAAGGCAGGAGCAGCAGTCATCACCTTGTATATGTACTGAGAACCTTAACTTATTTTTATAAGTTTGAAATTGCTTGCTAATCACAGAGATGTTGGTTTATTTCTGTTCTTTGGCTATATCTAAAGGTCAGTCTGCCAGTACTTTGGCAGCTGATAGACAGACAAACTGACACTCACTTTATATTCTCTACTAATTTTCCCTTTGTGAACCACTGAAGGTGTTATCTGTGTCCTCCAGCAACATTAGGGAAGTTAGGACCTGATAGTCTGGCATAAAAAATAGAGAGAGTGGCAAATGGGCAGGGCTTGGGGGGAAAAGAAAGAGCAAAGTATTTTTTGCAACATAAGTAGCAGAAAGATAAAACAGCTGCTTATTTTAACTTCTGATTAAATGAACACGTATGTTAAAAAATTAAAAAATCATACAGGTAGCCTATCTGTTTGTAATTTTAAGATTCCTTAAGGTTCCTTAAGATTATCTCCTTGTCTTATGAGTAATTAAAAAAAAAAACTATTGAGAGTGTTCATATATTGCATTTAATTAAAAGTAGAAGGCCATGAATGTCTCAAAGAATAAGCTGGTCCAAATCTTGGTAAATCAGACTTGTGAATCTTCCATGTGTTTTAGAATTAAACTAGCAGAGCCTAGAAAGTTTCATGGGTGTGTGCAGTCTATAATTATGGACTTAAGGCCGCTGCTTATGTGGCTATAGGGGTGAATTTTCTTCATACTGGAAAAGTAGTCTGAATTTCAGTGATATCTAGCTTTGTCTCAGCCAGGTAACACAATTATAACACAAAACAATTTGCTACATAAACTAATTGCAGAATAATATAGAAATCATTTATTTCTTAACAATAAATAATGAAAAATCTCAGCATTATTGAGCACACCACAATATATTTTTATAAGGTTTCACAGGCCCAGATTTAGCAGTATGTAGAAGAGCTAAGGCTTAACAGAACTGTTACAAGAATGAAAGTAGTATTTCTTGCATTTAATACACCTTAGATTGTAGAATCACTTCCACAACCCTGTGTCAAATGCAAACGCAGATTTACTGTGTATCTTATCATCACACCTGTTTTGGACTTCTTTTGTGGATTATTGAAAACATGCTTGTATTTTGAGGGGGTTGCGAGGGTGCACACAGTGTCTGGCAACTTAGCAAGCAACAGAGTGTGTTCTGCGAAAAGTATTTTATAACTTATATTCAAATATGATTTCCGCAGTGTGACAGTGTTGTTCTTTGTCTGATTGTTTTAGATAGAAGAATTGTCTATTCCTCTCATTTTGGTTTTAGTAAGGTGCTGTAAATGGAATGAATACAAATGTCATTTTAAGTGGCTGCTGTCATGCCTCTGAAGAGAAAGCTATCATGAACTTCAGGTTTGAGTCCTCAAAAATGTACCTTGACATAAGCTAGAAGAGGACTTCAGGGGCCAATTGCAGAATAAAATCACTTTTTACTTCCACTGGAAATGAAAAGAACAAAACTTACAGAGTTCCTAACTAACTCAGCATACTGGAGCTTTCCAAGAAGATAGGTAGGGTACAGAAGAAAGTCTAACAAAACATGAATGCAGTGGAACCGGATGCTCAGTTCTTGGCTCAGTCACATAGTTTCTTTGAGATCTTGAGCAAGGGTAATACTTCCTACCTCATCTGAATCTCTCGTGTGAAACCTGTTACCAAATGTATTGTGTTACAGTATGATTCTGATGGGGCTATAATCCCAGCTTTCCCCAGTACCACTATCAAGTGATAGGCAAAAGCAATATGTAGAGTGAAATAATTTAAAAGAAATGCTTTAAGATCTGCCACAGGGCTTGACAGAAGATACGGCGTAAGGAATTGCCATCTGGTAAACAGTTTGCATCCAGCTGAACAGAAGCTAGCCCCTCTTCCCCTACCAGTTCATGTATACACATGGGCAATAATCAGTCCTATGGCCTAAAAGATGCCACGGTAGCTGTAATGTTGCACAAGATTTTCGTGTAGCTCCATGGACTTCATTTTTTTCCTTATTATTATGAGGAATGCATTTAATGGTGTAACTATAGTTGCAAGTAAAAAGGGAGGAAGAACCCAGCAGACATACTGTATTTTTGCATCTATCACCCCATGTTGTTCGTTAAAAATTTTGAAACTGAGAACTCTGCAGTTTGAAATCTATATGATTGCTATGCATGTGCAAGTAGTAGGAGAGGAAAGCTCTTTTCTTCCAATAACTCTCTTCTCATTTCCCAGTCCCTATTGCCTTCTCTGAGCAACTCTTCCTGTCTCTAATTTCTCACTATCTTTAGTTTTGCTTGGGTTATCTGAGGGCTCTTGTACAAGTGCCAGTAGTTTTATAGTGGTAGAAACAAACTGAAATGAAGTGTTAGGCATACAACACTACAATATATCCATATATTACTGTAGCATTTCTTCCCCTGCACTCTCTTTATGCCCCTTAGCTTCCTGGAGTTGAAGCAGCATAAATGGAAGCTTATTTTTTTATACTTGTGGAGCCTTGGTCTTAAATTAGTGCCCCCAGATACTCTGGCACTGTGCATGAATTAAACATTAGTATTCTTATTGACTGTAATATATGCCAGATGGACCTGTAGGTGACATAAAGGTGACAAAATTTTATATCACTTTCTCTCTCCTTCCCCTGCTTTTCTATAACCTTTACCAGGTTTAGAGCCTCTAATATTTAATCTCTTTCCCTTCAACTCCTTCTTCATCCTGACCTTCCCACAGCATGAGGTTTTGACCACTGTCCTTTCAGATATTTTCTGAAAGATCACTTGAGTTATGAAACCTATCACAAGCAATGAAATATGAAAGTCTTACTCTGACTTTACTAAAGACATTTTAACATTATTCTGAGAATGGAAAAGAGTTTATGTTGTGGAATAATTCCACATATTCCCATTTACAGATGTCCATATACTGCCAACATGGGATTAAAATGTTTGCAAAGTGGGCCCAGAGTATATACCAAAGTTCATTTGGACTCTTAAGACATGTATATGAGCTTAAATTATCTTATTTATCTTATTTAATGCTAGCTGCTCTCTCCTGCTTCCCTGTTTTCCTCCATTGGCCACAAGTATGCTTTCTGCCAACTTTTAATTCTAAATTATACATTTTCACAGATTAGGACTGTCCAGTTTGAAGATACCTGATGCTTCTATTACATGGGAAACAAACCGTCAGTAACACTTTTCGTTTATGACAATGATGTTCTGGTTTTAATATTGTAGATAACACAGCCAGTATCCTAACAAGACGAAGGAGATACAGTCGAACCACTCAAGATATCTATCACCTCCCAGTTTTGATTTCTGATGGTGGAACGCCTCCTCTCAGTAGCAGCAGCACTCTCACCATTAGGGTTTGCGCATGTGAAAGAGATGGACGCGTGAGGACTTGCCATGCTGAAGCTTTCCTCTCCTCTGCTGGCTTGAGCACAGGAGCTCTAATTGCAATCCTACTCTGTGTCGTCATTCTTCTTGGTAAGCCATTTTCAGTGTTAAGACCTGCTGTCCTTCCTCTAGCTCTGTGGATGTGACAGGACAGAAGTTTTAATATGATATGTTTTTAAACCAAAGGCTGCCTGGTAGTAGGAGGTAATTAGAAACACATAGATGTGATTAGGAGGGAAAAGGTTGAGCTAAAATTATTAGGAAAAAAACCCTCTAAAGTAGATCCATGAATATCTAGGATCTAGCAGAAATATTTTTTTCAGAGATTAACAAATAATTAGCAGTGCAGATATTTTTTTTCTCTAATTTGGAAAGATTTCAAAAAAACACTGACTCAAATTGTATGTCTAGAACCATTTGAAAAATTATTGAAATGAGATGAGGAAAGCTTTTTGAAATACATTACACTGTAAGAAGCACCATTAGCACTGTACAAAAGCCATTTCTTAATTACCTTTATGGGATGAGCTGATAGCAATGCACAACAGAATCCCCAGGGGCAAAGGACATGTGAGACAATAAGATGACTCCATCAGATAAATGTCCTTGGAATTACATTTTCCCTTGATTTTTCTTTTTCTTTTGCCCAGGCTAGTTTGAATGTTACCCATTAATTAATATTCTTTTTGGCAGAGTCACAACTTGATGCAACATATCCCTGTACTATTCATGTGCCTTTCTGCATTCTAATAGAGGTGGCAAGAAATAATAGATTTACACTCTGACTCACACAGTAGGGGATTTTGAGGGTTTTCTTTTGAAGTCTTTATGTTTTCTAAAGACTACTTTCATGACAGATTACTTCAGAATTAGTGTTTCTTACAGGGCATTTTAAAATGTACAGTAATGCATTTAGTTTATAATTTATCTTTTATCATACAATAGTACATATTTATAAGGGAAAAAAATGGACTTCACAAATACACAGTGAATATTGATTTTAATGAACCGTTGAAAGCCCTTAACAATATTTCTGAAAAATCTCACTTCTCATTTAACTGAAAGTATATTATCCCTTTTTATGTCCTTTATGAGGTTCTTCTGTGGATTTCATTATTGGTTCAAGAAACCTCAACAATTCCTACAAAGCAAGCATACACAATAAAAGTGCTTTTTATTGACCCTTGGGAAGACCAGACTGTACTGGAAGTTTGTAGATTCACTATATCAATCTTAATTTTTCCCTTGGTTGTATGTCCGTACCTTTTGCACTTCAGCAAGATACTGCCTGAAAATTTGCCAGTATAGATTTCAGGGGTGCTTTCCAGGCATACAGTAATTTGTCTTCATGTAAAAAATTACACAACAAAGGCATTGCTCCCTTAGAGCTATAACTAAGCTCTTTCAAAATTTGGAAACTTTGGGGACCCGTTATTACAAACATGCACCTAACCTAATGATACTTTTGGAACTACAGTTCAAGGCCAGCTTAATAATGTCAGAATACCAATATTAGCATAAAAGCATTATACCTCTGTATTCATGATTTGGTATCTATTATTTCTGTAACATTGATCTGCTTACTTCAAATGTAAATTTTAAACCTAATCTAATATCTGCAGTTTTCTCTTTAGCAATTGTGGTCCTTTTCATCACCCTAAGACGCAGCAAGAAGGAGCCCTTGATCATTTCAGAGGAAGACGTCCGGGAAAATGTTGTCACATATGATGATGAGGGTGGTGGAGAAGAAGACACTGAAGCATTTGATATCACAGCATTGCGAAATCCATCAGCCGCTGAGGAGCTAAAATATCGGAGGGATATTCGTCCTGAAGTGAAACCTGTGCCCAGGCATCAGCCCTCTTCAAGCCTTGACAGTATAGATGTTCAGGAATTCATTAAACAAAGACTGGCAGAGGCTGATCTGGACCCCAGTGTGCCTCCATATGACTCCCTACAGACATACGCCTATGAGGGTCATAGATCAGAAGCTGGCTCTATCAGCTCTTTGGATTCAGCTACAACACATTCTGACCAGGATTATAATTACCTTGGAGACTGGGGGCCTGAGTTTAAGAAGCTAGCTGAACTTTATGGGGAAATAGAATCAGAAAGAACAACTTAGTTGTAATTCCAAGAACAGAGAAGTTCCTCAACAACTGGAGATATAAGAACAGCACCAGTAACAATAAACAAATACAGTACTTGGAACTGAGCAAGTTGTACACAGTTACTGTAGAAACAAGTGCCCTTTTCATATTTGAAACTGGGTTCTTCAACGGGAAGAAGGTCAAATTTTGAAAAATACAGAAAAAATAAGCTATTGTCCCTTGTGTATATTTTTTAGTTGCTGAATAAAGTCCGTGGTACCATATCCATAACAGTACCTAAAGTAAGCCAAGCAATGATGTCTTTATTGTAATATGCTTAACATCTCAGAGCTACTCAGTAAGTCTATGGTCGTGCCTGTTTAGGAAGGAGGAGCAAATCTGTTGCAGATGGATGTGACATTGCATTTGTAGCTGTTCTCTACACCTTGTTTGACCCCAATATGCCATAGGCAGTGGGCTTTACTACCAGTGAGAGAAGTCCTAGCAGTCTGTTCCTTTGCAGAAAGAGAGGAGTGTCCTCTCAGATAAACAGTCTGTTGATATAGGCCCCTGTTTGCATCAGTTTGATCTTACTAAATTAGCAGATTGCATTAAGAATATGTCATTTCATTATATTCTTTGTATTTTTTCCTCCATAGCCAGCTACCAGAGTGAGGGCATATTTAGCTGACTGAGCAAATATGGCTCCAGCCCATACTCCAGACCTGCTCTGTTCCTGAGAGCTAGAGGAACTGTTGTGTCCAGTGTGTGTGTGCTTTTTCTTTTTGTCTTTTCATAGGAGTATCATTTATCTAAATGATATGGGTCTGAAGTGTTCTTTATGTAGTGAAGCAGATGAAGCAGAGGCTCTTTCAATAAGAGCAGCAATGGCAGCACCATTAAACTATGAAGTTGCTTGCTTCACTGTGCTTCACTTAGGTCAATAGATGATGCTTTTGAAGTCTTTTGCTGCTTTGAGTCCAGAAGCTACAACAGTTAATTGGTAACCCAGAGTTCATAATCATAATGCCTCTCTATTTCCATGTGTGACTAAAAGCAAAATTGAGTTGCTGGCAAAATACTGGAATAGAGATGAGTGAAACAACAAGGAATTTAAGATGATGTTGCTTTTTTATTTTGAGTACAACTTGTTAGTTCAATTAATTTCTCTCAATATATTTTCTCTCTAAGCAAGCTTTGCTTCTCTCTGTTTCAAGCATTATGGGAACAGGAACATATTTTAAGTCAGTTGAGAGTGGAAAAATTAAATGTAGAAGTGGCATTATTGGGGTTTCCATTGATCCCTACTGTTAGTAATTTCTTAGCATTGCAGAACTTGTTCCTTTGGCTTCTTAACATTTATTTACAATTTTTTTTTACTCTGTGGACTGATGTGGAGGAGTAACAGACCTGTACACTCCATTAGATTCCTCCCTATGCATTTAAGGTCTTAGTTTCCTTCATCTTAGAGGAGAAGGGAGTGCCTCTTTCTCAAGGCAGGATCTGATCTATGGTGGGCCACCCAAGTGAACCAGAATTTTATTTAGCCTTTCCTTCTTTATTGTATGGGGAGAGGGACCAGAGGCAGGTGCCAGGCATGACAGGAACATTTGATCAAACCATTTGAAATCAATCCTACTTTGAGGATTTTTATTTTGCAAGGATTTTTTATTTTGTAATTTTGTTGATTCCTTTTGGTTTACACAGCTTGCTAAAAAGTAAGCAGGTGTCTTTGAAAGAAACTTTTCAAACTCTAAAAGTATTTGTTACACTGTACTTCCAGAATTGTTTTTTATGACATTGTTTTTTCAGTGTTTCTTTTTCCCAAAATGAAGCAAATGAATTTGTGTAAAATATTTATGTAATATAATAACCTACAACTTAAAAAAAAAAAAAGAAAAGAAAAGAAAAAACAATTACGAGCTTTGGGAACCTTACCATTTGATAATGTTGATGTTTCCCTTTCTGTCAGCATCCAAACCCTCAAGGCAATTTAGAGAAGGAGAACCCCAAATCCTAAAATGTTCTTCTGCTGCTGTGAAGGTAGTGTGATAATCTGTATTGCTGTCTTTTTTTTTTTTTTTTTTTAATTACCAAAAAGAGAAATCTTCCTAGAAATACATTTAAGGAGATATTCTCATTATAGAGAAAAGTTTAACAAAGGAGCGTCTGTTAAAGTGGTGAGGGTTTCACAGAAGCTGAAAATGGTGAATGTATGTGAATGTTTTTTGGGGTAGAGTTAGTGTGTTCTGTCCCAAACAAAGCAACTAGTAGTGCAGAATTTTGTGAGGAGAAATTTCCCTCTGCTTTAGATCATAGTTGCTTTATGCCAACATCTCAATTTTTATGCTGTATGAGCAGAGTGATGAGATGAAAATACTGACAGTTTCAACATTTGTAGTACCATGGGCCCTGATACTTTGTACCATATATGATGAAACTGCATTCATATTTTAGTTTTGAGACACAGATACTAGTTATATTTATGTTTTTTTCCCCCACTTACACACCCAAATAAGCAAATTCAGCTGTATTTTGTGCTTTAAGCAGTATTTCAGACATTACTTGATTTTTATTTGCATCATAGAGCATTCAGGTTTAAAACCAGGAGAAGCTAAGTGCAATGACAAAGCAAATAACTACTTCTTAGGCTTATTTTCTGATTAAGTTAATGAGGGGAGAGGAGGTCATATTTCATGGAAACAAGAATCCCCTTTTCATCATTTGTTGCGTTCTCTCCCTCTTTGCTGCTGCCCGACACAAGTATTATATGCACAGCCCCGGGAGCCCTGCGTCTTTGCAATTCCGCAGTGTTATTGAGACTCTGCTTCACTAATGCTGTGGTGTGTCCTGTTTGATGTGTCCTACCCACAGTGATCGCCAGATGTGCTTTTCTATCATGATAGATATCTGCATGCTTGCTATGCTTACTGTCTCTTACTCAAATACACATCACAGTACCGCGTTGTTTGCATGACAAATATCAGAATATTAAATCTCCAGGGCCACAGAAAAAGGCCTCGCATTGCAGAACAACAGGTTTACAGATTTCTTTCCCCGATTGCACAAAATTTTCCTTTGTTCCTTCTTGTCCTAGGAACACATCTAAACTTTGAGAATTTCTATGTCAACATTGATTAAATGGAAAAAAGTAACACTGTGTGTCATGGAAGCCACGATCATTTTGTTGCACTGTTGATTTAAACAAAGTGTACATTCAGTGACAGTATTGTGAGAAAATCTTTTCCAGTTTATGGTTAAGTCTGACTGTATGGACTTTGCTTAAAGGTTTCATGGATCTTTTTTATACTCACATTCTCAAATATTTTTCTCTTAGCCTATATGGTAATCCTGTAGCCACTTACCAACTAAATGCTGAAAACTGCCTGTTTCACTTAAAACAGAAGATGCTGAATAAAGTTAAATGCCACATAGAAGAGGGTGCTTAAGGGCTTTCTAATTTATATTATTATTTCTGCAACAGCTATTTAACTAATAATATTTGTACACCCAATTAATTAGTCACATTACCTCAAACAAGCCCTCTTCTTGCAATAGTGAGGGCGCTCAGTATGTTATAATCTTGACATATCATCTGAGAAAATGGTCTGTGTAAGAATGAAAAGTAAAAGTACATTGTCAGCCTAAAAAAAATCAAGAAATGTGATACCCCTAAAAAACAATGAAGAGCTTGACTTCCAGTCATTCTGATCCATTAAAGATCCATGCATTGAAAACAAATTAATTTGTTTATCAGTATTGCCATATATTACATACATATAAAAAATTGTGTAAGTAAGTGTTGAACGTGATTTCACTGTTATGCACTTTATTTTTTTCATTTCTTCTTGGAAAATGAAAATAACTGTAAACATTCTTGTTTTCAAATTCTAATTTATGAAGTTGTTTTAAGTTGCAGATACTACAAGAAAATGTCTATGTAAAAATACTCTCACCGGCATTTGAAAGGAATTACAACATTTCTGTGATCTTAGGCTGTGTACAATTATCTTTTTACTAAAAGTCTAAATATTGGACCAGTCTGGAGTCAATCAAACTCCTAGTGTCACACAAAGAATAATAAAGCATATACTCTAAATACAGAGGAGCATATGAAATTGTAATGCCTAGGGTAACTTTATGGATTATAAAGTGCTAAGACCTTGTACTTGCAGTACATCTAAATAGCACAGTGCATTCTAAGGAACATTAGGAGCAGTGTTGCAAGTATTGGGCCATCCTTATTTTTCCAAAGTCTCCAAAAATATATATATTTTTTAACAAAAGAGTAATGTATGTAATATTCTATGAAATTAGGTTACAAATACCTCCTTATGCAAGTGTTACTGTTAGAAATTGTTACATTTCCTTTTAATAAAACAAAAGGGACAAAATCTTCTATTCGTATTTTTCAAATAAAATATGCTCTTTGCTAAGGTGATGGGTTATTGTATTCCTCATCACAACTAGAACAATGGGTTATTTTCTCCTCATGACTGTATTTTATACTCACCAAAGAAATATAACCATCTAAAGGCACTGTAAGAATGAAATGTGATACAGCAGCTTTAATGAGGTCAATGTTAGAAACAGTGTGGTGACTTTAAATAGATTTTAATGCCTGGCATATTCACTCAGTTGTGCCACTGTTTCAAAGACTGTCTTACATGTTTATAACTACAGATGGGTAGGAGGAGAGAGAGACACCAAGAGATGCTTTGCAACAGACTGCAGCGTAACTGCTAAATGGTTCATTGCTTTTACTTGTGGCAACTATTGAATCTGAAATACAGCATTTTAGGGTGAATACATTACCCACATGAGTGAGTTAGGGAACTGTACATCTATGAATCCAGATTGGTGATAACAGTCGGGGTTATTGCCCAAACCTGACATAGAATAGAAGAGGTAAGCCAGGGAAGGACATTCCTAATGGCCCCCCTGGGGCACACCCAGTACCTGTGTACAGGAACCACTCCTTCTTTCTCCAGTCAGTTAACAGGCTTTACCAACATCTTAGAAAATCCTGGTACCATGGCTCACAAGCAGCTTGTTGCCAGTAAGACCCTTTTTCCCCTAGACTGATAGAATTCAAAAATAAAGCTAAAGCTGACAGGAAAAGAAAATGCAATTTTGTTACAGTACCCTACTTGCTCTGCTTTATTGCCTACAGACCAATTTAGATTGGGTACTGCTGTTCTATGCAACTCTCACATGTGCCTCTGCATAACCAAGGAAAGCTTCGCAGGACAAGACATCACTCAGCTGCAAGACAAATACTGTTAGCATGAACCTGAATGGGTTCAGGGGAGAAATCAGTGTTTTTTGTTTTGGTCTTAATCTGAGGAGTTTTAACTTTCTAAAGAATGTTCATGAAACTGTTAGATCATCTTTCGTGTCCTAGGTCCACTGGACTTTTTATTCTTAGCAAAGTTAAACGCTTTTTATTGTCCTCTTATATATGTAGCTATTATCCTCTTATATTGTTATTAAATTAATGTTTAGGTTGCTGAAATTCATTCTACTCCACTTTCCATAGCTGGCATGGAATATAAATAAATGTATTATTTATATTTAGGTATGGAGAGTCTTCAAAAGCTAGAAAACTTTGTGAGTTTTTCTACACTTTTTCTGTGGCCTTCATGACTCTCTGTAGCACACAGTGTAACTCTTTGCAAATCTCAACCTTTAATGAACTGACAGAAAGCCCTGAAGAGCCTGCAAACAGTCTTTCTACACTAGCTGCCTCTAAATTTGCATTTTTAGCTTTGGAAGTACGTGCACTAGAGCATATTATAGTCTGGGCAGTCAGTAATGGCAGAAACATCAACCCACAAAGCAACCTTCAAAAGGAAAAAGGCACGTTGGGATTAGGGCTCCTTAGGAGGATCGTAGAGCACACAGCACTTGAAGACGGTTAGGTACCTAGCCAGCCCTTTACCTGACAAAATACTGATTTTAAAGTGAATTAGATTATGCTTGACTTTATTATGAAGGCTGTACGTTGTTTATTATCTGAATTAATTTCCATGTTCATATACTAAAGTAATTCTTTCCCACCTCATCTGGAATGGGTTGAGACAAAAGTTAAATGGGGTATATTTCACGCTCACCCCCCCCCCCTTTGCAGTCTAAGGCACGACATAGGTATATTATATAGCATAACATACCAACATATCTAACAGCCTATTTTCACAGTAGGATTCAGGTGAGGCAAAGAGTAAATACTGCTTGTGTCTGAAAAGTAAAATTTGCAAAGCAACCTATTTTTTCTTTGTTTAGGCCTGTTGATTTAAAACAATGCTTGAAATGCAAAGCTGTATGAAAATAGCCACACCTTGATTGTGGCATGAAGACTATATTTGGATTTCTCAAAGAGAAGTAAAAAGCAGCTCAGGATTTGTGCTCTTTGCAACTTTTTTGAACTTACGCTTTCTGACAAGACTTGTGATTTCCATTTAGTTTCAGTGGTTTGTGCTAGATACATTTTCAATTGGGAAATGGAAACCTGGAGAAGAATGATTCAGAAATGAAAATCTTTTTTGTCTCTAGCTGCTATAATTGTTAAAAAAGAAAAAAGACTGAAAAAAAAAGCCTTTCTTCGTGAAATGAATTGGATTATCAGCTCTGACAAGCAAATTGCTATAATGTTGATGATAACAAAAATAATATTTTTAAAACTTTTTTTCTTACCATAAAGAATTAAATCATAAATTGTAAATCGTTGTCTCTTCAGTCCTATTTTGTCTGTTCTGAGGCAGCAATATTTTTGAAACAATTTTATACATAGAATTCTTTTTTTAAGCTGAGAGGACAAGTATGCTTCACATCTTAACTAATTCAGACCTACAACGTCTGGATGTATAAGGCCCACTTTTCTGAAACAGGGGAAAGAAACCTGAGGCAAAGTAAGCACAGTTCCTCAGATCTTATACACAAGCTCAGACTCTCTAAATATATCATAAACCACTGCCTCGTATATCTATCCTATAACTCTCACTTTATGTTTTGCTTTTATTGTCCAAATGATTATTTCATGCATCTTTTATGTATGTCTTTAAATAATATTGTCCTGTTTCAGTAGCACTGCCTAAGAAGTTTTTGACAAATTTGACAGGTTTGCTCTTCTACTTTCCTCAAAACATTTAAGAAATGAGTTCTCCTGATTTTTGATAAAAAGTCTATCAGGAAAGACTTTTTTTAACTGAGTCTAGAATCAAATTCTAATCAGAATTTGTAAGGGTTAATCAAGAACTCAGAGGTCAAAGCACTTTACCGTGGATGTGGGAGACTGGCTTCAGAGCAGCAGGTTAGATGGGGATTGTCCAAACTATCTTTTCCTTTCATAAACCCATGTGTATGTTACAAATTTCAACAAAGCTGCTTTGGTTTTTTTATTCAATTATTATTTTTGGTAAAATGGAATTGTTTTCTGGTAAGCAGAGTGATTCTGAAAACATGATTTAGGTATTGCTCACTTTGCATCTCCCCTTTTATGTTGCTTTGCTTCTTTTCTATCCCTACTAGCCCCCTTTTTGTGTTAGATGGTTGAAGCATAGAATTAAGATAATCTGTCTTAAAAATATCTGGGGACTCTAGAGCTAATATTTTGTCCCTCTGAAAATAGAAATATTTATCAGTGTTATCTGCTGCCAAGTATCCTAATCTTTGTGTTTTACTCTGTGGATAACGTTGTTAATGGGAATTTATCATAACTCAATTCTTCACCTTTTTACCATGCATGCTAATATGAAATTCAAATTGGCTTCCATGATAGCTTGAAAATCTTGTTGTTATTTATCACTTACATTGGTCAGGACCCTGTTGTCCTAGGCTTGGTACAATCACATGGAGAATTACATTATGAGGCTAAAGAGTTTCTAGCTTAAAAGACAAGATTTATGGATGCAATATTACAAAGCGAAGGCTTATAAGGGACAGAAGGAGGATGCAAGAAGGATGAAGTACTACAAAAGTGAAGTAGAGAAGATGATAGCAAATGCCATAGGCAGATGCAGTTATTGGTGAAATGGTCAGAGGCAAGCCCTACAACCCATAAAATACATTGTAATACAGGACACATTTTCATTAATAGATGGTGATTATTACTGTACTACTCTATGATTGAATACTACATTATTTTATGATCATTCCTATTAAAGATAATAAAAACATAAAATATATGAGATATATAGTGGGGATGGAAAATGAAAGTCATAAAATTTATAGTGAAAAAGGAGCATATTTTTAAAGTATTCGTTTGTCTACGTATTTGCACAGTTCATCTAATGCTAATTTCTGAAATTTGTAAATACTCCACATTGCTGGGTCTCAGAGATATATGCAGATTCCCATTTGTATGTTTAGATTTTTAGCTTGCTGTTCATACATATGGATTCTGAAAATTCTTAGTTCATTCCCCTGAGAGTTTTGGATTGTACTTTGTAATGAAAAACAGCTATATTTTACTCATCTGTGTTGCAGAATTTTAGGCCTTCTAATAAGGACTGCAGGTAAATTTACACATTGCAGGAAATAGGAGAATATCTACATAGAGGACCACAGGTGAAAATGTTCATATGTCTACTCATGGGAATCTGGTACTTTTCACTTGATTTGTGACAACACAAAATATAGGCTGAACTTGCAAGACAGTGGAGAAAGCTTCCGTTAGATGTTGTATATAACCAAATCCTTTGCTGATTCTTTTCTAAGTCCTTTACTTATAACAAAATTTCAAATTAGGTGAGTTTCATATGATTTCATTGCTCATACTTTGGTTGGCTTCTGGGAAAAAGTCAAAAATATATAATGCATACGAAACACATGCACAATTTGTGCACCTTATTCTACATTCAGCTTATTATCATAAGCTATATCCCTATGAGAAAAAAAAAGTGAAAGGGGAAAGCTGTTAGGCTAGCTTGGACCTGCATCTACTACATTGCATTCCTCAACAGCCATGTCAACGAAATAATAATTTTAATGTGGTACATACATACAACAGTGCAAATTTTTAATTACAGTGTAGGTGACTCTCAACAGCAGTTTACAGTTGAATTCAGGCTGCATCTTGCCAAGTTATTTTTTTAGAAAGAAAGAACACTGTGTGAGAAATAGAGGTAAGATAGAAACATCCCAATTTAACTGTGTAGAAGAGATACTTGCTGCCTTGCAGAGTTTTACATGCTTCTGAAAGCAACGAAGATGCTGTAATGATTCCGTACGACGGAAAGGAAAACTTTTGCCCTCTGAAAGTGAAAAGCTTTTTCTTGTTTGCAAGGTGTTTTATGCCAGATTTTAGCAAAACTTGAAAGGTTTCATCCTGAATGTGAGAGGTTGTGCTGGTCAGGTTGTCTCTTTGCATCTTATATGGTTTGTTGTTGATAGTGCAGTCTACCCTGTATGGTCCTAGGGGAGATGTTTGCTGAAGAGCACCCCATACTTGCTAGACTCTTTAATAAAAGCATGATGGTAAATTACTTGCCTAAAAAAACAATAATATGAAATATTGGGCATTTCACTTCAAGGTGAAAGCGCACATCTGAAATGGAAATGAGCAGTGCAAACATGATTAAGCATCAAATGAGTACTTTTAAATGTGAAATTGTAATTTCACTTCAATGTTAGCACAGAAAAATCTGAAAAATGACAGTGTTGAAGAGAAAATGACTTAGTCTGATCACAATATTCATACCTGCCCCAACTATATTTTTGAGTTTTTTGTTTAACCTTGAGAATTTGATAAGTATCCCTGTAAATAGATAAATCTGATTTCCAACAATACAGACTGTGCCTGTCTGTATTCAGCACCACATGCCTTCTCCAGCTTCCATCCTTGCTGCATCATTGGTGGCATTTCCAGGCTGGGATGGGTGACCAGCATGCTAGAGCAGCAGTTAAAAATCTGAGTAAATCTTTCTACAGAATTTGCCAAAGTAGACTTGCTGTGTCCGGATATAGAATATAACTCTATTTTTTGTCTGTTATTTTATTTTCTGTAAAATACGTCCAAAAGTCTCACCTACTGTCATCATGCAAATAAAGTTTAGCAATGTTGTTTCCACTTTTCTGAAGTGGAATATGAGTGAAGATATTTCACAATTAATAATCAAGAAAGGGGCTAAATTATATAAAAAATTATGATGGCAAGAATATTAGCCATATAAGAGAAAAGGGCAAGTGGTGGAAATGGTTTTTAAGCAAAGCACCATTAAGTGTTCTCTATATTACTGGTAATACAAAGTGATTATAGATCTATTTTAGGAAAAAAAAATTAACAAATTATGCTACAGAATGCTCAGTGAACATGACTTTTAGGTACTGTAGAGAAGGGCACAAATGGGAGTGGCTTTGTTAACTAGGAAATAGGTAAAAATAATTTGTACAGCAATATCCCCTAAAGAATCTGGAAGTTCAGGATCCCAGTCTGTTGGTGCTGAATAAACACCTAAGATTTACTGCCCCAGAGAGTTAGTGTCGACATGAGGCTGAGTGAAGCCATCACCCTGCTGATGTGACAGACACGATATGAGTGGAAATAAGGATTATGGAGGGTATTTTACAATCAAAGTCCTAGAGAAGCCTAATCAAGAGTAAGATAAAGTTGAATCATTTCTGAGGGAAAGGGGACAAATGACTGGAGCAAGTACCTTGATGCTTCTAGATGATTTAATCTTTCCACATATTTATAATGGAAAATATACAGGTGAGCAAAAATCCCTGATACAGTTTCTGAAACATGATAAATGGTAAGTTCCAAATCCAAACAGGGAAGAAGACTGTCTGTAAGGGATCCAGTAATAACAGAGATGAAACTGAAGTTCACTTAATAATAAAAGAGTGTTTTGTATTCACAATGAGGTAATATCAGGGTCAAATATTTTACTACTGAAAAGAGTTACAGTAGAAGAGAACTTGAGCTTAATATAATAAAAGTGAAATTGTGTGCAATGAAAAAAAAATTGATTCAGTGGTAAACAAATCTTCCTTTCTTGTCCCTGTCATTGATTCAGTCTGTCCTTGAGCAAATACTCGAATACGTGCCAGTTAACAAGTAAGTTCCTTATATTTCTTCAAGTGTGTAACTAATTAGACCAAAGTGTTCAGATAAGCTTGCCTGAAATAACTGAAATAAATCTTCGTAGATTCAAAAAAGTGCCTGCTCTATTCTTAAAGTAAGAAAAAACTGTCCTGAAACTGTAAAAGCTAAGAAATCCAGTGGGGACAGGAGGCCTTGGTAGGTCAGATAAAAATGTGTGATTCCAAAGTGTTACTTAGAGGGAAGATTTTTTTTCACCATCACATAAGCGTTCAAAGATTTGATATTTTTCTTTTCTCACATCCAGATTTGAAGCTGAGACCAGTGAAGTGTTCATGAAATGCCCATCCTGGGGAAAAGTCAGCTTCAGATAAAGTAACAAAAAGAAAAAAGTTTATTGTGTTGACTGTCAAATATTTCATTTTGGTTTTTGATCTCTATATTTTTGTGGCTTTTTTAATACATGTGAGCATTTAAAAGTCCAAAGCTTCCATAGTTAGTAACGAAACATTGCATTTAAAACCAAACATCAGCTCAACAAAGAAAGAGTGTCAGTTTTGAAGACTTTGTACAATTATAATTACAGACATATAAATTAATTGTGTATACTGTAATTAAGAAAATACAATAAAATAACAAATTATTTTATTATAAAATAGAGTTATTTTACAGAACTTGCACATAACGAGATTCATTAAGATAACATGAAGTTTAATTTTAAAATTTCATTTTGTGATTTAATTTAAGTAAAAAGTTCATTTTTAGGCTTTGAGTAAATAGAACACTTTACAGCAACATAGGAGCTCTGGAGCAGTGGTTGTTAGCCATTCAGTGATTTTTTTAAAATTATTTTAATATTATTACAGAGCTGTAAACCTAGTATTGGCCTAAATCTTCAATGCAGACTACTGAGTTTCAGTGGTAGAGATTACATAATGAATTTCAGATACTGAAAAGAACAATTTTACAGAAGGTGAATGGCCATAACTTTCAAGCTATTGTCAAATATTTCCAGTTGATGCCCAGTTTTGGTATTCTGGTTTTGGTTTCCAAGCATATGTGCAGTCCCCAGAGGCCTTGAGCACAAGACTACTTTCTGGATAAAGTTTTCCCAGTTACTCACAGTTTTGTAAAATCTCATTTTAATTTCCATGCAGGTGTCAGTATAACCAAAATGATTTATTGGTATTACACAAGGAATTAAAGGAGAACATAATCATGTAATTTTATACAGTGACAAAAATAAAGCTTGATAAGCTTGTGGATAAGTGGAAAAAAAGCTAATGTGGACATAGGAAAAATTAAAAAGGTTTAGAGAAGAGATTCATGGAGCCCAGCATGATGTATTTCACGCTGAGCAGTGGAAGCTCAGAGAAGAGCTTCGGTTAAGATTGCTTTGATGCTCCCACATGTTATAGCCTCAGAACTCCCAGTAAGTTGGAGCTGTGCCATATTGGGAAAGGGAATAAATTCTGTCATCAGCTTTGTATCCACAGCGTTAGTTATGCAATGCAATTACATATCATGTGAAAAAGAATTTCCTTTTGATTATTTCAAACCTGTTACAGAATCACAGAATGGTTGAGGTTGAAGGGGAGCTCTGGAGATCATCTAGTCCAACCTCCCTGCTCAGCAAGGTCACCTACAGCACGGTAGACAGGGTTGAGTCCAGGCAGACCTTGAAGATCTCCAGAGAAGGAGACTCCACAACCTCTCTGGGCAACCTGATCCAGGGCTCCGTCAATCTCACAGGGAAGAAATTCCCCCTCATGTGCAGGCGGAACTTCCTGTGCTTCAATTGCCTCTTGTCCTGTCACATGGGACAACTGGAAAGAGTTTGTCTCTATCCCCTTGACACCCTCCCTTCAGGTACTTGTACACATTGGTAAGATCCCCCCTCAGTCTTCTCTTCCCCAGGCTGAAGAGGCCCAGCTCTCACAGCCGTTCCTCACAGGGCAGATGCTCCAGCCCTCTGATCATCTTTGTAGCCCTATGCTGGACTTTCTCCAGCAGCTCCATGTCTCTCTTGGACTGGGGAGCCCAGCACTGGACACAGTACTTGAGATAAGGCCTCCCCAGGGCTGAGTAGAGGGGCAGGATCACCTCCCTCGACCTGCTGGCAACATTCTTCCTAATGCACCCCAGGAGACCATTGGCCTTCCTGGCCACAAGGACATGTTGCTGGCTCATGGTCAACTTGTCATCCACCAGCACTCCCAGGTCCTTCTCTGCAGAGCTGCTCTCCAGCAGGTCAGCCCCCAGCTTGTCCTGGTGCCTAGGGTTATTCCTCCCTAGGTGCAGGACTCTGCACTTGCCCTTGTCAAACTTCTGGAGGTTCCCATCCGCCCAGCTCTCCAGCCTGTCCAGATCTCTCTGAATGGCAGCACAGGCCTTGGGTGTATCAGCCTCTTGGTATCAGCAGCAAATTTGCTTAGGAGGCACTCTGTCGCCTCCTCCAGATTGTTGATGAGTAAGTTGAACAGGATGGGACACAGTACTGAGCCCTGGGGAACGCCACTAGCCACAGGCCTCCAACTAGGCTCCACGACACTGATGACGACCCTCTGAGCTCTGCCTTTCAGACAGTTCTCAATCCACCTCACTGTCCACTTGTCTAACCCACACTTCCTGAGCTTGTCTAGGAGAATGCCATGGGAGGCAGTGTCCAAACCCTTGCTGAAGTCAAGGTACACAATGTCCAGTGCTTTCCCCTCATCTACCCAGCCAGTCATTCCAACACACAAGGCTCTCAGATTGGTTAAGCAGGATTTCCCCTTGCTGAATCCATGCTGACTACTCCTGATCACCTTCTTTTCCTCCATATATCTCTGAAGATGCCATCCAGAATGAGCTTCCATCAGCTTTCCAGGGATGGAGGTGAGGCTGACCTGCCTATAGTTGCCTGGGTCCTGTCGCATCCCTGAATACTTGGATGATGTTCCTATAATGACCACTCCCTGTTTCCATTGTCTATGTACTTTCTTCTTCTATCTGACTTTAGCCAGGAGCTCCTTGTTCATCCATGCAGGGCTCCTGCTGCCTTTGCTTGACTTCTTACTCATTGGGATGCACCACTCTTGAGCTTTGAGAAAGTGATGCTTGACCGTTAACCAGCTCTCTTGGATCTCACTTTCCTTCTAAGGCCCTAACACATGGGATTTCTCCAAGCAAGTCCCTGAAGAGGCCAAAGTCTGCTCCTCTGAAGTACAGGGTTGCGATCCTACTTACTGCCTTGCTTCTTCCAAGGCTGCCCCCAACCTTCACATTTTTCTTAGTATAAGGTCAAGCAGCACACCCCTCCTTGTTGGTTTCTCCACTGCCTGTGTCAAGAAGTTATCATGCATTCATTGAAGGAGCCTCCTGGACTGTCTGTGCCTAGCTGTGTTGGCCTTCTATCAGATATCATGGTGGTTGAAGTCCCCTCATGAGAACCAGGGCCTGTGATTGTGAGGCTACTTCCAGCTGTCTGTAGAAGGCCTCATCAACTTTCTCTTCCTGCTTAGGTGGCCTGCAGTAGAGACCCACAAGAGTGTCCCGCATGTTAGCCTACCCTTTGATCTTTACCGAAAAGCTCTCAGCTGCCTCCTCCTCCTTCCCCCCCCCCTAGGCAGAGCTCGATGCATTCCAGTTGCTCTCTCACATAAAGAGCAACTCCACCACCTCACCTTCCTGGCCTGTCTTTCCTAAAAAGCACATAGCCATCCATGACAGCATCCAGTCATGTGAGCTGTCCCATCATGTCTCCATATGTATCTACCATATCTGTGAACGCAATGAGATCAGAGCCCTGGGATTGCATATAGAGATCTAATTCCTCCTGTTTATTCCCCATGCTGCATGCATTGGTGTACAGACATTTCAGGGAGGTAGCTGCACATGCAGGTTTCCCAGGAGGGGAGTAACAGGGTCTCCGTAGCCCTGTCTCGTATGCACATCTCCACCTGTATGCACCCACCAGAGGCATCTCACTTTCAGTGGTATTTTGTTGACTATCCTGTCTTTATATCTCTCCCCTTCCTCCATCCTCCCTAGTTTAAAGCCCTCCTTACCAAGCTGGCCTATCTGTTGCAAAGACAGGTGAGCCCTGCTTAGGGAGGTGGATCCCATCTCTCCCCACCAGTTGTCGATTTGCAGACAGGCTCCCATAGTCATAGAAACCATAATCTTGTTGCCGACACCAGCAGCACAGCCAGTTGTTAACTTGAAAAATCCACCTACTCCTTCTCCCATCCATCCTCTTGTTGACACCTTCAAGAAATCTGATTAGATTAGCCTTCTACACAGGCTAAGCTTACTTTTAACCTCATATATTCTAAGTTACCAGGTATATACTTGATTTTATTTTTTGTGATAATTCCTACCAATTTACTGGGTATGGACATCAGACTCATCAGACTACACCCCCCTTCTCAAGCTCTTTGTGAAAACTGGCATCATATTTCCTCTAGTAGCAGTATTATTTTAAAAGTTATTAATTATGTACTTACTGTGATTTTTAAGGAAAACCCATGAAATACATGCTTCAAAACCCATTAAATACTTGCTTCAATCCAAAGAAGTTTTGCTAAGTGATGATGGAAAAACATGACTTCTGGCAAAGAGAAGAGATACCAAAATGAGATCTTATGCCAGTAGGGCTAAAACTTTATCCAGTGTTTCATGCCTAATGGTTTGGAACAAGTAGGAACCCTCAGACCATTTCCAGCTGTTTAACATCCTGTAGCCTCTGTCCCTACCTGTGTCCCTCAAGTTTGACATTTACATGTGTAAGTCAGGAACTTGCCTCAGCTGACTTGGTTCATCTGTAGGTAATGCCAGTCAGGAAAATGAATCCACAAGTCCGTTTAAAGCCTGATGAATTATGGAACAGACATGAACGAAATGCTGGCCTCTGCTCAGCCTCTACTGTCCAGAGCCATACATTATGTTATTCCATTCAAAATACTCTGAAGTGAATCATTACTTAACTAAATTACTGAGAGCAGAGAATTATAGAGCAACCACATAAAAGATTCAGAGAATCAGTTCTAAAGAAAAATAAAAATCTAAAGATTATATTTCTCAACCATTAATCATGTAATCTCTGACATTCACGGGGCTCCATCACATTATGTTTGAGACTGTAGCTGACAAAACACTGTGTAAGAAACTTAGTTATGTGTTTTATTCAATATCTGGGTAGCTCAAAGAAAACTTTGACATTAACGATGCTAACTATTTATGTTAAAATGTAAAGAACTGTAAAGCAAACCCAATTGACGGTTTAATTCCAGTTAGTGTTGGAAGTGGTAACTGAGAACAATATGCTGAACTGTCATGTCTTTTGCAAATATGACAGTTTGAAAGAAAAGAAATTAATATTTTAAGCATATGAGCATATAAATTTTACATTACTCAAGTAATAAGCAAATACATTATTCATATTGTGCATAAGGAAAGGCATACATCGCCAAAACACATTTACTTCTTACCTGTGAATTAGAGAAGAATTTTATTAATATTACTCCTGTATTCTTGTTTCCAGTACCTAAACTTTTTAAAGGAACTACTTCTAAATATGCTACCTAATAATGTTTCATATTGTCTACATAAAAATAGGTAATGTTTTGTATTGTCTATATAAAAATAGTTTGCTTTTGATAAAGAAACTCCAAGTGGTGCTTACCACCACTGCTTAATTTAATAGAACATTGTATAACCCATACTGATTATAATAAAATATACATACAAGGCTTGGATGATCAAAGTCTTTTTCGAATGTATATATTCCTTCCTACTTGATAAATGGAATATTTGCTTTTTATATTTAAAATTCATCAAGGTACACAGGCTCATATCTAACTTCTAGTGTTTTATTAGTTCTGCAAATGTCATTTGCAATTGTAACAACTATAACTCATGATTAACAACTTAATTATCTTGAACACACACCTGATTACTAGCCAATATAGTCCTATAATCCAGGTAAATGTGAATATTTAACCTGCTTCTGCACAAAAAGCAGGAGAAAGTCTTGCTCATATAAAAGAAAAGAGTAACTCTGATGGTTTTATTTAAAATATTCTAGGAACATCAGGAAAAAGAAAGCCTTATACAAGAAAGTTCTTCTTACAGACCCAGCTGTATTCGTAGTAAAATCAGTAGAAAGACTGCTTCTAGTACAGAGCCACCTCTGCCTCCCAATATAGTTTCCTTTTTAAAAAAATATGTGGTAGAATTAACAACTTAGTTTGAGTAAAGAGGTGAAACTATTGAGAAATAGTACTTTAAAGTGAGAAATATAAAGTCACAGCAGAGCAAAAATGCCATAGACTTGTGTCAAAATGCTTCAGTGGATCATCTTTACCATTGTGTTTATTTGTTAGAACAACGGATTTTTGTTGCACTGCATTGAAAAGAAAATATAGCTTTCTGCTTGATGATATATTGTATGGTATACAGAAATTATTAAGGCAGAAAAATTATTGAGAGATTAGAAGAATGGAATAAGACCTCTGGGAACTCAACTGACGGACTTGGATATTCATTTTCAGTCAGTTAGGGTGGCACTGGAGCTAGATGATTTCTGTCTGTCTGTCTGTCTCTCTCTCTCTCTCTCTCTCTTTTTTTTTTTTTTTTTTTTTTTTTTTTTTTTTACCATTACTACATGAACCATAAGGCTTAAGGGGATATTTAACTTGAGGCTGGCTCACCTGCTCCGCCACCAGTGTTGGAAATGGGCTCAGCTTGCCTCTCATCATGAAGGTGCCACGCTGACCGTCTTCTTGTAGGAGACAGGGTGAGATTGTGTGAGATTCAAATCTCTTTCATTCAAAAATTTCCCACTCCAACCACTCCTTGAGTCAAAATGCAGGTAACTGCCTGTAAATCAAGACTGTGATATTAGAAGAGATAATGATGGGTTCTAGCTTGCTGCCCTGCAGAGACATACCACAGGCCTGGCCAACATCAGGATATTGCTGCCCCTGAAGCCTAAATTTTGTATGGCTGGGGATGACGACTGATATCTTATATATATTGCTGGCTGGAATAAAGCTGCTTCCCAGCAGCGCTTTCTAAATGAATCTTTGCCATAGTCACATGCCCAGCTACAGTGAGTTCACACTGTTGCCAGACACACAACAACCAGAAAGAGGTTTTGTTTTGTTTTGTTGGGTTTTTGGATTTTTTTCTATGATGACTACAGCAAAGTCCCCAGTGCAACGCTCAGGAGTCACGGCTGCTAGCTGCTTATCATGTCGTATGGCAGGAGCATGGACATGAGGGAATCACGAGCTCTGCTTTTATCCACCTCCACCTCACGATTACTCCTAGGAATGGGAGCATTTGTTTAGGCTGTCTGGCTCTTAGATGTCTGTTGAATAGGAGACTTCGTTTTATTTGTTGACTTAAAGACCGAGGGGAAAAGCTCAGGCACCCCCCATGTGATTCCAATAGCTAGTTCTATCATTTGATTTTTATTTGTAAGAATATTGTATTTTATCTTACTGCATTTTCTGCGTGGTCTCTCATATAGCAGGAAAACATTTCCACAACTTAAATTTTCCAGTGTTCTTCAGTCAGTGGAAAAGAAATCATTAACAATTCAAATGCTTAAAAAAACCCTCATGATTAATTCTCAAGTTCAGGCAGACAATTAGATAATGATTTATATTACATGTGTTCCTGTGCATTTCTTTTGCCAACAGCTTCCTTGCCAGGAATTCTTCTCTCTGTTCACCAGACATACACAAGAGCGCAGGGTCCCTGGAGGCATCTCAGGGCTCCCCAGCCCTGCTTGGTCCCTGCCCACCCCTTGCCTGCTCCATTCTTAGCTCCTGGTAGGCTGCTCTCAGAGCCTCTTGCAATGTCTCATTCTGATTCTTCCACACTTCGAATACATCTCACTGATTTTTCTTTTACGCTAGATCCATAAAAGGATTTTTTTCCTCTTTACTCTCAATATTTTCTTTGTATGTTGTTTCTTCAGTTCAATATTCATTTTGTCCTCCTCTGTACTCTAATCTAGCTTCCATGAAAACCACTAAGAGTATCAGTTCCCTCACTCTCTGCTCTGGGCCCTGAATAAACCTTTTGCGTCTATAACCTGCATTGCACTAAACAGAAGAATACGGCCTTGTGTTTAACCATCAGCCAACAAGCTTTGATGATGTCATGTTTACTTAAACAGACTTTTTTTTTTTTTTTGCTTTGGCTAGAGCTTGAGTGCAGCTGATGTGACTTAATACGTCTTGCTCAGAGACTGTATCCACTGGTTTCCTGCTTGTTAACACAGCTTAGGTGGTTATCAAACCCAGGAGGGCAGACTTGAAAAATGTTTTGATCCTCTTCCATGACACTACATTTTGCCACTCCTGCATACTTCAGATTGAATCTGAAGCAGCACGGGCAGAACTGTGACTGATTTCTCAGTGTGAACAAAGATAAAAGATCCTCTAAAACGTAACTTAGTATGATAAAAGATACTATGCACATACGAGCTGAATGCCTCTGTATTAAAAAAATGTCCTCTAAGGTTTGATCAGTACTGCAGTTTTTCCAGCTGACTCAGAAGACTCATACAGTATCTAGTCAGCACTGAATGAAACTACTCTGCATCTTATTCAGTCTGTCCATGCCACACCACTTGGTTGTGGAGCAGAGAAAGAAATGGAGCAATCTGAAATTTCAGTGGGCCAATAAATTATGATAAAATGAGTATTTAGCAGAAGAAGCACTATACAGGACAAAATACTGACAACAAAGGGAAAAAAAAGCAACTGTGCAAAAAAAACTGTTGAATACTACATAACGTGCATGATTTATTTCCGAGATGGCATCTGAATAAGTGACTATTGAATGTAACAATTCATAATGGTGTTTGTTATAATGCACTGTACTCTTTAATTCAGACATGGTAAATGCTCATTGCTTTAAATCTATTTGTGTAGAAAGTTCTATAAAACTGCAGGTAGTTTTGTGCAAAGGACAAGAAAACTAAAAGGAATTTTTCCAGCTAACTAGAAATTCTTTCTCAACTTTAGTTTAAACATTGCCTCCTGTACCTCTCATTTTCCACAGCAGTGATCAAGCCTTTTGAAAAAGCTCTTGTAACATTTTTCAGATAGTTTCAGTCATTTTTGCTTCAGTTGATGGAGATTACTATTCCCATGTGTTGTGTTAGCTAAGTAGTCATGCAGCATATCTGAAGCCTGAATTAAAAGTCCATTTTTTCCCCTTGAACAAGATTCATAAATAAAAAATACCATCTTTGAATAAAACTTGGGTATTGCACCGAAGGGAAAAGGCTTTATATGTTAACACTGTCAAGACTCAACGATGTATAGTAAAATGGCTCCACAAGCATTTGAATTCAGATTTCAAGCTAACTTCTACAGTTTCCATTTAAAAAATGCACCAGTTTACTTAGTTTTGTAAAGGTTTCAGTCAGGATCAGTTCAATTTTAGTATGCAAGTGTGCTGAAGAAAAACAAACATGCAGGCTGTTTTTCCTGTTCTTTAAAGCATCACTCACAGAGTTGCTCTACTGCCCTTGAGGAGACCACTTTGAGAAAATCACATCTGAGAGACACAGCAATGTAACACCGCTTAGATGTATCCATTTGTCATACCAGCACTTTTCGTCTCCATAGCTCTAAAGTTATGCAGCAGCATCTTAACCTCCTCTGTCCGTGCGCACATAACTCAGTGTCAAGGATGGGGAGATGAAGACTAAGATCAAAGATTGGGATGTCATTGGGATGAGCTGTTGGATATCAGCAGCTCATGTCTGTTCTTGGAGTTGTCACAGGAGGAAAATCATTCAGTTATATGGATGGTGTTTTCAAAGTAGTACTGGCTTCCTTGAAAAAGCGCTGACTGTTGCAGCCGTTCAGATCCCACCAGTTTGGCACATCAAAGAGGGTCCCCTGCTTCTTCTCATTCACTGTGTGTGAGCAGCCTCTGGACGGACAGGTGTCCAGCTCTGTCCAACAGCACAGCATTAGGATGACTTTGTGTCCAGCTGGGGAAACTGAGGTTCTTTTCTGCTTAAGAGTTCAAGCAGCATTCCTAGGCAATACTCTTAATATGAACATGTTGACAATATACCTACTGTGCACCTTACTGTGACAATAGCTTGCTTTTAAACTGGTGCTCTGAGAGTGTAATTAGTTTTGTTTTGTTTTTTTTTTTTTTTTTTTTTTTTTGCCATTTTTGCTATTTTGTCCATCTTTGTTCAAGAGATCACTAGAAATAAAATGTATGTAAAGACAAAAGTAGACTAGAAAGAAATGCCTTGATTACCCATCTAGTCCTGTTTAAAAAGTGAATTAACATGCTTCAGAAGTTTAAAACTGCCTTGACTCCTTAAATAATGCTTTTAACAAAAGTCACATCTCACAGATCCTGGAAAAAACAGCCATTTTCAAAAATCTAGTGGTTTAAAGAGTAAAAAAGCAGTCAATTTCTGCTGATAAAATCATTAGTTGTACAGATTTGTACAGCCCAGTCTGAAAAAATTAGCTGTTTTCAGATATTCATCTTTTGTTCTATGAGCTGATTTTATACCAGCTAGATACAGAGCACTCACTAAAAGCTGCAGCATCTTAAATCATGTTTCTATGCTGAAATACCACTTAATTTCCTTGCTTTTGCACTGTGTTCTCTAAAGATGGAAGCAATGTTTTAGCTCATTATGCCAACAGAGCTGAAATTCTGTGTTTCTGTGCACTTGCTCTTTTGCCTTTGAAAGTAGCTGGAAGCTTTAAAATCCTTTAGTTGGCTTGATTAGGCAGTGGACCTTTGCCTGGCATCGATTTCAGGATTTAGAGTTTATTAGGGGGTCACGGAGGTATATTTTTTGTTATGCAATGTTGGCAACTGCCCAGCTCCTTGAATAACTAAATACCAAAACCAATCAGAATTAATGCTGGTTTCTTTTTAAAAGTATTCAGTACTTCTCTTTCCTTTGTATGATTACAAAATTCTCATTTATGTACTTGTACTTATCTATTTTATACACTTATATACCAGCACTAGAATGTTTATTGATTTTTAATACAGGAATGGAAGTGAAAATAGATAGTGAATGAGTCTGCATTTCAGTTCAAGAGCAATCTATATTTAAAGACTCTTAATGAAAAATTAGAGAGAAAAGATCAGATAAGATATTTACTGAAATAAACCTCATACTGTGATTCGCAGCATGTCATCTCATTCCTTCCTGAAGACAGCACTGGAAGAGCAGGTCAGCTACACGGTGCCTACATTGTAAAAGTGGTCAATGAATAAAGCATGGAGAGAAAAACAGGACTTAAGATCTCCAGATTGCTGGCGATAGCACGTCTGTATAGAAAGGTCTGATAGATAACATTAGAGATAGATGCTGTGCAGAGCATCTAACAGCAGTGTAAGCAATCCAATAAAACAGATATTATCCAACACAGCTGGTAATGCCTCACAGTTTGGTGTAGGTTATATATTTATACTTTGATAAGTATACCTGAGATTCCATCATCATCAATACCGAAAATATTGAATAGCACAAGACTCTGAACCAGCTTCTACAGAAATGTACTTGATATATTTTTCAGTTTTGACTGCAATCTGCTATTTGTTGAATGCAGTTTTCTGATCAGTTTTGCTCTCATTTGACTGTGGTTTCATCTAGATTTTGCTTCCCTAGCTTAACTACAATGTCCTATGGAATAGTATCCAGGGCCTTAATAATGTCAACATATGTGATATCTATTCTTATGTGTCCATTCGAGATAATACCTTGCTGGGGGTAGAAATCAATTTAGCCTGAGAAATGGCATCACCAGATCAGTGTTTGCTGATACTCAATTTTTTGTTCTCTTCAAAATATTTACAAATATTTTACAGGATTTTTTTTTTGATTTTTTTTTTTTACTGAGAATAGAAGCTAATTAGAATGGTATACAATATTTCAAATTTTCTTTTTTTTTCTTTCAAAGACAAGAGAAATGCTTCCCCTTTTTCAGTCTTCTGAGATGCCCTATATCCTTCATTAATTTTCAAAATAAGCAGCTAATAGGTAGGACACATGGACATAGGAAACCCTTGACACATTCTTGCAGAAGCTGCCAGTAAATTTTCTGGTGAATGGGGGAAATGAAGAAGTTACTTTTATTTTTGTCCCTAATGCTCATGCTATACTTTAGAATTTATTCTTAGTAGTGGCTATTATCCACTTTATGTTTGCTGTCTGTATGTATTTGAGCTTTCTGAAAAAGTTTAAGATAATAGCCACATTGGTGCCTCATTATGGCTTCCATCTTTCTTCCAAAATAGGTGTTTTGAATCTATGTCTTCAATATTGTTTCTTAAAGAAACTCTCAGTTCTCTACGACCCTTTTTCAATCTAGACCACATATACCCCTGCCAAGGAAGAAATGTTATCTATCAGCACCCAGAGCCTTTCAGAAAACCTATTTCCCTCCATACTCTAGATCTTCATACAAAAGGCTATGCGTCTGATAGCTCCTTCTCTTCTTATTTCTTTTTCTGTCGAACCTGAACAATGAAGGTCCTTTAAAAATATAATCCAGGCATGCAGTGTATTGCCCTACCCATGGTTGCATCAGTTAATAATTTTGCATATTTTCACATTTCGTTTATTCCCTATTTCTTTTCTATCTCTCCATACATGTATATTTTTGTCCATTATCTTTAGTTTTATCCATATTTTGCCCGTATTTGCTCTTTTTCCTGTTGTTTTGCTCAGGTAAAGTTCCCTTCAGAGCCTTTCCCTACAAGAATGACGAGGTTAGAGCATTAAGCCTGCTCAGGGCAAGAAATACGTAGTAAGACCCACCAGAATAGGCAAGTCACGCTAGAACCAGAAGCAGAATAACTGCGATAGTACGCAGTTAATTAGGTCTTCTGAGAAGCACAACCCTGGCATTACACAAACCCAGCTGCAACCAAATGTGTATCTCCGTACACGGTTGTGTCACACAGGTATCAGTCCACTTAGATCAGAAAGATATCTACTACACTTCAGCTGCATAGGGAAAATGTATCTTGGCACAATCAGGGACTCTGTATCCATCTGCCGATAAGTGGTTTCGTGCATGTCAATAATATAGCATATTAGATAGCATTCACTTTTGTATTTGGAGGAGCCAGACAGAACTCCTAATTCAGAACATTCAGAACACGTAGCTTTACACCCATTCAAACGTGAGGCATACTTATACACATAATTGCAATTTCTACATTATGGAGAGTATACTTCTGAGTAAGAAAGTAAGAAATAAGAGTATATTTCTGGAATCCTGATCTCAACAAGTACCTTGTTGTGTTTACGGCTTCCATTAAAATCCTTGTGAATGGTAGTATCGTATCTCCTCTTCAGATTAACTCATTATTGTTATTATAACCATGTTTTCACATAGAATTATTCTCTTTAAAATACTTACAGTGCTGTACCTGTACAGATATGTATTTAGGTACTGGCCTTGTGAGTAGCTGTGTTTGAAATGCTTGATGACAACATCTGCTGTTTAATGATTTAATTTCCACCATAGTCTTATCCATATGGGACAGTCTTTCTAATCTGCAGGTATGCATTCAAAATTTTCAGCTGCATTTGTCTTTAATTAAATATACATGACGTTCACTAAATAGTTCCCACACTAACTATGAATCCTAATCCATGATTATCTATTTGCAAAAGGCAGGTCCTTGTTAGAAACCTATAAGCATTTAAGTAAACTAGCTGCCATGGGGTGGGATTACAGTCTGTATCCACTGTGTCTGACTTTTCTCTGTTATTTTTGATGAATAAGATAACAGGAATGGTGTTTGTGATTTGTTTGCTATTTTTTAAGTTTCCAAACAGGAAAAGGCAACAGTCCCACTAGACTGTTATGAAAATTCATATAATATTTGCATTATGATTTGAATATTTATTTTTACTTAGAGCATCATTAATTCAAGAAATTAAATAGTTATATATTTTCTATATTGCTATTGTGTTTTCCTTTCCCAGCACAGAGAAATACAGAATGTATTTTCCTCCACTCATTTCTGTAACTTTTTTCAAATCAAAAATTCTTTTTCATATATCGGGGGAAATGTAATAAACTCAGTAATTGTTCTAACACATCCTTTAAACTACAAGATAAGAACTGTAATTTTGAAAAATACTTCCTGTCTCTGTGCAAGTAAGTGTTAAATGACCTGAGACGGGGAAGAGAATTAAACGCTTTATGAAGAAAGATTGCATTTGTTTATAATTCCCATGTTGAAAGAACATTCATCATTCTTCCTCCCCTCCCCAATCTTTTCATCCTGAACTATAATCCCATCACTTGCTCGACTGACTCTCTCGAACTTTGACATTTGGCTTAGTCATGCAGGGTAATAAGGATTGAGCCAGCGCCGCTGCGCAGGTGGGGTCTGTTTGCTAACGCAGTGCACCGCTGGCTCCTCTGGCTTCCATTTGTCTTAATAACACAACCGGTGACATTAATGGGCCTAATCAGGCCACACCAGTCAACAGACCGTGCTTCCGAAAGACTGCATTTTCTCCTTAGAGGCA
This sequence comes from Rhea pennata, assembly GCF_028389875.1. NCBI lineage: Eukaryota > Metazoa > Chordata > Aves > Rheiformes > Rheidae > Rhea > Rhea pennata. The sequence goes on along the minus strand of NC_084664.1, from coordinate 81,447,588 downwards.
CAGGAGAATCATTTCAATGTTATATCATCCCAGGACTTTATCTATCAATTGACTTGTTTGTTTATTTTTTCAGCTCTCCTCCTTTAGAACCATTGCTGGGTTTAATTAATAGCCTTTCTTTGCCTTTCTCTGAGTCAGCGAGCAGCTGATAGCCTACGATGTGTCGTTTTGTGTTACGTTATGCCATTCGTATGCTGACGTCCTGAGCACATGGCATTATATCACATGGTACCGCTATGGATCTGCTCTTTCTTTCTACAGATTATTGTAGCGTACTGCATTTTAAGGCTTTTTCCTCTTTCATTTTTTGCATGCTATGATATTTATGAAGAATACAGCAATTAAATGACTAGATATGTAGATCTATAGCGCTTATATTAATGTTGAAGTCACAGCCTTAAATTATAGTACAATTAGTCCAGAGCAACAGGAGCTGAACCTTGAATTTTGAACAAAAAGCTGCTAGCAGGATTTTTACCATTAACTTAGTAGAACAGAGAATCATTCTTGAATTTTAGTAAGATGTGGATAAAAACTGAAGGTGTCTTGGAAAGGAAGTGTTAAAAAGAGGATAACACATCTGCTCCAGCATTGCCCACTCTGTTTTCACATTTTCAGCAGTGACTGTGGTATTTATTTTTTTTTTCTTCTGTATTTTTTCAGTACTCAGTGCCAGTCTCTGCCCTCAGTTCCAATATCCAGAAAAGACAACATTATTTCTACAGTACTGACTTCTTTATACAGATATAAAAGATGTTCAAAATGGCTGAACTCCATGGAGTAAATGCTTCTTCAGAGACTGAATACAGGAGACTAAATTTAGGCAGTCATTACTGAAAATCTTAACCACTGATTTCTGTAGAAACCAGTTCCCAAACAAATTCTAAAAGTTTCTTCAAACTTTCAAATCAATTAAAATTAAAAACTGATATTTACAATACAAGCTCCAGACAGTTAAAGACTAGCTGCAGGCCATAAGTCAAATATGTAATTTTTGAATGGTTAATTCTGTGATTCTGTGAGTTATAAAACTAGGAATTATTTCTGAAGTCTTTGCTGGTTGTCAGGTTTATTCCTGGTATATTACTGGTTTTGTACAGCTAGTTCTATACATTGTTATTAAAAAAGTATAAAGGAGTCTATGCTATTTTAGCATGCCTTCCCGTATCAGATTAAGCTGTTTCAATATGGAAAATTCATTCTCACAAGTATAAATCTATCCAAAATAATAGTGCTGTTCTGTATCTCAGTATGAGGAAATTCATATACATTCAGAGAGCTGTGAATTTCTTGTCTGAACTTTTGGATGACTTTTGACTGATCTTGTCCCGGCATCGCTGTTGTTGACACTTCTGCATCGCATCCAAAAGAGTGAAAAATCTGCTATTTAGAAATACGCTTCAAAAAACAGACAGCACAGACATATTTCATAACAGCAAGCACACTTCTGATAAACCAAATAACTACCTGAAGACTGAATTCTGCATGCAGGTAGGCAGAGAATTCTCATTTCACTTTTAATGTGGAAAAAAAATTAGTAAGTTACATTTTGTTGTAGATAGGAATGGCATGTTTGTGCAGTTAAACATGGACAAATGCACAGTGACATATTTTTTAAAAAGGGCTTTAGATGTTTTACAGAAACTTTATATTTAGGAAGCTGTAACACATGAGTAAGGACATATCTCTCATGACCAGTAGGTATCGAATTTGCCTCTTGAAATATGTGGTAGGGCCTAGTTAATTTAAAACTTACATAATTGTAGTGTAACCAGTGAGGTTCCTGTGACTGATATCATTTGAAGATCCCACTTATCCTGAGATTTTTATTGTGTAATGGGACTCACTGCCAATGTCTTTTTAGCTGCTGGTGGTGATGGTTGGCTGTTCATTCTGAATTACAGAAAAATTCAGAACTCATGCAGTTCTTTTCGGCTTCAGTGATTTCACGTCGCTGCTGCTTAGTGTTATTCTGAAAGCAAAACCAGTGGACACAGCTAGACTCCACTATACTCTGCTATACTAATACTCCAGAAGTTCTATTAATCTCTGTTATAACCTTTAGCTAAGGAGGAGTTCAAATTTTAATGATGAGCAAATGCTATTTTGTGCAATCATAAGCAAAGCTCTGGAGGTAGAGCAAAAACCCGACAAAAACTCTACTAGCCTTTCCTTAAAGCAGACTCAAAACCTAGACGTGTTTTTTTTTTTTTTTTTTTTTTTTTTTTTGCCTGTGGTGGTGCTTGTTTTCCTGCAAACATCTGCAGCATGCCTAGGTGAGGAATTATCGCATGCTGTAGGAAAGCATATGAGAGTTGTGTGAGGATGCCTTGTCCCCACATGCTGGTAATATGTGGAACAGGCACAGGTAACTGCTGGGTCCAGCTCTAATCGAAGGTGAGATTTCGTGGGTTTGGAGTCTTCCCTGTCATTCATTCCTGTCCAAGAGAGCTCTTCATCACCCTCAGCCTCCTCTCCTCCGGTAGCTGTGGAAGTTTGTCATGTGCCTGGTGCCTCACTGCAGCACTTCAGCTATATCATTAGCTGAAGGCTCTTCATTTGCTCAACCTCCCATGTGTCTGATTGATCTCGGAGGGCTTCTTGCATAAGGAATATTTGCTTTATACCGTGGAAAATAATAACAACAACAATAACAATAATAATAATATCCTTCATCTTCCACTTACTTTCCTGTCAACAAAGTGCAGCTTCTATATTTTTTGGATAAGATTCTGCTTTTTTTTTTCTTCTGAAATTCGTGATCAGAATTGAGAGGTACCTCTCACGAGAGCAATTGGATATATCATGATAAAAATCCTTCCAGAGTCATATAAGAATAATATTAGAAAGCAGCTCTTTTTGAGGCTTATTGAAGGAGTTGATACCCACATAATGCCAATTCTTCTTTAATGGGCTGAAGCAGGGATAAAAAATTCAGTGAAATTTACAGAACAGAAAATAAACCTGACCATTCAGGCACCCAGTGATTTTTTAGAACCTTACTGGAAAACATTATATCCTTGAAAGGAAGGAAAATATTTAGTTATAAAATTTTCTATAGCAACCAACTGACTGCTGCATGATAAGAAACATCTCCATCCAATTTCATAAAAAATTCAGGAGGAACATTCACGGAGTGCTGAACAAAGTTGTGGACAAGAGATGGAGAGAGACTCGCACCTATTCCAGACATTGTCTAGTGTATCTACAGCTACTCTCAAAATGATGATAGCTTCACCTACCCTATTCCTTCACAAAAATTTATTAGTTTATGTATGTTCACAGGCTCTTTCTTTTATTCTGCATCCTCAGAGGTTATAAAAGGCTGTTAATATCATCAATGACCCAAACTAAGTATCTCCAAAACACCTTCCGAAGAATGGTCTGAACAAGGAGAATATGAGGTTTGGCATCTGTGTTAAATTAAATAAGCCAGTAGACCTAATTATTGGTCATGACCAAATATATTTTTAGAAGAGAGGCTTTCTGTAATTAGTACACCAAAAGCACATATTTTGCAGATAAATAAATGCAGTATCAAAATCTATGACCCTATAATCATATATTTCAAATTCAAAGGTAATGCATAAAACCACTGCTTCTGTGTTTCATTTTATTTCATTTTAAAAGGAATATGGCTGGCAAGGATAGAAAGAAGTTAATTAGTACTTTAATTATGCCTTCTGGCCTATTATTCATCTGTAGAAGAATAAACAAAACTTTGGGTACAGTATCATCCATCACTGTGACCATATAAATAAAGAAAAATATAGCTTTCTTAAATCCTAGCTTCCGTTTTCCTGATGAACAACCTTCTCACAAAAAATTTTGATCTCTGTTCTGGAATCTCTGAGTATCTGAATATCAAGAGCATGTACTACACTGTTTCTACTTCAGTCTGGAGTGCTGTCTTAATCAACATAACAGGGGGAAGTGGAATCGTCCCAAGCATCTGCACATATAGATTTCTCATTCTGCTCCCCAAAGAGACAGGTAGGAGCACTGTGACCTACAGGTCTGCAGGATTTTTCTGCTCAAACTTGAAGCTTGTGTCAGAGCTGGGAACTGAGCAGCTGTACTTGGTCGCAGTTCAATTTTATAACCTGCCTTTCTCTCCAAACTCAAGGTATTTTGAAGTTATTCTGCAACCTGCAGACCATGTAGTAAGTTCATAACCTGCTTAGAGCATATATTTAAATGCCATTGACTCAAGCAGGGCAATACATGTGGCTGACATACTGCATTGCCTAGGGATGTTTTCCTAAAACATGATCAAACTGATGGATATATAAAGCATGCCTCATACATAATGTATGCAGAACAGTTGTTGGGAAATAAACAGACATGAGGGCTCTGTAATAGTTTCCAATGTAGTATACAAAGGGGAGGTATTTTTTCTTGGAAACTCAAAATGTTCATTTGGCCATCCAAACCAAGTTTGAAATTCATTGCTTGTTTCAAGAGTGAGGAAACAAAGTAGATATTGTGTAAGTGATGAATAGTGAAAAAACAAAACAAAACAAAACAAACAAAAAAAAAAAAAAAAAACCCAAGCCCAGCTCTGACCTAGCGGATCACATGAATAGCTGATGCTTTCAGTAGAATGGTGTTATCCTGGAAGTGTATTTGAGAGTTCCTAACTGTGAATGTTTACTGTCTGATCTGGTTCATGATACCTAAGAGTTCTGCAGACTGCTGTCTAAACCTTCAAACATTACGTGTAAAATACATGCACACATATATACATGCAGGCTATAGTGGGATAGTGATTATTCACTTTCAAGAAATACCTGGGTACACTAATTTTGTACCCAGTGCAGTAGACTTCTGAGATATTAAAGTTCTGAAGTTACCAGTATCTCAGTATCTATTTTCTTCCCTAGAACTATGCTGGTGAGTGAAACACAACATTAGCTTAAATACTGTGCTGAATCTCAGTAATCATAATAAATCAATACAAATAACTCTAATTTACATTTTCACTAGAGAATAGTTTTCTAATCCATGAGACTGTGCCTGTGTAAATATTATTAACACAAGTATGAGCTGAACCTGCAGGCCAAAAGAACAGAGATGCTTATTGTTCATTCCTTTGGCATTCATTTCAATGTGAAAATGAGTCAAAATGTTGCTGAGGGTAATTCAGCAAGCTCAGGTGGTAGCTATCCGTCAGACAAGTGTTTTTATCCTTTTGTACTTGACATGTGCTTCTACATTTTTGTTCAGAGTAAACAGTGTCCAAGTTCAGCCACTGACCCCTGAAAGATGAAGCTAAACACTTCTCTTCACAAATTCGCCTCCTCCAGTGTGCTGCCTTATGTGATCAATCCTTGATGCCTGGCACTTCATGGCTTATCAGTGGTCTGTCACTTTGTATTTCACAAAACTCCTTTCCAAAAAAAACAGATGCATCATGTCACACATCGTGCTGTTCTCAACCACGTCTGGGTTCTAACCTCCGCAACAAAGCTCAATGCAGTTAGGCAGCCGCTTAAGTTTTTTGGTTATGTCTCTGCCTCGTTTTGTATTCCCTCCTTTGGGAGTTTTTTAAACTGGATATGGTCTTTGATATAACAAATGGTATGTAAATTCATCTGATTTTATTTTTTCCATATTTTCTAGATGCACAAAAATTATATCTTCAGCATGGCTGCTTTCAATCTCTGAACTAGAAAGATGGAGCATATTCAGAGAGTTGGATTTTTTAAATCATTCCAGAGCTGCAATATGTATAGATAAACATACAGGAATACAGATTTTTTCCTTGGAGTCCCTTCAGTACTTCCCTTGGAAATAGATTTTATTTTGAGATTTTCAGGTACTATTCTATGTCTATGCTCGAGTACAAGGGATTTCTGAATGTGTATGTGCAAAGAGATGAACAACGGTTTTGGTGCTTTGACTGTCACTATTAATTTTCCTGATACTGTTTGTTTACTATTAATTATGCATGCACCAGCTAGGATGTTAGGAATGTCAGACCAGGTTTGCTGAAATGGTAAGTAAAGTTGCAACAAACTCAAGAGAATGAGAACACTGAATTAGTAAAAGGCTGTTATTTATAATAGATGGAATGCCTAAAGTGATACTGATTCAGAAAAGTTTCACTTGACAAGAAATATCATTGTGTTAACTGATATTAATCACCAGATGGTGGTGACTTTTTAAAAATTTGAGTAACTTTGTTCCTCTAATATTGCTACTGAACTCCATATCAGTGTAGAATGCACTATACCTAGGTGAAATTCTCCACACAAGCCTTCCACAGTGCTAATGGTCATCTGCCAAGGTTAATTTCTACCAGAGACCCTGAGTGATTCTCAGTGTCTCTACTTCTTTTTTTTCAGCCAATTGCTTTTAATTTTGAGACCAGAATGCCATGTATTACCAGTGCAACAGAAGCCCAAGTGAACTGAAACTGAACCTTCTCCCTCCCCACTCTGTACTTCCCCAAAAAATTGTCCAACATACTCTAGTAAAACCTGGGGGTGGATTCCAAGTCTGCCTAGCTCACTGTAATCCACTGAGTGATTTTTTTCATAGTGATATTGGCCTGGAAAGCAGGCCCTTGCCATTGTGTTTTCCTTTCGAACACACACTGAGAAACCTTTCTCCTCCCACTTGCATTCCTGCCTTCTGTTGTAGCCTCATAGCCCAGCAAGGTCCCTTGTAGCCCAAGGACTCAACTACTCTTGAACTATTTATTGTGCTAGCCAGGAAGCAGTCAGGTGGCTAAACCCTAAGAACAAAAACAAATGATAGTTACTGCCTAACTACAGGCCTTGTCCACAACCATTTAATCTTTAGACTTGTTTAAACTTCTTTTACTGAAGAGTTGGATCTACTGCTTATTTGAGCTAATGTTATCAATACTATATATGTTAGTGCTTAGCTATGTTGTTTATGCCAAGTCCAGCAAACAACCATAAGAAAAACAAATTTCTATACTACAGAATAGCAGATCGGTGGAACAGAAATACACTGACAAAACATCAGTACAAAAAGAACCCCAAGTAAACCCCAAACTGAAGAAAGTAATGCCGTAGATCTTCAACTATTAGTTTGCCATAGCCAGCCCTTCCCTGCGCTTGTTGAAGGCAGACAGGCAGCAACCAGGAAACCACACACGACCAGAAGAGCAAGATTGGATAAAGGGGGCATCTATAAGGTAGCAGAGCCTTTCTATTAGTGATTTAATTGCATGATTGCTCAATTAAAATAAAAAGGGGGAGGTGTTGTGTGGGAGGTGTTGTCATTTTAACTGGCGGAGTAATGGCTGCTTCCTTATTTTAATTGGACTACCAGCAAATTCTTGGCTCTGCATATGAGATATTCCTTTTTGCTCATAAGGAAACTTCTAAGTGTAATACCAGGGAGCATACGGGTTACTCTTTTAGTGATTTAAGGATCCAGAACACCTCAAAGCACTAGGATAAGGAGGAGGTGAGATGATTCCTCCAGGCTGACTAACAGCACTGACCCTTAGTACCTATAGCTGTCTGAAATTTCAAGAAGCAGACATGAATCTCTCTTCCCCCCGCCCCCTTATGCAGGCTAACATGTAAAAATCTCATTCTGGTCTTTTTTTGTTCCTACCTTGCTGAAAGATCCAAAATCTAACATCCAATAACCAGAGGTATTTGCAATAGAGTAATAAATTCTGGATAAAGAAATATACAGTATCTAGGAATGTTATCCTTTTTAGGTTTTCTGTATGAAAAATAATTTTAGGGTTATAGCCTGCTTGAGGTTCTTTTTAAGCCTATCTTGAAAAACATCTGTTCCAAGATTTGTGCTTTGGTTCCAAGGGCATGTAAATGTACAGAAGGACATGTACAGATTGCCTTCTTTCACTCTTTTCTTTCTGTTTTCTTTTGTTTAATTTGCTTAAAGGGTTTATCTTATATCTTAATAGGACTCTGAGCAAAAGAAATACTTGTCTCCCATGCTTTCTCCAGTTTCATTTTTTTAAAGAAAGTTGTTTTGATTCCTATGCTGTTTCTAGTTTTTTTATTGTCTCTTTACAATTTATCTTATCAGTTGTATCTAATGTATTCCATATGTTCTCTATATTTGTTGGGTATATGTCAACTGTTAAGAACCCCAAACTCTGAAGGTTTCACTGAAGTCAAAACCATGGGCCTGTTGCTTTGTAAATCACATTTTCTTTCTAGTTATAATAACCTAGTGTTTTTTGGGGCATGAGAACATATAGTATCACATACTACAGGGATTTCAAAGATGTCTGCATGATATAGTCGCAGATAGAATAGATATGTTACAAGAGTACACAATGCACAGACTTTTACTGCTAGAGAAATTAAATTATCTGCATAAAAGATACATACTACATACGGCATAGTGGAGCTATACACACTCCTACAATTCAACAATCTGTTTAGATAACTTCATTATTTGTGTCTACTTGGTGGATAATATCTAATTCTGGATGCAAAGAATAACATGCTTCTAGACAGAGGACACCAAAAATATAGAAGCTCATAAGCTGTTGTCAGTAATAGAGGAATGGGCAAATCCTCTGATGGTAAACACTGGCGCAGTTTAGAATTTAGTCTCACCCATTTATCATGGTTTTATTGAACTGCAAACTGTTGAGACTCAAATGGAGAAACTTCAGCTACGCAGATTTACATCCTGGGAGTTAACATGTCATAGAGAGCAATGATATTCTAGCCAAATGCTTTAGCCTTTGTGGTGCTCTTTTATCCATCCTGTAACAGGCTGAATGCACTTCGCGGTGGTGCTGCCCTCTGCATTAAGCCCACTCACAGGACTGTCTTGCTGGCGGGCTGTGTTTCGCCTCCCTCCAGTGCCAGGTTGCTGCCAGGCCAGAGACCTCGACAGTGCTGCAGTCGGTCTGTACTTGTTTGCCCCTGATGGGTGCCTCCCATGGCCTAGCAAGTCCTGGATCTACGTAAAAAGGTGAAGTGATAAAAGGAATTAACTTGCCTTGATTTCAGTGCGTAAGATGCATGAGTCCAAAGACTAGCAATTCTCTTTATGCAGATGCATAACAGACATCTGCATCAAATGATGAAATCTGCACTAATAGCAGCAGATCAAACAGGATGAAAGAAAAAAGAAAGGGCATAAAGGAAAGCCTCACCCTGAAACTCTTTAGTGTTTCAATTTTATTATTCTGCTGTCTGTGGGAATTGTCTCTTCTTTATAAAGAGACAAGATTTTCTGTCAAGGTGCTAGATTTAGGAAATTAAATTTTGGTGTCATGCTACATCCAAATTCATGTGAGATGTTCTGTTCCAATACTGTGATGTGGTGAAGTAGCTCAACAAAAATCAATACCACTGTATAGACCTCCTTTTTTAAAAGGGGGAAAAAAAAAACCCACAGTCTGGAGATTTTTGTAGGTACAAATGCCTGTTTTTGTATCCTAAAATTTAGCCGTATTTTTTTATCATGCAACTGAGTTGCATTTCAAATTCTATTCATTATGTGGGCTCTTCAGGGTTTCCAAAAGTGAAACTCCATTGTACTTTTGCTTTTTTTCTATCTGGCAATTTCACCTGTTGTACAGTGAGTCTTTTATTTTGGTAGGCTTTGTAACCACTATAATTTCCTGGGTTTTGTTTTGTATTATTTTCTTTGCTTCTCTCCTGGATTCAATTAGATTATGTACCATGAATAAAACATTAATACTTCTTCTTATATTACCAATTAAGGCTCAAATATTATTGTTCTCTTTTTTTTTTTTTTTTGACATACTCCATCACATTAGTTTGTATCATTCTATTAAAAAAAACAGCTTATTGTTTCCAGGGTTACTAAATATTAATCTATGTAACATTAATAATTGATTGCTGTCAAATCTTTCTTGAGAAGCTAGAAAGTTTAAGAGGATGAAAAGAAAAACACCTTGTTTTCTATCACGAGTGAAAAATCACAGTCCTGCTTTGTGACATTGAAATGTCCGTTAGTTACATACTCTGATAGATCTTTTTGTCAGTATGCATATTTCACTTTCAAAATCAGCAGTAAGATATTGAATATGAGCATTTCTGATAATTCATAGTGGCCATTTTCTCCCTTAGATAAATTCATATTATTTCCATCTATGCATTTCTGTCAGTAACCTTATGGGATCCTACAATTAATATAAAAGCTAACCTATGATGTAGCTGTGCATTCAGTTGCTTTTCCTAAAGCAAGAAAATCTGGCCTGTTAAACAGAAAGTGTTGAATTTTTAACACTGCTGCAATTATTTCCCTTTGTGCGCCTAAACTGAGTGTGCAGACTGAAGAAATGATGAAGGATAATAGCTGAAAATAATGCTTTTTTTTCATTTTACTGAGTAAATGGCATTCATACTCATCTTGTACATCTTAATTAAGAGACATTGTAAAAAAAATAAAAAGAAAACTATCTTATCACAGTGTCAGATATGAATTAAAGAAAATTTCAGTAATTACCAGTGAAACTAATTATTCAGATCTATGTGTGAAGTAATGAATACATAGCATTCTTAAATTATTTACATTTCAAAAATATTCACCGTGTTTCCAAAGGACCTCTATGAACATATTCAAATATTATCTAATACTAAAAAGTAAGCACATTTAACAACTCTACACTTCCGCGACACTTTCTAGGCAAAGGATTTAAAAGTATTTACTGTAAATTATGCAAAGGCATGTAGTTGACACAGAAGTCCAAGTCTCATTTTCCAACACTTAAATGTCTAAGGGCCATGTTTCAAAGTGTATTTGGGTACCTAAATATGCAAATAGGGTCTAGCTGGAATTGCAAATATTGGCCAGTGACATGTTTACTAACTAATCATTTGGACTATTCTCTATTAGTTATTCAGAGCGTAAGAGTCACTTGAAATGCATGACATTTTTATTCCTGAAGAGATATCATCCCACTTTACAAATAAGAAAAATAAACATTATATATAGTATCTTTTTAAGGAACGTCTAATTTAGAGTAGCATTAGTCAAATCTTGAACGTTTTTGAGAACATGCATGACACAGATGCACGTGACAAAATAGTCTTCAGAGAGAAGTGAAGCAGACTATTCTCTGAATAGGCTTTCCTTAGACTATTACTTCTATATACACACTTTTTCAAATTCTCTTTGACCTGGCCTGAACTTATCTGCCTTCTGAGATGAAAAATGGGCTTAATAGTTTTGCTTGAGTAACATAATGGACTTCTCCAAGGATAAAGACAACATGAGGCAGACAGAATTTGGGTTGACTAATACAGAAGGAGGTTCTTGAAATCATAAATCTTAGCTTAAGAGCAAGATAGTTTAAAAAACAAAACAAAACCAACCAACAAACAAAAAAGCCAGCCAACATCCTGTACAGAAATCTCTTTTTCCCTTTATGCAGTGTTTCTGACCAAGTAACACTACTTAACAGGCTCCATCAGCTGAGAGGATGAGCAAGCGACAGACCTTTCCCTGTTGGTTAATGCACTGCCAGAGGCAGTCAGGCACTGCGATGATCATTGCACTATAGAATACATGTGGAAATAATTGATATGAGCTGCAACTGTGAAGCAGTTTCTTCCTTTTCTTTACCCATTGTTGATTGAACACATGCAGCAAAACACTCACGTCTAAAACAAACAAGCCCCAAATCAGTCAGCAGAGATGGAGTAGCACATTTCCATTTCTCTGCAAGGTGTGCACAAGAAGCAATTAGATCGAGAAGAGCTTTAATTTATGAAATCGTTGTTTACATATTGGTTCAGAAGGGCCAGACACTAGAGAGTGATTGACAGAAAATTCAGTGAGTGTGGAGAGACTCATGGAGATCCCAGAAACAAAGCACATTTGCCTGTGGAGCGTGAAATGTGAGTAGCAGAAGCCAAACCTTACAGGAATTAAAATGCATTTTTCTCACCTTCCTCCTCACCTTCCTTTCCCCTCCCTCCCATTCCCAGCATCCCTGAACAGTACACCTGATACTCTTTAATTAGAACAAAAGGCAGCAGGGAAAAAAAAAAAAAAACAAGCAAACAAAAGACTTGCCATTTTAGAAAGAAAACAAGAAAAATAAGAATGTGCATGAACAGAGAAGCAGGAAATGAGTATGTACTTGGAATGATGTGATACCATAAAATCAATTATTCAAGAGAATCAGGAGATCAGGCTACCAGCATGGATAGAAAACAACAGCAGCAGCAGCAACAAGAAAAGATGGATAAAAGAAATGTTCAGCACTGTGCCTGCATAATGACTTTCCTTGGCTTATGTAAATACTTCTATGGACCTTGTTTTCAGTACAAAGCCACAGCATGATTGTATTATATCAAGAAGAAGGTAGCATTTCTGTCACACCTTAAAACAGTTGTTTAATAATTAAATAGCCATGTCCTGCAGCACATCCAGCATTTAGAGCGTTAGAAGCAGCTCCAGTAATGGTAGGTTAAATGTCTGTGGGTGAGTGGAGTCCTCACAGACCCAGGTTAAGTGCAGTTCTGGTTCAGAATTGATTCATTTAGTGATTTCCCAACAGAAATGCAGGATTTGCTATTAGATATGTTGTGCAAAACTTAACATAGAGGCAGTACTATCAATAGTGTTTGGTTACAGCTGCACCTAGCAATATTATTTAGCCACCAGGCCATAGTATAGCGTTAGCTGTACAAACACAATCCCTGCCTTGTTCTTAGAAACCTAGAAAGTCACCAATTAAAAATCAGAAAATACATTTTAAGGTTTGAAATGCATGGTTAGAATTGCAAAAGATTTTCCCTTCATGAATTACTTAAAGTGTGTGTGTGTGTCAGGGGGGAGCTCATTTCACCTGTCCTGGAGCACTTTGATGCTTTGAGTTTGGAGGCTACTGTACATGCATAGTTCAAACGCAGAGAGGCTTCTCCAGGGAGTAATGCAGAGGAGGAGTCAAACTTACATCCCCCAAAGCATTCACTAGATGATTCTTTTTCTCTTGTTTATACATAAAATGTAGACAGACTAGGCACACTGGGCACATTAATTGGGTGGGTTGTAACGCTTCCCTAATGCTTTGATTGTATGCAGTATGATTAATTGCTATTACAAAACAAGGACACAGGTATATCCCTACATCAGTAAATGAACTCAGAAAAATTCAAACAAAATATGGGTAGGTCTTCTTTGCACTGTCAGTATTTTTAATAGAACTAGAAAGAATGTGTGTAACGTTGTCCTTGTAGTTATCTTTACATATACAAATATATAGTACAAATACAATACATTTGTATTAATGTCTCCTGCACAAAGGAGCCCAGATGTTCTTAAACAAGGCTGCTGGAAGATAGCTAACCCTCAATCCAGCCCATATGAACCTCGCTATACATAATTTAAGTTCCCTGAACTTGATCTTTCATATGACCCTATACGACTGAATTCTTCTCAACTTTCTTGTGTAGTAATGTTGGTTTTCTTCTGTTCACCCAAGCAACTTCAGATGACCGAGTAAGACCAGCCTAGGTTGTGGTTGCTGCTGCAGGAATCATGAGCAGGCAAGAAGGAGCAGGATGTGCCTTTGAACATCGGCCAAGCAGAACGGCAGTCTGTAGATTTATGGTAGAAAACTATGTCTATGACTGCCGTGGGACATATGATACCTCAAATAAGAAGGCAGCAAAAACATCACCTATCCTCTTTTTTTGTTACTATAGCCAGACAGAGAGCAAAGTAAATGGCTTTTTACACCACTTGGAGGCATGTAAGTGAAGATATGCTTTCTCTCTGACCTGAAAAGCTCTAGGAAGATTTTACTTAGTGTTGCTGGCTCAGTGGGAAACCTTCACTATAACACAGCAGCTACTTTATGTGGGGGAAGTAGGTTAAAGCAAATAATATTCATTTAAGCAACCTTACTGCCACCATTAACCTTTTGCTACAATCAGAATTCACATTTCTCCCCTTTTTCTTAATCATCCCTTGGGCTGATCTATATAGTCTGAAGGAAAGGCAGGCAAAATCTAGAGTCTAAGAAAGAGAAATTACTTCAAAGTAACTGGACTTAAAAACAAAATCAATGAAATATACTTATTTTTTAATGTTAAATATTAATCTTTATACATACATATTCCATCACAGTACATTATGCTATCCATCTCCTGGATCTTAAAACACTGTCCTTCAGGCAACAGATTGCTTAGTCTGCACAGAAGATGTATCTCCATTATAAAAAGAGCTTTCTTTCTACCAGAAAGGTGAGATATTATATATTTAGAAGATATTCAAAGATGGTAAAAGTTCAGACTACAGAGAAACCACTTCAGTTTAATGTGAATGTGACTCTCTGCTCTACTGGGAATTTGGTTTATTGATCTTTCAACATGTTCCTGTCAGATGCTGTTTTGCACAGTCTTTAAGGAGAGCCAGTAGCCCATCAGCAAATGTGTTGCAGGTCCTTTTTGTGCAGCTCACAAAGGATGCCCGTTGGTTACAGCCTGCAGCTGGCAAAGTCTCCAACTTGAAGTCTCTTATATAATTAGGACTGTAATACTTGGAAAAGTAGAATAAAAAGTAGCCATAAGATATGAGTTTACGAAAAATGGAAAACAAAATTACCTAGAGGATATGATCTTTTTTCATTTATTTTTGCAGCTGATGGATGCATTGTTGTCTTGCGCTGCTGCATCTCATTCTTGTCAGATAGAGCAAACACAATCTTCCATGGGGGAAAAACAGAATCCTTTCTTCAGTCAGGAAGCATATAGAACACCTACTTATTCAGATTTCTGAGTTGGATCTAAATCTTAATTTCCCAGCTTGGCCAGCACTGACAGTTGGTCCTACAGCTGGATGGTTCCCACAGGAAATGGAAAGCCCCAGGTAGACTCTCCACGGTGGTCCTGCTCTACAGCAGTAGCTATGAGTAGGTGCTGCACTTTCTATCTGGCATCTCTCACTAGATAAATAAGGCTACAACTGCCTAGCAGAGGGAGCTATTAGAAAAAATGGAAGCTTAATTAGGAGGTCCTTTCTCATCCTAGATTCTAGACTGTTTCTTATGTAAATCTAAATTAACATCCTGGGACCATTACTGTATCTGACAAATCACTTCTCCATCTGTAATTCTTGTGTTAGCCTTGTTTTGTTACATGAACTTACTTGTAAAACGTTTCCTCAGAAAAACCATTAGGGGAAATGTCAGATAGCTCTATTCATATTTTTAAATTAAACCATATAATCAAGAACTGGCCTTCTGGTACAAACAGTTCTGACAAGCTGGATTCTCAATTTTGTGGCTCTATTTTATGTCAGCATTATTCCTCTGAATTTAAAACAGATAGATTAGTGATAAAATAGATAAGGCCTTCTTAGATATCGTATAAGAAGGTGAAGAACCCAACTGTAACACTTTCTTTAAGTTCTGAAAAGAGATATCTTAACTAAATACACTTGTATCATGAAAAACAGTATGTACAGTTTTGGTAGGTGATTTGTGGAGTGAGAAATAAGAGTGAGGATGTCTGCTGTAATTATGGTTGACCCACAGAGTACCGAGCAGTGGTTGTTCTGGCTCAAATACATTAAAGCTGCCTTGTGTCTGCACTAGACTTCCTTAAGGGCTTATTGCTGACACCTGAACTCCGAGATGACATAACACTCACTGAAAATCATAATTTCCCTCTTCCATTTAATGCTTTAAAACCTGACCTCAGTGTAGCCAAGCACTGTAACTCTGCAGCTGAAGGAAATAATATGTGTATCTCAAATCTGCTGCTTTTTTTTAAGTGTAAAAGAATAACCAGAATAGAGTAGAGGTTGATGAAAGTGAAAGAGTCCTGTATTTTTGTATTGCTGGTAAATATATCTGAACTGTGAGATCACTTATAAACAAATTTCTATAACTTTTCTCAATTAATGTACTTGTGCTACTAGTATTATACATGTAGTATAAGAAGGATGTTATTCTTTTGTCATTTATTACACTTGTAACTAATGTGACAATTGCAATATAAAAAGAAGAAGATGCAGTTTTCTCAAAAAGGAACGATTTGTATTCTGGTATTGCAAAGGCCAGAAATTTGAAGAAATTGTAAGAAAAAGAGTTACTGAGGGAAGTAGGAAAAGTGGGGATCTTTTGGAGGAGAGACTATATATATATATGTATATGTATATGTATATATATATTATTTTATATATAATATATAAATATATATATATCAATCATATTTTCTCTGTAATTTACCAGATAGGTTAATCAACTATTTTGAATTTGTATTTTGAAGTACAATAAGGTTAGCACAAAATAATGATCTAGTGTCATGCATCACTCAGTGAAATCCTAAACATTTGAAGAAAATCCTAGTATTCTGTCTTACAAATGTCTTACTACTTAAAAAAGTAATATGCTGCATAGGAATATTATGCTTTTTAATTAGTAAAATATGAGTATATGAAAAATGCAAAGTTAAAAAACTTTGTAGCATTTCACTATATATGCAGATCTAGATTTTTTTCCAGACTTTTGAAATTTTGTACTCATTCATTTATTCTTCATTCTGATCTCGAACAAATGCACTCATTAGCTGAAGGAAAGCCTTCTCTAAATAACATGATGCTTCATGAACCTTGTAACATGGATGTTGTTCTTCCTGGGACTTCAAAGAGAGGTGCTCAGCTGTAATCAATAAAAGCAGAGAGGATGCTTCTCTACTGTGATACTTCTGTTACTTTATAAGGATAAATATTAGTGAAGGAGGACAGTTCACAGAAGTATTCAGATTTGATGTGAAGATTGAAAGAAAGGACTATTATCATTAATCACATGATCCTGTGTCTTGCAGTGTTAGAGGCCCAGAGATAATGCTAGTAGGAGCAGAAATGATAGCTACATATTAGAATGAAAAATTTTACACTCAATATTTCAATTAAGTGTGAAAATGACAACATACTGCTATACAACATACCAGAAGGGAGATGGAGTATCTTTCTTATGATGTAAATGGGACAAAAAAGAGGTTTTGTTCAAACCACTGTCTCTGCTCGATAGATACAGTGAGAACAGAGTAAACATGGCAGCTTTAATCCTCTATGTTTGTCTTGTAGAGAATAAAACCTCTAGAGCTAGCTGGAGGATTAGCTATTCTTAATTTAAAACATGAGGAGCAACACTTAGTGTGTATATATTGGCAGTGGTGACTTTGGTGGAAGACTTGCGTCAAAATGCGCAGGTTCTGAAATGCCCCTTGTGGCCAGATGTAAAGTATGAGCACGCTTTTTCTGCTGTATTTTTCTGTTTGTGATGTACAGGCCTTGTGCAAGTCATGAACAGAAAACTCATCTGAAAACCTGCCTTTTCTTTTGCCCACTAAGTCATTAGTACTGGGGTCATTAGTCTGAAGGCAAGCTCTTTCAAAAAAATGGGAATGCAGGCCAAACAGGGGTGGGAGGTTTTTTCACTCCACTGGAGGAACCAAGAGTTCAGAGATGTTTCTAATGGTCCCATTACTTTCTTGCTTTCCTATTTTATCAATATCATATATTTTTTCAATATCATCAATATTTTTACTCATAATCTTTCTAAAACTTCTCATAGGGCAGCTTCCAGCTACTTGCTATTTTATTCTGACTGGTCTGGTGAACCTGTTTCCAACTCCTTAGTACCAGCTAAGATGCAGCTAGGCCCCTTTGCACTGTTTTAATGTAAAAATCTATCAATTTTCTTATATTTTAATTTTTAAGAGGCACTGGATGTAATGAAGTGATAAATATGCTAAAATGCGATAGGAAAATGCCTTATTGGTGTATACTGTATGGCAAGGAAATAACATGGATGGTAAGTGTGAGGAAAAAAATCTCTTCAACATTTTGAACTGTCAAAGGCAGAGAAAATCTCTCAATATTGCATAATTATCGGGCTATATTATATTTATTTTGGAAGAATAACCCCAAAAGATAAGCATAGAATTCCTTCTTAATCCTAGGACCCTTCTGTTACAGTTTAATAGCTTTTTAATGTGAACTAGCGTTAAGCAAAGCATCAGTCTCAGTGTATTATTTTAAATGATTGGCTGCATCTTAGGCTAAGTGCAAGTTACAAATTTCCAAAATTTGAAAGGCAGATTAAATATTACTTTTTTCACACTACATCCTGAAGGGCTAATTGAGCTCCTTCACTTGAAACTCCTTATAAGTCTCTAGTTTCATCTGTTCTGACAAATGGGATATAGCCAAACCTTTGACAAATTTTTAAAAACAAAATTAAAAGATGAAATTGAAGTGAAACTCTTTTCCAGGAACATATAAGTGGCTCAGTAGTGACTGTAATGGGCACTGGAAGAATATCTTCTCTTCATTATTCATATAAGTCATGATCGTGTCTTACAAACTACAGCTGTGGAATAATTTATTTTAAATGAATCATAGAATGGTAAGGTTGGAAGGGACCTCTGGAGATCATCTAGTCCAACCCTCAGTGTAGCCCATAGGGGAATTGAACCCGTGACCTTGGCATGAGCAGCACCATGCTCTAACCAACTGAAGTATCTATCAGCTGTGTTACTTATTGAGACATGGTGATTCTCCTTTACATTCAAACGAGAAAAGACCTTACAAATCAAAGTGGTTTTGTTGACTAATGGCTCCAATTTATGAAATTAGTTTTGGGATCAGAAGAGGATCATTATTAGATGCTATTTTCTGATTTAAATTAATCAAAACTTCATATAACAATTTAAAACATAGTACAATATAAGCAGATATTAACCCTGCCAGTCTTTCACATGCCAGTAAAATCATACTCATGCATGCATACTGATCAGTACCAGTACCAGTACCAGTATCATACATGCTTCTTGCTCAGGAAGAAAAAGAACAACTGTATCCATTTATATTTGGGTCCTGGGTCACCAGTCCCAAGACACCTTTGATGAGGGAAGCTGAAACTGAAGTGGGCTACCTGCTTTCTTCCCCATCTTTCCTCACTTGTTGCTGGTATTTCATGCTCTTCATAAAGGGGTGAGCTCATGTGCTCTTGACAAAGTTCATCTTATTTTTGGGCTGAGGACTTGCTCTGGTTATTCTGCAGGATTATTCTAGCTCTATTAGACTCTTTTCCTGCCTACTCTGAAGGCTTGTTTTGGCTTTAAGAGACATTTCTCAGGCCATGGTCTACATCCTTAGTTCATATCTTCCTTTTTGCCCATATTGTCCCTCACCTTGTTTGTATAACTGTACCAGAATTTTTCATTTGCTGCTTTGCAGCTATGGATTTTATTTCTATATTTAAGTTTGACTTTTTTACAACATGCTATTAGTGATTCTACAATGTTAAAAAATGTTTATATACTGTCATCAATTACACAGTTTTAGTGTGCTTGTCTGGCTTTAAAGCCAAAAAAATGTTGATTATAACTTGCTTTGTGTGCATCTCCTTTATGGGAAACAGATCTCTGCTTTGGCTATATGTGTCAGGGCTCCTTGGTTCAAGGTGAGAGAGAGAGAGGCATAGATCATGGTCGGGAAGAAAGGAGCTATGTGATGCTAGATCCCTAGACTAGCCACTTGATAGGTATTGCAAGGGGACCACACTCTCTCTTACCAGACATCTTCCACACTTGCTACAGCAGAGTACAAAAGAGAAACTGAAGATGTGTCCACACTGTAAGCAGCAATATCACAGATCAGAGTGCTACTAGGCAACAGCACAGATGGTGACTGGTGATCTCATGACACCTGTTGTATCCTCTGAATGAGAATGGCCTTGGCAGGCAATTACACTAGCTATGCATGAATGTGTGATTCTCAAAGAACTTTTGTGCTTAAGATAAGGGATACCACCTTCAGAAATGGTACTGTGCGCTCCAGCACAAAAAAACTTGATGCCTTGATGCACATTTGATGCTCATAAACTGAAACCAGGAGAATTTATTTAGCTTTAATATCATTAAAGTTAAGCAGTCATTCAAGTAATATCACATTCTCCATTTTTTCCTCTTCCTTTTTTGTATTTTCCACCTGGCTGTAGCACTCACTTCTTGCCATGAAGCAACAAAATCTCTTCTGTCTCAAAAGGAGAGATCCTCCCTGCTTCTCTCTATCTCCTTGTATGACTAGTATCACTTCCTGGGGTGTCAGCAGATGGAACCAAATTTTTAATAAAATTCCAAATGTTAACAAAAAAGCCTTGTTGAGGCCTTGTAGACTTACACTTTGCCATTAGCAATTAAGAGAAGCACTCTCTGTGGGCAATTTGTCCTCTAGCTGCATCCCTAAAGGGCCTATATGTTCACTTTGCTCTACAACATCTGCTGCTGTCCACTATTGGAGGCGGAATCCAGATGTCATCCCATTAGAGCTTTTTCTTGTGTTATGACTGATATTTCACTGTCAGTTATCAAGAATGTTACATTCCTTAGCATTTTCTTGCTTTTAATCGTTTACTGTTGTTCTCCACTTGTTAATGTTACCTAGTTGATTGTGTTGTTCTTCTTTTTGCTTAGCAGCTTATTCAGGAAAAGGATATTAAGAATATGACAAAATGTTATATTGCAAAAAAGCATGAACAAATTCTGTGTGAGTTTCCAGAGCCGTAAAGAACAATATTAAATCTGAAGCAATCTTGCAGATAAGCAAGGCATATTAGCATGAGTGCCTTATCGTACTTGGGAATCTGAATGGGTCTGTGTCTCATCACTTTGAGTGTGAGCAGAAAGACTTCGAGCTGCCTGCAATATGTTGTGCTAATGTATTTTTACTATAGGACTCTAAAAGACGTAGTCTTGGTTGATAACATTGCATTTGTACATTACAAAACATACAACTTCCATTCCAAATCTGCATTGACAGTTTCTCTCAAGTTTTTTTTTTTTTTTTTAGCATGGTTTTGTCAAATCTGAACATGCCTTTAGCAACTTCTGTCCTTTGAGGTGTTATTCTCACCATGCCATACTATCTCTCTGTACACAGTCTTTTACAGTCTTCATTTTGTGTGGTTTTACATATAATGGTGACCTGCTGATATTTTGTATGTCCCTCAAAGGTTGGTTTTTTCACCAGTTTTAGCAGCAGCTAGAATGTGCTGAACAGAGGCCTCAAAGGTAAGGGGAAATTTAGCATTTTTTGGATCACTGTATATGAAATTTGAAATCCTGAGATGAAGTTTTAAAATGAAATAAGAGGAAAAAATGATTTAATCTGCTTATATGATGATCAGACCTGGAAGATCTTCCCTTTATTTATATCACTGATTTGTATAGATACTTTCCTACTCCTCCTGTGCAGGGATTCTGTGCCCTACCTCTGTCAGGTTCATAAGGATGAATCTTTTCCCACTAAAGCATGCTAGGTTTCAGAGAAAACCATTTTTGTGGGGAGAGATTATTGTATCAGAATACTCTTATATTTCACCTATGACTATGCAGCTATAATCTCCCAAATGTAAGTACTCCAACTCATTTGTGGCAGAGTTCTGGCAAACCTTTAACAAGTGCCTGAATTATTTAGGAAATGCTGGCAAATATTCTGGTAAATGCAGGTGAGGCAGAGCAGCTGTCTTCTGCTGTAGCATCAGAGAACAACATAAGTTGGAAGTGACCTCTCTGTTCCAAACCCCCACTCAAAGCAGGGCCAACTTTGAAGCTGGACAACTTCAGCAATTCCCTGGTGAAGAAAAGCTGCATCCCTTGATGCACGTCTCGTGAAGCGTTTCTGTTCACTGAACTTTTGTCATAGTCTATCATTCCATACAGCAACAAACAGATTGCATTCAAACAGCCAAACAAGATTAATGTGGCTTATTCCAGTCCTTGAGACCAGAGGCAATAATAATTCACTATCTTTGGTTAAGAGTCTCTATAACACTTTAAAAGATTTTTTTTCCTATGGCACTGCTGTGCTTGCCCATGTACCAGCCATTAGACAAAAAAATTCTAAATAAAATATTTTTAATTAAAGTAAATAAAATATCTACAGGCCGGCTTTGTATCTCCTTCCATTTGCTCGTTAATGTATCTTTTTATTGACATGACGCACACACAGTGCAAAACGCAGCTAAGATGCACTCATTGTGACTTCTAACACTTCTTTATGCTAATCACAACCATCTCATTGTCTCCCAGCTAACTAACTTTTTCCTCTGTTGTCTTCCATTTTCTTGTACACTCTTTGGGGAAGGACAGCTTTCCTGTTAGAGGAACATCTCTTAGATTCTCTAAGCAAGGTGCTGCAAGTGCATGCCTATGAAGTCCATGCTCCTATGCATTCATAGTAATTCTGCATGGGAAAAAAGAAAGTAGCAACAAAGATAAAAATATCTAACAGTCTTCCTATGAGGAAAGCCTACACTGGCTAGGACTCTTCAGTGCAATAAAAGGCGGATAAGAGGATCTGTTAGGTATTCATAAAAATCTACAACATCATGATCAGTAAAGAATGGCGTGTTACCACATTGGCTCTCGGGCTCATTTCGTGGCGTTAGCAGGCAGTGGGCTCACAGTAACGGTAAGGAGGTGGTTCCTTAAACACATAAGCTGTAAAATTTCCATGCTAAGGGGGCTCACATGCTAAATAGGTTTGAAAAGGTGCCAGACATACACGGAGGAGAAAGACTTAGGGATGACTAGTAAACGTGAAAATCCAGGTGCATTTTAAAGCTCAGGGAGACCTTGACCTAGAAGGAAGGAATATAAAGCTGGAGAAGCATCTTTGCTAACTGACTATGATTTTTCACTCTCAGAGAGAGGAAATCTGGCTAGATGGGTCTGGATAGATCACAGAGCTGTTCCTCTGCCACATTCCCATTATACACATGGGACCATTTATTTTCTCTTGCATAATGTGTACTCAGTAAGTATAAAGATAGAAAAATGATACTGAGGGTGGGAAAAGATATATGTTTTCTCTCTTTATATTTCAGCACTTTCCTTCTACATTTGCTATGTCACTGACAGCAGAAGGTATAGTTAAGCAAGCAGAGAGGTTATTTCAGACACAACTAACAAGCTGTTTCCACAAATCAGAAAGTTTCAATAAAATACCTACAAAATGTCTGCTGGAATGAAAGTGGAGTATTTTAACATTTGAAAAGAGCACATTTTCTTAGGTGAGTTACTGCATAGTGGAGAGGTATCTTTACTCAACACTCTGCAGTTATTACCTGAAATAAAATAAGTTAAGCTCTTGTTGAAATTTGGTTTGGTGTAGAAGTTTTCTTGAGAACATACAGTTTAGAACAGACACATCAAAAATGAAATAATTCTTAAGAGGTATTTCAACTCTTTCTGGAAAGTGATGTGCAACTTTCATAATAGTCTATAAATGAACTGTTATAAATAAACCTGAGGGAAATAATTCTGCACTGCTATTTACAAGATTAGCAATATAGGTATCTGTTAGGTCAGTAGCTCTGAAACAGTAAGTCAATCTCATTAGGGGATCCTGTAAGAAGGCAAAGGATGCTGTAGGAAAATCCACACAACCTTTGTCTCTCCCCTCCCATTTTCTGTCTCGCTCTCTCCCCACATAAAATCTTCCTCTCCATTAATAGCTGGTAGCGGACACTTTTTCCTCATGAATGTGTCTTGTCCATTTTAGGATACATTTATATTCCTGAGCTTCACGACAACTTATGTTATAAAGTAAAGGGAGTTTAAGAGATGCTGGGATATAGTATTTACCTTTTAAATTTAAATGTGCTGTATATCCTTGCTCTGGCCTACTTATTGGCTGGAGGAGGAAGCAGAGATTTTACACATTTGCAGAAGAGTACTGCCAAGAATGTTCATTGACCAAATAACTTAGAATTTCAAGAAAGTCTCTTTTTTTGTTTTGTTTTGTTTTTCTGCCTCTGGAGGAGGCATGACAGTAGGAATCTATTATTCCCCAATCTAATGTTTTAATCATTCTCTGCTACACTTAAATTTAACATTGTGTTCTAAAACATTTCCTTGGGATGGAGTCTATTTCAGAAAATGTTTGGTTTCAGTTCTTTAGAAAAGTTGGCTACATACCCTGAGAAGCTTCTGAAAAGGAAGTAGGCTGAGGATATTAAATTATCTTATGTCTGTTCTTATGAAAGAAATAATTTAAGAAACTCAGAATAATTGTTGACATTCATTGAATGCCTTACCAAGTCTGAAGCTGGAAATGCTTTCTTAATACAGATTTTGTACTGAATTGGTAGCTCTAGAGCTACAAATCTGAATAATAATAATAAAAAAGTATGATACTGTCCTTTAAGTCTGTGACTCTAGGCATACTCCCACAAATTCATAGCCCACAAAATGCATTTGCAATAGAGAATAGCTAACTTGGAATTCAGGAAAAAATTGGATCATCTGTGTTCCAGAGAAATACAATTTGCAGATAATCCTGTTGGCTGGTCAACTTCAGATAGAAAGATATTTTATCCAAAAAATGCTACTCTGCTTCCAAATGAAAATGGGCTTTTTCTATTTTCTGATACAGAGAACACTTCACACTCTTATGTAATTTTACAGAGTGAAGATTCAGAGAAGAGCGCCTGCTTCTTCTGAAATTTTCTGCTGTTGCATCTGTTAGTTTTCTTCAACTTCTTTTTCAGGCATCCATTTATTTGGAATATTTGCAATCAAGTCCTTTTCCCCTACACTGAGATTCATCAATCAGTCCACTAAGAATGGAAGAACAGTATTAGGTTTTATAAAACTGGATTTTTGCACAGAATAAATATATGTTACTGGGAGGTCATGTTAACAGTTTTAATACCATAATTATGGCATTCCCCACAGAAAATGTCAAGGTTGAAAAATGTAGTTTTATCAGTACCCCCACCCCCCTTTTTTTTTGGCAGTTCCTCCTCTATAGTAACAAAGCTTAGTTTTACCACTGCCTTGCTTGCCACAGATGATAATTCACTAGGTATCAGCTGAGATAACCGTTTGATTTGCTAGCAGGGTACACTGACAGTGCAGGTATAATGAATGGCAAATAGTGCAACATACTGGAGACTCAGTCTCAACATATTGTTCAAAGCATGCACACTCCAAGAACAGTATGTAAAGGAAAAAAAAAACAAAGAAATGGATATTTAGCTGGATTGTCAGTTCTGCAGAAAAGTCTTAAGTAATAACAACATTCAAAGCAAGTTAGTACAGGGCAACTGGATTTTCCAGTTCTAAATTAGAAACTTCTTTATTTTTAAATCAGTTTATACATTTATTTTTGTAATTTAGGATCAGAAGCTGTTGGAACAATCTATACTGCCTAAGCAGATGTAATTCTTAGAATGACTGATGAAAACAATTTGATTGATTTTTTTTTCTTAATGAATATGAAAAGTTGGGGATATAGGACCTCAGTTTGATCCATTAATATCAAAAAGTACCTTGTGATTTGGGATCAATCACAAAATTAAGACAGTTCTACAGAAAGGCACCTGCCTTTTGCATAGTAGAATACCTGGATAGTTCAGAGAGAAAAATGACAGCTGAGATCTGGCATGCTAACAACCAAGGACAGTCTAAACAGCTAGCAGCTCTGCACATTTGCTTGAAAAATGGAAGTTTCCTTTGCCATTTTTCAAGAGCGGCTTACAAATGAAATGCTATTAAGGGGATATACACTGCAAGAATTCTAGTTAAATTTGTAATTAAGTTAGAGAGACTTGACGAAAGTGTCTATGTACTCTATTTGATTATCCAGATGAAAACCAGTATTTATATATAATAGCAGATATAGAAATGAACTTCAGGAGAATCAATGCAATTGCTTTTCCTTCTGAATGGCACAAAAAGGAAGCTAGATCTTAGACTGTTAGATCTGTCATTTAATATTAATTTAACTTAATTAGATACTGGAGTATTGCTAGATCATTTTAACAGTGCAAAGAATTTTTGACTCAGAGATTTGGAAGATTCATTATTCCTCTCTTGGGCTCAGTCAGCTTTGAATAAGGCCTTAAAAGAAAATATTCAAGATAAAGTTGTATATATTTTTTTTTAAAAAAAATGAATTTATTAGTAAGGAAAAGCTCGGAATATTATTCTAAAAAGGTAATATTTGTGCATCTCATTAGTCACTGTTAGGCAGCAAAGGACCAAATCCCATTCTACTCAAGCAGAGTGAAACCCCCTCAAACATTTAGTCTGGTGAGAACATTAAAGAGGGAAAGAAAGAGAGAGAGAGAGAGAGAGAGAGAGAGGAAAGAAGGAGACACAATAAGTATCTTTTATTTTTTCCCCTTTTTCTGATTAGAAAACAATATAACAGATATTAGTCAAAACAGAGAGGGAGGATTTGATCAACCTTTCCTAATTCTGATAGACATCACAACAGACTCGATGAAATAACAGAAAAATTGTATCAGGTGGGAAAGAAGCTGGAGTTATCAGTGTGAATAACTAAACTGCTTTGGAAAATTCTTTGGGACCAGGATGATTTGTTCACTGCTGAGAAAGCAATTTATAATCAGATGCTCGCTCAAAGCCACCTGCGCGCCCTGCCGCAGGGTGACTGGCTCCCGCACCACACAGGTGGCCTCAGTAGCTTTGAGAGGAGCTGTTGGCCACCGGACACCCTTCTCACCCCACAGAGGCTGCCTGTCCTGCAGGGCACCGAATAGCAGGGAGCGAGCCAGAGCTCCGGACAGCTGCTGGGTTTGGTACCAAGAGTGGGCAAAGCGAGAGGTCCAAAGGTAGCAAGATTGAGGGGACTGTGCTTCTGGTGCACCCTGTGCGCACGCATCTTCCCCTGCCTCTCACGAACCAGACTTTGAATATCTGCGTTGGTAATTCTCACCTAAATTTGCTGAAAGAATAAATGGGGTGAGAAAATCCTTTACAAAAATACGTGGTTGGGTGCAAGAGGGGACCTGAGGAGCACTCTGGTCTGCCCAGAGATGCTGCAGCGTAATGTCAGTTGACAGGAGGCGACAGAGACTCTTTATGGCAGAGATGCCGTGAGTGCAGAAGCAGCCCTGGAGCCATAAATCTGAATGAAGTCTGGCTTCATCAGTTCTGCTGCTTGTAGAGCTGCTTGTTTCTATAACCACCAGTGAACATGCCAGGAAAAACCGCCCAGCAGGCTGACCAGAGGAAACAGTCAAACATGCTAATGGATTGGCACATATGACTTCTTCCCTGGAGCCTGAGAAAAAGCCAAGGAGTTGAACTTTTGCATGTCAATTCCTTTAAACTTAGAGTAATTCTGCAGCTCTGTCTGAAGCAAATGTAGTTACGAGGAGGAGGTGGTTAATAGAGTGTCTATTAAGGGGTACCAGGCACTAAATCTTTGCAATATTTTTAAACCTAAATAAAAATCAAGCAGAGTAAGGAAATATTTCCTTATCCCACAGTTTGTGGCTTATAGTAATTATTAACCTTTTCTCTTTTAGTCACTGAGCATCCATACTAAACTATATCCTACACTAGAGTAATTTAGCCAAATATTGTCATTAATAAAACCATTTTTTAACATTTTTGTTATGTATACTTGCAGGACTGAATCCAAAGACCAATAACAATACAACACGTGCACTAAAACATACCTACCTGGGTTTCTTGCTCCCATTTTTTTTCTAATACCTGACAAAAGAAGCTTTTAAAAGCAGATATGTTAATTAAGACTGAGGGAGTAAGAAGCAGTGTCCAGTTAGGCCTGTAAATTAGGATGAACTGTCTTTTGCAGCATATACTGTTTGATTTATTGTCTGTTGGGTTATTGAAACAAGTCTGCCTCTCCCTTTCATTTGATGGAAAAAAAAAATCCTGTTATAAAACCAGCTCCATAGCACTTCCAGAGTTTTCTGAAAAGAATTAAAAGGAGATTCTAGTATCAAAGATTTCTACTGTTCATCTTGTGAATCTAGCTAACAGGAGTCCTCCTTTTCAACTCTGTAGTTATACCTTAATTTATTTCCCGAGTAAGTTTGGAAATCAGGAACTCCCAAGTGGTGGTGCATCCACTGCTTTGCAGGGGTGCTTACACTCTGCCTACACAGCCAAATAACTCTTTGGGCATGTAAATGTAGATGTGTACAAGTTAAAGCTGGTGTTAATCTTCAACAGCACAGCTGAAAATAGTGCCAAAGCAACCTAAATTTTGATGTCCTTCCTACAGGTAACTGCATATCACTAAGTATTTTAAATTTTTGAACCAATGAGATTGAGCCCCTAAACTGAGATGCATACCAAGAGTAAAAGTTAACAGCTCCGGATGGCTCAGTTGTTTAGCTGCACTGTGTTTTACATTGTTTGCAAAGGAAGGGGTATATTGGAGATAACCCTTCAGAGGTCCTGTTGTAGAAATGTGCTTGAAACCAAAATCTTCTCTGGGTCAGAAATAACCTTTCTTTTGGTGTTTTTGGTTGTTATCTTCCTTTAGTCTTGGAAGATAATCCTAAAGCGGTATTCAAAAAACTCATTCTTTAAAACACATGACCTCTTAAAAGGAATTCATTAAAGTTTACTTGTAGGTCAGGTGTTGTGATGCTGATTTGACTAATTCCTGCATGCTATAACAATTTTGGGCATAAAATCAGCGCAGCCAGGTCATGCACATTTCCTCACAATACTTTCTCTTATGTGTCCCAAATGTTAAATCCCCAAGAACTGAAAAAGAACAATGACTGCTCCTGCTAATTACTTTTAAATTATGCAAATAAAAACAAACAAAAAGGATTTACTCTAGTCCCCAAGAGTAAAAGTTAGAGAAGCTTAACAGTTTGATAACATTCTATGTAATTCTGCTAAATCTCAAACATCACTCTTTATCCATGTTTTATGTAAAGGGTCTTATCGTGATCCCATGGATGTCATCATAAGTCCAAGACCTCTGTGCTGCTGCTTTGAATTCTGTGGATATAGCTAGGAGGGAAGAAATGGAAAAAGATTATGTCTTGAGTTCCAGCATAGCTGCTGATTCTTAAAGTCATTAATACCTGCTGTGCTTCCCATTCACCTCATGTATTTGACAAGGTTTCAAGAATTTACACTGAAAAAAATTCTTTCATCCTTGAAAATAAAGAACATATTTTCAAGATTATTGGGTTTTGTTAGGTGTACTGAATTCCTATTTTACCAGATATTAAGATCTTTTAGAACTTATATTTTTCCAAATATCATGTGACCTTGACTGACTTTTCAAACTATAGCTTTTTTGCTCCTTTGCAATGCAGTGTATTAAAAGAGAAAGTTCATTCAAATCTAGTTCAAAAGGACAAATAAACAAAACAACCAAGCATAACTTTCAATTTCCAGTAGTCCGGGGGTAGACATGTTAGGTCTAAATATGGACTAGGTCTTCAAGAAAAGCAAAAAGTGACAGAAATATCAATCTAAGTATATAGTGTGTTATAATAAATTAACTGAAACCTAACTTTATAAACTTTCACATATACACAAATCTATTAGTCCTTTAATTTTTTTGTTCCTTTCAAGACCCATAGCAGTAAAATATCAAGAGCTCCCCTAACTGTGTATCTGGCACAATAAAAATTGTGAATTCACTGAAAATTATATCAGCTGGGGTTTTTGAAAGATATACAGGCTGACCTTTCTATCAGGCTCTTCTAACAGCTTTATTTAAGCTGTAGGAGCCTGCAGTGCTTGAATTGTTCTGATTTTTCAAACATTTTGAAGTCTGTTCATCACTTCTGTAAAGACAGAGAAGTAAAATTATCTTCTGGCTCATAGCACTGTGCAGAGGAGCCATGAGATATGGGGATTATATTTCTGATTTTAGACACTTAGCTGGCATACCTAAACTAAAAGTCTGCTCACTGTGAGTTCCTACCATAAGTAGTGGAGGAAAACAGAAATATATAATGTACAAGAATTTAAATGAACAGAATAAGAAATGCTCTTCTGTTTTTAAAGGAAGTCCATCATGTCCTACCTTAAGAACCTATCTTAGGTATTCAGTATTACTCATGGACAGGTCTTGGTGACACCTACTGTGATCAGAATTATCGTACTAACTTTATCTCTATTGCTAGTGGGAGAGCTAGTTTGGTCACAGTTCTGAAGCAGATGATAAGGTAATAAACATGCATCCTACTGTGAAAAGCTGTCAAAAAGTCCTCTACAGCACAAGAATTTGGACTGAGATCTGATTTGAGGCTCCCAGCAGTAACAGACTGAATAGATGATGGTGGAGCATCTGGCTTGTACCACTTTGAAAAAGTCTCAGTTGGAGCTGGTGAAGATTCTTGTTAAAAAGGATAACTTGACCAATACATACACACATACATACATACATTCATACATATATATACACCAACACACACACACACACACACATATATATATATGAATAGATTTGTTCCAGTGAAACTTTTGTTTGAGAAGTATGTCAAGTCTGAAATGAAATTTATGGATATGAGAGGGACCCATAGAATAGCTGTTAGCCATAAATGTGTTAGTCAATGATGATGTCGAAGATAAATGTTCTGCCTCAGGATTTCTCAGAGCACGGAGATTATTTTTATAATTTTGTTATTCTAATAGGAGAGATTGAGAATGAACTACTACTGATTGACCTGTGGTTAAGTAATTTGCCTGAAATACAGAAGAATTTCAGAATATGGGCTTCATTCTGGGCCTTCTACATCCTATCTAGGAGTTCTTTATCACAGGGACTTTGACTTTTTCCCTTGAGAAAAAAAAAAACAAAATAAAAAGCTTTGCATTATCTATCAATTTTTTATCAGGATTGGGGAAAAAGCCTTTGTTATAGTTCCAGAAAATGCTCTACAGTCAACAACCAGTCCAGTGTTTGCTGTAACCTCTTATAGCTACTGCCAAAGTCTGTGGATGTGAAACTTTGACAGTCTTGCCTGCAGAGTCTGAAATGTGTTTTTCCAGCTATGCTGCAGACAGTTAGCACAGACTTAGAGACTGTGTATAGCTTTGTGTAGGACTGAACTTTGTTCTAGGATAAGTGCATGGACAGCTTGCCTGTCACTTAAGGCCTTACTGAAGTCCTGTGCAAGCAGTGAGAAGACACCACTGACTGCAGCATAAACTAAAGTTGTTTGCAAGATGTCACCAGAAACTGAATGTCCTTGCAAAGAAGAGCAGTCCCCTAGTTGATTACAGAAATCGTTTGGTGCTATACGAGGTCTTAAATAGCAATTAAAACATTTATGAAAACCAAAAGGTTCTCATATAGTCTAAAAAATCAAGTTTTGAAATGTTTGTAAAATAGACTACTATGATCTTCAACCCTTTAGGCAAAGAAAGGCAAAAATTCTTGCCATATAGCTTTTTCTTTTTAATCTCTGTGTACTGACATTTCAAGAGCCTGAGCTATGGGAAATTTTAGTGAAGAGCCTATTGTTTTTACCAGTGTACAGAGTGAAAAGAACAAAGCCAAGGACGTAATTTACATTCTGCATTTAAACAACATCTGATTAGGCGATAACAGTATTAATTACTCACTGGCAGGCAAACAGGCTAGGTAATCAAAACTGTATTTGCTGCAGTGAGATTTGTATTGTCATGAGAAAATACATGGCAGACACAGCACTTTGTGAGGGAAGCTGGAGAAACTAGGATGCTGCCTATCTCTCTAGGTGCAGCAGCAGTGCGGGTGGTGGCTTGCTTGGTCTCATTATCCTCTCCACACTGCATGTCCTTCCTAGATGGCATCTGGGTAGCATCTATGTTCCCACCTACCAGAGGAGAGGCTAAAAAATTAGCATTACTGTGTATGTATTAGTAAAGCATTTGGACAGAAAAATGTGAAATAGTAGAGCTTTCTTCACAGCTAATTAGCAACAAAATATTACGTTGAAGATACTGTTGAGCTGCTTACAGTCATGTGAAGGTTCGTACATCATTTTCATTCCCTTTGACTCTTGGCTTGTGTGTTGTAAGTGAGCAGCTGTGTATTCATACAGCTTACGCTATGGGGAGATTTTTGTTCTTTTTTTTTTAAGCATGTGACATTTAATTTGTGACACTGATACAACTTTAAAATAAAGAGAAATCTTATAATGAAGCAAATCATACACAGAAGTAAAAATTACAGCTGAGCATCACAAACATTTTTTATGAAATCCATGACACACAATACTTAACATTTTTATGGAGAAGCTGTAATTAAGTTGTTATCTGTGGAAGGAAGCTGCAACTGATTCACTTCCACTGACACTGTATTTACATTTCATTGAACTCTTTCTGTTGTGTTAAACAGTCCCAATTAGGATGAAGTGATAGAAATTTATTCAGTTAGAAGTACAATCTGTAAGTCAAACAATATGTATTTATTTAGAATATATATATAAAATATATATATATATATAAAAATAACATATATTAGTGTATACAGTTAATTTTTCTTATAATTCAGCTATTGCTTTCTAAATTTCCATTCAAAATAAATAAAGTCTATCCTAAAGAGGATATGGAGGAGCTCTGAGTCTTGGAATGCAGGACAGGAGAAAAGTCTAATCTGTTAGGATGTGGCTAGCATAAACTTTTTCCTGTGTGGTGCCATGTTTGTGGTACTTCTCTTTTGTTCAATATGTTATTTAATTGCAGTTTTTGTTTCATTTTATCATGCCAGAGGCCACTTTCATCGATGTTTCATTTCTCTGTCCAGTTATTAGGGTTATTACATTAATGCCAGGATCTTGTCACAATTTCAATTACAACAGCTGTTGCATACAAGCAATTAGATATCAATGCAGCCGCTTCCTCATTGCTGATTACCATTTTCCATTCTGTTACTGCAATTAGACTAATAATTTACACATGTACGGTGCCTTGCATTCATGGCATCTTGAACGTTAACTGTTCCCCACCTCTTCCAAGGCAGGTAAAATGCCTTTTTATTCATCCTCCCTCATGGAGCAGCTGGCAGAGTTGGCATGGGGATGGATATGCCTGCAGAAGCATGAAGGAGAGCAGGCAAGTGGCCAAAAGCAGGAGTGTTAAACCTTGTTTTAAATAGAAAAAATAGAGGGGTGAACAAAACCACTTTGAAGTAGATATTTGATAATCAAGGAGGCAGAAAAAGCAGTTGATATGAAGATGAAACTTTACCAAAATAGTAGGGTACTGTGGCATCCTGAAGAATTCAGATTTGTTGTCTGAAAGTTGAACCACCACTATTGTGATATGTATAAGCAATAAAAACTTCCCTACCCCTATATGGATATAGTTATAGTGATATAGAAATGCTTTATGGTAGTATTTTAATTCTGTACAAAAAAGAAGCAATCTCTTTATAATCATGATTATATGATATTAGTGCACATATATTTTTTGTGTTTTAGTTTTCGTTAGTACAGCCATCTGGTTGAAAAGAAATCACACTGAAAGAGCTGTCCTTAAAACTCTCAAGGCACTTAGCTGAGGATTTAAGATGGAATGAGGGGAATGAGGCATCCTCTCCTCCCACCAGGTTCAAATTAGCCTAAATATCTCAGAGTATAATCCCCGGTTCTCCGTGTCTCATGCAGACCGCCGCCTGGGTGCAGGGTGAGCAGAGCTGTTACGCAGCCTTCAGGGCAACGATACTGCATCGCCCCAGTGCTGCCGTGGCCCACGGCTTCGCAAAGCGCAGAGCAGGAGGAGCAGGCAACGCCTCCAGGGGTGGTTCGGTGGGGTCTGGGCTCCAGTGGTAATACTGACTAAAGAAATTCTCGCTGCTTCTCATTCCTGCCTCTGCACCGCAGGTTGCCTCCCCTCTACTCTCTCCTCAGCAGCGGCCAACCAGATGCTGAGGGAACCTTGAGATTAGAGCGAGCACACAACAGGAGTAATAACCCTCCCGGGACGTTGTTCCTTGGGAGTTTGGGGGCTTTTTGACCAAGATCAGGTCAGTGGTCTGGACTGCAGATGAACCCTCAAACAGT
Organism: Rhea pennata; assembly: GCF_028389875.1. NCBI lineage: Eukaryota > Metazoa > Chordata > Aves > Rheiformes > Rheidae > Rhea > Rhea pennata. The sequence goes on along the minus strand of NC_084664.1, from coordinate 81,413,810 downwards.
TGTTTTGACAAAATAAGGGACAGTGATTTGCATCTTATAGGCAGGAATAAGCAGACAGGAAGAGAGAGAAGCCCTAAAGCTGGATGTGCTGTCCAATCCAGAGTCTTACTGAATTATATCTTCAAGCACAGTGACACAAAAAGAATCAAGACAATAATCAGAGTTATCATTCTGATGTGTTATGGTCTGAGCTACCTCTTCAGTACTGTATGTAAACTGTTGTGTAAGAAAAAAAAAATAACAGAGGAAAAATGTCGATTCACTATAAGAGTGTGTGTATCACTATTTAGACCAGTTCTGATCTTATTTATAAACCTGTTTATCTGTACATAATAGCTACCTTTCCTTATTCTATTTCATTATATGTTATAATGGAATACATGTTTTACATAAATTTGAATGTCATCAATATGATGACCAAGAACTGGGAAGGCAGACTTTACTTCTTATTAATCAAAAGCATAAAATCTTTTGTACTGTCATTAACTGAAAATCGGCTCTATTTAAAGATCCATTGACATTCGGCTCTATTTAAAGATGCATTGTCACTGATCTGATAGTAAGCCATTTTTATAGAAAATTTTGAATGTTTGAGAAGATTGTCTTTAACATCCTTCTGTTTTGGTGAAACCATAGGTGAAGTATCTGGATGTCTTGGCATATTGCCTCCTGGTCATTTTAAAAAGGCATAATCTATACCTAATTTTGAAATGATTTTCCTCTGAGATCTGAGTGGAATATATCGAGATGACATCTGGAATTCAAGATACACAGACTATTAATCAGATTTATGATCTTTGCAGTTGGTCTTTGCATATTTCTTTTTACATTTTTTCCCTATGCTAGAAATATCTGAAGACTCCTAAGTGTCTGCAAAGCCAAATTACATGAAAATACATTTTCCCAGCTTCTCAGAAGCAGACACTGCTTCTTGGCTACTCTCTGTTAAAGGTTACTATCAAGGAACTGTGTAGTCTGGTCTTGTGAAGCAGACATGGGAATGAAAAGCACAGATTAGTGTTACATGGCCACTTGTGCCACCAATTTCATTTCTCACAACTGCCATCTGCCTTTCATGTGCCTCCTTCAAGTGCTTTTTCAGTTTGTATTTATATAATGCTAATCCCATAGCCATTGTCTTAGCTAATGCACAGGGGATGGAACCACAGGCTTTCCAAGCCCGTATCATGAGCTGTAACCGTAATAAATAAAGCTTCTTTTAGAGCTTTATCTGAATTATAGTGCACAGAGATTAAACAGTGAGGGGGAGTTATAACAATACAGACAATGCTGGAGATTATCTCTCAAAAAGAGATGGAACCTCTAGGTACATGCTATAATATAGATAAAAATAGCAATTGAAACATTCAAATATGGTCCATAAGATTCCACGTGTGCATATTTCTTCAAGTGCCAGATCAAGTTTTCCCTCTAGTCTGCAGGATAACATAAAAATTAGCAAGATGATCATTCAAGAATGGTTTTGCACTTGAACAAGTAGTAAAAAAGGAATGTAAGGGATTTGATTATGAATTTTTGATTCACTTTGCCAACATGCCCTTCTCTTTTCACATTGCCATTTGGTCTAATCATTCTATGAATCAAACAGTAGATTCAAAATATTGAACATAATTAGCACTAAAAGAACACAGAAATTTGGCTTTTTTTCCCGATCCTGAGTGAAGGTTCTGCATTTTACATAATAAATAATCTGGAAGAAATTGTACAGAAGTACCTTCCTATTTGTTGTTTAGCTACACCTTATATCCCCTAAAGCTCTCTGGTCTGACTTCTTGCTAGTATAGAAAGGCTAGCACACAATACCATAATCAAGATTTCTAACATTCATTTCCTCATTTTGAACTGCAGATTGGTGATGCTGCAATTTGGTGCATTGAATGGCTCTGGATCTTTAAAGCTAAGGATTTATTAAAACAAGCTAGAACAACTTCACTTTTCTAAACAGAGGGATCTGATCAATTGGTAGGAAGACTAACAATAAAATGTTTTGAAAATAAATATATGGTCTACCCACTGCATTCTTGATGGAAGGTCATTTTTATTAGCATTAGCATTTTATGACATTCAGTTCAGCAATTTCTGGTATCTTTCTGAGTTTCAGTAAGTACCAAACATTTTTTTTTCTGGTTCTCTAACACTCCTCCATTACATCATCTCTGACATTTGTCTGTTTGTTTGTACCACTGTTCTCAAAAATCTCTCTTATGCTCCCAACTCATTGCCTGCTCTTTCTCCATCAGTGTTCCCTAGCACTACTGGAAATTATCCCACCTGAACACAATGAGGTGTGCTCTGCAGAGGCATTTTCTCTTTGGCTCTCTGGAGGGTTCACACCTGCTGCAGAGGTTAGCAGGCAGAGCAAGGAAAACAGGTTGCCTTCCTCTCATCTTCCCAGCTATGCTCTTTCAACAGAAAAGATAAACTGTGAGCAAAACAGATACCATTCATCACAGAAAATAACATTTGCAACTGGTCTTTATCTGGCTTTTGAAAGGGAATGAAGTGGTTTATTTCCAAAATCTTATTTGCCCTATGCCTTTAGCATTATGGTGGTTCACTGAGATAGATAGTTTGGGGGGGTGGTTGAATTCAGTTTTTTGAGGAGTAGGAGGAACATACATCTTTTTACGTCTGATTTAAAACCAGTAAAATCCGATGGCAGTAATTTTGAATCCAAATATATGATTTCTGTGACAGCAGCAGGTGGAAGGTTTAATATAAGAATAGTAAAAACATGTTTAACATGAGAGAAGCTTGTGCTACTTAGCAGGCAATGTTTAAAGGTAAAGAAAATTTAGAAAAGAAAAGAAGAGAAAAGAAAGCTACAGGAAAGAAAATCTCTTATAGGACTTCTCCGCTTTGTGCAGAAAAGATGGAGAGAAGCAGCTTCATCATGTCCTGTGATTGGTTCATTACTTGCTAAATGTGTCAAAACTGCTCCCACTCGGACAGGCAGCTCACACTGCTCTCAAAATCGTTGCAAGACTTTCTGTGTGTTACCTGATGAGCCTCATGGGCAGTTATCCCATCCTCCTTGCCTTAACACTGCTTCTATGCATTGGGGGATTTTTCTTGCAGCACATTTTGTGATAAAAAGATGGGATCCAGCTGGAAACAGATAGTAGTCCTGGCACCAGAGGTCAAAAACCAAGATTTGCTTTTCCTAATGTCCCATTGTTCCTCTCAGTGTGGCCAAGATACTCCACTGCTCTGTGCTATAGAGTCAATAATTGCAAATATGCAGTGATTTGCAGAGATATATACAAAAAAAACACAGTAACAGTCTTGTTATGCTTTGTGTGCTGGTCCTTTACCTTCTTCAGCAGCTTTTGCAATGCTTTGGGTATCAATATGTGCAGCTACCCTGTCTGCAGTTGTAATGACAGGAGCATAATGTATGCCAGCTGCTTTAGGAAAAACTCTTCTGGTATGCAGCAACATTTCTCGCTGATAGAGCCTATTTTATAATATATGCTGATTTTTTTTACAATAACTGCAAAGGGGAAAAATAACCTCATCAGTGTTTATGAGACTGATATTCAGAGATTTTAAGAACGCTATGAGCAGGACAGAAATCTTCTCCCTAAAATGACAATGCCCATGATCATGAGCAGTGATCTAGAAAGTCTTGTATTCCAACTTCAAAGATAAGAGTGCTTATTACTGTTCTTAACTCACATGCCATGGGATATATAGGTATATTTCATACAATTACTTACATGAATTGTACAAGAGCTTCATGAGATATTAAGACTGTTGATCGTAGAATTTTAAAGTATGGTAAAGTATGTCCTAGATTCCTGCTGTAGGTGTGAGGTAAGGATATATATTTTAATTGTAAGCTTACCAACTTAAAATTTCTGTAATTTACTAGGACAGTACTTTTTTGGAACTATACTTTAATACATTGGATTTCATACTTTTTCCTTTAGCTTTTTTTTTAACCTTTTTTAAACAGCTGTTTTGTTTAACAGCTGAATAACCCTATGTCTTTGCTTTTCCCCCCAAATACAGTTGTGAATAAATACTATTTTAACAGACAAATGTACAAATATTAAACTAAAAATCAAAACTAGGGTATACAAATGTGGAACAACTGGATCATATGAGTTAACACCATATTCTGCGGGAAGCCCTCACTTTGAGGGTACCTCCCAGTTACCAGAAAGCAAAAAGAGACTAAAGCACACGTTTTAGGAGGAGAGGGACCGTCTGTCAGAAGCAAAAGCAAAACTGCCCATTGTGGAAAGAGCTGCATGAAAATTTTTGCCTGCAACTTTAAAGAATGTCCATTTATATCTGCTTTAATGTGCCCACTGAAATGAAATGAATAGACAGTTTCAATTACTATTCAAAACAACTTAACTGGGCTCCCATGGTAATAAAAGATATGCTTTTACTATCTCATTTTCTCACATTTCTCTCCCATTAGCACTGGCTTCAGTGGTTGTTGTTGTTGTTGAGGTTAGGCTGACCACAAGATTTAGGATCCCTCAAAGGCTTCAACTGAATGTATTTTGTCTGGTGTAGTGCTACAGGGCAGCATACAGAGTGGACTACAGATGAGTACAGCAGTCAATCAACCAAACTTGACTGAGCACCAGCATTTAAACAAGCGGGTAACATCTAGATAACACGAGCACTTAGGCACAAAAGCCTGTTTAAAAAAAAAGTGTGATGTACAAAGAAGCATGAGATGGCAGATAGACTGTCCAAGGAATGATCTTCCTTCTGTTGCCAGATTAGTATTATTGTACCACTCTTTGAAGTGGAAGTGCAGAATGGGCTTTATCTTGCCAGATAATGTGAATGCTTCAATGTATAAAAGCTAAGCTTAGCGCAAACTGACCCTTGCAAGACACGCACAAAGCCGTTCAGGGCAAAGGACAGAAACGTGTGGCAGTTAGAACAGTCCTTTTAAAACAGTGTGAGAATTGGCTTTTATTCTTAAGTAGAAAAAATATCCTCACAGCACTCTGCTCCCTACAGCTCTGCCTCCAAATTTTCCACCTGCAGTGGGTTTCCCGAGGGATAATGGCACATTATTCAATTCTAAAACTTGCTAACAAAAGTTAGAGTGCTGTTTCTTTAACAGTCTGTTTGCTCCAGGTCCTTGAAAGTGGTATGGTATTTTCAGTGCTACCACTGTATCATCCTTCTAGTTCTGTCATTGTAATGCTGAACAGAGGAAGAATTGTTCCCCAGGGCTTGCTTTCTTATGCTTTGCTTAGGAACTTTGCAGAATCATACAAACATGTTAATATATCACAATTGTATTCAAACACAATTATAATTTGCAACTTAATGGGGGGAAGAAAGTTATGCATATCATCTAGAGCCATTTGCGTTTCATTTGTCAGGGTTGCTGTAGATATTAATCAATCTTTTCTTCATTCACTCTTGGCATACATAGTGAAACTGTTACATTTTTATTCTGCTAATTCAGTTATTAGTAGAATGAAGCTGGAAGGAAACATTTAGAGCTCAGAAGTGCCACTGAAATTGCCCAGAGGTCATACATCTCATCTGCCAGTGAGGTCTTGCAAGTCTGCTTTGCTCTAAAGGGTATCTGACCCCATTAGATTTCAGGCAGATATTGAGTTGTATTGCCTCACTGCAGCTCACCATTCTGGTACTGTTTTCCAGAACCTGAACTTTAAAACAAAACAACAAAAAAAAAAAAAACAACAAAAAAAAAAAACAAAACAACAACAACGACAAAAAAAGATTTTCTATTCTCTGGCAATATAGTCATTGGAATAAGTCATTTATATGGACGTAAGTATCTTGATGTGAAACACTATTGGATACACTGTGATTTACCTTCCTAAAGATGTTTGACTGTATTTTCTTCAATGTTTTCTTCATCTAGCCACATCAAGTTAAAAACAAGTCCTTCATGCCCACAGAATGTTTATTGAAAGAAGCATTTAGTTAGCTATCTCAGTCAGAAAATGCATCTGCCTGTGCAACAGAAGCATAGATTATGTGTGCACCAGCAAAAATAACCGCCTAAGTGATTGGTTCCCTTGCCCTCGATCTGAACAGAGTAGAGCAGTTTGCACCTACACAGCTTGAAGATCTCTAATTTGCTTCTAAAGCAAATTTTTTTGTTCACTGCATCTGGCATAGTACCTGTTCCATACGTATGACTAGGATGCCTAGTAATATAACAGATAGCAAGAGTTGTTCACACTCATCTTTAACTCTTTTCTGGCACTTGACTATATCTATTTTTCATAAAAGAAGTTGCTACTGCTCTTGACTTTCTTGTTATAGTTTCATTTGCTGCCCATGTTTCTGTCTGGTCAACCTTCTGTGATCCAGTTGTGAGTATATCTCACCTCTTGAAGAATGCCAGACAAGCTGTCATGACCTCAAAATATCAGAACAGGCAGGCGAGGAGGCATTTTAGTAAATCAAGTATTAGTTATTAGACTGATGCTGGAAACACAGAGCCCAGCTTCATGTTAGTGTGTTGGTCTGGAGAGCTGGACTGGCAAAAGCAGGGACAGTTGCAATGGGCAGCATTGCAAAAGTAGGGAAGAAACTTGAGGCTTGGAAGATCAGTACTGGTTGGCCCACACCTCCTAGGGTGTGCCTGGGATGAATGTCTGCAGAGAAACTCTTCAGGTTTGGCAAACTGTCTTTAAAACTCTTTTCAAAGAGAGCTTATGGGACATTTGAAATTAGAGCATTTACTACAGAGCACATCCCTCTAGAGAATACTGGGGTTACTATGGTCGGTCAAAGCCACTCTACTACTAACCATTTCTGGTGAATGAAGAGACAGCTTCGAGTCAGATCTGTGAGGCCACAGGGATTTGCACAGCCAGTATTTTGCAAGATTTTTCTCAGCTTGAATCTCTCAGCTAAACAGCATCTATTCACATTCACAGGCTCATATGTTCCCCAGAGTGCTTCTGTGACTTCCTCAATCCCAAAGGATCAAGTGATAACTATAAGTCCCAGTGAAGTGCAACGGAAAATTCATGGATTTGATGGTGGACATCACTAGCTACAACCATGGTACCCAAGTCTTTGAGAATTCAACTGTCTGCTAATGGATGGACCAAACTTTTCTTGTGATATCCCAGGTCAACTTCAGCCTGCAGAAATCTGAGTGATATACTGCATTTTGATAGATGCTACTTACCTTCTGAAGTCATGGGTCATGAGCTCATTTTGTCATAAACAAGATCATACACAGACTGAAACATACTTATTATATTCTCAAACTGAACTCTGAAGCCTTCCAGTGTCCTAATGTATTGTTCCTTCAACCAGCTGCCAGAAAGATAACAAACAGTGAGGAATAAGTTCATTTCCTGTCCTTCATGTCTCTTCTGTCCACAGAATATCTGATTCTGCAAAAAGCAATGTTGTCACTGAGCTCTCTGCCTGCAAACAAGCCAGATTCTCCATAGGCTGAATGTAGACTGGCTGCTTCTCTGCTATCAGAACAGCAAATGCATCCATGAACCTCTGTCTCTCTGCTCTGTAGAGAAAAATCTCACTGAGTTGGGAGGGCTCTTACTTTTTTTCTTTAAAGGGGAAGGAGTATATGTGAAAATGTCTGTCCATGGTACTACGTGGCAACACACAAAACAGAAAGCCTCATCCTCCCATAATGAGGGCCACAGTGTTAAAAGGAGGTTGGGTTTGACTCCCCCCCCCCCCCCCAGGCCAAGTGTCAGAAGTTATAGAGTGATCTCAGCAGTATAATCAGCAGCATATCAGCATTATAATCAGAAGTATAATGTCAGAGGTTATAGAGCAGTCTCAGTAGTACAATTTGCCAAGCAATGGCAAGTGGACTCGAAGGACAGCTTGGCAGTGTCCTGGGGCCAGGCCTAACAATCTATGCAGGTACCTAGGAGGCTTCTGCTGAGACTGAAGAAGAAGCATGAATCTGGTGGGGTAGCTGAGAAGAAAGAGGTGGGCCATGTTTGCTATGATGGGTCACAACACAGATGCTTCCTAGCAGTGCCTTTGCAGCCTCCTCTGTGTAGGGAATGGCTTGAGCACCTTTTGCTGCTTCAGTCTGCCTCCTAGAAGATAGGATATTTGGGAGGATTGGAGGAATACCAATGCAGCCGCTGTTCATGCTGATCCATGCCATTGGACTGCCCCACCAGACCAAGAAGTGGGCTGGCACAGTTGGCTGTTGGTGGTGCTGCAGTGATTGCATGCAGCTGTCTGGTGTTGGAGTAATTAGCACATTATAAGTTGCCTTTACCAGAAGAGGTGTGTCTGCACTTGCACACTGAATAGATGTGCAAGTGGCTGGCTGTGGATGCCCTTCTTGGAACAGGCAGTTGACACAAGGTACTGCAGAGGGCTCCCATTTCCAAGTGTTGAGCTGCCCTTGGTGAGGAGCTCAGTGTTTTTTTTCCCCCCAGGAGCACTCCTGGGTGCTCCCTGGCCTTGATGCTCTGCCAGTAATGTTTGCAGGTAAGCAGACTGGAAAGGTAGGTCTGAGACAAGCTCATCTCATTCATATCAGTATACTGTTAAATCTGAATGATCATAACAATTCAAATATAGACATGATCAACTATTTCCAGTTTATGACAAAAAGCAAGAAAAGACGATATATAGAAGCAGACCAAAAAGCCATTGTAATCAATATTTCATTTTGAACTCAGCAGCAGATAGAGCATGTTTGGCATCATTATTTTAAGAGAGGAGTGGTTGCCTGTGCTCTGCAACGACACAGACTTTTTGAAAGATATAGTCCTAGTCTCATTTAAGGACTATATCACTGTTGGCTGCCAATGCTTTCATATCAGGAGTGGTTCCACATCAACTAAGATGAAGAATTAACTAAAATGAAGAAAAAAAAGCAGAATTATGAGCATGCTTTAGTATCTTATTCAATAAGCACTTCTTATTCTGATTGTTGTTTTATTCTGCTTAGGATAGCCTTTACTTTTATTATCTTTAAGGGAGTCTCCTCTGATACTGTTCTGAGGGAGTTAAAGACTGAAAGGCTAACGTAACTATGCTTAAAGTATTTCAGTGTGGGTTCAGTGCATAGCAATAACAAGTAAACTACACCACTGTGAATTTCCTAATGCAGACAGGGCTTGAATTCAGCGCAGAAATATTTCTGACAGACTCTCGATAGGAATGTTTGAGAATATAACAAGTACATTTGCAAGGTTGCCTCATACAAGGAAATTTCCCCTGTTGTCTCCCATTCTGATAATCCTGTGCCACTGCAGTGGAGAGGACTTTAAAGGAAGTCCTATGGTCTATTATATTATCTGAATATATCTGCTACCCTTTCACATAGTTTACCTCAAACATCAGTTGTTAGAACAAATTCAAACCAATGAAAGCTAACTTTTGAGATGAAGGAAGCGGGGGACATTTTAGCAGAAGGCAGTCAAGTATTCCTTTGTCTTAAATCATATCCTGTAACCTCCTTCCGAGTATTTTATTATCACAAGTAGGTGATGGTGTCGTTAGCCAAGATGATATCAAATATCTTGGGACAGGGATAGGGGGTAAGCTCTGCGGTATTTAGGAATTGGGCTTAGCATTTTATGGGGGAAAGGAAGTTTAAGGAGGAGGAGATCTCTGTCTTCTGCTTTCCTCCTTCAAATTCCCTAATTCCATCTTGCTCATTTTATTGGTCCCCTGGTCTTTTTGAAAACATCTGCTACTGCCAACTTGATAGCTGCAGTGTTTCTAATGTGGAATAATAAGCATGCTTCATTAGAAGTGCATGATAAGGGTAGGCATTTGTTTACCCTAAGCTGCAGATGCAACTTTAACCCTGCAACTACCCACTGCACCAGGAGTACAAGCTGAAAAACAATGAATGAAACTTCTGGTGAACAATTAAGTTAGTAGGACTAATGTTACTGGAGCTGGCAGAGCTAAAAGACCTCTGTGGTTTTCTTGAATCTTGCAGCTTTCTTGAGTGCTTTCATTCAGTCAGAAAAAGTGTCTAATGTTTGCAATTAATTTTCATGATTGCTAGATCATATCTAGTAGACCATAACCAGGAAAGTATGCCCTCTTCAGAGCAAAAAATTTGAACATATAAAGCAAAATGATGCATGTCAAAGATGAAAATAACTATTTTACTGCATGCTTGGAAAACAATAATTAGTGTCAGAACTTTTTTTTTCTCTCCATCCTTTGTTTCTGACTAAGAAAACATTTATTGAAAGATGTCGTCCCAGGAATCAACTTTACATTGTTCCCCCTCACTCTTATTTTATAAATCATAATTTCATTCCCTCAGAGGATAAATATATGGTTTAACCAAAAATCCTTTAGTTCAAGAATTTGCGTTGGAAGAAGTTGACAGAGATGATACTGGCTCATCCAAGATCTATAATGATTTCCCAAATGTCCTACCACTTTTGTTCATAACCATTACCACTTTTACTTTAGGCAATTATATTGTATTGAAACCTCACAGCTAGTTCAATGATTTCTTCTTCCAATAAGTTTTCTAATGTTAGGATCCTTGAGTCATCACATATTTCAAGTTGGTTCTATTGGATTTCTACTGGGAATATGTGGGAATACACATCTGGACCTATGACAATTGTTTTTGCATGATTTTATTTATGGACAGGAGAGAATTCTTTGTTTCTGTTGTGTAACTTACTTCTATATCCTATAAATTTGAGCTGTGTCTCTTCTTATCCTCACACTCCAAATTTCAAAACCTAAAGCTCCAAGTTTTTCTATAAGCAGTAGAATGAATTAAGGTCAGTTTCATGTGAATTTTTCTTATGCTAACCTTCTTCCAAACTGTTTTTCATCTTCACTCTTGCCCTGTAAGACCTTAGTTTTTACCCTACTGAAACTTCTCCTTTCCATCCCTCCAAGGATGATCTTATCTTCCATGTCGCTGGCTGCACTTTTAAGCTGAAATTGAACTTTTTCCTTATAGTAAGAGCAATCAACCCTCTACTCCTGTGCCTTTTTCATGGAACCTATTGGAACTTAATAACTTTGAGACTTCAACTTCTATGCTAAATTGGATGTTTGACATTTGGCATTAACAAACCGCATAAACTTATCTTTCTCACAAAATGAAATTAAAAATAAGATGGATTATTTATAAGGAGAACTATCTTGAGGATATCAAGAACACTGAGTCTCAGAATTTTGTTTTGGTCTGCTGCTGAGGAAAAATCAAATAGCTAACTATGGAAACTTAATAAATCTTCATGTGTAAAATATTCCCTTGTGTTCTGGAGAGCTGGTTGGCTTGTGCCACTGATGTTCAAGCCTCTGCTCCTGTCATTTCTCTGAATAGCAGCCCTCCTTTCCAGCATATTGACCACTCCTCAATTTGGAATCACCTGCAAATTTGCACAGGGTGCACACTATCCCATCACCCAGGGTATTAATACAGATGTTAATACCAGAATAGACTCTGTTTAACTCCTGAGAAATGCCATTAATAACCAGCTGCCAGCTAGATTTTGTACTGCTGGTGACAATTCTTTGGCCCCAGCCAGCTTTCTTTATAGTCTACCTCTCCAGTCCATATCTCACCACTTTGCTAGTGTTGATAATATGGGAGATTGTAACAAAAACCTTGCTTGAGTATAGGTAATGAGTATCTACTACTCTCCCCTTATCCATACAGCTGCGTCATCTCATTGTGGAAGACATTCAGTTTGATCAGGCATGATTTGCCCTAGGTAAATTTATGTTGGCTGTTTCCAATAACTGCCTTGTTACTTGTATGCTTTGAAATGATTTCTGGATGAATTTAGTCTGGTTTCCAAGGCACCAAGATGAAGATGAGGCTGACCACTCCATAGTTCCCCAGATGCTCTTTTTGAGCATCTTCCTGAAGATGATTGAGATGTTTGCCCTTTTCCTATCATCAGGAACTTCCCCAGTCGCTGTGATCTTTCAAAGACGAGAGAAAGAGCAGCATCCCCATGATGTCAGCCAGCTCCCTCAGGACCCTCAGCCCACCTGATCTCATGGACTTGGATATGTTTGATTGGTACTACCTAACTCTAGCTTCTCCTATGGTGATGGCAATGGCGGACACCTCCAGGCTCTGCTGGTAGGCTCAGGGACGAGGGTGGCCTAAGAACAGCCCCTAGTAGTAAAAAGCAAGGCAAAAAAGACACTGAAGGACTCTGCTTTTTCCATGTATTGGAACAGTCTATTCCTGTGACTGCACCCATCTCCTGGGCCAATTTGCCCTTCAGGATAGCATTCCATGGGATCTCCACAAGGAGAGCCTTGAACAAGATGAAATATGCTCCCCTAAAGTCCAAGATTGTGACTTTACAATCTATCTTGTTCACTTCTCTTAAGATTTTGAATGTTACTATCTCATGGTTACTGCTGTCAAGGTTGCCATTGACCTTTACATCACTATCCTATTCTTTCTCATTTATTAATAACCAGTCCAGCAAAGCACCTCCTATAGTTGACTCAGCAATCATCAATTTATCAGTCATCATCAATTGTTCTTGACACTGTCTAGAAATCCTACTTGCAGCTTGTAGAATTGCTCTTGTAGATATTGAGGTTAATCACTGAACTAATTGTGTAAAAAAAAAAAAAAAAAGCTAAGTACTTACAGTAAACTTTTACTGAATTCTCACATTGATCTTTTTCCTTTAAGAAAATGCAACTGGAAAAATATGCATTAGAAGACTAAGTATTGTGAATGAAAAATCACTTCAGGCAAGAGCATATGTAACCATAGTTAGGCATGTACTATTTGCCTTGAAGGATGATCATACTTAAAGTCAAAGTCCATCAATAATGCAGTAAAAGTAAAGGACAAGAAGCAGAGTCTGCATTATAATTGTTCAGTTCACTTGTAAAGTCTGACAGAGGAATTTTCCCATATTCATGAGCACGAGTTAGATTCTTATGACTTATTGGCTGCTTATAAATGCCATTACACTGCAGAATCCTTTAAAGACTTGTGCTGAATTTGTGAGCCAAATGCCAAACTGAAGATATCAAATTTTTATATTTTTATTGATAGCTTAATCTGTTTGCTTAAACCACTAATTAAAAATTCATAATGATAAAATAGGAGTTTCCCAGACAGGAAACTGAAACAGGACTAGAAATGTTTGAATAAAATTAACTAGTTGTGTCATACTAAGTTTTTTTTTTTTCCTCCAGTAAAGGTAATATCAAGACCACTAGCCAAGCCATGTTCATACAAATGGCCTGGAATTAATGGATTTGTTTAGTGTTAGACTGTGAATGCATTGAGCACAGAAAAGAAGCATATTCACTGAAAATCTAACCATGATGACTGACATATGGTTCTTATACCTAAATTAATCTAGTCTAGATGTGAGTGGTCATCTGAAAATCCATGATTCTGTTGAGCTGTGAGATATACACTGCCGAGATATAGACTGTGTGTGGATGTATCCTGTGGTACTTTGCCCTGCTCTCAGCTGAACCACTTTATGTTACATCTTTTCCAAGACGAGTGTGAAAACTTCTGTCCTAGTGTCATGGAGAATTGTGAGAAATTGCTGCAGGACTGAGCCTCGTAGTGATTGGCCTGTGTCCCCTCTGCAAAATTAGCAAGTTGTCAGCATAAACGAGCAGCTCAGTCCTGCTCTGAAAGCCCACATGGGAGTCATCAGATCTGTAGAGCCACAATGTGTAGAAATTTGTCTCCCCTGGAGGGCATAAAGCAGGAGGCATATTTCTTCTCAGTAATAACAATGACAGGCTGTATTTTTGACTCAGAATACCTCCCTGTACATTTTCTGTGATTGGAGTTGGAATCTTCTGATAATAGGATTCCACCAGTGCAGAGCCACAAAATACAAAATTTCAGAATGTAATAATACTAACGCTATTCTGAACAAGATAAGCAAATAATTCATTTTTTCAGGAATTATAGGCACTGTTGTTTATTTTGAACACTGTCAAAATGTTTTCCTGGAAAGATGGACTAAATTATTTTTTATGTATTTTTTATGTATCCTACCTCAACATCAAGTAGAAGGGAGGCCTTACAGTTCCAATTAAAATATCTATTCTAGAATGTGAAAACAAGTCCTACGAAAAGAAGCTGTATCATAATGAAAGTGTGGAATTTGAAGGAAGTTTTTCTCCTTTTTCTTGTGTGTGTGTGTGTGTGTGTGTGTGTGTGTTTGCTACCAATATTATAATGCTATTGCATAGTTGCTGCCTAACTGTAGGTGCATTGCAACAGATGCACCTTCTCAGATCCAAGCCCTGCAGGAGAAGGAGCATTTGAAACATCTGTTCCTTGATGAAAACAGGCTAATTGCTACATTATCGTGGCATTCCTAGTTGAGTTAGTACATAGCAATTGAGAAAATATGATAAAAGAAATGTAGAAGACAGGTGGATGCTCACCAAGGAGAACTCTCTGTACATCTTTAATAAATACTAGAAGTGTACCTATGTGTGTATACACATATATATGTGTGTGTGTGTGTGTATTTCTGTAAATGTACAGCAAAATGGGTATGAATGGTTTGTAATCCTCTTATAAAATAAGCTCATTAGCTCCAGGGTTGATTATGAGAGAGGCAAAGAAGACTGATGCTCTGCCTTGGAAGAATTATGTTATAATGAAGAAAATGAGTTATGAAATAAGAAAATTATCCTTATTCTAGTTGAATAAAAAATTTGAATAAGAGAATGACTCATGTAATTTTGTATTAATATGGAAAAAATAGAAAACAAAACAAAACCCACCAAATAAAAAATATTTTCTGGAAAATGAAGATTATAAATGTGCACGCTCTTGCGTTCACTCATTCTCTCTCAATAAGCGATCTGTATGGATCATTGTTTGAATGTCTTGGGAAATTTATTTCTACAGAAAAAAAATCACAAAACATTTTTTACAGGATGGCTCTGGATTATGAAATGGAGAAGCCTTAACTATGTAAGTTCTGCAATGTGCAAAGGACACATGCAAATGAACATTCAAGCCACTGCTTATGTATTATTTTGCCTGCAACGCCCATCATGAGGAAAATTGTTTATTCAAAATCTTTTGGAATCTCTTGATATTTTTGTGAGTTTGGGTTTTTTTTGTTCATTTGTTCTAAAATGTTTCAAGGACCCACTGATAGAATTGTTTCCCCTAATCTTGAATACAGCATGCTTGATCACTAAAATTTTGATGAAAATCTTCTTGGGAGCATACAACAGCATTCAGGATACATCAGCTGGTGTCCACAAACCATCTCACTTATCCCTGAAGAGGTCTCGGAATGGAGACATTGTATCTGAGATGCCTTTGATATTTTTTTTCTCCACAACTCTTTAAGAAACAATGATGGTGTTCTACTATATTGAAATTTTGACAGCATAATTCTATCTAAACCTACCTTCTCATAAATTATACTCTTTATCAATGTATGTATACAAATATCTCAATCTCAGTATCTGACTAATATCACTTTATTTCCAGGAGGAAACATGTAAGCTCCAGTTCTCAATGCCATGGCATATCCATTTACCAATGTTTTGGTGTCTGGAGCAACAGAAGTTAATGAACATTACCATAACACTGGTGTTACCTTGCACAGTCTCATGCTCCTACCTGCAGGCCTCCATCTTATGCTTCAAGGGAAGGTAAAAAGTCCCTCAACCACTTACCTGCCCAGCTAAGATTCTGGAGTGTTTTGGAGAAAAAACACTTCCCCCTGGCCTCTTTTCAGAAAAATAGCTGGAGCTCTGAGCATGAGGTTTGGTTGTTAATCTACGTCGACAAGCTTGGGACCTCAGAACCTTAGTATTTACTTCTCTGTAAAGGATAAATATAAATGTGCTCTTTATTCTCTCTCTCATCCTCTTCATTTTTGACTGTTTTCAGCCTCACTCTTTTCAAATAATGCCTGTGAATGGTTAATATACATAGCTACCTATGGAAACAAATGTTAGCATTAAATAAATTATTTGCTTTTAGGTCAGTCCTGACTGTACTGGAGTTCCCCTTCTGCGATGAGAAGGGACATAGAATAAGAGCAGAAAGTTCTGTAAAGTAAAAATTTTATCTCTCCCTTGCCCCAGACTTTTGGTGATGCTTTCTCTCTGAACTGTAGTTGAATGATATAGGGATTTCTATAGACCTTTCCTCCTTTCTGTCCTCTTTGGGGGTCTATTTGTATCTTCAAGTGATCAAATACATTTTATTCTAATCCCAACCAAAATGACTTGTAAGTGAAGGCACTTTGAATTTGAAATCTGTATTTGAAATTTCAATTTATTTTCCATTTGTGTTATTCAGGAGGCATTGAGCACTATTAAATATGTTTATAGCTTTCTCACTCCAACCATAAAAAGTCCTAGGAAGAGCAGACTATTTGTACTACTCCATTTTGGCACATTAAATGGCACATTAATGACTTTCTCATGTGATGGTGGGGGTCAAAGTGGATAGATATGGTAGCTAGTGGAAGATTTATCAAGAACCTATGATATAATATGCAGAACAGATGTTTACAAGGGAAAATTAAAGATTTCAGCAGTTATAATTCTTTACTAAATCATATTCAAAATCTTTTTTTTTTTCAGTCTACTTGTAGTAAGCTCAGACACCATGGTTGCCAAACTAACATTTTGCGTCTCTGACCAATGGGCTATCTGAACACATTCCCAATCCCACCTTTCTTCTTTGAGGTGTGGTGTCAAGAGTCCCTGCAGAGGAGTGTCTGTAGACAGTTGGTTGAAAAAAAAGATTGGTTCACTAGTATCTTATCTTCAGATAATTTAAAAAGAATGTAGGTAAATTATGTGAAGTGGGGGATAGGCAAGCAGAACAGCAAAGAGAAAATATTCAAGTGAAGAACATAAATGAAAAAGGTAGCAGGAGAAGAGTCTTCTAGGGAAGGAAATGAAGAATTTAGCTATTTTCAAGCTCTTGATACAAAAAACTTTGGACTCCTAGGTAAGTTTTAAAGCTAACTTTGATTTATTCAGTGCATGTCTGTATTTAGTAGTGAAACCAAATATGAAATCAACCACAGCATGAGTTCAAGAACATCCTGAACAATCCTTTTTCCTGCAAAAAAAAAGAGGTAACTTTACCTTTAGGAAATGATTAGATATGTACTATGCTTCTTTCTGAGCACCTTTAGAAAAATCATTGGACTTACTGAACAGTGTCTGAGTAAAGGACACCTGTCATATTACATCATGCAATCTATTACGAACAAGTAGATACCAGTTTTGTGATTTTGTGGAGGAGTAAGATACACACCAAACTCCAATGTCTTTAATTGATATCCAGGTCTGATAGTCATAGCGACCACCCTGTGAAGCTGACAGCTGTCTGGTGGAGCATCTGCTTCTCCTGTCTATTTTGGTTACAGAAAGACTGGGACATGTCCTGACAGACAATATGCAGAGATGAGGTGATCAGCTCTGCAATGCAACCAGCCAAACATGTTGCTCAGGCTCAGTATGAATCCCAGGCTCAATTCTTGCAAACAACAAGATCTCATCTCACTAAGAATCATGCTGCTTTTCACCTCATTTTTTGAATAGTTTCCTTAGGTACTGAGATGTTTTATCAAGATTTACCCCTCTGTTCCTCCTTCCCCTCTGTTCTGAAAGAATCAAATTGTCTTTCACTGAGTAGTTCATTATTCAAAAAGCGATGGGAAAGAGGCCAGAGCCAAGGGGCTTGTGAGAACTGCAGAATGATACCATCCTGTCAAGGTAGGTGCCACAGACAGCACTGTCCTATGCTTCTGCTAATGCGGTTTTACACTGTACCCTATATTCCTGCAGTTGTGCCTTGATAGTCAGTAAAAGATGCTGCAAGTCCTATTGCTAGAGTCCTTCTGTGGACCTGCCAGTAAACATCCCACATGTTTAGCTGTGCATTTAGTTAAGTACAATGCTAGTGTAATGGTGCGGGTCTAACCTAGTTCCCTTTGCGTTTCCTAGTGTCTCATTCATAGGGCAATTCAGCACCAGAACTAAAGAACTGGGATGATTTTCCAACTGTAACTTCTTTCTATGTAAGCTTAATATGGACACACAATTTTTACTGGAATGATATTCATTGTCAAGAACGTGCAGAGCAAAAGATGTTGTTACTTAAGATGTCTCTATAAAATGTTCTTATAAACAGAGAAGAAAAAATGAGGCAATTGCCTAGTGGATATCTGAAGGCAATACTTAACTACTCTATTTTATATGGCCCATGTAGTTTTAAAGACATTACACTGATGGAGTCAATCAGTTCTTCAACATATTGAAAAAATGAGAAAGAGTAGAGTAGACTTAGCTGTGGTGAATACATCTCCCTTGTTATTCCGTTTTGTGGGGAGTTGTCTTGAAGACCAGAAGTTCTGTCCACTCCAATATTTTTGTATCAGCAGCTAAAATCTTAGGAGAAAATAGAGGAAATGATAAGCGCGTGCTACACCTTGTCAGGAAATATGCTCTGAAACAGGTACAAACTGAGAAATGAGTTCCAATATATTCTGTCAGACTACTTCCCCCCACCCCTTCCCTACCCACTGGTTCAGTTATTTCCCTCTTTCCATCAGAAAAGGAATATAGTGTCACTGTATGCTTTTAGACCTCTCTTCAAGTTAATACTGATTCTTTTCATTTATAATATTTTAAATTTATAACAAAATATCCATCAAAGGAGTTTTCCTGTGGTATTTTTTTCATTTTGTTTTTGTTTTTCTTGGGGTTTTTTTCAGGAAAAAAATGCATCTAAGCTATTGAAGTCTTAGTCTAGTTTAGTCTCTTAGTATAATTTCCTATTGGGAAACTGTTAATGTGACTATGATTTCCACCCATTCATCCTTTTGTGTTGACTAGCTATTTTTCAGTACCTATGTGCCCACTGACCAATTTAACACAGATTTGACAAATAGGTAGAAATTAGAAAGATCTGAAGTTCCTGTACCTTTTCTGAGGTTAGTATAAAGGAAAACCAAATTTAAGGCCAAAACTGTTATTGGTTCAGTTTTTCCTGCCAAGTAGCTACTCAAGACGTGTGTCATAGCAATCTAAACAGATTATGACTTCTGGATCACTCAAAACCAGCTGCAGTTCTTACTGTCCCTTGTTCCTTTCACAATTAGGAGGAAGAGAAAAGAGTTAAAAAATTTTGGCAGGAACTGAAAGGCAGGAGCCCCAAAAGGATTTCTGGGCTGGAGATGATTTGGTGATCTAATTAATATGGCTAACGGTTAATATCATAATTTCATTGAAAAACAGACTTCATTATTTTTACGGCTCATGAAACATAACTGTTACTTTTCTTAACAATCTACGTGTCAAAAATTATGTAACTTCTAGTTATGTAGCTTGCATATTTCATATTCTGTGGCTAATTCCCTCAAACTTTTTAAAAGTGTCTCAGTAGTGGAATAGGAATTTATTTCAGTATTGCCAGTGGGACTGAAGCCACTTGATCTAATGGAATAAGTAGCTTCCACTAAACTTGGTCTTTATTTATGTTGGTAAAAACAATCAATCAATAAGATTCTTCAGGTCAGCTAATACTGAGTCTTGGAAACACTTAACTTTTCCAGCTGGAAACTTGAAAAAATGTATTTTGAATTCCACTTTAAATAAAGAATGGAAACATTACTGCATTTCTTTTTTTAAAAAATTCACTTTCACAGCCTCTTTACAAGTTTTATCAGTTTTTACTTTTATCCCAGTTGGACTACTGACCTGCTTGAAGTTAAGAATGAATTTAGTTACTGCATGGAATCAGGTGCATTTATAAATGCAAGATCTGAGGAGATTTTGATATGATAGTACGGAAACTGTGAAAAAAATTCTTTCATTTCATTAAGATAATAATATATTATTCATTTTCTCCACTATTTACTTAGATCTACTGCTGCACCAAATCTGAGCTCTAATAGAAATCAGGAAGATATTTCCAAGTAAAAGACTGTGTGAGATGTAAAGAAAGACCAAGTCTGTGAGATTTGGATGATGTTTCTGGTAAGACTGAGTATTTAGGTAAAACTCTAGTGATAATAGTGCTAGTAAGGTACAGTAACATGACATTCAGAACTTCTTATGATTCCATTTCTTCTTATGGTTCTATTTGCTGCGTATCAGCAAATCAGCATAATCTTACAGTAATTTCAAAGGAGAGAGAGAGAGACTTAAATTAGATGTTATCTTTAATGATGGAAATTTTGCTTCCTACTTATATCAGCAGAAAAAGAGAGCTCATCATAATGAAGGGATAGATCTAAGCTTTGCTTATAGTGCAATATTTGTGACTGATTTTTTCAATAGTTTGTGGCTGCAAAATTCAAGAATGGATCAGTTCAAATGGACAGCGCAATCTGAATGAGTAAGCTGCAAAGTGAAACTATTATTGGTCTTAATATTCAATGGCTCAGCAATATCCTAGGACAGCGGTTTCTAAAAGACTGCACAGTTTTTGTGCTGTTAGAAAAGCGACATTTTCTAAAACAAGATTTAAGGTGATTCTGTGTATGTATTTGGTACCTGGAAGATTGATATCTCAAAGCACTTGCCAGTTTAAGTGCCGGTTGTCAAGAAACAGCTATCTGAGAAATTCAAGCTATTTTAAATGACGTAATTTTCATACCAATGGAGAAAACAGAGAATGAATATACCTTCAGGGAGAATATCTAACTATCATCTCCTTTGTTGTTCTAGATATTCCTCAAACAGTGGACTGTTTTATCTTTTGGATGGATATTTTGCAAACAAGTCATTTCTCATTAATTTTATCCAATCACCCATGGAGGAAAAAAAAATGCTTCTGAAGAGTCTTTTGGTATCAAAATAGTAGTCGTTATTACTCCCTTCAGACAGTGCTTTGGACCATTTGAGCATACACCAATTGACAGTGTTAAGTAATGTAGTTGAGAGCACTGAAATCTGCACCAACACAGACTTTCCTAAAGCAGTTTCAGGAATAAAAGCAAAGCTGAATTTTGAGCTGAGACCACTGAAAGAACTGAAGCCTGCAACATGTTTTGCTCAATGTTTTCATGATGTTGAGAATTCTAGGAACTACTTCAGTTCAGACTTGTATTTTTGCTTATGGAAAAAACATCCTCTGTGCTCTGTGATAACGTAACCCTTGTGGTTGCCAGTACCTTTCTGTCTTCCCCAGATCCAAAAAGTAATTCCTTGGTTTTAGTCCTCTCAGGGGTGATGCAGCTGGAAGCTTAGACTGCTTTGTCTGACAACTTTTAGACACTTTAAAACAAAATGTTATCAATGACACAGGAAATAATGACTTAAAGAAAAAGTTGTGTTAAGAATCACTGAGTTGCTTGTTATTTGCCTTATAATTACTTTCTTACTCTCTGCATCCTCATTTTGTGGTAGATTATTAAGACCTAAATTCATCTCTAGTATGAATAAGTATTTGCTCTCCAAATTTGTCACATCTGTTAATTGTTTCTGAAAAATTATTTTTGTGTATCTAAAAAAATCTTTATGTTCCCCTTGATAGTATATACCACCTGTACTGTGTACCAGTGTTTATGTTGGAAGTTATCTATTACTCATATACAAAGCGAAAATCTAAATGAGAATTATATATATTTTGAATATGCGTGTTCCGATAATCTTCCCTAAATTAGGGATGGAGAAAAGAACACCATTTCACATATCCAGACTCATTCATACTTGGATGATTGAAAGATTTGGTACAAATTTGCTTTGGAACTAACATGATACCATCCCATTATAGTCATTGCTATACAGGTATTCTTGATACCAATCCTTAGAGAGGCTACTTTTCTAAAAGGTAGTGACTGCTCTTCCATGGTATTTCTGAGTTTCTTGTCAGTTTTCGTTCTTGAACAATTACCTTTTTTGCATCTTACTTGATGAGCGGCCTTGAGATGACAAAGCTACTCATATGTTCTGAATCAGAAGAAAAAAAGAACTTTTCTGTTCTATTTATTCAGTGGCATTCATTAGTGTATGCAGCCTTTCTTGTCCTTCGTAAAAAGTCAATGGCTTGCTGCAACAGAAACCCTTTGCTAAAATCCACACCTCTGCCCTATTTGCAAGGGAAGGACCTAACACAGTACAGACTTTCAATGAAGGTCAGCCTTAGAGGACACAGAGAAGGCAGAGAACAAAGACATGAAGAAGAAAAGATAAATTATATAAAAGCTGGAATTTGTTAGGAAATTAACCCACTAAACAGTAACAAAGATAAATAAGAAGAATTCTTAACTTTTAAGAAAAGACTGAAGAGAATGAATAATGTACTCCAAGCAAATTCTAATGCATGTGTTTGTTTATTTCATTAGTCTATTAATAATTACATCTCTTTCATTAGAAATCAAGCTAATAATGATGAAGCCATTTCAATAAGTACTGCACAGGACTATAGGAGCGATGGTGTGGATTTCCACACCTATATAGAAGATGTGCCATAGACACAGAGAAGCTTTCCCTTTCTCACTAAAATCAGTGTAAGAAAGCAGTCTCTGAAATTAGATGCAAGAGAAAAAAGGATATATTTTACATTTTTTCTCTCTGAAGCTTATAGCTTCAGTGTACTGAAATCTTTCAAGATGATGATTGTTACTGTTGCTGTTATTCCCATCCTGTTGTTGCCCACCTGGATTATTTTGGAGTTCTTTCTCCCTTCAATAAATTGATTAATTTCCTTAATATAGAAGGTACCAGGCCTGACCAGAGAATGATCATATTACTTCTTGTCTATCTAGGTTCTGCAGGCATACATATGAAAGATAGCATCTCTTTCTTGGATGAGATATAGCCTCATTCTAGAACTATAGCCTCTATTTTTAATAGTGATGGAGTCTCTATATTTAATAGTGATAGATAGAGGCAGATTCACTTTTTTTTTTTCTTTTAATCTTAAGGAGAAGGGATGAAGGTCTGGATTTGGTGGTGTTTTATTTTGTTTTTTAATCTACAGGAATTAGATAGGATAGGAAAAGATCATTGTTTTAATGTATCACTGGGCCCTTAAAATAAATAAGAAACCTGGCACTAAGCTCTACATTCCCGCCTGTAGCCAATGAGGCATCGAAGCAGGAGACTGACCAGAGGCCAACAATATTGAGCTCTTTTTTCCTCACCATAGATGCTCTCAATGGCAGGTGTTGTACAGCCTAGGATCTTGTCTCTGTTGATGTAAACTCCATTTTTTCCAGGTAAACGAGTAAAATATCTCCCTGGTTAGCTGTTGTGTCTCTAAGTACACTGTAATAAGTGTAACAGGAAAATTTGGGTGAGATTAAGTTGATACGCTATGTGTAGAGTAAGACATTGGGAGCAGACATCCTGAACCTATTATCACTTCAAATCATTGCTCTATCTCTTTATCTATTATATCTCTTTATCTATTGCTTTAACACATAGATTAACATAAAACATCCAGTGAAAGATGGTTCTATGATTAAAGAATGCTAAATAGTCAGCACAGGGAGGAAGAGAGATTTAAATGTCATTGAAGCAAATAATTGTTTACTAGCTATTTAAGTGCAGAAGATGATTCCTAATGTAACAAAAACACTTTTTGTATTTATGGAAGGAAAACAACTCTTTACTAGTTAATTGGGCAACCAGACTGCCCCTTAATTACAAAGAGAATAGAATGAATTGCAGTGTGAAAGAATAAATCAATGCTTACATTGCAAAAGGGCTGGAAGAAGAAATTAGCTGTAAAATCTGTCATATTCCACAGGTAGACAAGAGAAGCTGTTAAAGATATGACTTTATAGTAAGTAAAGCAGGTGTAGCTTTTCAGCCACTTGTACCTAAGTCTTTCAAAAATATTCAGAACTGGATTTTGGATGTTATTAATAAAAGTTTGTATTTGTACATTTACCTTAATCTTTGGTAAAGGAGCTGGTTAAAACCTCATCCCAAGTGCCAACCCTGCGCTGGGGCATGGAGAAGCCTTATGAAGTGCCCTAAGTGCTTTCCTGCAAATCTTTAAACCTCCAAAAGGTGGCAGAGCCCCATTTTAACTGCATGATCTGGGAGAAGAGTCAGTACCAAGAAGGTCAGGCAAAGTAGAAATGTCTTACAGTGAGGGCCGGTGACATTGAACACTTTGGTAAAAGGTAAGATACTAGAGCACAGGTTTGAATCATGCCTGTCACCTGCTGAATGCCACAGACTGTACAGAAGGAAGAAGGGCAACCAGAAACAGGGTCTTCGTGTTTTCTGAGGCTTTAAATATTAGATTATGTTGCAATATGTAATAAAAATTCAGGAGGACAGAGTGGCTGGTATTAAGTATTTCATTTGAAAAGGGGAACAGAAGAAAAAGTTATGGAAAAAAATAAAGTCATAACAAAATAATCTGTGTATAAATATAAGAGTTTTAAAATAAGCAACACCTAAACCAGCTAATCAGTAAGACACACCAACAGAACAGTGCCTACCATCCTGTTATCTAATATTTGCACATTTTAAGATGAAAATGAGAAAATGTATGTTCTGCCACTAGCATAAATCTGACTATGAAATATCAAAACTAGAGAATCAGTAGAAAACTTCAAGAGAGAACAATGTGCTGCTCAGCCATCAGAATTAACCACTTGGCTAAAATAGAAAAAGATTAAACAATTCCTATTTTCTAGCGAAGCTAATGGATTTTCTTGTTTTCCTTAGGGAAATGAAGTCAATTTTCCTTATTGGAGACTGAAATACAAACCTTATAGACTCCTGGACCTTAAAGGTAGAAGTCTTTCCTTTTTGATACATGTTTTCACACTTCTTTTTTTATAGTTCATTTTGGTTATATCTACCACATAGGGAATATAGAACAGTGGATGTGTATTATTAAGAAAATAATCCATGGCAGAAAGGTACTTGTTGCATGGAATAATCAGTCAATTTTATGGAAATTTTATGTTGTTAACTTGAATAAGAGAAGGCAGATTAGTTGAGGTTTGTCTCCATTTTCACTTACCTACTCAGTTTTTCTTCTGCCACTTGGACTTTCATAGCATTAAGTTTTCTAGAACTCTGCATGATTTCAGTCTCAAGATTCATTCATCCTGTAATAATACACCTTTGGAAAAAATTGTTATTTTCTGTAATTTTTTTATACTGTTGTATTTTAAATTGCAGTTTTTCCTTTTCAGTAGAAGTAACAAAACTTATATTAATCACAAAGTGCTCAATGTCTGGTCCTTTGAACCTAGAATGCAATAATATGCCATGATTTGTTAGAGCATTTCAGTAATCAGGGATTAAATCATAAATCAAACCTTTGTGAACTTCTAAGGGGTTGGAGTTTCACTGATAACTAAAGTATTATTCAATTATCCCATTCACAAAGGTCTGCCAAACCAGGCTGACCAGTTCATAATGAGCTTATTACTAAAGGTGGAACATCTAAGAGCAGTGTGTGTTTTGCCTAACACTCTTCATATATACAGTAAGTTGCTGTCAGACTGTAAGTTTGTTTATCGAGTAGTTGAACCTCACTGTACTGAAGTGGCTTTGGCCAGAGGAAAATCTTGTAAAGGACAAATATGGACATTGTCTTCCCACTGAATGCTTTCGAGTCTTCAGCGTACTCCAGAGCCATCCAGGTTGAGGTGCCCTGGAGCTTGACACCTTTCCTGCAGCACACCTTCAAGGCACTCTCCTTCCTACAGGGAAGGCTTTCCACCACTCCGCCCACTCTGTAAACTTCATGCTCAGTTCTATATGGGACAGTGTGGCTCACATTGTTATCTTCCAGAGCACTGTAGCAAGAAGCAGGAAAAAGGACATAATTTTGACTCAGGAGGAACTTCAAAGAAGCTCTCAACAGTGTGCTATGAGACTTTTTTCCTCTAGGAGTGATCAGTCTGCATAAGTTAGAGCTGATATCACTGGAACCAAATTATTTGGCCTGCTTAAATGAAAGAACAGAGCAGGTTGCCTCTCCTTCACCCTGTAAAATCTCAGGCTCTAATATGTGCCATGGGCTCCACCCATCATCTCTTTGGCATCTGATACTCTGTTTCTTCAGATGCTAGTAAGAAAAATGGGTCCATGCAGTCTGAGGAATGCTTTGTAGGCAGCAAATACAAATTCTGCCTGAGTTTTCTGCCTTTTTGTAGCTATGCTGCATGTGCTTGTATATTTTCCTATCCAAAAATGGCACAGTTGGTTGGGATAACCTCTCTGCTTGATGAAAAGAGAGAAGTGGAGGAGGACGTCATGCAGAGTAACAGCTGTGCAGAGCACGGAAGCATAAAATGGTATTAGGCATATTGTGCACATTAGTGCACAAACTGACTATCTAGGTGTAACTGGATGCTGTTGTCTCAGGCTTTGATGTGGATTGCTGCAGGGAAGATTTTGATTTACTGACAACTCTCATACTGGCTGGCAAGTTTATCAAAAATCTACAAATCTACAGATGAGAAATGGAAAGTGCAGATGATATATGCAGGTTTATCCAGGTTTTAGTGGTGAGGCAGAGGATGGTCCATGCTACAGATGTACCTCATGACAAAAGCTGAAGACAGGATTCACTTCTATCAGGGAAGGAGCTCTGTCCTGGCAAGCATCTGCTGGCAGCAAGAAATAAGAGCTCTGCCTACGCACTCACTTTTTAAAGAAAAGCAAACATCCAAAATGTGACAGATTCTGCCACCCTGCGTTATGGTTAAGACAGGGACTTCAGGACTGGATGACATCAAGTCAGTGGTATAAATAGACTGTGGCATGAACAGATTCTGTAAAGACAGTAAACTGGAGAGTATCTCAACAGATGGGTATCCACAAGGCTTTTCCCCTGTGTTTCAACCGCACTGTTTTCAGATTTCTACCCAGTGGCTTGAAGCTAAAGACTGTAGCTGAAGAGAGGACTTGGCAAGGACAACCCAGAAGAGGCTATCAAAAGGAAATATAGATGTAGACCCAAGATTCAGCCTTCTGATTAATTTCCCCTTGCACTTTCTTCTACTGTCAGTTGAGAGTCATGGTCTTGACATCCAGCACAGCTAATGCAAAGACAAAGCTGCAGCAATAGTGCTTCACCACCACCCATGTAAAGAGGTGTGTTTCTCCAGATCTGCATAGGAAAGATCAGTTTATAAAGAAAACACTGTAGACAACAGCATTTGGGCATAGCAAAGCCTCCTGTGTGCGGTGTACTGCACACTGTGACCGCTCACAGGGAGAATACCTTCTCTGGGAATCAGCATGCAAACTGCTCGCAAGAGAAACGGGCATGGATTCACCTGTAAAGAACAGCAAAATAAACACAAAATTAAACTTTTATTGTGGAAATGGAGGACTGACAACAGTTCCTGGCATGACCTTGAGTGATCCCCCAGTGCTTCTGGGGGATCTTGTCTGCCTGTGCTCAGGCCAAGTTGGGGCAGCTGGTGACTTTAAGGAGTGGTCTTCCAGATCGCTCGGTGGAGAGGCCTCACTAAGGGACTGCCTTATGTGCGAGCAGGTTTAGCCAAGGCCATGCCTTTGGCCCCCACTGGAGCTACACTCCAGCTGTGTTATAGCCATGTCTTGGCTTGGCCACATGCTCCATTGATCTGGATCCTGACCAGCGGGCTGACTCCCCATCTGACCTGGGCCCTTCCTTGTCACTGTAGAAACTGCCTGGTTGTACCTGACCCCAGTTATGCTCACTGGGGGTCAGATACAACTAGTTGGGATCCAGATGTTGACTCACTGACTCATCTTCCTGACCTGCTCTCAGATTTACCTCATCATGATGGGCTGGTCAGGTGACCTGGATGCTTGGATGAATGTGGCTACTGTCCCCAGTCTAGCTCTGCTTGCCTGGCTTTGGTCCAGTGGGACTGCTGCCACCTGCCTTGTGTTGAAGCTTAGCTCCTGGCTCCCCTTCCCCAGCTGAGCAGCCTGCCCTGCTGCTCCCTGGCAGCTGCAGGAACAAAACAAACAAACAAACAAAGAAGCTTTTTTTCATTTCTGCTTGTGTCCAATAGCCCTGGGCTCCTTCTCCCCCCCTTTCCCCCCATTTTTTTTAATTTATTTCCTTTTATCAAATGATTCCTGAAAAACACTTGCAGACACATGGTCACATTCATCTAAGAAAATGAATTGACATATGAATTTATTCTTATTTTAAGAAGATGATTGGGGATAAAGGAAAAGTGTATGGCGAATATAGTCAAGGTTTTTGAAGCATGTACATGTATATGTGCTTACACACACTTGGTTTTGAACGATTAAGTCAGTATAATACCATGTAAAAACATTATATGCTGATCCTTTCATTGCTTATTTTACTTTCCATCTTTTCTACTTTCCACATTGCTACCAAAATTGCACCCAGGTTCCTTAGAGTGGCTCTGCAGGAGACAGTCCTTGTGTGAAGTGTGAGTGGGAATGAAGACTGCTATGGCAGGCAAACACTACTGCCAGTTATTCATTTAGTCTTGAGCCTTCAGGAAGTCTCTGCTCACTGCTATAACTTGTTTCTTCTACAGTCCGCTTGCCTGTGCTTGCATCAGTACTTCTCCCCGAGAACAGATGTACCAAATTGCCTAACTCAGTAAACACCATCGTACTTTGTCAGCAGATTTCATGCTGACTTGGCAGCCAAGTAGCAGTGGTCCATGCCTGTGTCATTTCAATTATCTTAAATATACTCCAGTGATACTACCAAAATAAAAAGTTTAAGAAAGGCTATTTTATCAAAAGTGTTATGAAAGGTGGACATAGACAGAAAAATATGCAGCTTCTTTCAAAATCATCAGTGTATCATTCATATATTGGAAACATTAGCCATACTGTTACCACTAAAAAATGTCCTATATCTCTAAAACAATCTGCAAATAATCTTCCTTTGAGTGGTGGAACTGCAAAAACCATAGAAAGTCTTCCAGGTTCTCTCAAAAATACATTTGTAGTATAACAAAGAAAGAACTTCAACCAATATCAAAGTTGCATTAGCTTTATATGAATAATAATTGCTCTAATGATTATTTTAATTACTCAAATCTGAAATACTTGTGTAACTGCATAATTATTAAAAAGGCACAGTTCCTCAAAAAGTAAACAATATGACTCCATTTAAACAAAACACCAACTTAATTTCTTCACTGAAAATGGCACTATCCGAATGGAAGACAAGAAAATAAACAGAAGCTTAACTTTATGTCTAGTAACAGTTTTAACTTCCTTAATTTTCTTTAACTTAGCAGCTTGTTGAGAAAATAGATTGCGAAGGAATATCTTTTTCGGGCTAAAATGATGCATCTAAATTTTCATTACTTCAGCAGTAGGAGCTTCTGTTACTGTACAGTAGCCCAATCTATCTACCTTAAACATAATCTCCACAGTTTGCATGCCTTTTTTATGGATAAACTAAGTAACTTGCTCTGTGTAGCCCAGGAAGTCTGTCATAGTCTCACAACCTGCATCAATCTGACCATTATAAAATTGTTTGTGTTTTGACTGTATTAAGGGAATTTATTTTCAAATGTCAATTCAGGCCCACTTGGATCAGTAAAGTGCTGTTTTGCACCTAAGATTCCTTATCTTTCTAAACCTTATGAAGCCCAACAAGTGAATAGTCGATCTAATTATTATATGATTAAATCAAGACTTCTGATATAAGGATTATTCCTCTCAGTGTTGCCTGTGCTCAGCTGAGAGTATTATTTGACCATGTATGGTTTTATGGCTATTGCAACAACAAAAGGCATGATGAAATGTTAAAGCTTTATGTAGTTATTTTTTATTCTCTATGTCTTTATGGTACAGGTGCTGTTACTCTTTGTGAATGCTTAAAGTAGTTAAAATATTTTAATGTAAATATTTGCAAATTTAGAGCAGCTATCAATGTGACAGTGTTTGATCTGCTGTTGCTTTAAATTTTTTAGTAAGCTGTCTGTGCATGCACCATGTTATGTACACAAATATAAATAACAAAATAATTAAACTTCCAAAAGAAGTAAGCCAGTTTTATCATCTGCAAGGGGAAAAATAAGAGAGATTTCACATGTGATGGCCTACTCTTAATCCTGAGCTGGAGCTAAGCTGTTATGATGATGGGATTACAAGAAAGACAGAAACCCGGCACATGCCGCTTAATCAGGACACACATCAGTGGAAAGTCATTTAATTGAGAGATTTTTCAGGGAACAGATTTAAGCTTAATAATACACAAAATCAATAATGACAGTTTAATAGGGGCCATGCTGCTGCTCTCTAGGTTGTCCAGGGGCACACTAGTGGTGATTTTTTTCTTTTGTGAGTCTCATATTTGTTCTCACCTGCTTGACAATCTACTGGCTTTGAATCTCTCCTCTGAAAGCCTGTACCACGTGTAGGGCTTACAGTCCAGCTGCTGAGTCTGCAGCTGGAAAGCCGGCTATTACCAGTATGTGCGGCCAGACCTAGGCTGAACAAAATCAAAGTGCAACCAAGTAACACTCGCTTGGCATTTCACATATGTGACTAACATCCAAAGTTTAAGAGTGGTTTCAAACACTGTTTCTGAAAGTGTTGAGTAGGTTTTCCATTTGTCAACCCTGGCAGTGGAGTTTGCTGGGGAGCTGGTATCCGTATGCATCACTAACATGCATTATTCATAACAAATATGTTCTTGGCATAGAGAAGGCTTCAGTTGCATGCCAGCTGCTGAAAGTGTTTTGTCACACTTTCATCTCCCAGCCCATGTCCTGCCGTCATGGGGCAAAGAACAGGCCCTGTCTCCACGCAGGTGCATCTCCTTGCCTCCCCAGCAGTATGTTATGTCCTGAGGCTGTGCAGAAGACCTGAACTGCTAGTTACCCAACCTCAGAGCCCCAGGTGCAGCCCATACATGCCTTCTAGGCCGTGCCAGGCCATGTATGCTGAAGTATTGCCCAGGGGTTAGCCAGCTCTAAGCATGGCCTCATGAACTGGGAGCTGCAGTGAGCACGCTGTAAACGTGCAGCTCTACGGAGGGGTCACAGGTCCTAGGTGGGAGGCTCAGAAACTCTTTTGTTGGTGCATATATGTCACCGATGAGGGTGACATAGAGGCCACGCAGTTTCTGAGCAAGTCGCATTACCACTTAAATATTTTCTTACTTCTTGTATAAAGGAATTTGTGTTAATGGGTGTACACGGGAATTACAGAACTAATGAATTCAGAAAATTCTAGGGAGTTAAAATATTTTAGAGTGGATAGAGTGGATGCTTTTTTATGCTATGATTTATTCAATAACTTACACAATTATGAAACTATTTTAAGGTGCTCATTGAATCTTGATAATTCTGATTCACTTTCAATTTGCACAACAGCACAGGCTATTAAAAAGGACAAAAAAGTGGTGAATAAGGCCCTTTGTTATATAGTTTTGTTGTCTGACTGAATCTTTGGATGATAGATTATTTAAATCTGATACTTTTACATTCCAAAGTATGATTATTTTTACTTAATATTAAATGTATATTTAATAATTTCCTGCTGTGACCTCTGCATTTCATCAGTTGAGAAGTATCAAGTAACAGTAGCGTCAGTCATTCCTCAAACAGGCTATAGGTAGCTGTCAAAAGGAAAAGACCCAAATAGTTAAACAATAAATATGTATGCAACATAAAGTGCTCAATCCCATTTCAATAAATACTTCTCCTAATTTATCTCACTGTTAGGCTGAGTTTTTATGATCTTACTATACTGAGAGTTTCTCAATAAAAGAAGACATAAGAAGAAGACAAGGTAAGAAAATTAAAGAACTTAAAAAATGCCAGAGGCTTGAAGATAACCCAGTTTTCATACAGCTAGGTAATTAACATGTCAGTAAAGTCTTTGTGATGTGAAATTTGAAGTACTCTTAAAATGTTAGAAGTATATATTTGCCTTTGATACTCACTGTAATGGTCTGATGCTGCCATTAATATACACATCTTACAGAAAATTAAACTGGAAATAAACATTTTGGGGAATCAAGTATTTGCAATTTACATAGTGAATATTTTTTGGTAAAGTCTCATAAGTGAAACAATTTATCCCCTATATGTATTTAAAGGCTAGGACATGGGACTTAAATAGGAGGAGGCAAGTCATTGTGTCTCAGTTTACCCAGATATACATTATGGATAATGATGCTTATCTCTTTAACAAAATACTTACAGATATACTGAAGAAAAGATCCATATACATGTGAGTATAGAAATATACCCACACTATATAAATATATATATATTTATATATATATACTCTGTAAAAATATTTTTGCAAAGGTGAGGCCACTGAGCTATTTACTGAGACACTGTAAAAGTACTTGTTCTCATAGCAGAAAAATACTGTAATGATATCCAATAAAAATGACAATGGTTGAATTTGTTATTATTTTTATTTTCATTTTAAACTAGACTATTTCTAGGTGACAGTTCTACTCTATTTTCTGCTAGTTGTTGATTGTATGGTGTTTTCTGAAATTCTCAACATCTTTAATGTGACTGGGTTCAAAGTGATTAATTTCATCTTATTTAGGGTCAGTAAAATGTATTTGCAAAATTTAAGTAACTCTTAAAAGTTAATATTTTTCCAAATACATATTTTCCAAAACAAAATGTCCACCATGTATCAAGAAATAGTAGGCTTCTTTAGCTAACTAGTGTCAGGAGCATGCTAAGATTCAGATGTTGCAAATACTTAAACATTTGCTTAATATTTGGTATATGTATAGATCCACTGGAATAACTGTCTTCTCTTGGCACGTGAAAATGTACAGTTTTGTGACTACAGGGTGTATGTAAAAATATATGTAGCCGATATGGTCCTAGCCTGACTCATATATGTACTAGGACTGATTCCTAGAATACACTTTCTGTATCCATATACATTTGTGAAAAGTAGGAATAAAACACCATTATTTACTTCTGACAGTCTTTTTCACTCGGCACAGGTATAAGTGACACACACACAGAAGCAAAGCTGTGGAAAATAAAACATCCAAATTCTTCTGGCCTGTAATGAACTACAACAAAAAACTACCTGGAGTGCAACACAACCAGTTTTCTGTGTCTTATAAAACCCCTGAACAGCATTATGCTATTTCTGAATGTGCTGGCACCTTATCCTTTATCTATCCAAAGCAATTTTATCTTTAAGAATTTACACAATAGTTATGATAGAGGGTAAGATTTGTTTGAATTTCATCTTGAGATGGGTCCATTATTTATCTAGGTTCATGTCAACAAATGGAGTGATATGGTCTAAACAGACCTAACCACATGCTTAAGTTGAATTACCGTCAATAGTCCTACTGATTTCATAAATGTGATTGTATTGTAAGCATAACACTCACTTTAAGGATGGAACTCACTGAACTCACATACTGAGCATATTGTCAGCATTTAACAACAGTAAATAGCTATGAGAGTTTATCTGAAGTTTGCTGGTGTATATAAACATGACAAAATGCAGTTTTAAAAATAGCTTGTTTGCCCTTAAAACTCTGTTGCTGTGTTTGTTGTCTTCTCTCCTGAAAGCAGCAAACGTATATTCTCATTTGTGCCTTTTTAAGGTTGATTGCCTTACTTGATCAATCAAATTTGTATTTTTGGAGACTACAGTGAGCTAACAAAGGTAGTGAATATGCAACAAATTATAACAGACACCATTCAATTTATACCATACTTTGTGGAAGGGGCGGGGGGAAATAACGTGGCATAAATACCACGTAATAAGTATAAGAAATGGTCTAGAAAGAATCAGAAGGAAAATTTGAGATAACGCTAGGTAACAGGCTAAATACACATTTACTCAGATGATACATTGGTGAGAGAGGCAAAACAAAACAAGGCAGTCTCTTTGTACATGTCTGCTAAGGTGGATCTGTTTAATGAAAAGTTTGAATGAATGACAGTATTATTCCTCATGTGTGAGTGTGAGTAATACCTCATGATGTTTTGAGGCCCTTGGTTCAAGAAAGCTAAAGCAGAAATGAAGGGCAGCATAGAGGAGGGCAACATAAACAACATGACAGTGTGAGGGCAAGATGCATGACTGAAAGAGATCAGCAAGTATTAAAAAAAAAATACTATGTTTGCTATGTATCCTGAGTATGCAACAGCTTGACGAGGTGAAGGAAATGATGCTACAAAATCCTTGTTGGATTTGCAGCCCGGCTGTTGCATCAATCTGTGCTACATGAAAGCTACTGCCCCTAATTTGCTGGGGAACATACGTGCTACAACAGAAGCAAGGCTGCTAGCTCCATTTATTCTGCATGACTATTCTGCCTATGGATACATTCAACTCCGGGTAATTTTCTGGTTGTTGGAACTGCAAGAATAGATCTGAGTTAACTTTTTTTTTTTTTTCCCTTGAAATGGACTGCAGATCTACGAAGCACATAAATCTAATTCAGATTATATTCCAAGTTTAGATATCAGTCATAGCTGTATCTCTCTCTATATATATGTAGACATTAGCTCATAATGAAGCGATTCTGATAGACTAACATTGTGATATAGTCACCTTCTCTGCCACAAAGCAGTTACCTATTTATATTTTAGATTGAGGAGGAAGAAAACATAGTACCAAATTTTTATTATATTTTGATTCTATGTCTTCATTTCATCTTGCTGTAATTTACTGATGGTTATTACAGGTAATTCTATTTGCCTTTTTTATTTTGGGGGTTTGTGCCAGATTTCTTTATTGACCTTTTATTTATCAGTTTATTCTCTCTTTCAAAATGTAAGTATGTCTTCTGATTTTGTAGGATGCATTTCTTAAATTAGCTGACATTCTGTATTACTTGCTATTTCTTTTGTTTGCTCAGGTATGCTTTAAGACTGAGCTGAATGAAATCCAGGGCCAAGTCAAGAATTTCATTGGTTTCATAATGAATACATTCTTCTTCTGCAATAATATACAATTTGTAACAGGTAGAAAGAGGAAAGTGGAAAAATTACCGTTTTCTTTTGCTCATAATGCTATAGAAAGTGCATCTCATTAAGTGTTATACGCAAATTAAGGATTAGCTATTGGTTGAGTCTAGTGAGTTTTTAAATGGAGCCTAAACCATTTGGGGACTAATATTATGCTCTGCACTCAGAACTGCTGTGATCAGATATAATCCTCTCTGTCTTGACTAACCAAATGAGGAGAAAATCTGGAACAGAATTCAAGCTTTTTAGGCTGTGCTTTGTGTGTAGTTCCTGGCTTTAGGTGTAAGAAGGCCAATGCCGTCATACTGGTAATATCAAACAGTTTAATCAGCAATTGGATCAGGATGCCAAGAATATATTTTTATGACTTTTAATAGTCATAGGTGGAGAAAATGAAGCCTCCTTTCTAAACTTCTAACAAACTGATATATAATATTAAGCACACTGTACTCAGAATTATTCATATGCTAAGAATTTATTGAAAGGACTAAGAATTCTTTATTTGCATGAAAGGGGGCACTTCCTTTGTGTGAACAATTCCCAAAGTAAAAATCAATGGCATTCTCACCATTTTGATCTACCTTTAACCTCATCCATATTTTAGCATAGTGATTCATTCAATGGCAGCTATTTTAAATCGTCTCCTTTCCTGCCTCCTGATGGGGAAAGGATGTGGGATCAGTCATAAAACTATTAACTCCCAAGCTGTCACCAACAGAATAATGACATTATTTGCTGAGATGCATGAATGGCCCTCTTTTTCTAAGCCTCTGTTTCTGGAGAACAGCATTCATTCCTTCATAACAACTAGAGAGACAAAACATTTATTTTATCAATCTATGGACAGAATTGCAAAAACAGCAGCATGAGATTTCTGCACAGGCTGCATAAATCTGGCCTATAACCTGGATTAGAACTTGGCAATTGAAACCCTTACAACTTTTGTGTGTTTCTGTTCTCCACCATGTGTTCATAAATCACTTTAGTGAATTATTAAGCACTGTTAAATACTTTTTAAGCACTGTTGGAGTTTCTCTCCTTATTTTTGCTTTACTCTATAAGAGCTTTGTCTCCTCCCTCCTGCACTCATTCTTGTTTGTCATTTTTTGTCCTTTGGCACATTTCCTGCCCCTGGCTGTCCTATCCTCTTATCCTCTCTCAGGTTAATTTGGTGGAGACTAGCTTTCATCCTAAGCAAAAAGAATATATTAATATACACACCAAATGAGTGGAATATCATTGCAGGAATAACCTTTGCC
Organism: Rhea pennata; assembly: GCF_028389875.1. Taxonomy (NCBI): domain Eukaryota; kingdom Metazoa; phylum Chordata; class Aves; order Rheiformes; family Rheidae; genus Rhea; species Rhea pennata. The sequence continues at coordinate 81,377,710 of NC_084664.1, read as the reverse complement.
AACACATTCTTTCCCACTGTCAGACCAGAAACAGGGGAAAGCGGTGAGGATACTGTTGGCTGGATTGCCTATCTGAGGGGCCTGGGAGCTAGCGATGGGAAACGCCTGCAAGCGTAGCTCCTGTAAGAGTTAGTCAACTAAAGGAATCAATAGGGTGTTGGTCAAGGTGGACAAACTTGGAATGTCTGCTGCAAATACAAGTGTGCTGTAGCACCTCTGCGAGGTTGCTCTGCATCTCTATGTTTGGGAGCAGAGATGGGCCCCTGGCTGCTTCCACAGCAGGTAGCAACTCTCGCCCTAATCATCCATCTCCACACAGTCAGACGCGCTCAACAGAAAAAAAAAATCCATAAATTTAAATTCATGTAGCAATCCCCCCTACGAGTGGCTTCTAAGGGGTGGAATTTTCCTGTTAACCTTTAAACCTTTTATAGATTGTGTGGTATGAACTCATCCATAATTGAAGGAGTTACCTTCTCCAGCTTGAAACTGCTCTTTTTGTTTCTGCCTAAAATATCTACTTGCACCTTTCTAGATATATAGACATATAAAATATGAATAGGTATCATATATGCAAACTAAAATAACACTAATTTTAGATTTTAAGTGCGTGAATCGGCACCTGAATACTAAAATTCAGGCACTGAGATTGCCCATACAGCTATATTTGGGCCCCCTTCATGTCTTTATCTTTAAAAATGTATTTTTTTTTGTCAGATGAGAGAAAGCATTTTAGTCACTGTACAGAATTGAATTATCTGGAGATAAATATGGATCTGTATAATGAAAGGACTTTTTGTTATTTTATTGCAGAAGGTGAGCTTATGTAATAAATGAGAAGCAGCTTACTGAAAGGTAAGAAAGTGGAGCACTTTTTGCTAAGGTATCTTGCTCTAGGAAACTAGATTCTTTTCCTAACATTGCCAGAGAATTCCTTTGCAATGTGGAGCAATCTGATTAAAACTGTGTCTTTCACAGGTGGACACTCATTTTTAAGCGTCTGATTTGAATCTCATAAAAGTGCTGAGAACTCCCAGCTGAAGTCAGTGGTGTGGGGGGTTGTTTTAAATTTGTAGAGTGCTATAAAAACAAAGAGTACTTTGGAAGATCAGGCACAAAGTGTCTGAGACAGGGCTCCAAGAACAAGTGGATTTTTTAAAATCTTAAATTTTCTGTCCCCAGTTATAATGATGAACTAATAAATAGCATTCTTTCATCTCACAGGGATGTGAAAATTCTTAATAAATGTGAAGCACTTAAATATGTAATGGCGAGTGCTACACAAAACCCCAGAAGTGAATGAATAATTCTGTGTTCATAGAGGGATTGAAAAGTATGCAGTAAATATAATACAGAGCCACACACGACACAAGGCTGAGACAAAATATTGAACAGCTGTTTGCTAACTGAACATCATCCCGCCAGTGAACTGAATTATACACAGAGGAACAGACTACTGCAATCATATAATTAGAGACTGAATCAAGCTTCATATGTACCAAGGATCTGAATTAAGATTACACAGGAGATTTAACCTTGCATTTTTTTAACTTTTGGATGCTTAGCTTAATGTTACTGTACTAACAGTTTGTGTGCAGTTCCCCAGGTTTTTCCTAAAAACTCAAACTGAAAAAGCAGATTTCATTTTGCAATATTACATTGATCCTCACAGGTAATTAGTAGTGCTGGAACCTTTTGCTCCAGGCTGACAGTTGTCACTTGACCTAACAACGCACCTGATGGCAGGTCTGGCAGGTGGGCCCTCCCCAGGCAGCAGAACTGTGGTCTCCTCTCCTCTCTATCCATCGCTAGATATTTAGAAAGAGCACAAGAAAAGCACATATAAGAGGGAGCCTTCCTATTTGCTGTATCTCTGGTAGCCAACTATTTGGGGATTTCCCGAGCTGGGGAAAGTGTGCTTTACAGACACTGCTGGATAAGGTCTCCATGAAACAGTCCCAGTCTTCCTTCCTCCTCAAACTCATGCCACCTTCCAGACCTAGCTTCTGTTTCTCTGATTGCTTTTCTGTCCAGTACCACTTCCACGCTGCTTGCGCTCCCCAAGTAGTCCGTGGCTATACAGGAGAAATGGATGCTCACTCTCAAATTAGCATCCTGGCATCAGGGCAAACTATAGTACCAGCCTGCAATGGCAAGCGCTGAGTAGGAGCTGGCCCAGTACCGAGAGGGAGATGTGGGATTCTAGCTTCAATAGTCCATATGGTGTTCACTGAGGTGGTGACTCTTAAGGCTTATAATTGAACAGATACAAATAGAGACCTTTCAGAAAAAAGTTTACTTAAAATTTATAACTTAGGCAAACCAGTATCTTTCTCTCTGATTTCCCTTAGGGTTGTTCTCTGAAATGATAGAACCATTTTGACCAAAATTTTGGAGAAAAATCAACACCAGTTAGTCATGCAGCCCCGAACAATTAATATTTGCTATGTTTTCGAGATTCTGTTTTTCAGCCATTGCTACCACACGATGACTAGGAGCCACAAAGCTTCACCCAAAAAATCCACTCCTAGGAGTCAGACTCCTCTGTAAAAGCCCCTGCCAAATATCCCAGCATGCTTTAGACATCACATGAATCCTAACGCACATGCACGTCCTCAGTGTGTTTGGATGCCTCTCATCTAGCCCCAAACATGAGTCAGATGCGTGAAGTTCATGTATCTTTCTAGGTCCACATACAGTCAAGATAAATTAAAGGTAAGAGATGTTCAGCATATCTTTATATGTTGTCACTTGACCTACATAATACATAAGTAACTCAAGCCTATTTAAGGAAAATAATTTTTAATTAATGACAAAAAAATAGATGAGAGTTTGTCCTGTATTATAGTAAAAATATATTCCTCTGCAGAAGGTGCATGAATTTCTAAGAAAGCAATGACATGAATGAAGACAGAATGATTCTGCAAAATTTAGTTCTGTTCTGCTCCTGAAATGCTATCTGGTGTAAATCAAATGTCACCCTTTTGCTTCTTAGGAATGTCACAGTTAACAGATGGAAGAATATTCAGAGAAAGGCTATCTTACATAGGTGAAAGAAAATGCTAAAACCTGCATAATGTTAAATAAATAAATTAATTAATTAAATAAATCTCCTCTTGAGATTTTTGTAGTAATTTAATAGCCTAAATAGTCAAGAGTGATACAGAGAAAAATTGACTAAATCAAAGTTTTACAGACTTTGAAAAAATTACGATTTAAAGTTTGATATGTATAATTGGATATGGTATGATTTCTATAAGTCAAATAATTGTCTATTTATTGAAGATGCTAAGGAAAATGCATTACTGAAATAAACCACTGATTTCTATAAGCTAATTAAAAGTGATAAATACTAAACGATTGGAAATGACAGGTGTTTTGCCTCCAGGTTTATAAAAAGAACCGAGCATATAACAAAAGCAATGTAGCAATATAAAGCAGTGTTGTTGCACTAATATCACATTAAGAAACTGTCAGGAACATGATAACTGGTGCCCATTTGCATAAATGGTGACATAAATACACATACTATTTTAACTAGAGTCTCAGTGTTCTGCTGTTCTTTAAAACGTTTGTGTTTTTTACATCACAATATTTTTTTACTTCTTTAGTCTTATGTTTTCTCTGTTCTCCCACGTGCCTTCTTTGGTGCTTCACTCCAAAAGGAAACAAACAAAAAACTCCACCTTTTCATATGGCTGGCTACTTGAATTAATATTTGCTTGATACTTTTAATGCCTCTTCCATCTTCCTCTTGGGTCGAATAGGCTTAATTAAGAAAGAGCTGTTTGTGCTAATATTGCTGTGTCTGACATTTGCACTAGCAGATATCTTTTATTTTTCCGGTTCTACCCACAGATCTATAATACCACAAATATAAAGCAAATGTAATACCTAGATGTTACAAATGCACTACACTTTTACCTTGATTTACATACGTATCTCCTCTTTATCTGACTGTATCTTTTTATAAATCCTAAAACACAAATCTGATTTGTGTTTGTTTAAACAAAGCTCCTTATATTGGGCTTTAATTAGTATTTTTGCTCCAGCGACTTTGCCATGTTAAAAATGATGAAACTCTTCACTACCCCATCTGTTCCCAATACAATGAGTCCTTTCTCTCCAATGACATTATCATTATCCTTCTGTTGCCGTGTTCCGCGGAGCAGCAATGGTGACCTTTGCTCATCAGCTTTGACTAAAGACTGCTGAATTGTTCTTTGACAAGTTACATGCTGCTTGGTCAGTAATAATATAGTGCTCAAACTGTGGCTAATTTTGAGCTGAACAGGTGCAGTTCACGTCTTGAAGAGTTAACACTTCAGAATCCATGCCATCATTAATCACTTCGCTATCCACCACCTCTAAAAGACCCTCAGGACACACTGTCCGACATTCAGAAGGTTTTGACATAACCACATACGTGCTAAAAGGCACTGCAAACTCTTGGGGGAGAGCTGTAGTTCTCATTGCATTGGCATGACTGTGGATGTGGTCGTATCTCTTGCTTGTGCAGGAGTCTTGCCAGCAGGGTTTTGCAGCTGCTGCTGGTGCTCTTCACGTTGCAGGGAGAAAGGAGATAGGCTTGAAGACAAGCATGGGCAGAGCACAGTTAGTTTCAGGGGATGGTGGATGGTGGATGGTAGTGAAAGACAAAATACTTAATGTGGAAGGAATAATAGGAAACAGAAGGAAAGAGATAATGATAGTAGAAAGTATATCAGAAGTAAGTTTTTAAAAAGCCCCTTTTCAGGTATTGAGGAAAATGTACATGCAGCTGAAATGACATATAAACTCTGTGTTTAGCTTTCATAAGCCAAACTACCAGCAACTATCTCTGTGCCTGTGGAAATATTCATTAAAATTCTACAGTTAGCAATGTAAACTGCATAATTTTACTCAGATTAAGTTGTCGTCTCAACCTATTGGTGTTTGTTTGTGTGAATAAAACATGGAAGTATCACTATACTCATGCAAGCAATTCATCAGTTTGGTTGCAGGAGCAATTTTCCAAAATGTTCTAAATCACACCAGTTGTTCCTACAGAGCAAGCAGCAATTTGTTCCATATGCTCAAAGGTGAAATGATTAGAACTGAAACAATTAAACAATTAAATTTTTTTCTATATGGGTGAATTGAGAGTTGTTTTGCCTTTGGGACAATAAAATTGTGAAACAGCTGTAATGGAGAGAAGGAAATATACATTCTCAGAAGACTTCTGTGACCTCAAGGCAGGCAAGAGAGGGTCGGATATTGGTGAACTCAAAGTTCATAAGGGATTAAATAGGATAGATAGGTTAAATAAAGAGCTTTCACTACAAGCTGCACAGGGAGTCCCAGCAACTGCGAGGAGGGGTCACCAATGGGAGGCTGCTGGAGGCACAAGTTGAGCACCCAGGCAGGACTCGACTCATTGTTCGTAAGGGCCCCTTAAATCTACTAGAACTATTTCCTTATCTCAGCTGTGCTAACCTTGAGCAGCTACTGCCCGGGAAGTAGATAGACGTTGTTGACAAAATGGAATATGCATGCCTGGTGCTGATGGGAATTTGGCCAGTGTGTAGGTTCGCAAGCTGGACCTGCCACCACGTCCTCGCCAGATCTTCTGCAGGTGTTCTCTCTACAACTTCCAAGACCCATCTTGTAATTAATGGATTTTCAAAATAAGCTAAAACAGAATAGATGCTTATGTACATTCTGAATAGCTTATAAGAACTAAGGATTTTTTGAGAATTACAATCTTTTATTGATCAATGGGATACAAGAAGGTTCATTGGTCTCTCAAATTAGACATATATATTTATGCCTCTTAAAAAAGTTCAATTTGCCTTAGATAACCTGACAAGCCGAGGGTTTTAAATAATGCATTTAATTATTTCCAGTGGTAAGTAGTAATAGCAGAAAACACAAAAGGGATGCTCTGGATATAGCTGTCTCAGGAAAAAAAAAAAAAAAAAAAAAAAAAAAAGAAAAAAAGAAGAGACAGAAAAAAAGAAAAGCTTTTCTGTGCTATCATTGCAGTGATATACAATCATCTGTAATTAGTTGCTTAGTAAACTATTCAGCCTTATTTAATATTAAAGAGATCCTAGCAGTAGTTCCTAGCAATGACAGAAAGGGCCACCAAAAAACAAAATAGGACAATTATAGTGCCCCCAACATCTGGAAACGGATATGAGATTTGAATGAGCTGCTGGAAGGAGGCTGACAGCAGGAATAGGAAATAGGAAGACTGTATGACTACTCCAGCATATGCCTGATCCACTGCTACTTAAACTACGTCTTAAACTACATGCAGAACATTTCCTGACTATCTTAATCAATAGGTACAGAAGGTTGCCCCACATGACTTTTCTACTTCTGCAGGAACAGTTTCCACTGACTACAACTATCTTATATGTTTGGTCAACTCTGCAGCAGGAATGCCTGAGGGACTCTCTGGCATGGCCAGGTTCTCCACCTGGGATGTTAATCATCACTCACAGGAACTGGTCTAGGAGGAGCTGCCTGAAGACATCTTTAGGACAGTTCAAATTTCCCACCTGGAGAGTCCTTGTACCAGTTAGTCAAATACATAATTTTGAAGATGGCCGGGAGTTCAAGCAATCACCTTGCCTCAAGTTAGTCTGTTCTTTCAAATCAGTCCATTATTTTACTTATGCACAAACTGCCTATGGTGTTCTTGTATCATCCAGAGAGTTAATGACTTAAGCGCACTGGGCGCACACGCAGGCACAGTCACGATCCCCAGCTACATCAAAATTGTAACTATAGGATAAACCTGAATTTCATCCTTACATCTCACTTTTAGCTTAAATACATAGAACTCACTCACATCTTGTCACAGAAGCCTGATCAGGGAAGGCTCTGAAAATGAGTGCTGACTCTCGGCCTGGCATGAAGTCAGGTGGAGCTGAGGGACAAGGGAAGGGAAGGCTTTCCTGTGGCCGTGGCTACAGATGTAGGGTGTGGAATTCTCCCTTCTGGATTTTCACACTTGAGAAAGTATCCATATCTAGCAAGACCAGCAAATTGTTTATATTGCTTCTATTGGTTGTATCCAGTGCCAGGAGCTGCTGCATAAGAAATAAATTTCTTTGGTTTTATATGGGAGAAATCAACTGTTTAGTTAATACAGACTTTTCCATCTGATAAGGTTGACATCATGGGCAATGACTAAAAAGTCATTGAAAGAAACGTAGTAATAGAATACACTGTATATATATATATATATATATATATATAGTATATACTATATATTGATAGAATACTATTTGACGTCTTGTCTGAACTGAGAGATGTGTGAAGGCACTTATAAAGAAAGAATATAACTTTACTGAAGTCTCAAACATTAACGTCCAGACAGATTTGTATGTTTTATCACACAATAGTTGACAATCCTTTGATGTTACAGTGAAGAAATTAAGTAGACCATCCAGAACATATCCTTTAGAAATATTTTGCTCAGTCATGACAGATAAATTACGATTAATGTTGGGTAGATTTTTCAGGAACCCGACAAACAGCATGGAAAGCTCATTCATGACTACCAGAACATCTTTCATTGTAGAATCAGTGTATTATATTAGCTGGCACATGAAATAGTCTTGATGATAACATTCGATAACACTGCTGCTGCATCTAGTCCTAACCTTTATTCCATCTTCCTGGTTGTCACAAACAAAAGTGAGAAAAGTAAAGATCACTGTAATGGTTAAAATTGTATTTTGATGTATAGAGAGAACTTTTTTGGTTCTGAATTTCTGCATGTGTATTTTTATTATTATTACTATTTTTAACCCCAGAACAGCCTGGAACCAGGCCGTCCACAAGGTGGCTGTTCAGAAAAGCACCTAGTGGTCCTGGTGAAGAGCACCCTGAATATGAGCCAGCAACGTGCATTTGCAGCAGAGGTGGCTGGGGCACCCTGGGCTGCCTTAGCAATAGAGTAGTCAGCAGGTCAAAGGAAACGATCCCCCACCTCTACTCAGCCCTCGTGAGACCACACCTGGAGCACTGTGCTAGTAATAATCGGGGATAGTTACAGTGTTGTCACTGGATTGCTTTGAATTGCTCAGTGTCTAGAGAATAGAATATGAGGCAATTATTTTTTGACATCAATGAATTTAAAAGAACATACGCAGTCATTATAAACACATTTTTTCATAAATTTTCTCTTTTCTTTATGAAATTAAGAATAGTTAAAACAGAATGAAACATACTACATGAAGAAAATACATTTAATTATAATGCTGACAGCACACTTGAAGATAAACATTGTAAATGTTTAAATATGGACTAGATCTACTGATTTTGTCTTATGGACTAAATCTAAATTAAAATCTAAATTAAATTCCATTGCACCCTGTGAAGGGATAATTTTTATGATGTTTCCCAGTATCTGATAACACAAATCATTGTATGCAAAGCATGTAAAGGGTAAAATACATTAATATGCAGGGAATAACACAGTAGAACATCAGAATGCCTGAATAATTAGCATCTAAATTCACAAAATAGTATGTATTAAGACTTTCAAGAATTACATTTTTAAGGCATGCATTAATAACAGCAATGTTTCAGAGGTTTAAATGGAAACAAGTTAATTACATTGCCAAAGACCACAAGTTACTGCTTTTGATTGTACTGGCTTGTGTTATATTGCATCTACTCTGACTCTTCACTAAAGGAAGGCAACAAGATCTTGGTATGGCTGTTTAAATGTACTTCCAGAAGCAGTGGTGAGCACCCCGGAGAAATGCTTACAGAAACAGAGAGAGCAGGCACAGTAAGTCCCATTATTTTCAGAAATAAGTAGACTCAGGCAGGCAGAACCAGGGTTGGCATGGGACCTGGCACAAGGAAGAAATAAAATAAACAAGTACTGTATTTTCCCTGTCTTTTTGGAAGATGAGGAGAACAGAGAGAGATTATTTCTGATAGGCTTGCAAGGGCAAGTAGCCCTGTCCTGAGTAGAAGCCAGGAATTACAAAGCATAAGACCAGCCGCACTGAATCCAACCGTTTCACATCTTGCTCCCTGCTGAGGCTGTTAGGAAGAGGAGCACTAGCCTTGCTCACTCCCTGCTACGCTCTGGACTAAATATGCCAATCCAAGTGCTGTCTCAAGAGCGACAGTAAAGAATAATTCCTGATCCATACACTGGCTGAATACCTGCCTATTTGAAATGGATCGTGGAATAGAGTAGGTGTTCAACACAACTCTTGTGTACCAGTGCTTCTACCATGATGAATTTCCCAACAAAACCAGCTTAAAAGATGATGGCATTGGTGTGAACAACAGTAGTGGTTAAAATGTGTTAAAAACATGTTAACAAGAAGAAAGATATATTGCAAGGTTCAGCCATTTTAGAAGAGAAGATTTACTGCAGAAGAAGAAATCACTTTGCTGGGTGAAGTTGATTTACATCTGATTTTTACTCTGAGTCATTTCAGCCAGCATATTAGGATAGCAACTACCGCTGAATCTTACTCAAAATTGTCAACATCCATTTTCAGGGTTCTGCACTGAGCATTTCAGGAAGAATTATATGGAGATAGAAACCACCAGCTGCATTCTCAGGAAATAATATCTTTTCAAGCAAATTACAAGCAAGCCCTTTGACAGGTTCATTATAAACCTTTTTGTACTTTGGATTTATTAAACTCTTTTAAATCATACTGTGAAAATTGTAGGAGAAAAAGGAATGAAAAAAAAAGAAGAAGGCTATAAGAATTTTACTACTTATCTAACAGATAAGGGACTGAATTTTTAGAAATGGATTTTGATTTTTTGTTTTGGCTTCCAGCAAAGGAGCTTCCACTTATTTTTTCACAAGAATGATCACTAAATTATTTTTGATGAAGAGAGAAAAGACAAAAACATGTCATAATTTCGGTGTAATGAAAATGTTTTGAAAAACTAGAGTTGAAATAACAGGGTCTGAGACTTCTGGAAATAAGAATTCACAAATTTCCAGCTCCTGCAAAAGCCTCAGAAAGAGTAATGCCTTTGTCTCTTTCTGCGACCTGTTACTGTTTTGTGGCTTATGGTATTTGACCATATCTTAGATTCTTTTAAGAATGCCCTGAAACAGCATCCTGAATAATCCAAGTTTAATCCTGGGAAGCACAAGTCAGTGTGTACTGTTACTGCTAAACTACATTTTGTGCTCTATATCATATTGATGATCTGGATTTATGAAGTATCATATATTCATCATATATAAGAATATTGATATTGTGATGCAAGTTATAATGGAAGGTGAATGTAGCTCCACCATTTCCTTCATCCCACCTTTCCTCCCTTGCCCAATAAATGAGCGTCAGAGATTATCAGCAATTTTTTTTTAGAAAATTCCCCTTCTTTCCCACTGCCACATATAAAATGTTTTATAAAGTTTATTTTGTTGTGAAGAACCAAATAACAGCTAGTGATACAGAAAAGAGCAAAAGATACAAGCCAATACTTTCATCTAACATGGCTATATCTTCATTTTCAGTAAATCTATGTAATTCTATCAGATGTTTGAACATTTAAAATTGCCAAGGCTTAGTTGCAAGCATTAATATCCAGGTTGTTTCAATTACTTTTGATATTGGTTATATTGATAGGGTTGTTTTATTTTCAGCATATACATGCACAGAAGTATATATATATAAATATTTTATACGTGTGTGTGTGTGCGCATGTGCACATGCACAAAGAAGTGGATAGGAAGAATTTAGCCCACAATTTGTTTTGACTATATTTTAGCAGGCATTCTGTTTTATGCACTTAATCTCAGTGATGTTATTGGAAGGCAATACTTGTAATATAGCCAGAGGAAGGAGTTTCAATTACATGTCCATAAATGAGTCCTACAGGAAATGCATCTCATTATAAATGCACAGACATATAGGATTATATGTTTTTCTGTAGGGAGTGCTTGGTATTGATCAAGAGGACAAAAAGGATCGATTTATTAATAAAAGCTTTTTTCTGATAATGATTTTCAGACTAAAGATACTGCACATGATAATCCAACTTAAAGAAAAAAAGAGGAAAAAATCAAAGCCTGGATATACCTGAAATTTAAACTCTAGAGGATATAGCAGCTGTATACTGCTGTACACTTTGTTTAAACAATTAATCTTAATGGATTACTTTCTGGTAATTATTTCATCTGTGGTAACGCTAAGAGATCCTTGTCAGAGCTTTTACAGATGAGGTTCCCGGTGTGCTAAGGAATGAACGTAGAAGATAGACACATTTTCTATCAGAAAGCCTTGCAGATCCAGGCAACAGACCATTTCTGAGCAATACCAACTGATAAATGAATCACACTGAATACCAGAGAAAGTTAACTATAATAAATACTCTAGACATATAGGTGGGAGGTTAAACAAATCCTTCTAAAATCAATGGAGCATTTAGTGTAGGGTTTTGCAGGCATAGTATGAGCTGAATTTTAAGGCAAGATCTGAAGGAAAGCAATGTTGTTGTTTTGTAGTATTTGCTGTGCACCTGAAGTTTAGCAGTAGCAGTAAGGAAAATTTGAAGTTGAAAACACTGTATTGATTAGACGTGAGTACATTGCTGAAGTGGAAGGCAGGTTTACCAAAAACATCATGCACACATATTTCAAGAAAAAAAGAAACAGCTATGGAAAGGCCACAGGAAGTTTATATGTAAGGATTGATCACAGATTTCAGCTTTTAATCCAAATTTTAGTTCAAGTCCAAAAAGAGACACCAATATGTCTGCCCATTTGCACATGATTAACTGCAGTTGCATCATCTCTAGAAACAAAGAATTACATTTGTTTTAGGAAAATAAGATCCCTTCTGCTCTTATCCAGAGTGTGGTATACATGGTCAGTAGTCTACAAGATAAATATTCTGCTTTGTATTATCATCTTTATATTGCATCTGCTCTTTGTAGTTATCTTTCTGTATGTTGATAAGGAGATTAGGTGCTATTATGAACAGCTTTACATGAGTGCCGCTGAGATCAGCCAGGCAGGTCTGGTCAATTCTCCACCCTCTCTGTAGGACTTTTCTCTTGCTCATCATAAAGGCATAAAACGTGATTTATTGCTACGGTAGTATTTTCTAATTGGACTGTAATGTTTTCCTCTCCAACAAGGAGTGTGAATGCAAATACAGAACAGAAAAGATTTTGTTGGAAAGCCTAGGTTCACATGAGGATATTTACTTAAAGTGGCTAGGATAAGATTTTCAAAATGAGGATAGGATAAGAGTCTGGTGGATGAGCGATGCAACTCAATCTCTGTTTATGGTCTCCTTACACTGAAGCACAGGAAGAGAATGAGAAGGAAAATCAGCTGTCTTATCCTTCAGTTGTTGTGACACACTTACTGCTTCTGCATGTTCTCAGCCTGCCTGCCAGTTGCAACACAAGAAGCTAGAAGACACAGGCAAGTGGAGTAAAAAGAAAGTCAAAACTTTCTCTGTAGTAATTTTTGTGCCTGCCTCGTGTTATCAGGGCACAGCAGTTTTTGCGAAATTTAAGCAAATGAATTTTTGCAAAACTAACTGAGTTGTTGTCAAGGAGTCTTAAAACTCATATTTTGGTATCATAGAAAGAAATATATAAGGAACGTATTTATTGGTCTTTTAGACAAATTTACCTTAAAAATTGACAAATTATTAATTGATCTGTGCCTAGGTAAATTCTTAGTAAGTGATTTGTATTAAGAACCGAATGTATGCTTGTTAGTATACATTTTATTTCAAGCAGCATTCTCCTGTCTTTCTATAGAAAGTGGTAATATTATTTTATTAACTATATTCGTAAGGAAAACAAACTAAATGGTATTTGCTTCAGTTTACAATTTCAGCATGTGACTGTAGTCATTGGACTTCACATAGTTTTGTATTTATTTATTCAGCATGTAGACTCTCCTCCACAGCACCCGGCTCCGTGTCTCTGGCAGCAGTGCTCTCACGCTTAGGAAAACAAGAAAGGAAAACTAAACCGAAAGCAAGTCCGTGCAGCCTGCCTCAGCCACGAGCCGATGCCAGCACCCCCGTCCCACTCCCCCCGTGCCCGCCTGCTGACAGACAGGACTGGTCCTGGGTGTTTGCTTAAGATACAGGAGGATGCAGAGCTCAGCCCCGCTGTGAGCCCGTTTCCCAAACCACAAGCCGGCCCACGGGCGCTCAGAGTTGGCCGCTGCCGCTTGGAGTGCTGCCACGAAGGGGAAAGTGGAAAATCATCCGAAATTACAAAGGAGCGATGCTGAGAAAGTGGTGCAAAAGCAACAAGTAGGAGCTCAAGCACAGAAGGAAACCTTGGGAAGCAGTAGCAAGATTTCTGCAGAGAGACTGGATCGTTTTGCAAGCAGCGGGGCACCAAACCAGGTGTGCTCTTGGCCCAAGTGAAAAAATCCCACCGTTACCCCTCAGGGGCTCTCGAACACTATATAGACCAGTGGCGACTGTTGCAGAATGGCTTCCACAGATGTCTGTCTGTCCCTACCACAGATTTCTTCTGAAAATGCAGTGTCCCGATAGGCCACTGTCCCTGCCCCATGGCTTGCCAACAGCTAAAGTAGGGTGCAGAGGTTTGGTTCACATCCACTGTGTAAGTCCCTGTGCATTAATTGTTTCTTTAATACACTGAGTACATTTTCAGCCAACAGGAAAAGAAGGAAATGAAAAGAGCAACAGAGCCATAAAATTTGAATGAGGCCACAGGAAAGGAAAGCAAGCCGCAGCTGTAATTTTCAACCATTTTCTCAGGCAGGAAGGGGCTTCCTTTTATCTTAATCTATTTTGTAAAATCAGGCTTTGCAATCCTGGAAACAGGACAACACGGCTACCCTAGATCACTGTATTAAACGGACCATCCTCCAGCAAGAGCTGTTAAAATATTTTACTGTAACTGTTGGTTTACAATGCTGTTAATTTGACACATTTCATTCTAAACCTACAAAAGCCTTATATTTATACGTGGCTTATCCCAGTGTCCATGTTTTCATTTATCTTTAGTTAATTAGTTCTGAAAGAAAATGCTATGAATGAAAAGGGATGTGTGAGCAGAAGAGGTGAGTTTCCAAAGTCAGACCTTGCAGTTTTGTCAATGGCTTTTTATGTCAAGTGTGGCTTAGAACTCCCTTGGTTCTAAGCCACAGGTACCAGAACTGTTAAATAGAAGCGTATATGTGAATGAAGCTGTGTGCCATTTATTAAACAGAAAAGAATGATATGATAAATAGAGAGATCATGCTTAAAGTTCAGAATTAGACTCATATAAATGCATTTAAACTTGCCCATGGTCAAGATTTTCATGTTCCATCTTGGAAAAAAAACAGGATTTAAGTAGTGAGTATCTCTTAACTGGAACATTTGTTGCAGAAATAGGCTATTCCTCAGAGCAGCCATGCTGCTTATTTCTTATTAAATATACGTATTAAGGAATATGTTTTAATCCTTTTATGTGTGAGTTTCAGAAGGCTGTTCTGAGTTATCTGGCTATATTCTTCACTTTTAACTTTTGTGAAGAACAAGCATTAAATAGCTTTTGACATAAAACATCATGCAGCATGTGTTGTCAAATTGAGCTTTCTGGAGAAATTATTTTCTAAAACTAACAGGTTGTATGTTGTGGATTGTTCCAATAATACTCATTGCTGTCAAAAAGTAAAATAATGAAATTCCAGGCTTATCATGTCAATTAAAACTGACTGATCTAGCCCGTGAGCATCTTGCTTTGAACATAATTGTACTTCACTGTTATTTTGGCATTTCCCCTATGAGGGGTTCTGCCGTTCAAAAACTGGCTAGAGCCAGAGAGTGAAACTCAAAACTCACTTTAGAATTAATACAATATTGATGAATCTCAGTCCTTCAAAATGTTACCATAAAGAGTTGATTAGCAGAGCAACATTTTGTGTGCAAAATTTTACCAAAACCTCCCCACCTTTCACACCTTCTTTCCTTTCAAGTTATCTCTTCTTCCTCCCAAATTTTTATGATTTTAAGTTTTTTAAATTTTATCTTGGAACTGTTTAGAATGAAGTTCATTTTATCATTCAAAAATGCTTTGCAAATAAACTATTTTTAATGCTGCTTAATATTTGTCATTTCAGAAGAAGTCACATTTGATTTTTAGACAAATCCTTCTTTTGAAAAATGATTATCATCTGGCACATTTCATTGTGTCCTCCAACAAAGATCAATGTTTAGAAATGGGCTTTGACTGCTGCTTTCTGCATTTGTCTTTATTTATTTGCATAAACTCTGTAGTTTATTTTTGATTTTTTTTGATTCCAACTGTCTCTTCTGCTGTGGTACAAGCTCTCAGAAGCATGAACTCCTTGTTCAGACCAGAACCCAGACGTAAGTAAGGAAACTTTAGCTACTGTTGATTGAGTGATAATAAAGCAGAGCTGAGAACTGAGTACTTCAGAATACTGAAAACTGAACTATCAGTACTTTAGAGGGAAGGTGG
The DNA here is from genome assembly GCF_028389875.1 of Rhea pennata. NCBI lineage: Eukaryota > Metazoa > Chordata > Aves > Rheiformes > Rheidae > Rhea > Rhea pennata. The sequence goes on along the minus strand of NC_084664.1, from coordinate 81,362,251 downwards.
TGTGACTACCACACCACTTTCACTAGGAATATAAAGAGTGAAAATTTCTACATCCCGTGCAAAATTAAGAAAATCCAAACCTCAATTATTATATGTTAATATGAATTTTAGGAACAAAATAGACATCCAAATAAACAACGTATGCAGAGTTTTTGTGCAGATATGATTGTTATATAGCTTTAATCTCCTGCTTTATATATTAGAGGTGGTTTGAGCTAGAAGAGCTAGAAGAATATGCATTAGGAAAGCAATCTTGAAAAGTAATACAGAGAATAACTATCAGAAATGTATCATACTACTCCTTCCTTATTCTTTCATCACCTAAGGTTTGTTCACTTTGTTTGATGTTACTAAGAAGTTAATCAACAAAACGTACAAGACGATCATCAGCTTGGCAAGCTGACAAAGGCATTGTCTTTATTCACTGTTTTGTCTGATTAAAAAAAATGGACTTGTTTTCCCAAGGAAGAGCAGGTAGGTAGGAAGCCGACACAGTTGGACGTTACGGTTGCTCAGGGAGGGAGATATCGGACTTTCAAGTAATTCACCCAAACACATGTTTTCACTTCATACCTTCCAAACTAGCGTGCTGCTCTAAGGAAGGGGGAAATGCTGGAGGACAAACAGGAATGTGTGTGAAATGAGCCATCAAAACATTGCTTAACAGAAATGTGAAAAATGCTTCTGTTGTTCCCTCAGCATGGGTGAAAAAATGAAATGGAAAATAATAAAGTGTCTTTTGTATACTTCATTTTGCATGTTGGATTCCTGTATGTTTGTGGTTATTTAACAAAACAAAACATGGCTGCCTGAAGTTCATGGTAATAATAACTAGTACTGACTGATTATATATGTCATAGCTGAATTTATGTAATCTTTTTAAACAAGAATCATATTGTTATTCAAGAATTCCCCTAATGTACAGTCCTTTCTGCCTCTTTATCATGAAGAAGCATGGCCAGATAAGAAAGATTGTTAATTTTAACAGTTAAAATGGGTAGGCCAGTCCTATTAAAATTAATCTTCAGTGTCGTAATGAAGTTGTACCTTTAATGAACGCTTCTGTATAATATTAGAGAGGATATCAGACTAAAATGGAGGTGATACTTTTAGGATTAGATCTCTCTTTAATTAATGAAAGATATTTTTGATACAGTTGTGTACATTCCCTTCAGATTCTTGGAAGAATAAATAATCTTAATAATCATATACAGGGCAAGATAGCTTTTGGTGCCCACAGGACTTGGTGCCCAAAGGTATGTATTTTGGATTTATTCTGTATCTCAGATTACTCATAATTTTAGAAATAGATGTTGGAGATCAAGAAGTTATAATACAGTAGATGTTGATTTAATTTAAGAGTTACAGAAAAGACCTTGTAATGGGTCAGAGTACAGGAGCATTCATTAAAAAACATCGTTTTCTTCAAATAATTTTTCCCCTCTGCAGAAACATGAATGCTGACAGTAAAAAATGCAAGGTTGCTTTATATCTCTGTTTTACAAAGCAGATATTAATGAATGTATCTGATGGCATAAAACTGCCTAAAATAATGTGTGATCACTGTGTGTTCTTTCCGGATAACATATGAATGAAAATGAGAAGCCTTTTTTTCCTGTGGGGGGAATCCTCCTTGGAGAAGTAATTTTAAATCAATGCCATAAATGAAGAAAATTGCCCATCAATCAGTAAAAAAAAAAAAAAAATGCAGATAAAATAATTATCTGTGTCAAGATCATGTCATGTGATGATCTAATCTGTCAGAATATATTTTTTCTAGTAGGAAATAAATTTAAGTTCTAAAATCTTCATTCACTAGCTAGCTCTAATCTGTTGATTAGTATCATAGGAAGAGAAAAGAGAGAGTAAACTCAAATCAAATCCTGTTAAAATGCAAATGAAATGAATTTCTAGATAATAAAATATGCATTAAGCTTGGAACGCTAATGACCACAGTAGTAAAAAGTATATGGCATATTTTATGTACCTCTATCTTTTCTTCTTTGTGCTCACTTAGAAGTCTTGAGGTAATTATAGAGGCTTTGCATTCTTTTTGCCACAAATATGAATAACACATTTGAGTCCCTTTTTCTTAACTGCTTTTTTTTTCTGCTTATATAAACAAAAGATTTAAAGATGTTACTACTACACAAGTAACATTCTCAGACAGTAGCAGTCAATGTGGTGGAGAATTTGGGGACTCTTAAAAAAGATTTTTGTTATAGATTAGAAGGCAAATATCTTCATTCTATTCATACTAAATGCATAGTTTTGTGCAATGAATTTGACTCATTATAAATCATCACGGTTATTACTTTGTTCCATAAAAGCAGGAAATAAAACACTACAGAGAGATGGACTTCATTCTCTCTCTGACACCTTTTCTATGGTCTTTCACCTGGATTAGTAAAATCTTTCAATGGTTTTCATCTCTAGCTGAGCTGCAACTTTCCTGCCTCTAAACTACTTCTGTGCAAATAGGCTTGTTCTTTACAACAGAGTCTTTTTAATGTCAGAGACAGTTTACCTTCCTATTAGTAAAGAGTTAACCATGTCAGAAATGTGTTTTGCCAAGCTGGCCAAGATTTTTGAAAATGGGAATATAAAGTTACTCTCAGAAAAATGTATTTAGAAACCTGAAAAAGGTCTTGATTTTTCAAACCCTCTCCATGTAGCTTTTTCCACCTCCATCACCTCCAGGATGTATCAAATTAAAAACAAAATCAGCATAGCTTGAATGATTTTTGACTGAAAAGCATCCATTTAAAACTGAATTAAACCTTGCATAGCAATTATCTGCAAGGGCAATTTGTCAAGACGAAAACAGCCAATCCTGGGGATCTCTGACGGCTAGGTGGGGGAAGACCAGGGCAGAGACCCAGCGATCATACTATATCAGGGACATCTCAAGGTAGGGGAGGACCTGTCAACGAGAGTGAAGGTAGGACAGCAGCATGAAAATTCAGTTTTTTGGACACCTTTTTTAACTGGATATAGTTTGAACTGACAATTTTTCCGAATTTCACTGGATCACCTTTGGCAGGCATTCATATTTTAAAAACTAGAATGACCTTGAGGCTTTTAAATTGTTTCTATATAACTACCTTAAAATATTTTGTGGCTGTTTTCTTATTTTTATTTGCCATAATTTGTAATTGTAATGATTACAGCTATAACTAGATACTCTGTGCACCCTGTTCAGGATAATTCATTGATAGTAGAGAACGCTGTCATCATTAATGTATACTTGGGAAACACTGCATTTCAGTGATAAAGCACATTCATCCTGAAATTGCACTAAATTAGCGCCACTAAATTTGACCTAAGTAAGTAGCTCTTGGGAAACCTAGACTAAGAATAGCTGTAGGAGACCAGCCTACATTAAAAGATCAGACAGAAAATGTATGCTAACTTATTTTTGATTTTTTTTTTGAAATGAAACTCTTTAGAAGGTTATTTAGAAAACACTGATTCTCCTTTTTAATTTTCCTATTCTATAAATGTTCTAATTGTTATCAAAATGAAAATTATGATTAGTTCTATTTAATGAAAGACAAAAAAAAAAAAAAAAAGGAACTTGAAATGTTCAGATTTTGTCCCAATTTGGAGTGACAACTAATTTTAGAATACAGAAATTCTTCCATCTGACATACAATTTCTGTCCCCTGCTCAATTCTAATTTTCAGTGCATTAAATGGGAAACAAAGGAATAATGGTGAAAATTTTGAAAAAAAAAAAGTGTTTCAGAAAGCAAAAGTTATAAAATAAAATTGAGTTAAAATTGGGATATTAAAGGAAAGTAAAAACATGTTTCTCTCCACAGACAGTTTCCTCTAGTTTAAAAGGAGACAGTAACTTTTTAGGCTTTGAGCTATAGGAATAATTCCTATTGTAGTGATTAAGGATAGTCAGCATGGATTCACCAAGGGAAATCATGCTTAGCCAATCTAATAGTCTTCTATAACGGAGTGAATGACTGGGTAGATGAGGGGAGAGCAGTGTCTACCTTGACTCCAGCAAGGCTTTTGACATTGTCTCCCATAACATCCTCATAGGTAAGCTCGGGAAGAGTGGGTTAGATGAGTGAACAGTGAGGTGTATTTGAAACTGGCTGAACAGCAGAGCTCAGAGGACTGTGCTCAGTGGCATCTGGTTGGAGGCCTGTAGCTAGTGGAGTTCCCCAGGGCTCAGTACTGGGTCTAGTCTTCATAGAATCACAGAATGGTTGAGGTTGGAAGGGACCTCTGGACATCATCTAGTGCAATCCCCCTGCCCAAGCAGGGTTACCTAGAGCACATTGCATAGGCTCACATCCAGGCAGGTTTTGAATATCTTCAGAGAAGGAAACTCCACAACTTCTCTGGGCAACCTGTTCCAGTGCTCTGTCACTCTCACAGTAAAGAAGTCCTTCCTTATATTAGATTCTTCCTTTTATTATTCCTTACAAATCTTGTTCAACTTATTCATCAATGACCTGGATGAGGGGACAGAGTGCCTCCTCAGCAAGTTTGCTGGTGACATCAAACTGAGAGGAGTGGCTGATGCATCAGAAGGCTGTTCTGCCATTCAGAGACACCTGGGCAGTCTGGAGAATTGGACGGAGAGGAAACTTGTGAAGTTCAACAAGGGCAAGTGCAGAGTCCTGCACCTAGGGAGGAACAACCCCAGGCACCAGTACAAGCTGGGGGCTGACCTGCTGGAGAGCAGCTCTGCAGAGAAGGACTTGGTGGACAAGCTGACTATGAGCTAGCAATGTGCTCTTGTAGCCAAGAACATAGATCAATGGTATCCTGGAGTATATTAGGCAGAGTGTTGCCAGCAGGTGGAGGGAGGTGATCCTGCCCCTCTACTCAGCCCTGGGGAGGCCTTATCTCAAATCCTGTGGCCAGTGCTGGGCTCCCCAGGACAAGAGAGACATGGAGCTACTGGAGAGAGTCCAGCATGGGGCTACAAAGATGATCAGAGGGCTGGAGCACCTGCCTGTGAGGAACGGCTGCGAGAGCTGGGCCTCTTCAGCCTGGGGAAGAGAAGACTGGGGGGGGGGGATCTTATCAATGTGTAGAAGTACCTGAAGGGAGGGTGTCAAGGGGATGGGGCCAGACTCTTTTCAGTGGTGCCATGTGACAGGACAAGAGGCAATGGAACCTCTCGAAGCACAGGAAGTTCCGCCTGAACGTGAGGGGGAATTTCTTCCCTGTGAGAGTGACGGAGCACTGGACTAGGTTGCCCAGAGAGGTTGTGGAGTCTCCTTCTGTGGAGATATTCAAAACCTGCCTGGATGCAGCCCTGTCTAACATGCTGTAGGTGACCCTGCTTGAGCAAGGGGATTGGACTAGACAATCTCCAGAGGTCCCTTCCAGCCTCAGCCATTCTGTGTGATTCTGTGAGTTTCTCCAATTTACTGAAAACATGGAGGGTTTTTTTATTTGTTTGATTGTTTGTTTGTTTTTAAAGGAAAGTGAGAGAATCAGGAAGCAAAAAGTAGAACCAGAGACATTAATTTGTTTGTTAGGGAGGAACGTGCTTAGCCAGAACTACATTTTAAAAATAATGTGGTCTCATTTAATTTATTTGAATGATTGAGATCCAACAGATGGAATAATTGTAAAGTAAAATTTCCACATAATTAAATAATTTTAGAGATATTGCATGTAATCAAGTAGTAATGACAGCTTTTTTTAATCTTAAAAAAATACTATAAAGTATGGATATGGATATTAACACATGCTGACTAGCACTGTCTTTAAAGATAAGTAATCCTATGTATCAAACACTATCAATCTTTCCAGTAGCCTGCTCCCTGCATAGTGATGCAGAATTGGTCTGCTATTTCTGTTAAACTGTTTTTTTATTATTGACTTAGGGATTTGTTGAGTCAAATATTCCATCCCTTTTGTTATCTGAAAACGATTTTGCTTGCCTTTTCATTAAATTCTTGTCTTACTCAGGGTTTATGATCATAAGTTCTTTATAAAAGGTATTTAAATTTAGAAGTGGTTCTAATTCATTGCATTTAGAATTCCATTTCTTTGTTTAGAAAGTCATCAGAGAGTAAAAGATTCAAATTTAATTTCTAACAAGTGACAACTAATTCCTTATTTTAAGAGATTTCTACTATTTTGAATCAAAAAAATAAGAGAAAGCTGAATCAAGGGATCAAACTTGTTTTACAGTGCTAGACAACAATCTTTGATTAAGTCTTTTTTTGTTTCTACACAGAATTCAATTGTTTAACAAAAAAGCCCCATAAAGCTTAAAAGGGGTGGGAAGACTGCATTTTCATATTGTCCTGTGCGCCACTACTGAAACACAACCCGCAGGTATAGCTTCATACTTGAGACTTTGCATTTTAAAAACAATATTCTCCAGGTAAAGTAAGGAACTTTCTTATGGGAAAATTGCCTAATGGCTATGTGAACAGTAAATGCTTGTCACCTTGGACATTACTATGTCCTATTGCAGAAGTCTGGGAAAGGCACTCTACAGGTTAGGTCTTTGAAACAAGACAGCAAGCCAGCACCTACTGTGAGCATCTGGCCTTCTCTAGATGGGGTCCTCACCAGAGTTCCTCAGAAATTTGTCTCAGCTAGCTATAAACAGAAAAAAATTTCCTCCCCTAATGGGCTACGTTATTATGTGCTGTGAGTATGTACTGAGCTATTGAAGAGACTAAAGGAGATTTTCAAAGTTATCTGGTAGAAACTAGAAAGATAAATTGAATTTAGGACAAAAATGAGGTGAGGAATTCAGAGAGAAACCAGAGTATAAGATTTCCATAGAAAACTGGGACAAGGACTCTCAGTAAGTGACTTGCTCCATCTGTCAGGTTACTCTTACCTGATTTTTTTTTTAATTTGATAGAAACCTTTTATATTTAATTTGGTCAATTTGATGTTGTTTCTGGAAGTAGGAGAATCAAAAATCATTTAGCTGAGGAGTACTCAGGGTGGATGTTTGTAATGTCAGCCGGGAGAGGAAAATATTAATTAGAAAATATTAATTTAGACTAAACCCAGTAAGAGATATTTAATCCCCTGACCACTGTTTTCATAGCTCCATTTATCTGTACACCAGAAGTACCAAAGGCTTAAATGTGAAGGGTGAAATATGGAACTGCAAGGAGAACCCAGGGAAAAAAAGGAAGACATCCATTTCCGTAGTCTTTCAGACCAGTGATTCCTTAAACCATGTAGCAGAAAGAGAAACTGTCTAACTTTCTGGAAAATCATCTTAGGCTGTGGGGTGCTGATATTAAAGCTGGCAAGACAGTTCATTTTATTTATTTTATGCATGCTTTTAAACATGTTTCTATTATTGTTTATTTGCAGAGCTTATAACTAAATAGTCTGTGAACATTTTTATCAAAATTATTCAAAGTATTGCAAAATTCAAATATAGTTTGCTGGCATTTATAGATACTTTTCTGCCTCTACTATTAGTTTTCAAGAAGCCATTTTAATTGTATGATAAGGTATATGGTTTCCTCAGTGACCAGGAAAGTATGAAGTAGTTGTATGGATCCTATACATCACTGTCCTGTTATTCTTACGGTGCAAGTCAGGTATCATAAGAGAGTAAAGGGGAAAAGGAGATCGTGTGGAGCTGACTTGGGAGAAGAGCAGTTTGGCAATTTCTATTCTGTATGTGGATGCTGGAAAGCAGCACAAGCTAACTAAACACCACTATCTTTTGGAGTCTTCCTACAGGACAGCAGGCCTGAGACATTTAAATATTTTTTTCTAATTTACTAGGGACCTTCTGATGGTAGTCAGTGAAGTTATGTCACTAGAGTCTATCATGAAGAACTAGGGAGTGATGGGCTTCAGCCATCACTCCCTCAGGTAAGGCTTGTGGAAACTGATGATTTTTTTTTGGTTGCATTTTAGCTTGTCCTCTGACACAATTCTCTTTGGGATTGAACACTTTCCATTTAGTGATTTGTCATTCCAAGACAGAGCATGGAACACCAAGTTCCTGTCTAGCTGGGTGATCATTATTCTACTAACTGAATGAGATTCATGATTTTCTTTCATAACACTTAACTTATCCAAATCTATCCTATGCATAACCAGTCAGGACTAGAAAACCATTTTTTCTGTTTGTTTTTGTTCTAAGATTCTTCCTGTTTTCTTGAAAAAAAGATTCAAGGAAAACTTTTTTAAAGTGTTATGGGGTCTGGATCAAATAATTGTGTGGGATGTTTGAATGAACCAACGCAAAAGTTGATAAAATTCTCCATTGACAACTGATGCTTGTCATAGTCACTAAGATTTTTTTTTTTTTTGTTTTGTTTTGTTTTATTCTCTCTTGAGTATCAAACAGTGAATTATTGATATTTGCACTAGCTCATAGGCAAGAGCCTCACCTTGCTGTGAAGGTAAGGAGTGAATATTGATTTGAAATGGGAGATTCAAACATTTCATATCTTTTCATATCAAATGCCTTCACTTTGTTTTAAGCAGAGATGAACTGAAGCATTGACGTTTGGATTTGGATGATGTTTAGGATTCTGATTTTAGCTCTGACTGTTAATTGAAAGAATAGAAAGAATTTGTACTGAGAAATTTGAATTCAACCTCCACCTAAAATTCCAAGTATTTAGATTTAATGTCCTGGATTTGTGCTTTCTCTAGGTATGAATGATAAAATACTTTAAACTGTCATGTCAGTAAATATGATAAGCAGGTGCCATCAGATCTTAGTCACTTTGGAAGGAAAGGTTAAGAGAAATGTCACATCTATAATCTTGATATGATCACACTTCATGTAATTTACTTGATTTTAACTCCTCTTACAGCTTACTTTTTTGTAGATGCTGTTTTTATTGCTGAAAACAAAATTACAGTAAATAGTCCCAGAAGTGGTTATATTTCAAGCAGAAAGAAAGGTAGCCTGAACATCGATGTACATCCTGAACATCCTGTAGCTATGAACATCGATGATACTGAAACTGGACTTTCTACTTGAAACTAAAAATTAAATATAATACCATGGCTAATCTTACAGTTGTCTGTATGTCTATATCAAAACCTCAATATCAAAAAATCTGCAAAACCTTTCCTTTCTGACTAAATGAAAGCACAAAAAGTTGTAGAACTGGAAGCCACTGAAAGGAGCTTCTTGTATGCATTAGTATTTTAAGCTGCTACTTAGAATAGTCTGCTTAGTGAGTATACAGAATACAGTAATATCGTTGTATTATTTCAAGGAAGTCAGTCAGAGAGACCTTTCCTTCTACAGTTTAAGCAGTTCTGAGTGTTTACTCATGTGTTATGGGAAATCTTCTAACTAGGGATGGTTGAGGCCATTTGTGAGGAAGTGAACTGAACTGGAAGGCATAGCTAAGTGTGATGTGAATGTTTTCAAGGAGATCGATCTGATGATTGCTCCTGTGTTGTTTTTGACTCACCCAGTTCTGAAATGAAGGTGCTCTTTTCTTATGTACTTGAATTTACCATGTAGCTCTCCAGTAAACACTGTTTCAGGCTTATCTGCAGTACTTTATATAAAAGTTTTCTACTGCAGAAGAATACTGTCATGGTTTGACTCTATGACTAAGCTCTTCCTTAAGCAGCTATGATTTGCCACTCTTTGCTTCGTTGGTATTAAGAGGTCCTGCATTTCCTATGTCTTAGAAAGAAGCTTTCCTTCTTACAGCCAGTCTTCCTTAATGGTCTACCTTAGCTCAGTAGCATCTTTTCTCTGTGGTTGTTCTTGAGACGGTTAGCCTGGTGAGACATGAGGTATGAGCCATATATATTCTTGTGGTTTCTCTTTCTGTTCAGGGTTTTCTCTCAACCATGAAAACATGATGACTATCACTCATCTGTCATACCCCTTTATTTTGTCCAACTTCCGTTTAGGGATGCCTTCTGTGCCACAGAGAAACTAATGTACAATAGAGCAACACAGCAGAAGTGCAGTAGGTCTGCTGTGCACATGCAGTAAGTTAGTTTTGCTGCAAACCTTGGAAAGCAGGTCGGCTACTGACTATCGTGTCAGTAGCCAAGTTATGGATCCATATGAATTCCAAAAAAGTGTCTAAAGTCCTTTTCAACCTCTCCTTGCAGAGAGCATCCTTTCACCAAAGATGTCCAGGCTGAAGAAAAGACATACTCGGATGTACAGTAGCCTGCAGCATATGTTGAAGCCACCAGCGTGATTATGTGCCTGCTGAAGTTTTAAATATGTGCAAGGTGTGTGCATGTATTTAAATCTTCTGCTTAGGTAAGTGTCAGATCCCTGAAGACTGCCCCTAGCCCTTCCAGTCCCTGCCTCTCCCCCACAGGCTTCCTGCAGCCCCAGGAACCCTCGTTTCAGCCCAGCCTGAGGCCGTCAGTCTCTGCTCTGTAACACCGCTACAATGCAGGCTCCAGCTGTGGAGCATATTCAAAGCAAAGTGAATAAAATGATTAATCAATAGAACAAGATGTCCAAAGTTTATTATGGTATGTGTGGCCATGAACGAACATTTATACTAGATAGCTGAGAAAGTTTCAAATGGTGCTTTTCTCTTATGATACCTTCAGTTTCTCTTTTATATCTTGTTCATCTCAAAGAGATTGTGAATATTAGAAACTACGGGAGAATGTGCTTTGCTGGTGTATTTTTTTCAGTAATAGTGTACTAAAGTAATGTTCTTTTTCTTTCTGATGGGAAAATATCGCCTATAGTAACTTTCAGTTAGCTGTTTAAGAGTGAAGAATCTAGCAAAGAAAAGGTTATGATGCTGTTTTCTGTTTACCTAATAGAATTTTATTATAAAAAGTTCGTGTTAACAAGTAGCTTTCGTGATTTCCCCTGGCACTTTTCTCCTTGTTTTTCCATAGTTGCCATTGTACATGACATAAACGCTTTGTGAACATGCTCTGTACAAATTGACCACTTATGGAAAGCCTTGCGGACCTGTTCATACAACCAGTCGTGTGCATGAGCACAGCTTTTTCAAAGTAGTTGAATAATCAGGTGATTATTGTTTAGCTTCAGAAAATAGCTCTGTTTTCAGGTAAATACCTGTGTATATTTAAACTTCTGGTCCTGTGAAGCTGGTCTCTGTTAGAAACAGCAGGTGCATTTTGCCTCTGTTGTGTTTAACTCCAGGTATTAGACTTGACAATCACCAGAAGAATGAGAACATTCACCATGTAGACACTATTGATTAACTGATCCATCTCCAGCAGCTAGGAAGCAGGAGTTGTGATAAGTCTGTCAATGCTGAACAATTTCACTAGGAAGAAACAGATTATTCACTCCGCAAGACTATTCAGATGCTAATTTTTCCAATAATGACTCCGACAGTGAAGCTGGTACACATGAAGATTTGCAGTTCTTTATTTCCTCAAGGCAAGAACAGCACTTCAAGTTTTCAGTTAAGATATTTCTTTTGAATATATACCATGCAATAGAAGATTTTATGTGATAACTGTCACAGGTGACTCTAAAAGCAAACAGAAAAACACTAAAGATTTCCAGAATTAAAAATAATTGCACTTTGCACTTCCTTGTGTGTTTATATGATTGCTTATGTACCAAAATACTGCCCAAGGAAAAGAACAGATGAGTTCAGTGGCCTGCTTATCAGCTAAGAAGTAAATAATCAGTGCCATGGATTCTAATGTGTAAGTGACCATACACAGAGGGTGGGGGCTATAACCCTTTAGCAAAGACTAGAACTGAAAATTTTTTGAATTCTTAAAATAATTTTTAGTGGGAAAGGAAGATTTGGAAATAAAAAGGAAATTTTGAACTTAGTATTTATACAAGACGCATGTCAAGGTAGACTATGATTTAAACAATTCAGTCTTTATATGAATGACAGTTGCTTCTTATTTTTGCTTTATGAGAAGCATGTGTTTAAAGTACTCAGCTGGGATGCAGAATGTCTACTCTGTTCTGCTTTTGCTGTAGACATATTGTCTTTGTTTCCATTTGAAATATGTGTTCAAAAGCATGGTCCACCTATCTCCAGGGCTTTATGAGGATGAATATTTGAGTCATCAAGATGCTCTGATGGTAAGACAAAAGTAGCAATGAAGATAAAATGTTCATTGCTTTCCTCTTATTCACAGAGCTTGCTTTTGTTTCCTTCTGAATTAATCTGCTCTTAATTGCTCCTGTCTTTACTGCTGTGTATTGATCTGTGGCTTTCCTCTTCCTCTGCACAATCCCTTTATAAGACTCCACTGCACTAACATGTCACTTAAATAGCTGCTGCCTTATTCTTACTGAATATTTTATACAATTCTGGTAAATCCAATATGCCAGACTCTCCATCACATCAAATTATTACATGTGCATAGTGTAAATGCAACCAGCTAAGAGAAGAGCAAACTTTTTCAGAGAGCTCTTTTGATGGCAGATCACTATGAAGGCCAATGCTTATATATTTCCACCTCTCTCTTGCCATAATAGTTTGCATAAATATAGTCTGAGAAAAGAGCAGGGCCAATAACACTGTATTTCTTTATCGAAGCTTTTCACTCTTTTTAGAGTGGGAGAAAGTTCTTGATTTAAATTAAAGGGACTACTTATGGGTTGAGCGGGGTTAGTATTCTTCATTTATGACAGTTGCAAGAGCTAACGGAGCCTGATGACCCCATTCCAAACACAAGCACAGGTCACCATCTAAAGATGGATTTAAAAATAAATGGTGTTGGCCATTATTTATTTAGCTACTTCATGTATATGAAATGCAAAAAGCACACAGGAAAGTAGCAGGGAAATGTCTGAAATGTCAGCAGCACGACTGAAAAAGAAAAAAAGCTAAACGTGAAAAGCCCGCCCAAGGCAGGTTGAAAGGAGCTCGGAGCTGTCAGCAAAGATACAATTTCCTCTTGCTAGGTTCCAGCCCTGTTCAGCAAAATAGGATTTTAGCTATCCTTTTTTAAATAAAGTGGATTATATCAGAGGTGCCATATTCCTTCACTTTCTCTGCAGAAAAATAACCTGTGGGGCCCTGAGTGAATTTTGGCTAACTGCTTGTTTAAGAAAACAGTCACAGATCTGTGGGGCCTGTGGCTGAACAGGGGCAGGGCAGTGGCAGAGCTGGAAATTGGCACTGCTACAGCATCACTGGGGCAGAGATTAGGATACTATGTAGAGCACACTGGCAAAGTTTGAGTATAGAGGAGAATAGTAACAATATTGTTTAAAAATATGGGCCATATATGAGGTGTCACAAGTCCTTTTCCTTCTTTTCAACACTTGAAATTAAAATAGTACATAGTTAAATATGTTATTGCTACTCGCGTTTGTAGAAAACTAAGCATCAAAAATAACCTTCTGAAAGGTATGTGGCCTCAGTACCACTCCGTCTTCAAGCCCAACTGCTGTAGCACACAGGCATGGTTAACATTATTCCCAGTAACAGCACCATGAAAGAAAAGTTTCTATGATCAAGAAAGGTGCTGTAGCGTAAAATAAAATTGTAAATTGGTTCATTTTGCATTTTTGGAAGTACATAACTGCAAGCCAGAAGCTGATCCTGTCCATGGTAACACTAGGCCATTATCTAGGAGACGTGAATAATCATCTGTATGTAGGGGACTGCCAACAGAAGAGCGATAAGGCTACTGAAACTGATACTAATTTTCCTTTTTCGGAAAGAAGCTATTAGTAAAGTGAAAAGTACTTGTAGGCAAACCATAACTTTCTTTCACCTAAAATCTATACAGCTTTCTCTGGTGAAACTTTACTAGAGCTCCTGTTAAGCTGTATAGGTTATTTTATGTTGGAACTACTAATAGAGAGGGGCTTCACAATATTGTAACACACCGAACTATCAGTGAAGTCCTAATTTTTATGTAGCTGTTACAGTAAATTAAGCAGTATACTGATGAGAAAATATGATGCTAAATTTACAAGTGCCTGATAAATAAAACTCAACGATATATTAATCTGGGACATTTTCCTGAAGCCATTGACAAAATAAGCACTTATAAATCTAACTTCCCCATGTTACAGCAGCAAAATCTTGTCCTGAAGTCCTCAGTTTAATCCCAGCTCAAAATACAGAACATATACTCCTTTTTCAATTCTGCTTCCTCTATTCCACTTGAAACCATGCACAAAAATACAATATTGTTGCATACTGGAGGAAAAAGAGCAAGACCTTTTAATGTTCATAGCAAACGAAGAAATATCCACATGGTGAAAAACAACATTGACTTCTGAAAATATACTGAATGCAGGCAACAAGTCAACAAGGCATAAGTAAAATTGTCAACTGGCTTACAGGTGGAGAAGAATGCTGAGATATCAACAAGACACATACGCTTATGCCTTATTGAGCTCTGTAGTCACTGGCAATACTAGTTTAAGTATTAACAGTATTAACTCTAGTTATAACTTCTAGCATGTTTTCACTGGCAGTCTAAGAAATACAAATTTTGCTTTATAATTTTCTAAGATTCTGGTGTTTCTAGACACTCCTAACTGCCTACTGTTTCAGTTGCTATAAGCATGCTATCCAGATTACACAAATCTTTAAAGAAAAATAATAAGAACTCCCTGATTATGTATCAGGTTGAGAAATCTGGGAAAAATCCTGAAATTTCTTTTCCAGATCATTCACACGAATTCAGACTTTTATAGGAAAAAAAAGATGGATACAATATACACAGCAGAGGAGAGGGGAATTTTGTTTCCAAACATATAAAGTGGAAATCGCCTGAGGAATATCAACAATTTGAGAATTTTACATTGCTCTTAATTCCATAATTCAGAAAAAAAAAGTTAATTTTGCCCATATATATATTTAATTTGTCATCTCTGCATTTTTATTTCATTACCAGGGAAATGTGATTTTTCAAGAACCCTTTATTTTTGCTATCATTTTTAAAAAGGCTTAAAAGATATCGATAAGCATATATTACTCTAGTTAAATTGTGCCATGTACTCAGTAAATGTGGTTAGTACTAAGACAGAAGTGATAATGTGGTCTTGAGATGACTGAAGAGAAAAGTCTCCCTGTAGACTAGAATCTACAAATCAGGAATACAGAGAACTGTAGAAATAAATACAGGATTGCTGTCCTAAATCCATTCCTTAGCTATGAAACAGACTTTAACAGATCATTTTCAATGTTATTAATTATTAAAATATATGATCAGCATTTCTTCTTTTCTCCTACTATCAAAGATGAAGATCTTTGGATATACTGTATCATGATGCAGTACTTCTACCATATTACCTTCTCTTCTCACTTTAACTCATGTCTAATCTATACAGTAAGACCTTGTGAATATAACTTCCCTTGGGCATATTTTCCTTCTTGTCAAATTATTCCGGTGGTATCCTGCTACACAAGAATACCTCTTCATCTTTAGAAATTCATCTTCATCTTCCAGATTTGCCCTTCCAAAATCCATTCTCCTTCTCCTTCTCGGCTTCCTGGCTTCCATTCAACTTTCTTTCCTACTCTGGTGGTGTCCTGCAATATAATCACTTATGGAGAGGCTTCATAGTACCTTCTGCATGCTTTTTTGGGGGCCATGATAGAACTTCACTGCAATCAATTATGTAAAAAATATTTAACAGCATGTTTAAATTTTGGAGGACTGCAGTTTTTTTCCCTTGCGTTTATTACTTTGAGCATTTTTTTGTGATGATTCTCACAATTACAACTGATATGCTTTTTTTCCTCCAGAAATTTCCTTTATTGGAGCTGAAATCTGTTCACTGAAACCTCAGCAAGAAAATTGAATGTTATGTTTTGAAAGTGCTGCTTTGATGTCTCAAAGGAATCGTCATGCAGATATGCTCCCATTTTTCTTCTGTGGGCTGAGATCTTCATTCAAATCACATTGAAACATCATCATCCCTTCCTTTGATAGGAGGAACCGTATGTTATGGCAGTCGTCATGCACAGTGTTTCATAATTTCTGAGAATATAAATTTCAGTCATAAGGTATCCTGAGAGCATTTTCTATTGAAAAGAGTTGAGTTTGCAATGGGAAAGCTAAGCTATCATCAGAAAATGGAATGTTTTAAAATCTTGGTTAGTTGAAAATTTAGATTTCCTGTAAATATAAGCTTGATGTATTTTTTCCTTCAATCTTATTTTTCTTATTTCTTATTTCCCTCAATATTTATTTTTCACCTCATCACTCTCCTCTGAAAGCCTACTCCTTCTTTTAGTATTTTAATATATTGCCATTAATGTTTTGATATGTGGAGTTAATTTATTAGAAGGAATGTAAATACCAAAGCAACTTTGAAATTTTTTTCTTATGTGTGCCTGCCTTTTAAAGTCAAGCAGCCAACAGTACGTTCAAAATTTATTAGAGAGAGAATCTTGGAGAAGATTTCCATGACAACAAAAAGGAATCAGGTAAAGAAGAAATTCTTGATCCACATATATCTTATTAGCTGAGAGTGCTCCTGAGATGTTTTTTATTTGATTAGCCTATATGACAAGCAAACTAAAAACATTCAAACTTATTTTTGGACAAAAAAATCTATTATAGTTCTGCATGTATTGTTAAAACTACTTCTGATTCCATGAATAGACATTATCAAGGTCAACAAAATTACTCCCAGATTAGTACTACATAAATAAACGATGAGGAATAAGACTACTGTTTTAGGAACTCTTTGATATGAGCTCTTTGCTTCGTGGTGGTGGCCACTTATCTTTGCTAATAATCCTACGGTCTAATGAAGTGAAGAACATAGAAATGTGAGTTAGAAGAATTCAATGTATTCCTAACATACTTCTACATTTTTTTTCATAAAGTTCAGTTTTTGGACTTGTTCTGACTTTTTTTTTTCTATTTAAATGAGAAGCTTTTACATATATGCATGTCAATTGACACAGGGCCTGAGACCTAGATGCTTCTACTGAAAATCAAATACTTATGAGTACTTGTTGACCATGAGCCAGCAATGTGCTTGGTGGCCAAGAAAGCCAACAGTATCCTGGGGTGCATTGGGAAGAGTGTTGCCAGCAGGTGGAGGGAGGTGATCCTGCCTCTTTACTCAGCCCTGGGGAGGCCTCATCTCAAGTCCTTTGGCCAGTGCTGGGCTCCCCAGGACAAGAGAGACATGGAGCTACTGGAGAGAGCCCAGCATAGGGCTATGAAGATGATCAGAGGGCTGGAGCATCTGCCCTATGAGGAACGGCTGCGAGAGCTGGGCCTCTTCAGCCTGGGGAAGAGAAGACTTGTGGGGGGATCTTATCAATGTGTAGAAGTACCTGAAGGGAGGGTGTCAAGGGGATGGGGCCAAACTCTTTTCAGTGGCGCCATGTGACAGGACAAGAGGCAATGAAACCTCTTGAAGCACAGGAAGTTCTGCCTGAACGTGAGGGGGAATTTCTTCCCTGTGAGAGTCATGGAGCACTGGACCAGGTTGCCCATAGAGGCTGTGGAGTCTCCTCTGGAGATATTCAAAACCTGTCTGGATGTGATTCTGTGCAATGTGCTCTAGATGACCCTTCTTGAGCAGGGGAATTGGACTAGATCTCCAGAGTTCCCTTCCAACCTCAACCATTCTGTGATTCTGTATGCAAGAAGAAGTAAGATGTTCACATGATCTCATCTTCTTGGTTTTTTTAAATGATACAGAAAATTCATCTCTTCTTTTGTTTAAAAGAGCTGCACCTTATGCATAACTATATTCTCTGTTGCTTTCTATATCAATAATCATTCTGCTTGCAAAGTGTGCTGTCTTACTCCAAACAATAAGCTTCTTAGAACATACTTTGTGCATTAGCTTGATGAAGGTTCCATCAATCAGCACAGTGATCAAACTTTTAAGACCCTGTATACATGGCAGTCAGGGTCTAAAATCTTTAGAAAATCTTTAGGGACAAGAGTTTTGTTTTGGGTGGGTGTACTGTCAATCACCTTAGCAGGAAAATGACAAGTCTAAAGTATTAAAAAGACTCTGCCAAATTATTTCTTTTGGAAATTTTTTCTTCAGCAAATCACAATTTTTACTTATATGCTGGATTAACATATGCATGATGTTAATGCTGTAAATTAAGTTTTTCTAATGTTTCCCTTTCAATTCTTTCTCCAATGAGAAATAAGTAGCATAGTAAATGCAGAAAAATAATACTTCAGAATACTTCAAATAGAACTTTCAGTTCTTTTTGCTTGAGCTTAGTCTAATTTCTTCAGATACATCTCTCTTTCCACCCATTGTCAATATACACATCCCTTCACAGGATGTAATTTAAATTCTTTCAGATAAGGATGATTAAATGCATTCCATTACTGACATTTTAGAACTGATGATTCCAAAAGCTGTTGCTTAAGCATATATGTGCATTTCATGTATATATGTAATTCATTTTATTTTCCTTGCCAATACTTTCTACTTATTAACATAAATTACTATTAAAATATAAGATTGTGGACCTTGGTCACAACTTCATGGATGCCTTCGGTGCAGCCTAAACTGCCCACAGTTTCAGTGTAGTTTCTTCTACATTTGCTATAACCTTATTTTAAGAAGAAACCTTTGACTATCTCTACTCTTTGAGTCACATCCAATCTCTATTACATGTATTAGAAGTGAGTTCATATTTAAAACTAAAGGCAGAAAGTGATTTTGATTTGAGGGTAATGGTTAGAGTAAATTAACACAATAATATATATATATATATTTGTTTACTGAGCAGCCATGGTTCTCTCTTTCATTTAACAAAATGTGAACTATATCTACAAATCACACAAACTTCAAATCTCTTAGGAGCCTAAATAACCTTTCCAGTGCAAAGAGATGTTTACAGCTTTGCAGAGAGTTCATAATTCACACAAAACATTTATATATATTGAGAAAGCAGTCTTTTACTTTCCTTTATCTATTTGTTGAAAGCATTGATGAGATTGTGGAATTCTACTGTTTTTCTTTTTTCTTGGTGAAAGAGAGAAATTGAATGGAAAAAGTCATTATTCATGTCTTGCATACCACTGTGATGACTGGACCTAAGAAACGGAGGCTTAAACATTGAGGTCTTGTTACATAAAATGTCTGTCTCCAGTCCCAACTTTTTATTTTTTTCATTTGGAAAGTGTAGTTTAGTTGATTCTAACTGCATAGCAACTTCTATAGCCAAAAGACTGTATTGTATTTCTTTGAAGATATATGTATCGCATACTGTTCCTGTGTCTAGTTTCCCAAGAGAAATTCCAACAGATAAAATTAGCAGCTCAACAGATGCACGAAAGCAAGTCTGCAACTAAAGATAAATGTTTACACTAATATTGGAGATGTTTTCATACTGATATTGTTTGTATTTCTTTAAGCATGACAACAGCTACTTTCTATTTACATATTCAATATGTTACGCTACATGTAAGCACGAAATGGATCCATCTTGGTTTTTTAAATTAAACTTACTGGTGAATTATTTTCCTATTTGTGTCAGCATAAGCAATTGCTCTAGGCAAGGGGAAAAGAGCAACAAAATTATATGGTTTTATTAACATGACTAAAAATTAATTATGAAAATGAAAGGTAACATTTATAATACAAATACCGTAAAATAATGATTTAAAAATAGAAATATGAATTAATACTTGAATGGCAAATTGATTTTCCACATTTCTCTTCCTGATGAAAAGTTGTTCTTCTTACTGATGCCAAAAATGCAATTTAACTCAGAATGACTATTCCAGAACGTGGCATTACTGCCATCTTTTCCCTGGGCATCTTCTCTTCTAATAGCTTTTCATATGATAAAAATTTATGGGGAAGGGAACTTTGGGGTTGTTCTCACGTGCACCATCCATACAGAATTTGATCTACCAATCATTTGAATAATAATCTTAAATTCAGGTTATGTAACTAAGGGAAAGGAAGAAGTTTTAGAATGGGATTTTCAAAGTGTGTTGAGTGTTAGTCCACTAAAATGGATTGTAATTTTTTCATAGCCTGAAGTGAGAACAGAGACAAACCAATAGGTATCTTTAGAAATTGCATTGTTATCTATCATATGAGCATCTTTTACATGCTCATTCAGAAAATAAGATAATTCTTTATTCAACTGAGGGTAATACACCTCTCAGTAAAATACCTATGAATTTGTATTGCTTATCTCTGTTGCATTTTGTCATCTGTACAATCACTAGGCTATGATGACTCTTTGGGGTAGGTCTGGGTTGGAGACAGGCAAATGCACCCAAAGCACTGCAGAAGGAAGCCAGAGTGGACCCACTTGTGGCCTTTTCCTCCCCAACGGGCACCTGGGTCTGTGCAGAGCAAAACAGCCCCTCCTGCCAGATTGCTGGTGCAGCCCTGCTTGGAGGAGTGCACTGAGCACTGTGTTGCAGACTCTCTCCATATCCGCTGCCATTATCTACCATCTCTCTCCAAAGAATGATATTTTTATGGATATCTCTTTGCAAGAATCTTTGGCAACAGTGCTCAAATAATCACAGAAAGTAAGTCATAGCATATGAACAGATGTGTCTCTTGAACCCTCATCATACTGGTAGAAGAGAGACTCTTTCAGGACATTAGTACTGGAAATTAGTGGCACCTTTTTCTTTGCATAGGTTCAACCTTTCCCGCTCCTATAATGCTGTATAAAAACTATGAAAAAAACCCAACAAATAGTTATAGAGAGCAAGTTTTGAAAAAAAAATTTGAAAAAATCTATCATCACCCTGAAGTATTGCTATTCATAAGACCAGTTAAAGTGCAGCTGCCCCAGCTTCCATCCTAAATTGCATATTTTGCTAAAAAGGTCTCAGGAAGTATTAATTATGGGGTACATTACATGTAACTGTATACAAATAAGTTTAATAAACACTTAAATAGACCCCAATAGTTCTATGATGAATTGAAGGAAAGTACTTCAAGGCTCTTAAAGTATGCTTTGATAGGAAGCATGTGCTTACTGCAGGGAGAGAGGAATGTAAGGATATTCTTGTATATTTTTTCTACACTAGAACACAGTACTTTCTTGAATTATGGTCCCAATGTTTTCCATCAATTTTCTCAATCCCTACATCCATGTGAAGACAGATATATAGATGTATAGTTATATGGATACACATACATATAGTATATACACAAATATAGCTATATATATATTACATTCAGAATAAACACTCTGTTCAATCCAATCATATAATTAGAAAGGGAGAATTACTTAAGGCTGGATTCTGCTATCCTTACTATACTAAGTAATGTCTGAGACCACAAAGTTTCTTACTTAAAGTGACAGAACTGCTTCTAGAGGAAACAAAGGGAAATTTGGTGGTATCCAGTGACAGATGGTAATATCAGAATTCATAAAGATTTGATTTATTTATATATTCATCCACGTGCACAAATATTCATCCCAGATGCACTAAGCTGACTATCTTTGCATGTTGTCCCAAAATGTCCCTTTCTGCACGTCAGCAATGTTCCATTGTCTCTGCTGGAGCTAGGTCCATTTACACTGGCCCAACATCCAGGCTGTAACCTCTGGATTGAGACATTTTAGCTCATCACACAGTTTGTGATGATGAGGGACAGGCTGAGGGAGGCAAAGCTATCAACTCTTTCAGTTTTTCTCTCGCCCTCTAGTATGTTGCCATGCATGTGCTGAGTCAAGCATGCACTTTTTTCACCCCTCAACGCAGTGAAGATAGACTGCACATCAGTTAAGGAAGGAATAATAATTAATAAGGAATGCATAAAAGATATCTCAAACTAGAGAAGGTCTTGCAGTATAGGCACTAGCTGTTTCTTCCTGAAACCTTTCATCATCTGTGACAATGTCATTTCTGGGTTATAAATGTGTCTTGCTACCCAAGACATTGCAGGAAATGATGGTCTCTGTGGATAGTCGCTTACAATGTGTACAAAAATGTGATCATTATTAATTCATTATAGGTAAATGGTGTTAAGAATACAGGACAAAGTAAATGACTTTTAATATTTTTTTTTTCTCATTAATGGAAAATTATGCAAAGTAAAAGCCAACAAAAACTCCATAACCTTTAAAAACAATTAGGCCACAGAGAACTAATTTCCCTAGGAAATTATACTAAATAATTATATAAGATAAAATATCTAATAAATACTTTTGAAATGTCTTTATCTTTGTAAGTTTAGTACTCAGTCTAGTGGTAGAGAAGTAATAAAAACAAAACCAAGAAGAAGTTTCAGATAGGATGACATGCCGTTGAAAGAAGGATTTAGGCAGGACATTTGAATAAAAATATCTGATAAGTCTGAACAACCACAAGAGATTGTTCTGTTTGCCACGGTTATTTAACAAACCATTTTAAAGCTGTTAAGCAGTGATCAGCAAATGGATTATTAAAGGCCAGTTTGCATTGCTGTCATGTGATGTGATTTACCTAACTGTAGGCTATCTTTTAAATATTAATTAAATGAACTAAAGCCTCACCCTAAGTTTAAGGCCTTAGTAAGAATGTAATCAGTATATTTATTGCATTAGCTGTAGGCAGGTCAATTAACTGTATGCCATCAAGATTTATTTTATGCCACTTTTTTGCTAACTTTAACAAGCACACTGCTGCATATTAAATATAAAATATTTCTATCTACCTCGTTTAGCAAATTATTTCTCTCTGCTCTATTGCTGTCAAGCACATACACACGTTTGAAAAATAACTCAAATACATACCTATTTCTTTTGACATATTTATAACTTATGTGTATTTGAACACTTATTTTCATAACAGGGATGTAAAGCTTAGGGAAATATTTGTTTAGATGTTTGAGTTTTGTCTCATATTAATTCACCACCACAGAGTCCTATGTTGTGTTCAGTATTTTAATGCAAATTGAGGTCTACGGGTGCCTTTCCTCTTTCTCTTTTTTTTTTCTTTTTTTTAATGATTGCTGCGTGATACTCTTGCTCACCATGTCCTCTTTTTTTCAGGTCTCTGAGGCATGTCAGACAGAGGGACGCACTAAAACTCTGCTTTAGGAGTGAAAGGGGAAGGTTTCAGTGCAAAGGAAGGTTCGGTTAAAGCCCCCCAGCCTAACTGATTGCACAAGCAAGAAGGAGCAGCAGTGTATATGCATGCATTTATTTGCTGTGCAGTCTGCTCCTGGGGATGGAGCAGTTTACTGTGGACATGCTGATGGCACAACTGAGTGCTTTCAGGACCTGGCTAGCAGCAACGCCTTGTTTGCCACTACAGAGGAGTCTGAGTTAAAGATGTAACTACTACCCCTTCTCTCTTCCTCATTCATTAAAGGAAGTTTAACGCAAGTTTGCTTCAGGTAGGTGTGAAACTCCCTTCACTGAATATTTACACCTGCTCTGAGTTCTTCATTGCTTCATTATTTGAAAGTAACTATTCATGGGGGTGGTATGGAAGTGCTAGTGGATCATGGAGCAAGGGAGCGCAGAAGAACAGAGAAGTAGAAACACTGAGACACGTGGCAGACCTTAGTAAGTACATCTACAGTAACATTGCAGTTAGGACTAGGAGAAACAATCTCCCAATCAGTCCCATGAACCATGCCTTGGGTTAAATCATGAAATAGTATTGAAGAACATGGCTTAGATTCCCCTCAGATGGAACAAAACTGGGAGATGAGTTCAAGAGAGCCCCAAGTGCACTCCAGCTGCCATGGGGCAGTTATCCCACAGGTCTAGGCCTGGATTAAGTATATTTTAATCCCCTGAAGCATGTGCAGTGTCAAGTCGTCAGCACCAGCTGTTTAGGTTAAAAAATGCCTGAAAATCACAGCTCAAAATCAGTTGTTTTATAAGAAAGGAAAAAGCCCTTCTCAAATTGTTTTTCAGTTCAGATTTAGTGCAACTAATTTGTCTAGCTCTTTGCAATAAAAATGTACCTCATCCAGTTTAGTCAATCAGTGCTGCAATAGGGGAAAGAATTGCCTTTGGTCAAAGGAAACTATCCTTATTTTCAGTCAGTGGATCTGTCTTGTAGAAGGCACTGAATGGCGAGGCAGTTTAAGTTCAGAATAATGTTTCAGGTTCAGCTCTCAGTCCAGGAAGTAAAATTCTTCAAAACAGGTGAGTTTCTGTTTGAGTTCATGCTGATGTCCCATACTCAGTGTGGGAGCTCCTTTTCATCAAAAGCCCCAGAGAAAAAACCAAAGCAAAGCAAGAAACAAACAACCCACCTGCCCCCTCCACCCCCCGCCACCAAATTGATTCAGATGTTAGGTCTCCCATTCAAGGAGGCTATGGTTTCGGCAGTTTTCATGACTTAGTCAGCCTGTCACTTCTAAAGGGCCCTGCAGCAGTTGAGAAAGGTGATATGACATAATCCTGGTGAGTCACACTGTGACACCTTGTGAACTCGATATGCAAAATTCTGCAGACCTGCATCTTACAAGTCCGTGCAAACCCTTTATCATTTTTGATCTACATGAACTTGCAAACTGAGAGTTGTGCTTTGAATTTGGAATATAATCATACCCGTACAAACTGAACGAACCTCTAAACAACCGAGTTCTTTTTGTTGCATGTGTAAGCTATGCAAAGCTGCAAATTGTGAATGCTTTTGATGTTAAGGTATAAAGAGGATCATATTTGATTCTGGGTTCTTTTGAAAGGTCAGTGAGTCATGAAAAATTCTGTATTGAACAGGAGTCTCAGCTGAGATTTTTAACAATATATCTGAGCCCTAGCAAATGGGGCCTGAAGTTTTATTAGAGATGGTTTGAAGCGAAAAGAAAGGGTTACTTCATTTTTACTGGCTTCTATAAAAATACTCTGCTTAGTTTTACTCTAAAAAAGAATGAAACAAATATTGGAAGCCATGTCGAGGCTTCCTATGAGCGTCTCTGTTTTGAAACCAGAGTCTGAAGCCAGTTGTACCACTAGCCTCAATGACTCCAAGTAGGAAAGAGGGAGAATGTTTTATATTTCACTACTAAGGAGGGAAAGAACTGGAAAAAAGTCTGCTTTATGGCTGGATGAGCTGCTACCAGTCCCTAGGAAGTAAAAGTTCATGTAATTAAGTCTGTATTTATATATGTATATATAAATCACATACAGACACACACACAGATATATATATATATTATATATGTGAGGTTCATATAAATAACTCTGTGTTTTCACAGCAGTGCTGTGAAACCAGAGAAGATGGAAATTTGTTGGCTGTGTTTAGCAGCCAACACTGCAAATATAGAAGTTTCAGTAGTTTAGGTGTAGCATAAATCACCACTGAAATATCTGGGATGAATATATTACCTGCATTAAACGAAGTGTTTGGTGTGCTTGTATTGTTAGAAGGGCCCTGCTATGAACCAGAACCTGAGGCCAGACTTAGAAAGCATCCAGAAATTAACCTTTGTGACTTCTGCTCTAGGACTCCTGCTCACATCTCACCCTAGCCCTTTTGTAGACAGAAGGTAAAAGGAGAGTCAGACTTGAAAGTTGAGAAAGGCTGCAGCTAGGTATTGCTTCTGAGAGAGGCTAGTATTGACTGTATGAATGCTGCTACTTCAAAACTGTATCAGACACAGATTTAACAGCTTGAGGGCTCTGCACTGGGGCAATCTGGTGGATAAGACCTAGTGCTAGTTTCAGCAGGAAGGTGGCAACAAGGGTGTTGTACAGCTACATCTGGTGGATGTCACCCCTGGGGAGACACATGCCTGACTCCAGACTTATTTGCATGGATCAGCTGTAGTCTTCAAGCTTACTGAGCCAAAGAAATGGCTTGGGCTAAGAAAAGGTGTGCAGTAAGCATACCTATGTGGGACCAAACTGCTCTGTGGAAAGTCATTCAAGCAAGATTAGAAATGTTTGGAATAATCACATTTAGATAGGAATACAATAGAATCTAAAGGCATAACTGAAGCTCATATTGATATATATGAGCTAATGTAAAGCTAGATCAAGGGCTGATACTAATAATTTATGCAACAGGGGGTTCCAAGTAAAGTGCAGAACTTGTCCCTTGACTGAATTGTTAGCAAGACCCAAGTCAGCCATGTTAAATCTAGGTCAAATACATTATTCTTTTTTTCAGTACTGACATATCTAAAAGTTTCTCCGCTGTTTTATTCAGATTATTATAATTTGCCAGCTCTAAATGATGATAATTTGTCTTTTCTTAAGTTTTTTAGCTTGCTGGATCTTATTTTATAACAGGATAAAGCTTTCCCTTCCCCCTACTTTAAAAAGTAAGTCTCTGCACTATTTTATTCAGTTTGGTCAACAACTAATAGTAATGCACAATGTCATTACCTTGCCTACAGTGAAAAATGCAGTTATTCAGATCCTGGATGGAGTCTGAACACATAAAAAATGAAAGAAGCAAGGAACAGAATAGTATAGATGACATGACATTACTAAAATGTCACTTCAAGTCAAAAGCCAAGCTCAGGACAGAATTAGTTTTCATTACGATATTTAGGAAGAATATTTTCTCTTTATCATAGAGTTACTGCTTTTAAATATATAGTGCTAATCAAATTAAATGTCATGCAAGGTCAGAAATTATTTAATATATGTAAATTATGAAGTTATTGTTATCACAGTCTATATTTTCATGATTGTACAGGCTAGAGAGATTTGTCTTATTTTTTAGAGTATAAAAGACAGAGTTTTAAAATCAGGGTTATAGAAGTGATATAGTGGCATGTTGTGCTGGTCCAGATTATGTAAGGCTTGGCATGGCCACTTGGGCATCACCATGACCAAATACACCGATACCTGGGACTAACTGTGCTCTCAGTCTGGAGCAAAGGCACTTGCTTTCCCTGACATCGTTCTCTGTTCTTATCTTAAAAGCATGTAAGTAAATACACAACAAAAGTAAAATCATGATTTGGGTTTATGTCTGCCATATCTTTTTCTCTTTGTGTCCTCCTTTTGCAGTGTGAAACCACAGAAAAGGCGGACCTATAAAGAAGTTAATAATCTCTGATTTGGCATTTATAATTTAGACATTAAGTTACTTCTTCATTGGCTTGACTGAGCTTCTAGGAGGATTGGAGGTACTTCGAATTGCTTTTCCAAACTGGTGGGAAACTGACATCATGGTGTTATCGGCATAGTAGATAGTGCATAGGAGCTAAGCAGTTCTCTGGTTTAGAAGCAAGCAGGCAGTAAACGATTCCTGCAAGAATCCCTGGGAATGTCTTCACTCCAGACGTGGTATAGCTCAGCTCTGATAATTGTCAAGGCACGGTGCTGAGCACGCCTGCTCGACTGCTGCAAGCACTGCAAAGCTTGGATTTGAATTGGAAGCTTGTGCAAGAAGCTTTGAGAGATAATGACAACTGAGCTGTATTTCTCTTATAGTAGAAGGCCTTTCTGAAGGTTGCGTGTCAATAAAAGTATTTCTGAAATGTTAACAATATAAATTCTACTTTTGCTGATTAGTTGTTTGAATAAATGTCTGTCTAAACAGCATTTTGTGAGATATCATCATCGTGTTCAAGATTAGTGTTAACCTTATTGCTTGTAACTTTCTATATTTACAAATATGTTGAAAACAGAACATTTCTACCAATTAACATTAGTGTGCAGTAGATATAAACAGTATAGCACTGGGTTTATGCCAAGTAGTGTGTTAAGTTGATTTCAATGCTGATTCAGGTCAACTTGTTTAGACTTTTATTGAAACATGGTTTTGGTACATTTTGCTACCATTAATCATCAGAAGCAATTTAAGTATTATTCCTAATAACAGGC
Organism: Rhea pennata; assembly: GCF_028389875.1. Taxonomy (NCBI): domain Eukaryota; kingdom Metazoa; phylum Chordata; class Aves; order Rheiformes; family Rheidae; genus Rhea; species Rhea pennata. Next base: position 81,334,647 of record NC_084664.1, on the reverse strand, counting down.
AGGTTGCATTATTTATTTTTCTTTAATTCATATTGTCTTAGCAAATCTACAATTACGCTACTTCTTAATACGATTACAGTGTAACTGCAAGAGAAGGAAAGAGTCCAGGGAAAATTGCCTCCTTCAGATAGCTGGAAAGACAAGCACATTCTCATACTACCTTCAACATTCCTCCTCCATTTTTTATTGCTAGAATAACTATTAAAAATTTTATTTATGAAGAATAAATTGCATCCTGCATTGCCTAATATCACTGTATTAGTGTACATTTATTTTATTTACCACAGAAGAAATTAACTCAGAATTAAAAATTAATATCAATCCTACCAATGTAAATATCTTTTCATTTATAAAAAAGACTACCGTGTACTGTAGTTGACTGAAATGTTTTTAAAGCATTTATTCAAGTTTTGCAATTTAGGTTATATTGTTGGCCAAATCAAATCACCATTGTATTGTTTTTAATCCTGTTTGAACAGACGTGTAGAGTTTTAGATGTAACTTTGAAATTAAAACTTTGGAAGTAATACATAAAAGCCCACATTCTGTGATTCAATTTATATTTCAGTTTGTGGAAAAAGAGATGAGTCTTATGAAAAATTCCCCTCACCTTGCTGTTACATTCAGCGGGCTCGAGCAGAATTTCAGATCCCTTCTTAAAGGAAGCAATTACTTCTGCAACAGTGCTGTTTCCCATCATCTTTCACTGTCATTAATCAGTGCTGAGGTGGTCTCCAATAAATAAACTCCGCAGAATGCTGTAATCAGCAAGGTAAGGGTCTCCAGTCCAAGAGGTATCTCTGCTTTTACATGTGTAGTGGTGCATTTGATCCCAGGAGTGCTGTATGACTGAGCACTAGGCTTCAACAACAGCTGCAAGCAGTAGGTTCACTGCCTTCATATTGCTTGAGCAGATACAGCCTGCGCCGTAGGGCTGTGTACAGGGAGGAATGCTCTTGTGTGTTTCCACAGAAAGTAGCTGGGGCTGTGCTCTCCCCCAAAATACAGACTGTGTCTCACTCATGCCACATAACGTTAGTGGTCATTTGTATTTGGTCCAGGTGATACTGTAGTGTTGTGGTTTTCCAGTTCTACTTATGGCTGCAAAATCATGGGCTAATCATGTGAGTTTTATGGCTTGGCTGGGATGAGATAGTACAAAAGGCTGGAGCATATAATGTCTTCTGCTTAAATCTCGGAAAATAGACATGAAATACATGCAATACATGACATGAATTGCTGCTCTGTGTCATGTTCTGTATATGAAGTTCCTCAGCATAGAGTCTGAATGAGACAGTTAGGCTTACAGGGATACATTTAGCAGGGGGGTGGGACTAGATGGTCTCCAGAGGTCCCTTCTAACCTTATTGATTCTATGATTTACAGATTGTGCCAATTAAGTTACAAAAATATTACCAACCTTTTATCACTCTCCATCTTTTGTTTCTCAGAAACAGTGACAGAACTCAATGAGTTTTCAAAATTTGTAAATGCATTTTATTGTGTAACTGAACTCCACTGAGAAACACCAGACACCCTTCAAAAAAATGTCTCCTTTATTAAACTGCGAACCACTCACATTCATGCATGTATAATATTAGAGAGAAAGTTTGCTCATTTATTTGTGGCTCTACAGTCATTTACTTAGTAGACCTCAAATCTTATCAAAGACAAGTATATTTCAGTAATGTTCTTTCTTTCTACTGTGCATAACAGTATAGCCTACCCAGCAGTAACACCAGCAACCCCCAGGACTAAGATGAGAAATGAATCTCAGCTGAAGTTATATGTTTTCTATATTGCTGGAATTCTGCTTCTTTACTAACGTGATTGAAATGTGTGAATGACATGTATGTTTGTCTACGAGGCATTTTAGACTTTAAAGTTCTAAAATTACCAGCTCTCAACAGCTGTGTTATAAATATTTATTTCTGAGGTAAAAATGATAGTTTATTAATGGTACATGACTTCTTTGTTGCAAAATGAGATAAGTTCTTGTAGTTCAAATGATCAAAAATTACTTTCACTCAAAATAAAATAAAAAAGGGGCAAATTAGTATTAAAAGATTCCAAGGAAATGTGTATCTTACTGATGTCAGAGCTACCTCCACTAAAAGTCTATTGCGTCTCCAATATTAATTACGGACTTCTGAAATTATACATGTTCATGTCAAAAGGAGTCTCCAAAATTACATTTTTTTAGACAGTCATAATGGTGGAAGTGAGAAATAACTTTTGTGTAACTCCACATAAGATCTTTAAAACTGTAGAAGAGAACAACCTGCTTGTGAGATAGGTGGCTGATCTTATTCCCTATTGAACTCTGACTTCAGCACATGTAGGATTTGGTCTGAGATGTTGATATCATACTAAAAATGAATGGCACTCCTTGGCTTCTTAGTAGGAAGAAAAATTTTGACTCTTCATGAAAGATGAGGTCTCATCTCATTTCCAGACTATTGAGGCCTCCAAGTTAAGAGAAAGGAACAACAGTCTGGCAGAACATCAGCCAGCTGTAGGTACACATGACATATTACTGAAAGCCCCCTATACATAAAAAATAAATTAGAATTGGTGCTTATGTAACGCCTGGATATATTAGGTCAATCACAACAATAAATTAATGGAAGTGCCTTGCTTATGTGTCAGAACTGGCTTAATTTCAGCTGGCTGTGTAGAAGATCATGTAAATATGTCCAATGAAAGCATTATTGTTTATCTGTCAGAGAGCAGAAAACGAGAATCGGCTGCAGAGACTGGAGCTGGTCTTTTCCTGAGGAGTGACAGAGTGCATTCTCCCACATCCATTTTGTCTCTAGAGGCAAAATCAATGCAATCTTAAACAGAAACACAATATGGGCTATTACAGTTTGCCTGGATATTTTGAGATTTGAAGACACTGAACATCACTGCTGATTTCTGAGGTGCAGGTATTTGCTGAGGCACTACCTTTGTGTGTTTCTGAGTGCACTCCAGCAACATAGTGCAATGATGTAGCGCACACATGCTGTTTTAAGAGTGATTAAGATATTGGAACCCTTTTGTGTGATGAGTTGTGAGAATTCTAGACTAAAACTACTCCATAGTTTTATAGCTATAACAATGCTTTGTAGCTATAACAACGTTTTAAACGTGGTAGCTGAAAGCATACTTGAAATATCAGAAATAATTCCATAGACAAAGGCTGACTGACAACTCCTTTGTTAATCCTAACCAAAGAATTCTGCTTGATTAGCGCTGTGTAACATGGCTGGCTTTGCACTACGTATCAGTGCCAGAGCTTTTAAAGACAGAGATCCTTGCAATCATAGAGGTATGTGAGTATACAGACCTTTTGATGAACAGTCTGAATACAGCATTAAGCAAGGATGACTGAAATGCTCCCATCACAGACAGTTGTCTAGAAACAGCATTTTAGCTATTCTTCTCTGGAAGCTGGATGAGGCTGAAGTGGGTGGACAGGCAGTGAACAAGTACACATATGGCCAACTTCAGGCTTCTAGCATGGATGCTTTGTATCTTTCCCTGGCAGCAGCAATTTCCACTGACAACTTTAAAAACCCTCAGATCACAAACCTTTGTAATTTGAATCATATTCAAGCTGACTGCATAGGTATTGAGTATACTTCCTCTCCACCCCAAAATATAAAGTCTGCCCTAGTATTTGCTTTCTCTCTCAAATAAAATTGCTATTACTCATTTTTTCCTCCTCTCTTGCTACTCCCTATGACTAGTATTTGAAAATGAGGGACAGTCCACTCAGAATACAAACCTCACTCATGCTGTAGTGTTTAAATCCGTGATACTGATCTTGCATAGTGAAAACTGTCACGTGAATTTGGTTGCAGTTTTATAGCACCTACATTCTCCCATTATTGTATTTTAAAGATTGTAGATTTTTAATTAATTAATTAGTATATATAGTTAATTTGATTTAGCTCAGCAGTGGGCAGTTTGTTCCTCCTTGTCAAGCTTCTAAAACAGATGGATTATCAGAGGTGCTGAATGCTTGCGGCTCCCACTGAAACTGTAAGTCATTTTCATAATAGCATGCTGGAATAGAAGCATATGTTATTAAGATCACAGAGTGGATTTTGTTGTTCAGAAATAGCTTCAGTTGTTGCCAAAGAGGGAAGAATTTGGAAGGGGGAAATGAGACTGTTATTTCTTTGTGGCTTATTGCATGATATCTCTTCCTAGCAGAATAGCAGTTCATAAAGAACAAGGTGAAGGATTTCAGAGAGAAGGTTTGTTTCTCTGGCTTTCCCGAGCTTTATAATTTATATAAATTGATTTTGCTTTTCTAGGGAAAATCATAACAATGGAGGGAAATGCACCTCACAAAACGAGTATTTTCTCATTCTGCCCCCAACAGGAGCAACTCTACCTCGCTAACACAAGCCACAGGGCCAACCTGTTCTCAGAAATGTCTAGTGACAGAAATTCAACAGCTTCCCTGAATATCACTTCAAGAGAGTTAAGGCCTCCGCAATCACTCCCCACTGACTTTAAAAGAAAAGTGTGCCCTTGATGATGTGTTTTCACTGTCCGCGCCAAAATCCAGGAGCCTGTTTGATACTGCAGGTCATCATGGAGAGACCCGTGTGGGTGCCAGGCATACAGCCAACAGGAGGAGATGAGACTTCCTGCATGCCTTGACACCAGTACTTTCTCCCAGCTAGGGGAGGTGCTGCTGTGCCTTTTCCTACCTCCCTCTCACCTTTCTCTGTAATGGGCATATCCGGGCAGCTACCCCAGTGCATATTTCCCCCCCATTTTTCCTCAGCCTAAATGGCAAGCCAGCCACTCTCAGGGTACAGTTGCTTCAACTTTTTGATGATATAACTGGCAGCTTTTTTGCACTTTACTTCCTACATGCAAAATGGTGAGATAGCTCTGTGAAAATAGAGGCATACAAGACTTCAAAGCACCCAGATGCTCTGGGGGATGTATCTTGGATACATGCTGCTGAAGAAAACAACACCAACTAGGGGAAGTCTCAAAACAGCATTTACAAAAGGAGAAGGTACAACAGGGCATGCTGCTTCTTGCCTTATGATATGCCTCCAGCCTCCTCTCTTATTAGAGCAAAGTTTTTGATTCTGTGATCCAAGCAGGTGAGGCTCATTTGTTGTTATTACTTGCATTTGTTGTGAAATGATTATTCTTTAGATCCGGATTACATTATTCTTTTGTATTTTCTTTTCTCTTCCCACATAGATTCCTGACTTTCCAAACGTTTTCTGCTTGGTATTCATGTTTCCCTTCTTTTCTTCTATTATCCTGACTTTTATTCTAGTATCATTTTTGTTATAACTTTAGTGGAAATAAACACAGTGGGAAGTAAATTCCCTGAGACAGATTCTCTGTCTTTTCTACACATCTAAAAAAACCTAACACTTATTATATTTTATGTAACTTAGTAAGACTGATTTACTGGAACTGAAAGTGAAAGGAAAGGTGAACTGTATTAAGCAAGCAATTGCAATCTTCCCTCCCCAACTACTGCTTCTTAGGATTGCAAAAGTAAAATGTTGCATTTACACAGCCCACCTTCTTCTCATTCCCTCCTTCTCCCACTCACAGCAAAAATGGAACTGGTGTTACAAATAGTACTGTTGATTACTGTGATCCCTATTTTTGCCATTGGGACCTCCATGAGATACTAAATACCTTTACTATAATTTAAAAATGCAAGGGACTCATATTAGAGGACTCCTCAGCATTGCAGTACTTATGACAGCCTCCTCTGCTTCAGAAAATATAATGGAAGAATGAAAATATATCAAATCTAGACAATGATGTTTAGCTAAAGAAATGTGGATTATCAGTGCCAAAAAGGCTTCTTAAGCTGCCCGCTATCAGTCATCAAGCTTACATTAAAGCGTAAACCAGAATCTGAATATTGGAAATAAATATTCATTCTGAGTGTAATTAATAACAACACTCTATGCTCAGCTGTAAGCGATCATGAAAATTCCTATTCTCCATGGCTAATGCTGTGCTAGCCTCTGCCTCTGAGATAAAACATTTCTTAGATGCTAACGTTGGTATCACTGAAAATAGATAACTTCTGAAACCTGAAATCAGTATTTTGAAATATTCATGCAAATCATATCAGAATAGGCTTTTTTCCATTTACTTAGTGAGGCAAGGCCTGGGCCCTGATATCCTGATGAGAAGATCTCCAGGTACTAGGAGAAGCCTCAGAATTTCATGGGCTTCCAACTGCCTTAATGAGACTGATATAATATGCTAAACAGTTGTTTTAATATACTCCATTATCTTAATTAGTATTGCTTTCTTAATGTTGAATATAATGCACATCTATATTTAAATATGCTGAATAGCATTATATAGAGTTAAGAATAAATTGAAAATATATATTATTATTACTAGAATTAAGCCACTTCAATAATAGCACCCTGATGTCTTAATACTCTACAGGATCACACATTGTTTCTATTTCTAACTTATTTTTCATAGACCTACCTCAATGTACTTAAAAAATAGATGTGTATTATGGTTCTTTTGGGGGCTGCTGTCACAATAAAAGATAAGTTAGTTACAATGAAACTCGTGTTAATAGCTTCTTATATGTTATAATAGACAGAAAATTGTAGTCCACTTCCTATCCGCAGTCATCTTTCAATCAACATAATTTCAGCAGCCACTGTGCAGTAAACTTGAGGGAGATTAATTGATAACAAATTTTGTCCACTCAGTTTTGTAAAGGGAAATAGAGGAAAATGATCTAGTGCAGCATACAGATACTTCCACAACTTAACGAAACTTAGGAGAGCCGTGTATAGCAATGGAATACTTAGTCACCTGGATTTGGAGAAGCCAGGAGGATAGAAAGCACCAGGTCCACCAGCCTGAGTAAATACTTCTCTTTAGTTCAATGTCTTCTCAGTCTTGAGGGACTCTGTAGGTGCAATTCAATGAAAGTCCTCTTCCTACTTGGAGTGTCTTGCTCATGAGAAAATGAGGCTATGTTTCTATTTCTGGAAGACTGTTATTGAAACATTCCCCTTTTTTGAGATAGGACATTGCCAGCCATCTGAGCAGAGAAGAAAATGACATGCTTTTTCTATCTGTCTGTAACATAACTGAGAGTGATGGCTGATATGTTGTCTTCATTATTTCTATATTTTGGGCAGTGCTGCAGAATAGATACTTTGGACTGTGGAGCCCTTATTCAGGGTTCTTCTAGTGTAATTATTTATTATTTATTTTGATCATAATTGTGTTACCTGCTTTTTATGTTCACTAAAACCAGAAAAAAAGTTAAAAGAGTGTTCAAGACAGATATGCTAGGGTTGAAAAAAGAAAACACATTATAAAAAGAAATGCAGAAACTGGGAATAAAGTTAGAGGTCACCTGCAGTAGCTCATGTTTAAAATACTTGCCCAGCAAGAAATACTACATTCTCCTCTTCTAGTCACAATGATTCAGACTAACTAGTTCATCCATCTAATATCTTATTTTAACATGGTCTGAATTTTAACATGTACTGAATCCTTTTAGAGAGTACAACATCCTTTTCATATGCTGAGAGTTATAGAATAACCTGATTCCTGAAGAAATTTCTATCTAATCCCAGTTTACTGGGATTCATACTGCAAGATGATTTGAAATGGAAGGATTTATATTTCTTAATTTTGATCATTTATAGTAGTACTATGAGTAATTTCCACAGGTTTTTTAGTCCCTCTTGGTCTATGGATTATGGCTTTTGCAGTTTCCTCTGGCAGTACATACTATGAAAATTGCTATGAATTAAATGAAAAAGTAATTCCTCTTTCAAAACTTATACTGCAATTCAAAGGTAAAAATAACATGATATTTTGATCTAGGAAAGTCTTATCTCTTTTTCAGCAGCACATCAACTTGCATGCTACACATAATTTTGTCTATTTAACACGCCATAACTAAACTTCAGACAAAATTTTAGGTTTTTTTTGAGATCCATCATTTCTAAAGGAAAATAGAATGGAAATACAGTCATATATTTTCTTTCAGGGTCTATTAATGTTTCTATTATGGAAATTCTATTCTATTATTATTGTTATCTATTCTATTATTTGATATATTTCTAAAAGTTTGTTAGGTTATATATCTGCCTTTTGGCCTATTTTCCTGGTAGGACATCTCCAGAATTACTTTGGAGACAACTAGCATATGTGCTTTATTTTAACCAATATTACTTTTACATTGGAACACAGTGTTAAAACTGTTTTTTTCTCCATATTCTTCACAGTGTGTCATTTGTATCACATCAAATATTTCTGGTGTTCACTTGAGGCCACCACTGCAGCATTTAGCTAATTTCATGCTTCACATCTGATTCCATGCCAAATGGCTTATTAGACTGCAACCATTAAGATTTCATGTGTGAATGCATCAGTTTTGATGCTGTGTCAGATCCCATCATTCACCCTTGTTCCAGGATGTGTGCCTTTTATTAACCTAAGGCAATGTATTTTTGATGTTTAAAAGTTTTTGCAAAGCTTTTAGCATTCTGTAAATCAAATTTTACTGAGAGCAATTCTTGTGCCTTTTAGTATCTGTGTAACTATTTCCAAAAGCTTTCTTATCACCTTGTTGATTCTCCTGCGTATACCTTGAATTTCAGTCATTTGACTCAAGTAACACCCCCCAAAAAAAGAAAAAAGACGGGATACAGTCTGGGATAGAGACTCTGGTTTTGGCTTAATCATCTTGGAAGAACACTCTTACGTTAATGTTATTGATGTATAGACTGCACTTTACAAACTAAGACTATGATGTTTATAGATGGCTTTTTTTTTTTCCCTTGATTTGGCATGCCAACTTTTAGGATGATTTAGGGAAAATGCTGAGATCTAATGAGTAAATTCTAATTATCCCAAACCTCTCAGTCAGTATGAAAAAGCACTCTGCGTAGTATGGAAGCAATAAACTAACAACCTACCAGAGTAAATTAGCCCTGTGAGAATAGAATTTCTTGTTTCTTGGATAACTTGGGATGCCTGTGTCTGTAAGTTTACTAGAACTAGTTGGGATGGTCTTGGGGATTGTATTTTCTTTGGATGAGATTTCAAAAGGACTCCACATTGTAATAAGTTTCTTTGTATTGGCATAACTTAGCTCATTGGGAGAAGACTTGGATTAACAAGAAGTTGGGTAAAATGTCTTTCTTTCTTTCTTTCTTTTTTTTTGTTGTTCTTAACCATTCAACCTCATTTTTTTTTAAACCTGTGTAATGAAATGCTGCTCCTCAGAACCTGCTACATAGCAACAGCAGAGGAGCTAAGTATAAAACCAAGAAAATCCTGCTACAGTTACAAAATCAGCCAACATCAGAAGGTAAAATAGATTTAGATTTATGATGCATTAGAGTGAGTTTAGACATTGCAGCCTAAAGCCAGAAATCACTGCTTTCTCCAGTACACATGGCAAAGACAAGTGTGTGCACCTCCAATTTAGGATGGCTGGCTGTTCTCAAACAGCAGTATGGGATATGAGTGCAGAGGCAGAACTGAAGATAAATATACACAGAGGAACCCAAATTGAGCAGTGCTTTCACAAGTCATAAAAGCAATTTTAAAATCAATTTGGCATTTGATCAAATTCCACTTTAGGTTACAAGATGGAATTGAAATGCTGAGTCCACTTGGTGTGAGTTAAAATCCAGGTAACAATTGTTTTGCAGTTTGGATCCTATACCGCTTTTTCCTCAGAAAAGGCAAAAATAAGTCAGTGTGTCTCTGACATACAGGCTGTGCACCACAGTGCTTTGACAGAGCTTACCAAATAATTTGCAGTGATTGCCTTTTTGAACTTCTTTGGTGAGTTTTTTTGGCAATTGGTACATAAATTGATTGATTATGGCTTCAGTCATTTAGATATGAGCGCTCAGTCTGCCCTGAAAATGGGCTGATACATAGTGATATTGCCATAGGATTGCCGTAGCATTATTGCCATAGGAACTGACCTGGAAAGAGACCTGTGACTTTGAGTCACCAGTTCTGCCTTGAATTCTGGGGGCTGCTTTTGGCTGTGGAAGTTTAATAATTTCTTGTGCCCCTCATTGCTTAAGTGGCATATGCGTTGAGTCATATCAAAGCTCATTCCTCATATTCTCCATGCTTTATACAAGAGGAAGAGTTACAGTCATGGCCAGCCGATTGCCATTGTGCAATTAGTATCCACTTGATATATAGCCTCTGGTGGGCTTTTAATATATTCTGTATGATTCCCTGTGCAGCTGTGTGCACTGGGTAAAGGCCAGTTTGGTTCTGGCTTGATATTTAGTACTGTGTGGTTCTGTCATGGAGAAAAGCTGTATTTAAGGAAGAAAAATAACCAAACATACAAAAAAAAAAAAAAAAAAAAAAAAAAAAAAAAAACCCATAGTGAAGATGGTGAGTGCAATACATAGAGAGCCAGAGTAGATCAGAATAAAACTCACTCTGTCAGGATATAGAAATAGTGGCAGGAATAAATGTAGGGATCTTCAGATTCCCTTCCCTATAGCCCTGAGTCCCTCATTTTGGTGGTTTAGATGCTGGAGTCTAATTATACATTCCTCCAAACTTTTAAAGCTCAAAGACACTAGTTCAGATTGAATGTCTTTCTTATGGGCATTTGTTCTGGACTTTTGCGGATATAAAGCTGTACCTTAAAGCGGACCATGAGAGAATTTCAGTGGGTCATTAGCCAATCAAAAGAGAAAGAGCCTCCCCTGAGGTTTGTAAAATGTGTGACTGTCCTTTTTCCTTCATGGAAAGGTAGTTTGGTGTAAATTGTGCAATGGAAGCTACTCAGTGAAATTTAAATATTTTTCTTGCATAGGTACACAAGGTGCCTCTGTCCCAGAGGTGGCATAGATTTATTTTCAATAAAGCTATGTTGATTTTCTCACCCCGATGGTTTTGTCTCTACTTCATGTAGTATAAATACTTCAGATCAACAAGCTAGCAAACTAGTGAGTAAAAACACAGCTGAATGTTACTGCACTGCAGTATTTTTCCTTCTACCCGATTAATAATGTATTGCTATAACACCGTTGAGAAGAAAAATAATTTTTAATCCATATGTTCAGTATTAACTAAATTCCATTCTGAGATTGAAGTTTATTTTTTATATTTGTCAAGAAATAAAAAATAAATTATACACATCCATATTAAATGAATACATTTTCTGCTAATGTGATTAACACATTTACAGTAAATATCTTTTTTCAAAGAACACCATTCAAATTATAAAGTATTACAATTCTGCTGCTAAATCAGGATAGTCCAAAAGAAATATAATTCAAACACCTTTAACACTGCTCATTTTTTGAATTTGCTATAATGATACAGATATTAGACCGTAATTTGATAATTTATTATCATGCAAGCATACTGAAAAATGTGTTGTTATTTAGTGTGGAATATCATGCTAAGTAGGTGGAAGTCATTCACCTACCATCTTCTACATGAGTTATGCAGTACCTTTATGTAATAATGCATAACATTCACATGTATGGATTTTATCCTCTGATTTCTCTTTCTGTGTCCATGTTTAGCCAGCTTTCTCTAATTGCATACATTTTGATGACTCTAATTGTAAAGCTGATGATAACTGCACATCTTGATTAGCCTCACTTTGGTGTATAAGCAATAGAAAGACAAAGATTTATGTGGGTTTGGGGTATTTCACTGTATTAAAACATTTCCTGCATACAGGTAAAACACACACACGCATATATACATGTACAAATACATACACAACTGCACACAGACACAGCAATATAATGCCATATTAAAACAATAGGTATGTTTCCAGCAGCAAAATAGGTAAAATATCCCTACTCAGTTGACTTTCCTGCCGTTACTGTGTCCAGAGTCTAAAGGAAACTTTTTTGAATGATAACTATCTGTTATGTACCATGCTCAGCATAGGAATAACACAGTGTCTGAATGTTTCTCATTATATGTTAAAAATTATTTCAAAAATCCTGTGGTTCCCAAGGCTGTGTTTGGGTTTATAAATGGAACATGCTGTGACCATGATACCAGGTGGCACATCAAGCTTTGTGTCCTCATACCTAAAAATCTTTTCCCTTAAAATAGGGTGGCTAAACCTAAACTGCACTTTGGTGCCCACGCTGCCCCTGGCACACACTATTGCCTGAGCTCGGTCTTGAGAGTGTGTCTAGTAGCAGAGACCAAAATGGTACCAGAGAATGTGGTAAGAATTAAAAAATATAGACAATTAAGGAGCAGTGCCCAAGCTGTGTCCTAGTCATGTTTCATTTTCAATATAAATGGCGAAAATATTTTGATTAGCATGATGACTTGGAATTGAAGTTGGAATAAAAGTGGAAATGCTGGAAAAAAGGATATGTTCAAATTAAGCGTATGTAGCATACCATCAAAAACATACAGCTATTGACCTGATGGTCCCAATTTCTCTCCAACTACTGGACCCATGGAAGGTAAAGATGGGGTATGGACACCCGCATGTGGTAATTTGCATTCACCGTTGTCTCTGGCAGAAGAGGAAAGCAATGACTTCACCTCTCACCACAGGAACCCCGATTATGTGGCATATACACAGAAAGTTCCCCCAGCTCCCTCCCTATCAACCAGCTATCAGCTGAGCAAGAGGCAACTGATTTCAAGCGATGACTGCTTGACCTGTATGCAAAGTCTCGACTAACTGCAGGCTGAAGAGAGCAGATAGCTCTAAAGCTCTTTTTGAAGCCTTCCTTTCAATTGGGATGTTAAATTGGGTCTCTCAGCCATATCCACTGACTAACATTTTTAAACACACAGTCCTATTTATATTTGAAATCACTTCTTCCCTTGCCAAATTTGACTGAATGTGGACAATAAATTAAACAATTAGTAGGCAGCAGGGATGGGGCTGATAGACAGATGGATGGAGAGATCATACAAATGTTAAGCTTCATTTCCTCAGGAAACCACAGTAAAGGAATGAATATAGACAATTGTTTTAGGAGCACAGTCACCAATAGTTCTTGTAAAGGAGGATTGTCATTAGATCATGTTAAGAAAGTACCTGCATCTGCAGAACAAAGTACATGACAAGGGCCATTAAATTTCTTTTTGTGAGGTGTTCTTCTGACCTAATATTACCTGAGGACACACTGAAGACAAAGTCCATCCAGGTTTGGAACAAACAATGAGGCATATGAGGACAGCACCAAGGCTGTGCAGCAGGGCCCTCATCTGAACTTCCACTGAATATATTAATGCCTGTTTTGGAATAGTTGAATAGGGAAATAAAAAAGCCTAAAGCTTGAATTTTCAGAGGCAGTAATCACTAGCAGTTCCTACTAACTTCGGAGCAAATTGCTTATTCTGGAAATCATGCTCTATGTGAACAACCTTTACCATATGTATTGGTACAATGACAAGTTCTCATTTGCAAAGTAACTTTCATGCAAATGGATCCCAAGATATTTTCCAAACTTCAATGACTATTCAACACATACAACATACATAGTAATTCTCAGAAATTGTCACGCTGAAAGGTGTATGCAAACATTAAATCATAACATTCACTTGAGAAAGCAAAATATTCTTTATCAAGGTGAATGACATTAGGCAGATTGACTGAAGTTTGGCACTGACATTTACTTATTGGTACTTAAACTTAACTCCTTATTGAACAAATGAGTTGTGAAAAGAAGGAACTGCCTTTCTGTTTCAGCCAAGGAGACAATTAAGATAAAGTGCCTTGTTTAAAAACCTATCTTCAATCATGTCAGGCTCAGGACTCTGCACAGTGTGACTTTTCTGAGGACACAGAAAAGCTTGGAGCTCAGCTCTGTGATCAGAAGCCTCCCACCGCGCGGTTACAAAATGGTGATGAAGACAGCTGAATGTCTGATACCTGACGACATACGGTCAGTGTTGATAAGCAGTGCACTTTGACATTTCTAGAGCAGGAAGTGGAGCCTTGCATACCCAAATGAATCTGAGGCAAGACAGAAAGAAACCACATAAAGTGGCCTTCAGCCACCCAGACACTTGGGTTCCCTCTACATTGCCAGAGCAACTATATCACTGGTGAGCTAAGATGATAATTCTGTATATCTTCACTAGCCTCAAACATCTTGCTTGTGGTGCTGCTTCATTAGCAGCTCTACAGGAATGCTGCTCTCTGCTGAACTTGAGCATCCCCAGAGAGAGCGAGCTCTTATCTGAGCACCGAGCCAGCCTGATGCCACCTATCTTTTGAGATCTGAACTCACAGCTTGAGGTGACATGGGTACAAGCTTAATAGTCATGGTTAAGAGGCTCTTTCCATTTTAATATCTTAATTTTAGCTGCTTATAACTTTCCAAGCCATTAACTCTGGGAAAGAAATTTCTCAGACGTGTGCTCAATCCAGATGTGAGACATTTAAAAAGTCTGATAAAATTCTGTTTTGAGGAATTTGAGGAATGAGGAAGCCTTCCTACTAAACAGGAACAAAGAAAGAAAGACATTTCCAGAAACAAAGAAAGTACCTGGAAATAATCCTTGAAGTTAATTTTCCTGCTGACACAGTTGAAGAGCACAAAGCTGTTATTTCTCTATCAGGTAATGTTTACCCCACAGATACACTGGCTTACGATAACAAGCATATTTTTTGTTGTCTCATATTCCCTTTGTGTCTATTTATAGGACTGAGAGGAAAGGCCAAAGAACACCTGCTTTTGCTAGAGAAGATGAAAAAGGCTCAGAGACCACAAGAGTATTCTGAGAAAAGAAGGTGGGGAAAAGATCTTAATCCTTCCTGTAGAGAAATGATAAAACCTATTTACATAAAGTTTTGGCATTTTCTTGCATTCTGTCAGCAGCAGAACATGAACCAAACATATTATAGAGTCACAAATTGGATCTCAAAAAATCTAAGATTTTCTTTAAGCTGTTCTGAAATCATAATTAATGTGTAAAGTCTTAATTTTCTTTCAGATTTTCTGAAGGAAAGCTATTCATCCAAAATTGAACATAACAGTCCAAATCCAGCTTTGAAAAAATGAGTTATTTCCCAGGCTGCTTGAAAAGTAGATACCTCCTCTGTACCACTTCTTGTTCTGATGCCCTCTAACTGCCATATGATTCATTTTGCCCTCTGCACTCCTCCTTGCCTCTGTCCTCCTGCACCTTGTAGATCTACCATGTGGCTCTCATACTCCTTTCAGAGGTTGCCTAATGCTTCGTTCTGTCCAGCTCCTTGTGCTATAAACTGACAGTTGTTTTGTCTGTGGATATGGTTTCAGTCTGGGAGTCGTGGCACCCTTACTGCTAGAAGCTCCACTTTCACATGACATCTGAAATGGCAGTTATCCGATTAGCTTCAATCCTATCGATATTAATGGAACATGAAAGCCACTCTGAATAAGGGAAGATTCATACACACGCCTAGCCTTTAATCATGCTTCCAAGTAGCAGGCAGATAAGTCTCATTAGAGATGCAATATAAAATCATTATGATTGACAATACTGCAGGTACATTCCTGGATCTGAAGGGATGAAGTTATGGCTTTTGTTCAATGCAAACCAAAGACATTTCCATCAAGTATTCTAGCTGTTTTAGCACTGGTATCACATTTGGAACCCAGAATGAAAGCTTTAAAACCCAAACACTCGTAAGATATAAATTAAATGGACTTCGTAATGGATCAATGTCTTTATCTCCTGAAAGGTCACAGTTATACGCAGAAAAGTGCATATAACAGTATAAATGACATTCTGGAGAAGTTCTTTATCTAGCTACTGTGCTTCAGGGCAGGACTCAGGAGGGAAGGATGTGGTAGAGAAGCAGCAGAGCTAATTTCTACTGCTAAAGTGAAGATATAGTTTCTGTAACGCAGAAGAGTATGGTAGCAATTGGAGATGCAGAAAATTGTATATCTATCTCCTTCCTAGATCGTGTATGTACACCCCATTTCCCTGTGACTACTAGGCTTCTTGATGCACACCTCATACCCTGAAAGAAAGCATGACCATCTGTGTTATAACACAAGCATATAGGCAACCACCTCCTCAGCGGTGCCAGCCGGTCCTGGTAAGGTGAACCCAAACTGTGTGTGTGCTTTCACTGTATGACCGTCGCAGAAGAGAGGACAGCTGCTTTTGACCAGGGGATGGGTGTATGTGTTGGCACCTGACAACAGAGTAGCAGAGCTGTGTAGCCTTGAATATGCTGTCAGGTGCTCCCCTTAGGAGCTAAGAAGAGCGAGAGACTTTAGTAGTAACTTCCCATGTATTACAGGAGGCAAGATGATACACTGAACCATATTTTGTTTCCTAGCATGGCAAGAGTGCTCGTAGGAACTCAATGAGACCAATAAGCTGCTGCCTTTTAACTACACGATAGGCTGCCAATTTTCCCAGCAGCATCACATCTTGGTAGAAGTCCTAGGGGGATCTCAGTGTGGGCAGGACTGGGTCTGCTGTCTTTCAGAGATGTCTTTTTTGTAGTCCTGTAGATACCACCTTCCAAACCAACTCTAAATGGCTTAAAAATATGCTAACCTATCCTTTCAGTACTTGTGCATCACAGCTACCTCTTGTATTATATCTTAATATAGCACAGAAATAAACTGTTAAACAATGAATGTTAAAAATTAAAACTGAATTCTGAAATCCCTTCTCTTCCTCTTTCCCTTCCTCTTCCTTTCTCTTCTCGTTCCACAATTGATCCACCTAATTCAGCCTTCCTGGACATACACAGAGGTTCATCATTTCTTTACTAGCCAGTAAAGCTAAGAGCAGTCTGTAGTTACACAGGCACACAGCAACAAGTAAATAAAGCAGGCCTCTATATTTAAAGGGAATTGTAATGTACCTATACATCGACATGAATAGCTGTCTTCAATTAGATTATTGAGATCTTTTACAAGTGGCTATTGGAGTTAACTGTGGTTCTGCTGGTGCAAGGATTGAGTAGAAAATGAAGTTTACTTATAATTCTGCTTCTTACTTAATGACAGCTTCTATATGCAGATTCACTGGAGAGTGAGTTGAAGAAATGAGCCCAGACTGAAGATTTTAAAATGTGGCAAACATTCTTGCTGAAAAGTTACAGAGAGCAAACTTGTTTGAGCTAGTTACTGATTTTGTTACTGACTGTTGAGTGCCCTGTTCCTGTTCTTTAAATTTAGGGAGAAGAGTGAAGATTTCTCCAGCTCTAGGAAAAATCTAGGGAAGAGTTAAGTTTCCTAGTGGAATGTTCTTTCTCATTCTTTCCTGGTGTGTGGAAACTCAGTAACTAATTTGTATTCTGATGGAAATATTTTTAGCTTTGAATTGTGGTACACCACACATAATAGGTTTAGTGAACTCTTTGAAGGTGACAGGACACAGTTGCACACTATAAAGGTGTTAAAATATAATAGTATTGAAAATGGAAAAAAGGCTTTTTTTGCATAGTGTCAACCTCCTTTAAAAACAGCTTGTGCTTCATCAAAGTCTCTGCTTCCCCTTGACACTTTTTGATGTATCATTTCTTGCTGTTAATTGCCAGAGAAAAACATGCTGGCAGTGTGAAGCTTCAGAAATTGTGAAGCAGCTCTTTCTGTATTAATTGCTGCTTATAGATACTATCATATATATTGCACATAGGTTTTTCTGTGGGGGTCACAAGGAAAATTGCATGTGGCATTAATAATTAGTTTGTTCTTCTGTTTGCATTTTCTGGAATGCAAAACTGCAAAGTTCTCCGTTACTTTGCTTATAGAAGAGTCCCCAGTGTGTAATCAGTAGGTGTCAGACCAGAACTCATACAAGCACAGAACTCATGGGTGTCTGTAGTAATGATAATAAGCATTAAAGTTTATACTTGTGCCCAAAGGGTGTTTACATATGCAGCTTGAAGTAGTTACCCAAATCTCTGTGCAATTTCTTTTGTACAAAAGTAATCTGAAAAAATAAGCTACCCCCAAGGTTTTCAATGTTACTGAGAAGTGAGTGTTAAACAAGAGAATCTTATTTACTCCCTTGATCTTTAACGTTAAAACTCTTAAAACTCTAATGTAAAGCTTAAGAAATGATTGCAAATAATGATTGGCTAATGCCACTTAGAAGTAAAACAGTAATGCTAAGTCACTACATATATTCTAAATATTATGTTCTGTTTAAAGCCAAATTCCAATACAATTTTCAAGTTCCAGTTACTTTTCCTGCTGTTCTCTAAAAAACCCCCAAATCATTACATTTTCTGTAGGTTTCCTGCAAATGTTCATATATATGTTACTGCTTACTAATTTTGCAGGTGTGAATATGCTATTTCTAGGAGAGTGCTTAGAGCTCTTCTGATTGAAGAGTCTTTGAGAGGTTTTGGCTGGTTATCTGCTGGGTTGCATATGTTCATGGCTACTTCCTATCTGTCATGTTCCTATCTTTCATATTATTTTGTAAACAGAGTGATAATATATATTGTAGAGGCTGGCTGACAGCCCTGTAGTCAGATTTGGGGAATGATGTTTCTAGAAATGGTGAACTATGCTCTCTTCTGCTCTTTAGCAAATATACTCCTGTGGAGCACTGAAAAGCTGATATAACATGCTGCCACATGGAATGATAGCTATTTTTGTATCTGTTTTGCAACTACTCTTACTTTGTGAAAATGTTATGCAAAATGAAGAAGGGAATGAAGAATCAAGCCCACTAGGTTTCACCCAGGCCACATACATTTTCAGATGGTTAGCTAGAAGAAGAGTGAACACTAATCAAGTTTGTTCTAAAATTAGAGTGTTCGTGAAGTAGCTTGACTAGCTGTTAACTGCATTAATTGACAGCTGACTCTCTAAAAGTGCCAAATACTGACAACATCCAGCTAGCATTTATCTAAAAAGCACCTTTTCTTTAGAACCTGCTTACCCGGGTTAGCTGAATGAACTGAAATGGTGTCATTTAGAGTGTATTGCAGAACTTTGTATTTAAATGTATCTTGGCTTTTTGGACCAGACAAAAGCAGGAATCAAAGTCGCAAGATGCACTCTTGTACTGAAACACAAGATCAGGAAAAAAGACAAAAAATGTTTTCCCTTCTTGTGCAGCTGCAAGATGTCCTTTCTCTCTCAACCCTAATGCCTGTTTTCAGGAGACAGGTTCAAAGCCACCCAGTCCTTCACACATCCCTTCCCCTTCTTCTTTCTCTGTCCCATCCCACTCCAGTCCCAGTCCTGCAGTGGAAAGCTTATTCCATTCCACTGTATTGCAAATTTATCCATGCACAAGATGCATCCTCAGTAGTAAAGATTTTCAAGTTGGATGCAAGGTGCATTAATAGAGGCCTTTATAAAGTAATTAAATAAACAAATACAAATAAGTAGTATGCATGAATATTTAATAAGCACAAAGTTATGTTTCATTGCAACATAAGACTAATTAAATGGCTTGTAATCAGTATTCTTAGGATGACATAACTCTGGAGGAAAAAATATATTAATCATTTAGCAGTTACTTCTGCCATAAATTAATTTGTTTTCTGTCTTTGTGCATTTAGTACAAGCATTATGAAACTAAAATTGCTTATAAAAACATTCAAGGATCAAAGCTTATCAGATAATTTTTTAGGAAGAGAGTTTTTGTGAAATAAAAGTTTTACCTAGCCAGAGATAAAAATAACTAATTTACCCCAAAACTGATCAAAAAACAGCTGAAAATTAAAACTATACAACTTTGTGTGGCTGATTTGAGCAATCTGTAATCACTTCTTCATATGCAGTTTGAGCATTGCTAATCAATGTCCAGGATTTCAGTAATGTGGTTTGTGCACAGACAAGATCCTGGGATCCAGTGTTCAGCCTGTTGGTCAATGGGAAATTGCTATTGACTTCACTGATGTGTATGCTTGTCTATTCATATTTCATTACTTATATCATTAAACGTGAGAGTAACGGTGCATTATTCTGAAAGAAGTACTGGGCTCTGATCCGGAAAAGTGTTCTGAGCAGCAGTTCCTGGTGCCAGCACAGACTCCATTAATCGAGCAAGGCCTGAAACTAATGGTTATGAATGCAAGATTGCTTGAGTAGAGAGCAAGACTATACATTTCCCCATAACTCCCACAAGTTGAGTTAGAATATGCAAAATCATTGCTAAATAGAATTTGACTATTTACAATGCAGTTGAAATCCCTCGGTTAAATTTTCAATTTCAGACAAAGTGTTGAAATGAAGTATAGAGATATTTAAAAAGCAACTTAGGATCATATATACTATGTATATGCTATACTTAAAAACAAAAATTTATTTTTTGGGGAATAAGTTGGAAAGGAACCTTTTAAACATATATACACTCCATGTAGTGTATGCAAGAGACCTTTCAGCAGTGTATAGTGAGAATATTAATCCAATTAGTTCATTTATTTCAGTATGTGTTTGTTTTCCACATACTACATACACTAGATAGAACAATTATAATGCACTGCTTCTCCTGCATTTCCTGGCATAGTAGTGAGAAAAGTAACTTACCCAAATCCCTTAGAAGGGAAGATGATACTCTCAGTTGGATTTCAGTGCTCGGATGCAGACTAAAAGACTAATTTTGCACATCTATACTTCAACTTTGTAACTGAGCACTATTTCTAACAATATGAGCCCCAAATTGTTCCCCAAACAGCAGGCCTATTGAAGCTTTGTTTCCTACAGACTTTTTTACTAATGTCTCCTCACTGCAATATGTCATTGCCATTAGACAACGGAAGGATCTCCATGTGCTCCCCCCACGTGAAATATACCTTCCTGTATCCCCTAAACACACCATGGTAAACATTGGCCCCTTCCACCTCACGGCAATACCCCAGCTGCTTCCCTCCTCCTTAGCCTTCTTTGTACTGCTAGCCCAGTAAGCACTGGTGCAGGACATTGCTGGTTTAAAGCTACTTGCAAGCTGACTGGCCTAGTAAATATATTCTGGTTGCCTAGGTGCTCACTGACAAATGAATGAGGATCAGAGATGAACTCACATGTTAGCTGTTCCCACAGCAGAGGCATTACAAAGATGTCTCTTTTCTACCCTGGTGTCAGTTTTCATTAAACTTGCAGAAGCATAATATCTTGAAGACTTCTGTCCCTTTGTCATTTGTTGTTGTAATTGACTCCTGGGTACACAGAATATGATGAATTTGGCAGACCAGCCTACATTCTGTATGAATATAAAAGCCATTTTGCCTTAGGAGAACAGCCTGTAGAATAAACTTAACAATTAGCATTTTTTAGGTTCTTTGCACTTCAGATCCTCTATTTAAAGTTGTTAAACTGACTTCTCACTTATTTAAATACAAATATGTCTTCCAACTATATCTTCCTTTGTGTAACTTCCTTATATTTCTTGGAGTCACAGCTGGTAGCTAAACTGCATTCTGTTTCATTTCATTTATCTTTAAAGATAAAGAAAGAGCAACTTAGGGGTAGTTATCAACTCAAAACCTTTCACTCTCTTCAATTTCTTTAATTTCGTTAACATGCTATTGATTTCTTTTAATCTCTTTGCATATGAAATCTGCTCTCCTGGAAGGCCAGTATATTATTTATGTTCTATTTTTAATATGATACTTAATATATGATACTTTTAATATGATACTTAATATATGGTACTTTAAATATGATATGTTTTAATTTTTCCTCTCTTCTTAAATTGTTTGAGGAAGTAGATTTAGAGTATCAATGAAGTAGTAGTTTTGGAGCTGTTTTGAATGAAGGGAGACACATAATTTCAACGAGTAAGCTTCCTCGTTACTTGTTTTTTTTAGACAACATCGATACTGGAGAATGAAATGTGCTCCATATGGGACTAGCTGGCACAGAATGGCCCCTATCTATACTATTCTTTCTTTCAAACAAGGTGGCTGCAAACACATTTCTTGTTGGTAATGGCCTGTGCTGACACTCAAAACACCGTTAGGAATTGTTTGCAAGGGTGCTAATAGGTGCTGACCAGAAATATGCCAGGGACCATTCTGATAATTTAATATCATCGAAACAATTGATTTCCTTTACTCAGGAACGACCCCTGGGATTTTTTTAATTTACTAGTATAGATATAACCTATACCAATGTTCAGTCAGACTTTTACACTACTGACCTGCCCCACCAGTTACACAAAAATCTACAAAAGAGCAGAATTTTCACAATGTCCTCTACTTCCTCTCTCAGCTATTTAACTCTATCTGTTTTTCATCTGAAGAGAGCCTTGATCAGATAGCCTTCATCCAGTGTCCCGGTTGCAGACGCAGAACAGGATCTGACTGCTTTGGCTGGGTCACATGAAACAGACTTTTGGAACTAGTTCCTTGTTATATTGCAAACATGATAGCTCACATCTCCTTTACTACATTTCCCATCTATCTGTTGCCTTAGAACAGTGACAGAATGAAAACTGCCATTCTGTTATTATTGTTTTTAATGGAACACCTCATCCTGATGGAGCTGGGAGTTTCTTCCATTCCTTTCAGAATCCGCTGGGAGGATACAAGCTCTATTACTTTTTGCAGGTTTAAATCTAGTAAATAATAAGCAGGGAATACTGAATAATACATATGGAGAATAAGACACATTTTGAATATAGCTGTATTTAAAATATGTTTGTTTTGCATCCAACCTGTAAACATGTTTACTAATATTCATCCTTTGAATACTTGTAGTTTACAAGGAATCTGATCCTACAGAACAGAGCAGACTGATTTTGTTATCTTTTGCTTAAATAAACAAACTAACCCGTGGAGGTTTGCCAGATTTGATCTGTTTTGCTTAGGGACCCTCCAGAGACATGCCAGGGTGACATTCCCCACAGTTAAGGCTGCAGGGAGAAAAAGCTGCATGAATTAGTCAATCAACTCTAGTGCTTCATCTCTGAATCTGCAACTCACTCTTTTGAAAGAGGGATATTATATGTGAATTATCTCACAGCTTTGGTAATTTTAGCCCTGCCACATCCAGGTGAGCTAAACAGCACTATCACTTATGGTACGAAACTGGCCGTGTGAGATGTCCACTCTGTGGTCTTTTATTCTGCAGTGATTCCCTAAAGCTGAAAGTCTTTTATACTGTCTCATTCCTCCCTAGCTGTTGCAAAGGCCTCCATTTCTTCATATGAGATGACTTTTCCCTCAAGGGAGAAGCAATAAAGCCCACAGCATAAGTGATCCTAGCTAGAAAAGTAAGAAAGGCCTTTTCAAAAACTATAAAGAAAATATTTTGATCCTCTTTATCCCTTACTGGAGAGTTTTAATGCTATCAGAACTAAGGGGCAAAGGCATGCTTCTGAGCTAGCGATGTGAGTTCATAGATCAGTATGGATTTATAAATTCTAAATGTCGTTGTTGCTCTGATCCACTGTTTTTGTTAAGGTTTTCACCAGACAAACCCACGGCTAGGGTTTGAAGCAAAGATCTGTAAACTATCTGTAATGTCAGACTGCCCTAATACAGCACCTGAGCTTCCTGAAGAAAAGAGGCCTGTGCAGTCACGTTATCTGCCCATCTGTGTATTTTTCAGTCTCTCCTAATAACTTCAGAAACTAACAGACATTTCAGTTAAATCGGCTGAGGATAGAGGTATTACAGATATTTGAATATTACTAATCTAGTAAAAATTGATAACTGAGGCACTAGTGAGGGAGAAGCAGTTGTAACTCAAGCCTGTATTCCTCACAGAATGAAGCAAACAGCTTCATCCATATCCATAAACAGATTATGGATATACTTGCAGCTCGGAACGAAATCTAGCATTTTTTTCCATCAAAAGGAAGGGGAAATGGCAGGCAAGTGTGCCTACAGGAGAAAAGAGAAATCTTTAGGGATGTCGCAGGGAACTGGCGGCATTGGGGAGATGAATGATTAGAAACTATAGAACACTACTACATAAAGATCAAATTTTGTAATCTCTGCTCTTCATGCAACTTCTCTTTAGTAGCATGTCATAACAGTAACATGGTGACTACCACCAAAGTGCTAATACAAAATTCATATTCTAAGTATCTTTGAATATAAAGGTGAAAAAGATTTCAAACAGCTCACATTGAAGGGATCTAGGGCAGACAGCATAGGCGCCAAAGGCAGCACAGAGGGATTTGTCTGAGGCAGACTGTTAATTGACAAGCAGCAGGTCCATCATTGAAGCATAATACCTTGTGAGTGGCATCCATGAGAAATAGTTCGCATTTCCTGATCTCTGCAGAGTTCCGGTCTCAGCAAAAACCACAGAGCTGCTGCCTTGCACTGAGACCAAGTGCAGCAATTAAGACACTTGGTATCCTTTCCTTCTGAGAGGCAGCGTCTTCGGGCTGCCAGTGCATTCAATCTCCAATTTGGGAATGAAAAAACACAGCAACCTTGAAAGACTGCTGACCCTGTGTTGTAGCTTTTACTTTGGGTGCAGTCCAGCTAAAAGTTGCTTTTTCCCTTGTTTGAGTAGCTCTAATGTTTCAGGAAGAACTGTTCTTTTGCTAATTCATTGTAAGAGAATGGGAGGTCTGGAGGGAAAAAGATAAGGTTGTGAAACGTGCATTTTTCAGACCATTGTTTTAGTGAGGACTACTGAAATTGAATCCAAATCAAACTTTGACCTTGAATCCAAAACGTGATCTACTACTTAGTGCCATTTATTTTGCACAGCTGTATTCAAAGAACTAAAAGAAATGTCTAGCACTTTAACTTCGAAACCTTGCAAAAGAGAGTGAATAATAATTCTGAGCATGCTATCACACGCAGGAGTTAAAGCAGATAGATAAATAGAATCAGTTATCATTGAAATAGCTAATGAAGAGGGAGAACTGTGAAAGAGACTTTCTCTCCTCAGAGAGGGAACTTGGCTGTAGGATAGGTGTTGCTTCTGTTCCCCTTTCTATAATCCCTGAGAACAGAAATTATTTGCAGAGATTTTACAAAAGTGACCATATGCCATAACAATAATCAGTTTTATTTTTTATAAGTACAGATAAAAGAAAAATTATTATATTTATACAAGTTGTTCTCTGTGTGCAAGTAGGCATGTAAGTAATAAATAAACAGGCATCGGCACATATATAGCAAATAGAGGCTGAATTTCCTTCCCCTGATCTTCACTGCAAATATCCTATCCACATTGTGGAAGTGGGTTGGATATTCTGTAGTCATTTTGAGTATGGATCAGTGACAAAAATTCAAAGTTCTATAATTTTTTTCCTAGAAATAAATAACACTGTACTGACAGAAAACAGTAATACAGAATGACAGTGGTACAGCTGTATTGCTGTATGCGTGCCCCTTTTTATTCTGCAATGCTCTTCACATTATTTATTTATTCATTCCTTCATTATGAGTTTTATAAGATATGGGTTTTGGCACTTTAAAATTTTCAGGATTTGTTCATCTGAATAAATATTGTTTGTGAATTTCTGCTCCATTTAAGGAAAAGGAAGTTTTGCCATGGAATTCAGTGAATATTTGCCCAATATCTGAAGGATTTTGCAGGATCATGACCTTATATTCTAAAGCCCTTTTACCCCATTCACACTTTTTAGATCTAAGGGAATAATAGCATAAGTTATATTTTTGTGTGTGATGTTGATAATAGAGATTTATATTTCATATAGAATTTAATTATATTTTCAAGATCTAGTAATTTTCTTGATCTACATAGCAGCATTTCAAGTATATAAAGGAAGGATTACATGTCACAAACATTCATGGACAAACAAGGATATCTTAATGTCAGTTGATTTCAGGGAAAGTTAATGGATTACTCAAATGGAAAATAGTCCAATGGAATGTTGGTAGCACCCTTGTGTATAGCTAAACTTAATGATGTCTCTGACTTTGTACCATCATACTGGAGGCAGAAGTTCTGACACTTTTAATATCTTCCTCTTCATGAATCCCCAGGAAATTAATCCCTTTTCTCTTAAAGGCAATGCTGCATTACCCTCCAATGCAGTGAAAAATTAAGGTCTTCAATTTTCAGAGGGCTTCAGGATATCAGTCTGAATCCTTATTGTTTTAGAGTCACCTTGGAGTTTCCACACAATTACAGTTCTGAGTACAGAATGAATGCAGGAGTACATATTCCTCTTCTTATAAGAACTTTTCTTCTATTCGTTTTGTTGGTTTAGTTTCTAAAAGAAAATATATTCCGTGAATCTTTTTTTTTATTTGTTTTGTTGACTTTAGTTCCTAAAAGAAAATACATTCTGTGAATCTATTATAAGAATTACTCTTTTGGCATGGTCCTCAGGCTTATCATTGACATGTGCATCAATAAATGTATTGCAATTATGTCAACCATTGCTTGCCTGAAAATTGAAAACAGATTTTTTTGCTCTACTGAAATGTTTTGCAGGATGCTAGTGTTTTTTAATGTAAATCTCTTGACTGTGTACTCTGACATTTCATTGCACTTTGATTTAATATTATGACATGAACCTGTCATTTTCTGTTGTCCATACTTTATAGGTTGTTTGCTACTAGAAGTTGTTCAACATCAATTTATTTGTGTAGAAACTAACATTAAAGACTGGCATTTCTCTTCTTCATACAATGTCGTAAAAACCCATTTTATATGCTGTCCTTAATATACAGCATCACAAACACTTTTTATGAGAGAAAAAGAAAAAATGACAATTTTAGTATAGGACATAGAAGATAAAACTCTTGCCTTGGTGCCACATCAAGGGAAGATCATTCCAAAGTGGGGAAGCTCTTGCTAATGAGCGGGGCTATGCCAATGTTCAAAAATAATTGAGGAAGTCCACAGTTTCATATCTTAAAATGAAAATGATTTTTGCAACCTGTGTGGGAGACAATACAGCAGTACAGAATAATGTTAAAAAGAGATAACCTATTATTAAAAACATTATGAATAATCCGTGATTATATTCCATATGTTACTGTCTTTAGCTTTCAAGGGAATTTGGATTAAAAACCCTGTCTTCTTCCATTATAGGTCATCTAAATGAGAACATGTTAAAGAGAAAATCTTACCTGTCTCTCGAAATTTTTAAAAGTTGGTTAATGCTGTATCTATGAAAGAGAAAGATGGAAGGTAGGAAAAATTTGCAAATTACAAACTTATTTTTGCTTTACTAGTAAATTCAAACAGCTTAGCTACTACCTAGATTTCCTCCCCAGTTTGCCTCTGCCATCACTGACCTTCCATTTGCTTTTTGCATAAAGATCAGAATGAAAAATAAAGCTTTTTTTTTCAAAAAGTGGATTTTATCATAATTATTCTATGAAGTTGTGCTAAAGCTATGGAACTCTACTAAACAGGAAAAGTATGTGTGTGCTATAAAGGACTACTAAACAGAAATGGAATTCAAACTTTCACTCCTTCACTTGATTTATGCCATTAATTGAGTTTTTTGGGGGAATCTTAACAAAAGTAACTCTGCCCCTTCATGAAATTTCCGTATTAAGAAATCTGTTTTCCAGATTAAGAGACAAAGATATGAAAATGAGGAGTCAGAAGCAAGAATAATATAAAGAATAATCTAATGACAATCTAATCAATTTTCAGGACAGAATACAGGAAAGTGTAAAATGTTTAGATTTGTAGTCCATAATTTTGGTAAGAAGCATGGATGAAGATTTTCAAAGCCTTATGGATATTTAAGAACACCTTCCAGTAATTTCATTTTAGCCTTCATTAGCCACAATGACAATAATGTTTGAATAAGTACATTGTGATTCCAGGGTTTTCCAGAATCAATACTGAGAAGTTACAATCAGATAATGTCCATTCAGGGTGTGATTATATTTTGTACCTCCTTCTCATTCAGTTTCGTCTCCTTAGTTCATTATCCATATATATCAGAAAGAATTCTTCCTTCATGGATTTTTATTTTGCATTCTCTTCTAGCTACTTTTATGCCACAGTATTTTTCCAAATATAAGACTACTGTCCTTTGTTTGTTGGGAGTGCTCCCTGAAGACTGTGGACAGCACCTAAGGCTACAAAACAAAATTCATCTGACAAGGGAAATATCAATCAGCAGACCATGTAGGTTATGATGTTCTGAGCATAAAAGGGAACAACAACGACAAAAGGCAGAAGTTCACATCCCCATGCTTATGTACAAGTCAGCTGTCCTTATCCTCAGCTGCAGTAGCGGCTGACTCTTCTGTTCCTGAGCTGCAGGCAAAGTATATTTTTCTCAGTCATCCTGCATTTGTAACTCTGTCTTGTATCTAACCTATTTAGACTTGATTGGCATCTACCTTATTGGGGAAAAATTTACACTTAATTTGGATTTGCTAGAGGCCAGACACTGCAGATTGTCCCAAAGATTTTCCTTCTGGAAAAAGCATAGAAACTTATAATTGTAGCTTCAAACTACTGTTCTAAAAGTATAGCAGAATCTCTTTGATATTAGGAATAAAGTGCATACTGGCTTGTGGCAGTGGGCAAAAAGCTTTACACTTTGAACCATCGTGGAAAATTCAAATGCAATTAAAAGCATTTTAATTTTTAATCCCCTTAAAAGGGGATTAAGCTATATTTGCTAATATTTCTTTTGCAATGGAATCATTAGGTGATAGCTGCTTTCTCTCTCCTTTGGCTCCTGGCTCAGCAGCAAGGAGAATGGCACAGCATGAGAACATGTGGGAACGAAAGAGCAGCGGGAAGATTCAACAAAAGAAAACAGCAAGTAAACAATACCTAAGCTAAGCAAGTAAATGAAAGGAGGTGTAAAGCTGGCTGAATAAGGCAGAATGTTAAAAGAAATATACAAGAAAAACAAAAACAAATTAAAAGCTTTTAAGAGACCCAGTTATCAGGGGAACGGTTTCTAGAGCAGACACTGCATTAGAAACCTATCTTTCACGCTTTTCTCTGAAACAAGGTCCTTCTCTTGCCAAACACATCTTTTACAGATCCTTCTTCCCACCTCATCCACCCGTTACCTTCAGTGTTTACATTCGATTTTCTACAGCAGTAAAAACTGGTCGTGAATGTTTGGCTCAGAACAGAACTTCAGGTGGAACAGGAGACACACACCCACGAACTGCCAGTAGACTCAGTTGAGCGTAACCAATAATATGGTGACTGAGGCATTTGCCTGAGATGAGGGAGACCTATCAGAGCTGGATGCTGCCCTGATGATAGCAGATTTCCTCCTTGGTAGTCACCACTTCTACTCCCTATTATGTCTGGACAGGTGGTGAAACAGAGGAAAAATCACACACATGTGCTCACACACCTGCTACTATAGATTATCTCATATTTCTGGTGCTAAAGGAGGCCAGAAGAAGTCATGGAGCTTTGAGTTACAGCTAGAGAGACAGGAATTACTACTGCATTAGGGGTCTCTTAGAATGACCTGAACTTTTTAAGAACAGTTGTCTTTCCTTCCTCAGATATTAATATTGGCATGATATTCTTCAGAAAAATAAAAACCTAGGATTGTATTGTAGCTCGTGTGCTTCTTTAGTGCAATGTGATGTTAATAGGTTTGATTAAATCCTGTCATTATCACAACATGTGATGGAAATAGATATGATTTCTAACTGTAGGACAATCAACAGTGCTTTTTTCCCCTATTGTCCCACCTCTTGTCCTAGAGTCAAACGTGGAAGTGTGAAGCAAAGTCAATTTATGGCAGCCTTCTTGAATTGACCCTTCCCTTTTAGATAGCAATAATATTGACTAGGTTCTGATTGGTATCTTGTAACATTGAATGAACTGAAAAATTTAAGCATTCTTATATATGAAATTTTGCTGTGATTCAGGAGTCACAATGGATATTTGAGAAAAAAAGTATATCCTTCTGAAATTTCTTTTGCAGCGTAATCAAAGGATTGTTGAACTGCTTATTTAGGATCAGGAATTCTCTTCACATTTTACAGTATTTTTTATTCTGAAGGATATCAAAAACACACAACATATTAAAAAATATATATATCAAGATTTCATTAGGTGTGTACCAATCAGTTTTCTAATAACTCCCTACCATTGTATTCATATACTGGAAACAGTTTTGGAGAGGGTATCAGAACTGATTTCTTTAGTAAAAAGAATAGGCAATTATTGGGAGAAAATATGTAACTGCAAAGGTAGAATTTAAACAATATATTGAGGCTGGGTTTTCATAAAGTAGGAAACGTTCATGCTTTCCTAGGAAGAAAACTTAATTAAAACTTTGTTGCTGTTGAGGAATGTGGAGGGAATCACATGAAATATAGCAGTAAACTTCTAATGCTGCTAATTGGTTTCAGCTACTAAAAACTAACTTCGCATGTTTCAGTAGTCAATTTGCGTGAAGCTTAAAGAAAGTTTAAACAGCTACATTTATCTTAATGTCAGGAAAGGTGAATTGGTCATCAACTTTGAGAACTATCTGAAAACAATTTTCGTGAAGACTGTAGGTTTGAGCTGAAAAGAAAAGATTTGCACTGGCTAACTCTACATTTTCAGATTGCTAACAGTAGCTTTTATTCCCCAAAAGGCTATTTGCAAATTTGCCACTGTCTGAATAAGTGTGCTACAGAATGAGAACTTTAATTATTATTCTGTGCAACCATTTTCTACAACCATTCTGTGACACTTTGTATCTGAGAGAGCTAAACATGCAACCACTGAGCGAACTTCACCTCTGTCCATGGTGGTTCCCAGCAAGTTTCTCCAGGCTCACACTGCTGATCCTTCCGTACCAAAAGAGGAGCTCGCATGGTTCTCTCTTTCTCCTACCAGGTCCTGGGTTTCAACTCCCACATGCAGTTTCCACAGTTCTCTCAAACAGTTTAACTTAAGCCCAAATCATATCTTACTTAAGCCCAAATCATACCTTCCTCTGTAACCCAAGAGTAGTGTTGAAGACTTAATTTGAGATATTTAGAACAAAAGTATTTCCAAAGCAACTAGCACCATGAACGATTAAAAAAAATGGAGCCTAGTTTCCTCATGGACTTGTGTCTCGCCGTCAAGGGACTTCAGTGTATAGAAACTGATGCATTCATCAAAAAATGATGCCTGAAGTGGAGAGTATCTGTTCTTCTCTGCGAATTCCATTTTTCTGTTCTTCTCCTAGAATGGATTATCTAGTAGATAACAAGATGTGACCTCACATTGTATGTCATCAAGTGATATTCTGAGAGATGGGTCTTTCTTTTATTTAGGTATAAATTTTCAATTACTTTTTAGAAATTTGGTTTTATTTGAGAGCTCTATTTCTAACAAACACAGTTGAAACTGACTGACTAGAAATTTCAAAGCGAGAGCAGGGGAATAACACACAGACACATAGATATACATGCACACTCACAGCAGTGGGAGTCTTTCCTCCGTTGGAAATCAGTTTGAAGATCCTTGATTCATTGCTAAAATAATGAAGCAGACTAAATTCATGACTATCTTACCAACATCATATACATAGAGAACCTCTTGACTCTAAAATGCAGCCTTTCTTTTCATCAAAGTTTTGCTTTGCTAGAAATTGACTGCTCTTTTATGTTTCAGCACTGTATCAAATAATTTTAAAACTGTCACAATTTTCTCATAATCCCAGTTTTGGCAGAGCAAAATTTATAATTTGCTGGAGATATAAATCAAAAATCTTGATTCCTTTGCCTGTGTACATATAAATATATATACATACACATAAAACTGCCTTTAAAGTATAGTCTTGATATCTTTTAAATTAAATGTTACTGTTACTTTCATTCATTTGTCTCTCTAAATACAACTAGTAAAATACAAATATTAATGCAGTTGCGCAGGAAATTCTTCTGAAACTTGGACTAGATGATCTCCAGAGGTCCCTTCCAACCTTACCACTCTATGATTCTATGAGTCTCCTAATCTGACATGGTTTCATGCAGTTTTGAAATTGTTATATAACAGTATTCAAATGTAATTGTTTCTCATTTGCTTTTCTATCCCAATTTTCCTAGTTGGTATGACATCAGTGTTGCTTGTCATGTTATTTTCCATTGGCAACATGCAGTTATTCCTGTTCAGTAGCTTGAGCTTCTGTGAAGTTGCAAAGGACATTGAAGTCCATATGCATTTCTTAATAAACACAATATCAGAATTGCATTTAAGCTTCATTTTTTCAAGCACTGTGGCAAGTAGCTAAGCCCTGGTGATTAAAGAGCAACATACTGGGGTTCGGCCAACCACCATCAATGTGTAAGGACTGGAATCTGTAAAGTCTCTTGCACGTATTATATGTCTCGATGATCATGCATTTACTAATAGGTTACACAGACTTGTCATACTATTACATACCTTTGGATATAATCATGGATGTCTGGCACAGCTATCCTTTGTCTGGGGCTTGTAAATAAGGTTTTGATCAGAGATGCCAGAGATGCTTCCTTCCTTACAGAGGAAGCTCTTTGTAAATCCCAGAAGACTGATTTGAATGACATATATCGTATTCAGTATGCAGTCCTACTGACATTAGTACTGTTCATCACTTAGCTCAGTACAGAATATAAGCAAATAGTTTTATTTTATGGGCTTACAGTCAAATAGATCTAAACTTTTATAGTACAGATTTTCTTCTTTAGATTTATTCCTTTAGATTTATTCCTGTACCTGGGTCCCACAGTCTGCAAGACTTTGTGTTTCTCTCCTTCCTCCTCACAGACTCTAAACTACATTCTAAGACTGTGCTTCTAGCAAAACCTCCAAAGCTACATTGTTAATAAGGCACTGTAAAAATGCTGGTGTGGGGACTATATTTGTTTTCCTTTGACAATATTGCTTCTCAGTTTGACAAAAGGATAAAAGTGCACCTTTAATTGCCTTAGGTGCTGAGAATAACCACACAAAATAAGAAATATCACCTTTATTCTTAGATTCAGTTTTCAAAAAATAATAATTTTCTTTTATTAAAAATAAGAACACAGACATATAAAAGCAGTATCTCAAAGCCCATTGTTATATAAATCCTCCTGTGTTGCACAAAGCTTTCAGACCTGTAGGACAATCGGTGGGTGCAATAAAATGTTCTCTATCAATCTGTGTCATGGCGTATTTCTTGTTTCCTTGAATATAGTGTATAAACCAGCTAGAAGGCAATCTTTTTTCCCTTAGAAAGATAACAGCAGTGATCCAGACTTTGTATTGCAGTTGTCAGAAGTTCAAATAAAATATGGATAGTAGACGTCACCTATCATGTTTTGGGAGGAGATAGCAAATCCTTTTTAGTCATCTGAGCTTTCCATGCCCATTTTCTAGTTTTTCAAACTGTTCAGGGACACATGTATGCGTAAATTTTTTGTTCACAGTTGTATGTGCATATTTCTGTTATCACATATGTGACCCATATGCATCTTTTTATTTGTAATACTTTCACACCTGCGTAGCTGCCTTTGTGTTTTAGACACTATTTTTTTTTCCACGTTCCTATGTGTACTGCCATACAGAAAATGTTAAAGGTCACATAGTAGTATCCTGAATTCCCATTTTTTTGAATAAACCTAGAACATAGCAATCTTGTTCACAAATTTACTTAAATTAAGATTGTTTTTTTCACCTAGAATTCAGAGCGAATGTACTCCCTGCACCAGAATGGGAGGAATAACACAAGTCAATTATGCAGTAAGGATGTAAAGATTTATGTGATAAATACATATTTTTATTGATGACAGTTAAAGAAAATCTAAATTATTTGCATACATGCCTCACATATGCTTTCTACTGACCTTATAAAACAGTAACAATACAGATTGTTATCACAAAGATTATTCAGACTGTTAGTTTATACAATTTGATTTAAAAGGCTAAGTCACAGAGCTGCAGAGTTACTGAGATGAACTCTGAACGTGTATACTTGTAAAAAGTTCAAGAAAGTCTATAAAAGGTAAATTACTGCTTATAAATAAAATTACACAAGAATTAAATGAAAAATACACCTACAGCTAGAAAGGTTGTCTTGATTACAGCTTAGAAAATTAAGTTATGATCTCTTAAAATTAATCTTTTCACATCGTACTTTAGTAGGGAGATGATAGAATAGCATTAAAATTGGAACACTGTAAGATAAATATTTCAAGTTACAACATTTTACATCACACTCATCATTTTGATTTGATAAATTAGGAAAGAAAATGGGAAAAGAGAATACATCCCCAGAAAGTTGTTAATAGGCTTTGCATTCTAGACAGATTTTATTAAAGAACTCTTGGACTTCTAGCTCCAGTATGTGATCCTCAGATTGACATAAATAGATATTTACTCAGAAGACAATTTAGCCATAGGTATGCTGAACCTCTACTGTCATGCAGACTAGGCGATTTACTCATTGTCATTAAAATGTCTTTTGCACAGGAAAAGCAGAACTTAGATCTCAAATCATATGCCAGCAGTCCCCAAGCTCCCCAAAAAGCTGAAGATGGGTTAGCTTTTTCAAAGTAATGGAGGCTTAAGTTTTTGAGGCATATATGAATAAGCTCACTGGGTCAGTTTAGATGGTGACCTAGGAACATGCCCAAGGATGACAATATTTTCATCAAGACCAACTGATCACTTGTGAATTTGCTGAACTAGAACCCTAAAAATCTTCATCCCAGCAGTTCAGTTTCCAGGCACTGCAGCTGATGGTTTTTTTTTTTTTTTTTTTGGTAAGATTTCTTTGCAGGGTTCCCAAGGACCTCCTTTTTGTTTACCTTCCTGTTTCCTTTTTGTCTAGTGCTATGACATGGATCACATTGTGCATAAACACTACGAAGGCTTGTTAAATACAATTCTTCCCTTTGCTCTGAGTGATAGCAACCCCACACAGATTGACCAGGCTTTGCAATCAGCTTGAAAGCCATTCTGTTGGCACCAGTTTGAGAGTTCCTCAGGCAAGAAAGTATGAGCAAAATATAATAAAATTTTTCCAGTAGGTGCTGGAGAACTGTATGTCTTAGAGCTTCAACAGACACAGAAAAACCTGTTGCAAAGGCCAAAATCCATTCTTTAAAGGCTAGTCTGACATAATTTGGAATAAGAAATAGAACTAAGAATGCAATAACATTAAATCTATACTTACAACCTGTCAGGAGGCCAACTATGTTTTATATACAAACATCTCTTTATATTTATATATGCCTTATGAAACTGCATTCAATGGGATTATTAACATACATGAAGATTTTCTTCTTTAAAGCTTACCACAATTTAAATGTATTTTTTCAGTTAGGAATTTATAAATAACTAAAATTTAAACAAATTCAAATTATGGAAGATATCTGAATTTATCTCAGTAAGTGTGTTTTCAGAAGCATGGAATCAGTGGTATTTAATTCAGAATTTAGCATATTTAGCAAAATAAGTAGTATTTTAGGGTTTTTTCACTTTTTATTAGTTATTATTTGTACCAGTAGACTTTTTGGGGATGAATTCACTTCTTAACGAGGGAAGGGTCATGACTAAAGGAGCTTTTCTTGCATTCTTGTTTATCAGGAATCACTTTCCTATCATAAAATTCAGCTATTCCAAGAACACCTACTGACAGTCCCTTCACAGTGCATGGGCACTTGGACTCCCACTCGAGGAGGGCTGCATCAACCATGCTGTAATCCCATTGCCAGAGGTATCAAAACTGCAGGACATACAACTCCATGTAAGATTTTAGATAGGCCCCAGTAGCGAGCAATGGCGACTCTCTCTTTGAATGAATGAGGTCAAAGCCCTCTTGGCCTTACCCTCTCTGCAACTCTACAACTCAACATACGCAATATGAGCAGTAAATTTAAAATTTAAATTGAAAGTACATTAGCACACTTTAGAAGAAAGACTCCCAAGCATCTTTGTCTCCAGAGATCCCTTCCAACCTCAACCATACTGTGATTCTGTGATTCAGGCATTTTCTGTATTGTTTTCTGACAAATTACAAGTATGTCTCCCATTGCTTATTTCAAAATATCAAATTTAAATTGAAAGAACAGCCAAGAAAAAGGAAACAATCAACCTTTTTAAAAAGTTTCTGTGATTAAAGAACACATTTTGAATCACTAGTAGGAAGTTGTCTTTGTTTGTATCGCACTGTATAACTTATGCAGGGAAAGAGATAAGAAAGAAAAATGTACTCATCTGTAAAATACCTTTAAGTCTTGATACTCAGCTCACTTTAAACTTAGTAATTAGCATCATTATCTTCAAAAATTTATTGATCACTTCTATTTCGGGTCAATGTGATTACAGTACATTTTGTAAGTAACTAAACATTAGAAAAAGTCTTGGTTGTGGAAACTGACAGGAAACTGACCTATATAAGGAGGAGATCTGTTGTTTGCTCAGCATAAATACTGGTACTGTTACTGACTATGCTGACTTTCCTGGACTGTTTTCCTCCCTAAATTGTGTCTTCGTATTATGAAGACAAAGTTTTCTCAGTTGCACTTGTAATAATGCAAATAAATGTCAACATATTCTTGCAGCAATGAGTTTCAACCAGAACCTCTGGTGACCCTTGTGAGGATATTTTAAGCAGTATAATGCTCCACCTGCCCACTTTCTGCACACCACTGCTGACTGTGTTAGTAGAAGAAGCAAAATATCCACCCCTGAGCAGCCACAACTCACAACCCAAAATATCGGTTTGAATTTGCAGTTATTTCAGATTATATTGATACGCTGGGGTGTAATCTGTGGAAGCTGAGGAGCAGACATTCTGCAGCCTCTGATGGGACCATGTAGTGGAGAGCTGAGACCGACCATCTCTTAACTATCAGTGGCAAAAATACTACAGGAATATGTGTCAAAAGATTTAAATTCAGGTTACTTTGGTTTGGTTCAGCAGAATTAATTGTGTCTGCTTCAGGTCAACTCACATTTTTTGAAACAGTTCACTGAGCTCTAATTTTCTGAATTCAGCCTCTGTCCTAAAATTACATTCTTGCATCATTAAAATCAAAGAAGCTGAGAAAGCTCTCCAAATAACTGAACAAGATAAAATTCCTTTTATGAAAGTAGGAACTACTTGTCTTCATTAATAAATATGCTTCACTAGTAGCAATAACAACAGCAGGAACAAAATAGTTAAGAAGACAGCTTTCTGAACGACTGCCAATATCTCCATTGCTGTCAGCTTTTTCTCTTTACCTTACCAAAGAAGAGAGCTTCTTTGCTTTCATCATCTTCCCTGTATGGAGAGACTTACTTTCACCAAGGTTTGAAATCGAACCCATTGAGAACAACATGAGTTCCAATAAGGCGAAAACCGTCTAATTTGTATGTGGAACTGTTCACTCTTTCCACTTAAATATCAGGTTACGTCTTAAGAATACCAAGTAGATTAGATTTACCAGGAAAAATAGACCAAGGTTTATAATACAAGAATTTGTAGTACTTGAAGAACCATCCCATTTTAACTGACAAAAACTTGTGAGCTTCTTTCTGAAAGGTAACATGTCTCTGTCATTATTCAGGGTATACACACCTATAAAGAAATAGTAAACAAAAGAGCAGATTCTCTAGGAGACAATTAAAGAACTCTCATCAATACATGACATTTAGTACAGAATACATAAATGACTCATTGCTGCTCAAGGAGACATTTGATATTCAAATACATACCTGGGAAAGTTCTAGACAAGACAGATGTATTATAATTGTTATTTGTTCTTATAAAGAAGCCAATATTTTTTTCCCCAAGAATGTGTAGAGAAAGAGAAGATATCATATTCCTAAGAATATGACATAAGTTCTTGTGCACTAGCACATGCAAAAGTTTTCCCAAGTAATATATGATTCACAGGGGCTGAAATAATAATGAAGAAAATATTCCTACTGTCATGTTGAAACTAGATCATGGATTCAGGAATCAGTCAGGGAGAAATAAGAAATAGTGCATTACTGTTGAACAGTCTGATGAGATGAGTCTGATAGTGAGTAAAGGCCATGGTTAAATATCTGTGAGAAACTAATATGTAAAGTTGGACTGTCTTGGTTTGCCTCCTTTTTTCATAAAATGAATTGCTAAATAAAGTACCAAGATATACAGGTTTGCTCATCTGTTCTTTGTAAACAGCGATATACTGAATGCAAAATTTATTGAGTGCTGTTCACCAAGATGTACCTGGGAGATATGAAAAATATCTTTTATTTATTTTATTTATTTATTTATTTGGTAGTAACCAAAAGAGTTACAGGAATTGATAACATATTTAGATCTAAAACTGGCAGGTATGTTTCAGATGACACAGTTCATTATCATTCTTGGATACTTCAGGGAACTAGGGAGGTACCCTTTATGAAGAATGTTTAGGAAAACAACAAAAAAAAAGCATTTCAATAAATAAAAGAAAAAAGTATGTACTTCTTTATGGAATAAATATATCCATACATATTTTACTGTCATCTCTATTTGCTCCCTGGATATTATCTGAAATTATTCTTAACCCTAAGAGAAAAATCAATAAGCCATTAACAATAATACACAAATAAATTATCACAAACAGATTTTACATTTGAATTTTGCCTTCCTGCTTCACATTTTTGTTAAAAAAAAATCCACTAGGAAAGAACAGTCATCGGTTCATTTAAACACTGTTTGCAAGGGTCTGGCACATGTTGCAGTCAGAGAGAAGCAGAATATAGAAGTGAATTCCAGGGTTCCAAGCAGTGCTTGGGAAAGGTGAGGAAAAATGAGTGAGACAGAGAAAGCCCGACTGCACACACCCAGAGTCCAGGCAATCACAAGTCCTTGATCTCCCGTGCTCACTGGGCTCATTTTCCTTCTCTTTATATGTCAGGCCAGCTACTGTGTGTCAGAAAATGTGCTACCACTGCCCCCACTCCTACGCATCACTAAATGTTTGGGGAACTTCTCTGTAATAATAACTAGCTTAGCCACAAAACGCAGGAGAGCATGCATATATTTATATGGAAAAAATAGCTCTACTTTTCAAACAAATAAATTTTATCTTTTGTGTCCAAAGCAAAATAGAAAAATAAGGGGAGACTACTAACTTGAAGTATCCAAATCTAGGACTTCAAGAAAAATACTTGAGTCACAAGATTCAAGATGAGACTGTTAGTTCTGACAACACTGATTTTGGGTACAAAAACCTACAAAAAGAACAAGTGAAAACCTACTATTTTTAATAAAGAAATTACTGAGTTTTTAAACTTGGTTTCCACAGGAAGTATTATGGAAATAAACCATAGCTCTGTAACTATGTATCCTCAGCAGCTTAATTAGCTCTCAAAAATCCTCAGAAAAGATGCTTTCAGCTGTGCCTTAAATCGTCTGCATGGAAAAGTCTCATACCTGAAGTCCAAGAATATTGCCCTAGTACTCAGAATCAATTTTTGGAATCAATCAGAAGTCCACAGGCAAAAAAAGCATCCAAGATTCAAAGCTTGAACAGGAGCAGAAACATCCTCTGATGGTAGCTTTTGCATATTCAGGTTGCCTCAGGAAATAGTTATGGCCATGCAAGTTTTCACTGGCAGTAAGTTGCTGACCGAAAATACTCTTTTCTCCCTTTGGAGCTAGGGGCACACAAACAATAAAGGAAAATGCTTTCCCGATGGTTTCATTCCTGTTTGAGGACACTGTACTGACTAGTTTTTCCTTAACTTTTTGCTTAAAAACACTCTGCATAAATCTGTATATAAGCTTTCTTCTCTACAGGGACCATCACACAGATTTATGAGCAGTTTGCTCTGTAGGAGAAGGCAGAGGTATGCGTATTACGTAACTGATGTTAATGTTGGAAACCGTTGCTGGCTGGGCTGCATTGCACACAGTAAAAAACAAGGTTTGGGGGCAGTTTGTGGTACCTGATCTTAGCTCTAGAACATGGTCCCTCTAGAACCCGTGTCCCGGCAGACACAGCCTGCCTGTGCACGTTACCGCCTCTGTACCCCGTCCACTGCCTCTGAAGCTGACGGCCCTCTCCATTTTAGAGGGAAAAAGTGTATCAAGCGACGTTACAGTGTTTAATTAGGTTTGGGAGTAGAAAATGACAGATTGTGTCTATATAGATGAAGTTTTTAACTCCTTTCTATTTCTGGAGTACACAGATGTGAGAAACAGGCAGAGGTGGTCAAACTTGGGAAAGGCCCTGAGCTATACGGCTCTCTATTTTTTTAAGTTTACTCTTCTTCCTGTAATAAGATTTGAAATTGAATGGTAAAGCTGTTCAGACTGAAAGGGAAATATAGCTACATTATTTTGTCTGCAAAAAATTGCCACCAATTTCATTAAGAGAAGGTATTTGATTCATAGACATTGAAAGAGTGAAGTTACTGTCATTCAAAGCTGACACATATATTTAGTACACAACATAGTTACACTGGACTATAAAATGTGACACTAGATTATAATTATTTATATAAAGTATAATATTTAAATATAACTACACTGGATTATGAAGCATTTTGCTTCAGATTTTGGTGTAATTACTGTTAAGGACTGTAATTACAGTCCAGCTTTCATTATGGAGAAGACTATTTTTATTTGCAAATATTCCAATAACAGATATTTGTGCTATCTTTTATTAAACTTCTGGTCTTTTTATTATGAATTCTCAAATGCTTTCAGGAAAAATTCAAATTATAATCATAGCCCATCAAAACATGATAACTGAACTTTAGGCTTTTTGCACAGTATCAAACTTTAGGCTAAGATGACAAAAAAAAATGTAGGTTTTTCCATAGTGATACTACAGGTATTGCACTTCAAACAGTCCATGTCTCTTAAGCCGCTAGAAATCAGTGAAGCTGAAAGGAAGAGAAAGAACAAATAAATAAACATCCTTGAGCCATTTCAGACACTTCTATTTCTTAGCTATATGAGACCATGTTTGTTACTCTTGTTTCTCAGCCTATTACAGGACAAGTAAAATTCATCTTTCACCTGCCCTCTCCCCACAACAAATTATACTAACAGGAAAGAAGTATGGGCATCAGCTACTGCAGCAGTTTCCTGGTGCCTTTGCTGATCCAGATTTGACTCTGGAGGGAAGAGTCAATACAACATCTGCAACAAGCATTGACTTGCCAAATAAGTTTCTGAACAGCAGGCATGCTTCCACAAAGAACACAAGATCACATAAACACATAGAAACAGTAATATGGGAAATCACAAGGGACAGGCACTAAAGGGAAGAGGCAGTAAATTTGAAAGATGAAGTATATATATATGGGATATATATAAATTGAAAGGATATGCCTTTTTCAAAAACAGGAAGGTAAATGAGCACTTTCTGCTTGATTGAGCATGCTTCAAATTGTGTATCCACGAAGAAGAGTAACTGGGAAAATATTGACATGTCTCCTGTGTATGACACATCAGTAAGTTATCTGCTCCTTTTCATAGCAGTGTACATTGCATTTTTAGTCTTTTGAGATTTATTCTGAAATGTAAGTTTTTAAATAAACTGTGAACTAAAATTTGGCTGGATATAGCCATGTGGCATTAAGACATCTGTCTTTTTTTTCCTTTTTTTGCAAGCATTGACTCCATTTTCTGTACATGGAAAGGAAAGACCTTATTCATATCTTATAATGATTTTAACTTGAAAATAAATTAATATTTTACCTCTCAATAAAGTTGTAGTTATTATCTATGTAAGTAGGTATTCTGGGATGGATACAAAAAGGTCATCTTGTATTTATGTATTTTGGAATTCGGAATTTGTCCAAAGCAAGAGCTATTTACATAAAATCATAGTACTACCATGAAAATAACTAGAAATATATGGAAAAAACTAACCTATCTGTAGAGCAGGCAACCTCTGGAAGAGCTCTTCCTTTGAAACAGTGTGTGCAAGTCATCTAACTAGCTTAGTGATGGAACTTATTAAGCTTGGGGTCAAGAACATGGTATGTTAAACAGGCAGTAACAGGCAACTGAGGATGTCCACTTTTAGTCATATGACACTGGAGAAGTCGACGTAGTCCAAAGGTGTGGAAGACCTAAGTGTCATCCTACCCTTTTCAAGTTCAACAAACTGTCATCAAATCCAAAGCAGAATTTTTGGTACAATCCTGTTAGGAGTCTTCATGTTTCTGCTATAAAGTGGAAAAAGCAGAGCTCTAAGCTTTGGGTTCCCAGGTGCAGGACTGTAGCCTAACTCACCTCAGAAATAATACTTTGGGGCAGGAAAAAAAAAAAAAAAAAAAAAAAAAAAAAAAAAAAAGAGAGAGAGAGAGAGAGATTCAAACCTAAATGGATGGACACAGGTTTTTAAGGGAGTAACTTATCACCAAGTAAGTGAATCTATTATGAATTTCAGACTTGCATGATCTGTGAAGCAAGTGGATCATACTGGTCATACTGGTTCCCTAGGCACTGTTGCACACCAACTGAGAATATTTTTGGTTTGCTCTCAAGACACTTCTTAAAAGAGGTGGACACAGTTGTTTCTATACTGAAGAGGCTGACACTTCAAAGCACAAATGGAGTGACATGCTATTGACCATTCACCTAATGCGTGATTTCTCAATCAGCAACTCCAAGGTTTGCTAAAATTATCTCAATGTCTACTACAAACAAGCAACAACGGTTAAAGGAGTTTTGATTAGCTGTTATCCATTACCATAAGGACATACAGGTTCTTGAGTCCTTTGATCGTTCCTTGATGTTAGGTCGGGATCTTCCTTCTTTTGTTTTCCTTTGTACTTCTCTACCCCCTTCAGTTATTCCTCATAGGTTTCTAGGTGCTGTACAGAACTACTCTCTTCCTTCCAAACAGAAGCTCTGTCATGTCTGCCATGGGCAGTCAACCCTGGTTTCGTGTTTCCCTCTGGCTTGTTTCAGTTTTCACTGTGCTTTAGCCTAGTTTATGTTATACTGAGTTGGGTTAAACATAACTGATACCTCATCCTTTACAAGAGGTCCTTGCCTGGCAGGTCTCCATCTGGGATGTTCTGGGGCCCAGGATCTGATCTGAATAGCAATGCTCATCATTTGTTATGCAAAGCACGTTGCAGCCTGTGATGCACTGGAAAAAATATTGGGTTTACTCAGACAGCAGTCAGAAACTGTAAATGTCTTATAAGATGGATGTTAGATTTTCACATCCGTAGCTATAGATGAGGAATGGCTGCAGCAGAATTTACACCACTACACATCTGTAAAACTAGTGATTTAATCAATATAAAAAGAAAATCAAACATTAGAAATCTTGATATTGTCAGGTGGGAACAAGACCAAGCCCTTAAATTGCCATCTCATTTTTATTTAATATTCAATTTCTCTAATCCTGCATTTTTTAATTTCATATTTATTTAGTAGTCTTGAGCCAGTAGTACACAAAATTTTGCTGTACATTAAGGAAATCCAAAATAGTTGACTTTAACTCATTTGAAGTAATGATAAAAGCAAATCAGTTGCTGAAGCTCCTCTATATTCTAGAGAGCTTTATCAAATTATAAAGTTAAGATTCATTGAAGAAATACACAGTGACACAGAAAAAGGGTTTGATGTCT
The DNA here is from genome assembly GCF_028389875.1 of Rhea pennata. Lineage (NCBI taxonomy): Eukaryota > Metazoa > Chordata > Aves > Rheiformes > Rheidae > Rhea > Rhea pennata. The sequence continues at coordinate 81,291,298 of NC_084664.1, read as the reverse complement.
TTAGACAAACTTTTAGAAGGGAAATCTAAGCATCTTTGAACTTCAGAACTTCACAGAGCAATTCATGCCCAATACAGATGTTGTGATTCTGTTCAGAAGCGTAGAAATACCCATGCTGTTTTTCATTTCTTACTTCTCCATCTTCTCTTTATTTTATTTTTGGCTATTTAAGTGATTTCCATAATTACATTTTTTTTGAAACAGTCTAATGCAGTGATTTGGTGACTACAAAATGTCATAAAGTTGGAATAATGATAAATTAGAAAGGTTGAATTTAGTATATTCTTCAAAGGCTGAATACACTTCAGTATTTCTCAGTGTCTTTGTTTGTTGTTATGGTAAACTGAATGACATTATTCCTATAGCAATTAAACCTCTTGACAACCAAGTTTTATAGAATTTTCTGGCAAATGAAAGAAATTGTGTTTATTTCAGATCAAACAAAAATTGACACTAATACAAAAAGAAAATAGTTCTACAAATGAGCGAATTAATTACCTGGCAAAATTAGATAAGGTTAATGATCTGTTTTACTCTAACATTTGATATGTCTACTGGGACTACTTTTCACAGAATTTTAATGAGGAACTTATTTCTGCATTTTATCAGATAGTTTATTGTACATATGATAAGACAAAAATTAATTAATTGCATACCCAAAAAATGAGTTTTCTGTTTGAGTATTAAATATAGCTACCAAAATCAATAGCAAATGTGAAAATACTTGAATGAAGAATAAAATGTGAAATCTCAAGTTTGTTTCTTTATAATATTAGTCATTTGCATACCTCATAATTATGGATCCCTGTTTGCATTTTAACAAATATCCTCTTTGAGCAATAAACAGTGACAAGTTTATTCACAAAATGCAACAAAATTATGTTTATTTTAGCACTTAGAACTAAGGTCTAGAAAACTTCTATTTTCACCAACTAGTCTCGACTTATAGCCGTTTTCATTAATGTACACTTTTACATATTTTCATGGATTACATAAATATTTTACAGATTATTTCTTGAAGTAAACATTAAAATAAAGCACAGCTCTTAATTCACATTAAAATAATTATTTTTAAGCAGTTACTTTTTCTTAATTGTATACCATGATGCATTTATACTGTGATCATTTAACAGTCATTAAAATAGCTTAACTATTGTATGATGCAATACTAGTAATACATTTTAGCAATGAATTTTTCATGCTTTTTTACTGTCAAAATGTGAGTTTCAAGTTCTTAATTGCTCATCGTAATAATTCAGGATTTTAAAGAGTCTTCATCCACTTTGCCAGCCACCTTAGCAATACACAGACTCAAAATTCTTGCCTGCTCCTAATATCATCACATACACTTGAACTGATTTGATACTGTTAGACCTCTACCTGCCATAAATTATGGATGGATCATGAAGCATTTATACGAAAACATTCCCCTTCTAATCTGAACTCAAAGCTCTTTGTACCCAGCTAGACCTTTTACATTGCCCTCACTGGGTTGCAGATCTTTTGGATCAACTGAATAATTCTTAAGTAGTTACAGAAACATATATGTGTGTGTGTGTGTGTGTGTGTGTATGTGACCACAAGGCCATTTAAGAAAATAGAGTTAATTTAAGGAGTGATTAAAGATTGCTTTATACTATCATAATAACAGAGAACTGTAACTCACCTCCATTATAAAACCAGACTCTTAAACTGAAAAAGTATGTATAAACACATACAAATAAACACCTATGAACTCCACAGAAGTGCATATGAACTCTTAAACAGTGTCAGTTTTTAAATGTGGACAAGGATGGCAGGTGTGTAAGGAAGGCTGTAATAAAATACTAATAATCCGACCAGAAGAAGATGATTGCACCTCTGGGAAAGTTCATTTTAGTGACCAAACACAAAGAATAGGGGAAACAACAAAATGATACATTCCCTAGCATTTCAGTTGGCTAAAAATCATGTTTATTGCCTTGTCTTTTTAAATTGAATTTGTTTTATGGTGGTGCTTATGAATAATAAAACCAGTATTAAAGAGAAAGGCCATGAAATAACTAAGGTTTGAAGTTTACTACTCTCCTCAGGCAGCTTACATTTTGCATCAATTTACAATGTTGTTTATAATGCTCAGATACTGCAAACTGAGTGTCATATGAGTACTTAGATAAACATGACCCACATAGATAATATCTTTGTCTCTAAAGTTAAAATATGAATCAGCACAATGAATATCACAAAATCAAACATAAGTATTCAACATCTGCCCACGCAATCCTCAGCAAGTATTGATCAGCTTAAAATACTAGACCATACATTGCCTCTTTTTTTTACTATTTTTCTTAAACTGCCCATGAAACATTGCTATTAGACATCAGCTATTATGAGTGCATTAATAAAAATGTTTTATGTTTGATGCCATAACTACAAGATTATTGTGTTCAGATAATTTCATGAAAAACTTTCCTTCCCACTCACTGCCAATCTTTTGTGAGGTAACCGCAGCTATTGCTTATATTGGTCATTCCCACTAGCACACTGTCTTAGTGTGTTTATGGAAAATTTCTAATTTTGATCTGTGAATTTTGGAGTATTCAAATCAAATCTTTCAGTTATAAGGTTTTGTGTGAATCCACAGATTGGGACGGAAATGGCTTTAAAATCTCTGTATGTGATCCATCCCACTCTGTTCCTAGAATTATTATATTTTTATTTGTAATAATATGATAAAATAGTATTTTGAACATAAATATAACCCTTTCTTTGAAGGAAACATGATGCACTTTTAAAAAATGCCCATTTTGCAGATTTCTAAAGACAACTGGCTAGCATTTCAATTTCAATAAATTTTCTTTGTAGCATTGTCTACAGTTCTGAAGAAGTGACCACGTGAATTTTGAGTGCTTTTGCTGAATGTTGGTGTAGGGTTGCCTAGAGTACCGACTGTGTCATTTTATAGATAGAATCTGTTACATTAGCTGAGGTAGGTTACTCTATTTTTACTCTAAATAAATAAAGGTATCATGCAAAAATCATGGAAAAAAGAAAAGAAACATGTTCCATTGTTAGTAAATGAGAGAAAAACAGAATTTGTCTGGACCAAATTCAGAATTATATCCACATACTCCTCTAGAATTATGCACACCCAATGACAACAGAATCAGGCAGTAATATCTGACCCACAATGAACACTGCTTCATGAGGAGCCCAGTTAAGCAGGTATGACCACTTATCACATAAAATCCCAACAAATGTAAGGAAGACTTTGAAAACCTAGCATACTAGTGATAAGTATACCAATCTTTTGGTTTAATTACAAATATCCAAGCATGAAAAAAATTAATACTTATGGGTATTTTTTCACTTTTTTTTTCATAAATTTTATCAAATGCATGTGTCATGTCGCAGTATACGTTGTGAAATAATATTATTTGAGTGGTCATAATTAACCTGAAGGTTGAAAAAATGAGGTAATAATTGATTGCAAAAGTAACAGCTTATGCTCCAATAATAAAGTTCCTCTTTTTCAGAGTACTTGTGAAAACAACTATACTTACCTCAGAATAGAGTTAATTAAAAGAGTTCCCTGTACCCAAGCTATTCCCAACATGCTTTCATGACTCAGTAAGTAGTTTTACAAGGTTTCGTATTTTATTTTACAAGTCATCCATGTCCAGTGATTTAAGCTGGTATTTTACTTCAGAAATTAGAAATTAAGAGTAAATGAATACATCAGGTGTTGTATTTAATCAGTGCTAGCTGTTCAGTTCCTTACTGTTCAAATTGAGAAAACTGCACCAACTTCTCGTCTGGTGCAAATCGGAAGAACTTCCTTTCCTTCAGTTAATACCAGTCTACACCACTTTAAGAAATGGCCCAACTTACCCTCCCGTTTTACATCTTCATGGTTCAACATTTACACTGGGAATAAGTGAAAGCGGAACTGCAAGAAGGCTTCTACTGAACGTAAAATGTAGGTTTAAATATTCATAAAGGACAACTAGTGGAGTGATCACTGAAGGTGACCAAGTATTACCTCATCTTCTATTGCCTTAAGAAGCATTTGCTAATCTGGACCTTATAACTAGCAAACCTTTAATTTCTGAAAGGTATCTGTAAACATTTAAAAAAATCCTGGTAAAGAGTAATATTTCCATGTTGATATTTAAACATTGATGGCAGTTACTCATGTTATTTGCTTTTATTTTTTTTTCCTTAATTTGTTGTCCAAAATTATTTAAAGCAAATCAATGAAACGTGTGTGTATGCATATATATATATATTTATATATATACACACGCATATATATAAGTATTTCAACAGTAGACCAGTTAAATAGAGCTGTGAAAATAAATGTATTTAACCTGAAATCATTCTCAGGACAGAAGTGCTATTTATTATGCCTGTATAGTGCCAAAACTCTCCAGCCTCGTTCTACTGTAATAGAGATGACCATCATTAATAAATGTTATTTAATCAAAACATAAAAATCAACACATAGTGCATCCCTTGGTGAATATATTAAACACAGATGTGACAGGATCAAGATAGAGCTTTCCTCTTCACTATTTGCTAACATCTAGCTTCAGTTTTCTGACACCACCAGCTAACTCAAAATTGCTCTGTGCTACATATTTCAAAATAAGTGGGTGTTTTTTTGTTTGTTTGTTTTTTTACAGATACTTTATCTTGGAAATTGTACTAGGTCATAATTTGTTTTCTCCTGGCCACATACAAGCATGAAATGAACCAGTAAATGATTAAAAAGAGACATCTCTGTATTGGCTGAAATCCGATAACTAAACAAAATAATGCATTATACAAATGGGACTGCATGGTGGATAATTCCCATTCCATGTATTCTCAGTCTGTTTACAAGTGACAAATAGAAGTTCTCTGGAAAGAGGAAAATCTTTCACGGTTTCTCGTGCAATGAGATTATCTTCAGAAAGACATGATCTATGAAGAGTGAATAGCCTTTTAAATGCTTCCTAGGGTCCTGACAGCTTTCAGTCCTGAAATTTTTCCTCCTAGTAGTTTAAATGACTTGTCAGTTCCCTGGCTCTTGGCAGGTAGATGCTTATACAGTCATCAGCAAGTCTTTGGCATCCCATTTCTCCCTGCCCCTGTCAATAATCATTCCCAACTTGGCAGTTGCAGCTGCTTTCTCCTCTGCTAGTTTTAGAATAGCTGCTTTCAATTTCTTTGGAGCACGCTGCATTTTGTTTAACGCTCTTCCCCGTAGCACAGGAACTCTCCCCCATCGTGTCAGTCCTTGCTCGTGTCACCCCTCTACCTGCTTGCTTTCGTAAGCTCTGTAGTCTCACAATGTAGGATGACTATTGCTATCAATGTTTTCAGGGCTCACTAGGATGCTGATTCCTAAAGGACCACACGATTGTGCAAACTCAGTTTTTAACATGTCTGGCTAGCTGCAGAAGCAGATACCTACTACCTATACATTCAAGGGTCTGTAAATCTAAATAAATCTGGGTGGTTGTTTGCCTTAAAAATTCAGTGATCAGATGAACATTATATGATCTAATATTCTAATGGTCTTTGAAACATAGATTGTGATTCTACAGACTTTTACAAATTTCAAAAATAAATGTGTGCATCTCTCAAGGCATGTAACCAACACTGCTCTTATTATGAACATGACTGTTTTACAGCATGCTTTTTTAAATTCTTTTTTTTTTTTTTTTTTTTTTTTTGGCAGCTTGTTCTAAAATAGAAATTGTATAACATACTAAATGCTACATTTATGAGTTGGACCAGGAACTGATGTGATGTTATGGTCCTGACCATTTTGTAGTACTCAAAAAAAAAAGGGGGGGGGGGGGAACTCAAAATTCAGTGGGAAATTTGGATTAGAAATGGCTGTCCACATTCACAGACCAAATGTTGTGGTCCTTCTAGTACAGTTTTTTTTTACAGGTAATTTAGAGACATATAATTTTTCCATAAAGCATAATTACTAACAGGAAGTAGTATTCCTAAATTTGTTTGGAGAAAAATATATTCATAGAAAATTTATATGTGATTTGAATTGTGATATATATGAACGTATGTAAAGAAGGGTATACCTAAAAATGTGATAAGTGTGATTCAGACCCTTTCCAGTTCCTTGACTTCGAAAAAGGAAACTAGCTATATATCATATAATATTTTCTGTCTAAATGGAGCTTTAATCAGCTCTGTTACTCAAGAGGCCAGACTCTCTAAAATGGAGGGTATTATTGGAAATCAGAAGCAAGCAACTGATGTAGCAGTTGTTTCACCAAAAAAATCAAAAAGGGCTGTAGGCAGCAGAATTTTGGAAGAGGAATCATTAGGTATTGCATATTACCCGGTTAATCTATGTTGCCTTGATTCTCCCTCTAATAAAATGCTGTTTGTTAAGCTATCTGATTCACGTTTGTTAGAGAGGAAAACAAATTCACTGAGCACCAGAAACTTTAGCTCTGTTCTCCCAGAGTCCTGAGCAGTGTTTGAGGTCAGTGTTTTATTAGGGACCTTCTAAAATTCAAAAATGCCCTAGCTGTCAGTCAAATCCTGGGAGAGAAGTTTTATATTTTGAGCTGATTTTACAATAGCTCATTTTTCTGTTTACAAATAGTCTGTATTTTAGTTTTTATGTGTGAATGATATTAATTCATGTATATGAACTTGAAGGAACAGTTTTCAGTTGTTCTTCTCCACAAAATATTTGTATCTGTTACTTGAGTGTAATCACTTGAATTTATCTCTTTTTCAAAAGTACTGAGCACCCACAATCCCCATTCGAGTGGTTTTGTGAATTCTACACATGCATAGAAACAGCCTCTCATATCATTTCCTGGTCCAATCGACAAAGACAACACTTATTAAAACATTTATGAAAAATCACCTGCTGCTTCTTACTTGACTAATTTGTGAGAAATCAATATTATGAGCCACATGAATAACAGAAAACTGAGTTGATTGTTTTCTTTTGTTTATTTTTTGTTTTATGAAAATGCTTGGTTATCAAACTCATTTGTTTGCTTATTTAACTGTGCAAGGTGTTAAAGTTTCAATTTTTTACACATTCTTTTGCAGGACATGGATCATTCAGGTCATTAATTTGAGAACACTATTCTTGAATATCTTTTATTTAAAATTTTCTCTAAGGATCAAAAGATTAAAAGATTATGGTATGTATATACAACTGGATTTGCAACACTTAGAAAAAAATAATTTCAGAATAAGATTGAAAGGATATTAAACATTTCCTTGTCTTTTTCAGACCTTCAGTAGCTAAGCTTCAGTATCCAACAACACACAATTTCTGTGCTTTCACACTGTGCTTTCACAGTGATTTTCTCATATAGTGATTTTTTACTGTAATTACAGTATGTTCTTCTGTAAATAATTTTTACCTTAATTGATCAGAAAATGGATTTTTTTTTATAATTTGATGTCATGAAAGATCTTCCCACAAACTTTCCTCCAAAGTAGAGTACTTTGCATTAATGGACTAAACATCCATTTCCCATTGTTAATTATAACTTCAATAGCATATTGACATCATACCTTTTTCTGGAAGAAAACTGCCCTATACTCTGGGGTATAAATAGTATATATTTTCACTATCTATATGATGATGCCATTAAACAAAAGTACTCATATACTTCCATTCAAATGATAGACTCGCTCTGTTGAGTTAATGAATGGAAAAAAGACAACCCAAAGCTCAGATTGTAATTAGCAAACTTGTTAAAGATGGTATTTAGGTATGCAGGAATACCTTTATCCTCTGTGTAATTCTCAAAATCTTTGCAGTTTTCCATGCCCAAGAAAATATTTATTAGCTCTCAAGCAATGCCGAACTACTGCCATTATCAAAACCAGTGAAGTTTCACCTAGCTTTTATAGCACATTCTTGTCCCTCAATGAGAAGAATGCCTCGCTGGAGAGATGAAGGTAAGGATCAGGTACACACAGGCACTGGGGAAAAAGTACAGCTTCCATTAACACACTGAGTGTTGGAATTACAGAAAAATGGAGCTTAAGGTGAAATGAAAACAGATATACCATCACTTTTGAGTAAGATGTGTGAGCCTTTCCATTGCAGCATCTGTATTTAGCAATAAAAGATGTAGTTCAGTCATTAGACAAAACATCAAGAAATTTAGTATTACTGTATTTACAATAAGATTAGCACATTAAGATGAGAAGTGTAGATAGATTATTACTTTATAAATGCAAACATAGGCAGTGTATGGATAGCTTTTAGCTCAAAGTTTAAATAAATTGATATGATATCATTTGTATTTGATACATCAGAGATGGCCTCAATGTCTTCAATCATTTGATTGGGTAAATATAGGGGCAAAAGAAAGCAGGGAATATAAAATTGAAGCGATAGAAGAAATGAGGTCAGGTCAAACAAATGTCAGAAACCAATAAAGACATAATTGAAATTCCTCCAGCTTCACTGTCATGAAAAATACCAGGAATCTCAGCAGCAATTCTCCATCTCATGAGCAAGAAATAGTTATAACTACTCAGCTCTCTAATATGAAATGTACATTTTACATCCATCTCCTATATAATTGAAAAATAAAGAGTAGAATTAACAAAGCAAACTTGTTTTTATGAGTTTTTACGTTCACCACAAATGGTGCTGACTCTATCGCTGTTGACTTCATAGAATTACTAGTCATTTCTAAGAGCCTAGAAGAAAGGCTATGTCTATTTTAAACAGTGTATCATGATAGGAATGTCTTTTTCAGAGTGAAACAGTTGCTGCTAAGTGCCAATATCCACACTATAGATATTCTGAAAAGTTTTACTTTAGACTAATAAAAGTTTTGTCTTGTGGACTGAATGTCTATCGGTGTTACAGGCACTTACACATGATTCTGCAGCACATCTTTCAGTACAGTTTCACCCTGTTTACACATGCTTTGAGATCACGCCACTATGTGAACCAGAGTGTAGTATGTGGTAGCAAATGGGACATTCATATAAAAGATGCAGCTTTGATCTGAACTAAAATACTACTACAGATACACCTACATATCGCCAATCTTTCTCATTCTGCACACAAACATTAAAAATTTCATATGGACAAGGGTTACTTGGTACTTACGGGGCTCCTGAGAGAACAGAAAGGAATGAGTCAGAAATGATAATGTCTCCTCAAAGATCCCTTACTTCCACTGCAGGTTGGGATCCACAGATCCAGTATTGAGATGAATCTTACTACTTACTAGGTAAGGTGCACCTCTATCTCTTAGATAGAATCTCTTTCTGATGTGTATTGACTCATCTATGCATAGTAGTTGGGGGTAGGTGTGAGCTTCCTGCTTGTTTGGATGTGTACCACTTGCAGCCAAGAAGCCATTAACTTTGGCACCGTTCCTAAACTAATAAAGCCTTTCTCTCAAAAAAAAGACAGTAAAAACTGGAGCATGTAATTGAAAGCTGGCTTGAACTTTAATTATAAATACTAGTTCAGAAAAAATATGTCATTTCCTACTGTGAGGTGTTTCAAAGCAGACTGCTGCTTTGACTCAAATATAGTCAATATATTTTAAAATATGACTTTAATGAGACCATGGAAGTCCACACAAAACAAATCCATCTAACTCTGTGTTCTTTCATTAAAAGCTGGCAAAATGAACCATGGTCACAGGAATCATTCTCTAAAGTGCAACTGGTATCCTCATTCTTTCCACAGCCCAGAATTTTTATTGTGTTTTGAATGTTGCTGGCATTTAATATTCATTAGCTGAAGGCAAATATCTTTAGCTGAAGGCAAATATCTTGAAGGATTTCAGAAGTGATTCCACTGAGTTCCTTAGATTTTAATGGAAGATAATGATTGTTATAGCAACTATATTGTGAAGGATAAGTACATGAAAATAGGTAAAATTTCTAAAATGTATTGACAGATTTATTGATGAGATGTGGTCAGATTCCTCAGGAGAACTGAAAAGAATACAGTGTCATTACCTGATAATAAATCAACTGGAAATGCCAAAGGAAATGCCAGCCACATCTGTAATACCAGTGTAGTCCAGGCCGACGTTTCTACTTTTATTGATTTTTAGAAATGATCATCTGTTGCAGCTTGGACAGGACAGTCAGCATGTGACTGAACTTGTTATCTGTGATAACCTTTTGCTGGGAAAACAATGGACTGAAAAGTCTCTCAGTCATCTTTAATCACTGTTTACTTTTCTGTTTCTACACGGAAAAGACATTAAGCCACAGCAAGAGGCAGTTCGAGAATCACTTCTGATCTGGAGAAACCAATTTTAAAGGTGAATTCCAAAACATTGTATTTCTCAGTCTTTTGAGATGCCATGTTTCCTTTTTCCTGCCTAATTTGGCTAATCTAAGCTGCAATTTAATCAATATAACAGTAATCAAAGTTCAGAATTTATTCTTTAAGTAGCTAAAATAATTATTGAGCTCAGCATCTCAAATTTGGGAGCTGGAATGCTTTAACTCCTACAGATCTCATCAACTTTCATACAAGAGTTGTTTTTGCATTGCTGCACTGGCATTGTAGTGGTTTTGAAATCCAAATCTCTGTGGCTTTCTTGGTTATTATTGCTATTACTTTGACTTATTATTGTTATTAATCATATTCATTCTGCTGAGATAAATCGACATACTTCATTTTAACCAGCCTTAATCTTCGCTGGGCTTCAAGGAGTAGCAGGTCCCTTCAGAAAACTGGGGAACTGTAACCAGCCCTCTGGCAGCAGCCTTCCTCTAACACTGTGCTGTTTTATCACAAGCTCAGTGAAGCGGTGTCTGAATTGGTATCTGCAAAGAAAAGATTGGTTTTAGATCAGGTTGAAGTCAACCAACACTTTTATTTTTCTCTGTGTAGATTTTCTCTTTGTTTTTGAGTTTGCCCTGAATCCTGTATGTCCCTTCCTAACCTGGTAAAGAGCTCACAACTTGCAAGTTGGCTTCCCCTGGTCCATCCTGTTCATCACCCCAGGAAGGATATATCAATTTAAATGTGAGAGCAGGGATGGAAATTTTGTCACATTTACAACCAAATTATCTGTTTTATTTCGTTTTCAGAGTAATTATAGCTTTAAACATTGATCATTTCAATGCAGCACAGAGCAGAAGTGTGTCCAGTATTCCCCCCAAAAAATCATTGTTTTAAGGTTTTCTATATCATTGAAATGCAATTTGGTTGTAACTTGACATATGTGAATACTATTTTGGGAGCAGTGGTTTACACTAGTTGTGAATAAGATGTGATTGTTTCTTTTTTATTTATTTACAGATCCATAACATGCATTTTCTTTAGGGGACTTTTCATTTGCAATCATTACAATACCAAAACCCTTGCTACATTCTATTTCATAAGAAATATAATCCTTTCAGGGCAGAATCCCACTCATTGGTTTCCATAGACAGAAGTAAAAACCATGGCCTGAATACATGCTGTCATTACAGATCTTTACTGTGAATTAGGTGCAAAAATCCAGGAAAACATCAAAAGGATTTAATCAAAAGTGGACTTAAAGTAGATCATAGTGTCCCAAACTTTTGAATAGTGTACGTATAAGTTTATAGTTCCAAATTTAAGTTGGTATGTTTGTTATACAGTGAAAAAATAATCTATTTCTGTGACTCCTAATACTCTTTTACTTCATGGAAGTCAGAGAAAAATTGTTCACATGTGTTTTCTTTTCATATAACCAAGTTCATTTTCCCCATTTTATGTGTGCAAGAGGCACTTCATGCAACGCTACCGCAAAGTTTGTGTGAATAAGTGAACCACATTACAGACAGCATATAATAAATGTTACCATAGGTCCTGAAACAGATTATCATTAAATTCACAGCAGACAGTTGTGAATTTAAGTAGTCCTCATTCTCATTATAATTATTTTTGACTCTTTTATAAAGGGAAACTCTTACTGAAATAAATGAGATTTTGTATGAACAAAGAATAAAAGAAACATTATTCTGACCAGAGAAGATGAGTCATTGAAACTGATCTTCGAACACTGAAGCTGATCTTGAAAGACAGAATGACATATTCGTGTTTTCTATTTCATAAATCTTCCTTTCCTACAGACTTCAAAGGTACGTTTTGCTAAAATAAAGAAAAAGATAATGTGCTCAGGTCTCATTATTATTTTTAATAGTCAAAGCTGGGCTCCTATTTGGTCAGTATTTTTGTGATTCTACTTGCAGTACAATGTTTTCATAAATAACAAGCACAGTTTGTATATCTACATTAAACATTCTGCAAAGTGCATGATTTTCCAGTGTAGAAGTGGGATGGACTGCCAAAAACAAGCTTTCAGAGTGAGGCACCTAAAACTTTACTGAAATTAAGTAAGTTTTGAAATTCTTGATATTTCAGACTATGTCCTCCTCTCTGTTAAACATGATCAAGCGGTGCATTTTCTTTTAAAATCAAAATCTTTATATGTCCAAACATAGCATGTTCAGGTGAAAATTTTGTGATATGCAGCCATTTCTACAGTTTTAAAAGCAATAAACAGTTTTCATATAAAATGAACCATTCAAACAATAAATAATAATTTGTATGTGATCTAAAAGCAGTTTTGAAAAAAAAAATGGATCAAAATAACAGATCAAATAGAAATCAACAAACTTGTTTTCAGGAACATTTCAGTGGGAAAAGTACTTTTGTAAAAAGTGAAGGAGTTATCAGTTATCAATTTTCATTCATGCTCAGATAAACTAGACAAATTAAATCTAAAACAGGCTAATTAAATGGGCACTCGGGAATTTAAGTGTAGATATGTGAGCTTAATTTAGATGTCCAACTTTTAAAATTTAGTTCGTAAAAGTAGGTACTTAAGGGGCAGTCCTGTGTATATACATCCAGAAAGTACAAAATGTCAAGCAGAATATGGATGTTACCAAAAATTTCACATCTTTATGCTTTTTCAAAGGATTTATTACTATTCCTGTGTGAAATTGGAAATAAGTAAGATTATTTTGATAAATTAATTAATTTGACTGCAAAGTAAATGTGCAGATATGCGGATATTTTGAAATACAGACAAGGATAGAATATGTGTAATAGTAGTATGTGTGTATGAAACATTTAATATGGCAATCAAATATAATTTTTAAAATAACAATAAAAGCTATCGTGGGATACAAGAATTTACAAAAAAATATCCTTCCTTCATGATTTGCATATCTCCTATCAGAAGAATTTCTGTTCCTAGCAAGTACGATATATAACAGATTCATTCTCAGGAATACACAGAACTTATCAAAATACTAAAAGAAAAAATCAAAGTAAAGCAGAACTATTCTGGAAGAGAAGTAGTATTTAGAAACAGCTGGTACCTGTGCACCAGCTTGTGTTTGTGAAGCATTCTTGCAATTCTAATCAGAAGTTTCCTTAAGAAAGGATATAGCACCATGAGCTCTTATGGTTACAAAGAAATCACATGAAAAGAGTATACAGGATACAGCAATCTGCAATACACTTGAAAAATAGTATAGGGTGCTTACTTCAAGAAAGTGATGGGTTAATCTGTGGTGGTAATTTAAATGCCCAACTTGTCTACTTTACCACTCTTTAAGAATTGTTAAATGGAAGAAATAATAAATTTTACTACTATTTATGAAGTAACAATCTGCACAGAACTCTGTTTTGCTGTTACTACCAAATGCTTCCTGAGTCTCTTCCTGGGAGAGGAGCCAAGTTCAGTGGTCTCAAGCTGCACAGTTGCCACTGACAGAAATCCCTGGAGACCTACACAAGGTTGCACTCACACCAGATGTTATATCTGCACAGTCTACTCTGAACAGCTTCCGGTTCTCACCATGCCTACGACCACTTACATTTTGGGCAGAGCTGAGTCAACTTCTCTTCTTACTGTACTATATGAATATTCAAGATGGAAGAAAAGATCTTAAAGATTTACCGAGTTATTCCAAAATGTTTTATTCATCAAGGAATAAAGTAATGTCAAAGAAGAAAATATAAACTCAATCTTTGCCAACTATTACTCACCTCTGTGATGACTAGAAGGAACTCCTACTTTCCTTATCATCAAAATACAGAGTTTTCTGTCATTAAGTGGTTTTCTTAGATCTATTTAAGCAGCAGGCTTTGCATGCAAAATTATTAAATCCTATAGGATTAGGAAAAAAGCACCACCCCTTGTCCAGATAAATTTGACACAATCTTCTTTAAAAATTGCTGAGTAGATAATGCTAATGTACTTCAAGAAGCAATCACATAAAATTCTAACTACAGGAAAAGCTCTCTTTCCCCTGATAGTCAGCGCCCATCAGATATGTTATTTCTGAATGGGCTCATGAGTTTTTATTAAACTTTTTCTTGAATCTGAGTTCTTGATCCCTAACTCTCACAACTGTTTGCTTGTCAGTATATTTGATGTTAAAGTCATGTATTACCAGAGCTTTTATAACAATTCATTTTCACTGAAACGTGTGAATACACTCACAAAACTCAGCCCAGAAGTCTGGCTGATAATTGTTTTCTCACCATACAGCTCCTCTTTCTGACTATGAGCATAAGTAGAAACACCAGAATATTGTGAGAAAAGTTTTCCTACTGTTTTTAATCCAGCCATAAGAATTACATACAACTTTCCCTTCCCACACTTTTCCCTTCTTCCTGTCTGAAGAAAATTCTGTTCTCTGGGAGATTTTAAACCCAAGTTTCTAAACTCAAGGGAATAAATGAAGAGAACTTAGGATATGAATATGAATCTGATTATCTAGTTCCTTTTATTAATCTGGACTATGGCACTTTATTCATCAGTAATTATTTCATATTTCTATGTGAGTTTTAAATGATGGGCTGTAAGTCAGAGCTTAAAATACTTTGGACCTGCATAATTTGTTATGTTTTGTATTTTTACTCAAGTGGAAAGATACTTACTAAATTGTCAGATCAAATGTCTGTGCCTTTACTAATAATAATGCTCACAGAAAAAAAAATGTAAGTAAGAAAGAAAGAATGGAAAAGAAAAAGAGCCCAATATTCAATATAATTATCACTGGTAATAACAAATACACAAATCAAAATCACTGATAGAGCAGAGTCCTTTATCTTATATTTTATCATCCATTGATGGTCTCTAAGTCAATTGAAAGAGGTTGATAAAACTGCTCCAAACCAAATGAAACCCCACCTTCCCATTCATTTGCACATTTTTAACTTGAAAAATTAGATTAAATTAAAGTCATGAAAATTTATATTAAAAAATAAAGCTTAATCCAAACAGACTGCTAAAGAAAATCTTTATAGAACCTTTTAGTAGACATTCCCTGATTTTTTTCATAAAGGGTATGTGGTTTGATATAGGCTGAAAAAACATGGCTTAAAGCCAAGACTATTTACTCAAGTCAAGCATGAGCACTGTCTAAATGAAAAGCGGGTTAAAATTACAGTGCCGTCACCAACTTCTGTTACTCAGAAGGGTTTCAAACAATCTGATGGAAGAAGATGATAATGATGTGATCAGATAACTTGAAATGTGATGTTCTATGGTTATCTCATGATCAGTCAAGAAAAATAGAGGCTAATTTTCTTTTTTTTTCCTTTTTGGCAGTTAACTTGATTAAAATGACTGGCATTTTCTCTCTTTATCACTCTCAAGATGAACAGCCTCTGCAAATTGAAATGATCAATGAGCATAAATCACATAAGAGGAAAATGCTCTCTCCAGTGTTATATCTAAATAACTACTGAATCTGCAACTGATGCCAATGAAAGTTTTATTGCACAAAGCAAAACCACTGTGGATGACAGGCAATAAACACCTAAGGTAGACTCCCTGTGAAGTCTTTGATTATTTTTTCTAAGGAAGATTGGACTACATGTACAGCTACTGATACGTATATATTTTATGGAAAGGTTGGAGTAAAGACCTAACGGGAAAGGAGAACTGAACTCATCCTGTTATTTCCCCTTGAGACCTTTAAACTCCTGCTTAAAGATGGGTAAAATCAGTTTGTATATATAGACCACACAATCATGAAGTGTCTGTGTACTTGTCTGTTGGTTCTCAACTGGTTGTGACTGTGAGGCTTATCTGCAGCAGCAGCTGCACATTTACTGGTTGGTTAGTCCAGCCAATGCTGCAGAAAAGGACAGATGCACAACTCTCCCAATGTCTTATTTAAACTCATGGTATAGGATACCATGCAAGAATGTGTAATTAACATCAGAAACTAAACTTTGTAACAGTTGCAGATGGGAGGATTTTAACTACTAATCAACCACCCTATTTCTACTGTTTCTGTGCTAGAGTAAAGTTAAAACTGAGGATATCATTACTGATACTTGGCAAAAGGCAAAGTGCATTTAGATGGTTCCTGAAGTTGTGATGCTTGTCTTCTGCTTAGCAAAGAATGTGCAGTGACACTCAGGCTGTGTCAGCACACCATGGCCCATGTCTCCATCCTCACTTTTCTACTCTGTCTCTCAGGATCAGACAATTTTAACTACAGCTAACCATACAGCTGTCCAGCAGCCAGTCATGTCCTTGATGACAAGAGATGTTACCTGGGGAGAAGAATTCGACTGCAATGTAGTTGTCTTGCAGGATGGCCTGTTCAGCTCATTTTTGTCCTTGACTCTTGATAGCAAAGCTGGCACAGACCCCAGAGTCTTGGCTTTTAAGGCTCCACCTTCCTGTGGCTGACATGAAGGCCAGTTCTGAAACCCAGCTGATCATAGATTATGGGTAATAACATGTTTTTCTTTCAAGACAAAATTCAGTCCATGTCTTTACACAGCAAAATCATTTGATGAGCTTCCCCCTACTTCTTGTTGTTCATTTGTTCACATTTGAAGCAGAAATTCCATGTGATTCCCTCAGAACTGAGCTAACACATATCTTCTGCTAACAAATATCTCAGCACACCTGGACCTGATTCTATACCACCGATGCATTTTCTTTCTTTCTCTCTCTCTTTTTTTTTTTTTTTTTTTTTTTTTTTTTTGATAGAGGGATATCACATATGCCAGTGTTGTCAGCAATAGAGGTAAATATAGGTGAGTTGGGCCCTGCAATATTTGACTGAAATTAGAAATACAATTTAGCTTGTACATCAAAATGAGTATGAGCGTTCCTATACTTTTTCTAACACCAACAAAACATCTTCATGTATTTCATCTACCTAATTCATCATCTTAGACTTAGAAACAACTGAAACCATATGGGAGATTTTAAAATGTATCTTAGCTACTAATTATGCTGTTTACATATCGTATTGACTCTGTTATGATTATGCTCTGTTATGATTATGAGGCACTAGAAGCAAATGAACACAAGAAAAATAAACCTCTTTTTATGCACATATACTTTGCCATGAAGAGGAACAATGAGAGATATATAGAATGAGCAGCTGTTTCAAAATATAATGGTGTCTAAAGAAAAAAAAATCTTTATGGAAGTTCTTTGTGGAAGCGAATATTTATTTTTGATGTCATCCCTCTATATGGGAAGTTTAATGTTGCAGAGAACTTTGCGTAAGTCTTTTGTAGTAGGCTGTATTGTATCAATGACATAAACATTGACACATATTCACATGCACACACAAGTATAGAAAGAAATCACTTATAATTAGAATTACCATAACAGAAACCTAAAATTCACAGAATCACAAAATGGTTGAGGTTGGAAGAAACCTTTGGAGATCATCTAATCTAACCGCCCTGCTTAAACAGGGTCACCCAGAGCACGTGGAACAGGATCGCATCCAGGTGGGTTTTGAATATATCCAGAGAAGGAGACTCCACCACCTCTTTAGGCAACCTGGTCCAGTGCTCTGTCACTCTCACAGGGAAGAAATTCCCCCTCACGGTCAGGCAGAACTTCCTGTGGTTCAGTTTGTGCCCACTGCCTCTTGTCCTGTCACACAGGACAACTGAAAAGAGTTTGTCCTCGTCCCCTTGACACTCTCCCTTCAGGTACTTGTACACATTGATAAGATCCCCCTTCAGGTTTCTCTTCCCCAGGCTGAAGAGGCCCAGCTCTCACAGCCGTTCCTCATAGGACAGATGCTCCACCCCTCTGATCATCTTCATAGCCCTATGCTGGACTCTCTCCAGTAGCTCCATGTCTCTCTTGTAGTGGGGAGCCCAGAACTGGATGCGGTACTCCAGATGAGGCCTCCCCAGGGCTGAGTAGAGGGGCAGGATCACCTCCATCGACCTGCTGGCAACACTAATTCATCCAGCCCTTCACCAGTATAACAAAAAACACTTTCTTTCTTTGTAGTTTATTAGGTATATTTGTTATGATAAAAAAGACTGCTTCTTGTTCTTCCAGAGAGCTGTGTAGAGAGTCAGGTGGAACTACATGGAGAAGGAGGGATTTGCTCTAGAGAAAAACTAACTAATGTTTGTGAAGAGAAGTTTCTAGACCATGAGGATAGGACAACAAGTAAAAGAGATTAAGTGCGTGAGATCCGCAGCCAGCGTTGACTTAAAAACATAGAACAGGAAAAGTCTCAAGAGAGTACAGCACTAGAGCAAGGTACCAGAGGTAATGTGATCAAAAAAACTCACTAGAGATCAAGTGTGTAATGTCTGTATAATGTCTACTGCAAACTAGAAGGTCTCCAAAAGGTTGCTAGACTGCAAGGAAGCCTGTAAGAAAGAAAGGGGAGGTGATGATGGAAACATAGAAAGAAAATCCTCCTTCATTGGGTCACATTTGTTACGGCATCTTTTACTGTGTGCAAAGAGATTCTGCCAGCAGAATGTACACAGTTTAAAGCACAGAGCTATTATTTTTTGACTAATACACACAGTAGGTAGTTAGGAATAACATGCTACTATACTAAAGATTAATATACTTGCTTCCCCATATGAATTTCTGCTTGCTTTTGTGGGAAAATGTTGCCCCCCGTTGCTCTTTCAAATGGGAACTGATCCTGGACTTTCTGAGTTGCTGTTGTCCCTCAGTCTTGATCAAAATCCTTCCTACCTAGCCTGCAACTCCTTACCACTCTGAACATCTTCCCACTATGTTTTACAGCCAGATCTTCCAGCTGGACTTTCAAGTGATTCCACCTTCCCCCAAATTTCCAGTCTTCTCTCATTCTAGCCTAGATCCCAGCCCTAAATCCCAGGAAAGAAGGACACAAATGGAAAAGGAAGGGCCACTTGGCAGTGCCATCCTTCTGCTGATGGAGCTGCATAGCTCTCAGAGGAGACCTTGACTCATCCTGTGCTCTGAAACACAACCCCTGAGCTGAAACATGGAAGGCTGCTGAGTATGTAGAGAGTATTTGTGGCAGACATGATGAGGGCTTCATTTGCTGCAAACACTGCTGTGTACATTGATGCCCCTTAAGAATGAAAATCTGGTCGATATGATTAGGTATTTTTGTTATGGTAAAAAGGACTGCTTCATGTCCTGTCCTGATACCTATGGTAGCCATTTAGTGGCAAGCATATCTGAGAAACACTTTATAAAGACAAGGGGAGTTAATCACTTGTCCAAACACAGCATTTTAGATGCTCTAGGTTATCTGAAATGTCCTCAAGGGGCAGACAGATACAGCACAGGATGGAAAGGAGACCCATGTTCTTCTAGAGCAGCTGTTAGAGGCCAGACAAGATACCCACGAGTAACTTCAGGGCACTATGTTTCAGCAATTGCATTGCCTTAAATGCTCCCTAATGATCTCTGACCTATATTGTCTGCACAGTTCGGAATGAGCCTGCTGTAATCACTGAGAATAAACAGAACTTTATGAATTTATTTTATTGTAATTATTAGCTGCCTAGTGGTTTGTTTGAAACAAATACTATCCTAAACTGTACGTTGCTCAGTTTTGAGTCATGGGTTTTTGTGCAGTTTTGGTTTCCAAGTGATTTTTATGCTACATAAATTGCTTATGAATATACATAGATATTTATTTCTTTGCAAACCATTTATAGACAGAAATATACAGTTTTTTAAGCAAAAAGGTATCTCAAGGGTAAAAAAAGAACATTTTACTAACAGACCAGTTTCGACCCAAAGTGCACTTTTTAAAGTGCAACGCAATGAAATGTAACAGCAATAATCATAGGAGAAATAAAATATGATGCAAAAGGAAGAAAATAACCCAGCAGGACTTAACAGAACCTTGTAGGCAGCTTCACTGTTAGTATTGTCTGTAGTGACCCTGTTATTAATTGCATGAGAATAGCTACGCTGACTGCATAGGGTCAAGCCAGTGTTATAAATAGGAAGGAACAGAGATGTTACAGCTGCAGTTCCATATGTGATTCTCTTGTTGTGCTAGCTTAAACAACTGCTGTCCTGTATCATCGCAACTATTGATATGATGAAACAATTCAAGGAATTCATACACCTGAAAAGTATTTCTGTGAACAGAAGAAGTCACTCTGCACCTAGGCTAGTTACTATTTCTCCAGTATCATTCACTGCATGACTGCACAAACAAGGGTTTCTATACAAGGGTTTTAAGAGCAGTGGGAGACATAGGAGGAGGAATGAGCAGATACAAGCAGTAGTCTCTGAGCAGACTTGGGCAGCCCTGGTATCAAATGTGAATATTTTGCCAGAAAGACCTACTAGAAAGGAATAATTGAATTCTTAAACACATGAGGGCATGATTTTTCTTTCATTAATGGAGGAAAAGGCAAAAAGGCTTTTGCTAATTTTCCTTTAGTGTTCTAGAGGTTACAAAGTGCCTGATTTGCTAAGAGATGTATCAACTTTTACATCAATGATTTAGGTATTTGAAAGGTCCTTTTCACCATATTAATGTTGTTAATGTAAAGAGCATATAAATTTAAGTGAACTGATAGTTAAATAGTGGAACAAGCCACTCCACATGCATTGTGAGATACATGCAAACAAATAGGTACACTAGACAGTTTGGGTTACAAAGGGTCATATTTGAATAGCGGTTCTTCAAATCTCCCAGATAGTATTTTTAGAGTTTCTGGGTCAAGGAAGCTCTTCAGTGAGATCAAGAAAGCTGTGAATATTTCTCCTGTTTGAGAAAACCTTTGCATTTCTTCTTACTGCAAAGTTTCCCATGCTTGCTGGATCTTTTGATACTACTCTTCTTCCACTGTATCTCTGCAGCTCAGTCATCTGCATCTCTCTTTCATTTCCCTCGCAGCAAACTACCCACTCACTAAGCCTTCTGTGCAGGAGTTAGTTCTTCTGATCTAAAAATTGCTGACAAGATTATGAAAGAGGGAGGTTTGTTTTTAAGGAAAAATAAAATAAAAAAAAAATGAAAGAAAAGAAAAGGAAAACTCAGCTCAGGGCAGAATTTTCAACTTTTATCATTTTTATTTGACTCTACTTGTCATCTCTGAGATATGATAAGCATAAGGCTGAGGTGCAAATATAGGCACTAGAAAGCTACTCACCACCTGGTGAGAGCAGTCAACTCTCCTTTTAAAAGTAACACCTTTCTAAAACAGTTCTTTCTTAGGTATACATCCTTCCTAAGCTGAGAAGAGAGGCCATGGCCCTGTGAAATGTTCCATTAACTTTCTAACGGAGAGGGCAAATAAAGGAAACATTGGTGGATCTTTACCTAATATTCTGGCCTCATGGTTCAGGTTCTTAAAGAGAACTGGATCTGCTCCTGCTGTTGCAAATCATTCACTTGGATGTCTAACTAACCAGGTGCTTTGAAGAGCCCTTGTAACGACATACATTTTTAGAACTATTTTTAAAATAGTGCTGCTGGGAGTACTATCTCCAAGTAATATGTAGATTTAGCAGTTGTACCAGATCACAAGGACGGTCTGCAGTACTAATGTATTTTCAGATTTCTCCATACTGTTGTATGTGATTGGGGAAACCATATGGTTGTTATTGCACTAAGTGACTGGAATGTGCAAGTAACACAGAGTAACACTAAAAGGGAGATGACTACACCCGTTTCTGATGGGAATAACATCATCTTGATTCTCAAGACTGTTACTGTGTGATGTAAGTAGCCAGCTGGTTAGTTAAAGTTTTCTGAAGTGCTAAATCCACACTTCCTCTTGTTGCAAATTGCTTCAGATAGAAAATAGTATTTCAAAGAGAAAATATGTCTAAGGTATTAAACAATGCCTTTAAATAAATGTAAAACTATTTGGGAAAAATACTGTGCAGTGAATGGTCTCTCCACGTTCTATTTCTAGTATAACTTGATTCAAGAAAAACAGAAGTTCTAAAGACACTAGAGGCAAAAATGCCTATGAATACTGGTGCATTCAAGTATGGAAAGTGAAATAAATACAAAATATATTTGCTTCTCATTGAAAACAGCCAGATGTGTATGTTGCCAAATATGTGTGCGATCAAAACAAAGTCATGCGCAGAGCTCAGAGGGTTGTCATTGGTGGCATGGAGTCCAGCTGGAGGCCTGTGTCTAGTGATGGCCCCCAAGGCTCAGTACTGGATCCCATCCTGTTTAGCTTACTCATCAATGACCTGGATGAGGGGACAGAGTGCCTCCTCAGCAAGTTTGCTGATGACACCAAGCTGCAAGGAGTGGCTGACACACCTGAGGGCTGTGCTGCCATTCAGAGAGATCTGGACAGGCTGGAGAGCTGGGCAGAGAGGAACCTCCTGAGGTTCAACAAGGGCAAGTGCAGAGTTCTGCACCTAGGGAAAAATAACCCTAGGCACCAGTACCAGCTGGGGGCTGACCTGCTGGAGAGCAGGTCTGCAGAGAAGGACCTGGTAGTGCTGGTGCATGACAAATTCACCATCAGCCAGCAATGTGCCCTTGTGGCCAAGAAGGCCAATGGTATCCTGGGGTGCATTAGGCAGAGTGTTGCCAGCAGGTGGAGGGAGGTGATCCTGCCCCTCTACTCAGCCCTGGGGAGGCCTCTTCTCAAGTACTGTGTCCAGTTCTGGGCTCCCCAGTACAAGAGAGACATGGAGCTACTGCAGAGAGTGCAGCATAGGGCTACAAAGATGATCAGAGGGCTGAAGCACCTGCCCTATGAGGAAGGGCTGCGAGAGCTGGGCCTCTTCAGCCTGGGGAAGAGAAGACTGAGGGGGGATCTCATCACTGTCCACAAGTACCTGAAGGGAGGGTGTCAAGGGGATGGGGACAAACTCTTTTCAACTGTCCCATGTGACAGGACAAGAGGCAACGGGCACAAACTGAACCACAGGAAGTTCCACCTGAATATGAGGAGGAATTTCTTTCCTGTGAGAGTGACGGAGCACTGGACTGGGTTGCCCAGAGAGGTTATGCAGTCTCCTTCTCTGGGTATATTCAAGGCCCGCCTGGATGCAACCCTGTCTAACATGCTCTAGGTGACCCTGCTGAGTGGGGAGGTTGGACTAGATGATCTCCAGAGGTCCCTTCCAACCTTACTGATTCTGTGATTCTATGATATTCCTGTAGTCCTTGTCTCTCGGATGGAAGTTACTTTAATGCGATGTGGCTCTGCACTCTCAAGCTAGGGAATGTGCACTTTAAAATGCACTTTAAAAATTACAAAAAAACTTCACCTGGAAACCAGGAATCAGTCTGAATTAAACAAGGTTGAGACCTGTGGCACATGTCAGTGAGAGAAAGTGTGGCTATACATGGCTAATTCTATTCATTAATTCACTCCTGATTTCATTTATTAAACAATAATACCTGCCATCTAGACTGTCATTTTTGACAAATACCTTAATTCTTTAGCAACTTAGTAGGTTAGTGAAAAGGTCCATCTAGTCTATTATCCTATTTGTGACACTTGCCAAGAATGAAGACCTTATGGAATAATACAGGAACAGGGCAAATATCTAGTGATATTTCTCCAATCCACTTTACTAGTCTCCATTAATTTGTGGCTGAGACTGCCCAAATCCTATTTGACATCTTGATGGCTCAATAGTCCTTTCTTCCACAATCCTTGGAAATTTTTTTGAATATCCTTTCGAAGTGCCACACACCTGTAGTACATACAATGTCCCTTTTCCTGATTGTGACTACTTTTTACATGAGAGTAACCTGCTTTTTTACGAGCATTCTATCCCATGCTCTTTCATTTTATCTTTCCATTGCAATGATCATAAACAGATACTTAAAAACACCATTGTACTTTCAAGACTTAACAGTATTATATAAATATCACAATGTGCTGTAGGAGCAGAAAATTGAATAACTGTTCAGATTCAGGTTGCTTTTCTGATAGTACTTTATCTGATTCCACACAATTGACACAGGCTTGGGCACAGACACTTAGATGTCATACTGTGATTCTGTGCAGCACCTACATTGCCCACAGCAGATAATCTGCAACATGGCATGCAAAAGATTTTCAATCTATATTAACTGCTCCTGGAGTTAACATAAAATAGTGAAAATAAGATCAGTCTTCAGGTAAAATAAAGTACTGATTTTTCTCATGGTAATATCCTTCATTCCAGTTCCCTCCATCACAAAAACCTTTTCACCAAGAAAAATTTTTCATTTCCCTACTAATTTTCCAGCTAAACAAAATGTAATGCAGGGATGTTTGTGCATCATTATTTTAAAAGCATCAAATGAGGCGTGATTTTTATTAGAACATGTTTGTGAGTATTTTTTCATAGCTAGCTCAGTTTTCTCTGTTGTCTTTAATGCTCTATCCCTGAAACCTTATGAAGGCTTGAGATTTCCAAGGAGTCTAACTGTGTTATACATCCAGCTCATATTTAAAGGTAGCAATAAATGTGGTTTAAGTCCTTTAGGATCTTGTGGGGACATGCAGCACAATTCTTTCAAACGCATTCAAAGGAATCATGAATGACCAGATTAGTTGCTAAAATATTGGGCTTAGGCATTCAAAGGAAGAATGCAATCCAAGATCTAGAATTTGCAAAAAAGGTAAATGAGGTTTAGGGAAACATCCTAGGATGCACTGAGGATGCACTTTTTTTTTTTTTTTTTTTTTTTTTTTTATCCAGTAACATATGCTTATATTGAGAGAACAGGGTGTTGATGAAGTTATATAGAACATTTTTTTTTTTTAAGCACAGAACTCCCAGGGTTTGAATACTTGCAGTATTTGGGGATAGAAAGTCTTGGAAGTTGATTGGTTTAGTCAAGCAAAGCATGAATGGATGATTACCAGCCAGTTAAGGGTGTGACAATCTATCCACACAGCAAAAAAAAAAAACAAATTTACTGCAAAAAATCTAAAAGAAAAAGAATATCAGTCAGCACTAGTAACTTCAGTATTAGTTAGATGGCATTCTGCACTCTCCTCATTGTGGCAATATATTGATGATATATTTTTGGGAAAAAAAATTAAAAAAGTATTTTTAAAGAAATAATCACTTTGTTTCAGATAGAAAAAAAGCTGCATTCATTTCGTAGGATTTTACTGCTGTCTGTCAAAGAAACATCAGAGACAACCTGGATGTGTCTGCTGGCATGTCAGTGACTGTGAAGTGACAGTGCAGACATCTGCAGCTTGTCTGTATAGCAAGAAAAGGCTACTCCAACAAAGCCTCCTGAGGAAGGCAGGCTCTGTTCCAGATAGAACCAAGAACAAAATCAGGTCAAAGAAATACAGAACAATGACAACAAAAAGATTCCTTGGCATACTGCAGGATATGACCACTACTGGAGTAATATAGCAGATACAGAAAGATTTAATAACAAAAAGCAAATTTCCAAGTTTAGATTTTTAAATAACATCATGTACAAACAGCACAGAATTAGGACAAGAATACATTTTTTATGCCAGCTGAAGTATTGATTTTAGGGATGTTAATGGTGTGCTGTGAAAGGAACTCAAATATGCTGCACTCTGAGCAAGACATATTCTGCTTCTGTGCAAGGGAACAGCTATGTGAGTCATTCACATTGTCAGCAGTTGGCAGCAACATAAATACAGGGGAAAATATTAAATAATATATCAAATATGTAAAAATATATTTAAAAATATATTAAAGAACATGGAGCCTTTGTAACTATTGTAAGACAGGAAGTAGGGGGCTGTAGTGCAGTGCTAGTACTAGGGTGTTTTCTGGCCTCAGCACCAGCATTTGAAAGGCACATGGAGGATAAAGCTATATTTTTGCAGTATCCACAATTTTTTTGAGTTTTGTAGAAATACACGTCAAAATTTGAATTTTGTGGAAATTCTAGGTCTATCATGGACTATTTGAACTTAACAATAGATCTCAGGCTAGCCTGTTGTTTGCTGTCATTTATTCAAATAACAACAATATGAAGGTAAGAAATAAACCTTTAAGCAAAGACCATTTATGCTGGATTTAGTTCCATCCTCCTATATACATACATTTCCTGTCTTGTATTCTGGGATGCAAACTATACAGACCAAAGTTTATCATACACCAGCTGCAGAAATGTCATCCTTTCTGCCCAGGTAACCATGGCGTTTCAATTAAGGAATTTAATCTAAAGCACTCATCATCATACTCATCAAGATTAGTGAAGGGTGTATTTAGTCAGGTTAGATCAGCAGACACTGACAGTGCTCTCAAAATTGTGATATAAACAATAGATTACAAGTAAGGACAGAAAAAAATAACTTTGTTATTAGTAAGTTACCAGTTTGACTACGTACTGATACGTGCATGGAAAAAGTGGCTCGTGCTCAGATAGCGAGAAGAGTTACGCTTGCCTTTGGCCTTGCATATATGCCTGCCATTTAGCTCATCGTTTCAGAGAAGATAGATATCAGAGAGCAACCTGAATATGCAAAGCAGGATAGAACTGACTTCAATATTGCTCAGATAAGGAAATGAGCACAGTATCAGATCAGGCCACTTCAGTCATGCTGGGAGTGTCTCTTCTCAGGCACTGGGAAGATCCTGCTGGTGCACCACCAGGTGTGGCTCTGCAAAGCACTCGTTCAGGTGTGATCTTCACTACCTTGACACAGGTGTGAAGGACAGCACCAGAGCTGATGAAGTGTCTGTGAGATCAGCTCAGGCAAGTAAGAGTTACACTGTTAGCCAAAACCGTGATTCCAGTATTGCAAGCAGCTTTTAAAATAATCCATGATGTGAAAATAAATACTGTGGACATATATAGCTCTATGAGAGGGCAGTTTCTAGAGAAGCTGATCCAGTAGAGAGTTCAGTGTGGTTCAGTGGGTTTGAAAATGCTTACAGGCTGAAGTTAAAATTATTTTTCATTCACATTATTCAGTCTTTTCCTATTTCAAGAACTATTGGATTTTTCATTCATCTATTTCATAGTTCTATGTATGCAGGACAGCTCATGGGCCATTGTTTGAGCTGAACATTGCAGAGATCACAAACCCAGTCAGATTTGTATTTTATGAATCTTCCTCATCTCCTTCCCTTTCTCCTGCCCCTTCTCCTGGGATGATCACAGTGTTCACAGGCTGGAATCAGAATTTCCTCTGATACTAGCAGCAGTTTTATTCCCCTTCACCACAAAAATCATAGGCTGTTCTTTCACCTCTCTGCGCTCAGCCCGTGATAACAGAGAAGGACCAGATGGAGGAGGGGTGCCACTGTTGCCTAGCTGCTGAGACAGTATTTTAATTCATATTTTTCTGAGCATCAGAGAAGACAAACTACGACCAGTCTTTTTCAGTGTGGCCCAGCAGGCAGTTGAAAGGCTGCAGCCAACCTGCAAGACACAGCCGTCCGGCTGGCTGTTCATTTTCTGCATAAAATGGGAACAGGTGTTTGGAAAGTAAATGTTACTCTAAAAGCCAAATCTTCTGCCCTGTGATGAGCTTGGCAATGAGCTGGGAGCTGCAGCTGTCGTAGCAGAGGGATAGGGTGGTCTGGAGATGCATCTTCTCTTGTACAGCGCAGCACGGAGATATGTCCTGCCTCTCACTCCAAAATCAAGGGTTCAAAATCAAGACTTATTCCTCCCTGCTGCTACAGGGCTGGCCCAGCCTGTAAAATCAGCAGCACTTCAGCACACTTAGAAGTGCTGCACTGAACGAGGTGATATCTCATGGTTAATACTGCAGCTCTGGTAACTCAGAGAAACCCTGAATGCTAAAATATGGAGCCATGTTTCAGCACATTGTGCTTGAGTACGTAGTACATAGGTTTGGTATATAGCACACAGTACATTGAACCAGTATCAGCGCATATGGTGAAAGCTAGCACAGGAAGTAAATGCCTTTTGATGCAGACATGGAACATTTATTAATCACCTGTTCCAGATAAGTCCTGTAGCCTCCTTAAGAACCAAGTTTTTGGGACACCTTTCCACTAAATGTAGGAGATTCACAATTCATACCCTTGTCTTTGTACAATTTATTGCTTACTTACATATTTACTATATTTTACATAATTAAATCCTGTTAAATGAAAATATAATTGGAGAATGATTTTTTTAAAGTGAAGAAGTAAACATTTTCATCTGACATAATGTATTTGAGGTAGGACAAAGCCATATTTGAAGGGAATCAGGGTAGAGTCTAGCAGAGGGTTCCTAAGCACTCAGAAAGGCACTTAAGGAACAGATCTCACTCATGTAATCTGACGTTTGGCCACTACAAATGTAGACGAAATATAAAATACAACTAGCCAAAAGAATTCATAACAGCTCAGTGAGTCTAAAAATGATTCAAGTCGTCTGAAATAATCAGCTACAATAGAAAATCAGTATTTCCTGAAAGTCTAAATTTTAGTCTTCTGCTGCTTTCTGTCTTGTAGTTAATAATCACAAGCTCTCCAAACACTCTCAGCTTCTTTCTAGACCTTCACATTGCAATCAGTCAAGGAACGAAAGCTGTGCCTGAAGGATAATTAAATACCGCGGAGTATCAATGATCAATGTACACCAAATCAATTTTACAAATACATTCTTATTGAGGAAAGCAGATAACAAAATTGTTATTTACTTCAACAAGGAGGCTAAATTCCACATATCAGTGGAACTGTTGCTTGTTGGTTAGGCAAAATGGGCTCACAGATCTAGTTATATGACTTACCACATCCTCTTATATGGATATGGGTCATCTACTGGTTTATGTTGAATCAAAATACATTATAGTTTGTTTCAAGGTCAATATTTACTAGTTTTGTAATATAATGGCAATATCTTGAGTAAAACCTGGGAACTGGGTCCCTGTATGGATCTAAGTAAAATAGGTATTCACTAAAACATTTGTGAAACGAAATTGCTACATTTGCTCAAATGTTGCTGTAAGCAGGTTTTTGTACAATCTAAGCTTATATCTCCTGTACTAACATGATTGCTGTATTTTCACTTTCAAATATCGCCTGTTTGTTATTTAGAAGGGCAATGTAAGTCTTTTTTTTCTTTCTTTCTTTCCAAATTAGGAACATAATGAGGACTCATTATAGCTATTATGCTAGTCCAAGGGGAATAAAGATGGATGTTGCCTTTTTCTGGAAAAACTACAATTTATATCTTGTACTGATAGTCTGCCTTATGATATTTCCTTGGCCATCTGCACACTGTAATTATGTTTCTCTCCTACATTTTTCCCCTGCTTTTTTCTTTCCTTCTCTCCCCACTGTAAGAAGTAAAATCTTTTCTAGTGTTAGTATTTCAGGCTTTTTCATTTGTCATTTTGTATAATAACATTAGATTTCATAGTCCACACATGGCAGGCCTACAGGAATACATAGATAAAGAATACTTATACTAGAAAGATACCTATTTCATTCTTTTCATTGCTCTCTGACTGCACCATGCAAACAAAATACTAGCAGCAAAAAATATACTTGTACTATAAAATACATAATTTAGCCCTATAAGAAAAATGTTCTCTATTTACTTAGAGAAATACAGATACACTGTAAAATATATATACTTTCTAGTAACCATCAAAACACTTAAAATTAAATTTGGCATAAAATTTTAATTGTTCTTAAAATATCCTTAAGAAAAAAATATCCTTAGGAAAAAATAACATTTGCCCTAGATATCTCTAAGGATTTTTGCATATATCTGCTTGCAAGATAGACTAAGAAATAAACAAGGGGCTAAATTCAGATCCTAGTATAGGTCATATAATTCGATGAAGATAATAAGGTTGCGCAGAAGAACAAGAGGGAGAACAGAAACTGGCAAAATACAATGTTGCTGAAACATTCCAGCATGGTGACAGATACTGAGAAGGACTAGCAACTTATTTTTCACACCTTGCAGAGCAGATTGTACAGTTCTGGATATGATACTTCCCACCAAAGATGTTTATCAAGCCATCAGTAATTCATCTTCTATGTTTTCATGCCACTATGTTGAAGAGTAAAAGAAAATTAAAAATGATTACTAAATCAGATATATATGGTAGCTTTGCACACATAAAACTATTTTTAGCCTGTTTTTTTTTTCTATAGAACTGAAGATAATGCATCTGTGCTGTCTACCTGTTTGTCCATTCACTTCAAACCAATTTTTAATTTGTTATCTAACTGGTCAAATCTGACATATGACAATGGGTCTTAAGCATGCTAATTTTCTCTTACTTGTAAGAAAATTTCAAAGAAAAGCCCCAGCTAGTGCCCTAATCAACAAGAAGGCAAGACAACTTCTTGTGGCTTCAGAACTTTACTGTCAGACTTGCTTTCCATCATGAAATGTCTTCCAGTGTATGCCTTCTTCCCTGAAACCAATGAGTTCCTTAAACTGTCTGCTCATTATAATAGAATTTCTTTAGCTCTCTGAAACATCAGATAATGAGATTGTTTCAAAGTGTGAAGACCTGACACTAGGTATAGACAAGACCAAATGAAGTACAATATTGACATAATAAACCAAATACTATTGCATGGCATGGAATTTAACCAGCAGCATAGGTGACCATGGACCATCTGCTCATAGTCCTTGATACTACTTCACTTCAGTGTTCCATTAGAAAGAAAAAATATGCATCCTTCAAGTAGTTTAAAACCTTCCGGGTCTGTTGGAAATGGCCCACATTTCCATCCATAGTGTCTTTCTCCTAAAAATCTGTGAGGAGAGAAGGAAAGAAATAGAAATCAATAACTGTTTATGTTATTTTACATTGATTTTCCTGATTATTTATCTCTTCAAACTTAAGGATGTAGAGAATTAGTAAGAAAAGGGTGAAAAGTCTGTCTATTTATTTCCCCCATCTGCTGCATGAAAAAATTGATGTTTATAGAAAAGAAAGCATCAAATTATTTTTTTCCCCCAAAAAATCTGCTGAGAGGTTTTCCCATTTATGACCAGTTGTCTTTTGTCTTTCCGGGTCTAACCAGCAAAACTTGAATTTTATGCAGCTAAGTCCAAATTTTTTCATGCTCAATATTTATGTTAACTTCAGTGGGAACATACACTTACACTTTTGCTCAATTTTAATTATAAGACATCACTGTCATTCTGGCCTATAAACATATGCCTCATTTATAAATAGATTTAGACTGAAGTTGTACATTTATATCTGCATATTGTTCATTAGAATCATATGAAAGTATGATTACATTTTAAAATATATTAAATTTTCAGTCTTACAGCTCTCTTTAATGTGTATGAGAAAGGGGCCTTCCTACCTCAGTGTGCATGTTGAAGCTAAACCATGTGGTTTGGATGACTGATATCCCACATGTTTTTCTTACCTGAGAATCTAATATACTCACCAAACACTTCTACAACTTTTGCATTTGTCCTCAAGTAAAATAGAACAACACTAGACATGTTAATGGTTAAAAATAAATGCATTTTTACATTTAGTCAAAACACTTCTGAAAGAATAGGAGGAACATTCTTGTTTTATTTAGCTAAAATATTCCTAAAGACAAGGATAAATTCAACATTTTACCAAGACAGTGTGTTCTCTCAGGTTGGAATGAGGGACAGTTAAGCAGGACAGGACTTTGTTATATGCCTTTCTCTTCAAAAAACATATTCTTCCCTGGCCTCCAGCTTCACCACTGCTTTCTGATTTCAGCTTGTGCCATCTGTTCATGAACCACTGCCATCACATCCTTCAGCTGAGGAAGAGCACATATACTACGTAAGAGCTGTAGACAGATGTTTCAGCTTGCAAGATACTGATGCTATGATCTACGCTTCATAGTTCATAAGAATGCATATCTGGGCTACAAAGAGACTGAGCAAAACAATGGCTTTGAGTTCAGACACAAGGACACCTTTAATTAATTCATAACTTGGTCTGTCTTAAAAAAAGAAACAAAACCTTTGATCCTAAGCTTTTAAGTTTTACTTCACAGGTAATCACACAGTGTTCCTGTTGACATCAGTGACAGTAAACATATGCTAACATCACTGAAGGCCTTTGCTGTTGATTCCTGTGGATGTAAGCAAATATTTTACAGTATTTGCACTTTTGCTCAAGTGTTCATTTTACCAGCATCCAGTCATATTTTTCTTACCTGGTCACGTAAAATGACAAAAGCCAGTGTGCATGCCTTTCGTACGAACAACTCCCAGAGGTAATCTTCATGAGAGTAATGTACCTAGAAATATTTTCCTATAAATGCTAAAAATAGAGGCACATTTGTCAGGCCACTCAACACAAAGAGCAAGATCACAATTTTAATAGAGGTCCTAAAACAGCTGGTACTTGTTAAATTTTAGTTTATATTGCAAGTTTTGGTGCAGGAACCAGAAATAATTCATAAACTAAGGATCTATTGGAAAGAAGGAATTGGCACTAATGAGAAGAAACAGATTGCTTTCTACTCTGCTGCCTCTGCCACTGGAAAATATTTCCAGATATTCCTTGTATTCAGGTTCTTGCCTTGCTGCTTTATTTTTTACTTGCTTTTTGTAGACACCTCACATACTTCATTTCTTGCACAGCCAGGTTGCACAGCTGACTAAGAAATCTTCCAGTGCTATTCTCCTAGTACTTGGTGGTAGAATCACAGCTTTTATACTTAGGCATGTAAAAGCCACTGTGCTGACAAGCAGAACTTACAAATGTGCCTATACTGTGTCTTGAGAGGCAACTTAAGAGCAGACAATAGTGGATTTGTCCTCTGTGCAAAGGGCAAGCTTGGAAGGGCAGCCTAAGTGCAATGGGGGTGCTCTCTGGGGCAGAAATACAATCTGCCTGAGGTGCTTCTCATCTCAGATCAGTGCTAGGCAGTTTAGGTGCTGCCACGCACACTTAAACAGTGGCAAAAATGCCACTTGGAGGCATTTTTGAAGACTGCGTTGTAGATCTTTTAGCAATACCTAGAGTTGCACAGCAACTCTATTATGCTAGATGCTACAGAAGCACGGAGTGAAAGATAGTTGCAGAATTAAGGAACAAACACAATGGGTTTCCAAAGAACATTGCAAGCAGTAACACTAAAAATTCTTTTAAAATTTTTTAGTAGGTCTTATGAGATTTATAAGTAAAGGACATTAGCTTAAATTAGTCCAAATATAGATGTGAAAGAAGTAAAGGTGATGATCATTGGAAGTAAACTGTAGCAATAAATTTTAAGAACTCAGTAGCAAGACCTGACCGCAGAACAAGACTGAGTGGGTTTAGCTAACTACAGCTTAGGTTTAATTAAACTAGGGAGGTTCAGCTCATCTGGTTAAGGCAACTCACAAATTAACCTAATAAATGAAGGGCTCTGTCCTGAAGTAAATTCTTCTAGTATCCTACATGTGTAAGAAAGCTCTCACTTCCTTGCAATTAACACCTGAAATTTGGGCAAGATTGATCCCCACTAGGCTATCCAAGCCTTAGTTGAAAATCCATGAGCATTTCATTGTTGTTGCCTTTACTTCTAGCCTTCATAGCCACAGGAAAAGCTTGAAAACCTCAACTCAGAAGGCATGAACATCTGAAGACAAATAACAAAGAACCCATTAGCTATTATTTAAAAGATTCCCATCCAATTTGATATGGTCAGATATCTTCCATAACCACTGAATGTTTGCAATTAATTGGCAAGACTGACTTGACAGGGGATTTGGCAGAGAAACAAGTCTTCACTCTTCAGTGTGCTGCTCATGTCTCACCTTTATATTTGTTGGATCTCTGTCATTTGCACAGGTGTTGCTTCCATCAGTATCATGACTAAAGGAATATCAAGAGCAGATGAGAGCTTGTCCTGCCTATGCTCTAAGCCAACCAAAAGCCAGCTGTGGTTGATGTGGTCTTGTACAAAGAACTAATAAACATTGCATGAGCTTGAGTGTATTATGTCTTAGCTCAGGCTAGACATTTTGTTAACTTGGTTACACTACTTTTGGACCAGAGCTGGCAGCTATCAAGAGTGCCCAGCCAACCTTTCTTTTGAATGAAGACACCTGAGAAAGGGAAAGTTTCAAAAATAGGTAGAGTACAAAAAGGATGAACTTGTACCTGATCTCTGTATATTATATGGATATAGTCTAAACTCAAGAATAACTCCTATTCCCCTGTTTTAAGCAGAGCTGATTGCATTAGGTCTAAACCATTGAAACTCTTCATGGCTCTAGTTTTACACACTTGCACAAATATGTACGTTGAATGGCTAGTTACTTAGCATTCCAATAAATCTACTCAATGTCAAGTAATAGCATGTATAAGAGAATTTAGGCAACAAAATCCATGTATTAAGAAAATATAAAAATAAACCCAACACACATTCTAAAATAAAATCACAATAGTACCCTGCTAGTAAATATACTGTAAATATAATTAGAATATTACAGATAATACCTCAAGATTTATGTTTTTCATTCTGTGGAGTACTTTTGCTTCTAGAGATTTCTTGTTAGTGGATTGGAGTTCAATCTCTTTCTCTTTTCTGTCCACTGTGGTAAAAGCAAATATCCAGTAGCTGTAAACGATCTTTTTCTCTCAAACCTATATATATATATTTTTTTTTTCTGTGGGGGAAAAAAAATCCAGGGGTAGATAAGCAGTGTGCTGTTTCTGTGTAATCCTATAAACTGAACTAATGTTTATAGCTATCAAGAGTCTGAAATTGAACATATGTTTCCAGGGGAATCTGAAGCAGAATGCTGCAGTAAGTGACTGAAGCATTTTGTACAAACAGGAGAATGACAAGAGGGCTTATGATTTACACAGGAAAAAAAAAAAAAAAAAAAAAAAAAAAAAAAAAAAAAAGAAGCTTATCTGTCTTCTTCTCTTCCTTGGCCCAATTACCTGCTAGATGTCTGCAGCTTCTAAAATGTGGTATTTGCTTGTCTGACGAAAACTTATATTTTCAAAAAAAACTTTAAAAAGTACGGTCACATTAAGCATGAGAGCAGGAACTGAAATAGCAGCATTTAGATTTCTCTGTTCAGGGTTTCACCGTCTTCCCAGGCAAGTCATGCAGACCCAGGTGCTCAAAGGTTATGTTATGTGCAGCAATCATTTTACCTAACTTTAGACATCCACACTCAAACTAGTAATCTCAGCCTACATTTACAGCCAGTAGCAGAGAAAAATTGTAGCTAGGGTGTGAGTCATCTGAACTATTTTAGATGTTTCCTTTAAGACAAGATGAACTTGTCCTAGAAACGTCTGTCTCTCTCCACTGATAATAAATGAAACCTAAGATGATTAGCTTGGATAGCAACCCTCATATTGAAAAATTGTCCATGTCTAAATATGGACATATTAAATCCTGTTGCAGGAATCTAAATATTTTTTGAGAATCTGAGCCTTATTGCTTCTGTGCCTTACTGTGATTTTAGTATAAGTGCTACTTGGAAAGATAGAGAGTCCTTTAATAAGGATAAGTAAACAAATAAATGCAAATTATTCTGAAGTTTTAATCTATTTTGTTTTAAAATAGATTAAGTTGATCATATATATAGGTGTATCTTATCCACTGTGGACTAGTATATAAATATATTGAGCTGAACTAGCAGCTGTACAATTTTATTTTAATGGCAGAAATAAGTTTAGTGCTTTATTTTATTGGTAAGATGAATTGCAGAAGACAGAACGAGCGATGTGTCAATCTTTTATATTTTTTCAGTTCAACAGATTTCTTTTGTTATGAAAATTGGATTGATGCATAACTGTCTGATATATATAATTAATATTTCTTTGTTTTTGCTAATTGATGCCTGATCTCTTCTAAATTTTCTTTTAATTTATTATTATCTATTTTCTAAATTTATAAAAGTCATTCACTTATGCAACAGTAGCGTAAGTCAGTATTGCAAATTACTCAGAAAATTGAGCTCATTCTTTGGCAATCGATTAAATGTTTTTATCTATTTCTGTCTCTAAGCTTCTCTTCTCTGTTTTACCCTGCTATGACTTCCCTTTATTTCTTCTGTATATTCTCCTCAAAGGACAATTTTGTTTATTACTAGATCTTCAGTAATTTTTTCCACCTAGTCAATAAATACTTAGCACTCGCATATCACTAGCAGCAGTATCTCTCATTTTTATGTTATTTGCTTCTTCATGTAGCTCCAGGAACTGTATTTTTTGCTTTTTTCTTATATTAATATACATAAATATATATCTGGAAGCATTCATGGACTTCCAACTGCTATTGTGAACCTTATTAGAGAAATAATATCTGATCATCTCTTTTTTCATATTGCTAAATGTTTGAAGTTCAATGAAACTTATACTATTACTTATCCAAGACGAAGGAGTTTGCTCTTATTGTTGGATCACATCCTGTTCCGATGTTATGAATTAAGTATCTGACAAAATTTCACTTATTGGCCAGGAAATATTTAGAATTTTCTATGATAATGTAGAAATGTTCATGATAGGGGAGCAAATGCCACCTGCTAAGGACAAAGATGTGATTTCTAGTAATGCTCTCCCAGAAGTGTCTTAAATAATTTTTTTTGTAAATTTTTAGTGTTAAGGGAGTGCTTGTTCCTCAGTCAGGAGTGAGACTCTCCTGTGTTGCATTGCAACAGCTTAAAGGGTCTCTAACCAAAGAACTTACAAGACAGAACATGACATCACACTTGCATATTCTCAGGAGCTGAGAAAAGGGAGGGGATGAGCATCATGAGAATCCAAAATCATAGCCAGTTTAATTTTAAGAGTGCATGATAGCTGCAAAAAATTTTGAATGGCACAAATCATCCATGGTCAAGTAAGCCAGAAAGTTTCTTCTTGGGAGAAAGCATTTCAAGAGGTCAAAGTTGTTCTAAATCATTTTTTCTTTTTTTTTGCTCTAAGTTAATTTGCAAAGTTTCTATCTACTAGCAACACATATTACTGAGTGAGCGTGTGTTTTGTTTATGATAAGAATGTCATAAAATGTAGTCTAAGTTCTCATGTCTATAGCAGTCTTGAAGTATACATCTAAACCTCATATTGTTCTCCGCAGTGATAGGCACGGGTAGTAAGTGGTCAAGGAAGAAGGAAGATCATTTTTTAGATGATATAAAACTCTTTGGAATTTAAAGGATCTCCTAAACGATAGTACTTTTCTGCTTTTTCTTAAGGGAATAAGGACACATGTGGCTGGGTCAGGGTATGGGGGAAAAGAAGAAGAGACGTGTATTTATGAATGCAAATGAAATTTCGACATGATACTACTTAACAAATTAATATTTAGTCTTACAAAAATTCTGCGAAGGTATGATCTACAATAGATATTACACATGATTATATAAAGAATTTCCATTAATACCATTTTTCCTGGTTTCCTCAAATTCTGCTCTAAAGCAGCGTCATTATACACTGTGCTAATCTGATGGAGGATATCACTTCCAAAAGTGAAGTTATCCCAAAACTGGGTTCTGTTCCTGGTGTACAAGCAGCTGATAGACACACAGGGTCAGATATTTGTTTATTTCATTTCTGCGCAGAGATGGGTGCTAGGTGGTATATCCACAAAGCTAGCACCCCTTCTCCCATTCTCATTCTTTATTTATACATACACTTTTCTATACAAATTTTTCTACTGGTTACAATCTTATCACAGCACATATTCACTCTGCACTTGCGCTTTATTATTCCTGTTAATTAGCGTAAGAAGAGGGAAGGAAGGTGGTAACATAATTATCATGTCATTAGCGTCTCATTATTCAGACAGGGGATATGATTTAATATGTTAATAAGCCTTAATGAACTTATAAGTTACTCTGTGTTATTCTCCTCTTTGTCTTGTTGACTCCTCACATTCTTTGAAGAGTTGTGGTTTCTTCGAGGTTATTTGGCTGGAACTGGTTGTCCTTTACATTACTTTTACGATATCCTCTCTCCCTTGATCTTGACTCCTGTTAACTATTTGCAGGGTTTTTAAAGCATCGTTCCAACAAAGGGACATTTTCAAACAATATTTCTGACAAAGTAGCTTTTTTTTTTTTTTTTTTTTTTTTTTTCCTCACAGCTGCCTTTTTTGTGTTTTCTGATAGGAACATCAAATGTTATTGAATAGATGAATTGCCTCTCTAGTCTAGTATCAGACATCAGCAAATAGTACATGTATCAAAGGATAAATTCTCCATATTGTGTGAAAGGAGAGAAAAATCCTTTGGTCTTTATTTCCTTTCTCCAAACTGTAGGATTTTGATTGGGACTTTTTTTCTTCTTTTCTTTCTTTCTTTCTTTATTTTTTTTTTAAACTAATGAGCCATCTAACTAATGATTAAGAATAAATGCTTATTAAACACAAATGGTGCTATGAAGCTCTCTGTTAAATCAAAAAAGGTCTTCAGTGGCATTGAATGAGGAATCTAACACTTCAGGAAAAGGCTAAATAGTTGTTATTCTTGAAGAAGAATAATGTCCAATTGTCTCTGGTACACTTTTTTTTTTTTTTTTTTTTTTTTTTTTTTCCCTCCTGGGGTGTGACCTAGCACAGAACTTTAAGTCAGTTGTTTTGGTGTTACTAAAGAATCTGGATTTCTGTAAGGGCATTTTTCCTGGAACTATCTTCAGTCTTCAGCTGTTGGTTAAACAGAAAGTGATAATTCTTAATAAAAAGGACAAGGAGTATGATAAGAAGAGCCATTTATTGAATATTAAAGGCCTTAAATTGAAGTTAGGACAAAGAAAATTTCTTTTTCAGGCAAGAAAGAGTTAGAGCGCACAGGATGTTGTCGAAAGAAACTACAAAAATATGCAGTATCTCTACAGTTAGATATAAAACCTTATACAACAATATTTAAAGTGATCTATAATTTTAGAGATTAGGATGAAACTGAGCAATTTATTTTATCTATTTTCTAAATATGCTCTGTGGCCACTAGTGGTAACTGTATGTTGAACTAAAATGCACTTTTGGATTTGGCAGCTCTTGCCCATTTTGTAAAAAAAGTAGAGCCAGACATTTGGATGCTGGAACATGAGACTGAAATTTGTGACTTTGTTATGGAATGAGCTGAAATATTTGTATAGTGACATGTTTCTTGAAGAGTACTGCAGTAGAAAAGCCAGATTATTACAGCTGTCTTGTTTCGTTCTGTAACACAAATTGTAACATAATCAAAGAGCAGACAATATACACAATATGTATACTAACCTGTTCAATCTGTGAAACATCTGCAGCAGAGAACATCTCTTTTCATCATCTGTGCTTAGGACAGTGTTCCTTTCATCTATGACTTCCTGCAGATAACAACATGCATGTAACAACCATTCCTGTTTGTAGTAACAACAGCAACTGTCATTCACTCTTACTGTACTACATCTCAGCCAGATTTACCACCTTTGGTACAGAAATTTTCAACATCAGGCCTGGACCCGTCCTACTTAACAATCCTACTTATAGATGCTCAGTGTTCATTTAAGTTAGGAGGTTAGTGCCTAATGTCGATGGAAGGATAAACACTTCTGAAGCACCATGGTCTTAGACAGGGTGACTAAATCTTGGCACCTTACCTACAAAAAGACACGCTGACTTTTCTCCCTCACCCTGGACTGAAGAAACAGCCCACCAGAAGTTGAGAATTTGGAAGAAGAGCTTGAGAAGATGGCAGAATCTCTCTGTCATAAATACTTCCTAAGTGTTCTTCATTGTCACTACAATTTTTGAAGCCATCAGATACTGAAAAGAGCCCATATTAGGAATTACTGAGCTTTTTTGAAGTGAGAAACTGAATGTCCCTCCTGTTTTTAAGTATTAGAAATGTATTTTGTTCCTTAACATTATTCAGGTGCATAATATTGCAGAGGTAAACCTACTCAAAGTTTTGTCAGCACTCATTAGCCTCATTTTGTAGTTGATGGGAGTTGATTTCTATATACTAATATATACTTATATCATACTTATATAATTTATACAAATCCTGATCACAAATATTTTATCATAAAGATTGTCAAGAAGGTACAGAATCCAATTTCAACCCAATTTTCGAAGATTATTCTAACTGGATGGTGTTTTCCATTAAATAAGAACAAAACTTGCTTCCCATTTTAACATAACATTTTACATGTCGTTGGCCTCTGCCACATCTATTTCAACAGTCTTGGACTGTTTCAGTTGTAACTGATTTGGTGTTGGCACTTTGCGTGGTTTCTGACATGTGAAAATGCAGTACAGAAGTACTCCTCTGTATATTTCTTCTTTTGTGTCATCCTACTTTAAACATTATGAATAAGCAAAGCCAAATAATCAGAGCAAACTATGTCTGCAGATCACTGAGTCTGCCTGACAAGGCATCATATCTGAGCATGGAGATATTCACAACTTTGGCTGCAGTTAGACAGGCAAAGAATTTGCAGTAAATAACTGAAACATCCATTTATTTCAGTTTACACACTACTGGAAATGGATGTTGTTACTCTTGACACTCCTTTCTCCGAGTCAAAAGTGAAGTCTAAAACTGTTGGTGCATGGGAAAATGCATAAGAGCGTTGAGGAGACGGGTGATGGAAGCTGGCCAGACCATTCTGTGGGAAGGGAGCATCAGCAGGGCATGTTGCCCCATAGCCATGGTCACGCGGCTGGGCACATGCTGGTGCAGCCCTACACCTGGGCTTTGAATCAAGGTTAGAGATGAGCTCAATACATGTACCATGCATGTATACATAAAAACCTCTCATAGTGTCCTCCCCCCCCCCCCCCACATTCCTCACCTCAGACCGATGCTCAGCGGTGCCTTGGATTCCCCCGCACCTTTATTGCCTTGATCGGGAAACTGCTGGAGACCCCCCGCTTAGACGCAAAGGTAATAAATGCTCAGTATCAACCATAGCATGCCTTGGCTTCGTGTATCCATCCCTGCCGGGGGGGGGGGGGGCATGCAATGTCCCCACCTCAGCCTTGCAGCTGGTATGAAACTGGATCATACTCCAGCCCATGTCACCTGCCATTTTTAGAACGAGCATGCATGTACATTCGACATTCTGAGAACTACTGGTATAACATAATCTTGGATACTGGCCCATTTCATCCACTGCCGTTAGCTGAAACATTTTGAAAGATATTTCTTGACTTGCAGCTCATCTGAGAATGGGTTACTGATATTATTCAGAAATTGATTTGTGGTCATTATTGTATTTTAGAAACTTTTTCTCTGTTGGAGGGAACTTTAAAACTTGAAAAACTCTTTTGAAATAATTTCTCATT
Organism: Rhea pennata; assembly: GCF_028389875.1. Classification (NCBI taxonomy): domain Eukaryota; kingdom Metazoa; phylum Chordata; class Aves; order Rheiformes; family Rheidae; genus Rhea; species Rhea pennata. The sequence continues at coordinate 81,249,947 of NC_084664.1, read as the reverse complement.
TTAGCTAATGTTACAAAGTTACTAAATTATTAAGATTTTGGTAGTACTGAAAACGCAAACAAAGAGACATGCAAACCTCCAAACGTAGTATTTTAAAAGCACACTAATACATAGACTTCAATCATTCTGGTCAGAAACAATGACAAGGTCAGAAGAAAATGTCGAAGAAAGATTCTTAGTGTGATGTAAGGCACCTGGGCCAAATATTCAATGTGGAGGTTCAGTGCAAGACTTAAAGCTATTGGAAATATGTCTTCACATGCTGCAGTTACACAGTGCAACCATGTCCTTTGGTACTTGTGTCATCCTCCTCCTGTCAGTGCTTGCATTGAAGTCAAACAGTCAATCACAGCAGTAAGGCTGAGCAAGTGTGCAAATGTCTGCACAAGAAAGGTCTTTGTGAATGATTTATGCAACTTCCTCTCCTGTTACACTTCATTCATCAGACCATCTTGAGGACCTAAAGGCATGAAATACTGTAGCACATGTAGTCCTCACACACTCCTGATCTGTAAGAGATGATTAAATAGGTATCTTGGTAGTCTACTGATGGGTGATGATTAAGCACAATGTCAGTTTTCTTTATGCTACACGCAATGTCAGACAATACTGCATAATTAGGAAAAGAGTCATGGCTTCTACAAAATGTGTAATTATGTACTGCTGGCTGCCCAGCTTCCTCCTAATATTCCTTGGAAATAAAAGTCCTATTTTATCCGTTATTGTTCCAGGACACTTTCATGTAGACAACTTTGTGTTATGCATGAGCTTTCAAATGCAATAATTTTACTTTTAATTGTGCTAATTCTAAGAAATCCTAGTTAGTGCTTACAACAAATAAAATAAAGATAATTTTAGAAATTTTTATTTCAGATAACTAAAAGAAATCTTAGGATTTGATTCTATGATGTGCTAAAGTCTACAAATCAAACAAGAAAAGGGGGGATTTAGGTGGATATTTCCATAAAAAGTAATATGTTTGGCTATATCACTCATTCTCTTTTGCCATCTTTGTTATTATATTACAAATTATAACTTTTCAGTAAAAAAGCACAAGCAAAAAATGTGCCAGTAAGTCTATTTTTGTTAAGGAGAATAAATATTGGGAAGGTCATAAGTGGAGCCTTTGTGGTACCAGGATCTTATTTCCTACAGTGACTTGTAATACTAGCTCACTTCACAATCCAGAAATAAAATAGAAATATTGACAGCTGACAAAACTTACTTTAGCAAGCACTGAATTCAGTGACTCATAAAAAAAGAAAATAATAATCTTAAGTGCATACTTCAGCTGAAAAGTAACATGCAAAAGAATTATGTGCCTGACATCACTTAAATGTTGAAGGAAGAGGATCTGTACAGAGAAATCCTATATAATTTAATGGAATTTGTCAAACTTTTCATAGACTTTTAAGCAACTTAAAGGAAAAAGAAAGAAGAAAAATTCTTGTTATATGATTATGTAAGATGATTAAAAAATACTATGAAAAAATTTAATTTTCTGAATGAATTTTTTGTTTGTGGACCCCTTAGGATCCATACACTTGTACTAATTTTGTATTTTTCTCTGGATTTTTTGAACAAGCTATATCTTTTCATGTTGAACAAATACAGGTGCTATAGAATGTTGTTTCCCTTAAAATTGCTTCCATGTATATGACTTACGACATCAATTTATGTTTAAGTTAAATGCTCTGACATCATACCTGATATATGTGGCAGAAGTTACTTATTGGAAGGTGTGGCTGTATAATGATTACATGTTCCTTATTGGTATATATGTGTATAAATGACAGGCATCATACATTTTGTGTATCAGTAATCTCTTCCTCTTTTGGATTCCTTTTAATGGGAGATCATAGCAGTCATAGATCATGAAATTTTCCTCTTTATGTTTCTCTAAAAAAATTACTCATAATTCCGCTGAGTTCACATAAACCAAGGGCATCAATTTACCCAAGAAGAAATTGATACATCTATTGAACTAGCCATGCTTGTAGCATGAACAAGAGCTTTAAATGGTCAAAATGTCCAGAACACAATTAAGGCCAGACTGAGTCTTCATTCTGCTAACATTATGGAATGTACTTGTTAAGCCTCTCAAATTACATGTCAGCACATCAGCACAAAGTTGCATGTGTATCTGTAGGATCAGCACTTTGCCCATGGCATTTATAGATATGGCCACACAGAAAAGGTTTTCCTAGAGCCTAGTAATCATAGATATGAGCGTAAATGCATAGATGAGCGTCAATGCCACTTTGTGGGAAGCATGCACTATATAGGATAGTTCTCATTTATACTTCCATAAAGTTTTTTTGGGGGGAGGAGGGTATTCTACTCTGTCTTCATTGGCTTCTAACTCTGATGCAATTCAGAACATAAAAGTTAGGAGACAGGTTCCTTGGACTGTGAGTAGTGAATAGGAGAAGGTATTTATGAGATGTTGATTCAGACTCTGTTAAGAGTTTAGAGAATATTAAATTAGATAGTGTGAATACTGCATTAGAGACCTCAAATCAATACATGCTTGTTTTTTTTCCCCTGTATTATGATGGTAGCGGGCATTAGAAGTATACAACATCCTCCAGACAGCCTTAGAGCAGCATATAGAAGAACACAGTAATAAACACATTGTGTAGACCACAGCCTCCCACTATAGCAAACAAGGTAGTTTCATGGGACTAGCTGCAGTAGTTTTGGACACTATACAGAAATACTGTAGTAGTCACACACATGTGCTTCTGTGGACAGCAGATGGGAAGATCATAGGGTAAGACTCCTAAAATAAAAAGTCCTTCCAGCAGAATAATTCTTAATCCTTCCACTCCCCTCTCTACTGCTCTCTGTTATGTGTAATCCTTCAGCTAATATACATTCAAGCTGCCATGAGATGTTTCCTCTGCTTTCACCTCTTAAATATAGAGCCCATGAATGGAAAGCATATTCTCTTTGCAGGAGGAGTCAACCCTTTGGTTTTCTTCCTTTGTGCTGCATGCAGTAAGCTTGTCATACTAAGGACAATGCTGGATATTGTCCCGGGTAGCACCACTTTCTCTTACATGTGGTGCCTTTGTAGCATCCACCTGATCTGCTTGTGGAACAGTTGAAAAATGGGTAACAAAAGCAGTTAACAGATTATGATACTTAATGGGAAATTTTACATTTCAGTGTGATAGAACTTATATTTGTGTCTGTTTTCTAGAGTGACTGTGAGACTGCTCTGTCTACAGAATCATGTTCAAGTATGAACATCATGAAAAGAAATCTACACTGATTTTCTGGAAGTGCACTTCAGGATTTTTTTATTTGACTGTAATTTCAGATCATTAAGGGATATTAAGACCTTGAAATTACAACTTCATAGGTCTTTCTCTCTCTAGTACAGCAACAGAAAAGCTTCTGTGTGAGTCAGTAATGATTAAGGGCAAACTTTAAAATCCCAGAAACATTATTATTATTTTCCAGTTTCTTATTGCTAATGTGGAGGAGATCCCATAGAGTTGCACAGCTTGGCATGGCAGTGCTTACAGTGCTCAATAGTCCTAGGAACACCAGCAAGGCTCCTTTAAAGTATGCACCACACCAATTTTGTTTTCTGAAGTAATACCACCTGCTTAGTCATTTGATAGAATCATTAATATGAAATAATATTTAAATTAACCAATACATTAATCTCTCTAACACAATTAAGCTATTTTGCAATAAAGCAAATAATTGGGTTAAGGGGAACATACTAGCTGTTTATCCTTGAAACGAAAACTTGACACTATAAAGAAATGAGCAAGTTTTATTAACAATTTTCAGCTGTGAGCTAATCAGTGCTCAACTGGCTGTAGAGCAGCAGTGTTATCCACATTGAATCCGTTGCTGAACATGGCGCTATACAAAATTTCACTTAAGCATGAAATGCTACAGAGAACTGCAATTATAAAAGTTAAATCAGTCGTGCTATTCTAAAAAGTAATTTTTTAAAAGGATAGAATTCTAAGGCACTGCATAGAGCACAGTAAACATCTGTGATCTGCAAAAGGCTAGAAAGTAAATATTTAAACAAATAGTTAATTGAGGCATTGCACCAATATGGATTTTTTTTCCTTCTGAATTTGTGTTTCAAGGATGAACTCCATGTGGATTGCTTGACATATAATCAGGGCTGACTTCCTGAAGCAGAATTTCCCACAGTGTGGAACTTTGCCTTTTTCCTTGCCTGTTCTCATAAAATTGATAATGATTTGAAAGGCATTGATTAATGCCTTCCAAATTCTTATCTTTCTTTCAAGCTTGGCTGTAATTTTCCCGTATATTTAAAAATACTAGATGGAGCTGAAAATTAGGTAGTCAGATAAACAGAGTATAAATAAATAATAATAAAAAAAATACTTAAGCCTTATTTTCATTTGGTCTATTTCCACAGATAAAGTGTTTATTTGAAAGTGAAATATATTGAATAAGGGATGTTTTAAAACATACAACAAGCAGACTAACAATTTCATATGAAAAGGTGGAGACATACACAAGCTAGTTTTGAACTAGATAGCTTAGATACTGAGAGCAGTACTGAGGTGAAAGCCCAGTGTGGACAAATTGCTGAGCGCTGCTCAGGATCCCAAGGATAATTTTCCAGCTTGTGTTGCACTCATTACTCTTTCAGCTATTTTACTATCATCGGCCATTCTCAATTACTAAAAGATAGTTTGTATTTGACTACAGAAGGTGTGATTGTGCTTTGACTGGTACATTTACCCTACACAATACCACCACAGTGACCAAACTTCAGCTGGATCCAACATAGCAGAATGACCGATCTACCTCAAGGTGTATTCTGTGTTGTCCTCTTTCTGACAGTCTTTCAGACATGAGGAGGAACAAGTTAGAACAAGATGAACCGCTTTTAAAGCTTTGGCTTTCTCTCTTCTACCTTTTCCCTTCCCTGTGAATCAAAAGACTCCTCAAACCACCACAACATGATGGGACTTCAGCCTGGGCACCATGCAGACACCTAGTGATGGTGGGAGGGAGGTTCCACAGCCCAGGAAAGTGCTACTTCTCTCCTGATGAAAAGCTGGCCAGCGCTGTGATGTACTTAAGAACATCACAGTGCACTTTGTCGGGGTGACTACAAATTTAATCTGTGTCCTGGGTGACCGTAATAACAGAAACAGATGAGCAGACCTTGAAACATGTTGAACTGCATTCAGCACATTATCTTTCTGAAGCTGCCAGGACCCAGATGAAGCAGTGTGGCTGGACTTTGAAGTCTGGGACATATTCAATAAGCATCTGCACTTGAACCACAATATTTCTTTGTAGCTCTTTTTATAATAAGCTTAAGATGCAAAAATAGCTGTTCTGCTTTCCAAAGAGAGGTTGGAGCTTTTGTGACCCCTGGAAATATTTCTACTGGGAATTCCTCTAATCTAGTGTGCTGCCAATACAGGAGTGCAAGTTTAGGGGTTACAAGGTCTCTGTAGGTTTAACTTGAGACTGGTGACCAGGTACCTAGGCAATAATTCTCTATAGACCCAAATACATCATCTGAGGGCAGAGAAAAGGGATCTGCAACTTTAAGCTGCTTTCCAAGTGAGAGAAACATTGCTGGGATAATGTTAGTTTTGTCACTACTGTATTTCTTATCTTCTAAGGCTATTTAGAGCTTTGAAAAATATATGCAGAAACTGACTATTTCTTTTTTTAACATTCAGGTTTTCCAGAAACATACCTTGGCATATGTTAAATGTGCAAATACTGAATATGCAAACTGAGCACTTGAGGAAGGCCTATGTGAAATGTGTCACCTTAATACGAGGTGTAGAAATACCTGCTTGGCAAAAATACAGTTATGTGTAGTCTAGGTATGCAGTCCTCTGAAACATCACTCAGTTTTCTATATAGAAAATGCCAATGATACAAGTATTGAACTGTCATAGGGAATAAAAACAAGAAATACTGTTTCACAGATTTCATTTTCAGTCTGCTGAATTAAGTAATATTTATAAAAAATAAATGAACTCAGAGAAGAATAATGTTAATGGCTAACAGGCTGCTAGCGTGCCAATAGAATCCAAGTTTTATGTTCTTTAGTAGGACATGAAATTTGTAGCTATATTGCACAGTTCCTCTGTTCTGTCAGGTCACTGCTCATTTTTTTCAGTTTTATTAGAGTGCTGAACACCTTTATCTGACAGTAGGAATAATGCAGCAGTCTGATGATGGTGGTTAGATATTTATTTATTTATTGTGACTGGGATCTAATCTGACATAAATTCTAGTAACACACTTTTAAACAATAATAATAAAGAGTTACTACCTGAAAAGCATCTGAAACACACAGAGCAAAAATATTATACTAGAACCGTATGTCATGTTAAGTTTCTCAGTCATAAAATAATGTGATTCAGCAGCAACAGAAACATAGATGGCATTTTCCGTCTTACTCTCCTCTGTTAAAGACAAGGCATATACATGAACTCATTCTCAGAGAGAAGCCAGCCAGGGAGATACTTTCCACTCTGCTTTCTCAGAAAAACTTTCTCACTCATACCAGCAATTTTGTTATGTGACTTCTACTCAAAGAACATCTTTTAAGAGCAAGACATTATTTAAGAAAGTCTGAAGTAAAGTGAATAATACATATACATATACATGAATAATTAACTTGGTCCAAAATATACTTAAGAAATCTATTGTAAAGCCTATCCTGTTTTCTAAATTAATTATTCATAAATTACCAAAACAATTGCATAAATTACCAAAACCAGCTTCTTAGCTGGTTTTTCTAAATTAACTTTTCTGCCTACCATTTTGTCTTTCCTCCTTATATTGGAGTCTCCCCCCCCCCCCCCCCCCATCTTCCTTCTTATTATTACCCAGGAGGAAGGAAAGGAGAAAGTAAGGGTTGCCTGGTAAGTCTGCCTCTTCTCTTACAGAAGGAAGGCTTTTGCCCACAATCAGAAGTAGCTTTTTCTGAAATATCATCATAGGTACTTAGTATCCAATACTGAAGTGGCCTTACAATATAATAGCTTAATTCTTTGGGGTATTAAATAAGTTAGGAGAGGATTATTGCCATTTAGTTTACTGTTTTGCTTCCCTAGGTCACAGGAAGACCAGCCTTTTGCATCAGGTGTTATTAGGATGAAGGAAGAAATCAAATGCTCATTTTCCAAATCGCAGACTAATGCCCCAAACACTGAAACATTCCTTCTTCATACGTAGGACCAGAGCATAAGCTGACTTCAATGGCCCCAAAAGGACTGAAATGGTGTTTGAGGAGATTGCAAGAAAAAAATCTGTTAGAAAATTGACATATAAGTTCCTAAAACATGCAAGAGCCCTCTCCCAGGAATCTAGCTCATTAACTGAGCAGAAATTTAGTACAACTCAGGAGCTGTGCAGTGGCAAAACAAAATAAAACAAAATAAAACAAATCCCTTGAGACATGGAGATACAAAGTCAAGATGGAGCTTTGTACTGAATTAACAGCCACTTCTTCTGCTAGCCAGACAGCAGAAATTTCTGACATTCATATTGTTTATTTCCACGTTTCTTTTGAAAGTACATAGTTGTGTAAGCCTACTAGCGGGATAGGACTCAGTTGCTACACAAATAAAGGTAGTGCTTCTGTAGTCTCATTTTTGTAGCACTTTGAGAATGGCTTCAGTAAACTGCTAATATATGTTCAGTAAACTGATAATGTATTATTCATGAGCATTTTGCATAGCTGCCTAAATCTGTTAAAACAGCATCATAATTCATTATCAGCTGATAATGCTGCAGAATTTGGCACTTCTCTTGCATAAACTATGGGAATTTTATTGCATTATGTGAAATCTTTGTTGGACAATACATAAAAGGCTAAAATTTGTACATTTGCATAAATCATTAAGTAGTTGTTTTTATATTTTTACTGAATTTGACTGCCTGATTTGACGCAATGAAAATTCAGATTTTTGGAATTACTCTCCAATCACAGCAATGATGAAAACCTTCATGATTAGTTTTCTGAAACTTATCACCCTTGATGCTCATAGACCTTTCTGAAGTCTTAAACTGTACTTCTTGTATTTTTATCCCTTATAGATATCCCTCGAATATATACAGATTGCTATTTGTGATTGATACAGTGGCCAAATTTGTTTGTTGAACAACTTTCAGCTATTTAGTTACTCAGAATAGCTTTCAATTATTCAGGCAAATTTGGAACTGAACCATTCGGAGGAATTATTTCTTTATGATCTTCTAAATAAGATTTTTATTTTTTGGAAACTCTTTTATATCAATAAAAGCTCTACAGACAATCTATACACAATTATGCTATTTACTGCTTAAAAAAATCTATTGCTTAATTCTAAATCTGTGAAAGAAATATGACAATAGCATTTTAGCCATCTTCTCCAAATATTTATCCAGAATTGGCTTTCTACTATGCCATGAGCAAATGAACATTCTCAGAAATTGTTCTTACTTTACATGAGGCAGATGGCAGTAGTAACAAATCCCAGAAGATTTCCTACTGTTGTTATAGCTATAATAACCTCTGAGCCAAACACATATTTAAGTAGAAGAGTTTTAGAGATGTGCTCTTTTAGTACAGCATGGAAAGGAAGGGAGTGAGAAAGTAAATTATAAAAAAAAGTCAAATTCTCTGATTCCCTAACCAGCACGTTGACCCAGCTGTGACTGAGAGTTAGCTAGTTCCTGTGAAGTATGCAGGGCACTAATCCAATTAGATAAGCTAAAATATAGAAACCAGTTACCATTCCCTTCCATATGGGAAAAGGCCAAGTATTGTTTTTGTTATTCAGAAAATAGCTTTACAGCAAATGAACAGTCCAGTTTTGAAGTATTAAAACTTCCACTGAGGGAAACCATGATATCCATTGCTAGAGCTTAGTTTTGCTTGCTACCATATTTTCATCTATATAATATTTTTGTCATATTTTCCTCAGCTTTGTTCTGCATTTCGTGAGGTGGTGGTGGTGGGGGTACTAGATTGCTTAGCATTGCTAAGCTAATGCTTAGCATTAGCTTAGAGGCTTGGGCTCTCTTTCACATTCAGTGAAAGAAACCTCCTTAGATATTCACAGATCTTTCACAGGTCATCTGATTTAGGCAGGAGGCATGATCTACAAGGCTGGGACCTGGATTTGCCTCAATATACCACCCTGATCTTTGGAGGACAGAGTTTGATTGCAATTACTGGAAGAAAAGCCTCCCTTTTCCCCTTTCCCTGTGATCCAATTGTTTGACTTCAGTGGGGCTAATTGTATCTTTGGTTCATTGCCAGGGAAGCGGTGTAGGGAAAAAACTAAAACAGTAGTTGATTCTTACTTTTATGAATAACTGAAATAGCATTTGAAATGAAGGAAAAGAGCCAGCTTTTAGCAATTAACAATTAAGACAGTCCAGAAGACACATAGAGGAAAATAAAGGATGTATTGAAATGTGAAAGCTAATTTGCAAATTTGCAAATGTATCACTTTTAGGCATAATCTTGAACAAATCCAGAACCATGTAAAAACGAATAATCCACTTGAAGATTAGACATCAGACAGACAAGATGGTGAAAACAGCTTGCTGTAGTTTAAGACTAAATGAATGAAGTGACTATGTTTTGTAAATCTCTGTGCAGAAGGCAGCACAAAATACCTTTGTTGGATGCCATCTATTTGTAAGTAATTATGGACCTAAGTTGATCTGGAATGGCTTTATTACATTTTGGATTGTTTTTCCCTGTATTGTGACAGATAGTCTGAATAGTCCTCCCAGAAGCTAAGCTGCCAAGTCTTTCTGCCATTTTTTTAATTTTAATCTTTAATGCTCCAAAGCTCAGGTCTCTGGATGTCACAGGCTTGTTTAACAGCAAAATTGTGCCCAAATTCTCTCCCATTCTACTAATACTAAGAATGAACAAAAAAAAAAAAAAAAAAAAAAAAGGAATTAAGAAGGCAAAATGGAAAACTGGAAGCATCTACAACATCCATAATGACCTGACCCTCATTTATTGTTACTGCACATTACAGATATTCTGCTATGAACACTTTAGCCTATTTTTCAACGTCACTGGAAAACTCACAGTCCATCTTACTGTTCCTAGAGAAGTAGACTGTTTTGTGACAAGTAGAAATATGTACATGATTTACTGGGAAAGAATTTGGAATCACAGTTTTAAGTGGAAATGTGGAGGGGAGGGAGTCATAATTCTCCTAGGATTCAAGCTCATGACATACTATAGTAAGAGATATTTCTTCTTATTACAAGGGCAGCTTCTCTCACTTTCAATGGGATAGCACAACAGCTAGCATGTAGTAGCACCCTGCTACTACCTATGCAGTAGTTCTGCATAGACTTATTTTATTCTGCACTTTTCATGCACTTGTAGTAATGCTGCATAGTTTTTTTTAGTTAAAAAAATGTTCTTCTCTTAGTTAAGTTTCTGGAGTGATGGGATAAGGTAGACGTTAGGTTAATGGCAAAAGCCCTATTGGTAGACAGGAGTCAGCTGAGGGTATGTTGGCTTAGGCTATCAGAAGAGGAGAAGTTAGCAGCCCCTAGGCAAGGCCATGGTCATGGCCAGAGAACTCTGCAGAAAGTAGCAGGCAGGCCTCAGAGGTGTATCCAAAAGATTCTACTTTCACAACAATTTTGCAAAATACAGTGTTAGTATTTTTGACAGTTTTTCATACAACAGGTTGCTGGAGCATCTTTCACAATCTGGCCATATTTTCCCCAAAGAATAAGTCCATCGGTACCAGTAGCCATGGTCTTTCAGCCTCCCAGTCTTATATTCTGGCCAATTCTTATTCTTGCTGTCATACAAATTACAGCAAACAAATGTCTCATCAGACATTGCTAAGCAAGAAGCTTGACAGAATCTTCTATCTCACTTACAGCCAGATAAATATATGATCTAGACTTCTAGTAGCTGTCTAAGCAGTACTTGACCAGCTCCTTGCAATGTGAGATGGCTCATGACCAGCTTTAAGAACCAAAGTATCAAGGCTTAGGTAGTATCACCAGATGCTGATATTCCACTGATCTGCTCCAGAATAAGCTTTGAATCATACATCCTTTTTGTCACAGGGAGTGGAACAAACCATTCTAGAAAACAAGGATGTTATGCACATGACATGGATTTGATGGTAGTGATCTGTTCTGATCCACAGCTGAGATTAGTCCACCCTCTCTATTGCTGCTCTTGGCACAGATGAAGTATAAGCTCTTTCTCATGAGCTGTTACTCTTTTCACACATCCAGATCATATGCTGCATCTTTTACTCATCCATTATCGTCCACTAAAAGCATATATTTTGAGGTCTTATCAACTCCCTGACCCTAGTTCAAATATTCTTAACATATCTTCCCAAATGAAGACCTTGAGGATTATGAAATTCTGTCTCAGGCATAGGGAAGCTTCTGCTTTATTACCATGTTCTGCCGGCAAATGTTAGCGCAAAAAATCTGTGGCCTGAGTTCAATCCATTTCCCTTTATGGCATGTGTTTGCATGTGTTGTAAGAGCAGTAGTAGGTAGTAAGGTGCAGTGGAATCCAGCAGAGAGTCTTTTCCAGGCTGATCACCTGAAGGAGCTCCCCATGAATACCTCATAGAGCAATAGGATTGGCTTTCCACAAAGCAGTGGGAGAGGACCAGTGCAGGATCAGCAGCAGCAATGTAACACATGCTGGCCCATTTATGGGGACAGTAAACATAACTGGGGCATCAGATGCTGGAAGAAATTCAAAAAATATTGGGTGATTATGTTTATATTCTCTTGACTGGTTCAGATTTCGTTCTGTCCGGTTATGTAGCAACGCATATGACATTAGTGAATCTAGAGGAAGAGGAAGTAGGAAGTAAAAGTTTAAGCTTTTTAGTCCTTTCTGTCTCTAAATATACTTTATATGTGATACATTTTTGGTAGTTAAGGCTAGGACAGTTCTCTAAGCTTTCTGAGCTTTCTGCAAGAGCTAGTTTTCTCAGTAGTTTTGGAAAAGTTGCAGAGTGCTCATATATTCTTTTACTTTTTTAAAAAGCATTGCGATTTCATACAAAGTTTATGGCAGATAGTAAAGCTGATTATATACCACTCAGATGAATACTGTTCTGCTACATAAAATTCATATTTCATACACTTGGAACACAGGGACTATGAATTCATAACAGCTATTACTATTTTTAAACACTACTGTAGTTGCAGAAAGCCCTTTTTTATTATCCACTACTTTAATGTTTGGAGACCTTCGCCCTTACTAGTAAACTAAAACTAAACTGATATAAACCTTTCTCTTTAAACTAAAGTGTTTTTTTGCTGAAATGTTCATAAATATATGACCCTAAAAAGATCACCACCAACAAACACCATTTATCCAAGGCTTTATGATTCCTGATTCTTCCATCCTCCTACTGTTGGACCAGTGATGATTCAAATTCATCTTAGATTCAGGTGAAGCATTTCTATTTTCAAGAACCATTTCACTAAGAAGTTTTCACTATATTTAAAGCATTTGCTTAAGATTTCTCTGATTCTTCAAGAACTTCTTCAGTAGTAATGATATAAATTTGGCCTTGAATATTTACGAATATTTTTGTTTAGTAATGGCAAAGAAGATCAAATGACCAAATGTATTAATTTTCTCTAATGAAGCAGAGACAATATATTTGTTTACACTCTTGTTAACTTGATGCAAATTTAGAGATATATCAAAAAATCTATGCTGACAGGCTATACTTGACTAGTTTTATTTCCGTTACCTCCTTTGCTCAATCTTAACTTTTCTAGAGATTCCTAAGGTGCCTTGAATTCAATAGAAATATCATAGGCCTACATATGGGCTTATAATTAAAGTTCATATTTCCTTAGGCATAATTTGAAAAGGCATGTGCTTTTCTTTTTCTCTTTTTTTTTTTTTTTTTTTTTTTTTGCTAATATGAAACTGCTCCCTGATAGAGTAGCTTCCTTTCTCTCTTTCAATTATCTTGATGATCCATGCAAGCACCATATTTGGATATTGTCACTCTTTTTCTTCCTTAAAACAAACAGCAATCTAGTTTACATAGCAACAGATGCAAGGAGAAAATTAGAACACGTGAAATAGCAAAATTTAATTTTATGTGTTCTGAATCACACTCCTAGGTAGATATACATATACCTCACTCTTCTATTCATATTTTGAAATGGTTGAATTACAGGATATTTACAAAACCTAGAAAGAAATCTCAATTTTAATGACTTCAGGCATAAATCAGTTGGCAGCTTGCCATCACACTTATCAAAGCTCTAAAGTTAGTTATTAAAAGATTGTTTCCCATGTTTAAACAGTATTCAATATTTATTATTATTATGTGAAAGTATCTGAATGAAATATCAGTCTTTCAGAAGTGGGGAAAATGCACATAAGAAATCATAGACAAGAGCTCCAACTGAAAATATTATGATATGTAAAGAAATATTTCTGCAAATGTTGGTCTGTTGAGAATAAAAATCCCTAATACTCACAGCCTTACTCCCAGTTGTGGGGAGCCCATAGAGCTCAAGGATGTGGTAAATATTCCAGACCTCTCATAAAAATGCCAGTATTGATTTTCTTTGGGGTTAAATGAAAGCATATTCTGATGAGGGGAAAAATGGTTTCAGATGTTTTCAAATTACTTTTTATAGCACTGCAAAGATTTTTTTTTTAATAAGAAGGATTGACCCTCAGAAGCTTGAAATTTAGATTTTAGTCTATATAACATTCATCAGAATTTTCGCCTGAACCTCTTGTGTCACTACAAGCTGAAAATATTATTAGATTCTCTACTAGGATTTATAACACAGGAACATTCAGTAAAATCATTACAAATTAAGTTGGGGGGATGAGTTTAAAATTGATTAGTCAACTGGACTAAACCTTTGTGTGGACACTCACTTAAGAATAAAGTGGCTTTAATTTAATTTATCCTCATTAACTTCCAAAATTTCCAAATAAGGGATTAATGGCATTAAACTAACCAGCCTTGTCATTCTGATTCACTTTCCACAATGTTCAGGGAAGAGAAGTGCGCCAATAGAGAAACCTCACAAAAAGGAGCTGCTTCTTTGCAATATTTCAATTCTTCTGCATCTGGAAAGCAAAGGATACAAAATGCATGCAAATATTTTGTTTACTTTGAATGACTGAATGTGATTTCAGTTCAGAAATGGCCTAAGATTAGGTGAGATCTTATTCCATCCACAGCAATTTGCATTATTATATTCTTGTCTCTCTGTAGCACTTATGTTATTTTATCTCTAAGTAACACTCAATCACTACCCATCACTATGGGCTGTATCTGATATGACTTGAATCCAGTAGACTTAAGAAGACCAACAAGAGCAGAATCATTCTCACTTTTCAAGCAGAGTAATTTAAAAATAAATCATTTACTCAACACAGTATCTGAGGAAACACAACCGAAAATCATATGCTTATATTACTGTGAAAATATGCTGACTTGGAATATATTGTAGTCAAACTGTATCTGGAAGCTCATTAACGACTAACTTTTACCGCTCTTTAAGCATTAGTGGAAAAGTTTATCCTAAAAGACTTCCTACTTTTGATTACAAAGGGAGAAAAAGTATAAAATAATGTTTTTATGGTATTTACTTTGCAAATATAAGCAAAATATAAACCCAATTGTGTTTTTAAAGATAAAAATGGAGGTAGTTGTCAAACTTTACCTGAGTTATATCTCTTTTTGGCAGACCTTTGTAAAGGAAATCACTTATTTGCACACTGTGTTTTCAGCTACTGAACTGCCACCTGAAGTATTCGGTGACATATGCTGAATATTATTTTTTTCAATTATTTTTACTGCAGTTCTGTTCTACAAATTTTTTTTCATACACCAGGTTGAGCAAAAGATAAGGTTCTGCTAAATGTTTTGATTTTGCAAATCTATTGGGGATTATCTCCTTAGAGACATGAGATTTTGTACCACATAAGTATAGAGGGAAATGCCATACAAATACAATTTTCAGAGCATCAAAAATCCCTTAGAGTTAACTACTCTTTCAGCATATCTATGCAAATATGTTTTATTTGCAATGGAAAATAACATATTACATCAGCTTGAGAGACTGAAATCAAACTATGTGAAAACAGTTATATCGGGACTGTCTTCTGTCCAACTGACCTATATGCCACCACTGGAAATCAGCCTTTGATTCATTGACCTAGTGAAACAGCTTCTTGGGACACCTTTTGTTTTCTGTTGTTGTGTGCTGTTCTTTTTTAAGAGATATAAGCATCCCTTAAGAGGTGTTGGCTCAATGCAACTTCACTCGAGTTGAAACTGTTTAACCCAATTTTAGGAAGGACTAGGAATCACGGGGACCAGCCCTTGTGTCATTGCACTGGCAAGACTGTTCACGCCACAAATTCATCTGCAAGATCAGATAATGTTCTGCAGAAATTTGTCCGGTTGACTTTGTATGTCTATGCTACATTTGTAATAAAGATTACAGTATATAAGGCTGAGAGGTCCAAACCAGTTTAACATAAATTAATTTGGGCACTGATAGCTGTGGCAGCACCTCAACAAAATTCAATACAGAAATTAAAACTTACTTGAGGAACTAGGTAGATATTCTGTGATTCTGCCAGGTAAAAGCTAGTGCAGGTCTGCCTGCAATAGTATGGTTGCTCTTATGACTCTAGTCTAGATGCACACTTAGAAAAGCCATTTGATATTGATTGCTGTCAAGGATAACAAGAAGGGCTTCTTTAAATACATTGGTAGCAAGAGGAAGACTAGGGAAAATGTGGGCCTGCTCCTGAATGAAGTGGGGGTCCTGGTGACAAAAGATACAGAGAAGGTTACTGATGATGCCTTCTTTGCTTCAGTCCTTACTGATAAGGAGAATCTTAAGAATCCCAGAGCCTGGAGACAAGAGAGAAAGTCTGGAGAAAAAAAGATTTTCCTTTGGTTGAGGAGGATCGGGTTAGAGAAGCTTTGGGCAAACCTGATGTTTGCAAATCCATGGGCCCTGATGGGATGCACCCACGATTGCCGAGGGAGCTGGCAGATGTTGTTGCTAGACTGCTCTCCATCATCTTTGAAAGGTCCTGGAGAACTGGAGAGGTGCCTGAGGACTGGAAGAAAGCCAGTGTCACTCCAGTCTTCAAAAAGGGCAAGATGGAAGACCCAGGAAACAACAGACCAGTCAGCCTCACCTCCATCCCTGGAAAGGTGATGGAACAGCTCATTCTGGATGTCATCTCCAGACATACGGAGGGAAAGAAGGTGATCAGGAGTAGTCAGCAAGGGAAAATCCTGCTTAACCAACTGGATAGCCTTCTATGGCTGGCTGGGTGGATGACAGGAGAGCAGTAGCTGTTGTCTCCCTTGACTTCAGCAAGGTTTTTGACACTGTCTCCCATAACATCCTCCTAGGCAAGCTCAGGAAGCGTGGGCTAGATGAGTGGGCAGTGAGGTGTATTGAGAACTAGCTGAAAGGCAGAGCTCAGAGGGTTGTTATCAGTGATGTGGAGTCTAGTTAGAGGCCTTTAGCTAGTGGAGTTATCCAGGGCCCAGTACTGGGGCCAGTCATGTTCAACTTTTTCATCAATGACCTGGATGAGGGCACAGAGTGCCTCCTCAGCAAGTTTGCTGATGATACCAAGCTGCGAGGAGTGGCTGACACACCTGAGGGCTGTGCTGCCATTCGGAGAGACCTGGACAGGCTGGAGAGTTGGGCAGAGAGGAACCTCATGAGGTTCAACAAGGGCAAGTGCAGAGTCCTGCACCTAGGGAAAAAAAAAAAAAAACATGCACCAGTACAAGCTGGGGGCTGACCTGCTGGAGAGCAGCTCTGCAGAGAAAGACCTGGGAGTGCTGGTGGATGACAAGTTGACCATGAGCCAGCAATGTGCCCTTATGGACAGGAAGGCCAATGGTATCCTGGGGTGCACCAGGAAGACTGTTGCCAGCAGGTGAAGGGAGGTGATCCTGCCCCTCTACTCAGCCCTAGGGAGGCCTCTTCTCAAGTATTGTGTCCAGTTCTGGGCTCCCCAGGACAAGAGAGACATGGAGCTGCTGGAGAGAGTCCAGCATAGGGCTACTAAGATGATCAGAGAGCTGGAGCATCTGTCCTATGAGGAACAGCTGCGAGAGCTGGGCCTCTTCAGCCTGGGGAATAGAAGGCTGAGGGGGGATCTTATCAATGTGTACAAGCACCTGAAGGGAGGGTGTCAAGGGGACGGGGGACAAACTCTTTTCAACTGTCCCATGTGACAGGTCGAGAGGCAATGGGCAGAAATTGAAGCACAGGAAGTTCCATCTGAACATGTGGGGGAATTTCTTCCCTGTGAGAGTGACAGAGCACTGGACCAGGTTGCCCAGAGAGGTTGTGGAGTTTCCTTCCCTGAAGATTTCAAGACCTGCCTGGATGCGATCCTGTCTAACATGCTCTAGGTGACCCTGCTTGAGCAAGGGGATTGCACTAGATGATCTCCAGAGGTCCCTTCCAACCTCAAATATTCTGTGATTGTGTGATTAGAGCTGAAAAATTTAGGAAATATAGAATAAACTATCAAAATCTAGAAATTGTTACACTTTTCTAACTTTTTTTCTGTGTTTGCAGCAGGTTATTCAGAGTCTATCACTTTTGCAAATATAGGCAGGAATGACAATATAGCGGTTGAATTCATCAATGTGTCTTTACTCATGAATAAAGCAGGAATAAGCAAAAGGGAGGAACTGAAACAAAAGAAAATATAAACACAAAATTGCTTAGGTGGACAAAGCTACTCTAGGAAATAAATTATGTAGAAATCTTCATTCTTTTCTGGATGTTTCTACGTGTCATATCATTTCATATACTACCTCCCTGCGTAGTACACTGTAAAATATTTCTGCTTAATAAGATTGCTAAAGCAGGTACATTTGTACTACATTTTGTGCAGTTTTTCAAATCATTCGAATTTAATTTTCTGTGAAGTATCAATTTACAATAACTTGGATTTTTTAAAATGAAAAAGGAGATGTTTCTCTTGAGTTTTTGTAGCTCTTCTATTCCACTTTTTTATCAAATGCAAAGCAAGTTTCTACCACTCTAACTGTCCTGATTTCAAAACATTAAATTTGATAGATTCCATCCCACTCCATTTCCTCCCTCCTCCACTAGTCCCCAAGTATTCACCTTTCAGAGAAATATGTGAGAAATTTGTTACTGAATTGTTACATACTTGACCAGTATTATTGCTTCCTTTATCTCCTATGCTTTTTTTTTGTTCCTTTAAATTGATAGTTAAAGACTGTCTTGCTACTAGAAAAGTATCTCTTGAATTATTATTGCTTCCTTTATCTCCTATTCTATTCTAGAAGCAAGACAGTCTTTAACTATCAATTTAAAGGAACAAAAAAAGAAGAAAAGTATCTCTTGAATTCTAGCACATAACAGTTAGATTTATGCTGTGGCATTTAAAACATGATGTTTTAAATGGTTTGTTTGGTTGAGGAGAGAGAGAGGAGGCTGTATTTCTTTTTCTTTCACTTTCTTAGAAACAATTTCCACTCTAATGCTGGACGATCTTATCCATACAACTATCCAATGAATTTTTGAATCATGTTAACCATATGATGCTTTACACCACTAAGTTCTATTGATGCACTGCACTGTGCTAAAGATGCTCACTATAGACACAAGAAAGACAGATGCATCTGAGCACATCCATAGGTTTTCCTCTAAGACACCATTTTAGGACTCTTCATCATTCAAGCTACTACTGTACCTGAGTTTCCTTTTTTTTCTCTGCTATATCAAAATAATTAAGAAAGAGCATCTATTTATTCTTTTTAACTCTAAAGATATTACAACACCAAGACATACATAACAAGAGCAGTGGTATATATATATATATATATATATATATATGTATACTGGAAAGTTCTGAACCTTTTTACAGAAACTTTATTAAATTTTTCAGCAATTCTGATGGAAGTAATGATAATTACATAGTATTCATTTTGATGCCAGTGCATGAGCTCTTGCTGATTTTGTAGCTAATTTCTACCATCACTAGAATTCCCAGCGAAATAATCACTGGTTACCAGATTTATTAAAAAAAAAAACAGACAGAGAAAGGGAAGGAAAAGGCAGAGAATTGTTAATTTGACAGAGAAGGTCCAACACACGGGTGAGAAACCTCATTTTTACTGTTTTCCTTATCTTTTTTTTCTTTCTTCTTACGTTCCATCTTCATTTTATGAGAGTGAGGACATATGCTAATGAGATTATAATTGGCCTAAGTCCTAACAGATCACTTTGGGGAAATGAATTTGTATTTCAAATGCAGGAGTTACACTTTTTGCAGGTAATTAGCAGGTCAGTTAACCGGGGTAATTTTCTGCTACTGGTAGGCATGACAGTCAAATATATCAGCTTATTTTATTCCTACACACACCGACGTTAAAATTATATCTAAAAAAGCTGAAATTTTAAAAGTGGGGTGTGTATAGAGGAGGACATCTGGTTATACTCAGTAATTATTTTTTAAACTACTTGAATGACTATATACATCTTCCTGTTTTTTGCTTTTGTTATGTGAGTGCTGTTTGTATTCCTCCAATTTATAGTTGTATACTTAGTTGCTATAAGGCAAGAATGATCTTGCTTTTATAAAATTGCCATTACATATTATTGCAGTCATACCAATTTAAGTTTAGGATTCTCTATAGAAAGGAAAGATTCTTTCACAAAATTCTTCTCAAAACCAATCCCCTTTAAGGGTCAGAGATGGGGAGAGAGTTTATGCTAATGAAGCATCAATTTGTAGACTGTGTGTGATATTTTCTCTTTTGTAATTCTTTAGTCAGATCTTTCTGTAAGGCCCTGGTTTCCTTTCCTACTGGAATTGGGTAGGAAACCTATCGTGCTAACAGCTCAAGAGAAAGCAAATTTTACTAAGTTGGAAGCACTGATAAATAAAGCACAGATGACAAACAGAAAAAATCCTAAACAAAAATTAGAAAAAAAAAATCTCTAAAAAAATGGAACAGAATTGTTCTTCCAAAACTAAAGAAAATCAAGACATTTGCTAATCAATTAACATATATATGAGGGGGAAACAGAGCAAAATAGCTTTGTAGAAAGAGCACTCTTCCCACTTCCTACCAAATATAAAGACAATAAAATGTATAGACCTGAGGATATGAACCTTACATACTGTGAACTGCATTTCAAGGTCATCTCCTAGAATACAGGAGGAGGGATGAAGCAGTTCTGCTCTGCTGGAGTGCTTTCCCACCCCCTTTGCTTTCCTTCCCCACCTCTTTCCTGTGGACATTTGTGATGTGACATAAAACAGGGGCAAAGACTCAGTAATTCACAGTAACTGTCCGCTGTACTGTCCGTGGAGTAAGATGATACAGAGGAAATCCCAATTCAGTTTACCCCACTGCTGCTTACCTTCATCCTTCCACATTTGGGTGTATTTCTTCATCTCTCAGCCAGATGTCCCATCTGTTATCAGCTCATCTGCCTGCTGTTCATAATCAGTGCTACGGCTTTTTCATGGTTAAGCTATACATTTCACAAGCCTGAATCTCTGATACTTCAGTGCTTGCTTCATTGGAGAGAGCTTGCAACAGAAAGATATCAGAAGTCTCTAGTAGATTTTTCTCATGTTGCATCTGTGGCAGAAATTCATGTCTTTAAATTATTATCTCAATTACAACACCTTTTTTTAAGACTGACTTTTCCACCTGAAAAACATAGAAAGGAGAAAAAAAATGCTACTAAGGAAATCCTTGTTAGTCAGATTTCATAGTTTCAGTTTCAGCTAAGTTTCTTGACTAAGGCTGAGATACAACTGGCATTCGTGGTGAGTGACTTGTGGTGAGTTTGGTCTGCAGATTTCCTCAATAGAAACTATGGAGCATGTTCACACCTCAGTTTAAATGCTGATGTCATCGTACCTCAGACAAAAGTTGCCCATTGCAATCCAAATCTGTTGTAGCAGCACAATGAAAGTGTCCAAGTTAGCTTCAACTAGAAACCAGTTTAAGTTTAATACAGACAATTATGCCAAATCTGGAATATGTTAGTTCTAACCTATTAGATAGTCCTTTCTGCATTCAAGAATGGTAAAATCGGAAAAGTCTGCTTTGTAATTATTGTACCTTTAATTCTTTTTAGCGTCTTTTTTTTTTTTCAAGAGAAAATAGCTGGTAGAAATGAGGACAGAATGTAAAATGACCAACTCACCAAAGGCTTAAAAAATTTTGAGAAGCTGCCTCCCTAATCTCAGAATCACTAATCAAAGACTGGTCTTGTACTGTGACTCTTATTTCCTCACTGGTGCTGTGCATGACCACTTGTTGGATGAATTTGGAAAAATAGCAAGCTGCTTCGGTTCCTCATGGTCCTGTTCCTGCAGATGGTCAGCATACTTAGCTCCTGCTGTGAGTGACACCACATCAGTGCAACAACCAAAGGTAGCCAGATACATGATGTTGAGCATGTCGCTTGCCTGCTACTGGTTACAGATGCTAGCATTCTTTAGCCATGTGAATCTGAAGAGCTGCCCAGCTGAAGATGATTGTGTCTGAGGCTACTCTGTACCCCACTATACCAGATCATTAGACTCACACAGCTTATTTTACTGGGTAAGGCTTCTTGGAGGGAGTAGGTATGTGATTTTATTTTCATGTTGGCTTGGCACTTACAAAGACTTGAATTTCCTGCATTTCTACTGCATTCAGACCAGAGCATCAGTGTTTGATATCTAAGCCACTAAACACTCTGTGCAGCTCTACAACAGCCCTTTTTATGGCCATACCCCCTGACAGGTAGCAACAGATCAACTCTTCACTGTACATCAATGTAGCCTTTCTGAATAAGACATCTCTATGCAATGGGAAGTTGTTCTGCTTGCCGTTCTTCCCACTTTTAGGCAGAAAACATGCTGTAACATCTCTATAACATTTCTCCTCCTTGAAATTTAAGAATATTAGATACCAGGGAGTCATCATTAAATGGTATTCTTTTTGGTCACAATGTAGATTCAAGAAAGCCATAGATAAATATCTTTCAGCATTGGAGAACTAAAGAGAAGGCTGCAGGCATAGGAAGCAATTGAGCAAAGTCAAGCCAGGCACAATTAAATAGTGAAACCTTACAGTTAATTTGATGTGCTAGCTCACCTCTAGAGGATGCCAAATTCACTTGGATATTTCCAAGTCCCAGGCAAATAGCATACACAGGCAACATTACAGTTGTAGTTTGAAGGGTGTAGAACACCTGGAGATTGCTTGGTGTCAGGAGAGAAATTGTGTCGATTGTCTCTCTGCCAGAAAGAATTTTATAAATTAAAAATGTGTGCCTTGGGCTTACTCTTTTAGACTGCAAAAAATAAACTTAAACTTTCCAAGTGGGTTAATTTTAAATTATTACTCTGTGTTCCTTTGGAAGCATGGATGCACATCTCTTTTTTTTTTTTTTTTTTTTAACTCCCTTGATCTCATCAAAATGCTTAGTATATTCACATTTTATCTAGCGGCTATAGTCACAACAGAATAGCCATTGCACCTAAGGTGCAATAGTAACAACAGAGAAATAAAAGGCAGAATGAGAAATGCCAGCTGGAAATGGAATAGCTTTAAGGAATGTTAGTCTTTCTGGTATGCAAATAGACTCCACAAACAATTGCCTGTTGTAAAATGTATGAATTACTAAGAGAAAAGCAAGGCTGGAGTTGATTCCCAACAGTAAAATCTTTTCTAAAATAGTTTTGCTTATGCTGTGCAGTTCAGTTATGTATTTTAAAATAACATGAATCAAGGGTGGTTGTTATGAAGCAAAAGCGAAAGAAAAGTTGGGACTTTCACTGAGCAAATTCTCAGGAAAGATAATATATTTTTAAATTTATTGCTAAGACCAAAAACTTACAATGTTAGAACACTAAAAAAAAAAAAAATCCCTGAGACAGCCATTCTATTCTTCTCCACGCAGAAGATAGACATAAAGCCTTATGCAATTCCTAGCTATAGTCTGGCTCTTTGCAGTAAGGGATCTTCATTCCTCTGTGATATTCACAAAGTTTTTCCACTCTCTCTAGCTAAAATGGGATTTTTTTTTTCTTTTCTTTTTCCTATAAAATACAACTGTTTTTTCTTTCATTCTTGTGCCACATTTAGGAACATGAGACCAAGGGTGTTACTGTCATTACTCAAATTGCTTTCTAGGAAAAGTAGATGTAGCATGGATGAAGTATATATCACTTAGGTTTTGTTATGTAGCACTAAAGTTCTGCATTATTTGTGAATTAGGCAACTCTGGAAATAGAAGTGCTAGGAAAATGTTGTAGGATACCTGAGCTAATAAGCTGTGCTGTCAGTAGCTGGGAGCAAATCAAGATCCAGATATTTGACAAATGTGAAGTCTTTAAAGAGAGACAGCTATGGTAATATTTCAGTTTTGGCCATCTTATTTCATCATATTCAAATTATTAAAGCCAGTATGTAGTCAGCTATACGTGAATGCCAAGATCAGAGGAACAATTAATCATTGAGTCTAACCATGGCATTTCAACTAGTTATTGAGCATGGCTGAAGAATTCCTCACATCTTTTGTACTACTGTAAATCAAAATCAGAGGTCTACAATACCCTATCCTGGGTCAGAATACAGTATATTTATATCACTTATTTCAGAATATTTATTGCTTATTCTTCAAGCCTTTTGAGATCAGCCCAGGTGATTCCACAGATTTCCTAAACTATCTATCTGATAGGATCATTTACCTTCAGTTCTTAATAATTTTTCCTAGTATTTAAGCTGAATTTTTCTTGCTGTGATAGAAACATACTGGGTTTTTTATTTTGTTAGTCTCAGATTTCTTCTTTTTTCTAGTAACTCTTTTATGTTTTTAAAAGCTATTATAATGCCTCCCTGCCTTTCTAGCTTGCAAGTCTAAAGCTTTTAGATTCCATTCTGCAGAACTAGTAATTGCTCATGCTGTTTTCCATTCCACAGTTTTTGCAGTGGCTTATTTTTGCCTAATCTTTCTAGCCTATTGCAAGCTGAGAGTCTTACCTCTGTGATACTTGTATTAAATGTATCAGCTACCTATGATGAAAAAAGGCATCAGTTAGTTTGGCCTTCTTGGTGTCATCTGTTCATAGCATTCCCTCTCTACTCTCTCTTCCCTCCCACTCCTTGTGTGGTTATATTTTCATTTCTTACTACTTAATGCCTTGGGCTTTTTATTTTATTTCTATGTGTTCATGATGGGTTTATGTATTCAAGTTTAGTAATCTGAGTTAGTTTCTATTTTCTTTTGGCTTCTTTTACATGTTTGAGATCAAGGGAAAACTGTACTTCAAACTTGATATTTTATTTCACATGCTATCTTTTCTTTTTGCAGCGCAATAGTTGTGCCTGTACCTCTATTATTGTTTCTTAAAGGAATAGACAGGACTCCTAAATTATCTTAACACTTGAAATCACATACATGCCTTTTCTCTGCAAATATTGTCTTTTCCTAATACCCATTGTTTTTGATATTTTTTCTTCTTCACTGAGAAGAAAAAAGATTTCTTCATGAAATCTTACTCTTTCACGTTTGTGATTTTTTTATCTTTCAATTCAGCCATATTTCTCTCTTTTGATATGTCAGCAGCCTGCACTAAATAAACTAAATTCTGGATGTCATATTATTTTCCAATTCCTTTTAGAGACAGCATCACTGTTTCTGACTTTTGTCTAAAAAACAAAATAAAACTTTATTGAATATGCTCTTCTTCAACAGTAACTAGCTTTTCTGGGCAAACCTGCTGAACCCTCAATAATTTGGTTTTTGCTTCCTCTTGAATTTTATAGTTCTCTAGGTTGGAATTTGTCTTTTTGAGTTCAAATAGCAGGGAAGCAAGGGGCATAAATTTAACAAAGTGTTTTTTTTTTTTTTTTTTTTTTTTTTTTTTTTTAATAATATGAAGTTCTACTGGTAAAAATATAAGATCTTTCATACCTATAACCATCAGCAATGCCCTAGCATGTGAATTCCTCCATGCATACAACAAATTTAAAGTTTACTTTTCAGATTAGTCTGATTTTTTCTCCCTAATATTTTCTGTTACATGCCCATGCCTGTTACCCTAGGCAGAATTCTGAATAAAATCCGAAGTTCACTATGGATGCACCACTAATTTGAGAATATATTCTTGGCTTGCTATGTAATGGCCTCTTTATTAGATGAATGTCAGCCATAAGTCATGCCACTTTCTTCAGCAGATGGGTGCATACAAAATAACTGCCCAGGCAAGCTGAGATGCACTTTCACGGTCTAACACAAAACAAGTACTCTTATGCAAATTAGAGTCTACAGTGCAATAGACTATTCACATGCCAAAATTAAAATGATGATCTGTACTGAAGTAGAGGGTGAAAAGTGGCTTATGAATCTGGCTCAGCAGAAAATGGGGTCAACAGGTGATTCCCCTTGAGCTCACGAGGCTGAGGGAGTCTAGAACAAGTGCGTCCAGCCCAAGTAAGAGACTGTTGATCTGCAGTTGTTGATCGGACCTCAACAGAGGAGGAAGTTGATAATTCTCTGTTCCCAGCGAACTAGCAGCTCAATGACAGGCAAGAGAGAAAAGCAGCAGCCCCTAAAAAAATGCATGCCTGCCTTTCAACTGAAGTCTATGCAATTCATCAGGCTAGATCTCCCATTTATTGAGAATCTGAGCTTAGTAGGAACAAAGAAATTCAGCTTAGGGAAACGAAATTTTAATTCTCTATGTGGAACAGCTTGTCTGATTCAGCATTCATTGCTTCTCAACTGCAAGATACTACTGATTAAAAGTGTCTTTTTGCTCCTGTAACTGAATGTCTGGGACCTGGATAGCCTTGCAGCTCAGTGAAAAATTAATTAAAGAGGCAGATAGAAAAAGCCATTTTCTGTGAGAAAGACTACAAAATATTGATCACTGATATCTGGTAGCTGTCATAGGCTTCTGAATCTCAGCAGCCCCCTGATGAGTGGCAACAACTACTGTAGCTCAGCATCTGTTGCCTGGCTCAGAAACTGCTGAAGACTAGTGTGATCCTGCAGTTATGGCTATGCAGGGTAAGGAGGTATCGTCTACCTGAGCATCCAGGACCACTTTCCCATCACCGTAGGTGTCACTGGCAGCTGGTTTGCAGGGTCCATTCCATGACACAGCATTGGCTGCATGGTGGAGAGGTAAGAGCTGACCTTCACTTACATTTTTTAAAACACAGTAGAGCCACAGAGATTTAGCTGATACTGTATGTTGGTGAGGTGTGTCTCTGAACCACAGAGTTGCTTGCTGCCTACTAAGCTCAGAAACCAGCAGGAGCCGTCAGTCACGAACTGCAGAAGAGCCATGCCTGTGATCAGCTGAATAGAAGCACACTTCTGATATGACAAGCTGGACTCATAAGCTCCCTTCATGACATTTACTACAGTCTACCTTTCTTAAAGATATAATAAATGGAGCTGGCACTCCCAGAAGATAATGGGCACATGAAAACAGTGGTTTTAGGGGAGTCAGTCCTCTGTTGTCTACCTCAAGCAGTAGTCACACCTGAAAGATCAGTAAAATAAGAAAAGGAGTCGAAAAATAATAATAAGTACAACCATTTTCCATATCTGTTCCCCACTCTAGGGAACAAAGGGTTCTGGGATCTCAAACTAGCATTAAAGGGGTAACAGATGCTGGCTAAAGCCACTCCAAATTAGTACACAAATGCAACTTACTGAGATGTGTTTTCACAATGCCTGGCATCTGTAGAAGGGTAAAGGCTCCTTTTCTCAAGAAGTTCACAGGACTTGTTTATAACACAACACAACAATTGAGCACTTGCTGAGTGATAAGACTTAATAAGAACTAATTAAGTCTCAAGATCCATTTTGCCAAACAGCATACAAAAGCAGTTAGAGAAAAACTGTTTCTTTCACTTTGGATTACAAGCTAAAGAGGAAAGACAAAAAGGGCTGGTAGAAAGGTGAATTACTCCTACTTTATTTCTGAAAAGAAAAAAATGAAGCAGAGAGAAAAATTAAGCAAAGAAGAAATCAAACAACTTGCTATAGCCCTGTGATAAAGTGAGTAACTGTAACTAGCGCGCAAGTCAAACTGTGAATAGAAGTAGCATACAGCATAGATCATATAGCATCACAGAGATCACCTGTGAAGATCAAATAGCAAGGCTGAGATCAGATTATACCAAATTGAATAAAATATGGATAACTTGAAGGAAGAAACATTGAAAGAAATAAAGTACAATTTTAGACTGTAAGTTGTTAACAGCACAGCTAGAATGAAACTGCAGAGACTCAGAGGCCAGAGGCTTGCAGATTTTGAGAAAGAGGTGCTTTTCCAACATATAAAAATCAGAAGTGTTTTGAGGGCAAGTTGATGAGAAGATGACAAGGGCTGGGATCACTTGTTGAAAGAAAGAAAGTGGTTAATGATGCAAGATGGTCTGAAAGGCAAGGCATGAGGCCTCATTAAGGCCTTAAATGTGAGGATATTAGGACTATGTGTGATTATATACAATTATTTATGATGGTGAACAGCAAGCAAAGGAAGTACCTAGGAGGGGAGAGGAAAGGACATGACTTTAACAAAGCCAGCAGTTAAGAAGACCATTACATTTACTTCCATGAGCATGACAGTAATTTGAGCTTGCAACAGAAAATACTCTAAAAACAATATAGTTTCTATATTATAAGGCTCTAAATGTATTAGATTGAATATATTCTGTCTTACTTTACATCTTTGAAAGATCTCATCCTAGTATTTTATTTACATTTATTTTAATAAGAAAATTACATTCAGCTTAGTATGCAATAAATACAGATAGGTGAATTTAAAATTCTAGTTTTCATCACACTGTGAGTTTTTGCAAATATCTGTCAAAACACTGTCTCCATGTATCTAAAAGGTTATTTGAATATAGCATGGAAAGATGCAAATTGAAAACTTACAATCCTTGTTTCGGAAATCAGAACTTCAGTATCCAGAGATTTTTTCCCCTGTTAGCCTCTTCAGTAGGAAGAATACAAGATCACAATAACCTTGTGATAAGGGTTGCTAAGCAACAGTAGTTCTGGTGTTTTCCAAAGTAATTTAAATAAAATGACTGACTACCTGCTGCAAAGCTGTGAACATACTTAGCCCCAATTAATGTGCAAATTAAGAATTATCTAAAAATATTTTTAGATATTTTGTTGAAAAAAGCAGTTACATTTTTGCTTGCCATATATAATTTACAGAGACAAATTCCCTAGTATATATAAAGCAGCATCTGAAGCAAAGTTCACTATAATTGACAGATAAAATCCTGGAAAAGGAATATTTAGTGACTTAATCTGTTAATATATACCAAATAAAAGAAAGCAGTTCAGGTTCAATATGTATCTATCAAGGAAGAAAGTTATCTTAACACTTTCAGTGAAGACTACATAGCATTGAAAATTTATACTGCAACTCTGGTAGCTGTACTGCATACCAGAATTGTCAAGTTGAATAGTTTGCTTGCAAAAGTGAAGCCATCATATATTTAGAAGTTACAAATGATGATTCCCTGAAAAGCAGCAGCAGTGAAGACAACCTCCTGAGACTCCCTTTATGATCAGTATGATTGTAGAAGAAGAAAGTGGCTTTTTTTCTGGGGGGCGGGGGAGCCAAACAAGCACTCTACATTAGCTACTCTTCATTGTCTCTTTGTGGGTTTCCCACTGAGGATATTGCCCTCATGAGGCTAACATTAAACTCATAAGGAGCCCAATATAGATCTATATCATCTCTGTCTATCTATAAATATATCTGTCTCAAGTAGCCCCTGCCAATGATCTGTATGAATTAGATGTGAACCAACAGTGGCCTGGAAGATATATGGCTTCATCAGCATGGGGCTGGAGCAAGTTAATTACCAAATATATAAGCTTGGACATTATGTTTGTCCTTTTAGTACTTTGAGGACTTCAGATGCAAGCTGCTTTGCATCCTTACAGTCCAGTATACATATATAACAAGCTTGTGTTTGTCATCATGTTCCCGGACCTCTCTTCTAATACTACTGACACACTTGTTAAAACAGAAAGTGTTCAAAAAATGCCATGAAATGATCTTTATGCAGTAATAAAACTGTATATCTGAACCACCTTTCATTTTTTGTCCTTTGGCAAATCAGCAAAACCTGAAATTTAACAACTGCAATCAAAAACCAAAAAGAAGAAATTTTAACGATGGTGAAAAGGTTTTGATACGTATTAGCTATAAGCTGTCTATCAGCTGGAATTCGGGAACTACCACATTGAATCAGACTTGCTCTAGTAGTATCACACAGAGTAGTATGGAATATTCCAAAGGCTCATTCAGAACAACCTTTAATACTTAATTGGTTTCCCCATACTATTTCCTTCTTTTTTCTCAGGAAAGAAGCAGTGGCCTAAGTGTAAAAACACAAGAATACATGTATGGTCCTAGGGAGATATAGGAGTGAAGCCCAGGAAAAGATACAAAAGTTTAAACCTCTTCCCTTGATATTCAGTTTTGCAAGAGGCTAGGTAATTCAGAAATGTTTTGGATAAATGTACAACTGTTCAGTTTACATTCAGCTGAAATGATTGGGTTCTCCCTATTTTTCTGATATTTGCTCATTTCTAATTTTGAGAAGAGCCAGAGAAGAGTAGGTAAAAATGGAGGCCTATCTAGAATCTCAGTTATTCCTTAGAAATCACACAAGTGTAAGAAACCTTCACTAATACTTTCTGGGTAATTGAATAAAACATTTTTTACTTAACAATTTAATCATACAATACCAAGAATAAATGAATAAAAGCTTAATATAGATATGACATGGCAAATGTACTAAAGCAAAATGAGATGCATGCAAATGATAATTATGTGGCTAAAGAATGAAAATAGGAGCAAATGTAAAAAAAAAAAAAAAGTGAATCTGAAATTTAAATCAAGAGTAAAATTTCTCTTGGAAAAATATTAATAGTAAAATTGCCTGTCAGGACAAAAGGCTTTTCATGCCTTACCTAATTTCAACAACCAAATTTAAAGAAGGTCTGCAGAATATGCACATGGGAACTCTGAAAGAACAATGCAGGAGAGAAAAAATTATTCTCAGGGTGATTGATAGATCCTATTTTATTATCTCAGTTAATAATCCTGTCTTAATCTGAATTAAATAAATATTATATTTGCTGTTTATTTGACACTGAATAGCTTCCTCTAACATTTTGCTGCTGAAAAATCCAGTCATCTCTAACTAAAGTTTCTGAAAATTCCTGACCATCTAATTTCCACTTGACCAAATTAATGCTAGAAATTGACTTAGTCTGCAGTATTTATATATGATTCTATATGCTAAATTACTTCTTATAGTTTTATCCTAGTCTCTAATATAGTCTCTAATACTTGTCATATACAATTATTTTATGTGAAATAATAAATATTTGCCTATTAAAAGAATAATGATTAAGCTTTAAAACTACAGCAGTCTGGCCTACTTATCCTAAATTCCACCTTATCAAGAAGGATAATACAGCTTTGGAAATAAGGCCTCTGGAAGTCCTCATCCCTAGAAGGAAACCAAGCTGCCAAAAAACCATACTTGTTAGAAGGCTTTCAAGTTTCTCCAATTACATTTTCTGTTTTACAAGGTGACAAGATCGTCCTTCTTTTAGGAATTTCTCTTCCACATCTCACACTTATCTTTGATGAAATGTATATGAAGATGTCCACTACTGAATTTCATAACTGAAATCTGGAATATGATAACCACTTTCATACCTGAAAGCAGGACACAGAGGAATATTTTTCTAGATCATAGGAAAAAATTAGGATGTTTCCAAAATTCAGTTATCTCAAACCCTGAAGCATATTTCAAATGAAAACAGAATTTGGTCACTGTCTCCTTCAGGAGATGGATAGAATTACAAAAGTTAATACATTTTTCTGCAAAATTTTTTGACATCATCTTAGGTCATATATGAGAGAACACAGTATATGTAGTCCACTGGAAGTAAGCAATCTAGTTGATGTAAACTGAGAAAGCAAAGATATCACTATAAATTAGGCAATGTTTAATAAAACAAAATAATTGAAAGAGCTGCGGAGGTGATTTTACAGCTGACAGGACACAGTGTCTCACATTGTCATCTTCAGGAAAGAGATGTTAACCATGGCCATCTTGAGACAGTCCAAAGATCAGTTACTTTACATGGAGTACGTTAGAAACACAATGGAGCTTAAGAGCTCTTTGAACATCATCTCAGACTGGATGTTTTTCATTTCTGTGCAAAAATCCTGGAAATTTTCTCTATTCAACTACATACTTTTTGCAATGCTCACTCTTCTGTTTAGGCAAATTTGACAGCTTTATCCTAGTCTTCACCTGATTCTGGCATAATGTTTGAGGCTTTGCAGCTCTATATAATAACAGCATAGAAGAAATAGCAACTTCCATGTGTTGTGCCACCACAGTATTTAGGCAAATTTCAACAGCTGATATGCTCTTATAAGCTTTCAGAATTACTCTGTTTATAATTACAAACCATATAAAAAATTGTGTGTTTAAAATAAATCAACTAGAAATTATGTCAGCTGTTTAAGACTGTTAGCTACTGACATTTTAAAAAATTTTAAGCAATGCATGATATACAATTTAAGGTTTTAACATAAGTTCTTTATTAAGAAGCAAGAAGTTGACTTCAGTTAATTTGGGGATTCCTCTTCCACCAGTGCTCTTGTTAAAGACTTATTTGCATGAAATGGATGCTGAAAGATTTTAGAAGCTGAAAAGTGTAGTGTAGAAGACACAATATAGTTGATAGCATATCAGTAGTAAAACTATGGAAGGCAGTCCTACTTATCTCTTCTCCAAACGAGCTTGACAGAAGGAAATAAAACGAATGTTCCCTGTGAATGTTGATGCAAAATATTGAATTGTAACCCCCAAAGCTGGAAAACTGCTAGGATTCTATTCCTGAACTCTGAAATATCCAAGTGCGTAAGAAAAAACAAACCCAGAACACCCAACATTTTGCCAGCTAAATTCAGAATAGAATTGAATTTGCATTCACAGGGCTTACTTTTAGACTGCAGGATTTAATAAGTGGCAAGTCTTGGCATCATTGTGAATAATGCTTAAAAAAACCTCAGTTTAGTGTTTTGTGGTGATCAAAAACTTGGATAGAATTTTAAGCTTCATTAAGGAATGGAAATGATATATGTTTTTGTATTGTTTTATATATAAATTATGTACTCACATATTGAATACTAGAGACAAAGAAATACATTTGATTTTTTAGTTGGTGAAAATCCAGAGACATCCTAGCATGTAACAACAGACGTTAACCTCTGGGTTGTGACAGTAGTAATACTTTGAGAGTTCACTTTGAGAAAATGTGTTCTCACTAAATAGCAGCATATTTTAAAATGATTAAGGAAAATGATGATATATATAATTGCCACCTAACATTTTCTATGGCAGCTTGAGAAGTCAAGTTGCCCAAGTGATGTTGTGTGTATGGCCAAACAGTGAACAGGACATAGAAATGATGTCAGTTAAAGAAAAACACTGTAAAAGCTGATCAGCACTTTGGTCAAGAGACAGTGAGTATTAGAATAACTCAATATTCTTCTTGTTAATATTGATCTTCTAAATGATGTGGTCTACATTTTTAGCTGCTATCTAAACAAGCTGCTCAGTGTTGGAACCCTGTGCAATAAAGTCGAAGGACAAACTGTTGTTCCCATTGCTGATTTAGCAGTACTCAACTTTTAAAATCAGAAAAATATCCACACAAATAAACAACCAAAATAAATTCACATTGAAGCTGAAAGGGCCGTTTTTTTTTTTTTTTTTTTTTTTTTTTAAGATACACAAGCACTTAAGAGAAGACACTTGTGAAATTGTGAAGAAGTAGCCTTTATAATGCAAGACAATTCCTTCATAAATTCTTATATGCAATAAGATATAAACAAAAAAACAAGAAGCTCTGACTTCAATTGCAAAGCATTTTAGTAAACTTCAGTTTGCAGTATATTGAAAATTGTAGGGAAAACCTCCATGTTTTTAAGTCTAATGCTAATCTTCAGGAAAAGCTTTCAAATTAATGGAGAATAATGAAGTATTTAATACTCAATTTCAGTCTGTCTAATTTAGATTGGACTCATGCACATCCAAACTGTGGTGATCCTGAAAAATGTATGCTCAATTTCAGATGTTAAAACTAAATATTAAGGTTCAAAATTCCATTTGGAATTGTGGGATTTGGTAGTACCAAATCTTAAATAAGTGACTACGATTTTAATACAAAATAAACAATTACTTTATTGCAAAACAGTGCAATCTGAAGGGATGGAAAAGAAATTAAATATTTACCGATGTAACACTGAATATAGAAAATTTTGCAACACTATCAGGAGAGTTGCCAACACTGTACACGTATGAAAAGCAGACCACAGAATAAAAGTAGAAGAACATTCACAAGAACTTCAGCTGAGATATTCAATAATTCAGCCGAACAATTCAGCTACCATCATGTCTCCTGAGTCCCTAGAAAAAGAAATCATTTCTTGAAAGAAGCAGCAGCAGAATATGTATTTCCTGCTTGTGAAAGAATCCAGAAGAGTTTACCAAGTCAGAGCACTGAAACTTAACTGCATGACCTTCACATAGATAAGGAATTAGGCACAAGACCAAAAGCAGTAGATATAAACAAATAAAGAAATGTAAGCAGGGGTGCAAAGCCCATACCCATTCTCCATGTTGATGTAGGACAAGCTAAGCAGGCAGAAATTCACAATATAAGAAAATTAATTCACTCTGCTTTCTAACTGCAGTGCAGATAACCATAAGAAATTTTTGAAAGGGGTATCTTAGGAACATAAGACTCACTTCAAGTGTTAAATCATATGAAGTGTCATGATGCAAAGAATCAGAAAACTATATTCACTGCTATCTACTAGAGATAGATGTGGATAAAACAGAGCAAGAGCAAGCAACGCAAAGCATAATTCTTCAGTAGTGTGTTGCAATGAAGTCTCTTCAACAATCTTTAAATATACACAAAAAATCTTTTACTCTCTCTTGAAAAAAATCTTGTTGTTGAAACCAAACAATTAAGCTTTCTGATTTTCTGTATTATAGCCGATACTCACTTCCTGTATTTGATCACTTTATCTGTTAAATCTTCCAGGTCAAAATGCACAACGGTCCATTTAGGCTTGCTCTACAAGACAATGTACACAAGATCTCAATTCATGCAGAAGAATAGAAAAGTTGTACCCTCAGAAAAAGGATTCAAAAAACAGTATCTCATTGTAAATTTCCACAAATTTGTTGTGTTCCTTTGCCCTTTTACATCGTAATTTTTTCCTTCTTCATCCTGCCATGCCCTTAAATGATCAAAAGGAATCCTTCTGTTTTGCAAGGGCCCTGCTGATTAAAAGCGGTGTCTTCTACAAGGATGAGCAACCTGCTGGGTGCGTATTCCAGGCGCAACGCGTAACATTACACTGGGGAGTCAAACGTTCCCTGAAAACGGGGCCTAATTTTGGTGGCGAGGTATATGCGGTTAGAGTGACAAAGCGTAAGAACTGTACGGAACAGAGCCTTGAGGTGATTTAGATGATTTCTTGTCAAGCTAACAAGTAATTTAACACTTTCTGCCTTATTGTCTCCTGAACTCCACTTTGTGTAGTTATTTGATGCCTATCAAAACAATACATAAGGAGGTGAAATACACTCAGGTTTCCGCTGATAATTAGTTTTTAGAGCCTGTGTTTCCTTTACACTGTGAAAAGGACTGAAGAAAGCAAGGGAAAATCAGACCCAGTGTGTAACAGCACTTTCTCCTTTCTGTGTCATTAATTCCTACACAGAACAAAACACCTTTAACTCGAGAGGGCTACAGTAAGAAGCTAGACCAATCTACTTATTGTTTAACATGGCATTTGTTTAACCGTTACCTCTCCAACTCACTCCGTTTCATCCAATTCACCGCCAAATCTCGCTACAAAGAAAGAGACTGAGAACTCCTGGCAGAAGAAAACATCCGCCGCGCGCTAGCAGAACGTCCAGCACACGGAGGGCGCGATGGCGGATTCGCTCCCTCAGGGCGGAGCTGGAATCCCGGTCAGCCAAACCCTCCGTCCCCAATCCCCCGAGAGCCCGGACCCCCGAGCCCCAGTGCGGCGGGGGCAGGCAGGGGCCCCGGGGCGAGGGGGGCGGGGCCTGGCCCGGGGGAGGGGCGTTCTTTGGCCCCGCCCCCCCCCGTTGCTGGGTGAGGTTCTGCGCGCAATGGGAGGCGCTGAGCCGGGCTGCGGCCCAGTGCCAGCCCTGGGCCGGCAGAGGAGGCTCTTTTGGAGCTGTGGCTGCTTCCCCTGGCATGAGTGGCCCTGGGAGTGCCTGTGTGTGTGTGTAGGGCCAGTGTGGGGCAGGTCCTGGTGTCCAGGCATGGCTGGGCAGTGCAGGGAAAGGCAGCCCCGAGCTCACCCTCACACCTGCTCCCCTCACTCGCAGGATGGAGAGGCTGTGGAGGAGGCTGAAGAGGAGGACAGCCAAGGTGTCCCCATGGCCAGCAGCAGGTGCTGTGCAGCCTGCTGCTGGGGAGGGCCCGTCTCTGAAGGGGAGAGAGGACAGAGCAGCTCCCAGGGACGCCGAGTCCTCCCGCGAGCCCATGGGGCTGTGTCCTTGGAGGCGGCTGCGGAGGCAGCACCCCGCTGGTTCTGGGAGCTGCTGGCGCACACTGCGGGGCTGCTTTTGCTGCGGCCAGAGGTGCCAGGAGGCCAGCAGCAACCTCACCCCACCTGCGTCACCTGCCCTGGCAAGAGGGCCAAGGGCTATCCCCCGCCCAGGGCAGCACGAGGAGTAGCCCCTCACAGACTCCAGCAGCTCCTCCACCCTGCAGTCTGCTGCCAGCTTCGGAGAGGACAGCAGCTGCCTGGCCTGCGGGGACGGAGAGGCCATGCTGGTCTCCTCCATGCTCAGCCTCACCTTTTACATGCAGAGGCAGGCAGGCTCCCTAGACAGCTGGGGCAGGGAGCGGGCCTGTGCCAGGGACTGCAGCTCTCTGGCCTCAGAGGATATGCAGGATGAGGGTGAAAGCTGTGACTCCAGCTGTGTCCTTGAGGTGCAAAGCGTGAACACCTTTGGGTCCTTTGCTGACACAAAGGACCCTGTCATGACCCATGCCTCCGCCTCAAGCCCGCATGTCAGCAGAGGGAGAAACATGAGCTGCACTGCCAGCAGCGCAGAAGACACTGGCAGTGAGTAAAGTTCCCTGCACTGCCAAAATGCAGACAAAGAGCCTCAGGGACCCACACCCCGAGCTCTACCAGTGGTGGTGGTGGACAGCTGAGATCTCTGCCCAGTGTGGAAGAAACCACATGATGCTCGTCTGCAACTCCAGCTCTGCCTTTGACATGTGCAGTGAGAAAAGGTGCCTGAGCATCTGGGCACAGTGAGAGCAGTGCTGGGCACTCGCTCTGTCTCGCCTGTGACCAGCGGGTGTTGCACTGAGTTACAGCAGAGCAGTCAGGGCCACTCTAGGCTGCAGCACCCATAAGATGGTGGAGTTGGGCATGGTGCGATGCAGCAGCAAGGCGAAAAGCAGGATCACAAGCCTGGCCTTGAGGAGAGCAGACTTCAGCCTGTTGAGGGACTTGCTTAGAGGGCTCCCCTGGGATACTCTCCTCTGGAGGGAAGTGGGGTCCAAGAGTGCAGCTGGATAGTCAAGGAGCACCTCCTTCAAGCTCAGGAACAGCCTGCTCTAGCCCACCCTGCTTGAGCAGATGGGTTGGACCAGATGGTCTCCAGAGCTGCCTTCTAATGCCAACGCTTCTGGGAGATGTGGAGGGCAGGATTAACACTGACTCTAATGGGGGAAATGAAAGGCAAAGGAAAGAAGAGACGGCCTCTTTCTGGATGGGGTAGGGGAGGCTGTTGTGTTGTTTTATTCTTGGTAAGGGCAAGGCAGGGAAGGGTTGTTTATTTTTCTTTTTTTTCAACCCGTCTGCATGGCCACTACTGCTTGTTACCAAGCAAATAAACCAGTAAACCAACCATGAGGGCGTATATCCTTCAGGCCTTGCAGTCTGGCTTGAGTGCACATCTCTTGAGAAGGGAACAAAAACAGCAGCAGAGAAGCCCTAGAGAAGCCCAAAGCTGCAGTGTGAGCAACAGAAGGACACCAAGGAGGATGCTGGCCCATTTCTGGTCCCTGGCTGACCCCATACCTGGGTGTTTGTTTTCCTCACCCTCAGTGGAGACAAGCCCAGCCACACTACATGGATAGGGCATTCTTCCATTTCTTCTTCCTGATCCTTCGGACAAACCCCTCTTTGCCTACAAGGAGTCATGTGTTCTCCATGGCCTCCTCAAGTACCCTAAAGACAAGTGGACAAGACTCCAAAAAGTCCCATCTCTGGTCTTGCCAGTGTTGTGTTCATACCTGTGGTTCACCATGCAGGTGGTTCACCCTCCAGGTCCTGCACACCATGGCAGGAGTGCTTGGACTTTCTCATTTCTCAGGCAAGTCTTTGAGTGGCCAGCTGTGTGGGCAGTGAGACATCACTCTTTTTCACCTGCCTGCTTCTCTTTCCTGCTCTCTCTATCCTGTTAGTTCACCTCAGAGTCTGTAAGCAAATGAGAAGCCAGTGCCGCAATCTGCCCAGAGAGTCTGCTGATGTTCAAAGGCATCATGGCAAAGGCCATGTGAAGTGTGAGGCATACGGGACACACACAGAGTCTGAGGGTGATCCTGGAGGACAGGCATAGGCCAAGTGAGAAGAGTTCCTCGGAGCTCATCTGTACACCATACTATGTCAGAATGGAGGGAGACCTGAATTTAGAGCAACT
This sequence comes from Rhea pennata, assembly GCF_028389875.1. Taxonomy (NCBI): domain Eukaryota; kingdom Metazoa; phylum Chordata; class Aves; order Rheiformes; family Rheidae; genus Rhea; species Rhea pennata. The sequence continues at coordinate 81,212,070 of NC_084664.1, read as the reverse complement.
CTCAGAAGAGGGCTGCATCAGGACTTGACCTCAGGGGAGTCCTATGCAGAAAACGAGGTCTAACTGTGATCTCAGCAGATGTTGGAGCCAAGTGCTGAGGGTGGACCTGGTCTCAGAGAAGTGCCCAGCACTCCTGAGCAAGGACAGCACACTGCCGAGCAAGGACGGCACACTCAGAAGAGCAAGGGGCAAGAGAACTTGTGATCGTGCGTGATGAGTCTTGAGTAGCAAGTTCTTGCTGGAGGTGTCTGCAGGCAGCCAGCTGGAGTTCTCTGGACCTGGGAGAATTTATTTATATATTTATTTCTGCAGTGACGACTTGCTGCACAATATAATCCAGCAGTGAAATTAAAATAATGTTAAACTTTTAAATAACACATAATAATTGGAGTTTAAATTGGTGCTTTTTGCTTAAGTGACTCTACATGTGTTTTAATGAAATAAGCATGAGAAGTGCTTATTTTTTAAGAAAACATTTTTAATATAATTATTTTTCAATGTACACTAATGAATTTGAATTGTTTTGAATTAATACAAAATTACGTGTGTCAGTGGAAATGTGATTTTAAGAAATTCGATTGATAAGAGAAAGGGGAGCGAAATACTATCTTATATCCCAGAGTTTTAAGATAGTATTAAAAAGAAATTTCCTACTGAAAAACTGTTAATGAAATTGAACTAGTTGTTTCAATAAAAACATGCAACAACTTAGCAAATGCCACGTTTGAAGTCATTTCATCTCTGTTATCAGATATTTCACAACACTGATTAGATAATTAAACCCCTATGGGGTTCCTTTCGATACTTTTTTTTCAAAATTTCCCTGGAATTGTGGCTCATCTATGGTATTAAGATACAGGAAATATAATTATTATAGACAACTTTTAAGGCTAAAAAGTGACTAATTACTACCTCAAGTCATCTTTTACCTTTTTAACATTATTTATTAAAGTCTATGTGTATTCTTCAGCTTGTCTAAAAATTCAGTAGTACATTATTGGTTAACCTTGATTCAAAACCACCTGAATACTGATCGCATTCAACATTTAGAAACAAGCCCTATACCTCCAGTTATGTTCTAGGCTTCACAACTTTTTAACAGTTTTCTTAGCAAAACAGTAATATTAGAACTATTCTGGAAACCAATATAAAAGCTAAAGCTTCCTTTGTAATTTAATTGAAAATATTTCCTTGTCCTTATCTTTGCAGGTCATAGCATTCCCCTGGTGTGTCTTTGCCTCCTTTATGAATGTTCAGTAATTTCTAGCTGTGCTATATGTTCACTTTTGTCAACTTCCTTTCCTTCCCATTTAGTGTCTTTGAAATGGCTGCTTTCATTTTTCTGTAAACCTGGACTGTTATTTATTTACCCGTTTGACCTTGTTCCTAAATTGTGGAACTGTGATTTCTTAAGCACAGGACAGACTCTGTGCTTAAGACTCTGACTTATGTCATGCTTACCTTTCACATTTCTCAGCTACACATATGCACACCCTCGAGGCCTGCTGGACTTTATTTATACATTAACAAGTGATCATCAAAACTGTCATCACTTCCTTTTTTGCATCTTTCTCTCTAACACAAATTCATGGGCTTTATGTTTCTTTTCAGAGCTGATACATTCATGGAATATTAATTACAGTTGCATAATGTTATTTGAATAGAGTTTCTTACTTGGTCAGGCATTCTTTGTTTTGATATTTATGAATGTATTATGCTATTTTGTTAGGATAAAACAAACTTTTTAGGTAATTCATAAATAAAACTGTTCATTAATTTTATGGAATTAATTTAATTTAAGACATTTGCTTTTCATGGACCCAGAGAATCATTGAGGTTGGAAGGGACCTCTGGAGACCGTCTAGTCCAACCCATCCACACAAAACAGGGTCAGCTAGAACAGGTTGCTCAGGGCCATGTCCAGTCAGGTTTTGAATACCCAATTTTTTGAGTCTCCAAGCACAGACATTCCACAAACTCTCTGAGCAACCTGTTTCAGTGTTTAACCACCCATCCTCAAAGACGTTATTGAAATAGCTTAGGCTAAATATTGGTGAATTCAGCTGTCCAGGAAGTTGAAATCTCATGAACTGGTGCATACATATTTAAATCTAATTTCCAAAAGACTAGATTTTTCTGTGTTTCTTCTAAGTTAACAAAATAGATTGCTTGAATTCCTATAAGTTTATTACGCTTAAAATCTTGTTACGGGCAAAGCAATATGCATATATGCAAAGCCAAGAATTTATTGTTAATCTAATTAAACCATCTAAATGATAGTATGAGCTCACTAACACTCTACTTCATATTATAAAGAGTTAAAATGAGACTCACACAACCTTTCTAGTAACTACCTACTTCTCTGGTGTTAAGCTTATCCAACAAAGACTGATAAGTTCTGTCAGTCAGGCAAACTGGTGTTTATGGCAAGTCATCAGCATCCTGAATTTTTCACCAGGAGGAATATGACTTTGATGTTGATGGTTTCTTCCTTCTCATGTTAGGATGCTTGGATCATTTTTACATGCAGGCATGCATTTTACACCTTACTCTTTCTTCACTGGTCTGCAAATCCACATCATATCCAAATTTACTATCTGAGACTTGTTTTACATATGTTGTATACCACTTACTCTTTAGAAGCCTGTGGATAATTTGTCTGTTTCTTTAGTTTGGTTGAATAATTACAGGTTAAATAAATGTTAGTATTAATCTATTAACCATTATTATATCTAATGCAAGCTAGATTTAGTAAAGGGTATGGAACAGCCTTCAGATAAACAAGATGTTGAATAGCTAAGAAAATCAGATATTAGTAGATCTACTGAGCTTAATAGTGATAATATTTTAAAAGAAGTTTTCTACTGATAGCATTATGACGTGAACGATGTGGGAAATTCAGCAATTCCATTCAGCTTCCCTACCATATTATTTATGCAAGGAATGATACTTGTAATGGAAGAAAAAAAAAATGTTCCTTCCTTCCAGAAGACAGTAAGGTATCATGCTACCTAATGGAAGTATTTATGGAACTGTTGATGTTCAGACTGCTTCTTTATTGCCTTTGCCAGAATACAAATATTATCTGTGTACATTTATGAAACTTGTGCTGTGAAGGGTATCAAGAATGGACAACAAAAGCTGACATACTCAATATATCCTCTGGAACTATGTCTTGATGGTATCCTATCCCACTGATGATATTTTGAAACAAAAACATGCAGGTGCATTGTATCTCTCTAAGTTGTTGAAGTCAATGTGAAAGTCAACCCATAAGTAGCTAGGCTGGTTGACAAGAGCCATATCATTCCCTCCAGTGTAAAAGAAAAACACAGTGACAAGACAACTAGGTGAACTCCTTCAACTGGGGGTTTGCATCCATCGTAAGTGCATGTCACTGAATAAGGTGGTGATTCTTTGTCTTTACCACTAGAGTGTATTGCATTGCAGTTTAGGTCCATTCTGCAACAGGATGTTTAACCACTATGATGCAGAAGTAGATATATATTTGTGGTAGTTCTGAAAATCATGATTCCAGGGAAAAGAAGGTACAGTCACCTATAGTATTTCTGTTCTTCTGGAAAGCATAATGTGGACAGGAATTAAACTTAGTCATTAAACTAAGTGGACTAAATACACATGAAACAGTAAAGCATTTTGATCACTATTATATATATATATATCATGCTTAGCTGACTCACCTTAATATTTTTCTAAATAATCTAAAGTAGAGGGAATATGTAGAAAGAAAGATCACTTACCATAGTTTCTTTAAATAGACCTATGCTCCAGGAATTTCTTACAAAATTAAAGGGTTGTTCATGTGCTAAGGAAAACAGCCTTACAAAGCTATGTGATAATACCATGTAGAAACTGCCTTTCCAAAGATATTCTTTAACAAAGGTGCACTCTTCACAGGGGACCTAAAACTGTGTGCAACTATTAAGTGAAGCCATAACTTTCCCTGTAGGTGATCTTTGCTGAACAGTGTTTATCTTATGTCTGCATTATTAAAGCAATCCACTTCTTTCTGTGGTGTGCAACAGAGTGGGCTTTTTCAGCTTAGACTTTATAGTTCATAAACATTTCTGCAATGACATTTTTTTAAGTTCAGATTAATGTCCTTTTTTCGCAAGTTTTTCAGAAACAAAACATAGTTATGTTTTATAAAGAGCCACAGTTGCCTGTAATGCAGAGGAAAACAAAGAAAGATAAATAATTCAGACCACCACAAGTAGTTTGCTCTTTTCTGTCAGTTCAAAAATGTCAGCTATTATAAAGGCTTCACAAGATCTTTTGCATATGTTTCTTTCCCTTTGCTTCAATGTAACTATGATGTTAAAAAGATCACAAAATGCACATCTGTGTATATTTTTTTCTATTGTTCAAGATTTCTGTATAATTCAATTTTTTTTTAAGTTATTATTAAATATAGATAAAGTCACATTAGCTTCAAAAAGTTGAAACATTGCAATCTTTTTGCTTCATAACACTTTGGGTTTGAAATGTAAAGACTAAAGTTTTTCATGTATTTCACTCATTAACATGAAGCAGAAACAATGTCATCTAAACATATTTGCTAAAATATGTATTTGCTCCATTATATAAACGTTTAAAAATAAAAGTTAAAAAAATCATATATATAATTAAAAAAGAATGAAATATGAATTTAGAGATATGCATGCATATATATTATAAACCAGTCCTGTCTTGTCAACCCTGATAAGGAGATCCAAAAACTCTGACTCTGTAAGGCCACCTGTGAAATTCCAGACCAGGGCTCCTTCTACCAGGACTCCGCTAGTGTCCCATTATTCTCTCTATGCAGGACTGTTACACATAGATCTATTTTTCATATAAATTAGCTATCCTAGTTTCAAAATTTCAGAGTAAAGATCAGGAAAAGTTTATTTTCACAGACTTACCTTTACTTAAATAAATGTAACTGTGATATTTTATAAGAAGGCCAATAATCATAACCAGATACAAATACTTCATTCCTTAGAAAAAGCACAGGTGAATCAATATTTTAATTTATTCTGTATTGATGTGACCTCTGTTAGAATACTGTTATTTGGTTTTTGACACCGCAATTTAAGAAGGACATAAACTCACTGGAGAGACACCAGAGAACCGCAACAAAAAATGATAGTGCTCTGGATACTAGACCATAGGAGGCGGCAAGGAATGCCTCTGAACTGTGGTCTAAAGATAAGAAGGCAGGGGCAGGTGGAGCAGAGAGATACTTAGAAATTGAATAGCTTCTCATTTTACACATGGCTGCTGATAAGAGAACAATCTGTTCTTCATGCCCATGATGTTAAAGGGAGTAGTGATGGGCTTAAATTTCAATAAAGAAAATGCCTAGTGAGACATTAGAAAACCTTTCTGCTAGTATGAAATACTAGATATACTGACTGAGAGACTGTGGAGTCTCCAGCAAAAGCAAGTTTAAGAAGAAATTAGACAAATATCTACCAGGAATAACCCAAGTATTGGCAAATCAGGTGCAGGGCATGGAATGATCTCATTGACTTCCAGACATTCCTTCTAAGCCTATGGTCTGTGAATCTGTGACTGAAGTGATGAGGCCATAAACAGAAAATAGGAGACCTTGAGATGCCTGCAAAGCCTAAAGTCTCTCAAGAATAGGATAGTTAATACGCTGGACATGCCAATATGATAATGGCATGCTTTGTTACACATGCTTTGCTAGAGAGGAAGACCAAAAAAAAAAAAAAAAAAAAAGAAGAAGAAAGAAAACCCAAAGCTCCACAACTGTCATCCCCAAAATGAAACTCCATAAAAAAATCATGAAGCTGCTACCCCTGTGATCTTTCCAATCCAACCTTGGCACTCTGTGTGTCCCTGAGCAGTAAAGAAAGATAAAATGATAGTATTTGAGAAAGAAGATTTTCTTCGCACATCACAGTAAGTCTGTCTTATATGCGATACCTGGTGAGATTCCATAACTTCAGTGCCTCTATGCAAAAGATCTCATACAAGTTGCAAAAGTGCTATGCAGCTGATTTCTGTATGCGCAGTATACCAAATACTGGAATTACTACCAGCCGGAATACACAGTTTCAGCTTCCAATTGGACTACATAAGCAATAAGGCAATCTAGGCTGTTACAGTTTCAGAGGGCCAGGACAAACACAAAAAGTACATAGACTTTGTCTTAAAAACATTTGTGGACAGGAAAAATGGGAAAAGACCACACAAGTTTTAATGAGCCTTGGTCCATTTCAGCTGCCTATGTAGGTCTGTCCAAACACTAGTGCTTCCAAAAACAACTAGAAGCCAAAGAACTTTCACAGACAAAAAGATCCAAAATACACCAAGCTACCACTACATAATGAAAAATAAACATTCCTTCCTGATCCACAGAGGAACATTACAAAGGTTATCAAGATTACACAGAAAATTTGAAAAAAAATAGGTTGGCTTATTTTAATCTTTGAACTTAGTACAAAAACAAAGAAGGTGAAAGACTAGCTCAAACAGAAGTTGTTGCACTCTTTCTATTATTGGATACTATACATTTTATCTCGTCATCAGCAAACGATTAATTTTAAGAATCAGAAGGGCACAACTCATTTTACAACTCTATTGAATGAAATCACTCCATAAAGTTTTTTTGTTTATAATAAATGTAACTATATTCTGCCAAAACTCTAGTCTAAACTGTCCTCAATTCAGGATGACTTGGCAAATCCTATTCTAGCTGGAAGTAAAGGGTTACTGATTCCCACAACATTAGACACTTAAGAGACCCTTTCAGCTAAGTGACATCCATAAGCCTTATCCCATGCTCCTTCTCACTTCTCATCTAAATGACATAAGGATAAATGTATTGTCAACTGAGTCTAAAGCCTTGTTTGCACTGAATATGTGCCATGACTACAACTGTCAGTGATCAGGCTCCAGTACCAACTCCTGTAGTGGGAAGCGGAAAAACATTACTTCCAATTATGGTTTCATGGCAGGATTCACTGCACCCATACAAAGTATAAACAGATCCTACCTCTAGTGTCCAACCCAGGAGAACTGGTTTGCATTAAGTAAAACAAATGCAGCCACATATCCACCACAGTGAAGAAAATTGCCTGCTACACCATGTGAAGACTGAGTGCAATTTAGAAGACATACGTTAGCAAACCCAGAATTTAATATGCTCAAAATATACAGTCTGTACCAATCTATATGTGACAGTATTTTCAATTATCCTGTACATTCAATTTCTATAAATGTGATTCTTCTTATGAAATCTACTATTTGCTCATTCTCTCTTGTGGAATCTTGTACATATCCAATCGGATTTCTGACATATTTTAACTTTACCACTGTTTTAAATTAAAAAGATCCTCCAAGGCATACCAAACAAAATATTACCTTTTTGTCATCTAATCTTGATTTATATAGCGAGAAAATTCTGTTAAAGCAATGTTGATGTAAGCTGTACACATTAACATTCTCCACGTGTCTATAAATACTTTGTATAATCAGAATGCAATTTCTGGTTGTTACTAAAAGATCAAAATATTTACACTTAATTTATTATTACTGAGGCTGTGATAGAAAGATAAAATGACATGCAATGTAATCAAAAAGAAAAAAATACTTGAATAAATAAGACTTGTCTCCAATAAATCTGTTTTCTCCTTTTTGTATCTACTGCTTATATAGTGCTTAATAACAGCTGCTTTTTTAGTATAGAAAAACCCTTTAGCAAGAACAAAAAATAATTTAGTTAAAAAGTAAACTAAAACATAGTATGGAAGTCCATATTGATCTTAAATAAGCAGTTCAGTGATGATACGAGAAATGATTTACTTTAGGTACTTTTTTAGATAATACCATATTTGAGACTCAAACTGCAACCGAGTTATGGTATACATAATAAATAGTAGATAAACATTTATAAAAGCTTGCAAAAAGGTTATTACTTCTTTAATAACCTTCCTTGAAACAGAGAGTACAGGGAGACAGATTTCAATTTAATTTACCATGGCAGGAAGACAGAATAAATCCCCTGAAGTCAGCATAGAATACCACTGTAAACCAATATCAGATCAGATGTGGACAATATAGCTAATGTTGTGGAAGACAAGCATTCACAAGTGGATTAGACAGTACTCATCTTTACATTTTTTTAATACATAAAATATTTTTTTAATGTTTGAGGTTGTTTTGTTTTTTCTCATTTATGTAGAGTGTAGTATTATACAGTCTTCAATATTTTCTTCATTTTAGCCCATTTTAGCTCTGATTGTGTGCAAAACAGTTTATTTCCTGAATGAAATTATTTAAGATTTGGTACTCTCAAAATTAGGTAACTATAGTTCTATAATTTTCTTTCGGTGTATATGAATGTGCCTCAAAGAAAATACTTCAAGGGTAGATTAATTTTAGTCCTGCTAGTGTTTGTTAGATATTGTGACTTATTTCCAGTTTTTGGAGTAAATATGAACCTGTGTAGATGAACATATTTGAGCAAATTTGAACTTACAGCAAGAGTATGTAATACAAATCAGTGGAGATAAAATATCATAAATCGAACAAATACAGTGAAATTGTGCCAAAATAAAAAAATAAAAAAAAAAAAAAGAAAAGAAAAAGTACAGAAAGAGTTCAAGATCTTCTTTTGTATTCATAAAAATAGGCTAGTGCTGTTAGTAAATGTGTGGTCCTTCAGAATTCTGGAGAGAAACTGTATGAGCCTTTGTCAACCTTTAGCCCACTTGCTAAAAAAACATTACGGCATACTGAAAGCTGTAAGCAGCTGTTATTCCTTAATTTCACTGATTTACACTTTTGGCAACAATAAAATAAGGCACTAAATGAATGAATTAAGATACAGTTCTCGTTTAGTTTATAATATTGATAGAAATCAAAATATGGTTTTCATTAGAAATAAGAAATAAAACAAGAAATTATAGTATTCACAATGTCTACAACAAATGGGAAATGCTATGACATTCAGATAATAGAGGCATCTGCCTTGCAGAAACTTGTAGCTGCATCTTGTAAAATTAGGAATCAGTAAATTTTGCATCTTCTTAACAATTAAAACTGCTACAAAATTAATTTGATTTAATGTGCAGAATGCTACCTTTGCACGAGAGTTGCATATCAATTAATTGTATAATTTAATAAAAACAAAAAACCCCACATTTTGTTGATCATTCAAACATTCTGATTGCTTGTTTACATTGATGAGCAGATTTAGTAAAAAGTAATGACTTCTGTGAAGGAAACTTCTAGGCTCTAAATATTTCCATATATATAGCATCAAAAAAGTAATAAAAAATGAGATTAAACAGCCTATTTTACAAGAACTAGAATAATCTTTTTGAATTATTTTGTTAGAACTGCACTTGGAAAATAATGAAATAGTTTTATCTGTCTGATTTTTTTCTTTTTCTTTTTTTTTTTTTTTTTTTTTCTCAATAGCTTCAACAGAATGTCCCTGTTTCCCTGAAGCAGTTTCCAGTATTTCAACTAGAAAATGGCTCTGTCAGGACAATTCAAACACCTCCACTCATGAAAAGCTAATCAGAAAGAGAGGAGACAATACAAGGCTTGCAGGCCCCACAGAAGGAGAGTATTCAGGTCATTCTCAGAAGGCAGGACACTTCAACCCTTTTAAACTGTGACATAGAATTCATCTCAAAGTTGAAGAATTTTCATACACAACAAAAAAACCTGAAGTTGTCTAAAGTTTTTTTAAGTTTAGGACCTACACAACCACTGAACTGATATTGATAATTACCTACATTAACAGATAGATTAAAAGATCAAGAAATCTTAGAATTTCCTGACAGTAGAGGTGATCCAATATTTCCAGTTAGGAAAGGTCAAACAAGTAATAACATAGGGTGCCAGACATCAAAAGTGGTTCATGACCTGCTGGCAGCTTCTTTGTGTTAAACTGCTTTGATGCTGTCTCGAAGAGACTGTTAATCTCTGTGGACTGTGGATACATCAATGCTGCAGACTGCGTTTGGTGCAGATATGCTCCACAAGATTAACATTTGCTAGCTGATGGGTATTCATGGATGAATGACCATAAAGCATACTGAAATCCCACTTTTAAACGGACTTTGTTAATACAACAGTCACAATTCAGAATACGACAAAAAATTTACACTATATTTTCGTAATACGCAGCAAGTTTTCATGATACGCAATATGAAGTAATTACAAATTACATAACACAAAAATGCCATTAATTCAGCATATTTCAGAAGAAAAGAGCCATAAGAAAGTAGAAAGCATTTACTTTCTACCAAGCATTCCACCCCATCTTTCTTTCTGAGATGATTTATGAGGCATATACATTTAATCAAAATCAGTGTTGCTAAGGTTTTAAGTTTAGGAAGAAAGTATTGCTAGGCAAAATTTTACATGTTGTGAGAATTCTTTTGATTGTCTAAACGTATGTCAAAAAGTTGCACATATTTGCAACAGTGACAGTAAGAAGATTCAAAATTTTCCCATGCAACCTTTTTAGAAAAATTTGCAATGGGCAATTGCAGGGAGGCCACATGTGCAGAAAATACACTTTACATGTTATCATCCAGTCTGCATGTTTGTGTGTCTTGTGGTCATTTAATTGATGCTTTTTGCCCATTACACGTTGTTCCGTTAGCCATGAATATCTGTATTTCTGAGTGGCAATCTCATCTTTCATTGGTATACTGGCATCATAGTTCTGCCCGTGTGAAGTAAAAACAAGAAATGTTATTGACTCATTGTCTGTCTTCAACAGATAGACGGTCTTAGGGCAGTATTAGGATTATGCTGAGAAGCAAGTGTATAATCCTAGTGTATAATCAATGTTCAATTAGCATACTTTTTATATTCATAATAAAAAGTGAAAATACTAAAATGTTTCACTCACCCTTTTCAATAAATGGTGCAATATCTCTCTCCTCTGAGTTATTCCTATGCCTTCCTGATGCAGATCCTCAATGGCTTTTACATTTTTGTTTTATATTAGAAAACACTTCACATCTATATTAGCAGATCAGATCAGTCATGAAAGACAAGTACTGCTGAGACAGAGAGGAATTTGACCATGAAATTGCAGAATCTCAAGGGGAAGTGAATATGTTTAAATGATGTGTTAAAATGTTGCTAAAGTATATTAACGTGGTTGTAATTACCACACAACAATTTGGTTACATGTACATAATACCTGCTATCTTGACACTCAGCATTCTTGAAAAATCATATTGTGCTTCAAATCATAAACTTGGCATTTTTTTGGCACACACATGGCAATTTTCTGGCAAGTAATTAAGTTTTAATGTTAGAATAAATGAAATTTATTTCTGAATGTTCTAAGAACCATGCTGTCATATACCTAAAGCACTTTAGCAGAAAAAGAATAAAATTCTAACACCATTCAAAACTGCCATTGCTCTCAGTTGGCTAGGAGTTTGTTCAGCATTTCAGAATTTTCATTGTATTATCACTGGGGTTGAAAAGACAAACTAGTTAATGTTTGAACTAATTTTAACATAAAAATGTAGTTATTTCTCAGTTGCTTCAGCAAATCCTGGTTCCTCCCTGTGAACTATACTAAATGGAACTATCTCTAAGGCAAGCTGCTCTGTGGCATTTCTGGTTCAAATATTAGAAATAAGGCAGTTTATTAGCTTATCCCATCTAATCAGTCTGCAACCTGAAACAGAATTTTCCGTGTTTCTTGAAGTAAGTAGTACATAATTCTACTGAGTCTAATGTACTATATAAAAGACTCAAACATGTCAAATTCTGGCCTCTATAACTTTTTACAGGACCAACAGCAGCTACTGTTTTAACAGTAATTGGCATTGAGCTAGTATTTTTATGACAATGTTTATGATATTTATGAAAATATTCTTATATGTCTAGAAAACAAACTAGTAAATCTTTCTACGACATGTAGGCATGGTTCTTGCGAAGCAACTTTTCTCAAGGGAACTATGAATCATGTATGCAGATCAGAGAATAACTTCTTAGTTTATTTTTCTGCTAAAATGAGAATCACTCTCAGAACGGGATCAGAAACATAAAATGGAAAAAACACTCTTAACCTTTTCAAAGGTTGGAATTACAGTTTAGCCAATACAAAAAAAAGTTCAAAACATAATTTCTAAAGCCAGATTTGGCAGATTATTTAATTATGTAAGGGTCAAATTTTGGGGTAGGATTCAGGTATCTAAAGAGAAAGAGCTCTTGACATTTGGGAAGTCCTAGAGTATCCCAAATGGCCTCCCACTGTCTCTTCATACTTTTTGTGGAAAGAATATGATATCACTGGGACTAGTATCAAAACAAGTCTTATAAAGGAGAAATGATTTCCTTCCACATGTATATCTTCAGTACTTGGAAGAGTATTAGTCCAGGAAATATATAAAGAAACTCTTAATACTTTCAAAATAGTTTTGGAAAGCATGACTAAAAGCAGGCCATCTATTAATTTAAATTATAGTAGCCATTTGACTCTTACATATTAAACAAACTATCAAATCTGGCTTTACAAATTCTAATTTGAACAATTTCTTTTTCTTTCTTTCTTTCTTTCTTTTTCTTTTACTTTTTTTTTTTTTTTTTTTTTTTTTTTGTATTAGTTAAACTGCAATAATTCTCACCATCTAAGCCGTACAAAAGCATGTAAGGGACAGACACATTCCCAGACAACTCCCAATGTGTACAGAAGAGGTGGAGAGGAGGTAGCACCATCCCTACTTGTAAACAAGGAATTGAAGCCCAGATTTTCTAATGTGGCCTTCTCAAGCCAGAATAATGGGCTCTGCTTCCAGGGAGATGCAAACCTAGGCAAAAACCTGCTATAAAGTTATATGAGTTAAATGTTTTTTTTTTTTTTTTTTCTGCATGTGTTTGATGCATGTCAGCAAAGAGTTATTCCAAATATAAGCTTGCAAAAGTAGAGAAATCTTCATTTCAAAATACAGATGGATTTAATCCATCATGTTAGCAGCCCTCCATGAGATGTAGAAAAACTGTTCCTCCACATCTCAAAATCTCTTCCTTCAGTGCAGCCTTCCAGTTCTGCCAATCATATGTAGAAGCTGTAGGAGATAATTAATCTTCATACTGCTATTTATAAGCATAAGTGACAAATTACAGTAACACTGACTCACAAAGAACATGTAGTAACTCACTTTAAAAGCTTAGTTGTGAATCTGGCTTTATATTTTAGCAAAACCAAAATACTGAACATCTAGGTCTGTCATGATATCTGTGAGGAACTTAAGAACATTAACAGTTCTATTTTGCTGTCTGGAAAGTACCTGTGGAAATAAATAATAGTTAAATGTGAAACACACAGCTGCTGTATCTGTAGATGAACACTACAAAAAAAAAATCAATGTTTCACAAGGCTTCACGGAGTTATAAAAACAGCCTCAGATTTTTTCCTCTGAAAAGATATTTTGAGTCAAATTTCTTCACTGCTGAAGTTAAACAAAGCTGTGCTTAGCCCTAGAACTGTACTTAACTGACTGACTGGAGAAAAATATGGCTAGAAAGACAGCATATGTGTAAAAATCTTCTTACAGTATTTTGTTGCATACATTTTCTTAGGCATCTGAAGTCAGAGTGACTTTATCCTTATTCTTACGTGACCTCACTAGTACATCAAGCCATTTAATACTGAAATCCTAATCTTCTCCTTGTTAACTTGGGAAGTGAAATAAAAATTCATTACATTTACACCATTCTGTTGCAACCCTCTTATGTTGTTCATATGTTAGGTTTGGGAGTTCCTTTAAGTTCTGTAGTGTCTGGAGCTTCAGTACCAGCTTCATTTTTGCAAAACTTCAGTGACAGGCTCTTCCTGCAGTTAATTTTATCTTCAAAGTTAATCCATGGGAAAGTAAAGAAGAGAAGGAAAATGCATTTCCGTTTAAAATTTTTGTAGAGCAGAGGTCTGTGATTTACGGAATCACAGAATGGTTGAGGTTGGAAGGGACCTCCAGTCCAACTTCCCTGTTCAAGCACAGCCACTTAGAGCACATTGCACAGGATCACATCCAGTCTGGTTTTGAGTATCTCTGGAGATGGAGACTCCATAGCCTTTCTGGGCAACCTGTTCCAGTGCTATGTCACCTTCACAGTAAAGAAGTTTTTTCACATATTCAGGTGGAACGTCCTGTGTTTCAGTTTGTGCTTCTTTTCCTGTCACTGGGCACTACTGGAAAGAATCTGGCCCAATCGTCTTGACACCCTCCCTTAAGGTATTCGTAGACATTGATAAGATCCCTTCTCAGTCTTTTCTTCCCCAGGTGTCTTCCCAGGGACCAAAGTGAAGCTGACCAGACTATAAATGACTAGATCATCCTTTTGGCTTTTTTTTTTTTTTTTTTTTTTTTTTTTTTTTTTTGATGTGGGCAAAATTTGCCTTTTTCCATCCACTGGGGACTCCTCCTGATCTCCACCACCTTTCAAAGATTAGATAGAAAGTGGTCTTGCAAGCACATCAGCTAGTTCTCTCAGCAGCCTTGCATGGAGCTTTACCCACTATGAGGGGGCTAAAACAAGTGAGCATGTGTAAAAATTAAACAATACTATTTGTAACAACATCATCAAGAACAATAATATAGTAAAGGATGATACTATCGCATGAGACTTACATGTCACATAATTGATTAATTTTCACATTTCTTGCTGGAAGAGTCCCAGAAAAATCCAGTGGGAAAACGAAAGCAGTGTGAGTCACATTTGTTCTTTCATGATAACAAATCAGACAAGTAGGTATATTTGACATATGCTACCTCCTAATTTCAGAAGAAGCTGCCAGAGGCAGAAAAATATTAAAATAGAAATTAAAGTTTCCTTCAGTCATCTGGGTATTACTGTAATTATGTCAGCCACTGGTACAGAAATCATATGTATTTGAGAAACTAGATGTTCTTAAATAAGACCAGTGACATATATTTTGTCCAACTTCCACTGATGTATGAGATGGAAATTTTTTTTCTTTTCAAATAGAAAGCAACAAGTGAAGGTAGTTAACCAACACTGATCCTGCTGAAGAATCATTCTATGTTTACAGACTACCCTGTGACTGTTACTTTTTTAGGAAGAGACAGGGAAGTGCACATTACTAAAGTAAGCTACATTCCTGGTGATCTTCTTGGTACTATGCAATTTTCTTCTCCTTACTATGCCAAAGCTACTGAAAGCTTACAGAGCACAGCCAGATTCTCAGTCCTGATGACACTGACATTCAGCCTACTCTGCCATGCTTTTATAAATGCAGAGCAGCTATGGTGCTTCAGCTAAGCTACACCGTAGTTACATTGGGGTAACTTGAAATCTGTCTCCAGATCTTTGCTATTAATTAAAATCTTGTTAAATCAAGATATCAATCAGCCTGACTGGCCATCTGAGTTGCCAGCTTTTCTGACTCAAAATCTTGGTACAGTTGAGAGGCAGAAGACAATACTGCATGCCTCATAGATCCGAAAGAAGGAGAAGCCCCAGACAGACCAGGTCACAGCTCCAAGGTGCCCAGCAGCCCTCCAGATGTTCAGCTGAGCACAGTATTTGGTCACAGCATGACACTGGGATGTAAGTCTTACCTATCCATATGGCTTCATTTCTTCTGTTATCATATACATCCCTGTGATCAGTAGATGTACGTAGTGACCTACTGCCTGTGTCCAGCCTGCTGATAATTCCTCTCTGTGCTGTCCTAGACAGAGCTGATGCAAAAGCACAGTACCCTACCAACCATCCCTCATGCAGAATTTGCTTTGGTAACAGATCTCCTTTCAGAGGCAAACATCTCACTTCTTGTTACAGGCCTAAAAGAATTTGTAAGCATGCTAAAAAGATTATTAATGATGAAAATTCTTTGGAGTGTTGAGTGCAAGAGAAGGCCCCTGTGGCTTTCTGGTCCTCTGCCAAACTGTCTCACATTCCAGGGATGCCTCATATAGTGCAACAGGCAATGATGTGCTAAGTTTTGGGACTAGGGAGTGTACACTAGATACCATACTACCCCAGGAGGAATTAATTCAATTTGCCTTCATTTGATGCTAATCACACTTTCATCTGTTAGTTGCAGCACTGAGTACCTGCAGCTTACAATTTTAATTAAAACAGAACTATCATAGCTGCAACTGGGGGAATATCAACCAAGTGCCTATTCACAATTTATACTCTTCTTTGATTTTAGAAGACACACCATCTCCTCCAGTTTTTATAGTACATAAATAGAGTTCTATATGTTTGTGTCTTCACCTAACTACACACTACAGCAGAAATATAACTTTAGCAAAATAGGATACATTTTGCTTAAGGTTTTAGGTATGCTTCAGGACAAATTTAGCTATAGTGAACTAATCCAAAACTGCACTTGTAAAGTTACTTTGAATAAATGAAGAATAATTTCAATCATTTCAGAAACTTCAGTATTTCCTCACAAATTTATTCCTCCTGAAGTAATTATTATTCCTTCTTTTAAGTCTGTCCTTCAACAACCCATCTCAAACCCTGTAGCAAAAATTATCACCAGAAAAGGAGCAAATATGAGGAGCTCAGAACACTCTGCTACAAAGCAAGGAAAGAATAAATTGTTCCATTTCTATTCTATCCAGTAAATGAATCTTCCTTTGTTATATAACTGAAATAATACTCACATTGATGAAATGTAATGTGTATTCATAATAAACAACTTCTGGTTATTGAAATTGCTAAGTTTTTATTTGCCATGTAATCAACTCTGGGTGATTACCTCTCGGGAACAAATATTACTACTTGCATATTTTATGTATAAAGACATGTTATTACGGACTTGATTTTTTCAGCATATTTTTTTCAGTAATTAACAAGAAAGCTTGAAATATTTAACATTTAAATTAATTATGTAATACTACTCCTGGCAAAATGTTCCATTTTCATACTGCAAAAAAAAGCTAGACATCATTTGTGATATCTGAACAACAAACAAATAATAATACTTGTAGAGACAACAAGGTAAGAAAAATTACAGAGCAGTCTGAGAATTAAATTAGTGAAAAAACCTACTGACTGAGGTCAAAAAGTTATCATTGAGGTATTGTAAACATTTAATTTCAGTCTTTCAATTTCATTGCATTATTCAACTGTATGTTCTCACACAGAAAAGACATTTAATTTGTGAAGTGTGACATTAATAAATAAGAAAAAAAAATCCAAATTTGTTCAGTGTGTGCTTATTGGGAAGGTACAGCTGGAGAGTACTAGGATACATATATACAGTCTTTCCATCAGATTCTGGAACAAATTTGAATTGCTAAAATAAAATCAGTTCTTATTTTTTATTGGCCAGGGCTGTGTACACATATATTTGTTGAAGCAGTGGGAGATATTACAACCCATGAGAAGCTTTTGTACTTTTAAGCATTCTGCTAAACAGGAATGCCTTAATTAAATTTCTGCTTGCAGAAAGATGTAAAACTCATTTCTATTCAAGGGATTAATACCAATCTTGTCTGCAAATCTAACTTCTAATCCAAGTCCATCAGAGGTTCACGAGAAACCGATTTATTTTAGCTAGCCTTACAGGCTACAGAAGTATTTGACAAGCATATGCACCTTGATGACAAGCATTAGAGCAGTGCTGACAGAGCACCACTATTAATGAGCTTAACTGAAGGTTAATTTTTCTAGGGCATATTTTTCTCAGAATGCAACAAGCAGAAAAGAAGAATTTATGAGGGTCGTGCAATTTACACGTCACAAGGCAAAATTTTATTATAGTGAAAAATTAATTCTGTATGCATTAAGAGAATATCAGACATACAACAGTTATACTGCAAATGTACTATGACTTCCAGAAAGCTCAATGATATTTTTTCCAGTTTGATTTTGCTCTTCTGTCTGTAAGTATCTATCATCTGTTGTCCTTTGACATAGACAATTAAGTCCCAGAGATAGATTGATGTTGGGCTGCAGAGAGTGGTTTTTGCTCAGTTTTTGTTCAGCATCTAGAAGCAGGGTTGAGATCTCTGACATGGACTATGAAGTATTATGGCCATTCAGGTAGTAAATATGAAAAAAATGTAAGAATTTCAAAATATAAATATGTGCTAAAACTTCCATATTCTCAAACTTAATGGAACACATTTTAGAGGCAACATGTGACTCAGTACCCATCTGTCTCTGGGACTTACTTATCTAGATGTTCCTAAGATATGCTGAAACAGCATTTGTTACTCCTGCCAGAGAGCAAGCCATGATCCCCCAAGCTAGCTAGTACTTATTGGTTTGCATCCTTATTGCATATATATCACAGGGCCCAGAGCAAACTGTTCTCTGAGTGGAACAGAAATTTGACCAACCACCATCAAATTGTACTTGGATGTTAGCAACACTATGCACAGATGATGTGTTTTGAAGAGCCTGTGAACACGGAGATTTTACAATCTGTCCACAGCTTGCAGCTGCTTTAATAAAATCTCGAATAATGAGTCAGTAATCTCTTCTGCTTAAATTTAATATTCTTTGCAACAAGGTTAAATTTGTGAATGTCTGTGTGAGGCTATTTATTTTTCACATATAGAGATTTTACAGATGAAAGAGGAACTTTAGGCTCCATACTAATGAATGTACATTTAGGAAAATGCACCAGCACAAATCCATCCCAGATGAAGTCCTTCATATTGTTGCATTAGAAAATATTAATTTCCTCTGCTTTTTTTCCGTATTCATGGCTGCTATGCTCCCCACCACCACCAATCTTTACATAAAGGGGCCTTAAGACAGATGCGAACACTGATGGGCCAGAAGGCAGAAGACAAGGGGGAAAGGAACAGATCCATGCAGTGATAACTCTCTGGCCTGGGTGCATAAATTAGTGCTTCTGCCCCTGCTTTGCAACCTCTGAAGAAAGATGTGAAAAATTAGCTCCCTGCTCTTCTGGTCACCAGTATCCATTAAAGCTTGAGCTCCCCCTCTACTCTTGTTTTTTTAGGCTTTTTCAACAAAAGCACTTTTCTCTTGGCTTCTTTTTCTCAGTCTCCTGTATTCAGAAGACAAACACTGTAGCACTCAGTTCTTATATATTTGAAGGTCAAAAGGTATTTTGTGACTATCCTTCTTTGTTCTGCTATTATTCAATATGCACATTAATGAATTGAATGTGCAATATATAGAAAATTTATTAAATGTGCAGGTGATACAAGGCAGGAATGGGATGAAGTTACTTTGAAGGATAGAACTAGAAGTGAAGCAATTGTTAGAAACAACCTTGTAATTCAGCAAAATCAAGGGGTAAGATTGAGGTGGAAAATATTATGCTTATGAAGAAATAATGATACAAGAATAAAATGGGAAATGACTCGCCAGGCAATAATTCTGCAGAAGAGGATCTGGAGCTTAGTGTCTCACAGATAGAGCACAGAATAGCCCATCATTCAGCAGGGGAAAATGAAGATCATATTGAGAGAGACTAACAGAAAAGTTGCAAAGTAAAATGCATGAAATGATGCTTCTACTGTGGGAAGGCTACTGCTGTAATGTTATGATTAAGACCCAGGGCAGACTTCCATAAAACTATAGGAAGTCAAAAAAAAAAAAAAAAAAAAAAAAAAAAAAAAAAAATCCAGAATAATCAGAAGTCTGAGAAACAAAGTTTGGTGTGAACTGGATATAAATGGTGTTTGTTTAGTCTAGTAAATAGAATATGTGAGGGGAGATATGGTTATCATTTTGTACTATGAAAATGACTGCAGCAAAAAAAGAAAGGCAGTGAACAATTTTTCATGCTCCTTGTGAATATGTCAAGAAGCAACAGGCTTACAGTACAGTAAAGGGAAAATTTTGTTATTGTAAGGTTGTCTAAATATTTGAATAGATTCTATGTGGAGGTGTAGACATAGCTTGGAAAATTTTAAGGACTGCTTAGGCAGACATCCTTCATGTATAGATAACGTACAGCTGCACCTACTTGGAGGCAGACAAATGCTGCTGGTGACCTCGTGAGATCCCTTTCAGTTCTGTTGTCTATAATCTAGTGCACTGAAGATTTTATCAATAAATACATTGCCTAACTTGCAGAGGAATATTAGAATTGCATTGATTTTGCATCTATAGCTGGAAAAACAAAGTCTGTTATAAAGACAGTTCCTTGCAGTGTTTACCTTTAATGTCATTGAAAGTGTGTTTATTGAGATTCAGATTCAACAAAGAAGATTCTCAGGATTATTTTTTTAATCACCTTCTAAATGATCTTTCAAAGCGATTTCAACCTACACAGTGCTTTACTCAAGCTATTCCTTCTTCATTCTTTGCAGTCCACCACATCAGCCTTATAGAACTACTTTTATTAGTTTATGATCCCAAGAAACCATACAATCTCTTCTATACATCTATTCTGCTAGCGCTGCTTCTGCATTCTTGCAACAGGCAGTTTCATATCTCACATCAACAGTTTGATTTGTTCCATTTTCTCAGTAAGGCTCCTTTCATCGCTTAGCAAACATTACAGTTTGTGGGATCATATCTACTTTCCTAGGAAGCCTGGTTACAATTCTTTCACTGTCTACATCACCTACCCAACCTTTGCTCACAGGGACACTAGCAATTCAGGCTCCCAACATAATCTCTGGTATCACAAACTCAAAGCCAATTTAAGAGACAAGTGTCAAAGATGAACGATTTTGTGTGCAAAGCAATGTTGATTAATAACATGTGAGACCTAACCATCAGCAAAAAGTGTGCTATTAATGAACATAGCAAAGTTTACTTAAAAGTTTAAAACTGGCCTGACTTGTCAGTCTTTTAAACAGTCCCATGAGAACAACCTCTAATTCCCCAACTGATATCCCAACCCCCTCCACCAGCTACTACAATGGACGGGGATCTTTGTTTCTGAGCTGCAGTGATTACCACACCATCAGCAGATACCTGGCACAGGGGAAAATGATCAGTTGTCACTGATGCCATAGACTGACAGCTGCAATAGCCTGCCCTGGTTTCCCTCACCCTGCCAGTTTGGCAGATCCATGCTCAATTTTTTTCACCTGACATATGGCTTATACCAAGACTTGGTCTTTCACTTCTTGGCTGACTATCTTGGCTGCAATGTTGTAGAATTTATTTGTAATAAACTCTCCTGTTACAGCTGATCTACTATTTTGTCATTAATAATAAATAACAAGGGAGAAGACTACTTTTTAACTCACTGAGTACAACAGTAACATTATAGGTGAAAGGCAAGGATTCAGATCATTCAAGTTATAATGAATGTCTGTACAAAGAGGAAAATGATTTCACAGTAGAGGTTTGCAACAAAAACATCTTGATGATTAAGGCATTTGGAAGGCAAAAGACTAGCTAAAGCCCCGGGCTTGAGTCATCCGTAAGGCAGGAACCTGAACGCTGGTTTCTCAAATCCAGAAGAAAATCCTAACCAGTATGCTTTTAACCATTCTGTGGAGGGTCAGTATCTCTTGAGTGATTGCTAAAAAAAACAACAAAAAAAAAAAACAAAAAAAAAAACAAACATCAACAGAAATCTTATACACAGAACACAGCAGTAAGGTTAAAGAGGTCTATTAATTATTTTGAAAGTACTTTAAGCAATAACTGGTGAAAACAACAGCAACAAGAAAAAGAATCCTATCAAAAAACGAAAACCACATCCTGCTCTATTTCTGATTCATTGAACTTCTGAGAGCACATATATATCTACTTAAATCTAAGGACCTTCATTCCCATAGAAACAAATAAAGCATAGACTTTCACCAGTTGGCAGTGTATGCTTTGTAGGGTTGACGCAAGAGGGAACAGGCACTCATATATAAGCTTTGCTAGTGTTTTGTCATGAAACCTTGGTCTGAGATCTTGACTGAGCAGCGTACCTAGGCTTGAGGTCCTACTGAGACAGTAGGGGAATGACAGTACAGTTCCTCTAAAAGCCAAATCATTCTTTTCAATATCCTCCACTGATTAGGTAGGGAATTCACCTTTCTACAGTTCTCTTTTAGGTACTTCAGTGTAATGGTTCAATTTCAGCAGTACGTAGCAAGATCCTAGAGTCCCTGTTATGCTTGAATTCCATAGTGAATTCAAGAAATGCACTCCAAATTATGAAAATCACATAAGAATTACAGAAAATATTTTATGACAGATGTTCCTGGAACAACAAAGAATATACATATAAGAAAAGCATATCTGTTCTCAAATCTCCAAAGTAACCTTAAAATGAAAATATAGTTAACTAAAAAGAGAACCATTTCTCAGCTAGCAGGGTGACCAATGCCTACAGAACAAATTGTAACAAAATGCTTTATGGAGAATATGCCTAGCAGCAGCACTGCGTTGTGGGGGAAGACTGTGTTTTTTTAAGGGATAGTAAACATGACATTTTTTTATATAATTTTAAAATTTGTTTGTAGTGATTTTTGACAAATGTATTTTAACACTTATTTGAGCACAACATGTTTTAATTAGCTATTGAGCATAAAATACTTTGATATATAATATTTGTTACCTTTATAGAAGCAATAGGGGACATAGTTTGTGCATGATTTTATTATGGGGTAAGTCATTCTCTGAGACTTGTTCATATCCACTTTTATTTCCACTAGAAAGCAAACACGTGTACATGCCTACACACCAACTACAGTCTGGCAGTCTTTGCACTCCTCTGGGGTAACAGCTCAGATTCCCACAGGCAGAAGCTAAAACTGGGTCTCTATTCTCCCATGTCCTGCCTGAGCATCCTGCCAGTGGAGCAGCTGGATAACGGGTGGCACAGAGGAGATGGGGGAGTTCTGCTCTCAACACACTGAGGGAAATATGAGTTTATTGAGTTTATGCACTTTTTTGATTGTTTGTTTGTTTAAGGAGGAGGTCAGGCATATAATTTTGGGCAAAAAAAAAAAGGCTTACATTTTAACTCTCAAGCAGAGAGCACCAAAAATCCCTGTAGAGAGAAACTCAAGAGAGAATCTTGTCCTTGCTGCAGCTTATTAACAGCATAACACAGGGCCTTGTTCTCTGATACCCATCTCTTCCTGGTTAATGTAGAAGGGCCTAAATAGCATCCAGCTATTGCCAAGTCTCCGTGGTACCTATGCATATAGAAAGGCTGGGTGCTTCCACGCTCAATCTGATGATAGGTGTGTCTTGCATATCTAGCTCTAAATACTTTACATATCAACAGCAGTAGCTAACTCCCTTGCAAATGTTGTGATGGCACTTTCCTCCACGCCAGAGACAAAATGAAGGATTTGTTAGGTTTTGGCTGTGCTGTTGCAAACGTAATGATCTGTTTGATCTATTTTAGATTTGATCAGGTATGAGTAGGTAAAGAATGAAAATTTTAACCAGATCAGATCAACTACACTTAGCTGGTTAGATCTGTAGGGAAGGGTTGCTCTGCAAGACAATGAAGAAAACATAAGGAATTTTAAGTACTTCAAGTTTCTAAATCAGACTTTCACCTGGATTTCTTTTAGGAAAATGATCCATTTTGTAATTAAACAGTAAGGTTAAATTCTGCAAGTAGTTTTACTTTTCTTTCTAAAATTTCTAAGGCCATTTTTGGCGGGCTTGGAGTTGAAGCTAAATTATTTGGCACCAGTTAAGCCAGCTGTATTTATTTATGATTTTAGCCAACAGTTATGTGGCTGTGTCTGACCTGCAACTATTTTCCTCAGCTATGAGACTCAGCCATGCAGTAAAATCTTAAACTGGAGCTACCTGGTGATGCATTGGAACCCTTAAATGTGTGGCTTGGGATTGGTGACTGACCCCAGAAAAATGTGATGGAAAGAGGATTGATCAGTAAGACTCAAGCCCATTTCTTCTTCACATAAGCAATAAGCATGTCAAAGCTTGACAGAATCTTCTGCCTATAAACTTTTTTGTTTTGTTTTGTTTTTTTTTTCACTGGAATCAGCTAAAACTTGTTCCTATCTTTGAAAATAGTATACAGTAATGTGAAGTGCCATTGCCACACCTTATGGGAAATGAATTTGTCATCTTACTGATTTATGTGTGAATCTTCAACATCTTTTACATGACTTTAAAGGGTAAGACTTTTCCAAATTGTAAGGTCTTGCATCATGATCAGGTACCTCCTCTGTTACTTAATTGTCTGCAGAGTAATAAAGATCCTGCTGCTGTCCTAAAAGCTGCTTCAGGTCCTCATAAATGTTATTCCAGATTATGCAATGAGTATTAAAAAGGCAATTCTTTTTAATAGGAGAAACATCTGTAAAAGGAGAGATTGAAATAGCATTTTTACTTTAAAAAATAATAATGAAAACTGTTAATGTTATAAATATCTTTAATTTTCTTACAAATGCAGCTGAACTGGTGAATTCTACTTCTTGCAGTTCATTCTGGGATATGCACCTGACACAGTCCAGATGTAAATCTAAGGAGAGACAAGAGCTCCTGGTTCATGCCTGTAAAATGCACAGTGTTCATCCCAGATCACAGTCAGATCCTGTGCATTATCCTCAATAGGCTAATGTGACAATTACTGGTTCTAGGATACTATATTGAAAGGTCAGAAAAGCAGAATTTAACTGATGCCAAATCATGATTCCTGGAAGGCAAGATTGGCTATGACACACCAGAAACTGCCTGTGAATTGCATTCATTTTATCTATCTTTATGTCAATTAAAATTAAAACAGCGTGATACCGTATTTCAGATCAGTACCACACTGGGAGAGGAAAGCGGCAGGGATGAACATTCAGACCCCATTCAGAGTCCATACGGGAAAAAGTCCAAGAAGCAACAGATATAGCAATTTTGTTTTTCAGAGCTTTTACAGTAGCATGGGCAGAGGCTTTGTTGAATTTTCCTGTAAAGAACAATTAAAGTAACATGATTTTAGCCTCTGTGTGTTTCCTTTTCTCTAAAGGAAATAAATAGTTATTGCATTAAGGCAAAACTCATTTGCTTTATTGGACCTGGTGAAGTGATATCATCACAGATGGCTCATGAAACATTGGGCATATCCGTGTGCCTTGATACAAAGGCCATGCTTTTCAAGGAAATCTCCAGGAGACTGAGTTTTCAAGGGAATTTTAGGAAGTTCACTGTCTGCTGTGCTTTACAAGCACTGCTGGCCTTCAGCTGAGCTGCAGAACTGCCTGGTTGTCCAGCGTCACAGAGGAATTATGGCCTGGTCTTGGGAGAGATTCATCGGCTTTTGCTCCCAGATGTTAAATATGTTATAGTACAGATGAAAGTGCATTATTGAAGACAATGGGATTTTTTGAGCTTTTTTTTAAAGCTTCAATAGCTGACAGAAAAAATGTAAAGCCTCATAACTCACTGCCAAACATTTATTTTATTTCTTCAACTGTGCTGTCAAATGTTGTATAAAGGTCAATTAAGTTATTACAGATCACAGACAATACTGAAGACATGATTATCCTAGGGAGCCTGCCCTGCTGACAGCCTGTTCATACATACTTCATAAATTAGGAGACTTCAAATCACAGATTCTCAAATATTTTCTATACAAACATTTTCTAAGGTAGAAAGGGAGAGTGTTGCTATACATAGAGGTAATATACAAATGGAATAAATAACTTTAGAAAAATATTTTGAATCTGTCAATATAAATATATTTATATATTTATATTTCAGTTATTTCAAAAATTAAGCTGAAACCAGGTAATGAACATGAAGGCTTCTTTTAAGCATAAAATGGTTTATATCAGCCAACGTACTGGGATCAAGACACTATTTATGATAAATATAGTAAGCTGTAGTCAGCTGACTATGTAGAATAAACATAATAAATATGCACAGAAGAAATCTCAGGAAGGTTAAACATGAAAATTCACCTGCTGCTATCATGTAATCTGGCCTAATTACACTTTTCACAAGATATTGTTTCTGCCACCCCTCTGTAGAATGAGAAAGTTTTAAAAACGATATACCAATACTTTGCAGAGAGAAAGATGAAGGAAAGGACAGGTTGAAAGACTTTCTTAAAAGCTCTAATTTTTATAATTCTAGACTTGCAAGTGAATGTACTTTGTACACTCAGCAGGAATTCAATTGCTCTGATCCCTTTGCAGATCGAATATTACTTTTCATATTATTTCTGACTGAAATCAGAATAAAAGAAGATAGGCTGTCAAATTAAGACTGTTTAATTATAAAATTAGGAAAAAAATATAAAGTTTTCTACAGTGATAGTTTTTAAAGGTGGATTTAAAAAAAATTAGGAAACTTTCCAGCTCCCCTGTTGTTTCTCAAAGTCTTAAAAATGTGAAACTAAGAATTTACTTATGTGTTTCCAAATTAAAGCTCACTAAACTTGATTCACTCCTGACTGCAATGACATAGTTCCTCAGGACTCGTAGGAGTGCATCATCACTGAAAATATCAAGAGCAGTGCATGAAGGCACAACATCTTCCAGGATCTTTTCCAAGGGAAAAACTAACAAACTCAGTACTAAGGAAAAATCATGTAAGGAAGCAACTGACAAAGTGAAGATGGTATTCTGCTCCCATCCCTTCCCCCCCCCCCCCCCATTTTATTTATTTATTTATTTATTTATTTTTATTATTATTTTTTTTTTTTTTTTTTGCATAGACTTCACAACAATTCACAAAGCAATCTTCTTAGAGGCATAGAGAAAGTATCCTATCCCTAGAAAACTGAGAGTAAGGGAGCTGTGTAGGCATCATAGTTTCAAGAGAGCATTTTGAGTTGCAAACAAGCAAACAAAAAAGTATTGATTGGATAAAGGTGAGCTAACAGTTGTATCCTGTCTGGAGTCCTGACCATATTTTAATATGTATTAATAGAATTTCACAGATCCTTTGTAGACTGAAGCAAGACTAGATACACCTGCTGTAATGTGATCACAACTCCTCATAGCAGTAAAGGTGTTTCCAATCTGATTAGGAAAAGCCTACTTGAATCCATGATGGTCTTCTGTGCCTAAGTCTCAAAGAGATCTAGTCCAGCTGTTTCAGGGAGAAGAGACTGCATGAGATGGAGCAAGAGGTATTCTCTATCCCAATTTACTGCATTCACCAGCGTCCTGCAAAATCAGTGTAACTACAGTGTTCTTCTAAAGAAAGACCAGGCCTTTGTTCAGACCAGTTAATAGAGCTGAGTTAAAAATAAAAATAAAAGGCAAAAGACATCAAGAATTCTAAACTGAAGGAAAACATGGCAGCTGGTTTGAAATAAGTCTGGTATACCAGAAGGCACTTCTTATTTTCCAACTTTATCAGTTGGTCTCGTAAGAAAAGTCACCTTCCAACCTCCCTTGCAAAAGTTAAGTTTCCAAAAGTACAAAACAATATGAAATGCAGCTCTCAAGCAACCTTTTTATGGCACTAACGGGAACAGACTAGAGGCCTATTATTAGTAAAGCTCGTTCCTATACCTGTTTGATTTACTGGCTGTAGCGAACAAGTTATCACATTACAAGAGCCATGAGTATCGTTAGCTCTGTAAATTTCAGTGGGAAAGCTAAGGAGTCTGCAGCTATCTGGCTACCATTTTAAAATAAAATGTACTGTCATTTATGCTGGCAAATGCTGATGGTTTTCATACTAATTTTAAGCAAAAGGCTCTCTGAAGCCACTTTTGTCCATGCAATTGCTTAGGGTTCCAGTAATTTTTTCCATAGAACTACCTTCTTCTACCAGCCAGTGCAATCTACTTATAATTATACTGCTGATGCAACAAACTTACTTATGTCATGCTAATTTGATCAGCTCAAAAGACTTTGTTTTCTAACACTGACTGACATCTCTATCAATGTGGTAAGATTTATGATCACACATCTCTCAGTTTAAAGAGTAAAAATTGTTTTATATCCAAGATCAACAAGTTTATAACACGCACATGCGTACTTTCTCAATATATACTTGAACTTTTGATATTTTTGATATTTTGCTCTTTACATAAACCATTAACTTAGATATTTCCAGTATCAATAATATCCTTAAAAATGTTTATTTATATAGCTCATGATGGATTTGTTAAAGTTTCAGCAACCCTGTTCTTTGTCATAGACTGCTGTTTAAGAATCTATTCATTAAATTCTAGTAGCACTAGTTCATACGAATTTCTGCTAAATAAGAGATTTCAAAGAAGCTTTAGAATTATTGTAATAATATTATAATAATAAGTGATAAAAATGTTTGTTTTGTATCTCTCTTTTAAAATCAGAGACACAGACTTTTACTGTAGGAAACAAATTTATAAAAGAAAGATTGACAGAGTAAATTAACTCACTTATCTCCAGAGTTCAAATTGTGGATGATATGTCAAGTGAAAAGTCCTTTCTCTCTTTTTAAATGTTATTGGCCAGACAATCAGTGGAGAAAGAGAGAGCGAGAGAAAGCGAAAGATGGGGCAAAGCTGAGCAAAAGCATTGTGAAAGTTCCTGCCCAAAATAATTAACATTCTAAACAGAAGAAGATCAAGTGGTAAGATAAGTTTGTATTGTTATAAACGGAAAAAACAGATTAGCAACCACATTCAAAAAGATTTTAGGCAGAATTTGGACACCAATGTTCAGAACTGTAATAGTGAAAACTTTTCAATCACTGAACTTGCAGGTGCCTACGCATCCTCAGCATCTGTCCTTACCTAGGACTTTGCTCCTCTTAGTACCTAGTTTATCTTTATTCTTCATAGTACTGAGCAGTTCAAAGCCAGTAACCCGATCAGATGCACAGTGTGGGCCTTCCTCCGTACACCTTCTCCCTCAGTCTGGCAAGGTCTCCCCAGTCTCTGGGGCGGCGCTTTCAGCCTCAGATGGCTCTCTGCCAGAAGTACATTCCATCTCCTATGCTACCAAAAAAGATACAACTGCATGCAGACTGTAGTGCTTTTCTTTAAAGTGAATGTGACAGAAAAGATGAAGACTGCTCTGACCATTATCTTCTCCCAGGGAGGTAAATCTTGTCAGATAACTTGCTGATAACTTCATTGCTGTATCCATTTCTTTTTTGAAAGAGAAGAGAAGAACTTCTCACTTGTCACGGGAAAGGTTCTGAGGCTGTTGATCCTGTAGGAATACTGATGTTTACTGTGTGGAGGAGCACGGGACTCTCATCTGGGGTGCTTCGCTTTCTCTCTGTATTCAGTTGGGAGTCCAGGCCCCTACCTGCACTTCTGGATTGTGCTTTAGGCTAGGTACAGAAAAATTAGTTACCCCATTTGCTCAGTGTTCCAGAAACTGTGTCCTAAGTTCTTTCATGGGTCTGAAGACAGAGTATATATTAGGTTTCTTCAGAGATGAGAACTAACATTAAAAACAACAAAAAAATAGTTTTTCAACTAAAAGATTATCTGCTCCCAAAGTTGTGTGGCAAACTCTATTCAAAAGGGAGACCGAGGTAGAAGAGCAGGGGCAGAAGAACCAGCAAATCATGCATGGGGTCCTCCAGACTTCTGTACTCACTGGAACCATGCTTACAGTGGCAGTAATTCCTTCTTTCAGTGAAGGCTAAAACCACTCCATTTTCAGATGATAAAGTTGTCAATGTAGTCAAATATCACCTGTAAAATCTTATTACCAGGCTTCAGCTTCTTTCACGTCAACTCTCACTGCTCCTCTCTTTGAGACCACAGCTGAGACTTGCAACAAGGCCCAAAGATAACATACAAATACAGCAAACATGTTAGTGTTTGAAAAGAATTAAACTCCAGATCTCTTAATTCAAAGTCTGTCACAAGAATTAAATCTTCTTTTAAAGTCTGTTCAGTTAGTGGAATAATCAACTCTTCTCTATGTTTAATTATTTTTAATAACTAAATAACTGAAGAAGATCATGAATGAGTTACCTCTGATTTTGTGTAAGATATTCTGGAGAACAATAACGGGAGTACAGATACTTTCACAAAGAACATTGACATTTCAGCAGTTTCTGGGATTGAACAAAAATATGAAATATATCTCTAGAAATCTGGAAATGAAATAATTGTTTTTTGTTTTACATGAATGTCAATTACAAGTTATAAGTTAATTTGATTTTCAAAAGTATACATTACAAAGTTTTTAGCTTTGCTTTTTTCTAAAATTAAATTCTAGTCAAATTCAAACTTCACCCAAATTTGGGTTACATATATTCTGTTGAAGTTCAAAGAAACTATTTAAATTACTTAAACTGATCAAATGACCACCTAGTTAAGACATTTAGTGCAGGATAGCCTCTTTGCCTTTATTTTATGCAAACTTAACAGCAGAACAAATACAGAATAGATAACATCTTTCTGCTTAAAAACACCAGTTGTCAAACCTAGCAATTTCTACAAGTTTGGCTGTTTTTTCCTTAGAATGTGATTTTTGAACACAATGTGAGTTCACTTTATTTCAGAGCAACTGACAACCATCCAGGTTAGTTCTGTGCTTGTAATGTCAGTTTGCCTCTTTCTGTAAAACAAAATCAGTGGAACAATCCCTGTAAGAAGAATTAAGAGCAAGACTGAGACAGAGAGAGGAAGTTGAACATAGTTTTTCCACAGGTCATCCAGAACCACATTGGTCTCTGTAGTAATAAGAGTCAGAGCAATAAAGCACTTAAACGTTACCATATTGGCCAGGTTTTACCCTTCATGATCTTGATCTATGGAGATTTTCTCAGCACAGACACAACCAACCATTTCGCAGTGTTTCTCCTATTGCACCGTGATGCTGATATTAGCTTCAGGCAGGCAGGGCAGCTCAAATTAACTCCACGTGTCTCTTGTTTATAAACAATAATTACTAAACTAAATAATTACTTGCTAAGAAACTCATGTGAATGTGTTGGATGAAAGCTGTGTTTGAAGCTTCATTATTTCTGCACTTATTAAGAGCACTTCTGTTTTCACTGTTATTCCTTTACTCATAAGAATGAAAAAAGGGGGAGGTGCTCCCCACATTACCAGTGATATTAGCTGTATTTCATGTAAAACTCTTTGCGATGGAGCCAGTCACATAGAGTGTTGAAATGCTTCAGAAAAGCAAGCCCAAGAACTTAGTTATAAGTTACCCATCACGTGGAGCATTAGCAGTTCTCATGACCTTATGAATATTGATAATCACAAGACCATGAAGCAGATACATCTGCGCTGCAAAATATACTGTAGAGAGCACTGAAAATGATTTTACTGACAGAAAAAAAAGAAAAGAAAATTATCCTACAGAGATTATACCACCTTGCTGTGAAATCAAGGAATTCTGCTGAATAGCTCACTGCTTCCTGCAGGGAATAATTTTGCAGAAATGTGTCAGACACAGCCTGGTATTGGATGATAAAGAAAATTAAAGACTGAGAATACAGTTATATCTGTCTTTCAAAGAGAAAATAAAAAGACATGGTTTGAATGCTTGGATCTGAACTCAGCATGCTCTAAAAAACAGCAAAACATTCATCCAGTAAAGTCAAATATTATCAGATAATGGAGACTCCTGCACAAATAACAGAGAGTTTTGCGTAGAAACCAAGCAGATCTCATCTATAATTAAAAATCAGTGATGGGGCCTGTTGGCCCCGCCCAGGGGGAGCAGAGCCCCAGGGCAGCAGGGCAGCCCCAGCCTCAGCCCCAGCCCCAGCCCCAACGGCGTGTTGGACACTGCTGTGGGATGGGGACACGGTGATGGTCTGTCCCAGGGCCCATGGCCAAGCAGGGGCAGGATCGTGGCGGGGCTGGAGCCAGCACCGCTGTGGCATTGCAGAGCAGTGACTGACAGCCCCGCGCTGGGCTGAGACGGGGCCAGGGTTGGGGAGCAAGGACCAGCAGGGCTGCGGCGGTGTCAAGGACCTGGCAACTCTGGGCATGCCTGAATACACTTAAAATAACAATTGAAGCAAAACTCTGTTTCAACAAAGACTTCTCTCTCTCTTACCCATTTTGGATATAGATGTAAAATAGTGAGAGGGTTGAAAAACTAAATTTGCAGGTATTCAATATAAAAAAAAAACACATAAAATTGCAAAAATTGCATTCACTTGATAAAAGCTTTGGATGATTGAACAAATAATTCAGTCTCTGGGGTATTAGTCCATTAGGGACTGGAACAGAAAATTTGCCTGTTCACTTAGGATCTTTAAAATTCACCATTTGTATTTTTAAAGTAGTATTGTAATGATAAATTAAAATTTTTAATTATGAGCTACTTAGGCGACTTAGTTTATATGATTACTATTTCCTAAGAGACAAGCAATTAATTTCATAGTTACTCAATTTATTTATTAATCTAAAAGATTTGTGGATTACATGAACTTAATGAAACTTGCCTGCAAAACGCTATGTTATCTTTGTTATGAGGAAAAGGAAAATGAGTAATATCCCACCTACACTTTCAATATTCTCACTTTTAAGAAGATGCTCAGGAACACAAAAATTGCAAGAATAGTCTGCACTCTGGAACTGTACCTCACAGCACTGAGAAATTTAAAATACATATATTAAATAGATTACTAAATAAGTATATTACTAAAGATACTAAAGGACAGTGCAGTAGAAGTCTAACAATATCATACTACATGTCAATAGGCATGGCATTTGTAAGCAGAAAAAATATTGCAGCTAGATCAAAGCAATATGAAATAAAAAAGGCATTTCACTAATAGAAGCTGTCACCTTTGCAGAAGTATTCATCAACTAATTGTTTATAGGTCTGTCCTAGTCTCTGCCTCTTCTCAATTGAATAGCAAAAAAGTTCCAGGTATAATTTACAGTATCTGAAATTTTTATAATTTAGGTACATTACAGACTCTACAATAATTGAACCTCGGTTTTAAATGGTGTGGATGTTCATGTACACATTATGACTCTTGGAGGGACTCCAAAATGTCTTCTGAACTTACAGGAAAAAATATGTTTAGGATTTGCTACTTTTTGTGATGATGAAATGCACTGGTGACCCTACAAAATTAAATTAATGCAGACGAGCATTTACATCATCCACAGAGAAGAAACAACTTTCACAATGGCATCTCTTTCAGATATATGCTTAGTTCAACTTACAGCATTTTTTAAAAGCATATTTAAAGTTCATTTTAATCTCTAACATATCATAGTTACTTTAAGACGTGTAAGTCTCTTTTTGCTTTAAGTACAGCCGAATCCTAAACTCTTTTTTCGTAAAAATAACCTATACAAAAAATGAAAATGAGTATTCGAAGGCCTTGAAGCCTACAGTCTAGTCCGTTTTAGAGACAATGGTGCACTTTCCTTAGAGAAATGCACTTTCTTTCTCCTCATTTCAAAGAGTTAAGTTCCACACTCCCTTTAGTTCAAGTGTCAATTCCATATGACAGATAAAAAAATGACTTTATTGAAAACGTTTACTGCAACACCAATTAAGCTCATGTTTCTTGGAGTGATATCAGTATCAATAGGAAAAAGAACATAGAGGTTAAACTACTGAGAAATTTGCTACATTTTGGTATGATTAGCTGCTATAAGTCTAAAAAAAATACTCCTACAGGTCTGTCTTCCAAAAATAATCAGAGGGAAAAAAATCTAAAAAAAGCCTTGTGTGATAATGTGTTTGTCTCTATTGCACAATTCAGCTGCAGCATATGCTTTCTCTGTCAGCTTCTATCAGATTAGCAGTCTGGAAATCACACATACAACAGGTAGCTAGGCAGGCAACAAAAGAATTTCTGATGACAATTAGGCTTATTAGCCTAATTAACTGAGTTCCCACTTCTCAATATCTTAATTTCATTTGCGACTGGGAGAGATTTGAATTGAGGAGTGTTATTTTCTTACACTTGCTTTCGGAGAAAGATGAATTTTTTCTGAGAAGTCTGAGTAAACCTGGTACAATCATTACAAGTGTGAACATGGTGAACTTTTCCTCTCATACTTTAACTGAAATGCTTGCATTCACAAACCTCAAAAATTCCTCTAGATCTTATTGAAGAAATGTTGTCAAATATTGGATTTTCTACAGTTCTAAACAATGCTTAGATTGAGTAACCAGGATTTTGCAACTCCTATTTCTGATCAAAGTGCGGTCTTCTAAGGTATACTACAATTTATTTATTTATTTATCATTCTATACTCTTTTTTTTTCTTTTTCTTTTTTTTTTTTTTTTTGGGGGGGGGGCGGGGTGGAAAGAGGTGGTAAAGAAAATCACAGAGATGTTCTCCTGTTCCTGAGGTAGGGAACGGCATATCCCAAATTCTACAAACCCATCAATCCTCTTATCTCTCCCCTGCAAAGTTATGTACAGCTTTCTCTTATAAACCTAACTTTTAAACTGGACCAGCATCTGCATAATCTATTCTTGTGAAGGACAATAACAAAATACAAAATAACAGATTTACAACATTTGTCAGCATTTTATAACCAGATCCTCACAAATATATCCTGAAATTTTGCTTCAGTTTCAGGCAAACAGCCTATTATCACAGACCCTCAAAACTGCATGGAATACAGTGCTACTAACTGGAGTGAATAGAGGAACGAGATAATGTTCATTTAAGCATTTCTCTGGAAGTGAGCAGGAAAGAGAAGAATTATTTACAGGGCGATGGGAGGCACAACCTTGTAGCTTACTTCCAAAGATCTTTTGTGGGTAGGACTCAACGTTCTTACTAGCTTAATAACAATCATAATTGTCACTATAATTTTTATTTCCTTCCATTTACATAAAAAAGAGTTGCCTATTTCAGCTCCTGTTGTCTAATCATATAAAAAACATCTTCATAAGATTCAAATAAATCCTACACACACACACAAAAGTTAACAATATGAACCAATGATTCAAAGCAGCAAAGCATGTTATGTAATCACAGTAACATCTATACAGCAAAAAGGAAGATTGTATGTGCTTTATGGTGACTATACACAACTTTGACAAAGAGGAAAAGTCTCAGGATTGTGTAGGATAAAATAAAAGAGCACACAAACAGGACAGATAGCCAGACAGGTCATGACTGATTAGTATGATGAGATGTTTGATCTATAATAGAAAGCAAAGACTCCATAGACATCAGGAACCTACTGCAATGTGTAGGTTGAAACTAATAGAAACCTATGACAGAATCAGCAATATTGCCCCTTAAATTGGATAGCCTAGCTGTTTCTCCTAGCTGAAGAGGAGCCAGGAGCTGAGATTAAGACCAAATGACAACGTGGAGACTAAATGGATTTGATTAGTAAGATACTTCACTCACAGACATACATGTGGTTTTATGCATCACATGACTTCCCTGCTCTGCAGGAGAGATGATGTGGTCTGGAGGAAGGTTGGGTGAGTCAGTGTACTGGTTCCTGCCATGGGACACATGAACTAGGGGCCAGGCCATGGGGTCCTGTGGAGTTTCTCCTGTTACAGAATTTCCCTCGGGCACAGTCCTGCAGTGCTACAACTGGGGATGTAGAAAAGTAGAAGAGGAACCACCATAAGAGGTTGTTTCCCAAAGGTCCCATAGGAGAACAGGGGTAGACCTGAGTCCTGTAGAGCTTTGGGTACTGTGGTTCGCAATTCATCTGATTTCTATTTGAACATATCAGACAAAAATCTAGACTATGAAGGCTTTGAGGTTCAGGTACTAAGTGAAAGAGAATCAATCACTTATGGAAACTCAATATATAAAAGCAAATTAATTCAACATAAGATAGTAGCAATTAAACAACTTTTCAGAACCAGTGCTGAAACAATTCCATGGAGATGCTGATTTTAAAAATCCAGTAACGTTACCTAAGTGTTTCTAGTTCCTGTATGAATGCTAGTACTTCCTAAGAATAAAGCTGTATTTTATATGAAAAATCTAGCTAATTATATTATGTTTTGGGAAGAAAGGGAGATGGGTTTGCTGTTAATGCATATAAAGTTATTAAGAAGGAAAGCATTTACCATACTGGATTAGCACTATTAAGCATTTAGTTCCCACATAGGATTTAAACAGGAAAGTGAGCTTTAAATAAAAGCATTTTATTTTATTTTTTCAGCTACCACTAGGACAAGTAAGATAGTATACTCTGTATATGCATAACATTTTATAAACAAAGCGTAAGGATTCGCTATAGCAATACATTTATTTTAACTTCAGAGAAGTTATCTACTGTGATAATATCCAGGTCCCTCCTTTACCTATACCACTGCAGCAGAGAAATGAATCACTACAAAGCTCAATTTATCATACAGTAATTCAGGTTTAATGTGCTGAGCATAAGACTGAAGGTCAACAGCTACAACAGTATATAGGCATAAATTATTACATAATAAATTCAAATTTAGGAGTATCTTATTGTATGGCATAGGACTGTGAATGTGGAAGTAGAAAGGACTTTACTGGCATAAATTAGAATGACCACATTACTTACAAGTGAATGGATAACTCTGACCTTTTAAAACATCTGTGAGAGTAGAATGAAGCATTTTCTACTCTAAATTATGATGACATGACTCTGCATTAACTTTAAAGCTGGTAAAGGAGTAACATAGAGCTCAGTATAATTTCTACATCATGAGCAATTTATGAGAAAATATAAAGACCAGGAAACAGGTAAAACATTCTGAAGTGACTCAAATAACTACTGCATATATAGTGAATGACGTGTTGGGCCCATCTTTAATGAACTCCAGGGAAGTAAAAAGTGAACTAAAATGAGATCTTGTATTAGTTAGCATGATTATGAGTGACAATAGTTTCAATTCATTTCACTATACTCTGTGTTCATACTCCAACTGGTAATATAAATAGAATTTTATATTGCATTATAGCATAGAGAGAAGAAAATTTAAGTTTGGGACACTTGAGAGTTTGGGCCTCCACAAAGACACAGAAAATATTTTGGGACTATGGGATGAGTTTATTAACAGAATATTTTTGCAAGAAGTTGAACACTAAAGTCACTCCAAAACTGGTGATGTCTATACTTTTGAAAACTACTTAGTAGTCTCTGGGTTACTGTTACAGAAGGTAAGCAATACTTGATGAGTTTTCTCAAGGTTTTCTTTGTAATTAAGACTTTTCTCCTTGCATTACAACTCAACTAGAGAGGGTAGATGCTGACATTTTACTGATTTTTTTCCAAACTAAGTATATTCAATAATTTTGTAGCTACAGGGCAACATTCATATCTGAACATGACATCAGTAAACAAAGATTAGCAATTTATTCTCTAGGTGTACCTTTTAATAACAGTAGCATGAAAACCGCTACTGATATTTGAAAGCAAT
This sequence comes from Rhea pennata, assembly GCF_028389875.1. Taxonomy (NCBI): domain Eukaryota; kingdom Metazoa; phylum Chordata; class Aves; order Rheiformes; family Rheidae; genus Rhea; species Rhea pennata. The sequence continues at coordinate 81,174,927 of NC_084664.1, read as the reverse complement.
CAAATAACACTAGTAATTTTTTTTAAGGTTTTCTCTATGGCCTTCATAAAAAAAAAAAAAAAAAAAAAAAAAAAAAAAAAAACTTACTAGTATTTTTTTCTGATTATATAAATCATCTGGTTTTCTCATATTTCTCTGTGAAAAGTCTAACAATTGTTTAATGCTTCATCTCCACTGGGATTACAATAAATTGAATGACCTACATTATATTAATTCTGTACATCCATTACTGTTTTATTATAGAAAAACATTACAAGAAATTTCACTCCACATGCATGTCTAGATTATTTAAAAACTTCTTCCATAAGACAGATCTGGTTTTCATTTTGTACTTTATTTAACTCTTTTCTCCATTCACTTTGCCTGTGTTTTCTGTTGCATTATTTTACTACGTTGAGTATTTACAGTACTAAATGGTGCTTACATATTCTTTTAGTATTACCTTTTTGATGTTTCTCAGCATTCATAATCTCGATAGTATTTGCCTTTATAGGAGACCTTCATGTACTTTTAGATTTCTTCCCAAGCTAATCAGTTAACCTAAGTTAACCTTAACTTTATACCAGTTAAGGTTTTGTGAGTGTTGTGACCAGCTTGACTTCCATGAGCTTGTCACTCATTTCCACTGGAGCAGGAACAAGATATTTGTAATAAAATCTCCACTACTCACTTGCAACTATGTGGAAAATAGCTGAAAAGTGCAAGTGCCTGCTGTCATCTTAGTTCCCTAAGGACGAAGGAACTGGGACAGGGAAGACACACTACATGTCAGGAGGAGACAGGTATATTGTCTGTTCGGTTCTCTTTGGGCTTCTTCAGAAGGTAGTAAGACTCAGCAGCATACCAGGTGGAGGCTATTGGCTAAAAAATGAAGTTATACTCAAACCTGACTCCTGATCTACTGAAGTCAAAATAAACCCTCAGACTGGACTTACTAGAGTCTTGGCTATCATTTCTAATGTTATTGCAGAAGCACAAGATGTAGACATTAGAAAAGTGACTAAAATCTGGAATTATTCTTCACTACAATGCAGAGCAGGCTAAAAAGCAGAGCGGAAAGTGAATCGCATTAAGTCTGCAAAATGGTATGTATTCACCTCTTTTGTGGTGAATCAAAATTCTTTCTGAACATTTCTTTGGGTGTGGCAATTCTGTTGGTACAAGCCAGGGACTAGTAAGTATAAGAAGAATTGATAATAACATATTTTC